>NC_134502.1:14135808-15378308 GCF_040206685.1 Ascaphus truei
AGCGGCCTAAATCCACTCACCACGGCCGTGTGGTTATAATTATTTGTCGAACACTGTATATATATATATATATATATTTAAATTACATTTGTACTTTATGTATAGTACTGTACGGCTGTAAGTGTATCTAAACAGTACACTCAACTTGTTTTTAAGACTTATATACTGTGTGTTAATGAGATATTTATATATTAAATGACATTTGTACTTTATGTATAGTATGACTGTAAGTGTATCTATACATTAAAAACATGAACACACAAAAAAGTATTTTTACAGAATGACAAGTTTAATTTGCACAGGGTAATAAGGTAAAAATGAATAATACAACAATACAACGTCGCCTCTTTTTCCAAATGCACTATCTTCTTGTCTTTTTATTCTTCACGCTGGCTGGCTGTTCTTGGACATCTTGGTCTGTAAAGAAAGAGACACTATTCAATATTAACAATCGCACCATACATTATGAAATCCTGAGATTTGGGGGGTTTAGGGAGAAAGAACATGGCATGGGGTACAGTACTTTACTGTACATTATGACTACATTATGACTACACATCGCTACACATGACAAAATTAATAAACCACAACTACAATACAATACATTTTTAAAACATGTGATTTTTGGGGTTATGCTAGAAAAGCAAAAAGCATAAAAATGCTTGTGCCCTTCTCAGAGTTAAACTAATTTGCCATGAAGTCTTATGATGGTATGTCTCAAGTGCCATGTAATTGCTGTCACCAGTAGCTGTGTTTCTCTTAGGACTAGGAGGCTACGGAGGCTCAAGTACAACTTATCTATGGTCGTATTCTATACTAGTACTTTCCTGTCATGAGTAAAATGATCACCACCACCTTTCTAACATTCCTCTTTTGTCAATATAACAACATATATTTATTTGCTCCCTGTAACGCCTGTATGCCCGCAGACCTGGCCAGTCCCCAGTACTGAGGTGGGTAAGGGTATAACAGGCACCCACAGCAGTGAGGGCGTGCCTGGAGTGTGGTAGTAGCGTTGCCGGGCCTGGTGAGTAAGGGTTAACGTTATACTTGCTGAATCCGGGGTGCCAGAGGTCGGAGGGTAATGTCCAAGTGCCAGAGTTCAGGGGTTGGAGAGAGCAGCGTAGTGATGTCCGAAAACCAGGGTTCAAGGGCAGGAGAAGGCAGCGTAGTCAAGTCCAAAGCAGAGTTCAAGGTCAAACCAAAGGAATCCAAACAGGGGCAGGGACAGGAACCAGAGCTGAAACAGACAAAGGAGCTAGGCATAGACACTGCACACAGAGGAGCTACGGGAAAGCTATGCAGAGCAAGGAATGAGAGGACGGAGTGAGGTTATATGGGAAGAAGGGCCAATAGGGGTGAGGGGAGGAGCAGAGGTTTGAGTCGGTAATTGCAGTGATAGGTCTGTGATAGCAGGGGAGGAGACAGGGAGGTAATCCAGGGTAATTTCCGGCAACAGACGGGAGGCGGAGCCAGTGCCTGGGGACGGCTGATAACTAGAGGGGTGCGTGTGCCTTCTGTAACATTGTTATGCGCGTGCACCTCGCTTGTACCAGAGCGTGGGGGAAGAATTGTGGAGGAGGCTCTCGGCACGAGAGGCAGAGGGGAAGGAGGAGCGGAGGGGTAAGGTAGGGAAAGGGCTGGGATGACGGAGGCATGCCGAGGGGCGCGTGTCCCCCGATAGGAGACAAGCGATCGGGAACGCACGCGCTCGGTGAGGGGACCACGCGAGTGCGCAGAACGTGTGCCTGGGCGTGCGGACCGTGCCATGGAGGAACGGCTCAGGGAGGAGGATAGAGATTGGGGACGTAGGGGAGCGGGACAGCTAACCTCCGTGGGACCTGCCTTGGATGACGGTTGACACACTGGGAAGCGCGAGTCCCCCAATCCGTTACACTCCCTTAATGTGTGTATATGTATGAACAATTTCATTCCAACTTCACAAATTGCAGATCCAACTTTGTAATATATCTCTTGGAATGCAATTGTGGGTACCAATATTTAGGAAAAACTATACGCCCCCTCAAAATCTGTATATTAGAGCATATTGGAAACATTAAAAAGAAATTAACCACACATAGTGTTTCAAATCATTTTTTATTATTTTACAATTCCAATCCCCAAGGTCTTACCTTTAAAGCAATAGAGCAAATAATGGCACACTGGAGAGGGGGAAACAGAAATTCTGCCCTAATAAAGAGGGAATCGTACTGCATATATGAACTCCAAACGATTTCCCCTTTGGGTCTAAACTTAGATTTTGATATAAAACCGTTTCTCTGACATGTATCTAATCATAAACGTTTGTCTCCCTATAGATCTTCAACAGATCTCTAAATATTGTCTTTAGAATGGTTATTATAAATGAACCTAGACAAATTGTCCACAACATGTGTTTAGAACAATTGTTTATATATTTTATTTTAATTTGCACTATTATAGTCCAACCAAATATTTTTAATTTAAATATGTCTTTATTTTGCTAAGTTCAATTTTTAAATAAACATCTATATATATTTTTTGAACTCCATATATGTCCAATGTGGAGGTAATATGTTTGTATACTACTTAGTCAATTATAGCATTTATAGTATAACTCCATATATGTTTGATGTGGAGATAATGTTTGTATACTAGTCAGTCATTGTTAGCATTTCTAGCATAACTCCATATATGTCCGATGTGGAGGCAATATGTTTGTATTCCAGACACTTATAGTATACCTCTATTGGTATCACTTTAAGACACTAATTAGCTCTCAACCTATCAATGGATAGCTTAGGGTATAAAACCACTAAAAATAATGTCACTGGCACTCCTGATGAAACCGAGAAAGGTGAAACGCGTAGAGTGACGTTGATAGAGGATCCACAGCCACTTCGCCGACCAGAACCCCCCAATCTCGCTGACGTCACATCCGGATTCGCTGGAACGTAGCCGTGAGATGCACGCAGAGCAGAGGGGAAGCAGAAAGCTGAAACAAACCGGAGGCGAGATCGATTGTGTATCTAAATGCCTAATAACATCCTAAATCATATGAGTGTATTGTAATATACTTACCATTTTAATACAGTTTTTATACAGTTCGCACTATGTTTGGTTCTCTGTGTTTAACCACTTAAGGGATTCATCTATACATCACTGCTGAAGTTGATATTCTATACCTCGTAACTGAAGAGGCACAATTCAAAGATACCGCTATGTACATTGATCTATCCTCACTTTTGTGAGTATATTATCCATAGACCTCGAGAAGACATCTATACCTGTTACATAACAATATTGCACCATCCATTGGGAAAAAACAGGTAAACAGTTCACAAAAAGTGGCAATTTGTTGTATACATGGGGATAATCACGAATATTCCACTGTTGATGTTCTTATTGGAACAGAGTTTGGTTCTTTAGATTTCAAAGTGGATATAGTACCCAAACTGGCACATGATGTGTTAATAGGGATCGACTTTCCCCATTTTCTTAAAATGTGGTCCTCCTCTCAGAATAGCGCCCAGAGTTCAATAGCGGACCATAAAGAAGTAACAGAAGAAACAAATCCTTTCCCTTTTTCAGAAATGGAGATTGACGAGGGCCCAAATAAAAAGTGGAAAGAGGAAGAGTGCTGTAAAATTCCCTTTCCCATGGCCACCTTGGTAGGGAATACCCCAAATCAAGATGTTGAACAGGCGCTTACCACCCCAGAACAGGATAAGACCTTCGCTGACCAAGAGGTCAGTCCTGGGAGTTTTAAGAAGGCCCAGTGGGAAGACCCCACATTAGCGGAAGCAAGGGGGAATATACGGGACCAGAATAGTACTCCTGGCCAACCAGATAGGTCACTTGCCTACCCCTACTTCGAGTTAGAAAATGGCCTAGTATATCGGGTTGATAGGAGGAAATCCATTGTAACTAAACAATTGTTGGTGCCACGCACATTCTGTAATGTAGTATTACACCTCGTACATAGTCACCCATTGGGGGGGGGGGGGGGACCTAGGGGTGGAAAAGACAAAAGTAAAGGTTCTCCGAAGTTTCTATTGGCCTGGGGTTCTGGCAGAAATTACAAATTATTGCTCCTCATGCCCAGAATGTCAGATCACCGCCCTGTTCAAAGCGTATCGTAGCCCATTGATACCCCTTCCCATAATAGATGTACCATTTGACCGGATTGCTATGGATCTAGTAGGACACCTAATAAAATCTGCTAGGGGACATCAGCATATATTGGTAATATTAGATTATGCCACCCGATATCCGGAGGCAATTCCCCTACGTAGCACCTCTGCTAAAAACATAGCAAAAGAGTTAATAGTCCTGTTTACCCGGGTCGGAATTCCTAAAGAGATTTTAACTGACAAGGGAACACCATTTATGTCCCAAGTAACAAAAGAGTTATGTAAACTCCTAAAAATCAAGCATCTCAGAACCTCAGTCTATCATCCACAAACAGATGGTTTAGTGGAACGATTCAATAAAACCTTAAAAAGCATGTTACGCCGGGCGGTCGATAAGGATGGGAAAAACTGGGATTGTTTGTTACCATACCTGTTATTTGCCATTAGGGAGGTTCCCCAATCATCCACAGGCTTCTCCCCGTTTGAACTATTGTATGGCCAACACCCAAGGGGCTTACTGGATATAGCCAAAGAGACTTGGGAACACGAGGTTACACCATACAGAAGTGTAATAGAGCATGTTGCCCAGATGCAGGACCGCATAGCTGCGGTCCTACCTATAGTGAGGGAACACATGGAAAAAGCTCAAGAGGCACAGAGGAATACGTATAACAAGGGTGATAGGGTCAGAATTTTTTATCCAGGCGATAGGGTGCTAGTTCTGGTTCCCACCATAGAGTGAAATTCCTTGCTAAGTGGCATGGGCCATATGAGGTCTTGGAAAGAGGGGGAGAAGTAAATTACAAGGTTAGACAGCCAGGTAGGAGGAAACCTGAGCAAATTTACCATGTAAACCTACTTAAGCCCTGGAAAGATAGAGAGGTCTTGTTAACCCTAGTACTCCCAGGTCCATCAGAGAATCGATGAACTGAAACAGAGGTTAGCATAGCTGAAACCCTGTCCATTAATCAGAAATGAGAGGTCCAGAACCTAGTGAAAAGAAACAAAGAAGTCTTCTCTACAAAGCCAGGTGGGACTAGGGTAATCAAACATGACCTAGTCTCTGAACCGGGGGTCTGAGTTAACCTTAAACCGTACCGAATTCCAGAGGCCAAAAGAGAGGCTATAAGTTTAGAGGTTAAAAAAATGCTAAAACTAGGTGTAATTGAGGAATCCCAAAGTGGGTGGAACAGCCCTATAGTTTTAGTCCCAAAACCAGATGGTACAACAAGGTTTTGCAATGACTACCGTAAACTAAGCGCTGAGCCAAAATTTGATACTTATCCTATGCCCAGGGTTGATGAACTGGTAGAGAGACTGGGCAAAGCCCGATATCTCACGACCCTAGACCTAACAAAAGGGTACTGGCAGGTTCCCCTCACAGAAGGGGCAAAAGAAAAGACAGCCTTCTCAACCCCAGATGGCCTCTTTCAGTATAGGGTGCGGCCTTTTGGCTTACATGGAGCTCCCGCCACATTCCAAAGAATGATGGATAAAATGTTAAAGCCAACTGCTCGGTATGCTGCCGACTACCTGGATGATGTGGTAATCCACAGTGAAGATTAAAAGGGGCCCCGGAGATTGTCTGTGAAATTTTTTTTGTGCTTTCTGCCTACAAACAGCCTAAGCAACATACACAAAGGATCTCATGCAGCAGAGACCAGAGGGATACACACCCAGGCAGGAAATCTACACTGCACTGAAACCCACAAAACCACAGATGGACTCTTTTCCCTGATTCCAAGAGGAAAGAGAGAGAATGTGCTGAAGCAGGTAAACCTTATTTGCCTATCACAATAAAGTGTAATATGGTCATTGAAATAGGGGTTTTGCCTTCCAGCCGTAGTCAGGGTTCAAGAAGTATGTTAGCCCTTAAAAGGGATAGGCGTTTGTTGTTTTCAAATGTTTCGCTGAAGAAGTGAATACAGAAGGTGACACACGAGCAGTACTGATTCTGCAAGTAAAGGCTGCCACACCGCATAGGACTACCAGCTGTGAATGGAGTATATGCAGAAAAATGTGAAAATTGATGCAAGACTGTGCTGAAGCAAGGGAATTTTCAGTAAACAAGTGCTGAGGGTAAAATTGCCCTACTGGGGAAAAAGGAATTGCTGAGCTGTGTAAAAGGTATCCCAAAGTGTGAAGAGTGAATGCCATAATGCCCAAAGTTGAGACTGAACTCAAGCAGAAAACCACATTATGTGGCTGAAGTGAAGGGATTGGACCTAGCAAGTAAATGGTGTAAAGCAAACAGAAGTTTTTACCTAGCAACTGCACATCCATTATACCTAATGAGAGATTACACCTAGCAAGTAAATGGTGTAAAGCAAATAGAAGTTTTTACCTAGCAACTGCACATCCAGTATACCTAATGAGAGAGAATGCGTGCACAGTACTACTGATATTGTAAAACTTACCCAAGAAAAAGAAAAGTCTACAAAGATGTCTGTGAGAGCTACGACCTCTACAAGCAAAATATGCACACCTGTAGGACTACCACAATTGGGGGTTCTAGCAAATACAGTGGCAACAGCTGCAATAGCGCCTCCTGATGTCAGGAAGAAAATTACACCTGATAACCCCAAAATGGAGGACAAGATGCAGCGTTCCTGTAATGAACCCTACCCCACAGAAGAGTGGCCTTTCCAGTCTAATAAAGAAGAAGACATCTCTTACGGGGAACCTGAACCGAGTCATACCAACAAAACACCCCAAGAATGGTGGGGGTGCCTGAACTTGGCACGAGCCAAAAAGACCGCTCTCTTTGATGACAAATATGATCAACAGGAGAAAGAGCGGGAGCAGCAGATCACCAAATATTTCTGTCAGCTAAAGCAACTGCAAGAAAAGCCTGGCGTATACAATGAAGCCGCTGAAGTATCAAATAAAGAAGGAGACCCCACCATTCCTGATCGGACGGAATCATCCAAAACAAAAAGGCAGAAAAAGAAAAGTGGTTCTTCACTTACCGTGGAAGGAACAGACACGTCCGCAGATCCTGTGGAGAAAAAGGGGGACCGAGTTGCCCTGCAGCCTAGAGAAAATGGAGAATTCGTCCCGCGCATAACTGAATATCCAGAGGGCCAAGGCAGAAGTCGTGTACCCCAAAGAAGTGTCTGTCCGGTGCCAACAGTGAGGAACCCTCAACCAACCATCCCAGGGAAGTGGAGGGGGAACCCGTGAGTGTTGATCCCTTGACCAGCCCTGAAGATGCCCTGAAAAATGCCAGACATGACTGTGATATGCTCCGTGAACAATTGAAACAAAAGATAGATGGTTACACAGAGCTACAGAAAAATAACGTGAAGCTACAGGAATATGTGCTCGAAATGTACTCTTCGGCCAGGACAGAATTGGACGATCTCAATACTGAGTAGCAAACGCTACTATTTCCGCCATGGATGAAAAGCAGAGCCAATCTGATAAAATGATGGCTAAGCTGAAGCGGAAGTATGAGGAGGCACTGAAGCAGATGACAGTCTTTCAGCAAAAAGTTCACACTCTTCGCGTAGAGCTGAATGCCTCACAACAGGAGGTCAACAGTGTCCGGACAGAGGTGGACGTATCTCAGAAAGAGGTTCAGACACTCCACAGAGCACTGGATGCCTCACATCATGAGACCAACAGCTGCCGCACAGACCTGGAAGTCTCCAGAAAGGAACTACACAGTCTCACTGAGGAGCTGGACATTTCTAAAGAAACTATTGTCAATCTTAATACAGATCTCAAGGTCTCTCAGAAGGAGCTTCAAACCCTCAACCTAGAGAAGGAAGTCTCACGCCAGGAGACTGTCATTCTCAAAGCATATGTGCGTAAATGGAAGGAGAACTGCAAGGAGGCCCTGAATAGTACAGAGACTGAAAAAGGAGAAAATTTAAGATTAAAAAGAGAAAACTTAAAACTGAAAGAAGAAAATTCTCATTTGACAGACTACGTCAAGAAAAAGAATGTAAAGCTGCACGAGCTTAAAGAAATAAATAGACTTTTGGAAGGTGAGAAGTTTGAAGCAGAGCACCAACTGCAGAACAAACTGCAAGGTCTGCGTACGCGCCTCCAGAAGGCTGAGGAGAAGCAGTGAACTCTGCAGGAAGACAATCTGCAGGCTGTTAAAGAAATACAAGTGCTGCAGGAACGTCTGATTACCCAGTTGTCCCCGCAAAGCAGCATAAGAAGCTGAAGGCTACCCTGAGCATCACCAAAGCATCGCTAAACGCCAAGCTTAGAACCCAGGTGACATGGCACAAAAGGGAGCACAAGAAGGTCCAGAAACTGAGACAAGTAACTGTGGCCCGAGCAAAGAAATTCATAGTGCTTCACAATGCAGTGAAAATGTGGAAGCAAGCTCAGAGAAAGCAAAGTGTGCAGATAAATTCCCTGAGTATAGACTTGCAAGACGCACTCAGAAAACAGGGATCTCTCGCGGATGAGATTACAGTTCTACAAGGACAAGTATTGACCCTGACTAAGCGTCAGTATCCCACAGCCACAAAAACCCATGAAGACAAGGGTACAGTGAGAGCTGGGAATACCGCTCGTCTGAAAAACAAGGTAGCAAAATTTTACCACCTAAACAAGCATTAGCAAAACCTTCAGCCACCCAACAGGCAACAAAAGAAGGTACACGTGCTGAATCAAAATCAGAAGAATCCTTAGCTGATGAAGTTGAAAAGATGGAACATTCTCTGGAAGTGGATGTGGAATTGCAACTTAATCCCAAAGAGGCAGAACTAGCAACTCCATTGAGTGGAAAAAGTGCAGAGAGACAGCTTCAAGAGCGGAAAACTCAAAGGGCTGTTTTTAAACGCTCTGCAACTGCTGCCTTACCGTCTGCCTACAATAAGATGAGCACCCGACGTGAGGGAAATCTCATGACCGCGCACGTAGCAAAAAGACTGTATTTAGAAAAAGTCCTCCTCGAGCGACTGAGGAGTGCTGATCTCAAGCACCGTCGGGAGGAGACACGAATAAACTGGAGAAAGGGCTCCAATCCCAGCGGGACTGAGGGTTCTCTTCCTCCATCCACTCTCATTCAAGTCACAGAGATATCTAGAATCAGAGTGGAAGGATGGGCTTTGGCCGTGGCAAGCCCGAGCTTCCCACCAACAGGAGATGTATGTGACAGGGGAGTTATCCCTGTTGAGGAAATGTGCCTCTAATCCAGCAGTGTGGTGGTTAACTGCTGGTAGTCAATTAACCAACACCACCTGGCTGATTAGGTTTCTTAGAAAAGCCTGCCCTTGAAACAGGAAGGGAGATTGTTCCTGAGTCTCACAAGTTGTGGGACTGACCATAGGGACAGACGTCTTGAACCTGCCAGAAGAAAAACTGCACGCTGCTTGCAAGACACAGGGGAAAGCACTTCTGAACCTGAATCCTGATACAGCCTGAGGAAAAATGCAGCAACCCAGGAACAGAGAAGACTTTCCCTCCAACTACAAGAAAACAGATAAGACTTTCCTTTATAAGACTTTGTATCTGCTGTGACAGAGTCACTGATTCAGTAGGCTAACAGTGAATGGAGAGACGCTGCAGCCAGTACACACAGTGTTAATCTCCTCAGACAGAAAGCACAGCTGAAGACTGATTAAACAGGGGAGCAGGAAGTTGCTCAAACAAGGTGAGCTTGTTTTTCCACGTGAGGGTGGAGAGACCTCTCCTGGCTAGGAAGCCGTAGCTGCTGCTCTGGTCCCCCAGTCCTGCGAGGAGCTTTGCTGCTGGGACCAGCTGGGACCCCAACCCAGGATAAAGATACAGATTGCTGTGAGCTGGACACAGCCTGCTCCCCGGAACCGTGTTCCTGTTTGCTGTTGGAGCTGCATTAAAGATAGGACTTTGTTATGATACTTTTGGTTATACTTTGTGGAGCACATGTTTTGGGCATAACCAGATTAGCTGGCTGTCCTGTTAATGAGGGCTCAAGAAGTGAGTTAGTTTCCCAAACGGGAGTAGGCTTTAATTTCTAGAAAGTAGTTTTTAAAGGGACAGTGCACCCGTACAGGGACAGTGCACCCGTACTTTATTTTGGTTGTGGCTAATAAACCACTATAGTTGACCGTTTCCCATCGTGTCTAGCGTCTTACTGACCCCGCCGCAAGGCTGTCCTGCCACACTGCACATATCAAGATATATGTTTGGGGCTGGGAGACATGCTAATCTAGAGGGAGTTGTGGACTGCATAGGTTTCACTAGAAAAACTCCCAAGGGGAACAGAAGCTTTGTTTGTCCCCTTATTTGAATATGTTTGGACGATTTTCTTATCTTAAGGAAACAGGCGCAATAAAAGCCTTATTTAATTTCACCTTAACAAGTCTCCCTTGCATACCTCTGCGCACGTCCTCCTACAGTGTGGTTGTGACATTATGGAGGGGAAGGGAGGGGATCCACATTGTCCACCTACAGGTTGTTAAACAAATGGCACAAACATGATTTTCTCATACAGTTCCTGTGGGGACAGCATTTTGAGGGCAAAAGTCCACCTGGACTCACTCATGTGTAGAGCTTTGGCCCTGTTTCACCCCCCCCCCGTCACTCCCCCCTCCGACCTCCCCCCGGGAGCCAAGGTAAATATGATCGATGACAATTAATTTTAGCACTCTTGTGTTCCCTGAGTGGCTGTCATTCATGTGCCTGGCAATCGGAGTGTCTAGGTTTACACAGAGGTTGTGCTAGAAGAGGTGTGTAATGTTACACACCTCTTCTCGCACAACATGCAGTTGGTTGCTGAGCCAGGACTCGGTGCTTCTATGTCTGATTTCTGATACAGACCTAACCATTAAGTGTTGTTGATTCCCACACAAAGCAAGGACACCTGCTCAAGAGTGCGGAGCCCTGCAGTGGACACATCTGAATTCAGAACTCTACCTTTGGCAATCGTTGCTTTTTACTCATCTATGTTACCCAATTGTAAGTGTGGATATACAGTATGTTGTCCTTTTTACTTGAATATATTTGATTACTGATCTCCGGTGCGCTCTGTGTCTGCTTTTTTTTTTAAATAATGTATTTAAATAAAAGCAATAGAATAGCATCTTAAAACACTCCTCTTTAATGAAGCATATGGGTAGCTCCTTTGGCTGATACTAAACATCTCATATGCACTAACCTGAACCCCTTGCGCATGCACTTATCAAAATACACTCCTTCTGTCTCTGTATGTTCTTCCCACTTATATTGTAAGCTCTTCAGGGCAGGACTCCTTTTCCTAATGTTTCTTTTATGTCTCTTATTCCCCTTATCTGTTATACACTGGCGACACACTTTATTCGAGCTTGGCTAGTCCCACGAATTCGGGTATACCCGGGTGTATTGAGGTTTGTGACTGTTTTCTGCCCGAGTGCATTGAGGTATTTTCTAAGCAGGGATTGAAGCATTTTATTCCCGCTGGCTGCAATAATGCACAGTATATATATATATACTGCATTACAATTCATGAATTTATGCCATCTGGTAGACACGCGAAGCATTGCAGCCTATTAAATCCTAATCATTATCATTTAACAGATCAGCCGCCCATCAGCCAGGCATGAACCCAGGCTGGGAAGGCAAATGCAACGGGGCTTGTCAGAGGTGAGGAGTGGCGCATTCCAGGTATCTGCCAGGTACATACCGGGTATTTGCTCGAATAAAGTGTGTCGGTGCAGTATTATTATTTCACATGTATTTCTACTGTGAAGCTCTACGTACATATATAGCACCTTGTGAATGACGCTATATAAATAAAGATATGCATACATAGACACTGTACATACATACACATGGTTGGAATAAATGTTGCTCTATAGAAGCCAATCTCATTAATTGGCCCCACTCATTGGAAGATAGTCTCATGAATTACAAGATACAGATCGAACAGATCTTATTGCTCCTGTTCACGCAGTGTGTGTCAAATCAAGCGTAATATTTTAATCAAGATTTTATGCCGCTCCATTGAAAGAAAATGGTATTAGAAGAACCAATTCCTTAACGCAAGCATTATTTATCATGTTTTTTGCATTGCGTTTTGAATTGACGAGAGCACTAGCACCTCCTACAGTACATCTGTAGCCTGAATCAAATTCCGTGAGGCTCATCTATTCCCATGACAAGTATGAGAGACAAACTCCATGTTTCTGTGTCAATGCTTTGCTACGCATACAGGTTAGCGGCGCCCAATTATGGGTCAATTTTAATTGAATTATTGATGCCAGATCAGTCCTGCTAACCTGTTCCTGAACTTGATGAATCTGCCTCTGTTGGGAAGGGTTAACTCCATGATCCATAGGTGTCTTTTACTTATTACAGTACATAGTTACATAGTAGATGAGGTTAAAAAAAGAAAAAAGACATACGTCCATCAAGTTCAACCTGATCAAAAGGAAGGCAAACAAAAAAAAACAGTTACAAATCATCCAATGATATCTCATAAGGGGGAAAATACATTTCTTCCTGACTCCAAGAATTGTTGAATCATATTACTCCCTGGATCAACATCCTTCCCATGTTTACTTATTTGGTATATCCCTGTATACCGTTCCTTTGAAAAATATGTCCAACTTTTTTTTAAAACATATCTATTGTGTCTGCCATCACAATCTCCATGGGTAATAATTTCCACATTTTAACTGTCCTTACAGTAAATAACCCTTTCCTTTGTTTTCTGTGATGGGGTGGGAGTGACTGGGGGGGTGGGAGGGTGACCTCCGCTGTCCAGCTCCCACCCCCCAAACACACCATTTTGTTAGTCCCCCTTGCCGGCGCACACACACGAGCCCCCCCCCTCTCCAAACACCTCCAAAGTTGTCGCCTTGCCGGCGCCACTCACCCGAGCCCCCCCCCTCCAAACACCTCCAAAGTTGTCACCCTTGCCGGTGCCACTCACCCGAGCCCCCGCCCCAAAATAGCCCCCCTTGATGGCGCCACTAACCCGAGCCCCCAGCTCCAAACACCTCCAAAATAGCCCCCCTTGCCGGCGCAACTCACCCGAGTCCCCCCCCCTCCAAACACCTCCAAAATAGCCCCCATTGCCGGCGCAACTCACCCGAGCCCCCCCACCTCCAAACACCTCCAAAATAGCCCCCATTGCCGGCGCAACTCACCCGAGCCCCCCCACCTCCAAACACCTCCAAAATAGACCCCCTTGCTGGCACAACTCACCCGAGCCCCCCCTCCAAACACCGCCAAAATTGTCCCCCATGCCGGCGCAACTCACCTGAGCCCCCCCCCTCCAAAATAGCCCCCCATGCCAGCGCAAATCACCCGAGCCCTCCTCCCCCTCCAAAGTTGTCCCCCTTGCCAGAGCAACTCACCCGAGCCCCCCCCTCCAAACACCTCCAAAGAGTTCCCCCTTCCTGGCGCAACTCACCCGAGCCCCCCCTCCCCTCCAAACACCTCCAAAATAGCCCCCCTTGCCGGCGCAACTCACCCAAGCCCCCCCTCCCCTCCAAACACCTCCAAAATAGCCCCCCTTGCCGGCGCAACTCACCCGAGCCCCCCCACCTCCAAATTTGTCCCCCTTGCCAGCGCAACTCACCCGATCCCCCCCCCTCCAAACACCTCCAAAATAGCCCCCCTTGCCGGCGCAACTCACCCGAGCACCCCCTCCCCACCTCCAACACCTCCAAAATAGCCCCCCTTGCTGGCTCAACTCACCCGAACCCCCCCCCCACCTCCAAAGTTGTCCCCCTTGCCGGCGCAACTCACCCAAGCCCCCCCTCACCACCAAAATAGCCCCCCTTGCCGGCTCAACTCACCCAAGCCCCCCCTCCCCTCCAAACACCTCCAAAATAGCCCCCCTTGCCAGCGCAACTCACCCGAGCCCCCCTCCCCCTCCAAAGTTGTCCCCCTTGCCAGTGCAACTCTCCCGAGCCCCCCTCCCCCTCCAAAGTTGTCCCCCTTGCCGGCGCAACTCACCCAAGCCCCCCCTCCCCTCCAAACACCTCCAAAATAGCCCCCCTTGCCGGCGCAACTCACCCGAGCCCCCCCACCTCCAAATTTGTCCCCCTTGTCAGCGCAACTCACCCGATCCCCCCCCCTCCACACACCTCCAAAATAGCCCCCCTTGCCGGCGCAACTCACCCGAGCACCCCCTCCCCACCTCCAACACCTCCAAAATAGCCCCCCTTGCTGGCTCAACTCACCCGAACCCCCCCCCCACCTCCAAAGGATTCCCCCTTGCCGGCGCAACTCACCCGAGCCCCCCCTCACCACCAAAATAGCCCCCCTTGCCGGCTCAACTCACCCAAGCCCCCCCTCCCCTCCAAACACCTCCAAAATAGCCCCCCTTGCCAGCGCAACTCACCCGAGCCCCCCTCTCCCTCCAAAGTTGTCCCCCTTGCCAGTGCAACTCTCCCGAGCCCCCCTCCCCCTCCAAAGTTGTCCCCCTTGCCAGCGCAACTCACCCCAACCCCCCCTCCAAAGTTGTCCCCCTTGCCAGTGCAACTCACCCAACCCCCGCCACCTCCAAAGTTTGACCCCATGCCAGTGCAACTCACCCGAGCCCCCCCCCCCTCCAAACACCTCCAAAATAGCTCACCCGAGCCCCCCTCCCCACCTCCAAACACCTCCAAAATACAGCTCCTTGCTGGCGCAACTCACCCGAGCCCCCCCCTCACTTCCAAAATAGCCCCCCTTGCCGGCTCAACTCACCCAAGCCCCCCCTCCCCTCCAAACACCTCCAAAATAGCCCCCCTTGCCAGTGCAACTCACCCGAGCCCCCCCCCTCCAAAGTTGTCCCCCTTGCCAGTGCAACTCATCCGAGCCCCTCTCCCCCTCCAAAGTTGTCCCCCTTGCCAGCGCAACTCACCCGAACCCCCCCCACCTCCAAAGTTGTCCCCCTTGCCAGTGCAACTCACCCGAACTCCCCCCACCTCCAAAGTTGTCCCCCTTGCCAGCGCAACTCACCCGAACCCCCCCCACCTCCAAAGTTGTCCCCCTTGCCAGTGCAACTCATCCGAGCCCCTCTCCCCCTCCAAAGTTGTCCCCCTTGCCAGCGCAACTCACCGACCCCCCCACCTCCAAAGTTGTCCTCCTTGCCAGCGCAACTCACCCGAGCCCCCCCCCTCCTCCAAAGTTGTCCCCCTTGCCAGCGCAACTCCCCCCCATATATTTATAATAATATATACAATAAAGACATACAATAAAGACATACAATACAGGGAGGGATACACAGAAGGGAAAAACCTTACCTCCAGTGAGATCAAGACCCTGGTTGCCTCCTGCGTCTCCTACTGCACCACGTGATGTGATCGGGCGAGAGCACGAGTCACTGGGAGGCTCATGAATATTCATGATCTTCCACTGACTGATGGAAGCAGATTATAAACAAATGCCAGCTTTAAAAATGTCGCCAAATTTCGCTGATCAATACATGGAGAACGGATTGACTGGCAGCTATACAGTTCTTTAGGTAAGTAGAGATTGCCCACATGAAGCTATTGAAGTAAAAAAAAAAGACTGAACTGCAGCTTTAACTCCCTAAGAATTCTTGCATGTATGTTATTGGGGCCAGGTGCTGTATTTACTTTAATTGTATCAAGCCACCTATGAACCTCCTCCTCAGTTAACCAATTATTTGTTAATATAGAGGTTGTGGTTTCCTCATGAGGCACTATTGTTGCAATTGCTTCTTCCCTGGTAAATAGAGAGGCAAATAATTTGCTTAATATCTGCTTTTTCCTTACGTCTAATAATTTGCCAACTAATCTCACACTGAAAATGTCTTATATTTTCTTTTCGTATTTTCAAATGGCACCATGTTATGTTCACTTTTTACCAAATGTTCCTGGACTTGAATATTTGTTATTACTTCTACATTGTTTAATATCACTAAATCTAGGCCCTTCTGTGACCCTTCTCTTCTCCTGGTTGTTTCTTCAATAATTTAGGTCATGTTACTGTCTTAAAGCACCCCCAAAATCCTGTTTCTTTTTGTTGTAATGCTAATCTCATTGCCCCAGTCTATGTCTGGATAATTAAAATCACCCATTATGCAAACATGACAGTTTATATGTTAAACTTGATTTAAAACCTATTATAAGAGAAGTGTATCAAGGGAAGCCAAACCACCCACCCCAGGGCAAGAACTCCATCACCCATGCTCCCTATCTCCAACTACAACCCCCCCCCCCCCCACACACACACACATAGTAAAAAGTAATAGTCCTTTAAGCAAATTCTGGCTAAGCTCTTTTGCCCATTGAGAAGCATTAAAAAAAAATACATAAAACAATAGACATTGCAATAAAATTATAATAAACAAATGCTATCCCTTTAATCCATTGATTGGCACTTTGCCTACATAAGTTCTCAATGGGGCCTAGATAGCCACATGGCCAATCATTGAGTATTCTAAATAAATAAAAGTAGTATTTAACCCTGTAGGGATGAAAGCTGTCCTCTTCTTCAGGGGTACCAGCAGATAAATCTAATAAAGGGCCGATGCAAAATCATTAAAAAAAAACAACAAAAAAACAATGAGATGCAACAGGACTTGTATAAGACAGCCACATGGTACCTCATCCAGTTTTATTGGTGGATGTACCATGGATGTACCACGTGAACAGCCATCACATTTGTCAGACAACCAAATTTGATGGAATGACATAGTACACCAAGAAACCTGATTGATGTACCATGTGATTCCTTCCCTTTTTTTGTGTTGTGACGTCACCTTAAAGGGAAACAATCTAATGGTACAAACCACCCAATCATGTACTGTACCATTTGATTCATTCCCTTTGTATATTGGTTCTCAAATCCAGTCCTCAAGAACAGGAGACTGAGCCACTGATTAAGTCACAAGAACTCAAGCAGGGCTGCCCTTAAAATACAACCTGTTGGGGATTCATGAGGACTGGAATTGTGAACCATGGCCTAAGAAAATATGGCTGAGATGTTGGGTTACTTACAGGTATGGTAGGGGAAAGAATAGACTTGCCTTGCTGGTGTGGAAAGTGCCTCTGGTAAAACCAAAACGTATACCAAAATGGCCCAAAAAACAAATGTAAAAATAAAATCACAATTTATCCATTTTAAATGTTTTTTTTCCAAATGCAATCAAATTTCGAAAATTAACGTAGTAGAAAATGCAATTCCCATTAACTTTAAGCATTAATCAAATTTGCCACAAACCTTGGTATCAAAGTGAACTTCTTCTCCAAATCGAAACTAGTGATATCTGCCAAGTTCAAGTCAGTGGGCAATACGTTTGCACATCTCATGTTGGGGGTGGATCGATGGAGGAGGAGGAAGAGAAGGAGAAGGGATCAACCCCTTCACTACCTTAATGGTTAGCCACTAAATTAATGAAGGGGGGCAATGAATGTTTTTAATAGCCCCCTCCCCGCCATTGAGAGGGTGAATTATCCACAACGTTCTGATTTTTTTATTTTATATATGTGTAAATTATTTTGGTTAATGCCCCAAACAACTATTAGACACATTTTGCTAATAGGCCGGCGCCCGGTCGCTGAGGCGAACGGATTTTGCCCCCTGGCAATTGGCCCAAGCAGCGCACATGGTTCTGTTTAATTTCCCCTGCTCGGCTGAAAACAAAAACAAAAAAAATCCTCCTATCTGATTGGTGTGACGTGACATGGCATGCTGTCAATTTTTTTTTTTTGGCGCAGATGCAGGCATTATATGATCCCGCATGGAAGCGGCCTTCCTTTTCAATCTTGATCCTTTGTGAGCACGTCTGAGTATGTAAGTACTTTCCTATGCCACAACATGCCTCTCTCATGCCCCTCCTATGCCTCTCCCATGCCCCTCTGATGCCCCCACATGCCCCGAATGTCCCACACATGCCTCTGATGCCCCTCACATGCCTCCAATGCCCCCACATTCCTCTGATGCCCCCACATGCCTCTGATGCGCCCACATGCTTCTAATGCCCCCACATGCCACCGCTATCCCCCACATGCCTTGATGTCCCACGTGGTTCTCCGATGTCCCCCATGGCTCTCCAATATCCCCTGTGGCTCTCCGATGTCCCTGCTGAACACAGTGATCGGTACCTGGAGCGGGACTCCCGGCGCCAGTTCCGCTTAGTCTCGCAGGATTTGGAGTGCTTCCTCACTCGTTCTTTCTCCCGCGAGCAGCTCCGTTTCTTATGTGAGTGTGTGACTGTGTGTGAGAGTGTGACTGTGTGTGAAAGTGTGACTGTGTGTGAATGTGACTGTGTTTGAGAGTGTGACTGTGTGTGAGAGTGTGACTGTGAGAGAATTTCAGGTCTATTTTCCCCTATAAATAGTCATTTTTTTCTTGTGCAACTCCACTCCCAGAAGAAGACCGTTGTCGAATCACGTAGGAGTGGGGTCTTGGTTAGGGGACCCCTCTCTTCTCACCATGTTATTGGGACTTTGCATTTGCATCTACAGACTACCATTGGTGATATATTATGCACCTTGTTCTATGATGTACTTTGTCAAGGTCTGGATTGATCTTTTTTTGTGCACCTTATCATTCAATAGGAATCTGGACAATTACAGTGGCAGCCCGCTTTAGTCTAATGCGGCCGCCACCACGGGAAATTTAAAACCGCAGACGTGGCTGTTTTTTTTTTTTCCCACGCGTCACTGGTGAGCCGGTCAAGCGCCGGTCACGCGTGCTAGGGGTTCCGCTGGCATCTTGAAGCCGCCGGCATCGGAGGTGATGGAGGGGAGGTGATGGAGGGTTTAAGGTGGGGTACGGGCCGATGCGTTGACGCGTTGGGTACGTACTGTCCCTGCGACTGGGCTCGGGAGAAGCCAGCCAGGGGGTCGCGCGGAGGAAGGGAAGATGCGGCTGGCACGCAGCCAAGTTCGGCGCCAGCCGAAAAAAGCCCCAGTAAGGACCGGGTAAACGGTAGAATTAAGCTGGCCGCAGCAGTAGTCATTGTATACTCTCTTTACCATCAGCGACCATCAAGCTTTTAGTATTCTCAGCAATCCATTTTCTGTGTGTGTAGATGGATTTAATTGTGTTTTTCATCTTACCCCTGTGTTTGCCATATATATGGTTATCATATCACTTATGAGGATTTATATCACCTTTACTGTATGACTGATCAGCCGCTTATTTGTGTATAACTTAGATCATTAGTGTTGGACCGGGTCCTCATTTATAAAAAAACGGGTAACCGGTACCCGGCCAAAATTAAAGGTTCTACCTGGTCGGGTACCCGGTTACCTGGTTTGTAACTTACCTGCAGGGTGGTGGCGACATCTAAGACCAGCAGCAGCAGTCCTGTGGTGGTGGCAGCATCGGAGATGTCTTCAGCCGACGGGGGAGCTGCAGGAATCACTTCCACAGCACCGGAGCAGGAGCATTGTGTGTGTGAGCTGCCGAGGAACCACGTGACCGGAGCAGTAGACAGAGCATTCCAATTGGAAAGACTGAAGCTCCCCCGTCGGCTGAAGACACCTCCGATGCTGCCACCACCACAGAACTGCTGCTGCTAGTCCTAGATGTCTTCGGAAAGGTAAGTAATAAGATTATTTCCAGCTGCCCTGACATTACCCGACGCCGGGAGCCCATTCTCAGTTGCCGGGTCCGGGTAATGTCCGGGTAGATGGAAATGTGCCGGGTAACGCCAGGTATCAGGTAATTCCGGGTACTCGGTACACCACTATAGATCATATTTAACCTACATGGTATATCCAGTATCCACCTGGTTGTCCCCTTGATGATTAGAGGAGTTTTGTTTGGAGTCCCCCTCCATTTTATTGCATTGATAAATTGTTTATTTCTTTTCTGTATACTGCACCGACACACTTTATTCGAGCAAATACCCAGTATGTACCTGGCAGATACCTGGAATGCGCCGCTCCTCACCTCTGACAAGCCCCGTTGTGTTTGCCTTCCCAGCCTGGGTTCATGCCTGGCTGACGGGCGGCTGATCTGTTAAATGATAATGATTAGGATTTAATAGACTGCAATGCTTCGCGTGTCTACCAGATGGCATAAATTCATGAATTGTAATGCAGTATATATATATATACTGTGCAGTATTGCAGCCAGCGGGAATAAAATGCTTCAATCCCTGCCTGGAAAATAACCCAATGCACTCGGGCAGAAAACAGTCACAAACCTCAATACACCCGGGTATACCCGAATTCGTGGGATTAGCCGAGCTCGAATAAAGTGTGTCGCCAGTGTACCTGTGTGCTCCTCTTTGGATACTTTTTTCTTTGTTGTCTTTATATTAGAGTGAAGAAAGGGGGTACCCACTGCTCTCCTAATCCTAGTAGGTATATGTGTATATATATTGTCTTTATAATACCATTTTCCTTGGAGCACTGCTGTCTATTGATACAATAGCATATATATGACAGCTTTGGGTAACCTTTCGATATACAGTAGGTGTGCATGTGGTATACTGTGTGTCTATGATATATACAGTGGTTTGACTTGCTTTGCTAGTCCCATGCTGTGCTTAAAAGATGTGTGAACAGTGATGCATTAGCTTAAATGGGCTCCATGTGAATGGATTTTCCAGGCAAAGGTGACACATTGTGTGCTCATTTGCATGTCATTTCCCAGAATCCCTTGCTGTGGGAGCACTGTATGTTAGGTGATAATGGTTGAAAGGCAGGGTTGCAGACCTGTCTAAGACATGTGAATTAAAAAAAATATATATATATATACAGTGTTCGACAAATCACCCAAAAATCTGCTCGCCCAACCGAAAAATCTACTCGCCACCTAGTCCCGCCCCCAACCCCGCCCCTAGTACCGCCCCAACACCGCTTTAAAATAAAATATATAAATAAAATACATTTAATAAATTCCTAGTCAGAACAACATTCGTTTTTGACATAAATACATAAATGTATTTATTGTATTACATTATACTACAATTAGTCCTTGGTGTGTGTGTGTGGGTGTGTGTGTGTGTGTGTGTGTGTGTGTGTGTGTGTGTGTGTGTGTGTGTGTGTGTGTGTGTGTGTGTGTGTGTGTGTGTGTGTGTGTGTGTGTGTGTGTGTGTGTGTGTGTGTGTGTGTGCGTGTGTGTGTGTGTGTGTCGCAGTCCCTCAATGTCCAGGTACCTCATTCCTGCAATGTTATAAGTTGGAGGGGAGGTGTTTTCTACCTGTCTTCTGGGTTAGGGGGGATTCCGATGTCTTCCGTGTGAAGCTCGAGAGTTAGATCTGGAAGAAAGCAGCATAGGTTAAACGGTGTAGTATAGGGCAGTTAAGATATATAGGGTAAATAAGAGATCCAGAGTGTGAGAGGGACAGAGAGGGACAGAGAGGGACAGAGAGGGACAGAGAGAGACAGAGACAGACAGAGACAGACAGAGACAGACAGAGACAGACAGAGACAGACAGACACAGAGAGCAGCACACCCACACACACACAGAGAGAGAGAGAGACACACAGAGAGAGAGAGAGAGACACACACACACACAGAGAGAGACACACACACACACAGAAAGAGACACACACACACAGAAAGAGAGACACACAGAGAAAGAGAGAGAAAGAGAGAGAATGAGAGACACACACACTGAGAGAATGAGAGACAAAGAGAGAGAGAGTGACAGAGAGAGTGCGACAGAGAGCGCGAAGAAGAGAGTGCGACAGAGAGAGGGAGAGGGTGACAGAGAGAGGGAGAGGGTGACAGATAGAGGGAGAGGGTGACAGAGAGAGGGAGAGGGCGACAGAGAGAGGGAGAGGGTGACAGAGAACGGGAGAGGGTGATAGAGAGAGGGAGAGGGCGACAGGGAGACGGTGACACAGGGAGAGGGTGACACAGGGAGAGGGAGACACAGGGAGAGGGTGACACATGGAGAGGGTGACACAGGGAGAGGGTGACACAGGGAGAGGGTGACAAAGGGAGAGGGAGATGGTAGGTAACACAGGGAGGGAAAGGGTGACACAGGGAGAGGGAGGGTGACACAGGGAGAGGGAGGGTGACACAGGGAGAGGGAGAGGGTGACACAGGGAGAGGGAGGGTGACACAGGGAGAGGGAGGGTGACACGGAGAGGGAGGGTGACACAGGGAGAGGGAGGGTGTCACAGGGAGAGGGAGGGTGACACAGGGAGAGGGAGGGTGACTCAAGGAGAGTGAGAGGGTGGGTGACACAGGGAGAGGGTGACAGGGAGAGGGAGGGTGACACAGGGAGAGGGAGGGTGACACAGGGAGAGGGAGGGTGACACAGGGAGAGGGTGACAGGGAGAGCGTTCGCGAGCTGTTGTCTTCAAAGTCTAATACTGTAGCAGTTCAACCTACGTAAGTATACAGTCTGTGTGTGCGAGCAGTAATTGTAAATTTGCATATTTATACTGCACCGACACACTTTATTCGAGCAAATACCCGGTATGTACCTGGCAGATACCTGGAATGCGCCACTCCTCACCTCTGACAAGCCCCGTTGCATTTGCCTTCCCAGCCTGGGTTCATGCCTGGCTGACGGGCGGCTGATCTGTTAAATGATAATGATTAGGATTTAATAGGCTGCAATGCTTCGCGTGTCTACCAGATGGCATAAATTCCTGAATTGTAATGCATTATATATTTATATACTGTGCAGTATTGCAGCCAGAGGGAATAAAATGCTTCAATCCCTGCTTGGAAAATACCTCAATGCACTCGGGCAGAAAACAGTCACAAACCTCAATACACCCGGGTATACCCGAATTCGTGGGACTAGCCAAGCTCGAATAAAGTGTGTCGCCAGTGTACATGCATGTGCAGTGCTGTATGTCTCATTTGAAAATTGTTGAAACGCATAGGCGTGTACTGTAACAGTATCACATTTCGGCATATACAGCGCTCTCCCCTCGCTTGCCCCCGCACACACACAGGCTAATTTACTGCACTGCAGTATTTCAACTTCTTATCTTATCTACAGTACAGTACACCTCTCCCACACCATTCCTTTGAATGTGTATCTTTCTGGTTTCAATCACATTCCTGCTTGACAGCTGACGATTACTGCGCATGCGCCTGTAACTTCACCACTGCTTGTTTGCGAAGTTCAAGAGTGAGTGACCAAATAAAAAAAATATATATTTTTTTCTCCTCATTTTTTATTTTTATTTTCTCCACAAGCCTGCCTAAACCATCTTGATATTACGATATTCAATCTGTGCTGTAGCTTTTGTCTGCGACACTGTCACCTCTCTGTAATCCTCTTTGGGAAGGGAGCTAACTGATGATTACTGCGCATGACTCACCCATCCACTCCCCCAACCCTTTGAGGCTTTGTTTACAGTAATGCTTGCGATAATCCCTTCTCGAATTTGATATGTAAATCTAATTTGAACAGCACTGTGAATTTGAGAGTCAAAAAAAACATTATCTGATGCATGTTTTTGATGCAGTAAGTTACCACTTTTTGTCATTCTTTCTTTTTCTTTGGTGTAGGGAGGGGGGGGTCAATGATTATGATTAGCATGAATGTAAAGAAATATTTATTTTATTTTTTCAGGAACAAAAAATACAAATATACAAATAATCATGAATAATATAAAATGCAGTCTTTATTCAGTTCTTCTGTCAGTTGAAAATTGAGGGCCGGTGGATAATCATAAATAATGCACATTGATAATAATATTAATTAATAATATATAATAATATATATAATAATATACATTTTTCCGTCTTTATCTTCTTCCTCATTCTGTGTACAGTAGTTCATTGAGAGAGGGGAGGTTTTGTGTACATCATGACTGCAGTTTAGATACACTTAACTGTACAAACAGTTCACAAACTTTACACATGATACCCCCCCTCTCCCCCAGTCCATCCTTTTTTTCTGAAAAGACAATAAAACAATTTGTGCTGTATAGTACTGTCAAACTAGTCTATACTGGAACTACTGTATAAAATACTGTATACTGTAACTTCTGTTAAATACTTTGCAACCAGATGGCTAGTGCTGCTCTCTCAGGAAAGAAAAAAATTGTGCAGTTAGGTGCATATTATGGCATTGTGTACTGTATAGCTACTCCATATTGGACTACAGTATGCAGTTAGTAGTGTGAAACTAGTCTATACTGGAACTACTGTGACTACTGTAAAATACTTAGTAACCAGATGGCTAGTGCTGCTCTCTCGGGAAAGAAAAAACCTGTGCCATACTTACCTGTATCATACTGTACGTACAATACTACAGTACAGTACTATACCATACTACCTTCCTGATACTTGCCCATTACGCACGATAACAATGGGCAACACAGTCGCAATATGGTCAATATATTTATTGCATCGTTCCACGGTGAGTACATCGTTCCAAAAACTCATTATGCCTTGCGCCAACTCATCCTTTTTGGAGGGTTTCACGACTTTTCGGATATAGTCCTTCAGCTGATGCCACACCATTTCGATAGGATTGAAGTCTGGCGATCTGTCATTGGAGGGGAAAAAAAAGGAGAATTAGTTAAAGAGATACAGTACACAGTAAAAACAGAGGGAAAAAATGAGACACGGTCACCGCACTTACTCCGCTGGCGTCTTCACCCAGTTGATACCGCGCTCAAGAATATGCGCTGTTGACGCGGTGTGCTTTGGATCGTTGTCCTGGTAGAAACGGTGACCATCTGGAAATTCCCGTGTGATGTATTCCACAATCTCAGGCACAATTTGCTCTTGGAAAAAAGCTTTATTCATGATTTGCATAAGGCAAAAGCGTGTGACATACATTTTACTGTACCTTCAAAGATGACGATTCATCCTGGCCCACGCCTAGAGATGGCACCACACACATGCATTTTCACTGGGTGTTTCGGACGCGGCTTCATAGATATGCGACCTTTTTTGTGGAATGCAAAGGTGGCAAATCTCTCCAGCGATTCAGTAGACTCGTCAGTGAAGATGCAATCCTGGAATGTTTCTCCACTGTCGATCCATGCTTGGGCCTGGACCACTCTCTTGATCTTGTTAACGTCCCTTATCATAGGGTACGCTCTGTAATGACAAGGAATAATTTTATAGGTACAGTACAGTTTCTTAAACAACACTTTAACCTCCTGTACTCTCCAGTACTAACCTCACACGTCCATATTTCCATCCAATTCTGCGACTCATCTTCTTTATGCTGGTCTCGGATACAGTGAGATTGTAATTTTGCTGCAGAGTGTATTTGACCCTTAAGGCACTCTTCTCATCATTATCTTCACTTATTTTGTCCACCAGAAGAGCTGTCTTCCTACAGTGTACAAAAAAACAACAATCCTGTAAGTTACTGTGCAGTAGGCCACAAGTACAGCACATCATTTACAGTAAAAATAGTATAAAATTAGATAGATCTACACAATATATAGTTCTATTAGTATGCAGCAATATAAACAAAAATAGATATACTGCATTATATACTGTAGTTATACTGTATAAATATACCGAAATAACTATAAAATTCGATAGATCTACACAATATATAGTTCTATTAATATGCAGCAATATAAACAATAATATTGTATTATATACTGTAGTTATACTGCATAAATATACCAAAATAACTATAAAATTAGATACTGTAAATCTACACAATATATAGTTCTATTAATATGCAGCAATATAAACAATAATTCATATACTGTATTATATAGTTATATAAATATACTTACGCGTTAGTTACCGTTGGTGTCCTCGTGCATTGTTTGTTTTTTCCGTGTGCATGATAGCACATGGTGGTTGATGGCATAACGAGGCCAGAAGCAGCTAACCAGCGTTGGATATCTGCAATTCGGTGTCCGCTCGTGTACATCTCCTTAATTCTCATGCTGAGATCCTTTGAAATCTTTTTAACAACCATTGCTGCGAGTAGAAAGAAATACAAACACAAGAATGTATATTTGATGTTTAGTCGATGTGCATTAAATGTGGAGTGAATCCACATAATGGATGGTGTATTTATACGTTAATGACTCACATTAGAGTACGCCCACTTTCAACACCTGTACTCGATGATCTTTATCTGAACTTGCCCTTGTCCAGATACTGCATTGTGCCATCTGCTTCCATGGATCAACCCCGATTCTACGGACGCAAGAAGCTACTCGCCTCTGCCATGCCTATCACACAGAAAAAGCGAAAGGCGACAGTCGTTTCCAAGCCAAGGCCAAGGCGACAGGCTAAGGCTAATTAAGAAAACCTTCTGCTGACCCCAAAGGCTAAGGGTTTTAATACACGTAAGCCTTATTATGTCAAGAAGAAATTCGGTGATGTACACTCAAGGCAAAACAAATGGCAGCCAACCCATCGAACCCGCAAGCCACTTCCTCCACTGCTCTTCGACGCCGCTGCCGCTGGTGTCCCTGAAATCCACGGGTCACTTTCTCTATTACGCTTAGACGACTATGCTGCTTCTCGCCCGGAAATCCATAGGTGGCTTTCTCCATCCCTCTTCGACGACGCTGCCGCTTCTGTCCCGGAAATCCACAGGTCACCTCCTCCATCCCTCTTCGACGACGCTGCCGCTTCTCTCCAGGGAACCCCCCATCTCATCCTCCGTAGCACCCATCCACGTTAGACCGCATGCTGAATGGGTTAAGTGTGGATATCCCCGGGAACTCGACTAAAATAGATCTGCTTTTAGAGACCATGCTAAATATGAATCAACGGATGGAGAAGATGGATCGACGGATGGGGAAGATAGAGACTGACATAGCGTGGATACATAATTTGCTCAGTGTTCATGCGCTTGTATCCCCGCCGCCGGAGCAGAAGGTTGGCATGGATGTGATGAATGGGACCTTCGACCGCCTTCCAACACCAAGCGCACCCCCTACACCAGAAGAATTTATGTACATGTATGCCGTTGAGGAGGAGGATAACATGACAACACCGTCAAGACCACGCCAGGAGACAACACGGCGACCAAGACAGGAGGAAAGCTTCCTCCCAGACAACTTACCCTCGCCCGCCGCCACAAGCACACCCGATTGCATCGATATGGTGCCCGACATCATCCTGCGCGAGCTGCCATCGGCACTAAGGGAGAAGTATAGGGTGATGAGTGCTGGTTTACCCCAGAAGTATGCCATGTTAATTTTTAAGCACCACATGTCCTACTTGGTGTACTGCGGGTGGGTCAAAAATGTCAACTACGAAGGAAATCGCGAAAAAAAGGGCGTTTCCTAAAAATTTAAAAAGGACTATTGTGGAGGAATTGCGGCGCTATTTTTCAATTTCAGATCCTTTAATGAAAATCGTTCGAGACTCCATTAATGGCATTTTGCGCCATACAAGGCATCGGCCCTGGAAGGACAATCTGGTGGGGATCGAAATTGCGTGACTGTTCAACTGTTGTTTATTTTTTGTAAATGTGTTTGTAAATGTTTTGACTTTCTGTACTTTAATAAAGGAGATGTTGCGTTTTTTTCATTTTATGAATAAAGAATTTTTTTTAATAACACCATACTGTTGTGCTATACTGCACATGTTTTGACTTTCTGTACTTTAATAAAGGAGATGTTGCATGTTTTAACTTGTATTAATGAAGAAAAGTTTTTACTTACTGTACACAAGACCTGCACAATTCCAGTCCCCGAGGGTTTTCAAGGTTATCCTGTACACGTTAAATGTTTTTAAATTGTATATGTAAATAAATGTTTTTGTACTTACTCCACCAATAAAAGAAAATGTTGATTTGTTTTAAATTGTTCCATTGTCTCCTTTTATACTGTAACAAAATACAGTGTTTCTAGAACATACTGTACAGTACTATCAAGGCATACTACAGTAAAGTGTAGGCCTGCTCAGTACTGTACATCACAAGAGTATTAAAACAATACCGTACATGCTGTACGGGTATAGAATACACATATGTACTGGAATACATGTAGAATAAGTGCATACTTTTTATTTTTCGTGTTTATTATACAGTATATATAAAAAAGTATTGTATATGGTCTGAAAACAACAGCAGGTGTGGGAAATGAATCCCTGTAGGTGCTACAAATGTCTCTGCAGTATTGTTGCAATATAGCATAGGTGTCCAGGCAAGTATTAGCTTCTTTAGCAGTATATAAGGCACTGATTGCTCACCTGATTGCCATATGATAGGGTGATATCACCCTATCATATGGCAATCAAGTGAGCAATCAGTGCCTTATATACTGCTAAAGAAGCTAATACTTGCCTGGACACCTATGCTATATTGCAACAATACTGCAGAGACATTTGTAGCACCTACAGGGATTCATTTCCCACACCTGCTATACCTGATTATAGGTTGCTCATGTTCTTGGAGGATTGATTTATTGATTTAATTGGACATTAGTATTTTTTGTATTATAAAAGGGCTGGGATTTGGCTTATTTTTTAATTTTTCTAGTGTTTGATATTGCACTATTTTTTCAATATCTTCAATTAACCCCTAATAAGCGACTTCTATTGAATATACATTTATACTATTGCTGGATATAATGGAGGATTCCACAGTGGATGATGTTGTGGAAGTGATGACCAAGAGTTTTTTTTATAACTGTTTTGACAATATTAAACGTACCAGAAGGGCAGAGATTGCTTTTGATGACAGCGGAGAACTTTTATGTGATGAACCATCTGATCTAGGGACACATTTTGCTAGATTAGAAAGGTTATTAACCCTTCGTTTAAGACTGTGGTGGGATATTACATCCCTTGAAAATTATGTTCGTACTAAACGTATACCAAAGGCCTTCGCATTAAAAAGGCGCCCTCCTTTGGCTTCAATAATGCTGATTTTGAAAAAGTTTGGATACAGACTCTCAATGAGTGTTCATTTAAACTCATCCATTTAATAATTAAACAAAAAACAAACGAAATAGCTTTATTAGTTAAAGACATAGAAACATTGCAGATGAAATTGAAAGCCTTTGAGGAGATGGATAATTTTGAGAGAAATGACCAGATCTTGTCAAAAAACCTAGAATGTATGGAAAAAGAATTGATCATTAAGAAGCAGGTCAAGTTCGAACGTGACAAGCAGGACTATGTCAAGAATCAAATTTATGTGTGGCAGAGGAAATCCTACACTATTAACAACAGAGGTAGATCTGGAAAGTCTCCTTTTGTCCCCAGGGATCCAGAGAAATCTTCAAGAAATCCCAATAAATCCATTCTTAAAAGCAGAGCAGCGGAAATATCCAGCTTTGAATCAGATGCATCGGAGGGAGAAGGCAGGAACACATCAGTGGCCTTTGATGACAACATAGAATCATGGAGATCCAGTAGCAGATCACGAGAGGTTTCCAATTATCCATCTACATCTAACTCGACAGGACAAACTAGCTACTGGCTTCCAATGCAGAAAGATCAGGAGGCAAAAAACGGCTCTGGAAGAGGACGAGGAGGTCGAGGAAGAAACGGAGATACGCGGGGAGCTATGAAAAGAAAGAAATACTTTTAAAATCTGATAGTAACAATGTTATTAATATTTCAGACAAAACGCTTACCCCTGGACAGTTATCTCTCCTCAACAAAGGATTGAACTTCGCACCACTTAACAATTTCAGACTTTTCAATGCTATGATTGATTTGCAATGTTTCATACGCAAGTTATGCCTTAAAAAATTCTTCACCTCTAGAGGTGACGTGGTTGAGGTCTCCTCGGTCTCCCAGCCCCCTTTCGGGACTAGGGGGGTCTTGGACCCTGACCCACGCCACACATTAACATCGTTTAAAGAATTATGTGCCATATCAGATATGGAAGGGTTACTTTTGGAACAAGAGGATTTGGGTTCCAATGATGAGTCTGTACCAAAAAATTTCTTTGTTCAACGACATACACAATTTAAGAAAAAATCCACTTTTATTCCTTATACATTGAAAGGGCCATTTATTGCCACATTCGAGAGATTAGTTGAGGAAGATCTCAAAAAACTAGCAGAGGACTGTGCACGCAACCCAAAAGCACCCCATAGTAATTTATCAAGAGATGAGAAAATTGAATTATTTAATCTTCAGCAAGACCACACGATTGTTATCAAAAATGCTGACAAAGGGGGAGCAGTTGTAGTACAGTCCTCTGCTGCTTACAAACAGGAAGCTCTCAGACAATTAGGAGATGTTTGCACCTATAAAAAGCTAATGGGGGACCCCACAGCTGTGTTCAACAAGGAACTATTATCACTTCTTGATACGGGCAAATTGTTGTGTGTCCTTAATGATAAAGAATTGGGCTTCCTGTATTGTCAATGCCCAATAGTGCCCATCTTTCACCATCTCCCAAAGATCCATAAGTCACTGACCTGCCCTCCAGGCAGGCCAATAGTGGCGAGTATTGGATCTTTGGGAGATGGTGTATCACGTTATGTGGATGGGTTTCTACAACCCATTGTTCAATCCCTACCTTCTTTCCTTAAAGACTCAAATCATTTGTTAACTGATTTACAAAATGTTAAATGGGAATCAACTTATTGTTGGGCGACCATGGACGTTGTGTCCTTGTACAGTAACATTATACACAATCAAGGTCTATCGGCCATACAACATTTTCTCCATTTATCTGATTTACCCACTACACTTTGCACCTTTTTGATTGATGCTATCACGTTTTTATTGACACACAATTATTTTAATTTTGATTCACATTTTTATTTACAACTTAAGGGCACGGCTATGGGGACCTCATTTGCACCCTCATATGCCAACTTGTTTATGGGACTTTGGGAATCCACTTTTATTTATGGTGCATCTAATTGCTTTAGGAAACACATTAAATATTACAAGCGTTATATAGATGATTTACTATTTATTTGGGATGGTGACTTTCTTTCCTTTGAATCTTTTTTTAACACTTTAAACACGAACGAGTATAATTTAACCTTCACTTATGACTTTCACATCCAAAAAATGTGCTATTTGGACCTAATGTTGTATGTTGATACCAACAAAAGCATACAAACAGACATGTACAGGAAGCCCAATTCTCGCAATGCATTCCTCATGGCCAACAGTGACCATTCAAGGCCATTGAAGAAGGGCATTTTGAAAGGTCAATTTTTGCGGTTAAGGAGACTGTGTTCGACAGAAGAGTCTTTCGAGAACCAGTCTATAGATTTATTTAACAGATTCGTACAAAGGGGTTACCAACATTCACATATTCAGGAAGCATTGGATATAGTTAAAAATACTAGTAGGACAGACCTTCTCTCTATTCAAGCTAACAAAATAACACGCAGGAATAATAACAATAAAGTGGATTGTTTTCAGAACAAAGATCAATTAGGGCCATTTTACATAACTCAACAATCTAGGCAAGCAGATTCCATTAGACGGATCGTCAGAAAGCATTGGGATATGCTAAAATTAGATAAAGATTTGAAGCCGATCGTAAGCGAGGGACCGAGATTTGTGTTTAAAAAGGCCAGATCTTTGGCCAGTTTTCTTTCCCCCAGTATGTTTAAATCCCAACACCAATCATCAATTACTAATATCCCTAGGGGTTTCCACAAATGTGGTCATTGTGTGATTTGCCAGTATGCGATTCCTATTTCCGGCATCACCATATTGAAACCAAATAGGAATGTAAAGATAACATCATTCATTAATTGCAATACCAGTTATACAGTGTACATCATTCATTGCGGTTGTGGAAAAAATTATATAGGCCGAACCATTAGGTCTTTAAAATTAAGAATAATGGAACATGTGAGGGCTATTAAGAAATCCCATATTATCCATCCCTTGGCAAGACATTTTGTTGATTGTCCACAGGGAGGTATCCAGGGCTTCTCTTTTTCGGCTGTTGAGCATGTTCCCATGCCCCAACGGGGGGGTGATAGACTGAACACGCTCAACAGACGAGAGATGTTCTGGATATTCAGTATGAATACGCTTTTTCCATCCGGAATAAACCAAGATTGGGAATTGGTTCATTTTCTTTAAATATTAATATTAATATTATATATTATTTTATTAGTATTATGACTTATCTAATTAAACTTTATATTTCTTTTGTTAGGAATTTTTAGGTGTTTATATATTTTTGTATACTTGATTCTGCTACGACATATAGGGATGGATTCAATTACTTGATGATTTATTATGATCACTTTATACAGATATTTAGCAATATGTAGTAAATGTATTTAGGTTATTGTTTATATATAGGTTTAGATCTATTATATATATTATATATATCTATTTAATAATATTTGGAGTAAATAATTTTACTTAGGTCAATCATATATATATGTATATATATATGAGTACAGTTGTTCTCACTAAGGGCATACTGGTATCTTTCTAGATCTATTCTATTTTATGTCATTATATTATTTATCTATTGTTCACCATTGGGGGTTAATATAAGTGTGTTTTTTATATACTATAATATCATTACTGTTTTGTTTATTTCATTATTCAGTTTAACCATGTTTAGTGTCAGATCTGTTTTTAATTCTTTTTCTCTCTCTTTTCATGTTTTCGGTCAATAATTTTTTTAATATATTGTTTTGTTTTGATTTATTAGGTTGATAAAGTTTTCTTTGCTTTGAAGTCACCATTCTGCAGAGCGGACCTTTTTGTCCATTCAGGGCCTCCGTAGTTTTCTAGCTCCGATCGCCATCTTGGATTTAGATAGGAGACCGAGTGGGGAGGAGAGATGCTCTGCAGATGGAGTCTCAGTTAAGTGGCGATTTAGGATGTTTGCTTTAAATTAGTATGGTCTTGCAGGAGCTGGGTGGGCTGTCCATTCCTCAACGGGCACCCGTAATTACACCCGACCATGTGATCGGGCGGGCCCGTTTTGGCGCGAACAGACTGCGCAGCTCAGGCATATTTAAATGAGATAGTGCACACACACAGGTCACTCTTTGATAAAGCGCTTCTACAGCGCGAAACGCGTCAGAGTTACCCTCTGTTTTTGTAGCCCGGTCTACCAATGCCATAAATTAAAGCATTTTTTAATTTTCAAGCAGCCTCCAGCCCTTTCATTTTTTCTGCAGTGCTCCACCACTCTCTTCTCTACTTGAAAACAACAGCAGACTGTTTCAGGTTTTCTATGAAGCTCTCAGTTACAGTATTCTATCCTAATCAATAACAACGGCCACTAAACTGTAGACTCCGGTACATGTTTTTTTTAATCAGATTCAGCAATGTACAGGCATTGTAACACAAAGCGATATTATCCATCGAAATCCCTCCATTTGCCGTTTTCCGCATGAGATGACAAAGTTTTCTTTTCTGAGGAAAAACAAAAAGTAAACGTTTTACTGTAATGGTCAGTCAGTCCCCTAAAGAAGTTCCCACAGTCAGTCCCACCAATAATTTTCTCGGGGGGCATCTCCTGTTCACATGCGCATGCGCCTACTGTTGATGTTATGACACGCATATGCATTTCAAGAAGGTTCCAATGCGCATGCGCCTAGCGTTCCACCAATTGTTCAGTATCTACTGTACAAGCAGCTCAGCCAATGATATTGCTTACAGGAGAATCGCTTGACTGTGCATTGATATTTCAAAACAGAATAAAATACGTCAACATTACTCACCATAGACTTAGCCAATCAGCTGGCGCCGAGCCACTGCCAGTCCCGTATTCTTGATCATACACGTCGTTGACAGGTGACAGCGGGACTACTACACCTGTAGTCAGCTGATCAGGCATGAAATCGCTTAGGTAAATGCAAGCTTGCTGGAATCTGTACACACAATCCGGCTCAGGCTGCAGGTATCCGGGCGGGTACAGACAGCAAGGGTTGTCGGTCACCAGGTTTTCACTGATGGTCGGACTGTTATTGGAAGCCGGTGCCGGTGCTGGCGCATTGCTTGCCTGCGACTGACGTTTCTTAGTTGGTTTTAACATGACCTTTTGCCTTTTGAAGTCTCCACTCTGCTCATATTACTCGACCTCTCTGCAGCATTCGACACCGTGGACCACCCTCTTCTCCTTCACATTCTCCATACTCTTGGTATTCGGAACAAAGCTTTATCCTGGATCTCCTCTTACCTCTCCCATCGTACCTTCAGTGTCTCTTTTGCTAAAACCTCCTCCTCCTCTATTGATCTCTCTGTGGGGGTACCCCAGGGCTCTGTCCTGGGACCCCTTCTCTTTTCTCTCTACACACTCTCTCTAGGTGACCTAATCACATCTTTTGGGTTTAAATATCACCTCTATGCTGACGACACACAAATTTACCTTTCAACCCCTGACCTTACACCTGCTATACAGACCAAAGTTTCTGAATGCCTCTCTGGAATATCATCCTGGATGGCCATCCGCCGACTGAAACTTAACATGGCAAAAACAGAGCTCCTTATACTACCTCCCAAACCTGGCCCTACTACATCCTTCCACATTGCTATTGGAAATACGATCATTCACCCAGTAGCCCAAGCACGCTGCCTAGGGGTCACACTTGATTCCTCTCTCTCATTCTCCTCTCATATTCAAAACGTTTCTAAAACTTGTCGCTTTTTCCTCCGCAATATCACAAAGATACGCCTTTTCCTCTGTTACTCAACTGCTAAAACTCTGACTCAGGCCCTCATTCTCTCACGTCTCGATTACTGCAACCTCCTGCTGTCCGGCCTTCCTACCTCTCACCTGTCTCCCCTACAATCTATCCTAAACACTGCTGCCAGAATCACTCTACTCTTTCCTAAATCTGTCTCAGCGTCTCCCCTGCTGAAATCCCTCTCCTGGCTTCCGATTAAATCGCGTATCTCACACTCAATTCTACTGCTCACTTTTAAAGCTTTACATTCTTCTGCCCCTCATTACATCTCAGCCCTAATTTCTCGCTATGCACCATCACGACTCTTGCGTTCTTCTCAAGGATGTCTTCTTTCTACCCCCTTTGTATCTAAAGCTCTCTCCCACCTTAAACCTTTCTCACTTTCTGCCCCACACCTCTGGAATGCTCTTCCCCTCAATACCCGACTAGCCCCCTCGCTATCCACCTTTAAGACCCACCTTAAGACACATCTGCTTAAAGAAGCATATGAGTAGCACTGGATAATCATGGACACATGACACAAAGCTTGGCCTCCTGCAGACACACTTACTAGTATTCCCTCCTACTGTCTCTGTACGATCTCCCTACCTACCAATTAGATTGTAAGCTCCTCGGAGCAGGGACTCCTTCCTTAATGTTACTTTTACAGTATGTCTGAAGCACTTATTCCCATGATGTGTTATTTATATTTGTTATTTATATGACATGTATTACTACTGTGAAGCGCTATGTACATTTTATGGCGCTATACAAATAAAGACATACATACATACATACATACATGATCATAGATAAGGGAAAAACCCGGTGATACACACCAATACCCTCCAATAACATCGGGATCAATACGAAAAAAACATGGATCGATACATAATTTTTTCCATATTGCACGCTTCCACACATGAGCATCTGGTGAAAATGTGTTAAAGTCATAGTTTTCAATAAAATGCTGATAAATTTGACCAACTGATGCCATCTTATCATCTGTTGCATTGATCACGGCCCATATTAAATAAGCGTACGTTCTGTCAGGTTTTTGGAACATGGACTGCAGTTGTGCACTCATCTCGGAACTCTCAGGACAATAGAACACCAGACACTGCGCATTTATTTTAATATAAGATCCTAAATTGATACATTATTGTAACTTCTTCAGTCCAAAGGCCAATTTACAATGGACCACTGTGGTATTCTTTTAAACACCTGCAAGTCGACACATTACTGAAGTGCATGCGCATTACAATTCATGAATATCTGCCACCTGGCGGATACGCGAAGAATTGCAACCAATTAAATCCGAACCATTATCAATAAACACATCAACCGCGGGTGTGAATGCAACATGAATGCGGTCTGAATGCGGTCAGAATGCGGCATGAACGTGGAAAAGTGCGGTGAAGTGCGTGGCATTCGGGAAAAATCCCCGAAAAAATTCGGAGATGTTGAAGAATAAAAGGGGCCGCGGCTGTATCTCAAACAGCAATATTATAGTTGAATGGATAACCATCTTGGAGTCCTGTGCTACAGGTCACATCTTCTGTGAAATGGTGAAATCATCTGTATATATATAAAAAATACAAACTCAGAGCAGTGTATACACATAGTACAGTTATTATTAGACAAAGTTAGGGAAAGATGGATGATCCTAAAAAATGATTACAGGGATCTAGGCCAAAAGCATAAGGCAAGGACCTCCAAGGTACTATTTTCTGAAATACTACAAGTGCCATGCGCTACCGCAGGGAGACAGTCAGAGATCAGGGAGGTTAAAGCATGGCTAAGAAAGTGGTGCAGGAAGGAGGGGTTTGGATTTTTAGAGCACTGGGACTCCTTTTCTGAGAGGTGCCATCTATATTCCAGGGACGGATTGCACCTCAATGAAGAGGGATCTTCTGTGCTTTGGGGGAGAATGCTAAAAAGGTTGGAGGAGATTTTAAACTAGGATGGAGGGGGGAGGGGAGTGAAACAGATAATGAACTAAATGGAATAGAGGATACAAGGTGGTATGGAGGTAGAATGGGGGCAAGTGCGAGTTTGACAAGCAGTGAGACACCCATAGTAAATACAGATAATACTATAAAACTTCTAAAGACTAAACCAAGTGGGCGCAGAAAGGAAGGAGCAGATAACATAATAGTACAGGTTGAAAAAACTTAAATGCATGCCTGCTATTGCAAGAAGCCTGACAGATAAAATGGGGGAGCTTGAATTAATAGCTGCAAGGGAGCAATATGATATCATAGGCATTACTGAAACATGGTGGGATGAAACTCATGACTGGACAGTTAATTTAGAGGGTTGTTCCCTTTTTCGGAAGGATCGAACAAATACAGTTGCAGTCGACCTGAGTCTAAATCGGCTAGATCTGCGGCTCTCAGATAATCCCGGTTAGGTGCATTTTTTAATTTTTTTTGCCCGGAGTGAATTGCGTTATTTTAGCGCTCGTGATATTAGCATTTTATTCTCACTGTCTGCAATACTGCAATGCCGTGTAAAAACTCAGGGGGGCGTTTTCAAGCTGTTGTCTTGGAAGTCTAATACCTTCGCGGTTCAACCTACGTCAGTACACAGTCTGCGTGTGCGTGAGCAGTAATTGTAAATTTGCATATTTAAAGTATACATGCATTTGCAGTGCTGTACTGTACTGTATGTCTCATTTGAAAATTGTTGAAACGCATAGGCGTGTACAGTACTGTAACAGTGTCACATTTTGGCATATACAGCGCTCTCCCCTCGCTCAGGATAATTAACTGCACTGCAGGGTATTTCAACTTCTTATCTTCTCTACCATGCAGTACATCTCTCCCAAACAATTCCTTTGAACGTGTGTCTGGTTTTAATCACATTCCTGCTTGACAGCAGGTGATTACTATGCATACGCCTGTAACTTCGCCCACCACTGCTTGCTTGCTTGAGTGAGTGACCAAAAAAAAAAAAAAAAAAATTATTCTAATTTTTTTTCTCCACAAGCCTGCAAAAACCATCTCGATACTGTTTTACGATATTCAATCTGTGCTGTAGCTTTTGACTGTGACCCTGTGCGTTTGACTGCACATGGTTGATTTGTGTGTTTTTACTGTACGTACTGAAATTATAGTACAGTATGTCATTATCTTTGAACTTCATGCAGCTGTACCCTGTAGCTCCATCCACCACAAACACACACAAGGCTAGCTCAAGGATTTGAAATTCCACGGAGTCATTAATTTTCTGAATCTTGACATTGTGTCCTTAGTACATCCATAGCTGAGTTACAAAGCCTCACTGTGCCTGCGTGTAATCCTCTTTGAGATGGGAGGGAGCTAGCTGCTTACTGCGCATGACTCACCCAAACCCCCCCTCCACAGAGTCGTTAATTTTCTGAATCTTGACATTGTGTTCTTAATCCGTCCATAGCCGAGCTACAAAGCCTCACTGCACCTGCATGTAATCCTCTTTGAGATGGGAGCTAGCTGCTTACTGCGCATGACTCACCCAACCTCCCCCCTCCACAGAGGCGTTCATTGTCTGAATCTTAACATTGTGTTCCTAATCCGTCCATAGCCGAGCTACAAAGCCTCACTGCGCCTGCGTGTAATCCTCGTTGAGATGGGATCTAGCTGCTTACTGTGCATGACTCACCCAACCCCCCCCCCCTCCACAGAGTCGTTAATTTTCGGAATCTAAACATTGTGTTCTTAATCTGTCCATAGCCGAGCTACAAAGCCTCACTGTGCCTGCGTGTAATCCTCTTTGAGATGGAAGCTAGCTTCTTACTGCGCATGACTCACCCAACCCCCAACCCTTTGAGGCTTTGTTTACAGTAACGCTTTGGAAAATCCCTTCTCGAATTTGATTTGCACAGAGCATCACCTCTCTATGCGCCTGTGTGTAATCCTCTTTCGGATGGGAGCTAGTTGATTACTGCTCATGCGCCTGTAACTTCACCCACCACTGCTTGCTTGAGTGCCCCAAATTTTTTTTTTTTAATTATAATTTTTTAACTGTTATTTTATCAACAAGCCTGCAAAAACAATCTTGATATTACGATAATCAATCTGTGCTGTAGCTTTTGACTGTGACCCTGTTCGTTTTACTGCACATGGTTGATTTGTGTGCTTTTTATGTACTGTATATGGGGGTGTAAGGATCAAATAATTATGTTGAACTGCCTTTTGAAATTACTGTACTCTACTCTATGTAATTTCTTTGAACTGCTGCACAACTAATCCTTCATCCCTCCCCCACGCACACACAAACTCTTATCGACGGACACCTCCACAGAGTCATTAATTATCTGAATGTAATCCTCTTTGAGATGGGAGCTAGCTGCATACTGCGCATGACTCACCCAACTCCCCCCCCCCCTCCACAGAGTCATTAATTTTCTGAAGCTAGTCCTTGTGTTTTTAATCCGTCCCTAGCCGAGCGTCAATCACCTCACTGTTCCTGCATGTACTGTAATCCTCTTTGAGATGGGAGCTAACGCATGACTCACCCAACCCCCCAACCCTTTGAGGCTTTGTTTACGGTAACGCTTTGGAAAATCCCTTCTCGAATTTGAAATGTAAATCTGATTTGCACAGCATTGTGAGAATTGAGAGTTAAAAAAACCATTAACTGATTCATGTTGTTTTGTCATTCATTCTTATTCATTGGTGTACTGTAGGTGTGTGGGGGGGAGGGTTGTCAATGATTATGATTAACAGGAATGTAAATAAATATTTATTTTATTTTATCAGGAACCAAAAAATACAAATATAAAAATAATCATGAATAATACATAATGCAGTCTTTTTTAAGTTCTTCTGACAGATTGAAATTGGATAAACATTTAGAAAACATTTGTAAAACATGGATAAACATGAATAATGCACATTTATAAGAATATTATTTAATAATATATAATGTATAATATATTTATATATATAGTAATATAATTTTTTCCGTCTTTATCTTGTTCCTCATTCTGTGTGCAGTACAGTAGTTCATTGAGAGGGGAGAGGTTTTGTGTACATCAATACTGCTGTTTATATACTGTACATTTTACTGTACAAAACAGATTAGACTGGACACAAAACCCCACCTCCCCCCAGGCAAACCTTTTTTCCTTTTCTCCGGAAAGAAAAAAATTGAGCAGTTAGTAGGCAGTTACTGTAGTACTGTCAAACTAGTCTATACTGGAACTACTGTATACTCTGACTACTGTTAAATACTATGTACTGTAACCTGATGGCTGGTGCTGTTCTCTCTGTAAAGAAAAAACTGTAACTATTGTATACTCTGACTATTGGGAAAGAAAAAATCTGTGCCATACTTACCTGTATCATACTGTACTTACAATACTACAGCACAGTACTACTTTCCTGATGCTTGCCCATCACGCACGATGACAATGGGCAACACAGTGGCAATATGGTCTATATATTTATTGCAGCATTCCACGGTAAGTACATCATTCCAAAAACTCATTATGCCTTTCAATAACTCGTCCTTTTTGGAGGGTTTCGCCACTTTCCGGATATGGTCCTTCAGCTGATGCCAGACCATTTCGATCAGATTGAAGTCTGGCGATCTGTAATATATTGCACTATCTCAGGGACAATGTTGTCTTGGAAGAAAGCTTTATTCATTATTCCTATAGCAAGAAAAGAAAAGTGCTCAAAAAACTGCACAATAGTACAGTACAGTGCATACAGAAAGGTTACACTAGTAAAGTACAGTGCATAAGGCAACATTATATTTGATATATTTTACCTTCAAAGATGACAATGCATTCTGGTCCACGCCTAGAGATGGCACCCCACACATGCAGCTTCACGGGATCTTTTGGCTGCGGCTTCAAAGATATGCGGCCTTTTTTGTGGAATGCAAAGCTTGCAAATCTCTCCAGCGACACAGTAGACTCGTCAGTGAAGATGCAATCCTGGAAAGTTTCCCCACTGTCGATCCATGCCTGGGCCTGGACCACTCTTTTGATTTTGTTTGCGTCCCGTATCATGGGGTACGCTCTGTAATGACAAGGAATAAATAATTTTAGCGGTACAGTTCAGTTTCCTAAACAACACTTTTACCTCCTGTACTGTCCAGTACTAACCTCACACGTCCATATTTTCATCCAATGCTGCGTCTCATCTTGTTTATGCTGCTCTCGGATACAGTCAGATTGTGCTTTTCCTGCAAAGTGTTTTTGACCCTTAATGCACTCTTCTCATCATTCTCCTCACTTATTTTGTCCACCAGAAGAGTTGTCTCCCTACAATGTAAACAAAATATATTGTTTTATTAATATGCATCAATATAGAAATTATATATACTGCTGTAATATAAATATAAATATACAAAATATATACAGTATACCGTTGTAATATAAATGGAAACATACAAAATATATATACTGTTGTGATATAAAAATAAATATACAAAATATACACAGAATACTGTTGTAATATAAATATACAAAATATATATATGTTGTAATATAAATATAAATATAAAATATATATACAGTATACTGTTGTAATATAAACATACAAAATATATATACTGTTGTAATATAAATATAAATATACAATATATATATACTGTTATAATATAAATATAAATATACAAAATATAAGTATATACTGTTGTAATATAAATATAAATATACAAAATATATACACTGTTGTAATATAAATATAAATATACAAAATATATAAACTATTGTAATATAAATATAAATATACAAAATATATATACAGTACTGATATAAATATAAATATACAAAATATATATACTGTTGTAATATAAATCAACAGAATTAACAAAAATATTATATTTAAATTAAAATAATTTTTTTTTAAAGTTGTATAAATAAACTTGCGCATTAGTTACCCTTGGTGCCCTTTTGCGGTCTCTGTTTTTTCAGTGTGCATGATGATTCACAGTGGTTGCTGGCACAACGATGCCAGAAGTAGCTAACCAGCGTTGGATAGCAGCAATTCGGTGTCCGCTCGTGTACATGTCCTTAATTAGCATGCTGAGCCCCTTTAAATCTTTTGAACAGGTATTGCTGCCAGTAGAAAGAAATACAAACACAAGAATCTATATTCGATGTTTAGTCGATGTATATTCAATGTGCAGTGAATACACAAAATGGATGGTATATTTATACGTTAATGACTCACATTAGAGTACGCCCACTTTTAACACCTGTACCTGGTCGCCATGCATAAAAGGTTACACACTTTGCATAACCCACCACTCGATGATCTGTATCTGAACTTGCCCTTGTCCAGATACTGCATTGTGCCACCTGCTTCCATGGAGCAACCCCTATTCTACGGACGCAGGAACCCACTCGCCACTGCCGTGCCTGTCAAGCAGAAAAAGCGAAAGGCGGGTGCCGTTTCCACGCCAAGGCAAAAGCGACAGGCTAAGGCCAATAAAGAAAACCTTCTGCTGAGCCCAAAGGCTAAGGGTTTTCATAGACGTCAGCTTTATTATGTCAAGAAGATATACAGTGATGTACTCTCGACGCAAAATGATTGCCAGCCAACCCATCGAACCCGCAGAGCACCACCTCCCATACGCTTTGATGACTCTGCCGCCACTGTCCCGGAAAACTTCAGCCCGTCTTCTCCACCCCTCGTCCTTGATGCTGCCGCCGCCCTCACGGAAATTCACGGGCCATCTTCTCCAGTTCTATCCGGCGACGCTGCCTCTGAAATCCACAGGTCACTTTCTCCTTTGCTCTTAGACGACTCTGCTTCTCGCCCGGAATTCCAAAGGTCACTTTCTCCATCCCTCTTCGACGACGCTGCCGCTTCTCCTGTACCGGATATCCACAGGTCACCTCCTCCACTCTTCGATGTTGCTGCCCCTTCTCTCCATGGAACCCCCATGTCATCCTCGGTTGCACCCATCCCCCCAGATGTCCACACGCCATGCACAAGAAGCAGCTCGTTAGACCGGATGCTGAATGGGATAACTGTGGATCTCCCCGGGAATTCTATTGTGCTACCAAAGATAGATCTGCTTCTGGAGACAATGCTAAATGTGGAGCAACGGATGCTACAAATGGATCAACGGATGGATCGACGGATGGAGAAGATAGAGGCTGACATAGCGGTCATCCATTATTTGCTCGATGTTAATGCCCCTATGTCCCCGACGCTAGAGCAGGGTGGTGACATGGATGTGATGAATGGGACCTTCGACCCCCTTCCATCACCAAGCGCACCCCCTCCACCAGAAGATGCAGTGTACATGTATGCCGTTGAGGAGGACATGACAACCCCGTCAAGACCACGCCAGGAGACAACACGGCGACCAAAACCGGAGGAAAGCTTCCTCCCAGACAACCAAGCATCGCCCGTCACCTCAAGCACACCCGCTCCCAGAAGACCTACATTCGCTCACATCGATACGGTGCCCGACATCACCCTGTGCGATCTGCCACCGGCGCTCAGGGAGAAGTATAGGGTGAAGAGTGCTGGTGCACCCCACAAGTATGCCTTGTTACTTTTTAAGCACCATGTTCCCTACTCGTTGTACTGCGACTGGGCCTTCAAAGTGAACTACGATGGGAATCGCGTAAAAAAGGCGCTTCCTGTCAATTTAAGGAAAAACATTCTGGATGAAATGTGACGCTTTTATCCAATTACAGATCCTGTAATGAAAGGCGTTCGAGACTGCATTAATGGCGTTTTGCGCCATGCAAGGAATCGGCCATGGATGGACAATGCGGAGGACTCTCTGTAAGACCATACTGTTGTGCTGAACTGTATTGTACTGTACATGATTTGACCTGCTGTACTTAAATAAAGGAGATGTTGTTGTGTGTTTTTTTAGTTGTATTTATACAGAAATGTTTTAACTTGCTGTCCACACACACTACAGCACAGTTCCAGTCCCTGGAGGCCGCAAACAGGCACGATTTTCAAGGTTGTCCTGAAAACCTGTCCTGTTTGCTGTGCTCGAGGACTGTAGTGGTGCAGGTCTGACTGACAGTTTTGCGCACCATCCCACCGTACTGTATATGTTTCTTTAATAAAGGAGATGTTTCGGTTGTACACTGCATTTTATGAATAATTTTTTTTGTAATCACAGGTAAGACCATACTCGTGTGCTGAACTGTATTGTACTCTGCATGTTTTGATCTGCTGTACTTAAATAAAGGCGATGTTGTTGTGTGTTTTTTTACTTGTATTTATACAGAAATATTTTAAGGTTGTCTTGAAAACCTGCCCTGTTTGCTGCCCTCGAGGACTGTACTGGTGCAGACTGTTTTGCACACCATCCCACTGTACAGTATACAGTATGTTTTGACTTGTCGTTCTTTAATAAAAGGATTTGTTGCGTTTTGCTTATTTTATGAATAAAGAATAAATGTTTTCACACATGCAGCAGTAAACCATACACCTGTTGATGTTTTGAATTGCTGTGCACTTAAAATGTTTCTACATTGGACAGTATTTGTAAATAAATGTTTTTGTAATTACTCCACCAATAAAAGAACATGTTGATTTGTCTTACATTGTTTCCATTTGCTCCTTTGCTACTGTAACAAAATACAGTCTTTCTAGAATGTCTAGGCATACTGCACTGTACTGTATACTGTAGGCATGCTCAGTATAAGAGTATTAAAAAAAATAGCGGACACAAACTGTACTGTACTGTATGTACTGGCACTGTATACTGTAGAAGACACATAATGTATGTGATACAGTACATGTAGAATAAATGCTTAGTTTTTATTTTTTCGGGTTTATTACACAGTTTACTGTACTGTACATAAAAAAGTATTGTACAGTATACTGTACGGCCGGAAAACACCAGCATACTGTTTGAGGTACAGTATTCTATCCTAATCAATAACAATGGCAACTAAACTGTAGACTCCGGTACGTGGGTTTTTAAATCCAATTCAGCAATGTGCAAGCATTGTTATACAAAGCGATATCCATCGAAATCCCTCCATTAGCCGTATTCTTTTCTGAGGAAAAACAAAAAGAAAAGTTTTACTGTAATGGTCAGCCCCCTAAAGAAGCCCCAGCCAGTCCCACAAATAATTTTCTCGGGGGGCGTCTCCTGTTCACATGCGCATGCGCCTACCGTCGATGCGATGACACGCATATGCGTTTCAAGAAGGCTCCAATGCGCATGCACCTAGCTTTCCACCAATTGTTCAGTATCTGCAGTACTGTAGAAGCCGCTCAGCCAATGATATTGCTTACAGGAGAATCGCTTCACTTTTGAATACTGTATTGTCAAAATAAAAAAAAACACAGAAAATAATACGGCAACAATACTCACCATAGAATTTCCCATTCAGCTAGCGCCGGCGCCGGTCCACTGCCAGTCCAGCATTCTTGATCATCCACGTCGATAGTTTGCAGCGGGACTAGTCCACCTGTAGTCAGCTGATGAGGCTGGAAATTGCTTAGGTACATGCAAGCCTGATCGAAACTGCATGCGAAATCCGGCTCAGGCTCAGGGTTGTCACTGACGGCGGGACCGTCATTGGAAGCCGGTGCTGGTGCATTGCTTGGCAGCGACTGTCGTTTCTTAGTTGGTTTTAACACAACCCTTCGCCTTTTACTGTCATCATGATCATAGATACAGGAAAAAGCCGGTGATACACACCAATACCCTCCAACAAATTGTGGCTCAATACGATAAAAACAGGGATCGCTACATAACCTTTTCCTTATTGCACGCTTCCACGTATGAGGTGTTGGCGAAAATTTGTAAAAGTCATAGTTTTCGATAAAATACTGATAAATTTGAACAACTGTTACCATCTTATCCTCTGTTGCATTAATCGCAGCCCATATCAAATACGTGTAACTTCTGTCGAGTTTTTGGAAAGCGGGCTGCACTTGAACACTCATGGCGGGCGGGTCTCTGGAGAATACTGTAACCGAAACTAGTCTTTGTCTTTCTTTAATATGAAAAGCTTAAATTGATACATTTATGCAACCTCTTCCTTCAGTCTCAAGGCCAAGTTACAATAGCACACTGTGGTATCTTTTTTACACGAAACACCTGCAAGTCGACACATTACTGAAGCGCATGCGCATTACAATTCATGAATATCTGCCATCTGGCGGACACGCGAAGAATAGCTACCTATTAAATCCGAACCATTCTCAATAAACGCATCAACCGCGCGTCAGCCGCGCATGACCCGTGGCTGGGAACGCAAAATGAACGCGGCATGCACCAGGTGAAGAGCGTCACATTCCAGGAAAAAGCCAGGGAAAAACCGGCGATATGTTAGAATAAAAGCTGCCGCAGCAGTATGGAAAACACACAGAATAGGTGCCGCATTCAAATTGACTCAAGAAAGAAAGAATAATGCACAAAACCAGAAATAAGGGTAAAATATTAAACTCTGACGGTGCTACTGACCCAAGAACTAAATAATAACAAAAAGTGAAAAGAAGGTCAAAAATGGAGCACTCAAAATGTGTGTAATGAAAATAGACAAATGGATTTAATTAGGAATGCAGAGGAAAACCGCTCCCGGAAGAAGCCTCACGGCGAAACGGCAATCGGAGCGGAGCCGCGTCACACGTCCACATTTCCCCCCTGATCCACGCATGTCCTGTGCAACGTCACTTTTGCGTCTATCTCAGTCCTCAACTCAGACTGTTGTTTGGGTGCCTGATGCTGGCTGCTGACTACCACCTCATTGTGGAAGGAGCATTGGGGGTCTGTATTTGTTGCACATTGTGCTTTACTCGGACCTCCTTCCTACCCTTGCAAACTGAATGTCTGCATGTACCTTATTTCCATCAGGACATTACCTTGCATTTTGGCATTCTTGGGCTTTTCTAACCACACTTTTATGGCTTTTGAAATGTTATTTGCCATCTTCACTTTAGCCTATTAGTTTTTTTGCTGTTTACATCCAATAACCCTTTTTTCCCCCATGTGAACATTTATCCTTATCTGTTCTTTCATGTGTTTATTTTGCAGCATTTAGTTATTTATTTCTATCTGCTTCACATGTAGGGTTTCTATTTATATTGGGTGTTCCCATTACTCTGAGTCTATTCTTATTAGTGATCGGCTGATCATTTTTACATTTCTAGGGGAATTATCTTTCCCCTAGTTTTGTTTTGTCCCATTAGGACTCTAATTTACATGTGGGTTCTTTGATATATATTGTTTTTTTGTTTTTTTTTTGTTCATCAGCTTTTGTATTCAGCAATTAATTATATGTGGGATGTGTTTAGGTGTGTCTTATTTGTTTTACTCTGCATTGCTAATTAAATCCATTTTTCTATTTTCATTACACACGTTTTGAGTGCTCCATTTTTGACCTTCTTTTCTCTTTTTGTTATTATATATATACTGTATATATACATATACATATATGTCTGTCTGTCTGTCTGTCTCTATCTATTTATCTTTCTGTTTATCTATCCATTTATTTCTATTTCAAACGTTATTACTACAACGTACTTAAAAAACTGTAATAAAATGATACAACAACAACATCAGTTCACTTTATTCCTAACAAGTGTAACATATTAAAATTACACAGGAATGTCCATCACTAGTTGACACTCTGCTGCTTTGATGCACTGCATATTCCTCAATGTGTAAGAACCCAGCCGAAAACTTTCAGCGGTCACAAAGCTTAGTTGGTCTCATTAGAACAGCTGCAAGAGTTCTGTAACAGATCTAAGAAGAGATAATGAATTGTGTTGGGAGTGATTCCCAAGATGTTTCATTACTGTTAGGGCATCAACTGTGTTTTAATAATGATAACTTTGTTTATTTGCAAAAGCAATGCAATACAAATAAATAATGACATCATCAATAAAGTTATTGTAAGATTTAACATCTATTGCATTTGGTCATCATCCTACAATGCAAGGTGCTTAGTAACAGCCTCCTGTTAACTCTCTAATTAATTGGCATGATGTTTGATTTCTTATTTGTAAACAAGGGCAGGGATTATGAACAGTGAATGAATATCAATCCCTTAAGGACGTCACCTCACAGAGAGATAACATCTAGGGACCCTCTCTCTGCTTAATTTATCATCGCTCTTTCTGTATATCTAAACTCTGTAGCTATTAACAAGCTAATTAAGAATGACTTACTTTGTAACGTTGAAACATTTTCATTGGGGAATTGCCAGACTTAATAGCAAAACCAAAACATCACAGTATGTTTTAACAAGTTATTGTCTTTGCTATAACATTTTAAAAAGGATTGATAATTACACACACACACACACACACATATATATATATTCAATCTCCGATGTTATGTTATTCCTAAAATGAAGTTAGATATCTTACAATACTTTATCAATAGTCTTCTTCTTCTTTTCTAAAGAAATTCTATTTCTGTTAATAGTCAGTCCCTTCTAGAACCAAAGTATACTAATGGAGGTGACATGTTTAAGTGCGTCAGTCCGTCATACTAAGGAGTCTTCTACAATACTATAAGACACCTTGCAGTCTATTCCACAAAGAAGGCTCCAGTAAATATGGTCGTCAATAACAGAGGACAATAGTGATTTATTAGATGAAGAACTACTGTGTCCCATTTGAAAAGAAAAATGTATTAATTCACAGGGCACTTTAAGGGATGAGTGTCACGGTGAAGGGGTTAACAAGGCTCACTAATAAAGGTTCAGCCCACTTGGTTACCCCTGATCCATGTGTGGAGGTCCTAGAGTGCCGTCTCTGGGACCCAGATGTCCTAAATGCATTACTGTGACTTTGTGTAAATTATGCGACAGTAAAGATTTATTTGTGTCTTGCCTTTCCTGGGGTGCTGGGACTGGGAGATTTCTAGGCTGTAAGTTTCAGGGTGGGTTTGCCAGAGCATGTCTTTCCAGAATGTGTCTATGTATCGGGGTTCCAGAGTTATGGGATACCCCAAGAGTTGGATCTGAAAATCGAGTGAGATTCTCGGATGCAGCCAAGCTCATTGCTCCAGGCAAACTCTGACTCTGGAAATGCTTTTACGACTTGTCACCAGGATTCCTGCTGCAGCATCTTCCAAAACAGGTAAATGGGCATGAAGGGGTTAATGTATACCTGCAACCATACACGGGGTCCCTAGTATAACAGGGGGTCCAAGTATAAGGAGTGGTGCCCAGATACATACCCAGGTACCCTGAACCTGGTATAGGGGTTCAGGGGGTGATCCAGCTATGTGAGAATGTTTAGAGTAATTTCTAGAGTGTAAACATTTTAAAAGTATTTCTAAAGTGTGCCAAGAATGAGGCTAGGGAGTGTAGGCAATATATACTCTCACTCCATCCCTGACACCAGAATAGGGACTTATATATTTTATCACACAGAAGACAGGACACAGTAAATTTTATTAAAAAGTTATATTTAATAGGTATATGTACTGATAACCTGTAAATGAACTGTGGGATTTCCAAGTCATGGATTCGAGGGACCAGATGGCTACCAAGCTTGGTGCCTATGGTTCTGTGCGGAGTCTGGGCTTGAAAGCCTCAGGGATGCCAAGGTGTTAGAATAGGAGGTTTACTGCAGTTCAGCTTGAGTACCCGCATCCTGTGCTAACACAGGGCTATCTGGCCACCTTTTGCCAGAGCCCACACTCTGTGGAGCCTGGACAGCGGGTGGGCTCAGTATGCAAAGAGGCAGAGGTGCCCGGTTGGAGCATACCCCCTTCCAGAATGAAAAAAGGTGCCCATCCGGCTTTACAATACCGGCAAATCGATGAATGGCTGGCAGGGAAAGTTCCACGCTCTGATACGCTGTAGAGGTTTGCGAATGGGATCCTGAAAACCATAAGAAATCTTGCAGCCAATGAGGAGCGGAGATTCCAAGCGCCAAACCAACAGCGGCAAATTCAAAGATGCTCTGTACTGAATAGACACGAGCCGGCTTCAAAGATTTTGACTCAAAATTCTTCTATGTCTCACTTCTGAAGAACGTAGCGGTCGCATCTTGCATTGCATGCTGTAATCAGTTCCAGGACTTTCTTGAGTACGTTCCGGTCATTGCAAAGGCTCCTACAGAGGTCATTTTTGAGAATTTTGTTTAAAGGATAGATTTATTAGTTGGACCCGTTCCCAGTAAGTGTGTTAATCCTGTAAATTGTGTTACATTGTGTGTATGTCTTTTCCTGAAATAAATTACAATTTATTTTACCTCCTTGCTGTGCTCAATCAATGATCCCGGTATAAAAAGTTGTTAATAAACCTGGTCTCCCGTGACAATGAGGTAGGCCCATATTTACTTACTGTAGAAATGCTATATAAAATACACGTGACAAAATATGCGTTTTAGCCCATTCATGTTAATAGGAGCAAAATATCGATCTGCATTTGAAATTGTTTTATGGCATAGTCTAACACATTTTTAGAAACAAGATGATAAACAACTGCTATTGCTCCATATAACAGCTTCCACTCCTCCTACTGCTACATAGCAGCTCCCACTCCTCCTATTACACCATATAACTGCGCCCTATAACTACTTCCATTATTCCATATAACCTCTCCCTATAACTTCTTCTTGTCACGGATACTCACTACAACCTGGACTAGACCGCGGGGCTGAGGTGGGGAATGTATATAACCACCGCCCTAAACCATGGAGGCTGGTCCGGATAGCAGAGTCAGGGACATGTAGCCAGGTCAGGGTAGGAGAGTGTAGATAGACAAAGGTACTTGCCGTGATCCGGGGTTGGAGAGAGGAGAGTCATCGTGGTCGTGAGCCGAGGTCAGGGGATGGAGAGAGTAGAATCTTCATGGTACGTTAGCCGAGGTCGTGGGAGGGAGAGAGCAGAAATCCAATAACAAGCCATAGTCCAGGGTACAGAGGGAATGGGTCAGGCACAAGCAGGGTCACAACAAGGTTCAAGGCAAAACAGGAACAGGTACTCAGGCTGCAATGAGCACATTGCACAAACATCAGAATATGCTCAGCAAATAGCAGAGGGCTGAGTGGACATAAGAAGGGACAGGCAGCCAATGAGGAGGGAGCCAGGAGGAGTGAACTATAAGTTAGTAGATGCGTGATAGGAAGATGTTTTTTTGTTTTTTTAACTTTATATTTTATTGAATTTTCAAAAGATACAGACATTTTTGCACAAATTATAAAACACTCCATACGCTCTGTAACTTGTCCATATCTGTCTGAAATGACAAGACACAAACACCATTCACACATCCAACATGCACAGGGGGGGAAAGACACACTGGGGAAGAGGGGTATGGGGGGGGGGGGTCACTGTGGATCTTCAATCCAACATCATGCTAGGCACATCTCTACACTACTCCATCCTTCTTTTGGTTCTGGTGCGGGAGACCTCTGCAGCCTCCTATGCCTTTGCAGGCTTTGGCATATAGAAATTTTCCTTTAACTTCCCGACCCAATCGTCCCCTAGCTAGGCCCGTCTCTATACACCCTCCCCCCCTGAGTGCCGTCTGTCACAGGAGAACTCACTTATTCCTATCATAGCCAAATGGAGGCATTGCTCGCCGCTGGGATGTCTGTTTGTGCCAACCACGGCAGCCAGACCTTTTGGAAATTTGAGCCAGTGTCGTTGACCAAACTCGTCAGCTTCTCCATCTGGCAGGCAAACCAAATTCTGTTCCGAATCTTTTCAATTGTTGGAATCGTGTTCTGTTTCCACAATGCTGCGGTCTCACACCTCATTGCCGTGGCAAAGTGAACGATCATTTTGTTACCTTCCCATGACAGATCTTCCAATGGCTTGTTTAGCAGAAACAGCCAGGGATCCCGGGGAATTTCGAGGCCCAAGATCCTCTTTAACCAATCCTGAATCTGTTCCCATATTGGGACCAAACGAGGGCAGGACCACAGCATGTGCAACAAGACTCCTGGCTCTCCACATTGTCTAGGACACAAGGGGGAGTAACCTGGTACAAATTTAAATAATCTGACTGGGGTGAGATACCACCTCATTAATACCTTATATGAGTTCTCCATTAACGTCGTGCGAATCGAACTCTTTGCTGCCGCCTCAAATATCTGTGTCCATTCCTCGTCCTCTATCGTCCTCCCTTATTCTGCCTCCCACTGCGTCATGTAACCTAGTCTCAGTCCCTGGCTATTACCAGGATCGATCACCTCTCTGTACAGTCTAGATGTTAATCCCCCTGTGTCGTGCCCTCGTGCACAGAGCATCTCAAAATTTGTCACCTTAGGACGATTTATGTGTTTGGTATAAAATGCCCTGATCTGGAGGTATCTAAAAAATTCCATGTTGGGAATGTCCTTATCCGACTGAATTTGGCTAAATGTTTCGATTGTGTCCCTGCCCTCCAGATCCTTCAATCTCCTGTACCCTCCATCCCTCCAACATGAAAACCCCCCTTCTTCCATCCCCAGGGCAAAATCTGGGTTCACCCACAACGGGGCCATCATCGAATGCCTCGTAGTCAGAGCACATCTAAATTTAGTGGTCTCCCAGATTGCAATTGAGTTGTTCATTGAGGCTAGCGGTTTCTTTATCTCTTTGAGCCGAGATTTTTGGTACCAAATTAAGTTACTCATTTCTAGTGGGGCGCATAGTTTGATCTCTATGCCCACCCATCTGCGTACTTTCGGATCTAGATGCCATTGGATAATTTGACATAATTGGGCCGCTCTATAATATGAGAACAAGCAAGGTACCACCAGTCCGTCTGTGTTTTTTGACCTCATCATTATTCTAGCCTTTATTCGTGCTTTATTGTTTTTCCAAATAAAGTTAAGAACCTTTGTCTGCATGTCCCTAATATCTGCATTATCTATGGGTATGGGAAGCATCTGAAAGAGGTACAATAATCTGAGAAGAAGGTTCATTTTAACACTATAAATTCTTCCAATCCATGTGATGCCATATGATGCCCATTCTTTTAACTCTCTCTTCAGGGACTGCAACAGTTTAGGATAATTTGCCTTATATAACAGGTTTACTTCCTTGGTCAAATTGACCCCATGGTACTTAATTGCTTTTGGTTGCCAATTAAAATTAAAATTGATCTCTATTAGTTTTTCTGTATCTTTTGGGAGATTTAGACTCATGGCTTCAGATTTCGCCTGATTTATCTTAAATCCTGATATCCTGTTAAATTTTTCCAACAGGTCAAAAAGGTTGGGTAGAGAGACTAGGGGCCTGGACAGCGTCAGAATGACATCATCCACATACAATGTTGTCTTGTGTTCCTGGGAATTAATTTGTATCCCTGTAATGTCCATGCTACCTCTAATCCGGACTGCTAGTGGCTCCATGCATAAGGCGTACAACAAGGGCGATAACGGGCAGCCCTGTCTTGTGCCACTCTTGATTTTGAGACATCATGACGGGAAACCCTGGTGAACTACCCATGCCATAGGATTCGTATATAATGCTTTAATTGCCCTCAAGACTCTATTCCCAAATCCAAACACCGCAAGCGTGGCATCCAGGTACGGCCAGTCTATTCTATCGAAGGCTTTCTCCGCATCTAAGCTTAATATAATTCCTGGGATCTTGTTGGTATTTATGTAATCTATAATATCAATAACCCTCCTGGTATTATCGACCGCTTGTCTACCCTTAATGAAACCAACTTGATTCGGGTGAATCAGCCTGGGTAGAATAGTACTCAATCTATTGGCCAGCAATTTTGAGTAGATTTTTACATCCGAATTAATCAGTGAGATCGGCCTATAACTTGGGCAATTTGTGGGGTCTTTCCCCTGCTTATGAATCACAGAGATGGACACCTGCAGCATCTGGTCCGAGAACGACCCCCCATCCAGGACATTATTGTACATCTTTAACAAATAAGGGGTCAGAATCCCAATATATTTTTTGTAATATAAATTGGAGAATCCGTCTGGGCCCGGAGCTTTTGCGGGTTAAAGATTAGTAACTACCTCTAGCAGTTCTTCCGCTGTGAACTCCTTCTCCAGGAACTCCCACTCCAATCTCGTCAACCTGGGCAAATCCGAGTCTGCTAGGAAAGTCTCTAGTGCCTTACTCGTGTTAGCGTTATGTTTCACCTTCTTCCCATCATACAACCCTTCATAATATGTTCTAAACTCCTCAACTATGTGTTTGGGATTTGAGGTTAACTTTCCTTCCCTAGTCTGAATTGCGTGAATTGTATAGTTGGATTGTCTGTTGCGGATTTTATTTGCTAGCATGGTATCTGGCTTGTTCGCCTTTTCAAAAAATTTCCTCTTTGTCAAACTCAATGTCTTTTCAGCCTGGGAGGTAAGGAGTAGATTAAGTTCTCTTCTTACATCCTTCAACTCCTTCAGTGTCTCCTCTCTACCCGTCCTGTTATGTAGTATAGAGAGTTCATGTAGCTTTTCTCTCAGCTGATTAATTTTGGCTTCTCTCTTTTTTTTCTTCCCCGCCGCTATATTTATCAAAATTCCTCTCAGAGTGGCCTTATGAGCCTCTCACAATGTTATGTGAGATTCCACACTTCCTTTGTTTGTCTTAAAGAATTGTGAGATCTCTTCTCGTATGGTTTGTGCGATCTCTGGGATCTTAATTAATGATTCATTGAGTTTCCAATTTGCCCCTGGGCTAGCCAGCCTAATTTGGGAGCACCGCAGCTCTATTGGTGCATGATCTGACCATGAAATATCATGGATTCCGGAATAGGAGATCTGCGGGACCAGTCTAATCGACACAAAGAAATAATCGATCCTGCTGTAGCTGTCATGTGGGTGCGAGTAAAAAGTAAATCCCCTTTCTCCTGGGTGCTGTTCCCTCCAGATATCTACAAGTTGTCTGTCCCTAGTTCCCTGACGTAGCACCTCGACACTGTCACGGTGACTTTATGGCAGGCTGTATGTTACACACATAAATATATCAAAGATAATATATATTTATAACTGGGTCTGAGCTGGGACGAGACTTAGATATGATAAAATATAATTTATTCCTTGATAAAGGTGAACACACAAAATGTACAAATAACAGGCAAAATTAAGACACTTACTTAAAAATGGAAATGATGAAGCAGTCATATCTGGACTGGCAGTTCATACAGCACTCTTCATAGTCATCAAGACACCAAAGACATGAAAGACCTCTGGCAGGAAGACAGTGCATAGCGTTTCTCTCAGCAATCAAGATGGTATAGAACAGACAAAGGATAAAGAGTTGACCACAGATTATATACCTTTTGTGGTCCTATCCTTAACCTTAAGTACAGGTGATTGGTTTTCAATTACCTCCAGCCACTCACTAACCTGGGAACACATTTTGATCCATGCCCCCCTGCTAGTTGGTACATGTGCAGTAGAGCTCTGGGGTCTCATTTCTATAACCCCTCCTGTACCTCAGGAATGCCAGCTAGTCTACCAGTTTGGGATCCTGGCAGGATATTCTTTGTTTGTGAGGTGTGAAATGGAACACTTGAAGACTGCTCTGGTTTGAGTACTCTCTGCCCTCATGCAAACAGTGGAGGTGACAAAATTCTTTGAAACATACTCAAGTCCTAGACATTGGGTCGCCTTTCTGGCCATATGCTACCCTGGTATGCAAAGGAATTTCCTCTGGGTTTTACCCACACCTTGAAACACAGTATGATAGATAAAACATGAACATATCAAAATATCCGGTTCCGTTAGGTCCAGCAGGTCCAAGCTTCCCAGTTCTCAATGCCGGAACTGGCACACCCTATTGTCCAATTTGCGACGTGCTACGACCTTCGGAACCGGAGATACACAAATACACTTAAAACCGTTTCACATTTTAATACACAAATCTCCGCTGTAAATTAAATCACGTTTTTTAACTAAATCCCCATTGAAAACAAGGGGCTTCGCCGCCATAGACTTTCAATGGCAAACCGCCGCCGTTGGCGGCTATGGGAATCCCCGCCATAGACTTTCAACGGGGCGATGTTGCCGTTGAAGTCAATGGGGTTTTTCCGCCGTAGCCGGTCAATGGGGTTTGGCCGCCATTTGAGTCTATGGGAAGAATCCCAAACTTTCAAGGGGGTCCATACTCCGTCGGGTTGGTCCAAGCAGGTCAAGGATGGTTCTGCAGCGATGCCGGAGCAGTGGCTACAGATACCCCAAACCCTGATCCGCTGGGCCCTCCGGAACCGGAGCTATGGATTACCAATTTTCAGCTTTTCATACTTAGTCGTTTTCCTGAGCCGTTTCTGCCGCCGCCATTGGAACCTATGGCGCGGCCCGCTCTTCTCGGTTCGACCCTTATCGGGGGTCCAGGATACGGGACCCGGTTGTGGTCGAGTGGGGGGAGGTCTAGAAACTAGTGACAAAAAGAATTTTATTTTTGGGGCCCTAGAACTGTTTATTCCCACGCCACTTGTCGTTGAACTTGACTTATCAGTGATCAAAGCTCTCCTATTGAAAATGTATCCGCTTTGCGGTTAAGCGGTTTGGACGGCAGCCAACTCGTTCCTGGAAAGCTCTTTCGAACATTTCTCCATTGAAGTCAATGAGCCCATTGACTTACAATGGGAAACCGCCGCTCTCCCTCTCGGACGCCATCTGCTGGTCTTCTCAGGAACAGGACTCCACAGCAAGATTTGCCATTGAAATACATGGAGTTCCAATGGCGGCCTATTGGAGCCTGCAAAATGGTGTCTGAAAAGGCGGGAGAGTTACACAAAGGGCTATAATCACTATTTTACTATTAACCCTTGTGCTCCCGGATGGATCCCAGTGTGTGTGTGATGCAGACACTGATTAACAATAAAACAGGGTAACAGTGGAATATACATTTTCAGGTTATGACAAGGGTTAAATCACATGTCTGGGCCTCAGCCCAGTTAACCCCTTGTCTCCCTGGTGAGGTTAGAGGGTGGCCAATTGGGGTGTAACCCCTTTAATCCCGGGCCAAATCCTCGCCACCGTCACACCTTCCCTGCTCAATGGGTGCCTGGTGCCCCAGTCGCCTCCCCCAGGCACTGGGGTACCACTGGCACCCTTGAAGCACTCAATAAGTCCTGAGGGGTTGGCCTGTCAAAATTGTCCTCCGGCATTGTCCAGTACATTGGCCTGGCCACAGTGGATTGTAAAGTCCAGATCCTGTGGAGCAGGGCTCCACCTTGGCTGCCGGGCATTCTCCTTTGCCTCCCTCTGCCCCCCACCCAGTGCCTTGTGAACCAGGTCCATGGTGAAGGGGCCCCGTTGCAGACCAGGCTGCACACTGTCCAGAGACTGGCATGTCTCTGCACCTGCAGGAGACCAGCTATTCAGCACAGACCATCGCTTTCCTGTCAACCAAGTCTGGGAAAGAGCTATGTCACTATCCTGTAGGGACCCTACCTGCTCTGGCCCTGTGCCCACCTGTAGCTGCTCTGCTATACTCCTGACTCTCCTCCCTGGCTGCCCATCTACTGCACCGACACACTTTATTCGAGCAAATACCCGGTATGTACCTGGCAGATACCTGGAATGCGCCGCTCCTCACCTCTGACAAGCCCCGTTGCATTTGCCTTTCCAGCCTGGGTTCATGCCTGGCTGACGGGCGGCTGATCTGTTAAATGATAATGATTAGGATTTAATAGGCTGCAATGCTTCGCGTGTCTACCAGATGGCATAAATTCATGAATTGTAATGCAGTATATATACATGTACTGTGCAGTATTGCAGCCAGTGGGAATAAAATGCTTCAATCCCTGCCGGAAAATAACTCAATGCACTCGGGCAGAAAACAGTCACAAACCTCAATACACCCGGGTATACCCGAATTCGTGGGACTAGCCGAGCTCGAATAAAGTGTGTCGCCAGTGTACCCACAGCCCCTCCTTTGGGAACCCAGGGGAATCTGTCAGAGGGGTCACACCTGGCCAGTCAGAACAAGGGACCTTCTGCCTACCTAGTCCATCCCTAGCTTCTGCCAGCTGCCTAACACCCCACTGACCTCCTATCTCCCCCTGCTCCATGGTGTCTCCCTGCCTAGCCTCCCCTAGGACCAGCACCTCAGCCTGCTTCTTACCTCCCTGCAGCCCACCTGCACTCCTCTCTCCCCTGGGCCATCCTAACCCAGACACTGGAACTACCTGAGTGCACCTACCTCCCTGACCTTGTCTCCCCCTTACCAGGGATGAGCTCAGGGGCATCTCTCCAGATGCAACCGCCTTAGCTCTTGGCTGGCAGGTATCCCTGGGGTGGCATAAATCTGCCACTGCCCCGGATACCCCCAGCCCATAGCCAGGCTGCAACAGGGTTTGCAGATCTGAGACAACCCCTGAGGCTCTGCCAGGGTAATGGGAAATTCTAGCTGCAATACCTGCTGCCGTACCTCCCCGGCTACCACTAGCCCTTCTTCTCCCACTGAGATCTGGTGCTGGCTACCTACCTGCAGCCTCCCCTCACTCCGCTTCTCCCTAGCTAATCCTAGCCTGGATCCTTGGGACACCTGAGTGAGGCCATCTCCCTGACACTGTCTCCCCATTACCGGGGATGAGCTCAGGGTTGCTGGTGCAGATGCACTCACCTTAGCTCCTGGCTGGCAGTTAATCTGGGGGTGGTCTACCTGTGCCACAACCCCTGGTACCTCCAGCCGATAGAAAGGCTGCAACAGTGGGGCTCTTAACTGAGAGTCCCCTTGCTGCTCCGCCAGGGTAATGGACAATTCTGGCTGCCCTACAAGCTGCCCTTCCTTCCCCTCCCCTGGTGCCCCTATCTCCTGCCACCCCCCAGTCACCCCTAGTATGCAACAACAGGGCACAGTCATAGGAACAATTAAGTCAGGGTCAGTCTGCGACTTGGTCTGGTTTACCTCGCTGGTCTCCGCGGAGACCGCCGCCTTCGTTGGTCCCAATTGCAGGGGGACTGGAGTGGCCACCGCCGGCAACATCTGGGCTGGGCAGCAACGGGTCGCCGCCGCCACAGCGCCTGGGGTTGGCACAGGGGAAATGATGCAGGACCGGGGTGCCAGGTCTTTGTGGAGAAACACAGCTCCATGCAAACCAGGTAACAAAACCTCCTCCCGCAATCCCTGTCCCTCCCCCCACTCAGAAAGGGCTCTGGCACTTTGCCAGAATCGCGGCTCTTCGGCCACCGCCGCCGCCGCCATGGGCGAGCCCTGGGTAGCTGCCGCAGCAGTACCCGGCGGTGATGCAGGGTCACCGGCGTGGGTTGTGGGGCTCTGGTCATCGCTAGGAATCGCCGACTCCGCCAAACCATGTGAAACACACACCTCCCGCACACCCCAACCCTCCCCCCAAATAAAATTGCTGCCGGCAGGATGCCAGAGTGGCGGCTTCTTCTCCGCCGCTGGTTCTCTGCCGGGATCAGGTGGATGGCCGCTGATCTCCGCCGCTGTTGCCGATGCAGCCCGTCCAGGTTCTCCAGGAGACGTCCCGAGGAGGGTTGTCACCCCGGCAGGGCGGGAGCCATCAGAGGATGCCGCTAACTGGGTCATCTTCTTCGCAGCTCATGAGCGCTGGCCCTGAGGGGCTTCTTCACCCGACCGCGCACGGTCAGGGCACTGGGCATTATTGTGGCCCATTTGTTGGCAGTGCCGCAGCGGCTGCTGGTGCTTCTCCGCCACCGGTGGACTAACCCCAGCAAGGGGCAACGGAGCCCAGAGTGGAGTTGCTTGAGTGCCGGGCTCCGGGATGGGGTAAGTGGGTCGGGACAACGCCAGCCTCAGGAGCTCGTTCCGCTCCGCCTGGGACCACATCCCTCCCCACGCAGACAACAGTGAAAGCTCTTCCAGGGAAAATGGGCTGGCCGCCGCAGCCGCCGTTACCTCTCCGGCTGTAAAACTCTTGGGGTCTCTGCGATCACCCGCTCCCTCCACAAGTCTCTGCCATCCCGGGGCTGGGTCCATTCCCTGTGCTCCGGGCGGTTTGATGGTTACAGCGGCTGCAGCTGTGGATCTTTGCTCAACCTGCCGGGTTTCATGCTCACCGATCGCTGTCTCTCTCTCAGCCTTGCTGGCTGCTGGTCCCCGCGCCAACTTGATGCACTCCTCCGGTCTCGGTGCCTGGCTCCAGTCAGATGGATGGCCGGCACTTTCGTTCTGGAGGCAATGCTTCTCACAAGTAGGGGAACAGTGAGGAGGTGCCATATCTCGTGTTATATGTTGTACACTGTGTGTTCAATATCTTTGGTCCCAGGAACTCGCAATTACCATCGAGTTCCCACTATATTACATTATCCCGCAGAACACTAGTAAAACAGGTCCAGTTCAATCCCACAGCTTCCACCAGTTAATATACAAGCCTGTCACGGTGACTTTGTGGCAGGCTCTATGTTACACACATAAATATATAAAAGATAATATATATTTATAACTGGGTCTGAGCTGGGACGAGACTTAGATATGATAAAATATAATTTATTCCTTGATAAAGGTGAACACACAAAATGTACAAATAACAGGCAAAATATAGACACTTACTTAAAAATGGAAAGTATGAAGCAGTCATATCTGGACTGGCAGTTCATACAGCACTCTTCATAGTCATCAAGACACCAAAGACATGAAAGACCTCTGGCAGGAAGACAGTGCATAGCGTTTCTCTCAGCAATCAAGATGGTATAGAACAGACAAAGGATAAAGGGTTGACCACAGATTATATACCTTTTGTGGTCCTATTCTTAACCTTAAGTACAGGTGATTGGTTTTCAATTACCTCCAGCCACTCACTAACCTGGGAACACATTTTGATCCATGCCCCCCTGCTAGTTGGTACATGCGCAGTAGAGCTCTGGGGTCTCATTTCTATAACCCCTCCTCTACCTCAGGAATGCCAGCTAGTCTACAAGTTTGGGATCCTGGCAGGATATTCTTTGTTTGTGAGGTGTGAAATGGAACACTTGAAGACTGCTCTGGTTTGAGTACTCTCTGCCCTCATGCAAACAGTGGAGGTGACAAAATCCTTTGAAACATACTCAAGTCCTAGACATTGGGTCGCCATTCTGGCCATATGCTACCCTGGTATGCAAAGGAATTTCCTCTGGGTTTTACCTATACCTTGAAACACAGTATGATAGATAAGACATAAACATATCAAAATATCCGGTTCCGTTAGGTCCAGCAGGTCCAAACTTCCCAGTTCTCAATGCCGGAACTGGGACACCCTATGGTCCAATTTGCGACGTGTTACGACCTTCGGAACCGGAGATACACAAATACACTTAAAACCGTTTCACATTTTAATACACAAATCTCCGCTGTAAATTAAATCACGGTTTTTCACTAAATCCCCATTGAAAACAACGGGCTTCGCCGCCATAGACTTTCAATGGCAAACCACCGCCGTTGGCAGCTATGGGAATCCCCGCCATAGACTTTCAACGGGGCGATGCCGCCGTTGAAGTCAATGAGGTTTTTCCGCCGTAGCCGGTCAATGGGGTTTGGCCGCCATTGGAGTCTATGGGAAGAATACCCCTGCTACTTTTCTCCTGTGTCATCAGTTCTTCCTTCCCAAGTTCTGGATGATACCGGTACAGTAGGTGCAAGTTCTGTGCAGGTCCCTGTCAACATCCAACCACTTACATCTGTTCAAAATATGGAACCGACACCTACAAATGAGACACGCAAAAGAAATTTAGGGCAACAATTACTAATAACCAGCTTTTGGAAGAAGATTAAAACACAAAAACAAGAAAGTGCTCCACCATCACTCTTGCAATGTTTATTAAGTGTTTCACAACTGCCACAGCCCACACCCAGTGCCCCTGAACTGCCACAGCCCACACTTAGTGCCACTGAAGTGTCACAGCCCACACCCAGTGCCACTGAACTGCCACTGCCACTGACCACACCCAGTGCCCCTGAAGTGCTACAGCCCACACTTAGTGCCACTGAGGTGCCACATCCCACATCCAGTGCCACAGAACTGCCACAGGCCAGTAAAAGTGGTACAGTTAAGGCCAGAGTACTTGGCAGAGGCAAAAGGCAAACACAACAGCCAACAAGCAGGCCTGTGACTTGCTCTCAAAAGGATAAACAAAAATAAATAATCAGTGCAGGTCCCTGTCAACATCCAACCACTTACATCTGTTCAAAATATGGAACCGACACCTACAAATGAGACACGCAAAAGAAATTTAGGGCAACAATTACTAATAACCAGCTTTTGGAAGAAGATTAAAACACAAAAACAAGAAAGTGCTCCACCATCACTCTTGCAATGTTTATTAAGTGTTTCACAACTGCCACAGCCCACACCCAGTGCCCCTGAACTGCCACAGTCCACACTTAGTGCCACTGAAGTGCCACAGCCCACACCCAGTGCCACTGAACTGCCACTGCCCACACCCAGTGCCCCTGAAGTGCTACAACCCACACTTAGTGCCACTGAGGTGCCACATCCCACATCCAGTGCCACAGAACTGCCACAGGCCAGTAAAAGTGGTACAGTTAAGGCCAGAGTACTTGGCAGAGGGAAAAGGCAAACACAACAGCCAACAAGCAGGCCTGTGACTTGCTCTCAAAAGGATAAACAAAAATAAATAATCACATTCACTAAATTTTTTGCTGTACTGATGTTGTTTACTGCAGACTATTTCATGCATAGTGTATGTATGATCATGTACAGATGCTTGACAACATTCAAGTATGTCCTTGTACACATGAATGTTTATAAATGCTCACTGACTGAATGAAGGCATATTTTATAACATATGAATATCTATTAATCCTCAGTTGATTCATGGTACAACATTATTACACACTTGGCATGTTAATGGAATATGACATTCACTTAGCTCTTGTTCAAGATGAGATGTATCTGGGTTATTTTGGTAATGTAGATAGTCATTTCATGCTAATATTATTGACATACAACTTTAAGTAAGTAGTACCCATATAACAGCATACATTTTAATGTTATATTTTCTGGTGTCTTAACTCTGTTAGACATTACTTACCTTAATCTTCTTTCATAGTTCATAATGTTGGCATGTGATCATGTATGATTTGTGGTTACAATAACAGATCTGTAAGCCTGTATGAATATATCTGTAGTCTCTCTGTATCTCTATCTATATATGTACACACACACACACACACACACACACACGCACGCACGCACGCACACACACACACACACACACACACACACACACACATTGTGTGTGTGTATATATATATATATATATATATATATATATATATACTGATATCTATTTAAAGTTAAATACAGCTGAGTGAATTAGGGGCTCACTCATACTGATACCATAATTGTAGCAAGTGTCCTAACATTTATATCTCATTAACACAAGGACTGTTTCCTGACAACAGTGGCAGATATATATAAATATATATATGAACATCATGTGTTTGCTGTATTTCACAGATGTCGAGGATGAATACATGGGACCAATGTATGATTTCAGATGGCCAATCGTTATATTAGATGATTGTGACGACTAGCGAACAACTATTATAATAAATATGTAACAATGCTTTCAATGATTGGTGCGCAGATTAATAAATACTACATAATGTTATCCTATAGTGCAAATATTTACTATGCACTTAATTATCAGAGAGATGTTGTATATGTGGTGCTCAGAATCAGACCGGTAACTTCATGTAACATATTTGTAATTGAGACCATAAGCTTGGTGGTCTGGCGACGACGGAGTGCCCCTCAATTAAGCAATAAAGCGTAATAACTGTAGGGGAAGTGACAAGTGGAGTCAGTTGGGACAACCACTGTGAAGTACACAATAATCACCCTAACAGTATATGAAGGAAGGAACTATGTCCATTGAATAGCAGGGTTTAGATAAGGCACATTGGCACTTTACCTGCTCATCCAGGGGGCACTCTCAGGATCAGTAGCGTGCAATCCATCGGATGAGAAGTCCAGAAGGGTGGTTGGTGTAGATAGAGCACAGCTGCAGACGCCCTGCAATGTGAAGCTGGGAAAACAAAACCAGGCCACTCCGCAGTAGTAACAAAAAGTGTATTAAGCCAGCAAACACATACACGGAACAAAAATAGGACAAATAGAACGCACTAATGTGTTTCGTACAATAGTACTTTATCACCTTGATAAAGTACTATTGTACGAAACGCGTTAGTGCGTTCTATTTGTCCTATTTTTGTTCCCTGTATGTGTTTGCTGGCTTAATACACTTTTTGTTACTACTGCGGAGTGGCCTGGTTTTGTTTTCCCTGCTTCACATTGCAGGGCGTCTGCAGCTGTGCTCTATCTACACCAACCACCCTTCTGCACTTAATTATCATAATGATGTTGCTAAGCACTGAAGTTAGAAATTATATTGATATTTTTTTATTTTCTACTAACATTATATGTATTGCCATGTGATATATGCAACCAACATTATCACTCAGCAAACACATTAATCTACTATATATTATAATCTCACGTGTGACTTGTCAAAGAATCTAAATGCTACATAACAACAGACATTGTATCTGAACGTACACAATAACAATAGGGAGGTGATAGAAACTTTTGAGTCGTGTGAATGTGATATTATCACCTAGGTTGTAGTGGTAACCTAACATGCATGAGCTAATGAATGTTAGGTACAGATCATTAAACCATGAACATTTATGTGTACATTTAATTCACACGAGTAACTATAGTTTAGTGTTATTAGTAAACGTTCAACAAATACATAGCTATGTGATGCCGATGATAAAAGCAATATTATTATGTTTGTTTATATTATTTCACGTAGAAAAACATGCATCACACAAAAACTAAAACACACACACACTGTGTTGCTGAAATGTGTGCCTATGCAAATGTCTACTTCATTTATGTTCATATGTTGACAGTAGTTATAAAGGATCATGATCATTATGAATAACTAACGTGAATGAAATAACATTTTTATTAACTACATTGTCATTGTGTTGAATGATTTAGGAAAATTTGAGAATCCAAAGAACTATACTTTGGAATGGTGTTAACATTTTGACAAATGTTAGATGTATGTCAAATCAACACACATCTTTCACTTATACATACACATGTGACAATGTAGAAATCAACATGAAGATGAAGTGAGAGAATAAATAATCACATACATTGCAATGTTAATGATGACTACCACATTTGGATCTTTTCATACAAACATGCATTGAGTGTTAACATCGCTCATGCGCATGAATGGATGTTGTTACGTTGCCAAAATTACATGTTATGTAATGTACGTAATGATTTGAAAACACACTGCACAATACCCACCAAGTGTAGATAAACGCACACTCCAAAAGAAAAATTGTATGTAATCATACTGCACTAGCTATTGGCTATCTACATAGTAGGTTTATTGTGTATGCATAACCAAAAAGAGCATGTACAGAAAATATAGATTTAGTACACATTATTTCCTCATGTTCACACAACACCTTTTAGTGGTAAGAAGTATAATACAACCTGTTGATGAATGACATACCGGTGCCACATGCAATTGTCCACACAGCAGAGAAGAGAAAGGTGTGCGAACCATATTCATCTGTTTCCTAAGTGAATGGTATTTGGACACATGTATTTATCATTACATCATCATCATCTCATTTCATGATCTGCAAGCACTTGTGCTTATCCACTGAAGATCTCAGGACTTATCACCTTTGGACATTATTTGGCGCCAGGTTATTTTGTTGTTTGTTCTGATTCTGTCTGTACAGGGCAGTAGTTACTAGGCAGTCTATTCTTATGTAAGAGTTTATCACTGTTTAAACACTTAATTATTCTATTGTAGACACTTTAGTGCTTTTTCACAGTATTTTTTCGATTGGCAGGCACATCACATGTCGAGAAAAGAAAAAAAATACTTTTATTTTCAGACTACTGTAGAACTTCTAATTGAAGTCATACACGCATGCGCATTAATAATCAACAAGGTCCCAGGTGCCAAAGAGAATTACACGCAGGCGCAGAACTGTGAGAGCAGGCTTGTCTGTGAGCGGGGGGAACTGTATGAAGGATTACCTGTAGTTCAAAGACATATATGCAACAGGTTAGCATAATGCTTTGATCCCCACACCCCCAAATAAAAATCACAGTACTATGCTACCCACCTCATAAAGTATGTCTAGTGTCGCATTAAAAAGCTAGAGTATTGAATGAATATCAGAATATCAAGAATTGTGATGCAGCCACATGTTTAGAAACGGAAAAAAAAAACAATATTTTTTTTTTCACACTTGAACTTCTAATTGAATGGGAAGTTATACACGCATGCGCATTAATAATCAACAAGGTCCCATGCGCTGGAATGTAAGGCCACGCTCGGGAAGATTCAAGCCAGAAAGTCATCCATTACAAATGAATGGTGTGGGAGAGGTGTAGATAAGAAGTTGAAATCCTTGAGCCTTGTGTGTGCGCTGGGGCGAGGGGGAGAGCGCTGTATAATGGATTATCAGTTCAAAGAAATATTTTCAAAACGTCATCATAATGTTTAATGCACCGAAATGTAATACTGTAACACGCCTATGCGTTTCAACAATGTTCAAATGAGACATACTGTACAGTACACGCATGCGCATAATATAAAAACAGCATGAAAAGAAGTAAAAATATTGATTACTAAATAATACATATAGAAATGTGATCATTTTATAGTCGAAGAAGACGCAACGTTATATTTTTGTAATACTGTATAAATCTTCCAATTTACAATTACTGCGCGCGCACACAGACTTGCAGAAAATGTACGTCTCTACTGTAGATTGAATTGCTACTGTATTAGACTTTAAAGACAACTGCTCGTGATCGCCCGCCTGAGTTTTTAGACGGTATTGCAGTATTGCGGCCAGCGCAAAAAATCCGAGCGCTAAGATATCGCTAACATATCGCAAACCGCTCCAGACAAAAATAAAACATACCGCATCTGGCCGCGGTTATCAGAGCGACGCGGCTACGGCCGCATTAGGATAAAGGCGGCCGCAGCTGTAAATCAAAACAGGCATTTGCCAAAAAATGTATTGCTTGTCACTGTTATTATCTATAGCCCAAAAAGAGCATATATAAACACATTGGCAGTCAATGGGGAACCTAAAATAAAAACAAAAATGAAATAAAATGTAATCAATGTTTTTCTTACCATTGATGTCTTTACACCCGTCCTACACGAGCTCCAACTCTTGACTCATGACGCAATGATCCTCAACAGCCGATGCGAAGAAGTCCGTGATCAAATCCTGCTTGAAGAGACATCTACCCACTGAGATCTTCATTCTTTTCTTCTTTCTTTTCTTCTATCCTCCTTAGTTGTAATCCAATGGGGCAGATGTTGACCCATCGGCATCTTAAGCTCAAAAGGTTCAAGAGATAGAAGCAAGTTCCATGTAACGGTGCTCAGTAGATAAAGGAAACATACTATATAATGCAAATATAGTCCTGAACAAGAATAATGATTGAGTATTGATAAGCTATAATCAAGCCTCGTGAGACTAGTAGACCCAGTGTATATACAGGGTTAAGGCAATAACCATCCAAATAGTGGAGACAATTAACTGTATGAGTAGATAAATAACCAGAAAAAATGCTCTACTGGACACTATCCTCTAGAACAGCACTGATGGCGGTCAGCTCTCCACAATGAATAAGTGTAGAAAATATAGTACTCACATGAAGGCAGCTTATCTTGTGCGTGCATCACGCTGGTAAGTGGCAAAGAAAAACAATCCCAGGATTGAAGCGGAGCACAGCTGTGCCAAAAAGGGGGCTAACACCAACAAAAATATAGTTAAAATCTATACTTTAATGAACATGGCATACAGAGAACATAAAATGACACTCTGGCGCGTTTCAGGCTGAACGCCCTTTAACAAAGAGTGTTAAAGGACGTTCTGTCTGAAACGCATCAGAGTGTCAATTGATGTTCTCTGTATGCCATGTTCATTAAAGTATAGTTTTTAACTCTATTTTTGTTGGTGTTAGCCCCCTTTTTGGCACATCTGTGCTCCGCTTTAAGCTCAAAAGAGATGGGACAGGCCTTATATAAGGCCTGTGACATCACATTCGAGTGTCAAATGGTACACCCCCAATCCAATTGGCTGGTGTACCATGTGACAGGGTTCTTTTTTTTTTAAAGGAAGGTACATCACAGCCTTAAAAAAAATGGCTGCAATTACATGGTACTACAACCAATCGGATTGTGAGACATATCATGTAAGGCATCAGATAGTACACCCCAATCCGATTGGTTGAAGTACCATGTGACAGCTTTCATTTTTTTTAAAGGATGTGATATCATCTTAAAGGGATGGTGTCACATCCTTTAAAAAAATGGCTGCAATCACAAGGTACTTCGACCAATCGGATTGGGAGATATATCACTTGGTACACCCCTTAACCAGATTGATTGAAGTGCCATGTGATGGCAGTCATTTTTTTAAAGAATGTGACATCATTCGTTTAAGATGATGTCGCAGCCTTTTGAAAAAATGGAAGCTGTCACATGGTACTTCAACCAATCGGATTGGGGGTGTACCATGTGATGCCTCACATGGTATATCTTCTGATCCTGAGAGGACCCTGTCCAGCCTGCATATTCATTCTCTGGGAGTTGTTCCAGTGCCTGCCTGCTTGATTATTCGCTGGAAGCTGCGGAGTGGGGAGATTTCTTGTACATTTGCTGCGTGTTGAGCTTATGAGCTAAGAACGCTTTATTCCAATTTACAGTGTGTGAGTGCATTGATTTTATTCATTCTGCCTACTATATAACGTTATATTATAGAATTATGCTATGTTGGCATTCTATCTTTTTCATATCTGAGTTACCTTGGAGCTACATCTTGATCCTTGCCTATATATAGACCGATATACTGTATAGGCCTATGGATTAAAAGGTACACGAACCTCCCCGCTCGATACCGGGTGATCATGCAAGTCCTGCAAAGTACTGTAAGCAGTCCAGAGGGTGACTAATGGCACCCACCCTACGCGTTTCGTAGAACTAATTCTACTTCCTCAGGGGCTGATAATAAGATACATATGGCTACTCCTATATACCCTTTCCAATTGAAATACAATTAGTGGTTAAAGGAATACATACTGCACATAGGGACCTGTGTATCTACCTGTCACTAAACAAAATACATAGAACATACAATACATAACCCAGCATTACTAAAATTCAGACAATACATATATAGATGAGTGACATAAGGATACTTAAGCGCCTCATGGGTGTACAGCAAGACAACCCATAAGCAATTAACCCTTGTTCTTCCATTAGAAGACTCTTAGAAAGCTGCGGTCAGCAGCCAACCACTAGTGAAATAGATCTAAACACTTGCGTTCGTAAATCTTACACTTGGCCCTTAAACTGATGCCCTTGCTTAATCAAAAACCCTAAGATAATTTTTTTTCCCAATACCTGATTTATTAAACCTTAACTGACCAAAAAGGCCCCCAGTTCAAAAGCAATGTTCAACCCACTTGGAGAGAGGGTTTTCAATTCATAAATCCAGAAAGCCTCACGTCTATTTACATGTTTGAATTTGTCACCCCCTCTCCAATTGGATGTACATAATTCAATGGGCTGACATATCAGACCCCTAGGATTATTATCATGATGCAGCAAGAAATGGTGTGATACACTATGCATAATCAGGCCTTTCTTAATGTTATAGACGTGTTCATACACACGTCTTTGAAAGGTTTGAAAGGGCTTGCCAGTCAGGCAATCACGCAGAATGAACATGATTTTTTGAACATTTCACACTCACGCATACCACTGTTTTATTTTATTCCCAAAATACACAAATGTCTTCAAGAACCACCGGGTCGTCCTATTATTTCAGGTATCCAATCACTCACATCCAATTTATCCCAATTTATTGACTATCATTTACAGTCACTAGTTGTTAAACTTAGATCACACTTAAGGGACACGACACATAGTTCATTATTTTATTAAATTTATTTTTATAGTCTCTCACCAAGAGTGTGTATGTTTTGTCTCTAGTGTAGGCTGACGTTACCCAGCAGTATTACGCTATGTTTTGTCCCATTTTTGTTTTTCTCGTTTCATGATCTGCAAGCACTTGTGCTTGTCCACTGAAGATCTCAGGACTCCCTCTCCATATCAGTCTCACACTCACTACCCATGTCCCAGACTCCCCCACCCATGTCCCAGTCTCACACTCCCTCCCCATGTCCCAGTCTCACACTCACCCCCCCATGCCCCAGTCTCACACTCCCTCTCCATATCAGTCTCACACTCCCTCCCTATGTCCCAGACTTACCAACCCATGTCCCAGTCTCACACTACCTCCCCATGTCCCAGTCTCACACTCACTCCCCATGTCCCAGTCTCACACTCCCTCCCCATGTCCCAGTCTCACACTCACCCCCATGAACCCATCTCACACTCACTCCCCCATGTCCCAGACTCGCCCCCCCTGTCCCAGTCTCACCCCCCATGTCCAGTCTCACACTCCCCCATGTCTCAGTCTCACACTCACTCCCCCATGTCCCAGTCTCACCCCCCCATGTCCCAGTCTCGCCCCCCCCTATGTCCCAGTCTCGCCCCCCCCCATGTTCTAGTCTCGCCCTCCCCATGTCTCAGTCTCACACTCACTCCCCCATGTCCCAGTCTCACTCCCCAATGTCCCAATCTCGCCCCCCATGTCCCAGTCTCACACTCCCCCATGTCTCAGTCTCACACTCACTCCCCCATGTCCCAGTCTCTCCCCTCCATGTCCCAGTCTCACCCACCCATGTCCCAGTCTCACGGCCCCCATGTCCCAGTCTCACCCCCCCATGTCCCAGACTCGCCCCCCCCCATGTCCCAGTCTTGCCCCCCCCATGTCCCAGTCTCGCCCCCCCCATGTCCCAGTCTCGCCTCCCCCATGTCCCAGTCTCGCCTCCCCCATGTCCCAGTCTCACTCACCCCCTCTCCCCATGTCACACACGCTGATTGCAGGAAGCAAGAAGGAGATGCTGCTGTGTAGCTGTGTAGCTGTGTAGCACAGTGCCACCTAATGGCCAAAAGAAAAATTGCAGCTACAGACGGCTTTTTTTATCTGCTCCTGGCAAAATCGCCGCTGCTTCCTGCGCCCCCCCTAAACAATCTTGCGCCCCCCCCAGTTTGCACACCGCTGTCCTAGGGGTCTCACTCCCCACCTTTTTATATACTTATACATAATATTGCAACACTCCGGGCCAGGAGCTGCTTACATGCCCAGGACCTGATTGGTGGGTAGGACTGCAACATAACATTTGCAACAATTCTACTGCAAACATATTAACCCCTAATTCCTGAGGTGCTGGAACCAAGCAAAGACATACATATATACATAACATATGTAGCAGGGTCCCCCCTGGTCCCCCTTACCCTTGCTGCTGCGGGGGCTCCCGGCGGTGTCGGAGGCAAGGCGCCGCCATCTTGGTTGTGTCGCGGAGGTTCGTGCATGTGCAGTAGCAACGCAGCAGCCCTTTTGGTAAAGGAGAAGTGGCAGCAGAGGTGCTCCGTAGCGCAGGGACGGCCCACAGTCGCGCATGCGCAGTTAGGGTGATGCGGCGGCCATTACAGTGTTGCGCAGTCTCAGCGGAGAGTAGCGGTGGTCATTACAGATCGTGCACGCGGCCCCAATAGGAAAGAAGGCCATGGAGGACTACAGCCCCCAGAGTGCTTAGAGGCAGTCAGGCCACCTGACACCAGGGAGCCAATAAGGCTTGAAGCTTTCCCTAAGAGGAAAGATACATTGTTGTGTGCTGCAGAGAGGGAGCAGAAGAAGCTGAGACACAGACAGGGCAGGGTGGGTGTAGAGGGAGAAAGGGAGTGGCCCGGTATTAAAGGGGTTGCACCCCATATGGCCATCCCCTGACCTCACCAGAGAGACAAGGGGTTAACTGGACTGCGGTCCAGGGATGAGGTTTGCACCTTGTTATACCTTGAAAATGTATGTTCCCCTGTTCCCATGTTTTCATTATAAGAATGTATTTTAATGTTTTAAAGTGCATTTCTGTATCTCCAGTTCTGGATGTCGCAGAGAGTTCATATTTGGCCAATATGTGGAGTCACTGTAGGCATTAAAAACTGGCAAAGGTCGACCCACTGAGCCCACCAGAATGGAACTTATTAATATGTGTAGATATTAATGTGTATATGTATTTTAATTTAGATCTGTTCTGAAAATGCAGACGCCATTTGCTAGGCTAATAAGTCATGAAGGGCAGACGGCTGAGTAGCTTAAGCATGGTGATCAAAAAGTAACTGCCTTGATTGTTACCCAATGTCTAGGGATTAAGTATTAGTCAATCAACAAACTCTGCCAGTCTAATTGTTACCTGAGGGCATGGGTTAGTCTGTTAGTCTGTTAGTCTCCACGTTAGGGAGTGGAAACAGATAATTGTTCACCAATAGGCTGTATTCAATGTTAAGAATAGGGTTGCACAGGTATATAAACTGTGTCAACCCTACAGTTTTTAGTTGTGCTTCTGATACCATCTTGAATGTCACTGGATTTCTGGAGTTGTGCTTCTGATACCATCTTGAATGTCACTGGACTGCTGGAGAATTGCTAGTGGATACTTCTCCATCCCCCAACCCTAAGTAAGTGTTTTCTTCTTGCCTGTTAATTGTACTATATTGCTGTGTTCACCTTTTTTAAGGAATAAATTATATTTTATTATATCTAAGCCTCGTTCAGTTCAACCCAGATATTTGGTGTTCATTATATCTTGTCATAAGCTACCGTGACAAGCTCTATAATTAACTGGTGGCAAGCGGCGGGATTGAACTGGACCTGTGTTACAGTATACTGCGTGATAATGTAACATAGTAGGAACTTGATGGTAATTGCAAGTTCCTGGGAATAAAGATATTGAACACACAGTAGTGCAACAGTTAACACAAGTTGTAACACCACCTCACTGCTGCAACTGAACCATGAGCGAGGCTGAAGGCTCATCCAACATGAGGACCCGAGCTCAGCTGAAGGACATGTGCCGTGAATATGGACTGCCCTATGAGAACCAGGAGGTCGCAGACATGGTTGATGCAATCGGTGACTATGAAGCCCGGCTTGCAGAGCCTCAGGATACGGCTCAGCTTGCCCTTATACAGCCACCCGGAGATCAGGGAAGGAAGCCAGTGCCGGGGCGGCGGAATCTAGGGGAGGGAACGAGTGCACCTCCCGGGAGCAGTGCAACAGGAGGGGTACTGGTTGCTGCGGCTACCAGTCCGTTCATCCCTGAAATGTTGGCACTGATTACTGCATCCGGGACACCGGAGGAGCAGTTGCAGTTTATCACTATGGCAGTGAACAGACCCGCTTATTGCCCCCCTGTCCAACCCAACACAGATGAACTCAAACTGGACCAGCACAGTCTCACCAAGTTCGTGGAAGGCACTGACCAGATTGACAGTTTCTTAAAGAACTTTGAAACGCAGTGCCAGCGATACAAAGTGCTTCCCCAGCATAGGGTTGCACGTGTAGACCCCTTACTGTCCGGATTGGCTAAGCAGACAATGATGGCGCTTCCAGATGTGTATGCTGATGACTACGAACACCTGAAAGAACTGTTATTGTTTCAGTACGGTTTTACCCCTGAAGCCTACCGGGGTAAATTCCAGCAGGAAGAGAGGCAGACCCAGGAGTCCTATGTTACCTACGTGACCTGCATGGCTTTATACGGGATACGCTGGTTAGAGGGCTATGAGGCACGGACTTACCAATGCCTGCTGGACCTCATCTTTCAGGAGCAGCTCATGGAGCAGTGTCCGCCGGCGGTGATGGCTTGGGTGTACGACAAGAAGCCCAAGACTTAACAGGAGGCGGCGATGCTTGCAGATGACTATGTGGCCAGCCGAGCCCTGATGACCACCAAAACAGTAGCCAAGGTGGCGGTGGCTGTGGCACTGGCCAGAAAGTCTGCCAATACCCCCCAATGGACTCAGAGGTCGCCTGAGGGCAGCAGTCCACCGAAGGCGGGGGAGCTCCGGCACAAGCGCCGGTGCTACAACTGCAACCGCCCTGGTCACATCAGACCAGATTGCCCGGAACCCCTGCCTTCCGGCGGACCGCATCAGGGGCAACGCACCCCAGCTGCGAAGCTGGTAGCACGCGTGCGGGTAGCTTCCACCAGAGACACCGGACCGGTCATGGAACCAACGCCCAGCGAGACGTCCCATGCAGCACCTGTTCCGGTTTCATCGGTGCCCACAGCCAGGAGCAGAAGACATCTCAGCGCGGACCTGCAGCAGACGGACGGCAGGAGCAGACATCTCACCCCGGTCACAGTCGGTGACCGGCAAGCAGTCGGCTTGCTGGATTCAGGAGCTGCAGTGACCCTGGTCCGACCTGATATGGTCCGGCCAGAGGAATTGATCCCAGGCCCTGGCATACAGATCACTGTGGCCGATGGAGAGCCACGTTTTCTGCAAGTGGCCAGAATCTTTTTGGATTGGGGGGAGGGCCAGGGTGTGCGGGAGGTGGGGGTTTTACCCGGTTTGGATGCCGATGTTCTTCTTGGCAACGATCTGGGACCGATGACCTGCACCTATGACCGGGTACCCAAACCCGCTGCATTGGTGGCGGTTACCCGGAGCCAGACAGCGGCAATGGCGGCGATGCCAGTCCCCCAGCTTTTGGGACCAACGTTAGCGGAGGGAACGGAGGAGCCCGGGGAGGAAAGCCAGGATCAGTTGCAACCACAGACTGACTTACTGTTCCCTCTCACCCTTCCCCATTCCCCTGACAATGACATGACTGGGGGGTGGCCAGAATTAGGAGCCCAGTTTAGAGAGGCAGTGAAGACAGACCCTAGCCTGGCCGGCGTGAGACTTCGGGCATCCGAATCTCAGGCAGGGAAAAGCACTGAGCGCTGCCTATGGTATAAGGGACTCCTGTATAGAGAAGAAGGGAACCCAGGGATAGAGGAGGGATTGACCGGTAAGCGACAGCTAGTAGTGCCCCAGGGGTACCGACAGCAACTATTACGGGTAGCTCACTTTATTCTATTAGCAGGACATCAGTGGGTCAAAAGAACGCAAGCCCGGTTATTACAGCATTACTACTGGCCGGGGGCATCTCGAGATGTGGGCACTTTCTGCCGCTCTTGTAATGCCTGCCAGCGAGTGGGTAAGGCGGGTGACCGTGTGAAGGCACCCCGGAAACCCCTACCGATAATAGGGGAACCCTTCCAGAAAGTAGCGATGGATCTTGTAGGACCCCTTATGATTTATAGCAGGCAGGGAAACACTGTGGAGCAGGTGGAGATAGGGGCACAGTTGAGTGCTAGGCAGAAGGGAGGAGCCAGGGACATGCTAGCTAAGTATGGGGCCCTCTTCACTGACATGCCAGGGACCACACATCTCACAAAACACCCAGTGCTCACAGGGGACCTGCAGCCTCTGCATAAGCACGCTTATAGAGTGTCAGCAGAGGTCAAGACCAGTATGGAGAGGGAGATAGAGGAGATGTAGACCCTAGGGGTTATTACTCCATCCCAGAGTCCTTGGGCAAGTCCGGTAGTCCTAGTTCCTAAGAAGGACAAGACCACCCGGTTTTGTGTGGACTACCGCTTGCTCAACGCTGGGACGGTGTCAGATGCCTATCCCATGCCCTGCATGGATGAGATACTAGATGAACTCGCGGGGGCAAATTATCTGACCACTATGGATTTGAGCAAAGGCTATTGGCAAATCCCACTGACCCTGGAGGCTAGGGAGAAGTCAGCATTCATCACTCCAAGTGGCCTCTATGAGTTTTTAGTGATGCCATTTGGGATGAAGAATGCCCCGGCTACCTTCCAATGCCTGTTCAATAGGTTACTGGAAGGGATGCAGAGCTATGCCAGGGCTTACTTAGATGACATTGCATTCTTTAGTAAATTCTGGGACTCCCATTTAGGATATGTAGCTGCGGTGCTGGAAAGGATCAGGGAGGCTGGGCTTACCTTGAAACCCACTAAGTGTATGGTAGGGATGGCAGAGGTCCTGTACTTAGGGCACAGGGTGGGTGGAGGGCACCTCAAACCAGAGCCAGCCAAGGTAAAAGCCATAGTTCAGTGGCCTGTTCCAAAAACCAACCAAGCCAGGTTATGGCATTTTTGGGCACCACAGAGTACTATAGGAAGTTTGTCCCACAGTACAGCACCGTGGCCAAACCCCTGACTGATTTGACTAAGAAGCAACTGCCTGTGCTTATCACCTGGACTCCTGCCTGTGAAACTGCTTTCCAGGCACTGAAAACTGCGCTTGCTGGGGCCCCCATACTGGCTGCCCCAGGCTATACCAAACATTTCCTCATACAGACTGATGCCTCAGACTATGGCATTGGGGCTGTGTTGAGCCAAGTGGGGGACGACGGTAGAGAGCACCCTGTGGTGTACCTCAGCCGAAAACTACTCCCCAGAGAGGTGGCCTATGCCACTATTGAGAAAGAGTGCTTGGCCACTGTGTGGGCACTCAAAAAACTCCAGCCCTATGTGTATGGAAGGGCTTTCACGGTCCTCACAGACCACAACCCCCTGAGTTGGCTGCAGAGGGCATCAGGGGATAATGCCAAGTTGCTAAGGTGGAGCTTGGCCTTGCAAGAGGTTGAGTTTACGATTCAGCACAAAAAGGGTAGTGAAAACAGCAATGCTGATGGACTTTCACGTCAGGACTATCTCTCTGAGACTGAGTTCGTTAAGGGTGCCAGCAGTGCCCCACTCCCCGTTAGGTCCAGAGGGCCACAGGTCACCCATTAAGAAGGGGAGGTGTAGAGGGAATAAGGGGGTGGCCCGGTATTAACGGGGTTGCACCCCATATGGCCATCCCTTGACCTCACCAGAGAGACAAGGGGTTAACTTGACTGCGGTCCAGGGATGAGGTTTGCACCTTGTTATACCTTGAAAATGTATGTTCCCCTGTTCCCATGTTTTCATTATTAGCATGTATTTTAATGGTTTAAAGTGCATTTCTGTATTTCCAGTTATGGAGGTCGCAGAGAGTTCATATTTGGCCAATATGTGGAGTCACTGTAGGCATTAAAAACTGGCAAAGGTCGACCCACTAAGCCCACCAGAATGTAACTTATTAATATGTGTAGATATTAAAGTGTATATGTATTTTATTTTGGATCTGTTCTGAAAATGCAGACGCCATTTGCTAGGCTAATAAGTCATGAAGGGCAGACGTCTGAGTAGCCTAAGCACGGTGATCAAAAAGTAACTGCCTTGATTGTTACCCAATGTCTAGGGATTAAGTATTAGTCAATCAACAAACTCTGCCAGTCGAATTGTTACCTGAGGGCATGGGTTAGTCTGTTAGTCTGTTAGTCTCCACGTTACAGAGTGGATACAGATAATTGTTCACCAATAGGCTGTATTCAATGTTAAGAATAGGGTTGCACAGGTATATAAACTGTGTCAACCCTACAGTTTTTAGTTATGCTGGAGTTTTGCTTCTGATACCATCTTGAATGTCACTGGATTGCTGGAGTTGTGCTTCTGATACCATCTTGAATGTCACTGGACTGCTGGAGAATTGCTAGGGGATACTTCTCCATCCCCCAACCCTAAATAAGTGTTATCTTCTTGCCTGTTAATTGTACTATATTGCTGTGTTCACCTATTTTAAGGAGTAAATTATATTTTATTATATCTAAGCCTCGTTCAGTTCAACCCAGATATTTGGTGTTCATTATATCTTGTGATAAGCTACCGTGACAGTGGGTAAGTGTAGAGAGCAAGTGGCTCATACACTAGGCCAGACATTCCCCCCCCCCATTAGGCCCCAACTAGGCCCTAATCACCTCAGCTTGTGTTTACTACATGGACTCCCCTTAGATAGGGACAGGGTCCTGTAGAACCCAGACAAGTGAGGGTACAACCAGGAAGCGTGGATCTCCTGGTATTGCTGTGAATGTGAATCACTCTCTCTAGCTGCAGAGATAAGAGACTTTCTAAAGGTGGATTACTCCATGCGGGAGCCACCCACCGCCAGGCAGAGTTACAGGACATCGCTGAGGAGATCGCAGAGTGGTGGATCCTTTGTGAAGTGTCTGCAGCCCCAGAGGCCTGAGCACTGGGGCAGGTATCGTATTTTAAGTGCACCAACCTACCGGTACATCAGGCGCTGATCCCGCCTATAGGTTTTGGGTTTCTTAGATGACTCGTGGGACTCTGGGTACACGGTGTTGGGGGAGGAGTAAGGTGTAAGGGTATAGCCCAGTTAGGGGCAAGGCTATAGCTGCCAGCTAGTGGCAGAGGGTGACATGACTGTGTTGCCATTATGCGAAGTGATGTGATGTTATTGTTTTGCCCATATAGTAAACAGTTATATATATATCTAGTGTATGTGTTCATTTGAATGTGTCCTGCGAGGAACAACTACCGCTCTGCTGGGAGCCATCGCAGGTGGAGGCGCTGTACCATATAATATTTTTCCAGAAGATACACCCCACAGTCTCTACATGGCGGAGGCTAAGTCCTCCTGTGAGCCTAACAGGTAAAGCACCACACCGGTAAAACATATAGATTCTCCTCATATGGGTTACACATGTAGCAGAGTCCCCCCTGGCCCTCCACGCCTGCGCAGAGTAGCAGGTACCCCCGCACCATGTCAGGCAGTTGCAGGGGCAATCGCAACTCCCGGCGGCATCAGTGACATGGTGCCGCCATCTTGTGCGCATTTGCGCATGCGCGGTGCTTGTTTGCAGTCGCGGCGGCCATTACACCTAGCGCAGGAAAGTGTAGGGAGGCAGGAAGGACCTTTAGAAGTTGCGCATGTGGAGTTAGGGTGATGCGGCGGCCATTACAGGGTTGCACAGGCTCCGTGGAGAGTAGCGGTGGCCATTACAGCTTCGCCCATGCGCAGTAGAGATCGTGCACGCGGATCCCATAGGAAATAGCTGTACCAAGGACTACAATTCCCAGCAGCCTCTGGGGACTGCACTTTCACCTTGTCACAGGCAGCCAGAAAGCCAGTAGAGCTTGCAAGGATTCATTGTTGTGTGCAGAGTCAGAAAGCAGACTGTGAAGCACATGAGTTAGTCAGGCTAAGGAGACAGAGGGGGAAGGAAGGGGGGCAGAGAGCTGCGAGCTTCTGCCCTAGGCCAGAAATCCCCAGGCTAGAGCTGAGGCCCTGTCTCCCCACTAGTGAGGGTGGGTGTTCATAGGGACAGGCCCTTAGGTAAGGACCCTGTGCCCCTTCAGCTGTGCAGTTTCTTAGAGCAGGGAGAGACCCTGTGCAGTTCCTTAAAGCAGGGAGAGACTCTGTGTAGTACCTTAGTGCAGGGACCCAGTGAAAGGGTGTGCTCCATGTTCCTGTAAGCTGTGTTGCTGATCCAGAGACTGTCCTTACGGTGGGACGTCCAACAGGACCCCATCCCACGCGGAGGTACAGATCAGCGCTGAACCAAGCAGCGCCGGTAGACCCATTGCGAAATCACCCAGGTGTAGAGACACCTGGGCAGGTATTTACAACCTTCCACACGTGCACCAACTTTAACTTGCTCCTCACATGTGACAGGCCTGTTCACACACTTGGGTGGGCTTGGACTCTTTGGACACGGGGTTGGGAAGGGGGTGTAAAGGTATAGCCCAGTTAGGGGCAAGGTTATAGCTGCCAGCTAGTGGCAGAGGGTAGCACGGCTGTGTTGCTTTACAGTATGATGTGATGTGATATTATTGTTATTTGCCCATATAGTAAACCTGTGTTATATATACCTTGGTGTATGTGGTTCATATATGTAGCTCCTGTGTAGGGGACATTCTACACTCCTAGAATCCTGCACAGGTAGAGGCGCTGTAATTAGAAGATCGTTCCAGATGATTCACCCCAAGTTCTCACTAGCGGAGGCTCAGACCTCGTCTGAGCCTAACAGGTACTGCACCACACCTGGTAACATATAGGTTCCCCTGCACATACACTCTATGTGCGATTGGGTGGGGGAATACCCGTTACACACATATAATACAATACCAATATATTACTGACAGGTAGGGGTAATGGCAGACTTTGAAAAAAAAAAAAAAAAAAGATATTGGTTAGAGGCGTAACATAGGCGTAACATAGACATATCCTAGGTGTGTCTTGGGCGTAGCTTTGATTAGAGGCGTGATTTAGGGGCAGGACATATTAGTGGCGTGACTTTTGGGACGTGTTTTCCCAATACAAGCAATGTCTGAATACATAGCTTATTCATTGTCTGTTATCAAAAGAGACCTTGAATCTTTAGCAACTATATTACACTATTTTGCATCTTGCAGAGAACCATTCTATTATATTCTAACTAAAACATCAGGAAATTGACACCACAAAAGTATCTTAGCAATATCATTAGCAGGAAGAAAAGAAATGCAATTTGGCAGAAACTGAGTGCATTTAGGAATTATATTTCAGCAAAAGGCTGACTACAGAATCTTAACTAGTTATGACCATACAAAATGGAAGCTTAACATAAGTGCAGATTCTGGCCTGACATACTGGTCCTAACAATTCCCTCCTTTTTGTTCTCTAAAAGAACAAATACCCTTACTAGGTACTTTTCTCTATGACTATGGCCTTATGGGGACCAATATTATCATAGACTCTGTTCATGGCCACATATGAATTATTAGTTGCATACATGGCGTGAGATGAAACTGAAGTTTTCCTTGAGACAAATGAAAGCATTGCACACTTAGCACAGTGAAAAATATCAAAAATTGCTGCGATTATACTAATCACTACAATAAAACCATAGAGAATTTTCATACCCAATTCTCCGATCCAACTAGTGAGTCCTGACATCCAATTTAAGCTAAGGCCTGAGGATTCTTTATGCATCCTTGCCTGAATTTCCTGTAACTTATCCATATCTTTATGAATAGCGGCAGACTCATCTTCAATATAGGCACAGCACTTCTGTCCTACAAGTTTACAAACACCTTCTTGTGAGGCTAGCAGATAATCAAGAGCCATTCTATTCTGTAATAATACTGTTCGGATCTGCTCTTGTTCATTAGTCAAACGGATGATAGCATCACTTGTCTGATTAATAGCATCATCAATATTTACCATAAGATCACTTAATTTAGAATAGAGATCCAGAACACCTAAACTAGGTATAAAAACCCTAGCTGCAATGCGGGTTGGACTAATGGTCCTGGTCAGATCTTTTCGATTTCTCAGCCTCCCTTGGGGTAATGTGTCAGATACATAGAAAGTGGGAAGGATGAAACCCAGATAACAAAGGGCAGTGTGATTGCAGGGTACAATCTTAGTGGCCCACATGCCACACAACCAATAGAGATATATATATAAGACACACAAAAGATGCCGCAATCAAATCACCCCTATTTGACTAAGTACTCAGTTAACCAAAGGTCAGGGTAAAAAGTGACCCTCTGGTGGTGCTACCAACCCAAAGGAGATATAGTTTAGAAAAGGACACACCTAGGATATGCTTATGTTACGCCTCTAACCAATATCTTTTTTTTTCTGTATAAAAGTCATTACCCTATGAGTAATAAATTGAGACAAAGGATTTGAAACCTGACTTGCGTTACGTTTCATTTCGTTCATCTACCAGGCCTTAAAGTTCCCTAAAGATCGAAGATAACAGTGGCAGGGCGTGGAAGCTTCTCCGGGGGAGTCTGCTGCAAACGGTGCAGATAGTGTATCCAGTCACAAGGCTTCAGTTTACTTGGCAGAAGAAAGGTTCCTCTCGGTTCTGAAGCCAGGGGAGGAAATAACGGATTTTCCTTCACATATTTAACCTTTATAAACAGCAGCCATATTTCCCCCTTCAGTCACAGTCATCTAGACATTAAAACCCATGAGTAGATGACCACTTGGGTAACGACAGGGTTAATATGTATTGAAATGTTTTTCAATTACTATTTCATCACCTAATCCATGCTTGTTAAGATTATCTTGAATATATATAATGGACAATGAATTGTCAATTTTATACATATGAAAGATAGGGCTAACGCCAGCCTGGAGTAGGTTATAAAAAAAACTTAAAACCAGAGACAGAACATAAAACACAGACAAAGCTCAGTTTTAGCACATCTAGTGAAACTCATACACGGTACAGTGCCTAAATATATATGTATAAATATCTATTAAGTAAAACTGAGCTTTGTCTGTGTTTTATGTTCTGTCTCTGGTTTTAAATATATATTGCCATGCTCAGTAGCACTCCTCTGTGACACTCATATGCTTATATATATGTTGTGGTTATTTTGGGGGTTCAATAGGAGCTTGTTAGGTGTCCAGTATATTTTATAAAAAAAACTTACCTTATTTCTAGCGTTAATTTCGTTTCGATGCATATCGGAATTTGATGTATTGCATTTTCTGATTAAAACATGCAGTATTATTACTCTTTATACGGAACTCAATATTTATAATCTATCTGATAGAAAAGTGTGATATTTTTGGCGATATAACGTTAATGTATTACACTGTTAAAATACCACTTTTTTTGGGCCATAACACCGCATTTTTAGTTTACCACAGCTTGACGTATCCGGGCCATAGTGTGCCTAAATTGTAACCCCTTAAGCACCGCAGACATGTATGTATGCTTATTTCTATGTATACTGTATAGTGTCATCCTGGTACAAATCGCTTTACAATACATGTGACATAATATAATAACACAATGGGAATAAGTGCTTCAGACAAAATAATAGGAAGTCCCTGGCCCGAAGAGCTTACAATCTAAGTGGTAAGTGAGGAGAACTAGCAGAGACAGTAGGAGGGTGTTCTGGTAAGAGTTTCAGCAAAGGCATCCCATGCTGTTGACTATATCATTGTTTTGTTTTCTCATTTGTCCATGCAGAGGAGGAAATACGAAGGACACCGTATAACATTAATAGTATAAGTTCCTGCTAAAAGTGTATCTTTATGACAAGGTGACAACTTAACATGTTTTGCCAAAAAGATTGAACATTAAGCATTAGGGGGTGAGTGGTTAGGCCACCCCTAGGGTTTAACTGCTTCTTACTTAGCGATTAGTCACTAAGGTAATGAAGCTTTTCTTTTAGTATATTTATATTTTTAGTACATAGGATTGAAGCAGTGGGTCTCCAGAGCTGATCCACATTAATTTCAGGTCAAGGGACGCCCAGCTTCCCGAGATACAGGCCTTTGCATGGGGTGTGGGTTTCTTTGGTCTGTTTAAATGTCCCGGTCACATGGCCCGTGATGCGGGTGATTTGAACTTGCAGTAGATACAGGCAGCCCATATGGAGGCCTGTACCATGGGAAGCAGGGGGTACCTGGAGCTGAAATGCATGCAGTTCAGCTCCGGAGACCCCCTGCTTCAATACTATGTACTAAAAATAATAATACATATAATGCGATCTGCTGTAAGAGCTGCACCAGGAGAGACAGAGAGAGATAGAGATTGCTTCTCTCTGATCTCTCTGCGCAGCTCTTACAGACTTGTTGCAGGCCGGTAGGAGTTCCATTCAGAAACAGGGACCCCGCTGTGTAAATACCTGGGAAATTCCCTCTATGTTTGGCCCTGATCAACCTCTCCAAGTGCCGCACAGAGAGGTTGAATCGCGCCACATCTGTAAAAGATCCATACTTATGAGATGAAAAGGCATACTGTATTTAGAAATTAATTAAATATTTTTCCATATTGGATGCTAATTGGTGCTTCTGTGTTTACTGTTGGAAATTTGAGCTTATCACATTGTCGGACATGCGCCATCGAAATTAAGGTTGACATGCACCAATTTTGTGTCAAAAAGGTTGTCTATTTAATACTTTTGATGTTACAAAGGTTAGCAAACTTTTTTTTATTCCTTTGCTCGTCATATAATAATAATAATAATAATAATACTAATAATAATAACAATACAATCTTATATACAATATAGCTGTGTCAATTTACAGTACAAAAGTGTGCATTCAGAGTTTTATAGGCACTAATTTCACTAAACTTCGAGACTGCAGTAAATTTGAGTTAACGTGAAAAAGGGGTGTGATTTTTATCGCCTATTTCATCAGTGGATTATAACATACAGGTCAATAATAACAATACGATATTTGTGAGCTAAATTAAATGGCAGACATGTAACAGCATGCAAGTGAGTAATTAATGGCTAATGACTTATTCACATGCTACCTGTCGATGTCTGCAAAAAATATCGGCAATTTCTATCACCTACAGTTCACTAGGGTGGCATTAAGCCGATCTTACCTATATATATCATTGCCACTATAGACATAGGCAAGATGAGACAAGCCAACCTAGAATAGGTGATAAAAAGAAATAATATTAATATTGTAAAACTTATAAATATACTAACTCATTAATTAGCCCAGGTGTCCATTTAATCACGGTAAACCCGTGACAAGTTGGCCACTTGGGCTTCTTAATACAGTAGCTAACATTTGCACATACAGTATAGATGTTTATTGTGTTTTATTTGTTTGTAGAATGGTTATGTTTTAGTAACCTCTTTGGCGCCTGAAGATTTTCCTTGGTAGCTTCAGCCATCTGTACTTGAAGTACTAAAATCATATTCTGCTATAAGGTTTTCTAAGAAATCCTAATACATTACCCTCAAGTGGCACTAAGATGCACAGGCTTCCTCTTTCCCAACCGGTGAATCCACAACCCACTGCTCAACAGCATAGTCAACAACTGGTGTGCTCAACTCTACACTAGTTCAACAAAAGGCATGAAAAGTTTGAACATCTTCATTGGTTACATTGTATCACATTGATGTCCATGGTATCTGGAATGTCATGCACCACAAGTGACATTATCAAAGAAGTTGCATGGCTGGCCCCACCGTTCTCCTATTTTTTAATGTTTAGAACTTCAAACATTTTTACACAACATTGAGAAGAAAAATAAATAAATACAATAAAGTAAAAACAAAAGAACAAGAAGAGAAAACATAACATTTTAAGGGGGTTGGAGGCGTGTAACCTGCCTTTAAAGCTAGCTTTTCCAGATCATATCCGTAACTACAGTAAAATACATAGCAAGTTATCCCCCTTATTGATCTGTAGACAGAAAGCACTGCTTAGTAAATATGGCCTCAATCTTCACCCTCAAAATTTAACGTGACCAGTTTCTGTTAGTTAGCAGCTTATTAGCAGTAGAAGAAATTAGCAGCTTATTAGCAGTAGAAGAAATTAACTATCTGTACATATTAATTTGTATTATGGTATGACATATATATGTTTGTCCATTGTGTGCTTCTATTTTTGTGCAGTTTCTATCTAGCTAATACTGGTGCCACCCTAGCTTGAATACACCTCAGCGGTTTAAAGTTGGAAGTGTAGCATACAAAAGTTGTTAATCTGTTCATTTATATCCAAGCTTCTGAGTTCAATTTCCTATCAAAGATAATTATACAGTACACTCCTTGTAATTTAGGGGAAATCAATTTACTTCCATGAGTCTTTACAGGACATATAGTACAGTACTTGAAAAAGAAATGGAAATATTTATTCCTGATCAGTTTAAATGTTTGCCTTTTTTATGCCAAGATATTTACCCAGGGCTCTCATGATCTCATTGTTCCTTAGGCTGTATATGATGGGGTTGAACAATGGGGTCACCACAGTGTACATAAGAGATACAACTTTGTTGATGTTTATTGAGTGTCCTCTAGATGGAACTACATACATTGCAAACAGTGCTCCATAATACGTGCACACAACGGCCAGGTGGGAACTACAGGTAGAGAAAGCTTTCTGTCTCCCAGTGGTGGATGAGATCTTGAGGATGGTGAGGAAGATATAGACATAAGTTAGAGTGATGAACACAAATGGGACAATGGTTATAAGAGTGGAGATTGTAAATACTTCAAATTTAACTGTGGAGGTGTCTGAACAAGAGAGTTCCAGAACAGGACCAAGATCACAGAAGAAGTGGTCAATGACATCTGGACCACAGAACCACAAGCGGTGTAAAAAGAAAATTGGAATAACTGTTAGAATAAAACCTAGTGACCAAGACCATATAACCAGGTAGAGACGAAGCTTAAGGTCCATAATGATGATGTAACGCAATGGGTTACAGATGGCTAGGTATCGGTCATAGGACATGGCAGTTAGAAGAAGACACTGAGTGGTTGCAGAAGCACCATAGAAAAAAAATTGGGTGATGCATCCTGTGACAGAAATTATCCCACCGTCTGCTAATATAACATGTAGCATGTTGGGGACAACGTTTGTGGTGATCAAAACATCGGAAAAGGACAGGTGGCCGAGGAAGAAGAACATGGGAGATTGTAGACGATGGCTGGTTGACACCAACACAATGATGAGGAGATTCCCCGTTAATGTCACCATGTAGATCACGAGGAACAGAAAGAAGATTAAAACTTTGAAGTCTTGAAGGTTTTCAAATCCCCGGAGAAGGAATTCAGTGATTGTTGTGTGATTCATTTCACACACTGTATGAGGACGAAATGAAGGAAGGTTTTTAGAATATAACATACCATTTTCATGCTATAAGATCATAAAGAGGTTTAAAAATGTAATTATTTGTCCTGAAAGCTAGGTGTAGAGGTTAGGTGAAGACATTGGGGTAGGAAGAGGTAAATAGTAAGCATAACATAGTGGTTGAGGTTTAAAAAGTATAGAGGAATACAGTGGACATACAAAAAATTAAAATAGTGCACTATTCGGATATTATTTTGTACCATGAAAAAAAAAAACCTCCATTAAAACCAATAAAAATGTTTGTTAAAAAAAAAAAAAAAAAAAATCCTTCCTAACTCCAGTAAATCACATCGCTCCATTGACCATTATTCTGTTAAATACTGATAAATTAGATTTATAGTAGGATCAATTATCTGAGTATGTTTTATCCTAAGAATCAGACTGGTAACTGGATCAATAATCTACCTATATTTTAACCTCATCATCAAGATTTCTTTTTGGATTATTCAGATCATTAAGACTCTGTTGGTTCAGTAGTTAAGTGTACCAATGTAACATCTTCAGATGTTCTCCTAAAGAATTTAGAGGGGCTTTGTATGAGAAGGAATGTATTCACACCATCCAACAGCTCAACAAAATATTACTTGGCTCTTGAGATAATTGGTACAATCATGCATGATCACTGTGTCCAGTTCCGAAGACCATGCAGCTGCAACGGCATGTATTCAAAAAAATCGCATCCAATGAATGCAGCCAATTGCTCCAGGCACCCGCGCTTATAGTGATTGCTTTGTTGAATTTCATGGATTCTGTTTCTTTGGGTGCAATGAAATGAATGAATTGCAATGTGTACAGTACTGTGCTACTGTGTCAATTTAAGGTGTTTAAAAAACAACTCTAAAATTCAATTTTATGCACTCGCCGCACTCGCGTCTAAAGGCGGAAAGGTTGGAAGACATCCCGCGTCATGACATCGGTAATCCGATGTACACAACGCATGATTTGTTAGAAAAACGGCCGCTGCAGCTGTATCTCCGAAGGACATAAACAAATCTGAACATTGTACAAAGGAGAGCTACTAAAATGGGACAGTTCTCTTACTGTTGTTGATTTTATCCATACAATTATGGCCTGTTTGGTCCCACATAGTGTCTCATTAGATTATATTGTATGTATGTGGAAACATGAAGGGGTATAGTGATACAGTGAACACAGGCGCAAACAAATAAAAAGTGAACACTAATATTTAGTGACTTATTAAATACTTAAATAAGTGAATGTGTGGTGATAGTAATAATAAGTAAATACAGTTTCACCCCCTGCTCTGGAACCCACTGGAAGGGGTAGTCTTCACTCTTCCCCCACAGTAACAGCAAAACACACAAAATCCATGGGGAGCATAGGGAGGAAACAAAGATAAATTTAAGTGCAGCAGAATGGCAATGTGACAAACACCTCCAAACGACTTGGCTCTAATAGATTGACTACTTACAATATGTAAGAGTCAAACAGACAGGGGTGACTCAAACAGTCAGTGGTGGATCGATGGTACAGTTGTCATCTAGGTGGATTAGGTTCTCAGGAGGATAAAGCCCAATGTTGAGAGAAAGAAATTGGCATAGCGCAGATCAACCAAGGTAAAAAGTTTTATGACAATAAAAGTATTATACTCACAATCTAACAATAAAAATCGGGCATATCACACTGCAATAGTGTAAGAGGAGTGACTACAGCCAGCTGGCTCACCGTCCCGCAGCGCTCCCCAATTCTCCGTCTCTGCCTCCGGTCAGCTGTCACACTGTTCTGACTGGTCACCACTTCTTACTTCAGACGCCTTGGTTGATCTGCGCTATGCCAGTCTCTTTCTCTCAACATTGGGCTTTATCCTCCTGAGAACCTGATCCACCTACATGACAACTGTACCATCGATCCACCACTGACTGTTTGAGTCACCCCTGTCTGTTTGACTCTTACATCTTGTAAGTAGTCAATCTATTAGAGCCAAGTCGTTTGGAGGTGTTTTTCACATTGCCATTCTGCTGCACTTAAATTTATCTTTGTTTCCTCCCTATGCTCCCCATGGATTTTGTGTGTTTTGCTGAAACATGAAGGGGTGTCATTGAGACTCTGCTGGTTCAATAGTTAAGTGCAACAAAGACACTTCTATTTGCTGGACATGGTCTACTTGTGCACTTATAGGGGGGCTGTTTATGTGAAGAAATCTACAGTATTAACAACATGGAATATATCAGTGAAATATTGCTCTTTGACTTCAAAGATCTTCAGATCATTGGTAAGACATTACATAGAAAACAGGGTTCAGTTCTAGAGAACATATTTCAGGACGTACATATAAAATGTAGATGTTGCATAAAAGAAGAGTTACTTAAATGTTATATGGTAGTATGTCGACTACTAAAGAAAAGGTAAATTCTCCTGCTATTTTTAATTGTCTTTAAAAAACGTATGACTAGTTATGTCCCACATGATGTCTCAGAGTATTAAAAGTGTGTGGATACATTGAGGGGAATTATTGATAGTTGGTTCAGCAGTTAAATGTAAAAAGTAACATACAGTAGCTCAGATGGATATTTGAGTCCACGCTCAGAAGCTGGAGGTTGTGTTGCACAGTGGACATGTGGGAAGTCATTAACCAAATGGGGATGGTGGATTCATAAAATAGCCTCCCAACAGAGGTGGTAGAAGCAAATACTATAGTGAATTGAAAACTGTTTTGGATAAACATAAGGCTATCCTAAATATGAAATAAACCACAGCATCTAATAGGGTCTGAGGTTTTACAACAGATAGGAAAATGGATAGACTATGTGGGACAAGTAGTTCTTATTGCCATCGATTTCTATTGTATGTTTCTATGTAATTCCATATACAGTATACTGGATTTGGTCCTACAGTATGTAAGAACAAAGTGACCTAATCATAGAAGCATGTTTAATGGGTTAAAGGGTCAGTCTCACGTAGGAGCAAAGTAACCAAATGACAGTGACATGATTAATGGGTTAATTCCACGTAAATCAAAAGGCAAACAAGTGACACTGGAAAGATTAAATGGCAGTCCCATGTGCGAGATTAATACATTTTCAGTATAATTGACTGTGTGAGAATGATTTAACCCCCCTACAGTAATGTTAACGGTTTTACTTTTTGTATCTTGTAAAAAATAAATGTTTTGCTTTTGTACAGGAACACTGAATACAAGCATTTCAGCTACATAACCTATATTTATCTGTTTGATTAATGATGGCACTTTAAACAGAGAACAAAACTAGCCATTTACCTGTGGTTTTGAGGACTGACAAGTCATATGAACATAGGACATTAGGAACAGATTGTAAAATCCTCCAAATCTTTTGTTTACCATGGAAATGATAAATGGTTAAAAGAAATATGAAAATAATACTTTTAATTATCTGTATTTTTTTCTAAAAGTTAAAAATCAGCTACAGAAAGTTTTTACACTATACTTAGTTCCTTTTCAGCCTAGGAGAGAAAACCCCTTTATTAGATAAAAAGGGTCAGTTTGAGCTAATCACAGAGAAATGTTGATCAGGTTAAATCTGGGTGACAGACGCCTTTAAAAAAAAAATATATATATATATATATATATATATATATATATATGTATGTGCGTACTGTACATGCATTTTAAAATGTCTAAAACATATTTTTATCTAGTCCCTTTTGTAGTATAACTTTTTATTCGAATTCTTGAAAGCGAAAAACAGCAAATATTAAGACAATCATTTCAGCGTTCTTATTTTAAAAAATAATTCAAATAAGAAAAAGTGTCCCTTTAAAGGTGATTCAGTTTGTTTCAAAATAGTTGATATTGTATAACAAAATATTTGTTAAAATAGATTTATTTCACTTACCAGAGTTATAGATCCTACAGCTTCAACCATCTCTGCCTACATTGATATTTAATATTTATCCTTCAACACTTTTTAAGTACATACATTGTTTTACTAATATATATATTATTTTTTATTTTTTTAATAGATGTGTCCACTGATGTTTTTTGACATTTACTGCTTCATGCATCTTATATAGTTTTAAAAGATAGGGTGAGAATTCCTGTGGGGCATTAATTCTGTAGAGAATTTCATGTGAGCTCATTATAACAATGACTCCAAGGAAAATAACAAGTCAAAAATATGAATAATTATAGAATACATGTGATTTCTCTTACACTATTAACACTATTAACACTTTTAGATAATGAGCATTCAATGAACAATACCAAAACATATACACAAGTTAAACTGCATGAACTTAGCGGTGTAAAACCTATTCTACATACATACATTATATTACATTTGCCAAATTTTAATATATTTAAAAAAATGGGAGAAAAATATAATATATGTTTTTAATTTATTTGCATAAATGTGATTTACTTACTTTTTTAACACCCTTGTCAGCATTAGTTTTGTTTCCCACCTGACCTGTCTCAACTTTATCTACTATTGTACAGCTCCCTACTATTATATAATAATAATAATAATAATAATAATAATAATAATAATAATAATAATAATAATAATAATAATAACAATAACAATAATAATAATTGTATTTATACCATAAAAGCAAAATAGATCCAGCACACTTGGACTTCTTCAATAAGTGTGATCTTGAGTATGCTGGATCATTGGCTGACATCAGAGGAGAGGGCATGCCAAGCAAGCTCGGTATGCCCGTGGGTGGGACAATATGAATTGACCAATGGGAAACGTGCCAACATTCTGCCGCTTCCCCCACTCAACCCATTGCCACCTACTGGGCAGACTCCACTGAGTCTGGCAGACCAGAGTGTCCCCGCAGAGGGTTTCTGTTCTCCAGACCCAGTATTCCGCCCAGTCCCAGGCTACTTAACACACTGACACCTCTGAACATCCATCTCCTCTTTGAACTCCGATGTCTACCCAGACTTCCCGGCACCTATATTGATGCCCGGGCTGACTGAATAGACATTTATAGTAAAAGCACAAATAAAATAAAACATACTTTAATACATATGATAACTTGGGGAGATCCATAGCTGTAAGGGAAATAGGACTGGGATATTGGGGCTCGAGAACAAAAAGTCTGGGCATACACTGGGCATCCCTGTTGTAATTCAACCCGCGTACCAGCAAATCATGTCTGCACGTCGGGGAGCATTAGGGGACTACCGGCAACTTTGGACCCGGACTCCTGCAAACAAAACAATTGCATTTCTACCCAAATATCCCACCTAAAACTTAGGCATAGAAAGTTTCATGAGTCTAGGGCACAGGGAACATGAAAAGTGGAAAAGCAGGGGACACTTTAACTTTTAAAAGTAATAATACCTGGCCCTTGGCTTATTGTGCTACGTAGCTGCCAGGGACCCACGGTTCTCAGGGGCAACCAGATGGGCTTAACCTTTGTTGTATAGCATGGTTACCCATCCTCGTCACAGTTTGGGTTCCTCTATATTGTAAGTAGGGATATAGGATAAAGTGTCTGTTGTCTAAATTTAGCATAGGTTGAACATTGATGGACGTGTCATTTTTCAACCTCATCTACTATGAAACTATGTAACTACAGTATGTAGCTATATTTTCAAGCATCAAACAAGACAGGTTTTAGAATAAAAAAGTACAAAGTGCAAGGCGACCAAGGAAAAAAAAGAAGAAAAAAACGCAATATACTGAAGTGCAGATAATCCAAAAATAAGGAACAAAATCTGTAATAATAGCAGGTATCCCACTGCATGCTGCAGTTCAAATACAGGCTTTAAAAGACAAATCGTTTAATGAAACTGTTGATCCGTGTTCACAGGATATGTACAGTTGCAAGATACACTAACCTTTCTTGTGGAAAACAGACATTAGCGAGTCCAGGCTTTTGTAAGAGGGTGCTATTCATTAAACCTCGTTTCCGGTTAACGTACACAAACTGACATTATCACCCATTCCCGTCAATAGGGTTACCAGGTGGTTTTTTAAAATAATAATGGATACATTGGTGAAAGGTGCGAGACATACACAAACACACTTCTCTCTCTCCATGCTGTTCCCTCCTCTCCTTTGCCCCACCCCTGGCTACTGACACCTCCTGATTGGTTGCATTACCCAGCAGCAGCCAATCAGGATGGAGGAAGCTGCCCAGTTCCCTAGCAATAGCCCTGCTCTCTTCTTACTCGGGGAAATCCCATGCCCCCCCCCCTCCAAGCCGGTTAGGTCACTAAGTTCAGAGAGGTAATACTGGTATACACATATATGTCCAGTATTACAACCATTTTCTTTACTGGACAGTGTCCAAATAGAGGACAGTTTGCTTCAATACTGGACACCTGGAAACTCTACCAGTAAATTATGTGAATAAGGGAGATTTAAATGAGCACAGAGAGTTAACTGGGCACATTATGTATTATCTTACACAGATATATCTACACCGCTAGTATTTATTATTGCAGTGATAGCTTTAGCTCAGTATTATTTATTGCTGGTTGAAGAAGAGTGTAGGCTCTTGCTATTGTCTTCACATATTTTTTGCTTCAGATGGCCCTTTGCTGGGTCTGCAGCAATATATTGTAGTAGGACATTGAATACAAAACCAAGGGACGTAAGGATGGATCAGAGCTGCGAGGTTGGAAACTCAAAGTCAATATGGGTGATACTGTATGTTTTGTTTGACCAGACAATGAGAAGGAATGGAACAAAAACAGAAGAATTATTTACTCACATAAATAAAAAGCTAGTTTGAAAGATGATAAGAAGAATAAACTCTAGCAAACTAATGATAATTATAGTTTGGATTAGGGTATCTTGTTTTAAAGACGCTCAAATCAAGATACCAGGCCCCTCAGCCCTCAGAGCTTGTGGGAAACAGCCAGGTCAAATCAAGAAACCCCAAAGGGGCAGAAATTACACTTTGTACAAGAAGAGGAACGAGAGGGGGGACCTGTGTCCAAGAAAAAAGAGCTAAGATAAAAAATTCATTGAACTCTGACAGGGGTATACTGTATTTAATCTCTCTACTCATATACTCACAGACATTGAACAAAATGTCCTGAGAAGAGGTCTCTCGTTTGTTGAAACTTGTGCCCCTAATGGGTTTCAACTTTTTACAGACCTTAATAAATAAATAAAAGGAATCTTACGCTGAAGCGTCATTTTTTAAAAATTACTGAGGATAGTGTTATTTCACCACGTGTTATTAGTGATTCAGCTACTGTGGTGGAAAGTGATATTCAAGAATGTTACCACACCAATTTTAAATCCCAGTCAAAATTTTACCCAGCACAATCCAAAGGGAGTTTTAAAGATGACTTTTTATATATAGCAAATAATGAATTTTCAAATCTGGTGAGTGATTTTAAATTAAATAGGTCACATTATAATTTGAGTTTTTTTTCCCAATCTTTTTTTCCTTTATTGGAGACATATATAAAGAATACAAACCGTGGTTACAATCAAGTCAAAACACTGAGCATCGAAGTCATTGGCACATGACTGTTGAGTATATCGGATGTCTCAATAAATCCTTTTCCTGATTATTTAGTAGAAAAAGAGGGGGGAGACAGAGGGTGGGAAGATAGGTGGGGATGACAAGAAGAGGGGAAGAAGGGGAGGGGGGGGGAAGGGATAGGGGGTCTCTCCGATCGTTCCAAAGCTATGGTTGTTTAGTTATTGGCTAGAACCTGTGGCAGGGGTAGGACTTCTAAGTTGGGCCAGGGTTCCCAAGTGTTGTAAAATTGGGGCATTTTTTGTTTCAGCATGGCTGTGAGTGTTTCCATATTCATAACCATGTTTATCCTATTCACTACTGTCCTCCTTGAGGGTGCCTTTACCTGCTTCCAGACCGCCGCAACTGAGCATCTCGCCGCCGTTAGTATAGCGGAGGTCAGCCTGGTCATGGGGGCTGGGAGATCCTCTATTGGTTTGTCCAGAACGTATGTCAGGGTGTCCAGGGGGATCTCCAGACCTAGGGTATCATCCAGGAGTCTTCGGATTCTAGCCCAGAACTTCTAGATCTCCGGACATGACCACCAAATATGGGCCATGTCACCCTTTTGACCACATCCTCTCCAACACAGGTCATCTGTGCCGGGGAAAATCTGGCTCAGTCTACTCTGGGTCAGGTACCACTGAAATAGTATTTTGTAGATGTTTTCTTTTGTAACGGTACATATTGAAGTTTTGGAAGCTGCTTCCCAGACGTCCTCTCAGTCCTCAAGGTCTATTGGTGTGTTGAGGTCTGCACACCATTTTTGCATGTAGGTATGGGTGGGTGGGGGGAGGGAGGTCTCGGTTATTCTGTAGATTCCCAAAATTAGTCCTTTTTGGTATTCTCTTATTCGACAGAGGGACTCAAATCTGGTCAGCGGGGGGAATTTCGAGGTCGGGGATAGAGCTCCAAGGAAATGCCTTATCTGTAGGAATTTGAATATGGGGAGATTGGGGGCTGTAAATTTAGTTTTGAGCTCTTGGAAGGACAGAGCTTCGTTATTCTCCAGCAGATACGCAACCATGCTAATGTCTAGGTCCTGGAAATGACCAAACTGGGTTCGGGAGCACCCAGGAGGGAATTCTGGGTTCCCGAGTATGGGGGTGAGTTGGGAGGGGGATGAAGTTAGGCCATATTTCCCTCTGTTCTTGAACCAAGTGGACCACGTGCATTTCATTGCTCCAAGCTCGATCTTCTGAGGCCTTTTTTCCTTGTACTCTTGGGACCATAATAATACTGGGAGGGGGATGGTGGATGCGTGGTGTGACTCTATTTCTAGCCAGCAGTTAGAGCTCAGGTGGTTGTTCCAAACCACTGCTTGCCTAAGCTGGGCTGCTTGGTAGTATCTAACCACGTCAGGGACCCCCAGTCCTCCTCTTGTCTTTGCGGACAGGAGTACCGACCTCGGGACTCTAGGTTTATGTTGTTTCCATATGAAACGTAGGATATGTGATTGTATATTTCTTAATTCGGCTAGCGGAACTGGGACTGGGAGTGTTTGGAAATAATACAATAGGCGGGGGAGGATATTCATTTTAGCGGAGACAATTCTGCCAAACCAGGAGATCTGGTATGTGTTCCAAACGTCTAGGTCTCTTTTGATTTGGTCAAAAAGGGGGAGGGGGGTAGGTTGCTCTGTACAGTAAACTGTATGAACTAGTGATTTTTATTCCCAAGTATTTTATGTGGGAGGCGTTCCATTTGTACTTGTAATTTAATTGCAGGAGTTTCCAAATGGGATCTGGGAGGGATATGTTCAGCACTTCGGATTTATCTGTGCTTATCTTATAGTCTGAGACCTGGCTGAATTGGACTAATAGTTTCTGTAGATTAGGGAGGGAGATGTGCGGGTCAGCGAGGGTCAGAATAACGTCGTCCGCGAAAAGGGATATTTTATAGTTTTTATCGGCGATTGTTATGCCTTTGATGTTTGGGTCGGCTCTAATTTGAGATGTTAGCGGTTCAATAGAGATTGCAAAAAGCAGAGGGAAGCCCTGGCAGCCCTGCCTGGTTCCATTTCTTATTTGGATTGGGTTTGATTGTCCTCCTGGGAGTTTTAGGTATGCGGTGGGGTTCTGATATAGGGCTCGGACACCCTCGAGAAAGGGGCCTGAGAAGCCGAATTTAATCATGGTTTGGTCGGGGAAGGTCCATTTGATCCGATCAAAAGCCTTCTCGGCATCTAGGCTGAGAATCATGGCCTGGAGTTTATTGAGATGCACGTGGTCAATAATATCAATGATTTTACGGGTGTTGTCAGAGGCCTGTCTTCCTGACACGAAACCCACTTGGTCTATATGAATTAGTCTGGGGAGAATAGGGTTTAGCCTGTTTGCAAGGATCTTGCTGAAGAGTTTAAGGTCTGTATTAAGCAGGGAGATCGGTCTGTAATTACCGCATTGTAGCGGGTCCCTTCCTTCCTTATGAATAATGGCTAAGTTGTCAGCTGAAATTGTGCCCGGGATCGGTTCTCCTTCTAGGAAGGAGTTGAACATTTCAATTAGGTAAGGGGAAAGGGACGATGTGAATTTTTTGTAGTAGGCATTCGAAAAGCCGTCTGGGCATGGGGTTTTGGCTATTTTGAGAGAGCTTATGGCTTGGGTCAGTTCCTCCTGCGAGATTTTGTGGTTCAGGGCTGTAAGCTCCTCGTCAGTGAGAGAGGGTAGATTTCATCGCGCCAGAAATTGCGAGGCAATATCTGCGGTGTCTCTGTCTAGGTTAGGAGGGTGGAGATTATAAAGGTCTGTGTAGTAGTTTGCAAATTCCTGAGCGATTTCTTTCTCCACATAGGTAGTGTGGCCGCTTTTTGTGCGGATCCTTGTGATTTGGGCCTTTGCCTTAATACCTCTTAATTTTGACGCTAGGAGTTTGTCTGCCTTATTGCCCCTATCGTAGAACCTTTGGTTGGTCCATTTGAGCGCTCTCTCTACCTCTTCTAATTGGATAATTTTAGCTCAGATCTTGTTTTGTCAAGTGATCTGAGTAGTTTTTTGGAGGGGGCCTTTTTGTGTTGTTGTTTGAGGGCTAGTATCTTATCCGTTAGTGCTTTCTGTACTTTTAGCTTGGTTTTTTTCTTGTGGGATGCTAGAGAGATTAGGTCTCCTCTGATTGTAGCTTTGTGGGCTTCCCAGAGCGTTGACGCTGCTGAGACTGACCCTTTATTTATTTCAAAGAATGAGGCTAATTTTCGCTGAATGGATACCACGACTTGCGGGTCATTGAGGAGGGAGTCATTAAGTTTCCATTTATACGTGGAGCTCTTAACAAAAGGTAGAGAGAGGGTCAATTCGACTGGGGCATGGTCAGACCATGTAATTGGGCCTATGTTGGAGTGGGAGGCCGCCTGGAGAACGTTTGTGGTGCCTAGCAAATAGTCGATCCACGAGTAAGACTGACGTGGTGCTGAAAAGAACGTGTAGTCCCTCTGGCCCACATGCTGGGCCCTCCAAATGTCTGTGAGGGAAAAGTTATGTAAGATCTCTCTGAACTTTTTCTCCTTTTGCTGGGTTTGGGCTGTGTGGGTGGTGGTGGTCATATTAGATTTGTCTTGGTCAGGTGAGAGAACCATATTAAGGTCCCCGACCAGTAGCAGGGAGGCGAGTATTGATTGGTCTAGGGAGTCTAGAAGGTCCTGTACGAAGTGAACCTGGTTTTCGTTGGGGGCATAAACGTTAATGATAGAGATTGGGGTTCCTGACAGGGAGCCCTGCAGAAGTAGGTATCTTTCCTCCTGGTCTCTAGTTATATTAGCGGGGACAAAGGGGACATTGTTTTTTATCAGTATAGCGACTCCCCTTTTTTTAATGGGGGAAGAGAGGCATAGAAGGCCTGAGGAAAGGCATGTTTGAACGTATTAGGGGGGTCGTTTGAGTTAAAGTGGGTTTCTTGAATACAGATAATGTCGCCCTTGGTTTTTCTAAGTTCCTGTAGTGCTAATTTGCGTTTCTTAACTGAGTTGAGGCCCTTAACATTGAGGGAGATAATTTTAATTGACGACATTATTTGGGGGGATTGTTCACAGATTTGAGTGGTCTGGGCCCCGTGTGTTTCCCATGACGGGGGAGATTTGGTTCCTTAAGGGGGGGGAGAGGGTGGCCATGTTTCCTGCCTCATGGTCCTTACTGATGGGAGAGATCTGGGAGAGGGGGGGCTGGGAGGGGGAGGGAGGAGGGGGGGAAGACACACATGGGGAGGAAGAGAAGCGGGCTTTCGGGGAGCCCAATAGTAAATTCCTTTGGCACCATTGTGGCAAAGGAAGGGGGTTCAGAACCCCTGGAGATCCTTCTGTGGCGCCAATCATGGGGCACTGCCAGGCTGGGAGGTCCGACACCCTCCCTAACTAGGTTAACTGGGGGTTCTGCCTGTGGCCGTGGAGAGGGGGATAACTTGGGAGAACTATGTACATTCCCAACGGTGGGACAGCGTGGTGTTGGGGGAGGGGGGTAGCTCTTTGAGCCTATTAACTTTTGGACCCCTTGGTGTTGGGGGTTGATAGGAGGGGTAGTGCCTGGGGGGGAGGGGTGGGAGGGGAGGGCTGTGGAAGGGGTCAGGGAGGGGGGGAGCGGGTGGAAGGAGGAGGGGGAGGAGGGGGGGAGGGGGGAGGAGAAGGGGAAGAGGGGGGAGGGTGGGGTACGGGGGGAGGGGAAGGGGGGAGGGGGTGAAGGGGAAAGGGGGAGGGTAGCTTGGAGCAGGGGGGAGGGGGGCGAGGGGAAGGGGGTGTGCGGGCCCGGGGGGCTGGCCTTGGTGTAAGGGCGACCCCATAGCTTGACACTCTCTACAGCTGAAGTTGGGCGTAAGAGGTCCCTGGTGGTACATAGATCTATAGAGGTGATAATTTGAGTTTTAAAGAACCCCAGGTGTTAAAAAATCTTCACGGTAATGATGATTTAATTATGAGACGAGATGACAAGGGGGTGGGGTTGTCCTACAGAATCGTGAAGTTTATGAACAGGAAGCATTGAGACTTCTTAATGATACTATGTTCTATGCTAAACTTAAGAATGATCCAACTACGAAATATGTTGAGGAACTTAAGGTTCTACTGAATAAAGCATTCCAATTAGCAATTTTGAATAAAAATGAATATATTTTTTTATTGACAGAGAACCCACAAATCCACCTCCCAAAGATTCATAAATCCCTTGTCAACCCCCCAGGTAGGCCAATAGTACCTGTAATACAGTCTATCACATACAATCTATCTCAATATGTGGATCATTTCCTTCAGAAGTATATGAGTGTGCTCCTGTCTCATTTAAAAGACACTACATCAGTCCTAAATTTGATATCAGAGATAGAGTGGAGAGACACATATAGGTGGGTAACATTTGATCTCACCTCGCTTTATACACACATACAGTACCACATGCTCTGGGATTGGATGTGGTGGATTCTTATTTCAAGAATGATGGTACACTCAATCCTTTAAATGGAGATTTTGTTTATAAATCCATTCATTACAACCTCACTCATAACTATTTTTTATTCCTTTCCCAGTTCTATGTGCGGAATGCTGGACTGCTATGGGGACTAATTTTGTCCCCAGTTACGCAAACCTGTACATGGGTTTCTGGGAACAGGAATGTATTTGGTCCCATAATCCCTTGGCCACACAGGTAATTGTGTGGCAGAGATTTATAGATGATATCATCTGTATTTGGGATGGTGATGAGGAGTCTTTAGAACCATTTTATCAATACCTTTTGTGAAAACCATTTTAACTTAAAATGTATTTATACTTCAAATGCTTTGAAAATAGATTATTTGGACTTGCACATGGAGATTGGTCCTGGTGGAATATAACCACCAGGACGTTCTTTAAAGAGGTTGATACCAACAACCTATTGTTAGCATCCAGGAAACACAATAGGACATGTATTGACAATATACCATTGGGTCAATTCATGAACCTCAAACGAAATTGTGGACTGGATGCTGACTTTATAATGCAGCCAAGCTATTATTTGATACATTTATTTTAAGAGGCTATAATAGAGATTTGCTTTCCAAGGCCCTTACAAAAGTCAGGGGTATAGATAGGCAATCACTATTATTGAATAAAGTTAAAAGACAAAAATGAAATAACACTTATGATAATATTATTAAAATACCGTTTATTATGAATTTTAATTCAGGGAGTAGGGAGATTCAGGCGATTATAAATAAAAATTGGACTGTATTAAAAAATGATCCGGTCCTTGGTCCACATTTAAATGCCAAACCAAGTTTTATTTATAGGAAGGCCAAAAATGTAAAGAATAATTTGGCCCCTAGTGACATAGGACCAATGTCACGGTAACTTATGACAAGATATAACAAACACCAAATATCTGGGTTGAACTGAACGAGGCTTAGATATAATAAAATATATTTATTCCTTAAAAAGGTGAACACAGCAATATAGTACAATTAACAGGCAAGAAGGTAACATTTACTTAGGGTTGGGGAATGGAGAAGTATCAGCTAGCAATTCTCCAGCAATCCGGTGACATTCCAGGTGGAATCAGAAGCACAACTAAAAACTGTAGGGTTGACACAGTTTATATACCTGTGTAACCCTATTCTTAACATTGAATACAGACTATTGGTAAACAATTATCTGTATCCAATTCCTAATGTGGAAACACAGTTTAACCCATGCCCCACAGCTAGTTAGCCCATGTGTACTGGGACTCTGAGGGTCTTATTTCTGTAGCCCCATAATTAAATCAGGGGCGACGACCAGTCTACCAGATGAAGTATCTGGCAGGATCTTCATTGTTTGTAGGTGTAGATATAACACTTACAAACCACTCCAGTTTGATGCTTCTCCGCCCTCAGGTAAACAGTTAGAGTGGCAGAGTCTTTTGATTAGTACTTGGTTCCTAGACTTTGGGTCGCCCCCCTGACCATTTGCATTCCTTTGTGTGAAGGAATCTGCACGGGTTTAATCCGCGCCTTGGAATACAATATTAAAGTTAAAACACAGACATATTAAAATATCCGGTTCCGTTATTTCCAGCGGGTCCAAACTTTCCAGATCTTAATGACGGAACTGGGACATCATATGATCCAAGTTTCAGCCTGCTGTGACCTTCAGAACCGGAGATACACAAATACCACTTAAACCGTTTCATACTTTAACACAAAATTCTCCGTTGTGTGTGTGTGGTGCAGACACTGACATTATAATGAAACATGGGAACAGGGGAACATATCTTTTCCTGACATGACAAGGTGTAAGCCACATTCCTGTACCGCAGTTCAGTTAACCCCTTGCCTCCCTTGTGAGGTCAGGGGTTGGCCATATGGGGTGCAACCCCTTTAATACCGGGCCAACCCCCCTCTCCCTCTACACCTCCCCTTCTTAATGGGTGACCTGTGGCCCACTGGCCCTAACAGGGAGTGGGGCACTGCTGGCATCCTTAATGAACTCAGTCTCAGAGGGATAGTCCTGATGTGAAAGTCCATCAGCATTGCTGTTTTCACTACCCTTTTTGTGCTGAATCGTAAACTCAAACTCTTGCAAGGCCAAGCTCCACCTTTAGCAACTTGGCATTCTCCCCTGATGCCTTCTGCAGCCAACTATTAGGGTTGTGGTCTGTGAGGACCGTGAAAGCCCTTCCATACACATAGGGTTGATGTTTTTAGAGTGCCCACACAATGGCCAAACACTCTTTCTCAATGGTGGCATAGGCCACGTCTCTGGGGTGTAGTTTGCAGCTGAGGTACACCACAGGGTGCTCTCTGCCGTCGTCCCCCACTTGGCTCAACACAGCCCCAATGCCATAGTCCGAGGCATCAGTCTGTATAAGGAAATGTTTGGTATAGTCCGGGGCAGCCAGTATGGGGGCTCCAGCAAACGCAGTTTTCAGTGTCTGGAAAACAATTTCACAGGCAGGAGTCCAGGTGATAAGCACAGGCAGTTGATTCTTAGTCAAATCAGTCAGGGGTTTGGCCACGGCACTGTACTGTGGGACAAACTTCCTATAGTACCCTGCGGTGCCCAAAAATGCCATGACCTGTTTATTGGTTTTTGGGACAGGCCACTGAACTATGGCTTCTACCTTGGCTGGCTCTGGTTTGAGGTGCCCTCCACCCACCCTGTGCCCTAAGTACAGGACCTCTGCCATCCCTACCTTACACTTAGTGGGTTTCAAGGTAAGCCCAGCCTCCCTGATCCTATCCAGGACCGCAGCTACATGTCCTAATTGGGAGTCCCAGGAATTACTGAAGATAGCGATGTCATCTAAGTAAGCCCTGGTATAGCTCTGCATCCCTTCCAGTAACCTATTGACCAGGCGTTGGAAGGTAGCCGGGACATTGTTCACCCCAAATGGCATCACCAAAAACTCATAGAGGCCACTTGGAGTGATGAATGCTGACTTCTCCCTAGCCTCCAGGGTCAGGGGGATTTGCCAATAGCCTGTGCTCAAATCCATAGTGGTCAGATACTTTGCCCATGCGAGTTTATCCAGTAACTCATCCATGCGGGGCATGGGGTAGGTATCTGACACCGTCCCAGCGTTGAGCAAGCGGTAGTCCACAAAAAAACGTATGATCTTGTCCTTCTTAGGGACTAGAACTACTGGGCTTGCCCAAGGAATCTGGGATGGAGTAATTACCCCTAGCGTCAGCATCTCCTCTATCTCCCTTTCCATACTGGTCTTGACCTCTGCTGACACACTATAAGCGTGCTTATGCAGTGGCTGGAGATCCCCTGTGTGCACTGGGTGTTTTGTGAGATGTGTGGTCCCTGGCATGTCAGTGAAGAGGGCCCTAAACTTAGCTAGCATGTCCCTGGCTTCTACCTGCTGCCTAGCACGCAACTGTGCCCCTATCTCTACCTGCTCCACAGTGTTTCCCTGCCTAGCCTCCCCTAGGAGATCAGGCAGCACATTGCTCGCCGGATCCTCCAGCAGTGGGCTACAAATGGCCATTACTGCTCCCATACTCGGTGCTCTGTATTCTTTCAGCATATTGACATGATATGTCTTATGCCTCTCAGGCTCTACCTGTAAAACGTAGTTGTACTCAGTCACCTTTCGGATAACCGGGTACGGTCCCGACCAGGCAGCCATCAACTTGTTCTCCCGAGTGGGTTTGAGAACAAGCACCTGCTGTCCTGGGATGAATTCCCTGCTACGGGAATTCTGGTCATAACATTGCTTTTGCTTGGTCTGAGCGGCCCTGAGTGGTCCTGGGCCAACCCATGAGCATCTCTAACCAGTCTCGGAGATCTACTACATACTGGATCACTGAAGCATCAGTAGCAGTAGCCTCCCCTTTCCATCCCTCATGGAATAGGTCCAGAGGTCCACGTACCCTGCGACCATATAGTAGCTCGAAGGGGGAGAAGCCTGTAGATTCCTGCGGTACCTCTCGGTAGGCAAACAGCAAGTGCTGTAAATTAATCTCCCAGTCTTTCCCCTCCGCCTCTATAAAGGTCCGAAACATCTGATTCTGGATACCGTTAAACCTCTCACATAATCAGTTTGTCTAGGGATGGTAAGGGGTAGTGTGCCGGTGCTGTACACCACATGCATCCCAGAGACAATGTAACAGTTCACTCATGAACTGCGATCATTTATCGGATAGGATCTCACTAGGGAAACCTAACCTAGAAAAAATGTTCAGCAAAGCTGCTGCCACTGTCTTGGCATCTATGGTGCCAAGCGCTACTGCCTCAAGGTACCGGGTAGCAAAATCCACCACCGTGAGGATGTAGCGCTTCCTTGACCTGCTAGCAATCATAAGTGGTCCTACAAGATCCATCGCTACTTTCTGGAAGACGCCAGCAGAGTAAGCGTAGTAGACTGTGTCCCATTTTTGTTCCCCACTGTTTCTAGCTCTTAAACCAATTGTCCTTTCTTTCCAATGACAGGTCGCCAGACTTCAATCCGATCGAAATGGTCTGGCATCAGCTGAAGGACCATATCCGGAAAGTGGCGAAACCCTCCAAAAAGGACGAGTTGTTGAAAGGCATACTGAGTTTTTGGAACGATGTACTCACCGTGGAACGCTGCAATAAATATATAGACCATATTGCCACTGTGTTGCCCATTGTCATCGCGCGTAATGGGCAAGCATCAGGAAAGTAGTACTGTGCTGTAGTATTGTAAGTACAGTATGTTACAGGTAAGTATGGCACAGATTTTTTCTTTCTAGATAGTAAGAGTATACAGTAGTTAGTTTTTTTCTTTACAGAGAGAGCAGCACCAGCCATCAGGTTACAGTACATAGAATTTAACAGTAGTCAGAGTATACAGTAGTTCCAGTACAGTATACAGTAGACTAGTTTGACAGTACTACAGCCTACTAACTGCCCCATTTTTTTTCTTTCCAGAGAAAGCTGCACCAGCCACCTACAGTAGTTCTGTCATAATACAGTACAGTAACTGCACTAATTTTTGGTTTTCTTGTCATTCCAGGAAAAACGGTGGCCTAGGGGGATGGGGGCGTTGTGTCCAGTCAAATCTGCTTGTACAGTCAAATGTACAGTATATAAACAGCAGCAATGATGCACACAAAACCTCTCCTCTCTCAATGAACTACTGTACTGCAGACAGAATGAGGAAAAGATAAAGACTAAAGAAAAAATAATTTTACTATACAGTATATACAGTATATTATACAGTACATTACATTAAATAATATTCTTATAAATGTGCATTATTCATGTTTCCCCATGTTTTACAAAGGTTTTCCAAATGGTTATCCAATTTCAAGCTGCCAAAATAACTTAATAAAGACTGCATTACTGTATGTATTATTCCTGATTATTTTTATATTTGTATTTTTTGGTTCCTGATAAAATAAAATAAATATTTATTCACTTTCCTGTGAATCATAATCATTGACAGCCACCCCTACAGTGCACCAATGAATTATTTTATTTATTTATTTATAAAATATTTTACCAGGATTTATACCAGGATTTATATATTTTTATTTTAAAGATATTAAAGAATGTACTGTATTGTATTAAAAACATGTGACTGTAAACCATAGTGACTGACAAATATTTTCACACCCTGATGAAATACTGTATCAGTGTACTCTCAATTCTCACAGTGCTGTGCACATCAGATTTACATTTCAAATTCGAGAGGGGATTTTCCAAAGCATTACCGTTCAAACAACAGGCCTCTAAGGGTTGGGGGAGGGGGATGGTGTGATTAGACGCAGGCGTGCTGAGTGTTTGTAGCTCGGCTATGGGCGGATTAAGAACACAATGGCAATATGCAGAAGATCAATGACCCAGTGGAGAGAGGGGGATGTTAGGCTAGGGTGACTCAGCCGATTGACGCATGGCTAGGGAGGGATTAAAAACTGTGGAGGTGTGTGGCTGAAATAGTTAACAGCAGTGTCATTTCAAAAGGCAGTTCATCATAATAATTTGATGAATAAACCCCCAAAGACAACGCCCAAATACAGTACATAAAAAGCAAGTCACTTTAACTCCCTTTGCCCCATGCACCAAAAATGTTTTGTGGCAGAAGAATTTAATAAAAGCTGCAGTATGTATTATTGTGTGTTGATGGTTAGAATTGCTGTGCATTTTAAATGTTTCAACATTGTACAGTATTTGTAAATAAATATTTTTGTACTGACTCCACCAATAAAAGAACATGTTGAATTGCCTCACATTGTTTGCATGTGCTCCTTTGCCAGTGTAACAAATGTAGAGGCTTGCTGCACTGTTTTTTTACTGCCTGGTCGCGCAATTGGCGTAGGAACTACGGCAATTGGCGTGGGAACTAGGTCAATTGGCGTGGGAACTTCTGTTCTAGGGCACCTAGAAATAAAATTGCCCCTAGATGTTAGGAACCCCTTCACTTGACCCCAACAGGGTCCGAGCAGTAATGGCGGCGAGAAAGGGTCACGCCGGCGAGGAGGGTCCTACCATTGAGCGCAATGGCAGAGAAAGCTTTGAACCGGCTAAGTCAGAATGAGCAGAAACCTGGAACCCACAACTCCGTTTCTGTTCGACCTAGAGGGCTCAGATTCGGTCACCATGTAGTCCTAGTTGTGGCAGGATTGCATGGCAAATTGCGACCCTCTCGTAGCAACAGAACGGAGTCAGGGTGATGTTAAAGTTCAGGTTTCTGCCATTGACTTGCATGGCAGAAAAAAAGCCACTTTGGTAATGTGCTTTTAAACTGTCTTTTTGTATCTCCGGTTTCGGAGGTCGTGCAAGGCTGATATTTTGCCACTATGGCAAGGGTCCTCCCGCATGAGGACCAGGTAAATTTCAACCCGCTCAGACCCACAGAACGGGTTATTTTACATTATATTCGCGCAATTGGCGTGGGAACTACTTAGGGCCTCGGTCAAGTTCACGGGCAATTGGTGTGGGAACTTCTGTTCTAGGGCACCTAGAAATAAAATTCTTTTTGCCCATAGATGTTAGGCACTGTATACCACTGTACAGTATACTGTGGAAGACACATAATGAAACGATACTGAACATGTAGAATAAATGCATAGTTTTATTTATTCGGGTTTATTACACAGTATACTGTACGGCCGGAAAACATCAGCATACAGTACAATATTATCCATCAAAATCCCCCCATTAGCCATTTTCTTTTCTGAAGAAAAACAAAAAGAAAAGTTTTAATGTACAGTAATGGTCAGCCCCCTAAAAAAGTACCCAGCCAGAACCACCAAAATAATACGGCAACAAGACAGTACTCACCATAGAATTAAAATTCATTTTCCCCCAGATGTTAGGAACCCCCTCACTTCACCCCAACAGGGTCCGAGCATGTACAGTACAGTACTGTACTTTAAAATAAAATTAAATATGCAATTTTACTATTACAGCGCGCACACGCACAGACTGTGTACTGTAGGTTGAACCCCCATGCATTTTTACACGGCATTGCAGTATTGCAGCCAGCGGGAATAAAATGCTTAAATCACGGGCGCGAAATAACGCAATACAGAAAACGATACTAAACCGCACATCACCGGGATATTCTGAAATTCGCGGAACTAGCCGAGTTCGAATAAAGTTGGTCGCCACTGTACTTTGGATTTCCCTGGCTTTGACCCCTGCTTGTCCTGGACTACCCTGCTCTCTGTACCCCTTGAACCTTGCTACGAACTCTACCTTGCTGACCTCTGGAATCCTTGGACCTGACTTTGTACCCTGACGACTCTACTCTCTGGACCCCTGGACATTGGCACACGGACACGACCATTCTTACGCTTACACCAATAGACTTTGCAAGTATCGTTAACCACTCTCTCTACAGGCCCAGCAACGTTATACCACACTCCGGGCTTGCTCCCACTTCTGTGGGTGTGTGTTGTAATACCGTTCCCACCTCAGTAATGGGGTCTTGCCAGGTCTGTGGGGATACAGGCGTGACAGAAATATAAGATTGGGCATAGATAAACATAGTGTTCCCCGCCTTTTTAAATTGCATCATCAGAGTGATTTTAATTTAATGAAGTATAAAGGTATTCAGGTAGTACACCCCAATAGACGAGGGGGTGATAGAATAAAGGCTCTTTCAAAACAAGAATCATTTTGGATTGATCAACTTAAGACATTGGCCCCCTGGGGTTTAAATGAAGAGCTTGACGTTTTGTCACCTGACTGCGGTCCCAGTGACTGCCACAGCGCACGCCTCGGCATGCACTGTGCGCACAAACACCGGCCCCCCAGTCACTCAGGGCCAAGTACATGCGTCGGCGCACATTCAGCAGCCACGCTGTACTGCAAGATTCCACACACTCAGAAAAATTGTTTGTAGAACTTGCAACGGAGCCATGGCCACGCCCCCGCCGGTGGTCCAGCCAATAAGGGCGAACCAGCCGTGTGAGGTCATGGCCACGCCCCCACACAAACCCGAACACGCCCCCTCCCGTCTCAACTTCTCCCTCTCTCCTGAGACTGCAGATTGCGTTTAGCGCTGTGCACGCGCCGCCCCCCCGCCGGTCACGCGTGTCTCAGTAATGACTGGGACTGCAGCCTTATTAATTTAAATAAAAATGTATTATTTAAATTATCACCAATTATGGCATCTTTTATTTATTAAATGATATTTTGGTGTTTTTATGTCCATTGGTAATTGACCCTCTTTTATTATATATTTATAATATTTTATAATGTATTGGTATCCAATCCCATATCTTACTATAGATCCTATTACAGGTTTTTCTTTTCCTAAATAAAAAGTTTTCTGTATTATGTATTCATATTGTTTTTCTCGTTGCAGAGTCCACTATATTGAGGCTATGTACTGTATTTTCTATTTTGTTTTTAGTATAAATATGTATATTAAAGATTGTTGCATCTCTGTGCTAAATAGGTATTTGTATTGTACAAATGTTAGGTAGTTATAATCTACCTGTGTTTGCAACGTGCCTCAAGCAAAGATAGGCTAATTGATTTTTGTATCCACCCAATGTCCTGCTTGTTTGGGGTATATATTCTATTAGTTTAATCAGTTTAAACATCCCTGACAAAGTAGTTCGCTACGAAACATGTAGGACTGTTTATACTACATTGCACACTCTCCTGCAATACTACCAGCGTCTTTGATCCTGCTTGCGCTACCCATGGGACTTTCGGTTACTTCACTGATCACTGGGAGTCCCGTTGTGGACCTACAGGTACAGTATGTTGAGGTGACGTCAGAGTCCTGGTCTGTGAGTGTGGCGAGTCGGAAGCTTTGCTGTTCCCTGATGGGTTTTGAGCTGAAGCGGATCAGACGGAGCAGGAGAGATTATTTTCCATTTGTCTATTCGATATAACCTTTATTGGGTACTGTGTTACGGACAATACTTGCTAGCATTGTTTGGCTACCCCTGCTGCTAACACAAAAGAAAGTGCTTAGGCGCTACAAACCATAAAAATAAGAATACAATAAATATTAAAACTAAATAGAAAATATAGCAATACACAGTGTATGCAGGGCAGCCAGGAACACAAGCAGAACAACACAAAGAACATATGCAGACCAGCGCCCAAAAAGTCCAATAAGTCCCAAATAGAGTCCAAACAAAGGAAGGGGGAAAGAATCCAGATGGTCCAATCACTAGAAGATCTCCAATCCAGGGGTCCGTGACATAGGGACAGAGACAAAAAGAAAAATCATAGTGTAATACGTAATATTAAAATTGAACAAACAACATAAAACACATAACAAAAGACATGACACTTAACAAACAAGCTGAAAATAAAATAACTATTTATTAAAACGAAAGGAGCCTGCTGCAGCGGGTCATCAAGGGGTTAAAACCCAAAACCCTACTTACAGCAGGACTGGAATAATGCACGTGTGTGACCAAGTAGATGTAGACGCCGGTAGCAGTGAGGGTCCTCGCGGGATCCCCGATATGTGGTATATGTCCCGTTTTCCTCTGACTTCGGAGGACTCTCCAAGATGGATGCAGAGGAAGGGGAATCCACACACCACTGCACACGCGCAAAGCAGCCTCTCTTGCGATAACACGATGACGCTGTTTTCTGCTTCACTTGACTCACACGTTCTCACAACCAGCACTTCTCCAAGGCGCCGTCACCTCTACCCTACGTGTTTCGTGACTGACGTCACTTCCTCTGGGGATTATACTACATTGCACACTCTCCTGCAATACTACCAGCGTCTTTGATCCTGCTTGCGCTTCCCATGGGACTTTCGGTTACTGATCACTGGGAGGCCCGTTGTGGACCTACAGTGTGTTGAGGTGACGTCAGAGTCCTGGTCTGTGAGTGTGGCGAGTCGGAAGCTTTGCTGTTCCCTGATGGGTTTTGAGCTGAAGCGGATCGGATGGAGCAGGAGAGATTTGTTTCCATTTGTCTATTCGATATAACCTTTATTGGGTACTGTGTTACAGACAATACTTGCTATCGTTGTTTGGCTACCCCTGCTGCTACTTAATATACTGGATCAGGAGCAGTGTATGCTGAAGGAGCCCCACAAAGCAAGTCCCCATCTTCCAGAGTGATAACATGTACTCTAAACATGCCCTGCTTATATGATTAGTCCTTCTTGTACGTGCAATCATTTACACTTTATTATTGTCACAATATAATTACTTTTTTACGCTATGAGAGTCGTGCGCTTTGTTCTTTTTCTCTTTTTCATGTGTGGCCTATATGCATGACTTATTGAATGTGACGCAGTAGTAAGGAATAGTGTAAAGGTTTGTTTTGGTTTCATACATTTGTTACTATGTAAACGTGTTTTCATCCTGTTGTTACCCTGGGCTTTTAGTATGTATTTCTGTATGTATCTTATATATCCCCATCCATGTACATAGCGTTTCAGACATGAAAGTAACATTAGGAACAGGAGTCCCGGCCCTGAAGAGCTTATAATAAAAGTGGTAAGTAGGGAAAACTTATAGAGACAGCCAGGAGGGTTTTCTGGTAAGTGCATCTGCAAGGGGTCAAGGTCAGTGTATATGCTTTGTTAAAGAGATGTGTTTATGTACGTTCCTAAAGGTGGAGAGAGAGGGTGATATTGAGGAAAAGGACATTCCTGCGGTGTGGGGCAGTGAGTTAGAAAGGTTTACTATAAGTCAGGAGAGGGCTTCAGATACAAAAGGGGTAGATAGAAGACACCCTTGAGCAGAACGCAAGAATCAGGCAGATGTATAGCGAGAAATTAGGGCTGAGATGTAAAGAGGCCTTACAAGAGTGTATGGCCTTAAAAGAGAGGAGGATAATTTTGTAAGTAACACAGGATTTGCTAGGAAGTAGGGAAGAGGGATGTCAGCAGGAGAGATGCTGGGACATATTTAGAAGAGAGGAAAGTGATTCTAGCGGCAGCATTTAGACTAGATTGTACAGGAGACAGGTGAGAGGCAGGAAGGATAGACAGCAGAAGGTTACAATAGTCGAAACGGGAGGGAATGAGGGCCTCACGGGAGACCATGTCTTATTAACACATTAATACTGGGGTTCTGGATTGAGCACAACAAGAAGGGCAAAATAAATTGTAATTTGTTTCCTTTTAAGACAAAAACACAATTATTCACAATTACACTCAATAAACACTTACCGGGAAGGGGAAACAAAATAAAATGTCCACGGAATGAATTACTTGAAAACAAAGTTTCAGGGCACCACTGCACGGGTGCGGGTTGGTTTTGCGAACCGAGCCGTGCAACAGTCCTTGGCTAGGGGCGTGAGCTGCAACCCCTATATCTCCGCCGTGGGACAACTTTTCGTTAAGTCCTTACAGGATTCGTTCGGGAATCCTTGGTTCAATGAATTCTGGAAGAGGGACACGATCCTTGGTTACGATGTTTTTAACCCTGGAACTCCGCTGAATCTGAAGCTTGGATGGACTGGTGAATCTAAGGTGAATCTGACTAAAACAGGGCTGCAGGCATTCTTATAGGGTTGAGGGTCCTATCGTTAACCTACACAGCAAATCCCCCCGTGGGAGTAATTTTCTTCACCTAGACTTGCCAGTAGCTCATAAACCTGGCAGAGGTGGCTACCCCGTCTGCTAAGAGCATGCGCTAACTTAGCACCTATGCTGCTTAGCATACGGGACCCAACCCCTTACCTGGTGACAGTAAGTCTGGGGGTCGGCCCATACTTCACACCAGTATCGGTTACTTTGCTATATCCCGTCCACCTTAACACCTTAGGGTCTCTGAGGCTTGCAACTCTGGATTTCTCTAGACACTGGGGGACCAGGTCAGCAGGGTGCCCTTTGAAGCACGGGGTTGGAAATCCCTCTGCTCATTCACCCCTAACATATGTGCATGTTAATGGCTTAACTGCTGGGCTGACAGGAAAAAGGTTCCTGTCTTCATATTTTAAAATCCCTAACACACAGATTATTTTCATATATGGTTTCTATATGAGTGGGTGATATTAAAACAACATGTATGTGTATGATAAATCCCGAACTAGCTACATTCCAAAAATTAGAGTGCTAGCTCCCTTCAAACACAAGTTAGCCCCTTAATTGAATAGGCTCTGGGATGTAGTTTGCATTTTGACTTATAATGGTTCTACGGTCAGAAGCCGGCATACAATGTATCATTGCTTGCCGGGATAGGTAACCGCAGAAGCATTTCACCAATTGACCTTAATTGATTAACGAGACCGCAGGATTCATTGTTGCATATTGCCACTTCAACTAGACCACAAACCACTTATCCACTTGAGTTTGTGGTTAAGACTTCCCCGGACGGTTTGTGGTTTAGGAAGTGATACAGGGTTTCAATGTAACCGCTTACCACAGACACGCTTATTCAATTAACGCTTTGTACAGCGCTAGGAGCTCCCCCTTGTGTAGTGGATACATTTTACACATACAACATACATCAATAGGACTGCAGCTAGTTCCTGAGCTGCAGAACTGACACTTCATTTTCACAGTATAACCCAGGGGACATCACAGTTGATATATAGGGGAAACATGGCATTGTGGTGACCATACAATTAACCTCTTCATCCCCAACAAGGCTTAGGGGTAACCAGCCAGGCATAATACATTTATTATTGGCCTGGTTAACCCCTTCACTGCCACAGCCTGTGTTAGAGTTTTAGCAATAGAGTGACAGAGGGAAGAGCATATCTTTGCATTGTTTTAGTACAGTAATACAGTTCTAACTTTAGAGGTCCAGTCCAGTTTGGATGTTTTAACATCAAGCTTTTGATTATATTACATTGGACTGACTCTTTTTGACTCCTTCTACAAACCCTTAGTGCACTCGGTGCGTTGGCGTCCAGATTAGCAATTTGTCCCCTATGTGGTGTTCAATGGATGGTTATGGAGAAATGTAAAGTATATTTAAATGATTCAGTGAGTAAATTCCAAGAAGGTTGGCCTAATATACCATTTATTTACTACAGAAACAACTCTCCATTTTGGCTAATGGAGACTGTGATGGCAGATACAATAGATTTGTTCAAAAAAAGTTTGGACATCTTTTTAGATGGGAAAGGTATACAGGGATATACCAAATAAGTATACATGGGAAGGATGTTGATCCAGGGATTAATCCGATTGCCAATTCTTGGAGTCAGGAAGGAATTTATTTTTCCTCTTATGAGATTTCATTGGATGATATGACTATGGGGTTTTTTGTTTGCCTTCCTCTGGATCAATAAGTAAGTATAGATATAGGATAAAGTATCTGTTGTCTAAATTTAGCATAGGTTGAACTTGATGGACCTATGTCTTTTTTCAACCTCATCTACTATGTAACTATGTAACAGTGCAGCCCGTTTGCCAAAAACCCGACAGAAGTTACGCATATTTGATATGGGCCGTGATTAATGCAACAGATGATAAGATGGCAACAGTTGTTCAAATTTATCAGTATTTTATCGAAAACTATGACTTTTACAAATTTTCGCCAGCTCCTCATACGTGGAAGCGTGCAATAAGGAAAAGGTTATGTAGCGATCCCTGTTTTTATCGTATTGAGCCACAATTTGTTGGAGGGTATTGGTGTGTATCACCGGCTTTTTCCTGTATCTATGATCATGCAGACGGCAAAAGGCGAAGGGTCATGTTAAAACTAACCAAGAAACGACAGTCGCTGCCAAGCAATGCACCAGCACCGGCTTCCAATAACGGTCCCACCGTCAGTGACAACCCTGAGCCTGAGCCGGATTTCGCGTGCAGTTTCGATCAAGCTTGCATGTACCTAAGCAATTTCTAGCCTCACCAGTACACATTACACCAATGAATAAGAATGAATGATAAAACAACATGAATCAGTTAATTGTTTTTTAACTCTCAATTCTCACAATGCTGTGCAAATCGGATTTACATTTCAAAATTGAGAAGGGATTTTCCAAAGCGTTACCGTAAACAAAGCCTCAAAGGGTTGGGGGGGGGGGGGTGGGGTGATTACACGCATGCGCACTGAGGCTTTGTAACTCGGCTATGGACGGATTAAGAACACAATGGCAATATTCCGAAAATGAACGTCTCTGTGGATTGAGGGAGTTGGGTGACTCATGCGCAGTAAGCAGCTAGCTCCCATCTCTAAAATGATTACACGCAGGCGCAGTGAGGCTTTTTAGCTTGGCTATAGACGGATTAAGAACACAATGGCAAGATTCAGAAAATTAACGACTCCGTAGAATTTCAAATCCTTGAGCTAGCATTCGTGGGGGAGGGGGCTACAGGGTACAGCTGCATGAAGTTCAAAGCTAAAGACATACTTTAATTTCAAAAGGCAGTTCATCATAATAATACACCCCCAAATACAGTACGTAAAAAGCACACAAATCAACCATGTGCAGTCAAACGCACAGGGTCGCAGACAAAAGCTACAGCACAGATTGAATATCGTAATACAGTAAGATGGTTTTTGCAGGCTTGTGGAGAAAATAAAGATAAAAAAATTACAATAAAAATGTTTTTTTAATTTTTAATTTTTTTTTTGGTCACTCAGGCAAGCAAGCAGTGGTGGGCGAAGTTACAGGCGCATGCGCAGTAAATTCCTGATGTCAAGAAGGAATGTGATTGAAACCAGACACACGTTCAAAGGTTCTGTGCATTGCACAGATGATAAGAAGTTGAAATACCCTACAGTGCAGTTAATTATCCTGAGCGAGGGGAGAGCGCTGTATATGCCAAAATGTGACACTGTTACAGTACTGTACACGCCTATGCGTTTCAACAATTTTCAAATGAGACATACTGTACAGCAGCACAGCACTGCAAATGCATGTATACTTTAAATATGCAAATTTACAATTACTGCGTGCGCACATACAGACTGTGTACTGACGTAGGTTGAACCGCGAAGGTATTAGACTTCCAAGACAACAGCTCGCAAACGCCCCCCTGAGTTTTTACACGGCATTGCAGTATTGCAGACAGCGAGAATAAAATGCTAAAATCACGAGCGCGAAAATAACGCAGTTCACTCCGGGCGAAAACGACAAAAAAACGCACCTAACCGGGATAATCTGAGAGCCGTGGATCTAGCCGACTTAGACGCATATCGGCCGCCACTGTAGAAAGGGCAGCAAACTGTTTTATTGGTGTGTGTGTCTGCAGTGTGTTTTGTGGGTGAAGAGGGGGGCTGCAGTGTGTGTGTTTGTGTGGGTGGGTGTAGCGGGTGGAGGAGGGCTGCAGAGTGTGTTTTGGTGTGTGTCTGCAGTTGTGTGGGTTTACAGGGGGCTTCAGTGTGTGTTTGTGCTTGTGGGTGTAGAGAGGGGCTGCTGTGTGTGTGTTTGCGAGTGTAGAGGGTGGAGGAGAGCTGCAGTGTGTTTTGTAGGTGTAGAGGAGGGTTTTTTTGTGGGCTGCAGAGTGTGTAGGGGGGACTGCAGAGTGTGTTTTAATAAACTTGCAGTAAAAGCACAAGAATGTAGACAATCATGCTGATAAATATCAATATGTCTACAAAAGTGTATCTTTTATGAAAAATTAAAAAAATAAAATAAGCCTACATTTAGCCTACAGTATAATAGTAATAATCCCCAAAGAACAGGGTCTTACTGGCAAATAATGCCCTGGCTGGGTTAAAGTCCCTCGGCTTCGCCTCGGGCCTTCAATTCTTCCAGCCAGGGCATTATTGGCCAGTAATGCCCTGTTCTTCGGGGATTATTACTTAAATATTTAACGGACTTCTGAGGATCTAACCCATAGAGAGCAGTTCATACACATTGGAGAATTTACAACATCTTTATACTATGCAGTGAGTAGGTGCCTGTTATCAACATTTTGGTTACTATAGGGAAGAATCAAAGTTATTGCTAATATAGGCAATTCTCATAAATATGTTATTTTGCTATAAAGTTTATATAATAAAAGTTTATATAATGCCGGTGACATAAATAAAGTTAACTACAGTATTGTTAAATAATAGTTAACTTTATTTATGTCACCGGCATTATATCCACTGTAATTCTATTTCTCCTAATTATTTTCCAATTCAAAGCTTAATTTGCATGCGATGGTTTTGATGAGCTTCATGTGTACATAAAAAAGTTTCTATTGTTGTTTTCTATTGTTCTCTATATGCAGAACTGCAAGTCTCGTCAGTACTTTTTCAAAATCATTGTAAAATGCACAAAGCACTATCAATAAGACAGATTAAAAAAAAAAAGCAGTCCATTTAAACAAATGCTGATAGGACATACTATAAGAAGATACAGTATAATAAGCTTCTATGCATAGTTTCTGGTCTGTACCTAGCGTTATATACAGTATTCCCCACACCGGTGTTGTAATGTATGACAGTCCAGTTTTTTTTATAATTATTGTGCTCAACCTTCTTCTTTTTGGATTTTCCATTTCAATTCTTACAGGTGTAGCCAGATATCCTTCTTGGCTACTAATCTACCTTGCTTAACATATAAGTCCTGGTACCAGTGCAGGCAGTGTTACGATTAATCTGGGTTTTCCCAAGCAGCAAGCAGCTCCTTTGAGTGACAAGGAAGAGGTGGGCCTAGGGTCTGTGTTCTGCCCAATCAGTGGCTCAGAACTGTGACCCTCCCCCATGGTACATAAGTGGCTGCACAGCCAAATTAAGGGAGTTCTCTCCCCTGAGAGAGAGAGTTCCAGGGAGTGTGGAGTCAGGACTCTGACCTTCCTTAGGGGAGTGGGACAGCTACCACTCATCCCACGAGGGGGTGAGGGAAGATCAGAGGATAGACCCTTGGGGCCTCAAGCCTTCTGGGTTGATTCCAGGGACCATCCAGAGGAGGGATGAGAATTGAACCAGTTATATGCTGTATTCATTGCTGTTGAAGAATAAAGTGTTATTGTTATTTGATATACCCTGCCTAAGACTGCAATTAATCAGGGTGAGTAGCAGAAGAGAGTTCTCCTGCAGGGATTGTCTCCAGCACTCCTGGAGCCTTCAAGAGATAGAGGCGCTGCACCAGTGAGAGAGACCCAACCATCACCCCAAAAGCCTGTCCTGTCTTCCCCATTTACACCGGCGGAAACTCAGTGCTTCTGTGAGCCAGCAGGTAACCAGCATAACACACCCTGTAATAGCGTAATCTCCCACAGGGTGGGGATAACCTGTTACATAGGTATTTATACAAATTATTCAACTTCAAATGTAGCAGTCCAACCTCAAATGTTGTTCTCTCTATTGAATGTTATTTAAATAGAAGAACTTCTCCTAATAAATGGGAATTTCATCAAAGCTACCTTGATCTCCTGATTTCTCACACTATATATAATTGGGTTAAAAAAATGGAGCCACCACGGTGTAGGGAAGGGATATCACCTTGTTTGCATTAAATGAGTGTCCTCTAGATGGTATCATGTAAACAGTTATTAGGGACCCATAATATGTGCCCACTACTGTCAAGTGGGAGCTGCAGGTAGAGAAGGCTTTCTGTCTCCCAGAGGTGGATGGGATCCTGAAGATGGTGAGGGAGATGAAGACATATGTGGAAGTGATGAAGATAAATGGGAAGAGGATTATAGGGATGGTTAAGATAAAGTCTTCTAGTTTCACAATAGAGGTATCTGGAATATAAGGAATGAGAAAATAAGTGACTGTTTAGTAGCTATTCAGATCCCATAATATCTGTTTCAAAAGGTTATAGTTTGACACAATACGAACTAAACATCTGGAGAAAATTGATATGAGATCCAGAAAGTTAAGCACGCTACAACCAGGAAGAACGCTCATGTTGATCCATTGAAACAATAATACCAATCAAAACATGTACTTGTATGTTACAGTATGTTATTAAAACTTAAAGGTCTCCTAGTGTAGAACTGCATCAACCCTACAAGAAGTGAAGATTTATACTGTAGGTACTTCTTGGTGAATAGCTAGCCTCCGTGGTGCAAAGGGATTATTGTAGAATTATGTTAGTATACAGGATACAGGAAGTAGCACAGGAACCCAAAAACATTGAAAGAAATTACGTTATTTATTGAATCATACAAATAATTCCTATAAAAGTTCAGGAAAGAACTCTCACTCATTTTGCACCTAAGCGGTGATTTCTGGAAATGAGTCTGAGGCCTTTTTTTTTTATATAACCTCTGCTCATGACATCATAATCTGAAGCTCTCGAATCCAATCAGACATTAAAATAATGATGCCACACTTAAAGAAAATACTGAAAATTGTCTAAATAGAAACCATATGTATATAGAATTAAGACGTGTCTTAATTGTTAATGAGATATATGACTACAGGCATACCCCGCATTAACATACGCAATGGGACCGGAGCATGTATGTAAAGCGAAAATGTACTTAAAGTGAAGCACTGCCTTTTCCCCACTTATCGATGCATGTACTGTACTGCAATCGTCATATACGCGCTTAACTAATGTAAATAACGCATTTGTAACAGGCTCTATAGTCTCCCTGCTTGCGCACAGCTTCGGTACAGGTATTGCTGTTCAGGACGTGCTGACAGGCGCATGCGTGAGCTGCCGTTTGCCTATTGGGCGATATGTACTTACTCGCGAGTGTACTTAAAGTGAGTGTCCTTAAAGCGGGGTATGCCTGTACTGTATATGTAATTATAGCACCCCAAAAGGAATATACAGAGTATAGAAGATACTACAAGTAAAGATAATGAGTAAGCATAAGGTATTCAAGTTAATAAATGCATATGTACGGTATCATACTGTATGTATCTAGCATAATTAAAATGGTGACATTCTACAGATATACAGAACATATAGCAATAATATACGGCGAAAAAGAAATAACTCAGTGTATTGTTATTTTTAATTAAAGATGTGTGCTAGAGTTGAACTAGAATTCATAGAAATAATATAATGGCATACTATTAAGTGAAAATATCTGAGGTCCCATTCAGTAAGAACCCCTTTGGGTATCAGGGTATTCAATGTAAATATATAACAAAATATGATGCCGCTCTCCACCAATAAGGGATAGTGTAGAGGATAGGGTGCATACAGGATATGAAGATACATATATAGAGGGGGATGGGGTACAGAGAGAGTAACCCCGCAAGAACCTATTTGCACTCGCTAATCTCAAATAAATGGTTAGGAATAATTTAATCCTTGGGTGGAGCCCATACACCATTTAATAATACATATAAAACATTTTATTCAACATCTATGCAAAGACACTTAACGACTAATGGTTAAAAATTGATCAGGGGGTAGGTGGGGACAGAGGGTAACGTATAGGGTGCCTCCTATGTATATATATATATAGTAATATCACACAGGTATTTATCTAGCACCAATGGACACGGATACTATACAAGCCTCCCAAATGTCTATATAGGTAGTCTATTTCCTCAACCAGTGCACTGTGACACGTGTGTATATATGTATCACTTAGTACACTCTATGGCTGGCAAAAAAGATCGATTCTAACGGATGTCAGTAGCCTGCTGCGTCAACCAGTGTATATAGTAAACAGCCCTGTCTTAGTGAGGGCTTACAATAGGCTCGATCGCACACAGTAACTGTTTAGCAATGTATCCCACCTGGTTAATATACCATCTGCTACAGCATATATATGGAGTACAAATTATGTACGGTTATGTCCCTTGCAGTAGGTTCGATCGCACACAATAACTGTTTAGCAATGTATCCCACCTGGTTAATATACCATCTGCTACAGCATATATATGGAGTACAAATTGTGTACAATTGTGTCCCTGTGTGATATTACTATATATATATATATATACATAGGAGGCACCCTATACGTTACCCTCTGAGTGAGCGGTTCGGCCAATCATGGCGAACCAGCTCTGTGACATCATGGCCACATCCCAGCATGCTCCCGCCATGCCCCCCCCAATAGCCTCCTATACTATGAGCACAGATCTGGTGTGCTCGCACTCTCACAAGCAAGCGGAGTGTATGAGTTCGGCCTAAGGGTTCCAAGGGTACAGTTGGAAAAATGTTTGGACACTGAATGTACTTGATCTCCCCTCTTAATAAGTCTCATGTGCTCCATGATGCACATTTTTTTTTTTTAATACTTAAGGTTTTTTATTAAGTTTTCCAACAGTTCTGAGGGGGGGTGGGGATACAGAAATAATAAATGGGAGAGGTTGAAGGGGGGAATGGTTCAACATTACCAACGAGCACATTATAAAACTACCCAATGAATGACAGATAGCAAAATTAAATAACAATATACAAAGTTATACCTCAAATCATAACCCTCGGTCTTATACTTTTTTGGTTGGCTGTCACCCCGGGCGGCCTGGGAAATGGGACAGGCCATCACTGAAAAATTTTGGATTGGTTTACGGGTGGGTGTCCCTGCGTGTGGAGAGTCTCATAAATCAGTCATGGCTGCCATACTTTCTGAAATTTTTAGCAAGAGTCTCTCAGGATCCCAGTAAGTCTTTCCATTTTAAGAGAATACCGGATTCTTGTTTTTATCTGGTTGAGAACCGGCAGTCTTGGGCTCACCCACGCCGCTCTGTAGCACAACATGTTGCTGTCATTATATGGCTAATAATTTTGTTTTGGTATCTATCCAAATTCTCCTGAGGATTGTTTAGGAGACATACCCATGGGTCGAGATACACATTTATTAAGGTATAGTAGTTAGTCCTACATACTGCTTAGAGTTACATACAAATTTAAAGATAAATACTGTAACACAATCAAAAGTCTTGGTTTCATCTTGATATTCAAATATAAGTATAGTTTGTAAATAGGAGCACAGTTTACAGTGGCCACATCTCAATTATCTCACCAAGGTGGGAAAGGGACTCCCACTTCTGTCCTTAACCTGGGATTTAAATATTCTACAGGTGCAACTGCTGGTTGTCGACCGCATCAGGGTGCGGTTTGTTAAATCCCTCTCTCACATGGGCCATGACGAGGGAGAATTTAAACACGGCTTCCGGGATACCATAACCCCATAATTGGGCCTGTAAGTCAGGAAGCAGGGGGGTCCGAGACCTGAAATCAATGTGGTTCAGCTCCGGAGACACCCTGCTACAATAATGTATTATTAAAATACAATAAAAGCCCCGCCATCGCCTGTTAGAGGCGAACAGGTAGAGTGACTGACTGATTCAATCTCTCTTACTGCGCATCAAATACAGACAGGTGAAGCCAGGTAAAATTCACACAGCAGGGACCCCCACGGTGTTAATCCGATGGGCCATTTGTCTGGCCGCTGGAACCTCACAACATGATAGAGGTTGCCGTGCAAAACATGCACGGCAAGTGGTCGACAACAGGCAGTTGCACCTGTAGGTGAAATAATGGTGCCCAGTGTCTGAGATATTTTAAAGACAAATGTGGGATATTAACATGTAGTATATTTAACAAGAGGATACAATGATAACATACACCAATCTTTCCTAAGTATAGATGTTACCGCTCTAGTTTTTTTACTACAGTATATTGCGTAAAAATGTAAGAGGAATCCGAAACGGAATGATTCATTCTAACTTGATTCCTATTATTCCTTCCCTTGTTGTTACATAGGACAGGATCAAATGCAATCAGATCTTTCCTGTCTCTAGACAATTCATGCTTAAATGCCTCATCCAATGTACATTGATCATAATCTCTATGAACAAAGCACTAAAAAAGGTCTGCTGATCAAATACAAAAATCATCGGCTGTGGAACAATTTAGTCTGAAGCGCAGAAATTGTCCATGAGGAATGCTGAGTATGGGCATGGAAAGTCTTTGCTTGTAGTAAAGAGCTGTGAGAATTTTCTTTCCTATAGATATCAGAGTGAACTATTTTGTCAAGATCTACATTAAGATGTAATTCCAAAAACTGGATTTGGTGAAAATGGTATTGATAGTAAAAACTTAGATATGGATTACCATTCAAAAATATTAAAAACTGATATGTTGATAACATTTGTATCTTCAATTCTTAGTATTTTCTTCTCTTTGTTGGCATCGACCCACAATCCCCTCTTGTTGCTGCATTACGTTCTCCTTCGTTTTTTGACTTATGTTGAGATGTATTAAATATACTTTGATTCCAATACGTATTTTTAGGATGCCGCATCTCATCACTTGTAGAGATGTTAATATACAGTATATTCAAATATATATAGCAAATAAAAAGATCACTTGTGAGCACATTTACATGTCTTTAGGCAGGTCTGCAACCCTGCCTTTCACCATTATCACCTAGCATACAGTGCTAACCCTGCAGCAAGGGATTCTGGGAAATAACATGAAAATGAGTACGCCGGGTCATCTTTTGCCTGAAAAAAACATTGTTACATGGAGCCAATATAAGCTAATGCTCGCTGTTAACACAGCTTTTAAGCACAGCATGGGAATCAGATGCAAAGACAGAGAAACCACTCACAGACATGTTTCAACCTTAATGATTCTCATGAGTTTGAGGTTGGTTATACTGGCTTTGCAATTTTCAAGGCTGTAGGATTTACCATCACATTTTAAGTTATGTTAGGTGAAAAAGGCAACAAGAAACATCCACGGTATTTCATATAGCAAATTAAAAGATCCCTTGTGAGCACATTCATACACATTTTAAGTTATGTTGGGTGAACAAGGCGACAAAAAACCTCCACCGTTAGCATACACTGGCGACACACTTTATTGAAGTGTGGCCAGTTCCGCAAGCTGGGAGATTTCCCGGCTTGCAAGTGGCAGCCCCTCGGCGTGCCGCGCGTCTCCGATGCGCGGTCACACGTCATCGGGTGCCTGTGCCCCCTGCACGCACGTCCAGGGCTCCCCGAGGGAGCCCTGGTGTCCCGCGATGTGGGGGAAGGCGGCAGGGGGTTCCGGGGGACCCGGAGGACCCGGAGAGGAGAGGGGGAAGCCGCGATCGGCGGGCCTCTCCTCCGCTGCTACGGCGCGCGCCCGGCACCCTCCGGCGCGCGCCAGGTAACTGCTGCGGCCGAGAACGGGCAAATGCTCGAATAAACTCGGCCGCAGCAGTATAGCCAATAAAGAATATCACTTGTGAGCACATTCGCATATCTTAGACAGGTCTGCAACCCTGCTTTTCCATTTACATGGAACCCATATAAGCAAATGCTCTGCTGTTCACACAGCATTTAAGTACAGCATGGGATTAGATGCAAAGCCAGTAAAACCACTCACAAACATGTTTCAACCTTAATGGGTCTCATCAGTGTGAGGTTGGTTGTACTGGCTTTGCCATTTTCAAGGCTGGGAAGGTTTACCATACACATTTTAGGTTATGGTGGGTGAAAAAGTCAACAAGAAACCTGCACCGTTACCATATAGCCAATAAAGAATATCACTTGGGATCCCAAGTGTATTCTGTTTGGTGGTAATAATGTTCCTCTCGAAGTTATTAATACGTAACGTAAGTTTAGAGTCCATCTCTTTATAACCTTCAATGTTTGGAAATTATTGTAATTTTTCTTGCAAATCTTTAACCTCTTTCACTGCAACTATTTTTTCTTTTGTCTTATCCTGAATAATCAAATTCATCAATCTGAACGAGCATTCATACAAAACCTGTCTCCATTCTTTCTCAAGTTCACAATCCTCAAAAAAAGAAATATTGGGGCTTTCCTCATATGGAGATGCCTCGGCATGTGTTTGGGCTTCAGGTAATTTCCTAGTGTAACTACAGTGACAAGAAAAAGTTTGTGAACCACTTAGGATTTTTACATGTTTCACATACAGTATTTCAAACCTAAAATATTATTAAATCTTAATCTAAGTCCTAATACTAGGTAAAGATACAGCCACATGCAAAGGAAAAAACATATGGGGCGCAGACATAGAAGATAAAATATAAATATCAATTTATTAAAACATAATATATGAATGTTCACTCACATAGGTGTTGTGATAGCTGTTTAGTTGCCTGCAGCTGGAGTCCTTATTTACCCGGATGCCAGAGAACTGCTGCTTGCCCTCCACTTTTAGTCCCCTTCTGTGTGTCCGGGTCCTCTGGGATGTGGGAGCACTTCCGTTTTGTCAGGGTAGTGGGAGCTTGACGGTGCAAGTGGCGGCCACTGTTTGTCCACAGGGGTTGTTCCTGCCCTCCATGTTGGCTCTCTGTCTCCTCCACCGCGTCCCGGTCACAGAACTGGAAGTGACGTCTTCTCCCAGAAGCAAGGATTCCCTTCAGGCACTCAGGTGACCAGCGGGGTTGCAGGGCTACGGATGCTTCGTTCTCCCTCGGGCTGTCTGGTCTGCTGCAAGGACCGGGCCTGATCTCCAATGTGGCTGCTGGCATTCTCTGTGTTTGTGTTGCTATAACTTATTATAATATGACATCCATTGCCTCCTAAAATATGTTATTGATACTGTCCAGATCACAAGCTGACTATAGAGGAATAAAAGAGATCCTTGCAAAGAATATAAATGTTTGTGTTAGCAGTGTATGACAATAAAAACATATAATTTTGTATGCATGGGCATCTAATCAAAATCTTCTGTCTGCAAAACTGGTTTTCAAATATTGCCCTAGACGTACCATATCAGAGAAATAAAATCCCTTCTCACGGTCAGATCATTCCACAACGTGCTTTTTGGAGAAAAGGATCTTTCCTGAACCCCTGAGGAAAGCAGTCATTACACCTCTTCTAAAAAAGCTTTCATTAGATGCAGATTGCATGGCGAATTACAGGCTGGTATAAAACCTTCCCTTCCTAGGGAAGGTTATTGAGAAATTGGTGGCAACCCAACTGGAAAGCCGTCTAACAAGCCATGAAATGTATGACCCATTCCAGTCAGGAATCAGAAGATAGCATAGTACTGAAATAGCTATGCTTCATGCGCTAAATGATCTCCTGATGGCGATGACCATTATGCAGGTCCTTCATGATGCAGGCTTAAAACGCTTCCGCCAGAGAGTTTAACTAAATGACACTTACTGTACTTAAATGAGAAGACAAACAGTTAGTATTTAACTATATGTTTTTTGTCATATTGGATGGATGTGGCATTGGGTATTTTTGTCTTTTGTTGTATACATTTGATTACACCCAATAGCAGTCCTTTTGACACAAATATATATGATATGATGTGGTGGGTGTTGGTGATTTTGTGTGTGATTTTAATAGATGCTTATCTGAGATCATAGAGTGGATGAGTTCCAGTTGGCCGAGGTTTAAGCCTGATAAGACAGAAGTGCTCCTGGTGGATGCCACCATCAGAAGACAACAAGACTGCAGCTTTTCAAGACACTGGAATTAAGCTTGGGTGTTCTAGCTGCTAAACTCTGTGCGTGTGGAATTTTGGTTTTGTCCTTGACTATGACTTGACCCTTAGACATCCGGTATCAGTTATGATCAAATCTTCCTTCTTCCACCTAAAGAACATAGCCAGGATTAAGCACTTGAACCCCCCCAACGAATTCTACTATGCTTGTCCATGCCTTTGTGTCTTCACACATAGACCACTGTAATGCACCCTACCTGGATCGTCCAGAAAAAGAGCTGCAGAATGCTGTGGCCAGGTTGTTAACTAACCAGACCCTTTATTGCCAGATGATTCCTTTTCTCCATTCTCTACACTGGTCGCCTGTAAAATGGTGAATTTATTTAAAGATTGGCTTGTGGGCATTCAAAGCATAACATGTCCAGGGTCCAGCTATCTTAAAAAGCTTCTATTTCCCTACAATCCCATTCACTCACTTCGATCTGCAGATGAAGCACTCCTAGAAGTTAACATAATATCCTTAATTTCCTTTGGGATCTGAGTTTTTAGCCACTCTGCTCCCACTCTTTGGAACAATCTGCCTCATACAGTTTGAGAGTCCCCCTCTTTGGAAATCTATAAAACAGACTCAAGACCTACCTGTTTCCCCAGGCATCTAATTAATGAATCACAACATGTCAGGCATTTAATAGCTACAGTCCCATCCCACCCTGTATTATATCTTTCCTTGTGTCTGGTCTTGTTTATAACATTAAATGTTTTCTTCTTTTTCTGTTTTTGTTACTGTGAAGTGCTTTGAGTTCCATTGGGAGAAAAGGGCTATATAAATAAAGTTGGTATTATTACTAGTATTATTATTGTTATGGTTAACTTATTATTATTATTATGATATGATTTAAAAATCCAAATCCTCAAAAGAATGGTTTTAAGCAATGAAGAATTGAAAACATTTTAATTCAAAATGATAATAGTCTTTGGCACTAAAAAAAAGAGGACTTAATACTGATATGGTTTTTTTACACACTATCAGAATTTTTCACAGTGTTTCTCCCTGATTATCTGTTAATGTTACAATGTTCCCCTTTTCCCCTGCTGCACCCCCATGCCCTTCACATTGCTGATGGATTTATGACACTACATGTTGTCCCCATTTCTCAGGGTCCCTTTCAACCATTTATTGCCCTATCTGTTTATTTACTATCCCCTCTGCCTTTCCTTCTCTACCACATTTGCCTTAGATTGTTATCTTGGATAACATCTGTGATAAACTCATGGAATATTGTGTAAATCAGTATTACTTGACCTGAGGAAGAGGGAGAACTCTCAAAAGCTTGTCTTAAAATATCAATTGTTAGTACAATGAAAAAAAGTATCACCTAATACTGAAATACTCATAGGAAGATATACATTTGAGTGGAACTCCTTTTATTTTATAAAGCTAGTGAACGTTTTTGTGTTAGTTTAACTATGTTTGCAGGTTGGGATACTTTGATAAATTGATATAACGATCCATTTGATAATGTCTAAACTGTAGTATGACAGGACTTCAACATTACATGGTGTCGTCTAGATGTATTGTAACTTTGATGTCTATAAATCAAGGATCCCTGGCTGTAAAACTGGTGCAAATGAATTGGAAAACAATTGCACACATTTCATAAAAAAAGAAAATATCTTCAACACTTTTCTTTCGTAATAATAGCCTAAATTTAGCCTAGGTTCAACTTGATGGACGTCTCTTTTCAACCTCACCTACTATGTAACTATGTAATAAATCAGCCTGAGTTTTGCAGCATTAAGGCTCTGATAAATGGACCCAGTGTTCTCCTTGATAATATATACTGTATGCTAGGCGTGGACAGATCTCCTACTGTATATTATGCAGTCTACTTGTACAGCAGTATCATCTTCTCTTTTCCCCTTCTGATCTACAACTCTGAAAGACAATAGCTGTATTTAACTTACCACTGGTCCAAGCTATTGTATCGCACCAATATGCAGTTAGGTTTTATATTCAACAAGATATCAAACCAATTGATGGTACAGTAGCTCTCTGCTGGAAATGTTCAGACCGTCAGTAGTACTGAAAATGTAATATCAGAAGATTTTTCTTGAGGACTCCTGCGATTTATTCAGAGTAGAGATACAGGTACAGTGGAAGTTCAGCACAATGACTGAGGCAGTAACTGCTTCAGAGATTTTTATACCTTTCACAAAAAGGTTTTGCAAATGAGACCTTGTGTGCATAACTGGAAGATGATGGTATTGAATAGAGAATTCCATGAAGTCCCCATGTGGGCAATAAGAAAAAGTTTGCTAAACAAAAAAAATGCATTAGTAACAATGCCATTACTACAGTATGTTAGCCAATAACAAAACTTTGCAGAAGACTTTTACTATGTGTCTAACTAAGTTGTTCATTGGGTAAGAAATCATTAAAATTATATTCGATTTATTTGTGGAGGAAGAAGCTCAAGCAGTTAAGGGAAGCATTGCAGGGTTTTGTATTGCATTTTAAGAGTGTTGCATTTTAAAGTTAGAATCTTTAAGTGAATATGTAGTTAATCTGTAGATGGACTACAGGTGGACTGGAAAATGGATTCTATTGCAAATTTTCTACACAAGGCAGAAAAGGGCGAGCTCAGACAACACAATTATTCCACACCTCTTAGTCTGCACATTTAACCCCTCTGTGCACTATTTACTGCAGCCTCTCCCAACACTTGGCTGCATGCAACTGCCTCTCCACCCCCTCCCCCACCCAAAAAAACCCTCTACAATTCCTGAACAGACCATAGCATTGCAAATGCAGCACACTTTCAGTGGCAAGTTAAAGGCACATTTCTGCTGTCTACTCAATGCACACACTCACTTGGCTCACAACAGCTTCTTGCAAAGTTATCTACCTTTGTGATAATGAACCTGCTACTTATCTCACCTCTGTTCTTTATTGCAACCTCATGGAAATGTTACTCTCTCTATCCAATACACACTCCTCCCTCCTGGCCCACTCCCAATATCATCATACACCCTGGATTACTAAAAAAGCCTTGCATTATCTACTGAATGTTGGTAGAGAACTCTGAAAACCAGCACACCAACCACCATTCATTCTAATGGCAAACATGACAAATTTGCAACTTGCAAACAACTACTCACATTTCTATTTATACTGTTACTCTCTTTAGTAGATGATACGGAACTTCATATCGCCATCGCAATTTATGCTGCTAAATTTCCTCCCAAGCACTTTTGAAATCCTAGTTGGGAAAATTTGCCTCCCCATTTCTAAGCCTGTTCTTATTGCTGGCATCTACCGCTCCCCTAAAGCCCTACTATAATCCCTAACTGATATAACCACTTTTCTTGGCTCAATTTCCTCTCTGAACGAGAAGAGTGAGCTGTTAGTTTTTGGTAATTTTAACTACAATTGGTTTGACCTTAAACACAAAATCCAGATACAACTCAAGTCACTTAACCTAGCTCAACAAATTTCCCAACACACATGGACAAATCAGAAATCTCCCAATCGTTCCTTGCTAGACTGGATTTTCACCTCTAGAGCATCCTACCTGAGATTTTCAATGACCATGCAATAGTATACTATGTAAGGAAATCGGACCACCCGAATCAAGCCATAAAGTTCTACTCACTAGAACATTTAGAAACTTTATCCCACAACAGTTTCAGGCTGATCTTACCAACTGCCCTTAATACAGAAACGACTTAATGCCTGATACTCTTTGATACCTATGCTTCACTATTAAAAATAAGAGTGTGGGGGCCCAACTTCCATGGGTTACAACCAACCTTATAGTGCTCTACCATTCTAGGGATGCCTTGTGGAAAAGCTACAAAGTAACTGGCACTAACAAGGAACTTAGGGCTCTATGCAGTAAGCGCCGAAAAAGTGCCATTTCCCTCAATCGCCAAGTGTACCTTATCGGCATGATCCTGCCGATTTTCCCTCTCCGTAAGCAATAAGTGCCGAATCCCTTCCGAATCAAGCCAAAAACATTTGCTCCCACTCTGCCGATGATTTGTCGATCACACACAGGTGTATCGGCGTGCATGGCGGGGTGGTGTTAGGTTGGCCAATGAAACTTCATTCTGAATCTGCCGAAGCAAGCATGTTTTGGATTGAGCGGACCATTTAAAGGCAGCGTGTATTTTTATTCATTCTCTGTGTTGTTGGGAGTGAGAGAGAGACACATACAGAGCTGGGCGATTTACATATTTCATATTGACTGAGAGAGTTGTTGTGTATTGTGAGAGGTTTGTCCTGTGTTGTTTTGTTAACATCTTTGTCTTGTTTTCACTTTTTAAGTGTTCAGTGCGATTGTCTTTAAATTTCTTTTCTGTTCTTTGTGAGTGCTAGAGGTATGGCCGCAAGGCGTGGGAAGAGTGATGCTGGTGTGAGTGGTACTGGTAGTCATGTGAGTACGCGTCTGACTGAACGTAGGATTCAGGGGAGTGCTGTTGCTGTGAGTGCGACTGGTGTTGCTGGGAGTGAGAGTGCTGCTTGTGGCTCTGTTGCTGGTGCGGCTGTGGTGTCTGTTGCTGGTGCTGATGGGGTGTCTGCTGCTGGTGCTGCTGGTGTGTCTGGTGGTGGGGTGGTTGGTGGTTGCCCGCTTTTGGAGTCTCTTCCATTGGAAGAAGGAGAGTCCAGTCAGCAGCAGCCAAGCTCTGGGCCTGCACGTGTTCGGAGGAAATGTCTGGAGCGGCCACGTAATCCTCGGTTCAATGAAGAGGAAAACAGAGTTCTTTTCACAGGGATATTGGAGCACTATGACTCTCTTTATGGCCATTTACTAGGTAAGTCTATCTTTGCATTGATTGTTCAAAGACATGTTATCCTAGGTCATGTGAGATGTCTTAATATCAAAATATTATTATCTAATATCTATCAATTAAAGTTAATTGTTACACACACATTCCTTCATGCTTTATAACGACCATAACAATCAGTCTAAAAAGTTTGACAAAGTTCATACAATATTCATGCAAGCTTCCTTACATTTGTATGTTTACACGTAAATGCTCATGTGCTACACATATTCCACCTAAACCAGCATGTTTGGTATCTCTTGGAACAGGTAGCAGTTTAGGAAACTGATCGTTTTTCTAATACTAATTAACGTCATATATTTTGTATGTATTTCAAGGGCGGACAAGTTCAGCATCAAAAAAAGAAATGTGGGAGCAAATAACATTGGCTGTGTCTGCATGTGGGAATCATGTCAGGGACCGGGCGAATTGTCAGAAGAGATTCGATGATATCAGGGCAAACTTAAAGAAAAAAATACAAGCACAACGGATGCATGCTTCTGGCACTGGAGGTGGGCCGCCAGCACAAGCTTTTATCTTAACTCCATTGGAGGAGCAGATGCGGGAAAAATGTCTTCCTGTCGTCGTGGAGGGTTTGCCAGGGGACAGAGATATCGGAATTTATTCGGCTCCATTTCCACCAGGTGACAAATGTTACTGTACTAGGCGTGTCGTAGGTTACAGTTCTTATCTATATTTCCGCTGCTACTTATACTTTCTTTGCAATATAAGCATACCTACATATATATCTGTATATATGTCTCTCTCTCTATCTATCTATCTATCTATCTATCTATATTTATATCTACACTGGCGACACACTTTATTCGAGCTCGGCTAGTCCCACGAATTCGGGTATACTCGGGTGTATTGAGGTTTGTGACTGTTTTCTGCCCGAGTGCATTGCGTTATTTTCCAGGCAAGGATTGAAGCATTTTATTCCCGCTGGCTGCAATACTGCACAGTATATGCCATCTGGTAGACACGCGATGCATTGCAGCCTATTAAATCCTAATCATTATCATTTAACAGATCAGCCGCCCGTCAGCCAGGCATGAACCGTGGCTGGGAAGGCAAACGCAACGGGGCTTGTCAGAGGTGAGGAGCTGCGCATTCCAGGTATCTGCCAGGTACATACTGGGTATTTGCTCGAATAAAGTGTGTCGCAGCAGTAGTTGTCCTAAAAAAAGAAAAATGTTATATATATATATATATATATATATATATATATATATATGTGTGTGTGTTTGGAAACATGATTGGCTCAGCTATCGTGGATGACATCATTATGAGTAAACATACACAACTTGACCTGCATGAAGGGATTATGTGTACTGATCTTCCAAATAACACACTCTGCAATCTTCTACCTTATAAAGCATTCAACATGTTTGCCCTATAGTTGAAAGCTGAATGTATGTGTGAATCTTTGTACAAACAATGGGTTAACATGCATAACCGCAAAGCACATCCGCACTCATTGTTTGTCACAGTAATGTATAACTTCGTTATACTGTGTCTGTGCACACAAATGCCTAATTCACTTTTTCATTTATGTGTCGATACATATATACATATCAAAACAAAAAAGCGAAGTAGCTCCTCTAATACAGCCTAAACAAAACTGTGATTTAGTTAACCCAACTATGAGTACATCCAGTGGGGTGGCAAGTGTAGGTAAAATATACTAAAACCAGTATTAACCAAGGATGAGTTCTATATTTGAATATGATATATGTAAAATGTTAAAAAGCAATAACCTAATACTTTAATATTTGAAAATAAAAGCATATAAACATATAAAAAATTATATAAAATAAATATGTATGTAAAAATTATATAAATGTAAGTGAATTAAAAAACCTAAAAAACCTCAGAAAACACAAAGTCCTGTTCCAAAATATAGCATCCAGGTATTAGGCAGCCCGTTTCAAAGGGGTCACTACTCCCTGATGATACCTATGAAAAAAGAAAAGAAAAGAAACAGGCGCACACCTAGTTCATTAACGTATAACAAATAGTTTATAGAACATTAAAATCAGTCAAATGCCCACTCACAAAGGTACAAGGTTTAAAAGCAGGTATGAGATAGGCTCTCATAAGCCAGTATTGCCATCCGATATCAGCAATGGCGTCCTCTCCTGTCTGCTCTCCGCGTGGTCCGAGCAATCGGAAGTGACGTCCCTCCGGTTGGGTGCCCCGCACAGGAAGTCCCTCCGGGAACCAGCACCTCCAAATCCTTGCTTCTGGTCAGTGAGCCACCGGGGGGAAAGGATCCAATGTTTTTCTCAGCCTCACACAGTCTGCAACGTCTGATGACTTCATCATAGATGACGAAACGCGTAGGGCGTGGCTAGACTGAGGTTGTCACTTTCCCACGAACACTATCATTGCTGGTTGAGAGACATTGTAGGCTGTGTGAGGCTGAGAAAAATGCTGGATCCTTTTCCCCCGGTGGCTCACTGACCAGAAGCAAGGATTTGGAGGTGCTGGTTCCCGGAGGGACTTCCTGTGCGGGGCACCCAACCGGAGGGACGTAACTTCCAGTTGCTCGGACCACGCGGAGAGCAGACAGGAGAGGACACCATTGCTGATATCAGATGGCAGTACTGGCTTATGAGAGCCTATCTCATACCTGCTTTAAAACCTTGTACCTTTGTGAGTGGGCATTTGACTGATTTTAACATATATACATATAATATATATATATATATATATATATATATATATATATATATATATATATATATATATATATATATATATATAATTAGTGATAATCTATGTTTCACCTATAAACAGGCCATTACTGCCTAATCAAGTCTTGCATGGAGGATTGTAAATTGAAAGGCGAACATTAATAATTTGCACAAGCACATTTGGTTATATTTTATTAAAGCTCTTTTTTCGCTTCATGTAGTATAATGAAAGCATAAATAGGAACATGTACCATATGGTATTTTATTGTGTTCATATGTAGCTCACTTCAGATTTTTATTTCGCTCATGTACCGGTGTGTGAAACCAGCTGCAATTAATATGTAATCAGAGCATAGAGGTGAACAGAGGGGGTGGGGTCGGGCACAGAGCCAGATCAAAGGGTCATGGTAGGGTCATGTCTTGTGGGACAGCTTACAGGGGGTAGAACCAAATAAAAGGTCAGGGTGGTGTCACGTCTTGGGGGAGGGACTACAGTTGTTACACGCTGACAAGGTGAACAGAAGTTAATCACATTCATTAGAAATGGTAATTATCTGAATACTTTCAACCACCAGGCCACTATATATGAAAACGTACGTTAGTCATTCGTTGACTCAGATCTTCTTTTAACCTTATAGATACGCCACCTTATCACAACAGTACCATCTGTGAGCGACACACTGCATGTGTTGATGAGTGTCAGCCACATTAAGCGCTACACCTGCTTCTCTTAAATGTTCAGACAGATCACTAAAAACATTCATTCACATTTCCACAATTAGGTACAGAATTATAAGAAGAGTCAACTTTGCTGTCATGGTAGTGATGTACATTATTATTGTTAGATTACTACACAACATATGCAGTGTATGTACAACAGAACACTTAATTTTACAAAGCATTCCTGCATGAACATTGTATGTTGTATGGTGTTTAAAATAAATGTGACAATTAGGTTCACATGTATATTTATGTTAAGATGGATAATGTACAGCTTGCCTGAAACATATCATTGTCATTTCGTTATGTGATGCTGATATTTAGCCATAAATACTCCCACTACACAAACTTCATGCTAATTATGTACACATGTCAATAAAATTCTGATGTTATTCTTCTATATAGTTGCTCCTGCAGCTCCTGGAACACCTGACACTGAACATGTCTCATCACCTGTCTCATCAAGGTCATCATCAAGCATGGAAGTTGAGTGTTTGAGGTGAAGCACATCTAATGTGTGCATTTGTCGAATTTCATGTGCCATGCAAAATAAATGCCTTTCACATGTAATTAACTTCACATCAGTTATTGTCACAGAAGATGTAGTGTTTCCTGACAACATGTATTGTGTGTGTTGTAACCTATCAGCTAGGAGTTGTGAGGTTACAACAACCTTTCATTCATTCTTCTTTCAGACTGAGTCGAAACATCATTGTTACTTCAAGCATCATCTTTTAATTGGACACAAAATAAAAATTATGGAAACATGTTACTGCTGCGGCAGAGTTTATTCGAGCATTTGCCCGTTCTCTGCCGCAGCAGTAGCCTGGCGCGCGCCCGAGAGTGACGGGCGCGCGCCGAAGCAGCGGAAGAGCGCCCTCCGATCGGGGCGCTCTCCCTACCGCTGCCGGGTCCGCCGGGTCCCCCGGAACCCCCTGCCGCTGTCCCGCGATCGCGGGACACCAGGGCTCCCTCGGGGAGCCCCTGGACGCGCGTGCAGGGGGCGCACGCTCCCGAAGACGCGTGACCGCGCGTCTATGACGCGCGGCACGCCGAGGGGCGGCCACTAGCAAGCCGGGAGATTTCCCGGCTTGCGGTACCGACCACACTCGAATAAAGTGTGTCGGTACTGTATGTGTTACACTATGAGAACAACTATCATTATATTGAAAAACAAGTGAAAGTTCCATGGCAGTTCATAATGTCTTTCTTTATTTGTAGAACCAGATGTTGCCGCTCAAGGACAAATTCACTCAAGTGACCATGAAGCTGTTGACACTCCTGGATTAACACAGCATTCAAGTCCTCCTGCTCGTGACACCTACTCAGCTATTGCAGCTTCTGAAGAACGAATCTTAGGTGAAGAAAATCGTTGCCATTCAGAAATGATGTCAGTGCTTGACAGGATGATATCACTGCATGAAAGGATGCATGAAAGGTCAATATCACAAATGTCACAAATTCAAAAAGTCATCATCCAAGTTCCTAAAAAAATCCAAAATGTAAACAGGACATTACAAGCACTAGTTCTGAATGTCAGCCAAGCAAATCAGTTGTGAATGACAGCAAGAGAACAACAATTCCACTTTACCCCATCTGAGGATGGATATTTACATGCTGCAACTTTTTCTCCTGAGTCATCAGTTCTTCATTCCCCAGTTCTGGATGATACCGGTACAGTAGGTGCAAGTTCTGTGCAGTTCCCTCTCAACATCCAACCGCTTACATCTGTTCAAAATCTGGAGCCGACACCTACAAATGAGACACGAAAAAGAAAGTTAGGGCAACAATTACTACTAACCAGCTTTTGGAAAAAGATTAAAACACCAAAACAAGAAACTGCTCCACCATCACTCTTGCAATGTTTATCAACTGCTTCATAACTGCCACAGCCCACACCCAGTGCACCTGAAGTGCCACAGACCACACCCAGTGCCCCTGAAGTGCAACAGCCCACACTTAGTGCCACTGAAGTGCAACAGCCCACACAAAGTGTCCCTGAAGTGCAACAGCCCACACCCAGTGCCACTGAAGTGCCACAACCCACACCCAGTGCCCCTGAAGTGCAACAGCCCACACCCAGTGCCACAGAACTGCCACAGGCCAGTACAAGTCGAACAGTTAAGGCCAGAGTACTTGGCAAAGGGAAAAGGCAAACACAAAAGCCAACAAGCAGGCCTATGACTCGCTCTCAAAAGGATAAACAAAAATAAATAATCACATTCACTAAATTTGTTGGTGTCCTGGTGGTGTTTACTGCAGACTATTTCATGCATAGTGTATTTATGATCATGTACAGATGCTTGATAACATTCAAGTATGTCCTTGTACACATGAATGTTTAGAAATGCTCACTGACTGAATGAAGGCATATTTGATAACATATGAATATGTATTAATCATCAGTTGATTAATGGTACAACATTATTACACACTTGCCATGTTAATGGAAGCTGACATTCACTTAGCTCTTGTTCAAAATGAGATGTATATGGGTTATTTTTATAATGTAGATAGTCCTTTCATGCTAATATTATTGACATACAACTTTAAGTAACTACCCATATAACAGCATACATTTTTATGTTATGTTTTCTGGTGTCTTAACTCTGTAAGACATTACTTACCTTAATCTTCTTTCATAGTTCATAATGTTGGCATGTGATCATGTATGATTTTTGGTTAGAATAACAGATCTGTAAGTGTGTATGAATATATCTGTAGTCTCTCTGTATCTCTATGGATATATGTATACACACACACACACACACACACACACACACACACACACACACACACACACACACACACACACACACACACACACACACACACTTGCTAAAATTATGGTATCAGTATGATTGAGCCCCTAATTCACTGAGCTGTATTTAACTTTGAATATGATTACAACAAGGCCTACTTACACATATCAATGGATTTAGTTTAGCACTCTATATATAATATATATATATAATCAGAATGAACATTACAGTCCTTCATGGCTGAAAAGAGGCCTTGTTTGCTGTTAAATACAACTTCTACACTGCTGACTCAAATAGGCCTTCAAACATACGCACCCAGTAATGTTATAAACTGTAAAGAACTGTTAAGATAATTACAACAAGGCCTGTTTGCACACAAGGCCTTCAATGTAGATATATATATATATATATATATATATATATATATATATATATATATATATATATATATATATATATACATGTCTGTCTTTTCTGGGTATGCACCTTAACCCTGGCTGTGCTCAAAGCTGTGACCATGCAGCAAGCTTAAGCCTATAGAGAACCATGTTAAAAATGGTTTTTGAAGCAAAAAGTGGCACTGTGTGCTCATTTGCATGTCATTCCCCAGAATCCCTTGCTGCAGTGGAAGTGCTGTGTGCTGGATGATAATGGTGAAAGGCGGGGTTGCAGACCTGCCTAAGACATGCAGATGAGCATACAGTTGTATTTACATTTGCATATTTGCTTTGCTGTGGAGGGTTTTTGTCACTTTTTTTACTCACTATAACTTAACTGAGTATGGTAAGCTCCATCCTTTAGCTTCTCTGCATACCCAGTTTACCAACCCCACACTGATGAGACCCATAAATGTCGAAACAGCCGTTAATACAGCACGATCTGGTACAGTCAATACGGGCAGCTTCTCTTATTATTGCACATGTATGTACTTAGATCTTGATGTATATGCATGTTCTCTTTTGTTGCACACTATGTATATTTAGCCATGGTTACCAAGGCGCTATCAGGTTGCATAGTGACGTCACTATGTGGACAGAATTGGTATAACAGGTGACCAATCATACTAGGGTTCAGATCAAGTTGTTTCATTGGTGCTGGTCAGTATCAGTATGTTCAATTGGCTGTGACGTGTTATGGGTTGTACCTGGGATTGTAATTTGGATTTTCTATGATTGTTTTCAGGTGATTTATGTATGTTTTTAGGGGTATATATGGGTGCTTGTATTAGTCTGTTGTGCAACGCCCTGAGGAAGGTCCCGTTGTGAGGACCGAAACGTTGGCGGCCCTGTGTTTCATAATACACTTTTTTGACATCAACTTTGCAGTGTGCTGTCTTCTTTGGTCATCAGGATCCCCTGGTTACCACACGTCTATATACTACATATGGGACAAGCATCTGCCTCCTAAACCAAACCGTGAGTGCAAATCTCCATACCATGACTATATATATATACATATATATACATATATATATATATATATATATATATATATATATATATATATATATATCTACACACAATATATAGTTAATTATATATAGATAAATATATATGTGGATATATTTATATATATCTAACTATATATATATATATATATATATATATATATTTATTTATATATATATCTATACCTATGTATATATCAAGTGAGACTAACAGAGAGAGTCAAAGAGAGAGAGAAACAGAGAAAGAAAGAGAGAGAAATAAAGAGAAACAGAGAGAGAGAAAGGCAGAAAAAGAGACAAAGAGAGAGATGTGTGTCTGGTTAATTTTAGCTAAGTGTAAGCAGAAATCTGTTCATCCTAGCACTGTAGATGATTTCACACACATTGTTATTCTAATTAAACTAGTCAACTTGTTTTGCACATGTTGATTGCCTAAGCCGAAAGTAAAGTTTCGATTCCTGTGAAAAGAGTGTATCTTAGACAAAGAATTTCAGCCAATTATTGTAACAAATTTCTTGTGGGAGAAAACCTAGGCGTATAACAGTTAGGTTGTATTATAACCTTGGAACACACCGCGAAGATAACATGTAACTATTCACACATTCAGCAGACATCCGTATGCGTTCAACTTAACACAACGTACACTTGGAGAGAAGAAATGGCAGAAGCTTCCACATTGCACAGCCATCCACGTAAATCATACAAATTTATGATTTATGAAGCAATCGAATCAACGCCAGAGAAAAGTGCAAACGTGGCCAAAATCTATGACTTGATCCAAAAGAAATATCCATATTACCAAGAACCTGACAAACACCGAAATTTTAAAACTTCTGTACGATTCACTTTATCCGCAAATTAATGTTTTGAGCGTGTCCATGATTGGCTAGATCAACAATATGGATGCTGGCATGTTGCACCATCATTTAAACTTACCATGGAACATGGAACATATCTTCTGTTAAATAGCATATTTTTGCCTAATACCAGTGACACTGAAGCCGCACCGACTGTCACGTCTGCTGATATACCTGCACCCTACATTCATCAAGACCACATGCAAGATGGACATAACTACTATGATATGTATCCAAACTTATATGGGCAATACCAATGTGGATGGGAAAACAACCAACAACTGTACGTACCTCCGGACGTCTTGTTTGAAGAAGCCACTGCAGATCCATATGACGCCCTCATGGAGATGTGTGTGATTCAGGATTAAACGGTTGCCTCAACCATGGATGATACTGTTGTGCTTTCCTGGAGCGAGCAGTTGCAGTCAAATCAGTTTTGACTTCTACAAGAATAGTAAATACAAATTTCGTTATGCCTTTACTCAAATTATGTATGTGTACATTAATAATATACACCATTTGTTAGCCAAATGAGTGTATACAGCTTAACATTGCAGACAGCCTTACATGTAGCGTGCACAAAGACATTATTTCCTATAACAATATACTACATGACGGACCATTAGTACACATTGGTGACGGAGTCCTAAATCATAGATGCTTATCGCTTTTAAAGTATCATTTCAACATGTTACACTAACTGTAACACACACACACACCTCATTGTTTAGCATTCAACATACTGTATAAAAACAAAGTGTCGCCCACATACGACGTGGGAACCTGGTCATGTCCTAAGGCATCCTTAAAAAGGTTACCTATGCAAGTCCCACCCCCAACCGACGTGCGCACATGAAACCGTATTAGCTGTGCCCGTAGCTTATTGTTACGGTCAGTGCAGTGTGTCATGCACGCGCGTCGGTGGGGCGGTGCGTGCACAGCACTGGAGGCCAATGTTCATTCAGTGGGAGGGGTGTTTGCGTGCTTTTCACGGTGCCTTAACATGATGTCACACGTATTTTGTTCGCTCATTGGCTGATCGGCCGATGTGGCCGTGGGCACACGTCCGTTTAAAAAGTAAAGATATATGTGTGTTCAAGTGAATTTGTTTCGCTTCCATATCATAACTTTCAGTCATGATATGCGTAATGCTAACAGCTCCATGGAGAGACATGTATTGAACACACAGCGTACACATTGTTTTGCGCATGCGCTAAGACTTAGTCCACAAATTTGTGACGTGCGCGCGCAACAGACGTTGTGCGCGCACATTATTATGTATACAGGCACCGGAACTAACATATCAGTAGTAATGCCAGCAACACGATTTGAAAAATGAGACAGTTCTATATCTGTAGTTTTATCCTTGCAGTTTAAACATATACGTAACTTATGCGTGAATATCCACAATCATATAGAGATGTGTTAAGTGTTGTCATGCTGAGACATAAATAAATGTGCCATCTTTAAACATCATGTGTTTGCTGTATTTCACAGATGTCGAGGATGAATACATGGGACCAATGTATGATTTCAGATGGCCCAATCGTTATATTAGATGATTGTGACGACTAGCGAACAACTATTATAATAAATATGTAACAATGCTTTAAATGATTGGTGCGCAGATTAACAATCACTACATAATGTTATCCTATAGTGCAAATATTTACTATGCACTTAATTATCATAATGATGTTGCTAAGCACTGAAGTTAGAACTTCTATTGATATTTTTTTATTTTCTACTAACATTATATGTATTGCCATGTGATATATGCAACCAACATTATCACTCAGCAAACACATTAATCTACTATATATTATAATCTCACATGTGACTTGTCAAAGAATGTAAATGGTACATAACAACTCCTCGTCGACATTGTATCTTAACGTACACAATAACAATAGTGAGGTGATAGAAACTTTTTAGTCATGTGAATGTTATATTATCACCTAAGTTGTAGTGGTAACCTAACATGCATGAGCTAATGAATGTTAGGTAAAGATCATTAAACCATTAACTTTTGTGTGTACATTTAATTCACACGAGTAACTATAGTTTAGTGTTATTAGTAAACGTTCAACACATACATAGCTAAGTGAGGCCGATGATAAAAGCAACATCACTAGCTGAGCAGGGTTTATCTCCTTCTCTCCCCCCACCCCTATATTCCATGAATGGATGTTGTGACGTTGCCAAAATTACATGTTATGTAATGTACGTAATGATAAGAAAACACACTGCACAATAACCACCAAGTGTAGATAAACGCACGGACACAATACAGAAACGACATGTTTCAATTGTCACATCTTTTTCATTACGTTCTGTTTATACATCCTGTACTATACCTGTATCGAGGTTTGCACATCTTATGACAGATGTGAATTCAAATACATACCATGAGCAGAAATTGGAGTGATATACCTTGAAAAAGAAAACATGAATGAATATAAATCATTGTCATGACATGTTCATTAAGGTAAGCAACACACAGAAGTGACAATTTTGTATGTGATATGAAACAAAATCTATAATACGTCAAATATGATCTTAAATACACAATAGTGTACACATCATTGTGACACATGTCACACTCCAAAAGAAACATTGTATGTAACCATACTGCACTAGCTATTGACTATCGACATAGTAGGTTTATAGTGTATGCATAACCAAAAATAGCATGTACATAAAATATAGATTTTGTACACATTATTTCTTCACGTACACACAACACCTTTTATTGGTAAGAAGTATAATACAACCTGTTGATGAATGACATACCGGTGCCACATGCAATTGTCCACACAGCAGAGAAGAGAAAGGTGTGAGAACCATATTCATCTGTTTCCTAAGTGAATGGTATTTGTACAAATGTATTTATCATTACAATGAATTAATACATCTATGTAGTTATATGAACATATATGTATTTGCTTACATGAAAAATAGGTGTTTATGACATTCTGACGTGTCTCCACACCACCGGCTATTTGCTCAGTGTCAGCTGGTAAATTTAAGGGATGCTCCTCCTCCAAGCCCTGACGTATGTCGGTTTGTATATTATTGCGGAGTGCCAGATTGTGCAAAATGCAACATGCAATGACTATATCTGACACTTTATCAGGCTTATATTGCAATGCCCCCCCTGTTCTATCTAAACACCGAAATCGTGTTTTCAGAAGCCCAAATATCCTCTCTATGACAGATCGGGTAGATATATGGGCAACATTGTACCTCTCCTCTGCTTCACATTGGGGTTTGCCACAGGGGTCAACAGCCACGGCCTAATTCTGTATCCTGAGTCACCTATAATCCATTGTGCGAAAAAATGAAACAATTTGTGTTAACATTATTACATTGAACAGTTCATATAAAAACTAGAGTTGTTTGTTAACACATCATAATATGTACTCACCCACCAGCCGACCAGGTCCAAAATAGCCTTCTTCGAAAGCATGGAAGATTGATGAGTTTCTCAGGATAGAGGAATCGTTACTGGAACCAGGGAATTTGGCTACCACATGCATAATCTTCATCGTGGCATCGCATACCACCTGTACATTCAGGGAATGGTAGTGCTTACAGTTGCGGTAAGCATGCTCACTCTGACTAGGCGGGATCAAAGCAACATGGGTGCAATCTATTGCACCCATCACACATGGTATCCAGGATATGGTATAAAAGCCATTCCTGACTTCCAGCCACTCTGTGTGCTCTGTAGGAAAATGAATTTAATTCCTAGCGCGTCTATTCAGTGCACATAGAAACTGGGTAAAGGCCCGCGAGAATGTAGATTGCGAGACCCCGCCCACTATGTCCACAGTTGTCTGGAATGACACGGAAGCAAGATAATGTAATGAGCACAGCATTTTAACAAGCCCAAGGACTGCATGACCTCTGACTGTCACAAAATCTAAATCTCCGTGTATCTCTTCATAAAGAGCTAAGATTGCTGCTGAACTCAAATGATAGCGACTTACAATCTTCTCCTTACTCATCCCATCTAACATGGTTCTCTCCCTGTACAAACGAGGATGAGGCACATCTTCTCTCCTCTCTCTTCTCTTCTCATCTCCTTGCCCTCTCCCTCTCCCTCGACCTCTCCCTCTACCTCTCCCTCTCCTGTCCGCGTGCCTGTCCCTGTCACTGTCTCTGTCCCTGTCCCTGTCCCTTCCTTGGCCTGTGACATCCTCTCCATCAGCAAGCCTCTCGTCCAGTAGAATCTTCCTCCGTCTCATAAACATTTGCATCCTTTTCAGGTCTGTAGCTGTCAATGCGCAGGTAATTGCCCTCCTTTAAATACCTATGTGATGATGTCAGGTGACTTGATGAAGTCCAAGGTGTTACATTAACATATCCAAGTTGTTCACTCCCAACGTGTATCCAGTGTACCAATTAAAATGATTATTTATGTGTGTTCACCAGGCAATCATGATATTTGAGAATGATGTAACGTTAAGCTTTGTACAACCATTTATTGGCAAGTATTTCTGGAATATGTAATGCATGTACCACTTCAGAACGCAACACTCAGTCATCTAATTAGGATACAACCATGACATTGACGTTGAAAAAGTATGTTGCAACATGTCTAATTTGGCATGTTATTGTCACCTGTTCACATGAACTAATTGTAAAGTGCATATACATAATTTATTGCCATCAGGATACTTGCTATTGATTCCGTTTCAATCGTGTAAAAATGAGTAACTATTATAGATGTGTGTATAAGTTAGCATGAAGTGATTCTAATGCATCGTGTACAATGTAAACATACAATGTTATTGAGTGTCAAATTGCGGACGTCATCAAAAGAGGGAGGTCACAAAGTACATGTAAACATGAAAAAAACCAGCTACATTTACATTTGATCATGCGTTACACATTCAAAGCATTCTGTAATGTATACCAACATTACTATACGCTGGATATGTTAGATGTGTGAAATCTGTTACATCATATAATAAATTGAAGCACACTTATGTAACATTTTTCATATTATGGGACCTGTTCCTTTAAGAGTTGAGTATAGGATTTTCCATTGACACATCATAACATTAAGACTAATGTGACACGCAAATCATTATAACATGTATGATGTAATCATACATGTATGATGTAATCATACATCAAATCATCATAACATGTATGAAGTACAATGTTATGCCAATAATAAACGTAAGCGCTGACACGATGAAGTGAATGACCTCGACACTGTAATGCCAAGCACATTTTTATTATGAGCAATAGAACGTAAACAGTCCTATAATGTTATAAGTCCCCGCTCCATTGACTCCATTGATGTAGAGATGAGGTTTTTTTTCTAAGTGCCGTCCCGGCAACCTTGCCGATCCTTCTCCCCTCCAACTTGCCAACTTTAGTTGGCGGGACCAATTGCCAATGAAATCTCCATTTCTGAGTGTCGATCAGCACCGATAAGCTGATCGGGGATACTTGAATGCAGCCGATTTCAAAAAGTGCCAATAAGTGCTGATAAGTGGGTTATCGGCAGCCCCATGCCGATAAATTTTTATCGGCAAGAAAAACTGCCGATTTTGAGCACTTATCGGCGCTTACTGAATCTCAGATCCCATTTTGGTGGGAAAATGCCGATAAAAGCCTTATCGGAGCTTACTGCATGAGGCCCTTAATACACTGGCGACACACTTTATTCGAGCTCGGCTAGTCCCACGAATTCGGGTATACCCGGGTGTATTGAGGTTTGTGACTGTTTTCTGCCCGAGTGCATTGGGTTATTTTCCAGGCAGGGATTGAAGCATTTTATTCCCGCTGGCTGCAATACTGCACAGTATATATATATATACTGCATTATAATTCATGAATTTATGCCATCTGGTAGACACGCGAAGCATTGCAGCCTATTAAATCCTAATCATTATCATTTAACAGATCAGCCGCCCATCAGCCAGGCATGAACCCAGGCTGGGAAGGCAAACGCAACGGGGCTTGTCAGAGGTGAGGAGCGGCGCATTCCAGGTATCTGCCAGGTACATACTGGGTTTTTGCTCGAATAAAGTGTGTCGGTGCAGTAACTACAGATGCCTGCGGAATATATGCACAAGGCAAACAAGACACACAAAAGCCCAATATTTCTCTGACAATCTTCACCAGAATACATCATATCCAGCTAACTTCTGGAAGGTCATAAACAATATATTCCAACCTTCTAGCCATCAACAACCATGTCATATCATTAAGGAGGATATTACTCTGGCAAATTCCACTGACATTGCAAATACATTCAATTAATACTTTGTGGGTGTGCTACTGATTTCTTAGCAAAACGCAACCCGAGCTATAAACATTAAGTTCAATCTCGGAGAACCCACATAGCCCCATCCTCTTCCAACACTGCCCACAATTTTCAATTTGTCCCTGTATCTAAAGAGGAGATTATAGAAGCGGTCCTCAAATTAAAACTAAGCAGCCAATGTGGACCTGGCCTACTGCAATCAAAGTTCCTATGACTTGGTGCCCCAGCCAATGCCATACCTCTTGCTTCCTTAATCAACTCTATTTTGTTGGCAAGCCATATCACTAAGACTTGGAAAACTGCCAGAGTTGTCCCGATCTTCAAAAGTGGGGACAAAAACATTTTTCTCAAACTACAGGCCAATCTCTCATCTCCCAATACTATCTAAAGTCATGGAAAAATGTGTTCACTCCCAATTAAGCGATTACTATACCAAGACAACTTTCTCTAGCCAATTCCAATCTGGCTTCCCCCCAAATATTCCACAGTAATTACCCCCCTAAAAGTTTGCAATGAGATCCAGTGTGGAATGAAACTGGGACAACTTACTGGTGCAATATTCCTAGATTTTGCAAATGTGTTTGATACTGTTGATCATGCTATCTTGCTAAACAAGCTCTAGTGCTCTGGAATGGGGAAGCATGCTTTAAACTGGTTTTATTCCTACCTATCTGATAGATCCCAACATGTCTCTCTCGTGCACTAATTCCAACCCCTTGGATATGACCTGTGGTGTCCCGCAAGCCCTTTTCTGGGGTGCCGACTCTTCTCATTCTTCATCTCTGATCTTCCTACAGCTTGTATGGGAGCTTCAATACAGATGTACAGTATGCTGATGACACAATCTTCTGTATATGCACACAGCCCTTGCTTCTCTGACCTTGAACACATACTTCAATCTGATTTTGAGACTTACAAATTGGATTTCCCAAGCAAGCTGTTTTTAATAACTGACAAGACTGTAACAATGGTATTTGGGACCAGCGCTAAATTTCTAAAGCTACCAATGCCAGAGCTTCAGATCAGAACCAGCTCTAATTCATCCTAGCCCCTGTAAGTAGTTTCAAATATCTGGGCATATGGTTTGACTCCCATTTAAAATTTGGGTTGCGCATTGATACCCTGACATCCAAAAACTATGCCAAACTACTGTAGTGCCGACGATTATTCTAAAACAAACCTGGGACAATCTCCAAAAAGACCCAGGTACATGCTGGGTATATGCTGGGTACATGCTGGGTACATTTCAGTGACATTTCTGCAGACTGACTAATGGCCCATCGGATTAAGAGCGGGGGTCCCTGGCAGTCCCATTCAAACTGAATGGGACTGCCAGGAACCCCTGCTGTGTTAATCTGATGGGCGATTAGCCTCTGCAGAAATGTCATTGAAATGTACCCAGCATGTACCCAGCATGTACCTGGCTAGTTTAAGGCAAGTTTTAGAATGCTCTTTGGCTCGTCTGTATGTGTACTTTATAGGAACAATTCCTCCCTAAGCTCGCTGGTCAGAAAGCGCAACGCACGGCAGAAGCTAATGCCAATTATAGACACGGGGACACAGTATATGGCACAGCACCCCAAACTCATCTTAGAAAACTAGACCCCTCTACAATTCAATATGCCGCATTGTCCTCCAATGTAACGACAACACACATCACTGTGAAATGCTCAATGAACTACATTGATCATCACTTGAGCCTAGGCGCAAAGTTAATCTGTCTTCTCTTCAAATATTTTCTGGGCAAGCTAGCTGTCTATCTTAAAAAGCCCCTCACACCTACCACACACAGCACGTATCACCTGAGATCTGACTCCAAACGATTGTTCACAATCCCAAGGTTCAACAAAACATCCGGCCGCACCTCCTTCTCTTACTGTGCACCTCACAACCGTAACAATCTACCCAAAACTCTCACAGCTGCCACCAGTCTAAGGTCTTTCAAAACTAAAGCTGTCTCACATTTTAATCTGGAATAAGAAACTGAAATTGACTGCCCGGTGCTTCCTTGGTACAGTACCACAGCACCGCCCAGTGGTGGATAAATTAATCAAGCAAATGCAAAAAAGGAAAATAAGCAATATAAATAAAAATAACGACAATAAAGTATAAAATCAAAGGACCCTTCAACCTCATAAGGGGAAATCCTCTAGAGAACCAAAAACGCAAACGATGAGGGAGTGTGTCCTAGACTGATCAATGGTGTTCTGCAGCAGCTTCAAGTGGTGAACTGCCTGGTAGCCAAGCTAGAGCTGGTGGGGAAGAAAAGGGGAAGGGGGGGAAAAGGAGACAAGGAAGGGGCTGATGGTCACTCCTGATGAAGCACGTTAACCCTATCTTGCGAAACGGTGGAGGAGGAGGCAATCCGTTCCCAGTTGATCGTGACGTCAGACGCCGACTCCATTCAAGCTGTACGAGAACCCCAGCGGCCGCTTGTGGGTATCGTCAGAGACTGTTAGAGATGGAGGAAATGCACACCAGACAGCATTGGCTGTAAAGATACCTTTATGTGCTCTGAGTGGCAGTACAGAGTGTGAGTACGCCCTCAGGGGGGCTTTTTTATGTGTTGTTTATTAAAGGTGTTTTGTACTACTACACCATCAGCCCCTTCCTTGTCTCCTTCCCCCCCCCCCTTCCCATTTTCTTCCCCACCACCTCTAGCTTGGTTATCAGGCAGTTCACCACTTGAAGCTGCTGCAGAACACCATTGGTCAGTCTAGGACACACTCCCTCATCGTTTGCGTCTTTGGTTCACATTTTAATCTGGTCTGTAACTGATTGATACGCCTAAAAGATAAAATATGTTAAACTATTCATACAAGTGTGATGGTGAGGCGATAACCAGGCCCTTAATATAGGTCAAGCCCTGTTTTGGTTACCTCTGATCCAAATATTAGGGTTCAAGATTGTTAGCTCTTGCGCCCATCCACTGTACAGTCATAATGTGTAAATGTGCAACAATAAAGATGTTGTGTGTTTTTACCTTTTCAGGGATGCCAGCGAGCAGGGATTGCTAGGGTATGAGTTTCCAGGGGGGGTTTGCAGAGAAATTGTTGTCAGAAAATGCCTAGGTAGTTGGGGTCTGGAGTTATCGGTTCTCCTAAAAATGTACTTGAGAATCATGCTTGGTTCTCGGATAAATGAAGTCACATTGTCCTGGCAATATCTTACCTCGAAAATGCTTGCGCAACTCACCGCTAGGGTTCCCTGCTTCAGCATAGCCCAGAAAGATAAATTGAGCCAAGGGATGCAAATTGTCCCTGTAACTATGAGGGTTCCCTAGATTAAGGGGGATACCCAGTTAATGCCCAGAGCCTGTATTGGGGTTCTTGGGCACACCAACCATAAATATAAGGTTGTGAGGGGACTCTTAGAGTCCAGTCCAAGTCTCTGAGATAGTGTGTGAGGAATAAAGGCTAGTAGAAAATAAAGTGCAGCTTTCTATTCTATTCCCCATACCCAGAGACTTTGGATGTATTAAAAGAATATTTTATTAACATTGTTTTTAATACTGTATGTACTGTTGTGCACTGTATTTGAGCTGGGACTTTCGGAACAATGTTCAGGGAGGCTACCAGGGCTACCAAGTTGGTGCCAGTAAGTCTGCTGGACATCGGAGATGAAAGCCACCAGAGAATGCCAGGTGTGTGAAGACCATTTGGGTAACAGGGAAGGGCTCAAATACCCACATCCTGGGATGAATGGCAGTCGTCTATGCTGCCATTTGTCCTACCAGACATGGAGGAGCCTGACCCAGTGGGTGGCATCTGAATAGCTTCGCTCTAATTGGCTATTGAGAAATTTTCCACGCTCTGATTGCCTGTAGTATTTTGTGAATGAACTCCAAAATACTATCAGAAAACCCTAAGCCAATCACCGGTGAGATTCTGAGCACCAAAAGTGCTCTTGGGCGAAGCGAGTCCAGCTTTTTGTGGCCAAGTTCTCAGAAACGAACGTAGCGATCGCGGTTGGAATTTCAAGCCGATTTTAGTTCCAAGACGTTTGGTGCTAAGTCCCGGTCAAGGAAAACCTCTTATTTAGAGTGCCCTACAGTTGGAAAGTCTAGTTTTTGACCCCAGTCCCCACGCAAGTGTGTCTTTGCACCTGTATTTTGTGTTCCACTGTGTGTATGCCCATTTCTGTGAATAAACTTCAATTTATTTCATTATCTTGTTTTGCTCAATCGGTAATCTTGGTACAAGGTGTACAATAAACCTGGTCTCACAATGTCTTTATACATAATGTGCAACCCTGTTCACTTAATGTAACCATGTATTTGTAACAATATATTTGTCATCATAAGGCCTAGTTTATAGTAGGGGGTACGGCGATTGTGTGACATCAGCCGTCATCATCCGTACGGCGATTCCTGCGCTCTGGTGCAGGAGACCAGAGATTGCAACTAAGGGGCATGGCAGAGGCGTGATAGTGAGCGGTTCACCCTCATTAACTGAACCGCTCACGTGCCGCAAACGTCACACAAAAATTGTTGTTGAAGTAAAAATCCTCTGACTTCCAGCGTTCGCAACCGCGTTACATCACCCATTGCCATTGCGCCCATTATGGGCACCTGCAATGGAGTGCATGTACTTGTTACGGTGCTGCGCAATGTCGGCAAAACTCTGTGCCCAGGACAAAATTGAAAACGAGAGGTAACTCTCAATGTATTACTTCCTGAGAAAACATTTTATAAATAAATAAATAAAACTGGAATTTTACTGCATTGAATATTTATTTATATAGAGTCAACCATGTATGCCGTGCTTTAAATATATATATATATATATATATATATATAGGAAACCAGGTGTCCCACCAAGGAGACAAAAAACAGCACTCAAGGTATATTGCAAAAGTGTATTTGAAAAAAAGCAGGCACATATAAATCCAACGTTTCGGTCCTGTATAGGACCTTCCTCAGGGGCGTGCTGGAGAACACTGCCCAAGGAAAACATATATACCCATCACCCACCTGTGTGCATAATCAAGAACCAGCTGATTGTAATTAAAAACGGGAGTACTGTAGGCGCATGGGAGCCCTGTCATCACTGTGCAGCAGCTCAGCCTCACCACTCCTTTGTTTACACTTAGCTATCAATGCCAGACACACCGCACATGTGCGCCTGCGGGTGGAGCCAGTGAGCACACCAGTCATTCTAAGGCATCCCCCGTTGCCATGGCGACGCAACTAAAGCGTCTGTAACCATGGGAGTGTAGGCAGAAGCACACTGCAATAGGGAGCAGGGGCACTGAGCCGTTTGAACATGATGACGTCACATCACCAGCAGCAACAGGTCCTGTAACCAAAATGAAAGTGCAGTATTAAAAACACATGAAGAGGTGAAAATATATACTCCAGATGCACAGTATTTCTAAAAATCACTATCAATAGTGCAACAACAATAAATATACTAATATCACTCTAACATGCTACCAAGAGAAATGAATAGTGAATGCAGATTTGCTTGTAAGAGTTTGAAAAAGCAGACATAAAGGAAAGGAAGGAACAGGAAGGGGGAGTGGAGGAAAAGGGGAGAGGGAAAGGGGGATGGGAGGGAAAGGGGTGATGGGAGGGAAAGGGGGGAGGGAAAGGGGAAGATGGAGGGAGGGAATGGGGTGGAAGGGGGGCAGTTGGTGCATCCATGGCATAGTGCCAATACCTTATTCTTGGCACGCAGTATTCACATCCCCATAGTGGCAAACCACGCCTAATTCAGGACTATATGAACTGTGAAAGTAGATATGTTGTCTACTTCATCCGGTGCCCTTTCGGACTATATTATGTCGGTAAAACGACGCGCATGCTAAAGGAGCGGATTAGTCTGCATAGATCATCTATTAGGAAGGCATTGGCCGACAACACTGGATTGGAGGACCATAAATTGTAACCAGTTGCGAGGCACTTTAAAAACTTTAAGCATAGCCTTGCAACACTGAGGTGCATGCCTATTATGCAAACGCACACGTCCATTCGTGGTGGTGACAGAGGAAAATTATTACTGCAATTGGAAACAAGGCTCATCTATGAACTTGATACTATGGCACCCAGAGGACTTAATGAGGATTTTAAACTGGGTTGCTTTTTGTAGCAACAGTAGTATCACTGTAGGGAGATACATTTATGAGTTAAAGTTGGGGATCCCACTGCCATCTTTCACCTCTGTGTAGTTAGAATTATCCGTTTCTGTATTCATCTTTGGGCTTATTTTTGCCTTATTATGTGACCCCATTTTTGCTCCTTAGCACCCCTTCCGCTCCTCCCCCCCTTCCCCCCCTTTCCCTCCCTCCATCTTCCCCTTTCCCCTCCCCCCTTTCCCTCCCATCCCCCTTTCCCTCTCCCCTTTTCCTCCACTCCCCCTTCCTGTTCCTTCCTTTCCTTTATGTCTGCTTTTTCAAACTCTTACAAGCAAATCTGCATTCACTATTCATTTCTCTTGGTAGCATGTTAGAGTGATATTAGTATATTTATTGTTGTTGCACTATTGATAGTGATTTTTAGTAATACTGTGCATCTGGAGTATATATTTTCACCTCTTCATGTGTTTTTAATACTGCACTTTCATTTTGGTTACAGGACCTGTTGCTGCTGGTGATGTGACGTCATCATGTTTAAATGGCTCAGTGCCCCTGCTCCCTATTGCAGTCTGCTTCTGCCTACACTCCCATGGTTACAGACGCTTTAGTTGCGTCGCCATGGCAACGGGGGATGCCTTAGAATGACTGGTGTGCTCACTGGCTCCACCCGCAGGCGCACATGTGCGGTGTGTCTGGCATTGATAGCTAAGTGTAAACAGAGGAGTGGTGAGGCTGAGCTGCTGCGCAGTGATGACAGGGCTCCCATGCGCCTACAGTACTCCCGTTTTTAATTACAATCAGCTGGTTCTTGATTATGCACACAGGTGGGTGATGGGTATATATGTTTTCCTTGGGCAGTGTTCTCCAGCACGCCCCTGAGGAAGGTCCTATACAGGACCGAAACGTTGGATTTATATGTGCCTGCTTTTTTTCAAATACACTTTTGCAATATACCTTGAGTGCTGTTTTTTGTCTCCTTGGTGGGACACCTGGTTTCCGGTTATTTTTGTTGAACAAGCACCTATTTCTTAGAAGCCTTTGAAGTGCCTGCTGTTATCTTTATTTATATATATATATATATATATATATATATATATATATATATATATTTTTTTATATATATATATATATATATATATATATATATATATATATATATATATAACAAAAAGCAGCAGCCAGGACTCCAAGCAACAAATGTAAAGTCAAGGTGCATGCTCCATAGAAATCAATATAGAAACCCTGTCTTCCCATAAGAAAAGGCACAAAAGCAGCAACACTCAGATAAAGCAAAAAGACATGTATTAGCAGTTACAAAACAGCACACAATAAACCCAACGTTTCGGTCCTAGGCAGGACCTTCCTCAGGGGGGTGCACCCCCCTGAGGAAGGTCCTGCCTAGGACCGAAACGTTGGGTTTATAGTGTGCTGTTTTGTAACTGCTAATACATGTCTTTTTGCTTTATCTGAGTGTTGCTGCTTTTGTGCCTTTTCTTATGGGAAGACAGGGTTTCTATATATATATATATATATATATATATAAAACAATGCAATATAATATTATTATTGCTGATAATAATAATAATAATAATAATAATAATAATAATAATAATAATAATAATAATAATAATAATAATGCTCCACACAGCAGACACAATACACATACCGCACAGGAATCTGGAGTACAAAATCAGAGGAAGGTTCACCTATTCCTCCAGGAATGCCGTGTACCTCATCATGTGCATGAAATGCCCAGGCGGCTGCTACTGCATAGGTGAGACGGGACAGGGGTTAAACAAGAGAATGAATCTGCATCACCACAGCATTACACGTGGAACAAGAGACAGTCCTGTCGGCGAACATATCTCTGACTGGCCATAAAATAAATGATCTGAAGATGGCCATACTCAAAGGAAATCTTAGAACACCGAAAGAGAGACGGTTGCATGAATACAAATTTATGCAACTGTTCGGGACAGTTAGTGGTTGCCTAAACCGAGACCAAAGTTTCACGAGTCACTACTGACACAAGAGAAATCTCTTCCCAAGAGTGCTAAAGGCCATGTCTATACATATTGCGTTATATGAATGCACACACTGCTGTCTCCTGTACATACAAATACACAATGTAATTCCATCCCTATATACAATTAGGGACCACATAATATCTACACACACTTATAGTAATGCAACACCCTCCTACAATTCTACACCTACCAACACCACTATATACACATCCACTACACACACACCTTTTGTAAAGCGCCGTATACTCTGTGGGCGCATTACAAATTTATATTTACACACACACACACATACTTATTTTCAGGGACCATTTAACCTCAAGTCATAAAACGCATACTGCAAAGGGGGAAGAGATAAGCTTCAATCACAGATCATATTCCAATATGCACTGTTTTAAAGTTAAAAAACATTTTTGGCTTCATTCATTGTAACACCACCGGAAGAGGAGATCAGTGTATCTCGAAAGTTCACACAAATAAAAGCATTTCATTAGCCACAGAACGGTTTCGTCTATTCATTTTTTATACTGTATGTATATATATTTAAAGTGCTGAATACATGGTTGACCCTATATAAGTAAATATACAATGCAGTACAGCTCCAGTTTTATAATGAGCTTCTTGTTCCACAAATAAATTAAATAGCATTTTGCTGATCTCTTAACCAATGAACAAGTTAATCAGACATACAGTAAAAGTCTTTGACAAAATCTTGCAATTGAATAACATATTGATTGAACATTGCATCGTTTTTCAGCAGATCAGCATACTATTTCTTATTGCCCACAAAGGGACGTCATGGAATTCTCTATATAATACCAGTCCCACATGTCCTCATTATCCAGTTATACACACAAGGTCTCATTTGCATGAAAGTTATAAAAATCACTGAAGCAGTTAGAGCCTCAGTCATTGTGCTCAAGCTCTATTGTACTTTACCTGTATCTGTACTCTTACTAAATCACAGGGAATCCTCAAGAAATATCTTCTGATCTTACATTTTTAACCTACAGTACTACTGACGTTCTGAACATATCTAGCAGAGAGCTACTGTACCATCAATTGGTTTGATATCTTGCTGAATCTAAAACCTACCAATAACTGCATATTGGTGTGATATGACAGCTTGGACCAGTGGTAAGTTAAATACAGCTACAGTTCTGTTCAGAGTTGTACTCTCACTGCGCGTCTCTTACAGACTGATGTGATCCAGTAGGATTCACACAGTGGGAGTCCCATTCAGAAGCAGGGATCCTGCTGTGTTAATCTTGATGGGCCATTCCCCCCTGTCAAGCACTGGGTCACGAATGCTCGACTTGTGGTCCGCGGTTCACCAGCACATATGCTGCGGCTGCTGATAGATAGGAGAAGCTACATCTGTAGATCAGAAGCAGAAAAGAGAAGATTACTGTACAAGCAGACAACATAATTTACAGTAGGAGATCTGTCCACACCGTGCATACAGTATTTATTATCAAGGAGACCACTGGAACCATTTATAAGACTTCTGTCAGCAAAACTCTAGCTGATTTATTAAAGAAGATTGTTGAAGATATTTTCTCCTTTGAATAAATTTGTGCAATTATTTTCCAATTTGTTTGCACCAGTTTTACAGCCAGGGATCTTTGATACATACTGTAGACATCAAAGTTACAATACAAGAAGACTACACCATTTACAGTAGTGTAGGAGTCCTGTCTTATTATAGATATTATTAAAGGGACCGTTATATCCATTTATCAAAGTCTCCAACATGAAAACAAGAGTAAAACCATCATAAAAAAATGCACCTGATTAAAAAAATAAAAGGAGTTGCACTAAAATGTCTTTTTTTCTATGATAAATCTTTTGACGTCTTTAAACAGTCTTGGAAACACTGATTTTCTGATTGTGAATGAAGCAACTTGAGAAGTTTTACCTTTTGTTCTTTCCTTCCTTTCTTCGTTTCCTGTACTAACACAAGTTATTCACCGGTCAGTAACTTCTAAATATCTCCATAAAAAGAGTCACTTCTTGTAGTATTGATGCGTTCTGCACTAGGAGATCATTCAGTTGTGATAATATACTGTAATGCACAAGTAGATGTTTTAATTTACATTATTCTTTCAATTGACCAAGAAGCTTCCTGGGTGTAACTTGCTTAACTTTCTAGACCACATATAAATTTTCTCCAGATGTTTGGTTAGTTTTATGTCAACCTATAACCTTTTGAAACAGATGTTATGGGATGTTAACAACTATTAAATATTATTTTCCCTTCTTTTCTCATCCCTTCTCTCCAGAATATGCTTCAGGAGAACCAGACAATAGTCACAGAATTCCTGCTTCTCGGATTTCAAAGCCTTCCATGCTTCAAGGTTGCCCTCTTTATTCTGTTTCTTATGCTCTACATCATGACATTAGCTGGAAACCTGCTGATTATCATATTGGTGTCAAACAGTCAAAGACTTGAATCTCCCATGTACTTTTTCCTCAGTCACCTGTCCTTATCTGACATCTTACTTACCACCAACATAACCCCTAACATGCTACATCTTGTATTGAATGGAGGGGGCACCATATATGTTACTGACTGTATCATACAATTTTACTTCTATGGTGCATTAACAACAGTAGAGTGTCTTCTTCTCACAATTATGTCATATGACCGATACCTGGCAATCTGCAATCCTTTGCGATACACCTCCATCATGGACCTCAGACTTAGTCTCCATTTGGTTATCTGTTCTTGGTTGATTTCATTTATGGTAATACTATCTGTGGTTATTTTGATTTTCCAGTTACAGTTCTGTGGCCCTCATATCATTGACCATTACTTCTGTGATTTTGATCCTCTTCTGCAGCTCTCTTGTTCAGATACCTCAATTGTTAAACTGGAAGAGTTTGTCTGTGCAATCCCTTTTGTCCTCTTCCCATTTGTCTTCATCACTTCATCATATGTCTTGATCACCCTCACCATCCTCAGGATCCCATCCACCACTGGGAGACAGAAAGCCTTCTCTACCTGCAGCTCCCACTTGACTGTTGTGGGCACATATTATGGGACTCTAATAGCTGTTTACATAGTACCATCCAGAGGACACTCATTTAATGTAAACAAGGTCATATCCCTTTTGTACACTGTGGGGACTCCTTTTTTCAATCCAATTATATATAGTCTTAGAAATCAGGAGATTAAGTTAGCACTGATGAAATGCCCTTATATAAGGAGCAGTTTTTCTATTTAAATACAACTCAATAGAGAGAACACAATTTTAGCTGCAACCTTTAAAGTTCAATCATTTGTATAAATACCTGTAGGAATTAAAATGGAAAATGCAAAAAGAATAAGGTTGAGCACAATCAAATCTAGGTTTTTAACTTATTTTTTAAAAACAATTACTAAAAGACCGCACAGTCATAAATTACAACACCGGTGTGGAGAATACTGTATATAAAGCCTGGTAGAGAACAGAAATTATACATCGATAATTATTATATATAGACCGCACATGCCTTTCTAACTATCGGCCTGTCTCCCTCCTGCCTTTTGCCTCTAAACTCCTTGAACGTCTTGTATTCTCTCGATTGCTCTATTTTCTCAACACCTATTCTCTCCTAGACACTGGCTTCTGCACTTCTCACTTCACTAAAACAGCCCCCACTAAAATAATTAATGACCTCCATGCTGCCAAAGACAGAGGTTATTACACTCTGCTCATATTACTAGAAACTCGCTGCAGCGTTTGATACTGTGGACCACCCTCTTCTCCTTCACATTCTCCATACTCTTGGTATTTGTAACAAAGCTCTATCATGGATCTCCTCTTACCTCTCCCATCATACTTTCAGTGTCTCTTCTGCTAACACCTCCTCCTCTATCGATCTCTTTGTGGGGGTACCCCAGGTCCTGGGAACTTTCCTCTTTTCTCTTTACACACTCTCTAGGTAACCTAATCATATCTCTTGGGTTCAAATATCACCTCTATGCTGACTACACACAAATTTACTTTTCAACCCCTGACCTTACACCTGTTGCACAGACCAAAGTTTCTGAATGTCTCTCTGCTAGATCATCCTGGATGGCCCCCCACTGACTTAAACTACACATGGCAAAAACAGAACTCCTCATATTTCATCCAAAACCTGGCCCTACTACCTCCTTCCACATTACTGTTGGAAGTACTGTCATACACCCAGTAGCACAGGGGTCACACCCGACTCCTCTCACATTTTCCTCTCGCATTCAAAAGTATCTAAAACCTGGCACTTTTTCTTCTGCATTATTACAAAGATACGCCCTTTCCTCTGTTGTTCGACTGCTAAAACTCTGACACGGGCCCTCATTCTCTCCTGTCTCATTGCCTGTAACATCCTGCTGTCTTGCCTTCCTGCCTCTCACCTGTCTCCCTTACAATCTATCCTAAACACTGCCGCCAGAATCAATCTACTCTTTCTTAAATCTGTCTCAGAGTCTCCCCTGTTGAAATCACTCTCCTATCTTCCTATCAAAACCCACATCATATGCTCCATTCTCCTCCTCAGTTTTAAAGCTTTACACTCTTCTGTCCCTCCTTACATCTCAGCCCTAATTTCTTGCTATGCACCATACTGACTCCTGCGTTCTGCTCAAGGATGTCTTCTCACTACTCCCTTTGTATCTAAAGCCCTCTCCCACCTTAAATCTTTCTCGCTGACTGCCCCACACCTCTGAAATGCCCTTTCCCTCGATATCAGACTATCACCCTTTCTATCCACCTTTAAGACCCACCTTAAAACACACCTGCTTAACGAAGCACATGAGAAGCTTCGTGGCTGATACTATACATCTCATACATAAATCTTGGCCCCTTCCAGACGCACTTACCAAAATGCCCTTCTACTTTCTCTGTACATTCTTCCTACTAACCAATTAGATTGTAAGCTCTTCGGAGCAGGGACTCCTTTTCCTAAATGTTACTTTTATGTCTGAAGCCATTATTCCCATCATCTGTTATTTGTATTATTTGTTATTTATATGATTGTCACGTGTATTACTGCTGTGAAGCACTATGTACATTAATGGCGCTATATAAATAAAGACATACGTACTGTACATACATACATATGTACGTACGTACCAAAAAGCAGCAGCGCATATACAATATTGTATTACCGTTAAATACATGTATTAGGTTGATCAAAACCTAAAAAATGCACATTCACAAACAAAGGTGTTGTGTATATACCTCTATATACTGTATTTTTTTAAACTTTTGCACTTTATTCACTGTTTTAAGTGACCTTTTATACACTCTTTGTACATTCTAAATTAGGCATTTGATCACATTGTATACTTGCATTTTTGCGCACTCTTTATTTCTTTTTACTTTCTATTCTGATCAAGCCTACACTTGCAGGATGTCTAGAGTCACCCTGCTTGCCATCTTCCCCGTTCCTTTCCCCCTTACCTCCACCAGTGGGAAGGCATCTACAGGGGTGAACGCATTGCCTGGTGCTCCCGGCGACGTCGGAGGCAGGGTGCAGCCATCTTTGTTATGTCTGTGCATGCGCGGAGGCTTGCGCATGCGCAGATGTGATGCGGCGGTCATTACAGAAAGGGAGGCAGGACCTAGATGGTGCTCCATAGTGCAGGGACCCCTAGCAGACTCGCGCATGCGCAGTACACATAGCGCACGCTGCCCCAATGATAAAGAGGCCAGTAGGGAACTACAACTTCCAGCATCCCCAGGGGCTGGAGCACATGTGTTGCCACAGCAGCCAATAGGGATTACAGCTTTCCCTGAGGGAGATATACATTGTTGCACTCTGCACAGGAAGAACAGTTGGAGCTGTGTCACAGGCAGGGGAGGGTGGGTATGTGTAGGGAGCCAATGGCTCATACACTAGGCCAGACATCCCCCTTAGGCCCCAGCTAGGCCCCAACTCACCTCAGCTTGTGGTTGCTACAGGGACTCCCCTTAAGATAGGGACAGGGTCCTGTAGAACCTAGCCAAGTGAGGGTCCAGCTAGGAAGAGGAATATCCTGGCCAGTGTTGAAGGAAAACATCATCTGCAGTAACAGAGGCAGAGACATACTTAAGGTGGATCACTCCATGTGGGAGCCACCCACCATTGAGGTGGAGGCATCTTGGATCATTTCCTGGAGCAAGGGATTCCAAGTAAAGCATCTGCATGCCCGGGTGTGGACACATCCGGCAGGTACAGTCAAGTCACCAAGTGCACCACCATACCGGTTTACACAGGCCTTGATCATGCCTATAGTTGTGGGACTCTTGGACTCTGTGTACCCGGTGCTGGATGGGAATAAGGTGTGGGCTTAAGGCTTGTGAGACGACGAGTAGTTGTGCCTATTAGTGTCATAGAAGGACACTGTCATATTGTTTATGTATGTTGTATTGTGTTATCTGCCCCTATACTAAACAGTTTATATATACTCGTTGTATGTGGTTACTATATGTGGGTCCTGTGTCAGGGGTCATTCTACCCTTAGAATCCTACTCAGGTGGAGGCGCTGTTTATGTAAGATCGTTACAGATGATACACCCCAGGCTCTCATTGGCGGAGGTTCAGGCCTCCTGTGAACCTGACAGGTAAAAGCACCACACACCTGGTAATACATAAATACATATAGATTCCCCTCACATGCACTCTATCTGCGATTGGGGGGGGGGGGGGGCAAGTGTGTTACACGAGTTACATCCAGAACCTGAAATATGGGTGTGGCTGAGAGAGAAAAATCCATAAATCAGACTTGTTATTGAGTTTGCACCACCTCAGGTCATTCCACTTCTAAAACAAGCATGCATTTGCATTTCATGCATTTTGGCTATTAAACCATACAGCTTGTCACTTTTATTTTTGAAGTGGTTTAGAAGATGTGATTTGCAATGAAGAATAGGGGTTTTTATCACATTTCATTCCGCTACTTCTGAACATGCCAAACCATGCGGTATGGCAATGAAAACTTCCGAGCCACTACAATAGGCCCCTGAGACTCTCTCTCTCTCGTGACTTTATAAGACACAGAGACAGACATACATCCTGCAGTTCACTAAAAATAATCTAGAATTATCTTAATCTTAAAATGTGTGACTCTATTAAATACTCCAGAAAGTTCAGGAATAAGAATTTTTAACATGACGCCGCCCCCCCCCTCGCGCCCCCACCCAGGTTTTACTTGGATCCCATGCATAGTGATCTTATTTAAGATTCACAAATAAAATCTTGTGATGAAATCTGAGACAAATTAAATACTTCCCCAAAAGTGTTTTTCACTTATCTTCAATAATGCAATGTTGGTAATTCCCTCTCCCTATCACATATCTGGAGCTCAAATACATATTTTGAGCCTACAGTATCTGGACCTTTGTCCCCTTGAGCAAATCCTTAATTTCAGGATGTTATAAAAACATAATAGATTCCAATCAGAATGATAAAGACAAATATATGAAACAATGGGAGGAAGATGTAGGTGAATCGTTAGATACGGAATATTAGGGGATAGATGGAAAAATTAACACTTTCATCAAAGAGAATGGATTTAGAATGCTGCACAGATGGTATTTCACTCCCGATCGTTTACACAAGATGTATAACAATGTTTCACCTAATTGTTTCAGGGGTTCTGGTCACAGGACAATGCTTGATATCTAGGGGAGGTGTCCCTCTGGGATTAAGCTCTGATCTGATGCATAATCTCTTATAAATCATATGTTAGTGCTATCTCTTGCCCCTGATCCATGGGCCAAATGTCTCAAACTCTTCCAAAAAGATGAATCTCCCACTTTTTCTGTCAGACACCACAAGCTTTGTCATTGGTTAAGAGACCAGAAAAACGATGTTCGAATTATTTGTGGAGCAAGAAGGCTTTTAAAAGAACAAGAGATGTACAGATGTTGTAAGATTAACTGTCTTTGATATGGTAACAAAGTACCATTTTTGTCCATTAAAAGTTCAGGAGAGGGAGAGAATGACAGAGAGAGAGGATGACAGAGAGAGAAGGTGACAGAGAGAAAGAGAAAAAAATGCCTGGGGGCACGGCTTTTAGACTAGGGGGCAAGAACGTTGTGTCTGAGTCGTCCGAGTTGTGCGTACTTCTCGCGACGTATTGCTCGGGGTCATAGTTGTCTATCACCCTCTATATGTGTGTGTGTGTGTGAGAGAGAGAGAGAGATAGAGATAGCGAGAGAGAGAGAGAGAGAGAGAGAGAGAGAGAGAGAGAGAGAGAGAGAGAGAGATGAAGAAAGAAGAAGAAGAGAGAGAGAGAGAGAGAGAATTTGTAAGTGCAAGCTTTTCTACGGGTTGTATTGGTATGTGTGCAGGATAAGTACGGGAAGCAGAATTGTTTGTGAGCAGGGAGTAGTGGAGAGAGATGGAGTGAGGGGAAATATTAAAAAAATAAGGGTAAGAAGGAGGATGGAATAAACTAGGTTTGAGTCGAGTGCAGTGGTAGTGAACAGGAAAGAAGAGAAGCACGATGGTGTAGGGGAGAATTTTGGGAGTTTGAAAGTAAGAGTGGTACTTTACTATATAAGGATAAAGACCCCTTTTCATTAAGCTGGTATAGAGTAGTGCCAATCAGGAGCTAACTCATGAAAAGCCCAATTGATTTCAATGGGCTTTTATGTGCAATACCCACAGTTCTGCTTCAGTTAGTACAAAAGGCAGTACAATGTATAGGTGTTGTCAATGTGAGTGTGGTACAGTTGCACCAAATGTTTACTTTCATTAGATGGTGTAGATTGATGAGATGAGAGAGCAGGGGTTGTAAAACTAATCCAGATATAATGCCACACTTAAATATGACACTTATAGAGGATTTGAGCTCCCTTATCTCCACCATAGACCCCATCTCATCTGTCACAGAATGGGAAATGTCTCAGCTACTATTCTCCTCTCCTTCAACTACATGCAACATTGTCCCTATTGCCTCTCACCTGATCAACCTCTTATTCACACACTGCTCCATATACTTATGTATATTTTCAACTCCTAATTAATCTTGGGCACCTATCCCTCTGCTGTTCAAATGCATAAGTGATACCTATTTTTACTTTCCCCTCTAACTGTCGTCCTGTCTATCTCCTGCCTTTTGAATCCAAGCTTCTCAAACATCTCATCTATGCATGCTTACTCAGTTTTTTCAACAGTCTCTTAGACCCGTTGCAATCTAACTTCTGAACTGCTCATTCCACTGAATCTTCCCACACCAAAGTAGCTAATGATCTATTCAACACATTGCAAAATATCAAAGCTTCTACTGCCGTAAACGTTTGCTTGACCTCTCTGCTGCTTTTGACACTGTTGACTACCTTCTGCTCCTGCAAACTCTTCATGGTATCTGTAACCGCTTCTACAATATATCCATTGTTCTCCTATCAACCTCTCTGTTAGTGTGCCTAACTCTGTTCTGGGTCCACTCTTTTTCTCTCTATATACACTTACTGTGTGATATAACTAGCTCCTTTGGTTTCAAATATCACCTCTATGCAGATGAAAGACAACTATCCAGCCCCTAGTCACTGATTGTCTCTCTGCTATTTCAGATTGGACGGCCGCCGTTGCCTGAGACTTAACATGTCTAAAATTAAACTCACCATAACCTCTCCTAAACCAGGCCCAATTGCTCCATGTTATGTCACAAACAGTAACACTACCATCCATCCAGTGTCCCAGCATGCAGCCTCTGTGTAATACTGACTTCCACCTTTCCTTCTCTAATCACATTCAAACTAACATATAGTCGATTTTTCTTTGCAATATTGCCCAAATTCCCCTTTTCCTATGTCATCCAGTAACTAAACCTCTAATTCGTTCACTCATTATCCCTCCAATAGAGATTGGCAAATGTGTAAATATTTGGCCCGCTAATTATGGGTGGGGCTTTGTTAATATATTTGATTCAGAACAAATGTATCAATTTCCGCTGCTGGTCACTATTTTTACATTCGATTTGCCCTGAACCTAAACTATGGTTTTGCTGGAGAGGAGGAAGGAGGAAGGAGGAGAGAGGCTAGAGGAGAGAGGAGAGAGAGGAGAGAGAACTATATACAGTATATAGCACTTGGGACCATAACATAGGCTTTTTTTTTTTTTTCAAAAAAATTTATTGAAATTTTACAGAGAAAAGCATACATAATAATATAACACAGACCTAGGTAGAGGGTGATAGACAACTACGACCCGAGCAGTACGTCGCGAGAAGTACGCACAACTGGGACGACTCAGACACAACGTTCTTGCCCCCTGGTCTAAAAGCCACGCCCCCAGGTTTTTTTTCCCCTCTCTTTCTCTCTGTCACCCTCTCTGTCATCCCCTCTCTCTCTCTGTAACTCTCTCTCCCCCCCCCCACAATATTCGCCAATAATGCCTGAAATCTCATCTCTTCATTAAAGTACCTGATTCATTTAAGCCTTAGACTATTCGTCATACTCTTCATGCACTGACTTGTCCCCTCAAATATGTTTTTACTGCACTTGCTTCGACTGTATTCTGTAAGTCTCCCATTTTTCCATATAGATTGTAAGCTCTGTGGCACAGGGACTCCATACTTCCTTTTGTAAAACCTGTTTCAAACACGTGTGTAACTTTATTTATTACCTGTGCTCTCTGTATTTTAACTCTAACTGTAAAGTACTGCATGCATTGGTGTTGCTATATAATTAAACATACAGTATACTGTACATACAAATATATACATATCTGTTTAATGTGTCCCTTTGTAACACGCCATAATTTGCTATTCACCAGGAGCCACTTCTTAATGAGCCATTGTGGAATTCTCCATAATGTTACAGCTCCACAAAGACTCCCCTCCCTATTGTAAAAATGGATAAAAGGTCAGAGAAGCAGCATAGTTTCAATACAGAAGCTCATACCGAGAAAGGCTGCACTGCAGTGGGGGAGAAAACCCATTTTATCTATGAACTTCTCTTCCTACAAACATCCGACTTTAACTTCTAAAAGTTTTCAGATGAGAAATATTATTTACATGACTTGAAGCAAAATAAAACTATCTGGACGTGGAATAAAAGACCTACAGTATACAGTAGTAAGTATTCTTTTTCAGAGCTGGGTGTTAAGTACTCATATACGAATGAGTAACTATGCTACAGTACATACTGTAGCTGGTTAATGTTGAATGTCTCAGTCAGATATTTAATTATATTTAATATTTATATAATACAATTAATAATATTAGCCAAGATGTAAGACTTAGGGAATTTAGGATTGGCTGAATAATAGTACAGTATGTCATTGTGGAATAGAGCAGTATTTTTGTTGCAACAGTTTTGCTCCTTGTGTTGCAGCCAGAAATTATTCTCTTGAACATTAATAGCTTTTCTGGGCTTACAAACTAGAGCAAAACATTCAAAAAAGGCACCAGGTTTGCAAATTTGAAAATAGTTTTGCAGCATGGAAAACTTTGTGATGCTCCATTGTTAAAATGTGTTTCTCTAAAGAATATTGTAGTGGAGTAAGAACTGACCTCAGCAGAAAAATGAATTAACCATACAGAAAACACAACATAGCATGTTCTAACTCAGAATATCAGAGTTTCCTTAGAAATCAGTGAGAGTGTTGATGCAGGAGAGTACTTAAAGAGAGACAGACAAGCTGCTTTCCACAGACTTCACTTGTGATTTGAAACAGCTGCTGGTTTTTCCATTGTAAAAGCAGGAGTGGTTTTTGGACAAGAGAATTCCTGGCAGCCAATTGGTTAGAAACGCTCCAATACTACTGTCCTACTGTAACTTCATCAGTATTTTTGTGAGTTACATCATGATTGCAAATTGCCAGCTGAGAATAGTGCAGAAAAAAAACTTGCAGGACACACTAATAATATACATTTTTACACATGCAATCATTTAAAACACCTTTAGTAAAAATGAATAAATACTACAAAACATTTTTAAATCATTGTATTATTTAAAACACATGTGTATACTTATGTACAAAAATTAGCAAATATACACGAATATAAAATAAAAAACAGCAAAAACAGAAAAAAGAAGAAAATCTGATGTGGGTTTGTACAGACATTTTGATGTTTTATACACATATATACACACAGATTTCACAAATATATATATATATATATATATATATATATATATATAAAAAAAAACTCATCCACTTGTACTGTATATCTTTCAGTCATACAGTATATTGTGATTTACATGTATACACAGTACATACTATATATATATACACTTAGTTAAGTTATGGTCGGTAAAAAAAAGTGACAAAACCCCTCCACAGTAACAAATATAGCAAATGGAAATATTGCTGTATGCTCATTTGCATGTCTTAGACAGGTTTGCAGCCCTGCGTTTCACCATTATCACCCAGCTTACAGTGCTTCCAAGTGACATGCAAATGAGCACACAGTGCCACCTTTTGCTTCAAAAACATATAACATGGTCCCCTAAAGCTGATGGTTGCTGCCTGTCATTGTTTTGAAGCAAAAGGTGGCACTGTGTGCTCATTTGCATGTCACTTCCCAGAATCCCTTGCTGCAGTGGAAGCACTGTAAGCTGGGGGATAATGGTGAAAGGCAGGGCTGCAAACCTGTCTAAGACATGCAAATGAGCATACAGTAATATTTCCATTTGCTATATTTGTTACTGTGGAGGGGTTTTGACACTTTTTTTTACCGACCATAACTTAACTAAGTGTGTATATATATATATATATATATATATATATATATATATATATATATATATATATATATATATATATATATATATATAGACCATACGATACCGGTTGCAACACGACATCAAGGGACAGCACGCAGGTAAGTAAATCATAAATTTACTATATTTGATAGAAGACACAAAACCTATCAAATATAGAAAATGTATGATTTACTTACCTGCGTGCTGTCCCTTGATGTCGTGTTGCAACCGGTATCGTATGGTCTGTTATTGCTTTATGGGATAAGCACCAAAACTTATTTACTTGCAAATGGTGTGCCGGCTGTGCATATATATATATATATATATATTTATTTATTTTTTATATATAGTATGTACTGTGTATACATGTAAATCACAATATACTGTATGACTGAAAGATATACAATACAAGTGGATGAGTTTTGATATGTACTCAGGGAAAGACACCGGTAAATAAAAAATGTTTCATGATATTATATAAATCAAAAAATGATATGGATTTCTAAACTTTCATTGAGTCTACTAGGTCCCCCAAGAGTGTTTAACCTAACAATCCAATACATTTCTTGTCAGCAAAGAGTCCTGAATCTATCACCTCCAGTATTAGAAGGAGGGATATGTTCAAAACCCATTATTCTAAGGGTGGATACATCTTTATTATGTTAATGAAAAAAATGTTTGGAAACACCATGAGTTTGTGCTCCATTCAGGAAACTACTCCTATGTTCTAAAAAATGAACATAGGGGGGCCGCATAGAGTGCCCAACATAAAAGAGGCCACAACCACATGATATTAAATAAATAACATGAATTTCTACATGTGATGTGTCCCCTCTAACTGAGAAACTATATTGTGTGGAATTATTACGTTTATTAGTAGTAGATATAAATTGACAGGTTAACGACCTTCCTCTTCCACATTTAAAGTTCCCTGTAGTTTTGAATATTAACCCATCCAATCTATTTATCGGTGGATTTAGAACTTCGAGTTTACTAGGGGCCAATATGTTTTTAACCTTCTTGGCTTTTCTACAAATGACATTTAGTATTGCTGAAATTTGTCCTTTTTAAACAGGATCACATGTGAGAATATTCCAATGTTTACTGAGTACCTTTTTTTTATTTAGCCCGCTGATTGATTCAATTTACTGTAGTAATATAAAGATGCGAAGAATTATTTAGCTTGAGACTTCTCTTAATTTGATTCTAATTCTAATTATCTTTTTCTTTTATCTTGGAACTCTTCATTATATTTGACAAATGTGTTGTCATGTCAAGAGACGGAACCTTAATGAATGATTCATGGAGAATAAAAATATTTTTTTTCCTTAAGCAACAAGGACTGAAAACTAAGCCCAATTAATTGGAATTAAAATAAGAAAAAAATTGTAATAAATCTACATCCTCACCAACCCAAATAAAAAGAATAGTAGATATGCAATGCAATAGTAGATAAAAAGCACCCCCACCCATATGAACTGTGAGACTAGGTGGAAATTTCCTCCCACCAACCCATAAATAGGCTGATGTAACTGGGGGCGAACCTGGTCCCCATGGCTATTCTAAAGATTTGTAAAAAAAAAAATGAATCAAATAATATAATTATAAGATAATAAACAAAATATTGTCCAAAATAAATTATTTTTGTTCTTCATGTGCAAGTCTTGGTTATATTATTGTACTATTATTACTATTTTATTCAGTGTATAGGTGAGTTTTCAGACTGGTCTTGAAGTTTGATTCCTTGCCAGTCCCCTTACATTATTTCTAATATTTTATAGCACATTTTGTTTACCCTTAACTCAATATCCCTAATCTGCTTTTTTTTAATCAATGAAAGATATATAATAAAAAAATTATAAAAATACAATGACGCATATTGTACTTTATGTACCATTAGAAGACACAGGGTTCTTATGTCTTATATTTATTATCTGTCTAATTAAACTCTTTCTTCTTTCAGCATGTTAATTATTATGAAGATCTGCTTTTACTCTATCATCCAACAATGCTCCGGGAGAATCAGACCAAAGTTACAGAATTTGTGCTTCTTGGATTTCCAGCATTTAACAACTTCAAGAGCTTACTCTTCTTTATCTTCCTTCTGTTTTACATTTTCACCTTAGCTGGAAATTTCCTGATCATTGCCTTGGTGTCAACCAATCACCCGCTCCGTACACCCATGTACTTCTTTCTCAGCCACCTGTCTCTGTCTGACATCTTGCTAACCACAGATATTGTGCCTAACATGCTGTATGTAATAATGGCAGAAGGGGCCATTATCTCTCTTGTTGGCTGCATCGCTCAATATTTCCTATTTGCTGTCTCAGCAAGTGCTGAATGTTTTCTTCTTACAGTGATGTCTTATGACAGATACCTGGCCATCTGCAACTCATTGCGGTACTCTGCTATTATGGACTTCCAGCTTTGCTACCACATGGTTTTCTGGTCTTGGTTCTTAGGTTTTATGGCAACGCTAAGTATGGTTATTTTGATTTGTTCATTTCGACTATGTAACCCCAATATTATTGACCATTTCTTCTGTGATATTACACCTCTCCTAGAACATTGTTGCTCTGACAGACTTATTGTGGAATTGGTATTTTTTATTATAACCATCCCCTTAACTATGTTCCCATTCGTCTTCATCATTGTGACTTATTTCTGTATCTTTCTCAGCATCTTCAGAATATCCTCCACCACAGGGAAAAAGAAAGCTTTCTCCATCTGCAGCTCACACTTGGCTGTTGTGTGCACATATTATGGGACACTGATTGCTCTTTATGTGGCTCCATCCAAAGGACAGTCATTGAATGTAAAGAAAATCACTACTATTCTGTACACAGTCATCACCCCGTTACTCAATCCCATCATCTATACTCTGAGGAACAAGGAGATCCGGGCAGCCCTGTGGAAATGTATCAGTATAAGGTTACAAACCTATTTTGAGTAGTGAGATGCAAATGAGCTCCATTATGTAGGACTGTGTTAAAAGCTGTAACAATAACTTAATGAACATACTGTAAAATACTGCAGATGCAGTAAAAAATAATTTTATGAACTTTACTTACTGTTATAGTATTTGATAATAAGAACAATATGCATCAGTCAAGGAATTTTCAGACTCTTATTCACCTCTAAAAGTATTGATCGATTTAGACAGTGGTTATAGGGAGCTGTAGAACTGAAAGTATAACAAGAAGTTTAAACATAAATACAATTAGGAGGTGTAGCTTTTAAAATGGTGCAAGATCCTTAATGGTGCACCGATAGAGCACTACTACTGCTTTTTACAGAGACTGAGCACTGATACCAAAGAACTCAGAGCCAAAACTCAATGCCCAAGAGAGTACCATCCTCTGCATTAAGGGTATCATCTAAAGCCTAACTGTATAAAAAAAAACGTTGGCATTGAATTGTAACATATCTTTTTTGCTTTTTAAATTGGGATTCTGTTTCTTATAACAGGATTTTATTTTCATTCAATTTTTTGATCATAATATTTGCAAGAATTTTGTTTCCCTTACCACCTCCTCCACTCCCACCTATACCTAGGAAATATCTTATTCCCCTCCCTTCCTTTTCACTCTACAAACTCCTTTCTCTCTCTCAGCATTTCTCCGGTGCCCAGGCTAATAGCTGTAGTGCTGGGCCCAGGTTGACCTGTTTGTCTGCTCTCAGATTTCCTGTTGGTTATCAATCCAGGACTAGTTATATCCATTTCTCATTGACTCCAATCTCCCCCTTGCCACCCAGTCTGAGGCACTCTTTGTGTGAGTGAATGGGGCAAAGGGGGAGCAGGGAGTTAAAAATATATAGTGTAACAGTATAACAATCACCCACTCCAAATCTGCAGGGAGTTATAACCCAGGAGGAGGACAGTTTATGGCACACTCAACTAGTACAATGTACAGTACTTCAAGCCATGTAGAGACAACAGATGTAGACAGACTTAAATTCCCAGCTGCAGTTGATAGCTGCAGGAAAGTGACGCTGGTTTTCCCTAACAGTGAAGGATTAATGATAAGGGAATCCCATACAGAAACTCTCCCCGCATTGCCCCCCCTACCCACAGCCTCACTTTGTTGCAGTGTCCAGTACTTTATCTGGAGCCGCAGCTTGTAATGACATCTTCAAGTGCTATATTTAAGTGTGGAGTTATAGCTGGAGTTATTACATATGATAAAATCTCATTAAATCCAAGCTCCCCCATGATAGGCCCGCCGACATCTTTACACACACGGGGGGGGGGGGGGATTAAACTCAAACCCCAGACATCCCAAATCTTGAGGGGTATATAACCCATGTAGTTAGCAGTTGATCACATACTGAACCAGTACAACCAGTATGGATTTACAAAAATGGAGAAACCACAGATGAAGTCAGATTTATATTCCCTGCTGCTGGGGAAAGCTGCAGTAAACAGAGAATTAATGTTGGGCAGGGTCTGATCCACAGGCACGGACATCCCTCGGTGTTACAGTGTGTTGTACTTTCGCCAAAGTCAAAGTTTGTAATGCCTGTGATGGGTAAGGGTAACCAGGCTTTATAATAACGGTTAAGCCCTCTGGTTGACCTTGGATCCCATGGGTCCCTGGCAGCTATCTAGCACTATAAGCCAGGGGCCATGTATCTTTACATAAAAAGTTAAAGTGACCCCTGCTTTTCCACTTTCCATGTTCGACGTGCAATGATCCCCAGCTGCGTGTCAAGCATCAATTGTGCCTCTTGTCTCCTCCAACCTATCCCATCTTCTGTGGGGCCGCGCCTCCGCCCCACCCCCTGTCCCATTGGTTCTGTCTGCCTACATATACCCTGTTGATGCTCTCAGTCAGTGCTCAGCATAATTTAGTGTAGCCTCGCTGCTTCCTACAGTTGTGCCTTGCCTTGTTCCAGTCTTGTCTTTCAGATCTACCTCTTATGTACCGACCCGCTTGTAAGTGAACCCCTCTTGATATTGACCTCGGCTTACCCTCGACTACAGTGACTTCTACAACCCCTGATCATGGCTAACGGACCTGAACTATTCTACCATCTATAATCCCAGACCACGGCTAACGGACTTCTATGATTTTACTCTCTCCAATCCCAGGACCTGCAAGTATAGCAATTAACCCTCTCTCTCCGACCCGGCAACACTAGACAATCCGCCTTCCAGGCACGCTTCCACTGCTGTGGGTGTGTGGCTTTGTACCTTCCCACCTCAGTGCCGGGGTCTTTCTTTGTTTGTGGGTAGCGCAAACATTACACTATGTCCCTTACAGTCATGAGTCTCCCCAATGTCCCCCATGTATTAAAGTATGTTTTATTATGTTTGATACATTTCTTATAAGAGCAGAGAAACCAGGGTAGGGGGGAGAGGCAAAGAGACATGTGCAAGCCTGCCACCTCTCTCCCTGGCTATCTTAATGCCTCCTGCTGGGCAGGCTCCCCCATGTACTGTATGTCTGTACAAATGGCATCCCGGAGGACTGCCATTGATCTCCAGACCTGGTACTCTGCTTTTCCCCGCTGACCAAATGCTATTCACAACTCTGCGCATCCTCTGGCTGCTTTAAACTCCGATGTCCAGCAGACTTACCAGCACCTATGAGTTAGCTTGGGCAACCTGTTTGGACATCGGTTCTGAATGTAAAAAGTATATTACATTACATTAAAGTGTCTTTTAATACACTTCTGAGTCTTGGAGGACAGGGAACAGAAAAGAAAAAATGTTGTTGTTTTATTTCTATCTGCCTTATTCCCCACACACTTTCCCTTGGACTCAATTTGGACTCTCAGAGTTCCCCCCCAACCTTATATACAATTGGGGCACCCACAACCCTATACTGGTTGTCAGTTGATACATATAATTCTACCCTTTCCTATTTTTCCAAACAGCATTCCCCCTTATTCTTTGGTGCACTCACAACTTCTACCCTCTGTAAGGAATTCAATCTTTTTTTTTTTTCCAATGTTTTTATTAGGCAGTTAGACATTACAGCTTTCAAAACAAGTAACATAGCCTAACAATTTCCAAGGCAACATTTCTTTTTTTGGGGGGGGGGGGGAAACAGAGTGGCAACCGCAGTTGTCAGAAGAAAAAGGGGGGGGGGTGCCTTCAGAGAGTGAAGGCAGAGAGGGGGAGAGGGGGGGTGTGAGAGAGAGGGGGGAGGGGTGGGGGTAAGGCAAGGCGGGTGTCCCATTTGGCTAGTGAGTGATTCTCTGTTTGGGGTCGTCTATGAGTCCCTTATGGAGAGAAGATAGGCCTCTGTCCTGTTGGGTTTGGCTGACGTTCCCTGGTGAGGAGGAACCAAGGTTCCCAGATATCCTCGAAGGCGGGGATTTTTTGTCTAACGGTGGCGGTAAGCCTTTCCATAATCATTACCTCGCTGATTCGTTTTTTGATCGTGTTCAGTGCTGGCGTAGTTGTTTTCCTCCAGGATGCCGCAACACAGCATCTCGCCGCGGTAAGAATGAAGTATATTAATTTCCTGGTGGGCCGGACAATGTCCGGCATAGGTGCGGCCAACAGGTAGGTCAGTGGTTCAATAGGAACTTCTAGGTCGCTGACCTCTTTTATCAATATTTGGACCTTGGCCCAGTATTTCACAATTTCTGGACAGGTCCACCAGATGTGAGCCATGTCCCCTCTATTACCACAGCCTCTCCAACATTGGTCTGATGCCAGAGGGTAGATCTGGTTTAATCGTGCTGGGGTAAGATACCAGCCAAACATGATCTTATAAATGTTCTCCTTAATTGTGGTGCATAGGGAAGTCTCTGAGGCTGCCTGCCAGATTTCTTCCCAAGTCTCTCTCTCTATATTAACATTCAGGTCAGCTGACCATCTGAGCATATAATCATGCTGTGTGGGGGTCGTTGAGTGCATTAGTGCGTTGTATATGGCCGAGATTAGACCCTTCTGATAGGTCTTGACCTCACACAGGTTTTCGAACGTAGTGAGAGTGGGGTATTCTGGAAGAGGGCAAGTAGTCCTTACAAAGTTTCTAATTTGGAGGTATTTGAAGGTGTCCAATTCTCTAATTTTAAATTTGGTCCTCAGTTCTTGGTAGCTCAGGAGCTTCCCTAGGCTCAGTAGGTCGACAATTGCCTCTATACCCCGTGTGTTAAAGTGGGGCAACAGTTTAGATCCACATCCCGGAGGGAATTTGGGGTTATTAACGAGTGGGGTGAGTTGGGAGCTTGTAGAGGAGAGGTTATATTTATATTTTCATCTTGACCAGATGTCCCACGTAAATCGTGAGGTCTGCAATTCAAGATTGTGTAAGTGGCCATCTCCTCTGTCCAGGCTCCAGAGGCAGGCTTGCAGAGAAGGCAATTTGGCACATTGAGTCTCCATTTTTACCCAGCAACAGAGGGTCGGGTCTGAGTTCCACATTACTACCTGCTTGAGCTGTGCGGCTAGGTAGTATTTATATAGGTCAGGAACCCCCATCCCTCCTCTGGATCTAGTGGTCATCAGGACCGATCTGGCGACTCTGGGCCTCTTGCCCTGCCAAATGAAGTGGAGTAATCTGTTCTGTATATATTTTAGATCAGCGCCCGGAACCTGGATCGGGAGTGTCTGAAAAAAGTACAACATTCTTGGGAGTATATTCATCTTAGTAGAGATCATCCTCCCGATCCATGAGATCTGATAACCTTCCCACCGATCTAGATCTTTTTTGATCTGGTCCCACAGTTTCGGGTAGTTATCCCGGTATAGATCCCGGTAGTGCCTAGATACATTAATTCCCAGATATTTAATGCATGAGGGACACCATCGATAGCTAAAATTTAGTTTAAGGAGTTTGACTATGGGGTCGGGGAGACAGAGATTTAGGGCCTCTGATTTGTCGCTGTTTATTTTATATCCTGATACCTTTCCAAACTCCGTCAGTTCCATCTGGAGGTTGGGGAGAGAAGTTAGGGGCCTGGTTAAGGTCAGGATGATGTCATCAGCGAATAAGGAGATTTTGTAATGTTCGTTAGCAATGGGGATACCCTGGATGTTCGGGTTTTGTCTTATTTTAGTCGCCAGTGGTTCAATCGTGAGAGCAAAAAGGAGAGGGGAGAGAGGGCAACCCTGTCGGGTTCCATTTCTAATGTGGATTCGTTCGGGTCCTCCGCCTGCTAGTCTTACTGAGGCTGACGGATTTTGATAAAGCGCTTGAACACCCTTCAAGAACGAGTCTCTGAACCCAAATTTTTTCAATGTTTGGTCTAGAAATAGCCAGTCAATTCTGTCAAATGCCTTCTCTGCGTCTAGACTTAGTAACATTGCCTTTGTACCTGAAAGGTGGGCGTGGTCAACTAAATTAATGATTTTACGGGTGTTGTCTGAGGCCTGGCGGCCCAGGACAAACCCGACCTGATCCATGTGTACTAGTCTCGGGAGGATAGGATTAAGTCTGTTCGCCAGTATTTTACTATATAGTTTTAGATCATTGTTCAACAGTGAGATTGGTCTATAACTTCCGCATTGGGTGGGGTCCTTCCCTTCTTTGAGTATTATGGCCAGATTGGTGGACGACATTGAAGATGGGATAGAACTTCCTTCTAGAAATGAGTTGAACAATTTCAATAGGTGAGTGGACAAGATGGGGAGAAATTTCTTGTAATAGGCATTTGTGAAACCATTAGTGCTTTGGAGATTTTTGAGGCCTTGACGGCCGTTTCTAATTCTTCCGCCGTTATTGTGGCGTTCAGGATAAGGCTTTCCTCCTCTGTTAGCGACGGGAGGTCGCAATCGGCTAGGTAGTCAGTGGCTGCCGAAAGCTCCTTTGGGTCTGGGTTAACAGAGTGAGCCCTTAGGTTGTATAATTTAGTATAAAATTTAGTAAATTCCTCTGCTATTTTTGTTTCGTTGTATAAGAGTTCACCAGCACTATTCCGGATCGCCGTTATTTGTGACCTTTTTTGTATTCCTCGTAACTTGCTAGCTAGAAGTCTATCAGCCTTGTTCCCGTTATCATAATACCTTTGACCCGTCCATTTAAGAGCTTTTTCTATGTTTTCCAATTGAATTAGTCTTAAATCGCTTCGCAGAAGTCAGCTGTTTATAAATTCTCCGGGAAGGGTTATTTTTGTGTTGCTGTTCTAAGCTGATTATTTTGTCTGTTAGCTCTTTGGTTAGTTTGAGTTTAGTTTTTTTCCGATGGGAGGCAATCGAGATGAAATGTCCTCTGATTGTCGCCTTATGGGCTTCCCATAGGGCTGCCGGAGAGGAAACGGAGCCTGTATTTATTCGAAAATATTCCTTAAGGGATTTTTTGAGCTCCAAAACTGTCCCAGAGTGATTCAGTAAGGAATCGTTAAGTCTCCAGCAATATGAGATCGTTTTCACAAATGGAATGGATAGGGTCATGGTGATAGGAGCGTGATCTGACCACGTGATTGGGCCAATATCTGAGTCTGTGGTGGCTTCTAGAATGTTCTTGGTAGCAAGGAAGTAGTCTATATGGGAATAGGTCTGGTGGGGAGCCGAGTAAAAGGTGTAATCCCTTTGCCCCTGATGTTGTGTTCTCCAAATGTCCAAAAGGGAAAAGTCTCCCAAAATGTCTTTAATTTTTTTCCCCAGTCTTTGTGACTGGGTGGAGGGTTGTCGTCCTGGGAGGCTCGATTTATCTTCTTTGGGGTTGAGAGCCATATTTAGATCGCCTGCAATAAGTAGCGATGATAGGTATTGTGGGTCAATTTCTTCCAGAACTTTTTTTAAGAATTCTGTCTGGTTCTCGTTTGGGGCATATAGGTTAATAAGGGCGATTGTCGTGCCTGAAAGTGAGCCGTAGACCACAATAAATCTTCCCTCTGGATCTGCCTGGATTTTTGTTAGATTAAATGGGGTGCCCTGACGGATCAAAATGGCAACCCCTCTACGTTTGCTACTGTATGATGAAAAATAGCTCAACGGGTACGCATGTTGGAATGTTTTGGGCGGCTCCTGAGACGTGAAATGTGTCTCCTGGAGGAAAACAACATCACCCCCCGACTTCTTGATCTCCTGTAGGGCCAGGCGTCACTTTCTAGTGTTGTGCAGGCCTTTAACATTTAGGGAAACAAACTTTAATGCTTTTTGATGGGACATTTTGTCTAGTGTTAATGTTCGCTACGTGTAGTCTTTGAGCTAAGGCTAGAGGTGGGCAGCAAAATGGGCAGGGAGGTTAGGGTGGGTGGGGGACCGCTGGGATAGAGACAGCGGGTAGAGGAAGAAGGGAGGAAGGTAGACCCTAATGGGGTCTAAAAGGTTTAAAACCGGTCTAGCCTAAAGGCCAGTTGGTGTGGTTTAAGACCCTTGGGGGCGGGTCCGACAACAGTCTCCAGTAGAGGCGGGCTAGGAGGAGACCCTTAGCTATATAAAGTTACACCCGAGCCTTCTTACTCTGGGGTGTCATAGTTGATGAGGTTCCTAGGGCACCTAATGCCGGCAGGGCTGGTAGGGTCTGTGAGGCCCAGGCCCTTTTTTCCCCTTCGCGTGTAGGAGCTTAAGGGTAGGGATCTTCCTTTGTTTCCCCTTTCAGTGAGGTGTAGGCGTAGTGGGGGGTTAGGGAGGGAGAGGGGGAGTGGGCGAGGATTGGTAGTAGTGGGGAAGGTGAGTGGCAGGTTTGAGGGTGAGTGTTAAAGGGAAGAGGTGAATGAGGAGGGGGGGAGGGGGGATGGGGAGGAGGGGTCAGGAGAAGGGAGGGGGGGAGGGGAGGAGATCAGGGGTGGGAGGGGGAGGGGACAGTTCGCATACATATACTGCCTAGTAATCCTTATAAACAATAGAAAGCATATCGAGTATACAGTGTGTGTTCATTGACAGTCACATTTGATAAATACAACATTGAGGAAAAGCTGTAGACTCTTGGGCTCCTTTGGGGTGGTGGAGTTAGGGGGTATCTCAGAAAGGTGATGAGCCTTGGGGGGAAAGGGAGGGAGAGGGGGGGGAGTGTGGAGGAAAGTGGGGGAAGGGGGTCTTCAACACGGGGAGGGGGGGGGATGGGGGGAGAGGATTAATTTCACATACCATTCCCACTTAGTGTTCTTTTTGCGTAGCAGGGAGCATACAAGATATGCAATACATATTCCTTCACAGTCAGGCTAGGCATTTGCAACATTTAAGAAAGGCTGTAGATTCTAGGTACCTGTTAGGTTGAAAGTGTTCTGTGTTATCCTTGGGAGGCTATTCTCTTTGGTGGTGGAGGGGAGGGGGAGGGGGGGGAGGGTATATGGGCAAGATAAGGGTTAGGGGACATCATGTGATGGTTGGACCCTTATAATCTGCATGTATCATACAATCGGTGTTGCTGCGGAGCCACTTTCCTAGCGTATGATGTGGGGTTATGATAACAGTCCATCCTTCTCCCTTTTTGCATGCATTGATCAATATTGTTGCGGGGGCAGTTTCTTAACCGTGGATGCGGGGAGATGTTGGTAAAAAGAGGAAGGAGAGGGAGGTGGAGGCAGCGGGGGTAGCAGGGGGGGGTCGGGGGTGGGCTCTGGGAAAGGTAAGAACGAGTTTAGTTAGAGACATCAGACCACAGGCAGGGTGTATAGAGAGCATTCAGTTAGTCAGTTGGAGTTCACAAAGTTTTGAAGCTTCCGTCAAACCAGCTGCCCCCTGCAGTTAGCCTGGTAATCATCATTCTCTGCTCTGTGTAGTTGGAATCAGTTTTTGTAGGGGAGAGGGGTAGATTATTGGCGGGGGGAGGGGGGGGAGTAGGGAGGGAGTGATGAAGGGAGTGGGGGGGAGAAAAAGGGAGAGGGGGGGGAAAGGGGGCCGGGGGTGCGGGAGGGGGGGGAGGGGTGGAAGAGAGTAGGGGGGGGTATTGGGAAGGGGAGGGACGTTGCAGGCTCTATGGGAGTTTGGTTTGGGTGCTGTACATGGGAGGGGGGGGCTACAGGAAATGTGGGGAGGGGGAGAGGGTTGGGGGAGAGGGGAGCAGGGGTGGGGGGGGTTGGTTATAGGAGTGGGGGGAGGGATTGAGGGAAGGGGGATGAGGGGGAGTGGGGAGGGGAGGGGGGGAGGAGGGGGAGGGGGGGAAGGAGGGGGAAGAGGGGGAGGGGGGAAGGGGGGTGAAGGGGGCGGGGGGGAGGAGGGGAGGAAGAGGTGGGAGGGGGTTCGGGGGTGGGGGAGAGGAGGGTTCGGTAACTCATCTTGATAAACTTGATATTGGGGGGTAGCGCAGCCTTGGGATGAAGGGGGGAACACTGCTGAACTTGGGGCAATTGGGGGAAGGTGGTGGGGACATGTGTGGAGGTGCAACAGTTTTACAAACCCTGTCTTTCGGCGCTTGTCTGTTGGGTGTCCGGCAAGACTTATGCTGCTTAAACTCTCACGGGGGGGGGGGGAAGGGGTCAGGATGCCATGCACAGGGGTGAACAAACTGGCTAAGCCCCCGCGGCCGCGGGGGGGAGAGCTGGAAAAACTGGAACCGGGATTGAAGAGGGAGTGAAGAGGGGACCTTCGGGTGGTAGCCGCTTGGGAAGCCTGGTGATCTGAGTGGGTTGCCGTCTCCATGTTCAGGTGATACTGCCGTCGCTGGTGGAAGCCTGCCGCGCATCGTGATGACGTCAGTTGGAGCTCGTCTGGGGTCGGCGGGGAGCTTCTCGATGGTGTAAGGGCTCCCCAGGCGCCATTTTGATGGTCGAGGTAGCAGATCCACCACGGATCGGAGGAGATCCACGTGGAGAGATATGGACGCTCCGGCCGCCATCTTGAGGGGTCTGCGGAGCGAGTGGCGACTTTCAGTCAGGCGGGAACCGTGACCAGCTGTGGGGCTCCGGAGTCGGCTATTCAGTGTCCAACAGCTGATTTGTCTTCGGTGAGGCGGCTGGGGCTGGCAGTGAGCTGTAACTGGGGAAGGTCACCGACGAACCGTGGATCGAAGGGAGGTCACGTGGGGAGGTAAGGTCGCTCCCGGTGCCATTTATCTCAGGATTGCCTTTGTTCCGCGATCCGCTCCGAGGCCCTTACAGGTAGGTCGTCTTTCTCCCGGGTCTGATCACCAGCTGGGTGGGCAGACTGGAAGGGTTCTACAGGAAGGCCCAGGACTTTAGCAAGATGTTCCATATCCTCGGGGTTCCTTATTTTTAGGAATTTGCCCTTGTGGGAGACAACCAATTTGAAGGGAAATCCCAATTTGTACTTTATCCCTTTTTCACGTAGGAGTAATGTTAGGGGGTGAAGGCCTTGCGGCGGTCAACAGTCAGCTTAGAAAGGTAATTGTAGACCTGAAGCGGCTCGCCTCGGAACGCGATCGTGTCCCTCCCCTACTAGCTCCGATCAGCTTATCTTTAGTCGAGTAGCTATGGAGTCGCACGACCGCGTCCCGCCAGTGGTTAGGGTCCTCAGAGCGTGGACCCAGAGCTCTATGCGCTCTGTCAATTTCCAGGTCCCGCGGCTCGAGGTCTGGACATATGAATAGGAAGAAATCCACCAGGTAGGCCCGCAGGTGTGCAGGTAGCACCGCTTTGGGGATGCGGCAGATGCGTAGGTTCTGGCGGCGATCCCTGTTTTCCTGGTCTTCCAGGCCATCCCGTAAGGTATTTATTTCGTGGCCCAGACGTATGATTTCGTCGTCAGCCTCTGATTGATATTGCAGGGCCTCGTCTAGTCTGGTCTCCAACGTAGTGGTGCGTTCCTGTAGGCCGTGAATGTCTTGCCTGATTTCTGTCACCGCTTCCTTAATATAGGCTTGTAAGGAGCGCTGGAGCTTGGCGTGGAGTTCCTCCAGGTATTCCTTGGTGATCCTTCCGTCCGCGGAGGGGGGGACTCGGCGGGGCTGGTTGGGTCTGAGAGGCCTTGTTTGCCTCGTGGGCCCGGAGTCTGGGCGCCATCTTGCCGTTTTCCCCCGTCTCAGTGGGCCGCTTCGCGGGGGTAAAGAAGTTGCCAACTCCCTGGATCGGGGGATTTCCCCCTTGTTAGCCATCCCTCCGGGTTTAGGGACCTGTTAGGGGCTTTTTATGTGTTTTTGGTCGGGCAGAAGTTCACTAAAATTAGGGTTTATTCAGAAGGGTCTCCGGAGCTCTTCCTTTACCCGACTGTCCTGAATGACGTCATCGACACGCCCCCCAGGAATTCAATCTTTAATCGATTCCAGATACTTCAGAGGAGGAGTTCAATTTCTCATACACTGGAAAGGCTTCGGACCGGAGGAACGCTCTTGGGTACCTCTCCGTCAGATCCATGCTCCCGGCTTGTTAAGGCGGTTCAATGCCAGGTTCCCGCACAAGCCTTATGGGAATCGTCCTGAGGCCGATCCTCAAAGGGGGGAACTGTCAGGAATCGGGGAACACATCCTCTGTGACGTGTTCCCTCCTTACCTATTGTCTCGCAGTCCTCTACTCTGGCACCAGTGTGTGTGCACACCCCCGCTCTGCTAAAAGAGAGCGCACACACACTCTTCTAGAGTGCAACTGAGCTTAGCTCTGCCCCCTCGGACGCGCCACGCTTCACTTGCGCGTGTGCGCTAAAGTGACATAGCGTGCCGCTCCCCAGCTGCGTGGCAAGTACTTACAGCCCACTTGTCTCCTGCAGCCAATCCTTGTCTCCGTGGAGGCCGCGCCTCCACACCGCCCCTCTTGTGACTTGTTCCTGTGTGCTTTAAATATCCTGCAGTTCCTCTCTTATGTTGCTGAGCATAACTAGTTGTAGCATTGTGCTTCCACATCTGTTGTGCCTTGCTCCCTGTCTTGTGCTTCTCTGTACAGTTAACCCTTCATGTACCAAACCGGCTTGTACTTGGATACTCCTGTGGATACTGACCCCGGCTTACCCTCGACTCTGCTGATTTCTCCAACCCTGACCACGGCTACACAGACTACTACTATTCTGATCTCTCCAACCCCAGACCACAGCTATGCGGACTTTGACCATTCTAATCTCTCCATCCCAAGACCTCGGCAAGTATCTGGATTAACCCACTCTCTTCAGCCCAGACCCAGTTATGTTGACAATCCGCCTGTCAGGCACGCTTCCGCTGCTGTGGGTGCATGGTTCAATACTTTCCCACCTCAGTACCGGGTTCCTGTCTTGCTCGTGGGCAGTGCAAGAGTTACATTATGCTCAGCCCAACGAACATGGACCCTCCTGAGGTGGGTCAAGCCCTATCTTCTATGTCTGAGCATTTTCAATATTTAGACAACCAGATTGTTCCCTGACTCAAAGTCTGGATCGGGTTCTCTCAACCAATCTAAATCCAGAATTGTTAGGCCTGCTACTCTGTCAGTCTCTTCCACTGAAGCCTCTCTCTCTCTCTCTCTCTCGAGCCACGGCTCCCCACTCCCAATCGGTATGCAGGAGATACCCACGGATGCCGAGGTTTCCTCAAGCAATGTGACATACAGTTCGAGTTAACCCCTTCTCGCTTCTCTTCTGATAGATCTAAAGTGGCGTATATTATTGCTTTATTAACCGGAGACGCATTGGCACGGGCATCCCCCATCTGGGAGCAGAGATGGGAGCTTGTCCAGGATTTCCCACAATTCAAGAAGGAATTTAAGCAGGTCTTCGATACCCCTGGCCGTAGGATTACTGCTGCTTCTTCATTTTCCACATTTCACAGGGTCACAGATCGATTGTGAGATACGCACTGGATTTTCGGACCATCGCAGCAGAGACGGGCTGAAACGATATGGCGTTATCTGCAGCTTTCTGGCAAGGTCTCTCCGAGACATTAAAGAATGAATTAGCCACTCAGGAAAGACCCACGATGCTAGAAGATCTTATTGCCGTATTTATTCGGGTGGATCAACGCCTTCTAGTAAGGAGGCTTGAACGCCATCACTCACATTCTTTTACACCAGCTGCTCTTATCCCCAGTCTATCTCTTCCCATTTTCCCAGCTCTTGATGCTCCGGAACCAATGCAGTTATGAAGTCACCAACTATCCCCTTCAGAAAAACAATGTCGGAGAATTGGAGAATTATGCCTGTACTGCGGCCTGTCAGGTCATCTGGGTCTTCATTGCCCCATGAAGCCAGGAAACGCCAACACCCAATACGGTACAAGGGGGTCTCATTGGGTACTATTTCCTCTTCCCCTTCTATTAAGAGAGGTCTGCCTACCAGGGTTTTGCTGTCTATCTGCCTTGAGGGTTCTGGCTTCCTTGTTCCTGCTTCTGCCTTCATCGACTCTGGGGGACATTTTGTGGATCAAGATTTCGCTACCAAACACAAGATTCCTATGATCAAGAAATCAATACTGGTTTGTTTAGATGCGATCGACGGACATCCCCTGTAGCTAGCCTTCATTTCATTAGAGACTCCTACGCTTACTCTTTCCACTACCGACGGTCACAAGGAGCAGATCTCACTGGATGTTATCCATTCACCTTCTGTACAGGCAATTCTGGGCCTTCCTTGGCTCCAACAACACAATACACTTATAGACTGGACAGACAAGAGACCTATACAATGGGAAATTACTTCAGAAGTTGCTCCGGCATCCTCGGTACAAATTATCGCTGGAGTAGAGACCAGTACTCCTGCCAAACCCACGCTTCCTGAAGTATATGCAGATTTCATCGATGTTTTTGATAAGTATCGTTCTGAAATGCTTCCTCCTCACCGTTCTTATGACTTCCCCATTGATCTTCTGCCCAGTGCCATTCTTCTTAAGGGTAGATCTTATCCTTTGTCGCTTCCTGAGACTAAGGCTATGTCTGAGTATATTCAGGAGAATTTAAAGAGAGGGTTCATTAGAGCTTCTTCCTCCACAGCCGGGGCTGGCTTCTTTTTTTTTTTTTAAGTAGAAGGATGGTTCGCTCCGTCCATGCATAGACTATATGGGCCATAACAAAATAACCCTGAAGAATCGTTACCCCTTGCCACTCATTTCAGAATTGTTTGATCGTCTACAAGGTTCTTCCATTTTTTCTAAACTTGATCTTCGTGGGGCTTACAATCTTATACGTATTCAACAAGGGGAAGAATGGAAAGTGGCCTTCAATATGAGAGACGGCCATTATGAATATCTGGTCATGCCGTTCGGGCTCTGTAACGCCCCAGCCGTTTTTCAAGAATTTGTGAATGATATTTTTCGAGATGTTCTCAACATGTTTGTAATTGTCTATCTCGATGATATTCTTATTTTTTACAAATCTATTCCCGAGAATATTCAGCACACCAAGTTAGTCCTCTCCCGTCTCATGAGAACCATCTCTATGCCAAGATGGAAAATGTATTTTCCACCAAACGTCTACTTCTTTCTTGGGATACATTATCTCTGACAAAGGTTTCCCATGGATCCTGATAAACTCAAGGCAGTGGTAAATTGGCCCCAACCCACTTCTCTCAAGGCGATTCAGCGGTTTCTTGGCTTCACCAATTATTATCATAAATGTATCCGTAATTTCTCCGCCACAGTGGCTCCCATCACTGCCCTAACGAAGAAAGATGCGGACACTTCTTCTTGGTCTCCTAAAGCATGCCACGCCTTTGAAACTCTTAAGAAGGCGTTCATCTCTGCTCCCATGTTACACCATCCGGAGCCTAAACTTCCTTTCACTTTGGAAGTAGACGCCTCGGATATTGGAGCAGGAGCCGTACTCTCACAGAGACAATCCCTTCAGGATACGCTACATCCCTGCATTTTTTTTTCCAAAGAAATTCTCCTCCACAGAACAAAACTATGATGTTGGCAACAGGGAACTCTTGGCCATCAAACTTGCTTTACAAGAGTGGAGACACCTCCTGGAGGGTACCGAAGAGCCAACTTCGATCCTCACGGACCATAGAAATCTGTTATATATCAAGGGTGTTCATCAACTCAGTTCCTGTCAAGCTTGCTGGGCATTGTTCTTTTCCAGATTCAATTATATCATTTCCTATATTCCAGGTACTAAGAATCTAAAAGTCGACGCCCTATCCCGTCAATTTGTCAGTGAAGACAGATCTGAAGACATTCCTGAGACTATTCTTCCCACCAAATATGTCATCTCGGCGAACTCTTTTGATGTACTAGACAAGATGCCGGAGGGTTGTTTGTATGCTGCACCTCAATTTCAGCAGAAAATCATGGAGTGGGGTCATTCCTCTAAGTCAGCCGGTCACCCGGGTACTAAAAGAACTTCTGATCTGATCAGACGCACTTTTTGGTGGCCTAATATGCTTAAGGATATCACCGAATTCATCAATTCATGTTCCACCTGTGCTCGAAATAAGTCCGCCCGCAATAAGCCGTCTGGTCTGCTCCATCCTCTCTCCATTCCGGACTGACCGTGGACCCACCTCTCAATGGACTTTATTGTTGAGCTTCCTGTTTCTTGTGGGATGAATACTCATCATTGTGGATAGATTTTCCGTGCATGCCCATTTTATTCACCTCAAGGGCCTTCCTAATTCTTCCACCCTAGCAGATGTTTATATTAAAGAAATATTTCATATTCATGGAGTTCCACTCTCTATAGTCTCCGATCGGAGGTCACAGTACGTCTCAAAATTTTGGCGTGCTTTTGCCCAAAGGTTGGAGATCACTCTTCTTTTTTCTTCTAGGTATCAACCCCAACCCAATGGTCAAACCGAGAGAATGAATCAGTCTTTAGAGCAATATCTGCGTTGCTTTATTTCCGACGCACAGGACAACTGGGTGGAGCTACTTCCATGGGCAGAATTCGCTCATAACTCACTCAGAAATGAGTCAACGCAAGAATCACAATTTTTTTATAAATTATGGATACCATCCAACTCGCCTTCCTATCTCCTCCAGTCCTTTTGGGGTTCCAGCAGCAGATTCCAGAGTAAACTTCTCCAAGATTCTTGGAGGAAGATTCAAAAGACCCTGCAAGAAGCAGAACTCAGACAAAAGACACAGGCGGATCGCCATCGCCGTGAAGCATCCAAGTTTAGGCCAGGAGACAAAGTGTGGCTTTCATCTAAGAACATAAGACTGAAGACACCTACACTGCAACTGGCCCCAAGATTCCTGGGCCCATTCACAGTTTTCAAACAGGACAATTCTGTGGCATACCGCTTGCAACTGCCTCAATCTAAGAGAATCCCGGCAGTCTTCCATGTCACATTGTTAAAATCGGTGGTTCAAAATTCCAGATTTACTGATGTCTCACCTAAACCTCCACCTGTCATAGTACAAGGCCAAGAAGAATTCGAAATTCAATCTTTAATCGATTCCAGATACTTCAGAGGAGGAGTTCAATTTCTCATACACTGGAAAGGCTTCGGACCTGAGGAACGCTCTTGGGTACCTCTCATTCAGATCCATGCTCCCGGCTTGTTAAGGCGGTTCAACACCAGGTTCCTGCACAAGCCTTATGGGAATCGTCCTGAGGCCAATCCTCAATGGGGGGTAGTGTCAGGAATCGGGGAACACGTCCTCTGCGACGTGTTCCCTCCTTACCTGTTGTCTTGCAGTCCTCTACTCTGGCACCAGTGCGTGCGTGCACCCACGCTCTCTTACAGAGCACACGTGCACGCGCAGCTCTTCTAGAGTGCCACGGAGCTTAGCTCCACCCCCTCGGACGCGTCGCGCTTCTCTTGCATGCGGGGCGCACACGTGAGATCGTGCACCGCTCCCCAGCTGCATGGCAAGTACTTACAGCCTACTTGTCTCCTGCAGCCAATCCTTGCCTCCGCGGAGGCCGTGCCTCCACTCCGCCCCTCTTGTGACTTGTTCCTGTGTGCTTTAAATATCCTGCAGTTCCAGTCTTACGTTGCTGAGCATAACTAGTTGTAGCCTTGTGCTCCCACGTCTGTTGTGCCTTGCTCCCTGTCTTGTGCTTCTCTCTACAGTTAACCCTTCAAGTACCGACCCAGCTTGTACTTGGATACTCTTGTGGATACTGACCCCAGCTTACCCTCGTCTCTGCTGATTTCTCAAACCCTGACCCCGGCTACATAGACTACTACTATTCTGATCTCTCCAACCCCAGATCACGGCTATACAGACGTTGACCATGCTAATCTCTCCAACCCAAGACCACAGCAAATATCTGGACTAACCCACTCTCTCCAACCCAGACCCGGCTACGTTAATAATCCGCCTGCCAGGCATGCTTCCGCTGCTGTAGGTGCTTGGTTCAATACTTCCCACCTCAGTACTGGGGTCCTGAATTGCTCATGGGCAGCGCAAGCGTTACACCCTAAAATTTGGCTCAATACATTTACACACATCTTACTCATGTACTCATGTACTTACTCTCTGAACTCCTTTGGAGGAAATCTCACTCTCTCGCTGATTTCTACTACAAATGTCTCCTTTCCTGCTTTAACTGGAACCCTCTCTTAGGCTCAATAACAATACTTCGCTATGTTAACGTTACAGTGCTGGATACACCATTAGGGACATTTTTAAAATGTGCTTAAATATAGTGGTGTATTATGGAGATTGTATTATTCACACTATCCAACTGTACCGATCTTTCCAGAACGATGTTAATATCACCAATGTCACTTATGTATGAGATTATAAAGAAAAATAGACAAAGTGTAAACTGTTTACTGATAATCATGCATATATAGTAAATAAATAGCACTTAAAAGATGTCAAATCAGACAAATATTGGGTGTTTTTTTAAACCAGGACACCCACGCCATTCATAATGATGACAATGCTCCGGGAGAATCAGACAACAGTTAAAGAATTTCTGCTTCTAGGATTTCCATCCATTGACAACTTCAAGAGTTTGCTCTTCTTTGTCCTCCTTCTGTTTTACATGGAAATGTCCTGATCATTGTCTTTATGTCAACCATTCAAAAGCTCAGTACGCCCATGTACTTCTTTCTCAGTCACCTATCTCTGTCTGACATCTTGCTAACCACAGATATTGTGCCTAACATGCTACTGTATATGTAATAATGGAAGAAGGGACCGTCATCTCACTTGTTGGCTGCATGACTCAATATTTAATCTGTGCTATCTCAGCAGCTGCTGAATCTTTCCTCCTTACAGTGATGTCGTATGATAGATACCTGGCCATTTGTAACTCATTGCTTTACTCTGCTACCAATTGGTTTTCTGGTCTTGGTTCTTAGGTTCATAGGTTTGATAAGAACACAAGTATGGTTATTTTGATTTGTTCATTTCGGCTATGTAACGCCAATGTCATTGATAATTTTTTCTGTTATATTACCCCTCTCCTAGAACATTGTTGTTCTGACGCATTAATTGTAGAATCAGTAATTTTTGTTCTAACCATCCCCCTAACTAAGTTCCCATTCGTCTTCATCATTGTGACTTATTCCTGTATCTTTCTCAGCCTCTTCAGGATACCTACCACCACAGGGAAACAGAAAGCCTTCCCCACCTGCAGCTCACACTTGGCTGTTGTATGCAAATAATATTATGGGACACTCTTTATGTTGCTCAATACAAAGGACAGTCATTGAATGTAATGAAAATCACTACTATCTGTATATGTCATCACCCCATTATTCAATCCCATCATTTATACTCTGAGGAACAAGGAGATCCGGACAGCACTCTGGAAATGTATCAGTATAAGGATACAAACATATTTTGAGTAACATGAAGTAAAATAGCTCCATTATGTAGGACGGTGTTAAAAGCTGTAACAATAACACAATTAATATACATGTACTATAAAATACAGCAGATGCAGTAAAAACATCATTTTATGAACTTTACTTACAGTTAAAGTATATAAGTAATAAGAAAAATATGCATCAATCAAGATATTTAGGAGGTGTAGCTTGACAAATGATGCAAATGTCCTTAATAGTGAACAGATAGAGCACTACTATTCCTTTTTACAGAGACAGAGCACTGATACCAAAGAAATCAAGGTGAAATCCAAATGACCCAGAGAGTGCCATCCTCTATATTTCTTTCTACTAGATTGGTCTCTGCCTCTCTCTTCCTGAAATTCCTTCAATGGATCCCCATCAAACTCCATGAAAATAATATTATGAAAGATTTATCAAAGATGATGATATCATTGTGAAGAAGAAAATTCCTTTCGTTGTAATCGTGCATTTCCTCTTATCCAATATCAAATTAAATATCCAAAAACAGATATCTTGACAGTTTATTTATTTATCGTAAAGCAAAATAACAATGAGATTCATCTACAGTTACAGGCTAAATTAAAACATACATTGCTGCCACACTCTCAATATCTTGTACTAGCCTGCAGTGCCTATACTTGCCACCGGGATTGCTGCTGCTCTGCTAAGGAACATTCCAGACCCTGTAACCTGACACCTCTGCACCTGTGCTCTACTCTCAGCCTGCCTATATAAACTTCCTCTTCCTGTCTGTCAGTGCCTGTTAATACTGGTTCCTCAGCTCTTGCTAAGTTCTTGTGTTTACTGCTGTGCTATTGCTATTGTCCTGTTCCTGTCTTCTCGTTGCTGACCTCTGCTTGTGACCCTGACTACGCTATCTGCCGCCTGCCTCTGACCCATACCACGCCCCCTGTTTTCCTGCCAATGGGATCCACTGCAGTCGAAGGCTAACTCTTGACACAATAATACAATTAAACAATCCGTGGAAAAGTCTGGGCACAAAGCTTATCTTGCTCTTATCTTACTTAGCCTTGGACAGACTTCATCTTGTATCCAAAATGTACTAAAAACATTTCACTTACCGGTATTCCAAATATCCTAAAAATCAATTATTACCCTTAAATGTATTTTTCTTATATTACACATTCTTTCTTAGTTCAGCCTGAATAGTCTGGGGGGGAAAAAATGGATTCTAAGAGACGACATGAATTCCGAATCACTTGAATTCCATTTAGACTCCATATTGACTATAACATTTTACTTCTCTTCTTTAATTATCTATATTCTTGTACTACATATTACATCCCCACTCTAATCTCCAGCTATGCACCTACTCATCCCTTACATTGCTGAAGGATGTCTCCTCTTTGCTCCATTTGTCTCTACATTTCTCTCACATCTCAAACATTTTTCAGTTTTAGCACCCTAATTATGGAATTCCCTCTCGTCCCAACATTAACAAATCCGTTTCCCTTCCCCCCATTTTCTTGCCACACCTGAAATCTCATCTCCTCAATAAAGAACCTGGTTAATTGAAGCCTCAGATGATTACTCTCACTTCTCATACACTGATTTGTCCCCTCAATTATGTTCTCAACTGCACTTGCTTTGATTGTATCCTGTAACTTTATAATTTTTAAATGTAGATTGTTAGCTCTGTGGGGCAGCTATTCCCTAATTCCTTTCAGCTAACTCTCTGTTTAGCACTCTTGTGTAACTTTGTAAATTATCTCCAAATTCTGTCCCTAGTCTAACACATTGGTGTTGCTATGTAAATAAACATATACATATAAACACATACTGTACATATCTGTTTAATTTATCCCGTTGTTATACGTCATAATTTGCTATTCACTAGAAACCACTTCCTAATGAGTCCATGTGGAATTTTCATTTCTCAATTCTCTCTTGTGAACGTGTATAAAAGGTCAGAGAAGCAGCACACTTTTAATACAGAAACTCATACCGGAAAAGGCTGCACTTCAATTGGGTAGAAAACTCATATTATCTGCACATTTCTCTTCCTACGAACACACGTTTTTGAGTTTTAAAAGTTTACTACTGAGAAATATTATTTCTATTATTTTGAGCAAAAGAAAGAACTGGAAATGAAATAACAATACTATAGTAAGTAAACTGTTCTATTTCAGAGTTGGGTGTTAAGTACTCATATACAAATGAGTAACAATGCTACATAGATGGTTAACTGTTGATGGCTCAGTCCGCTTAATCATTTTTATGAATAGTAATGCTTTTCTATTTGCATCTATGTGAATAGCATGGGAGAAATATTACCCAAGATAGTTAGATGTAGGAAACTTAGGATCGGTTGAATAATAGTATTTTATTGTGGGGTAGTCAAAAGGGAAATAGATTTTTTTTTTTTGCACCTTGTGTTGCAGCTGGAAATTATTCTCTTGGTATATTGTTTATCGGGGTTATAAAACTTGTGCAAAAACTGCACCAGATTTGGCAAATGATATATCCCATTGCATAACAGAACCAGTTTTGCAGCTTGGGAAACATTGTAATGCCCCATTGTTACAAATTATTTATCTAAAGAAAAATTGTAGTGAGGCAATACTGTAGCTAATCAGCAATAAAACGAAAAACCATCAAATTTAATTGTAGCAGAAAAAAAGAACATAAATGAAAAGTTACAGTAAAAATCAATTTGAGCATAAGTGGGTGTGTTTGGAGTCAGGTTTATAAATTGTTCCCTAATTAAATGCTTTCTTCATACAAAAAGTATCATTGCTTAAGATTAAACACTCAAAGGGCCTCATGCAGTAAGCGGCGCAAAGTCACTTTTTGCCCGTTTTGCGCCAAAAATGCATAGCACGATTCAGTAAGCCCCGAAAACTTGGCGAAAAGCAAAAAAAACGCCAAGTTTGTTGGTGTTTTTTTTTTCTGCCATCGGCGCGGCGAAAAGGCACTATGCGCTGCAACTAGCCATGTTTTGAAACCCGCTCAATTCTAGTAGTGGCGAGTAGCTTTGCGCCGCTACTCGCCGCTCTAGAATTGAGATTTTCACGGCAATCCATCTCGGCCCAAAAAGTTGGCAAGTTACTGGGGAGAGGCTGCGGATGAGCGGCGGAACGGCACTTACAAAAAATCAGGCCTTTTTCCTGCCTGGGATTGATGCCGGGGGTCTCCGGAGCTGATACCCATTAACACCAGCACCGGAGCCCCCCGGCATGCATCCGAGGCAGGAAAAATGCATTTAAAGCCCACTTCATTACCTTAGCGGCTAACCGCTAAGGCAATGAAGGGGTTAACCAGCCGTGCCAGGTTTATTGTGGGTAGCGGGGGTGGGTGAAGGGGGTATTTGGCCCTCGGTGGTTGTTTAGGGCTTGCGGGGGGGTCGCATGTGGACTTAACCTTTCATTACCTTAGCGGTTAATACCGCTACGGTCAATCAATTTCCTACATCAATTACAATACAATCCGAATCAATTATACAATTCACTATTCAATTCCTAAATACAAACACATGAGAAAATAATTCTAACTCAAAGTAACCACCATCATTCAAATCTAACTACCAGAAATAAGCCATTATTCAAAAGCAAGACCCTGAAATATACTCCTGCAAAGAGCAATAAAAATGACATTGAACTAAATACAAATTACATTACACACACAACAATGTAGAAATAAAGCAGCTAAATACATTTGAAATACATAAAATAAACATCAACATTAGCAAATCAATCAATTATTATCCCTGTATGTCTGTCCATATATATAAACATAACATACAGGGGCAATACAAGAGCATACAAAACAATGCATTTCCATCAAAAAACTCACATAGAATACACCCATTCAGTGTCCCTGAATGTATGTATATCCATAGGGACATAGATCAATTCAGGGGCATTATATGGGGAAAAAAACATGAATAAAAGATCAAAAAAACCTGTAAAAGTTAAAATAATAAACTTTTCTTTTGTTTACTTATCATTAGATGCACACTCACAGAAATCTGATTGCAGTTATTGAAGTAAGGATGACATTTATTTTTCCCTTTATGAGACATCATTTGATAATGTTTCATGGGGGGAGGAGGAGGGTTGTTCACCTTCATTTGGAACAATATACTGTAAAAATAAATATAGGATAAATATCTGTCGTCTAAACTTATCATAGGTTGAATTTAATGTACATACTGTTTGTCTTTTTTCAACCTCATCTACTATGTTCTCCGTTTTATTGTCCCTACCAATATAGTGCTATGGTCGGTCGCTATGCCCTCGCGGTGCTCTTGCTGGCCCCTCCCCTGAACTGCACGGATTCAATGTTTGCACACGTTTGCACGCAATGTGAGAGAGGGCTGAACATGGTTTTCAGCATTGTTTGCAATTCCGTCAGAAACGCAAGTAGGCAATATTGTGTCTTAAAAATCAAAACGCAATGTATCCCGTCACTTATTTCCATTCAGTTTCTCACAGTCCGATAACCCACAGTGCCACGCTGTATGTAATGGTTTTACATAGTTACATAGTTACAAAATAGATAGAGCTCTGTACTTCCCGTGTCCCGTAGTTAGTCTAACCACACACCGCAGCTCACTAGTTGAGTAAGCGGCGTGTTTGTTGTCCACTTTTATTTATTTATTTCCCAATAAAGTCGTTTAGCTTTGACTTCATGGACTTATTACTTTTTTGATCATTCTGGGAGAGAGAAAGCTACATCTGAGGCTGCCACCATTCGCTATCTGGGGAGGATAGAAGGAACCTTTCAAAGATACCATTCCAAGTGTGCACTCACACTTGGCCGTGTGAGTAATTTCTTCGATAGAATTTTTGCTTTTCCCTTATCACTTGTCACTCAATATTCTTGGAGCAGTGGGACTGCGCCTGGAAGTCCAAAAACACCACCCCTCTGAGTGCACCCACACATGCCCGTGTGAGTTTTTTAAACTTTAAATTTTAAGGTTTTAAGTCTTCAACCTCTGGTTATTATTGTTCCCTTACACCTATTTTGTGTTCATATTTTCGTTCATATATATATGCTTTTATTCCGAGGGTGATCTCATACCAAGGAAGAAGGAGAGGAAAAGCACAGACGAGAGGCGGAGTTTGAACCCACAAGACAAAGAAGGTGACATCACATTAAAGAAGGAAGAAAGGAAGAGCCCAGACGAGAAGCAGAGATCGAATCCAGAAGTGAGGACGTAAAAGATACCTTGATGCGCAAGCATTTGCACAAGGCCGTGTGAGTGTTTAAAACTATTTTAGATTTAAGAAATCCACTTTGAGTGTTTCAGAGTCCCACACACCTGAACCAAATTGTACCTTACTCTAATATTCCACCAGTGCTCCCCCATCCCTTTCTCTTGTCCCGGTACCGATTCCTGAGGCACTCGACTCACAACTGTAGCCCAACCTTAAAAAGTTTCATTTATGAAAACTCTCTGTTGTCTCTCCTTCAATTAGTTTTCAATCCAGGTGCAAATATTTTAAAAATTTTAGAGTCCAGTTTGCATTATTTTTATTTTTTTTAATCTTTTTATTACGTTTGATTGACATTAAACAATATAAATACAATAATCAATGGAAAAAAATTATCTATAACTACTATACCCCTACACTCCCACAACCTACCCCACCCCACACCAAAGCTCATATATTATCTAAGAATCTGTTTTCAATCTACAGTAGGTGCATATATGTTTACAATTTGACACCCCCAGCTTATCAGCTCCAGCCAATTTGCTTTTTTCCCCCATTAACCTCTTGTGTGGAACCATATAAAAAGTCTTGCAACGTCTAAGTAGATCACATCAACTACATTAGCCTGGTCTAAATTCCTACTTACCTCCTCAAAGAAACTAATAAGGTTAGTTTGGTTTGATCTATCCATCATAAATCCATGCTGATGATTACTAATTAAACATTTTTCCATTATGTATTCCTGAATATTATCCTGTATTAAACCTTCAATTAGCTTCCTCACTATTGATGTCAGGCGTACAGGTCTGGAATTCCCATTCCTTTTTAAATATATATGCACCACATCTGCTTTATGTCAATCTTGTGGTACTGAACCTGTGGAAATTTAGTCTTTGAATATTAAATGTAATGTTTGGCTATCACTAAACTTAACACCTTAAGAACAATTGGATGAATGCATTGGGTCCAGGTGCCTTATTTACTTTAATATTATTAAGCTGTCTAGGAACGTCTTCCTCACTTAACCAATTGTTCATTAATAAAGAGGTTGTGGCATCCTCCTGCGGCACTACTATTGCAATTGATTCCTCCATGGTAAACACAGAGGCAAAATATATGTATTGATATGTATGTAATGGTATTGAAATTAAATGTTAAAGTAAACATCTGGAAACACCAAAAAGTAGTTTTAGAGGGACATTTTTTAGTTGCTAATGCTAACAAAGGTTAAATGAATAATGCAATAATACAAAGGCCTACGCTCGTCCAAATTTACAATGTTTTTCTTTTATTCATCTTCATCTTCTTTGACCTGACTGACTCTTGTACAGTAAAGAGTGAATTTTAAGTATTAATACGTATTAATAATCACACATTCAGTAATATGCGGCACATGCGTGTCGCTATGGGACCTGGTTGAAATGCATACACGTCATTAAATTTCAAAGTTTCATTGGAAGTGTTGCAAAACTCCTAACACTTTGGCTTCTTACACTTTTTTTTAAGCCCCCATGTTCCTTAAATTGACATTCACAGGAATCCATCTTGCAAAGTGGGGGACGGGTGAGAAGGCTTTGCCTATTGTACTGTTTGGAAATTGCCAGTCAACAGCGTGTCCTAATCACCCTCTGCCAATGTCAATGGCAAAAATGATATGTCTTTGTTTAAGTTATCCAGTATATGACTAATCTATGGGCCCAAAATGACTCTCTCCCCTTAATTTTTTTTAACGTTTGTCGCATTATACATCAAATAATTGAAATGCTAAATGCAGGGCTTGCGTGCTTTCTCTCGGTGTACATGCGTGGGTATGGAACCCAATGGCTATGTGTGTCATTCAACAGTAAATTAAATTTAAGAGAAGGCAGGCAGAGCTCAGTTTTTCTAATTCTGTGAGCCAAAGCCAGCATGTTTGGAGAGAGGAATTTGGTGGCCTGGGGGAGTTGAAGAAAGGTGGGGGGGGGGGTGAAAACATACAGTGGCATTTGCAATGCAGTGTTAATTGGCACCCTTTCATTTAGTGAATTCCCCCCTGGTAGTTTTAAGTGCGTGAATAATGTACAGTATATGCCTTCGTGTTATTTATATATGAATTCTCTACAAAAGCTAGTAGTATAAAAGTAAAAAATGAAAGTACTGTACCTGTAACAAATATAGCATGATATACTGTAGTATAAAAGTGTCTTCATGGTAATGGTTTTAGACTTCCAACAACATCCTCTTCTGGCTGTCGATTTGACACTTTAATTTCTGTAATATAATTTTTAAATAATATTGTGTTAAATATCTATGACCTATGGCACGCATACGGTAGTGGGAATGACAGTTACAGTATATTTGCCTTGATTATAAACCTTGCCAATTGGGTGGCAGTGACCAACTGTTGGTGCCAGGGGTACTCTGTGCGTAGGTGACCGAGTCAATCATGTAGTTGGGATGCAGGTTCATGTTTGGTCCTTGCTTATAATGATATTGGGACAGGTAGACAGATGGAGACATACAATCAGGTTGAGGCAGGTATTCAGGTTGGAGCAGGTAGCTGGAATGTAGGTTCATCTGTTTTCATTGTTGGTTGGTCCGTACTTGTAATGTATTGGTATTGAGGCAGGCACTCAGGCTGGAGCAGATAAGCGGGTGGTGGCAAATTGGGGGGACAGGCTCAGGAAGTTGTCTTTGTCCGGTTCGATATCTTTCTCCTTCGGAAGTTGCCACGATCGAACATACCCGCCCATGATGGGTGCAGTGACCAGCAACCCCCTTTCATGCTGAGATACAGAGGTGTTCTAATAAAGCAATCATTCAAACTTAAGTTGTGTCTTATAGAATTCTTCCACCCTTGCTGGTTTGGTGAATTTATTAAGTATTTGTACTTGTTAATAATATACTCATAGATCTCAGATAGAGTTGCCTTCTTATCTGTCCCGAATTCAATTGCGGAGTATATCATATATGCATTACTGCAATCTGGTCTTCTGCTAAAGGGAGTTGCCATTATGGCATGTCCCATGCAACACTCAGAAATTAAGTTAATGTTAAATACAAAGATTTTGAATAAAATTGAAACACCAACAGTAGATACAGTATTGACAATACAAGGTCATTAAAAAAAGAAACATACATACATTTTATCTAGGCATTTAGATGCCTGCTTCAGACATTGAACTGCACTGTACAGTCATTCAGAGTCCCATAGGCAAATATATTCAGTCTGCCATCTGCTGGACATGCACTAAACTGCAACAACACAAATAATAATTCCGTCTGACCACTAAATAAATCCAGACAAAACAGATACAGCATGCCGCAGACCTGCACTACTTGCTACATAGCGCACTAATAGAGCATCCATCGAGGCTGATAGAAGCAAAAGGCTGTATCTGTATCTTTAATCTGTTATTTTAATCAGTTTTTTATATATATTATATTAATATATTATATATATATTAAAATATAAAAATTAAATAATACACACTGTACTTTCTGTACCATTAATATATCAGTGGCTTTATTTCTTAAATGTACTGTATTATGAGTCTCAATTAACGCTTTCTTCTTCCAGCATGAGCACTGATATTTAATATGAAAATCTTCGTTTGCACATCATCCAACAATGCTGCGGGAGAATCAGACCATAGTTACAGAATTTCTGCTTCTGGGATTTCCAGCCATTCACAACTTCAGGAGTTTACTCTTCTGTGTCATCCTTCTGTTATACATTTTCACCTTAGCTGGAAATTTCCTCATAATTGTCTTGGTGTTAACCAGTCACCAGCTCCGTACGCCCATGTACTTCTTTCTCAGTCACCTGTCCCTGTCTGACATCTTGCTAATTACAGATGTTGTGCCTAATATGCTATACGTAATAATGGCAGAAGGGGGTGTTATCTCTGTCGTTGGCTGCATCACTCAATATTTCCTATTTGGTGCTTCAGTAGGTGCTGAATGCTTCCTACTTACAGTGATGTCTTATGATAGATACCTGGCCATCTGCAACCCCTTGCGTTACTCTTCTATTATGGACTTCAATCTCTGCTACCAAATGGTTTTCTGGTCTTGGTTCTTAGCTTTTATGGCAACACTAAGTATAGTTTTATTGATTTGTTCATTTCAGTTATGTAACCCCAATGTTATTGACCATTTCTTCTGTGACATGGCCCCTCTCTTAGAACATTCTTGCTCAGAAAAATTCATTGTGGAAAAAGTAGTGTTTGTTCTAGGAATCCCTTTCCTTATCTTCCCATTCATCTTCATCATTGTGACTTATGTCAGTATCTCCTTGACCATACTCAGGATCTCCTCCACCACTGGGAGACAGAAAGCCTTCTCCACCTGCAGCTCTCATCTGGCCATTGTGTGTATATATTATTGGACACTAATTGCTAAATATGTGGTTCCATCCAAAGGACAGTCATTTACTGTAAAGAAAATTACTTCACTTCTGTACACAGTCGTCACCCCATTATTCAATCCCATCATCTATACACTGAGGAACAAGGAGATTCAAGGAGCCCTGTGGAAATGTATCAGTATAAGGCTACAAACATATTTTAAGTAGCATGAGATAAAATATAATAGGTCACTTCAATTGGGCTGTGTTAAAAACGGTAACAATAACATATTTAATGCAAGATACAGTAGATGCAGTAAAGATTCCTCTTTTAAACTGTAATTTTGCAGTTACAGTACATTTACATTAAGGGAAACATGTCTCAATTAATTTATTTCAACACTCTTATTCTCCTCTAGCATTAGTTATAGATGTGGACTGTGATTATATGGATCCATGGAACTGAAATTATAACAAGAATTATAAACAAAAATACAATTAGGAGATAACAAGTATTGCATGAAAACATTTATCAAACTTTCTTAATACTACCCCGACAGAGCCCTAATACTCCTTAGTACACAGACATACTGAATCAGAAAATCAGAATATAGTTCAATGTCTCTGAGGGGTCTATCAAGAACATCATCTGAAACCAAATTATACTAATAAAGACCTGTGGGTGTATGTGTAATAATAGGATTCCAATGGTATCATTGTTTTGTTTATAATGTTTGCAGGGTTGTAATTCCCCATTCCACCTTCTCCACTCAACAACTCAGGCAATGGGTGAGTCATAGGCCTTTCAACTCCCACTCTCTGTCTCCACTCAACAACCTGCTGGGGAAATGGCCATGGCTTTTCTTACCTCCCTCTCCACTTAACAAACTCCCTCCCCTGTCAACATTTCACCAAACTCTGTTAACGTTTGTAGTCCTGGGCTGCGGTCATCTTGTATTCCTATGTTTAATGCTGGTCTTCAATTTAGGTCGAACCAGACCTTGATATCATTAAATCCAAGCTCCCCCATAATAAGCCTGCAGACACCTCTACACCTCGCGGTTGTGGTCGGCGTTCTATACCAATCCCTACCTCAGTCCCGTGGTCGCATCTCGTTTGTGGTGAGCTAAGCGTTACATACACATAGGGAGTGTTAAACTCAAACCACAGTCATCCCAAATCTGGAGGGGTATATAACCCAGGAGGTTAGCAGTTGATCAAAGACTCAACCAGTACAACCAGTATGGATTTAGAACTATGGGGAAACCACACATGAAGCCAGATTTCTATTTCCTGCTGTGAAAAGCTGCAGTAAAGTAGAGGATTAATGTTGGGCGGGGTCGGATCCACAGGCACGAACCTCCCTCATTGTTACAGTGGATTGTACTTTCTCCAAAGCCGAAGCTTGTAATACTATTAATAGTACAGGGAGGAAGATGAGGAGGGTCTTCTTCCTGGCATGGGTAATTAGAACTTTTATTTACTTTATGCTTGCTGGTTTTATTTTGAATGGGAAAATGCACTATTATCCATATCTGGATAACAGTAATTTTTCCTATTACAGTACTGAATGTGTTAGGGGGGAAAGGGGGTGGAATTTATTTTAATGTATTGTACTGTAATGTTATTTTTGAATGGGGAAAAGCACTACTAGCCATCTTTGGTTAATAGCACTTTTACCCATTCCTGTTGTTGGTACAAGGGGTGGATGAAGGTAGTAGTTACCCCAGGGTGGTGTTTAGGCATTGCGGTTGGGTAGCGGGAGGGGTTAACCTCTTCATTACCTTAACAGTTGTACCTGCTAGGGCAGCCCTGCCCAACTCGTAAAGTGAGAAGGGCCGAACTGCGCCAAGGAAAACATTTTTGGGCCGCACGGGTTAAATCATCATCATCATCATCATCATCATCATCATCATCATCATCATCATCATCATCATCATCATCATCATCACCACCATCATCATCATCATCATCATCATCATCATCATCATCATCATCATCATCATCATCATCATCATCATCATCTCTCCTCCAGCACCTCTCATCATCATTATCATCCTCATATCTCCCCAGAACCCTCACTATCAACCTTTACTATACTCACAGAAACTGTAAGGGATACAGAAAGCAACTGCACCCAAATGGGAGGGTGAGCGGTTGTCAATAAAAGCCTTATGGGCAAAATAATAAAGACCTCCTTCCTAATTCATTATAGCCTGGCTGTGCAGTGATAGAAGGGATCTGTGGAAGACTCTCTGTGTCTTCTCATTTACTTGCTCAGCAGTACTCTCCCTCTTGCACCGGCTATCCTCCATCAGCAAATATCTGGCGAGCGTTCTGTCATGAAGTTATTCTTTACGATACTCCCCATCTATCCCCCTCACCCCATCTATCCCCCATCTCTTCCCCTCACCCACACAATAGCGCCCTCCACGTCAAACACACAATACCCCCCTCCACATCAAACACACAATACCCCCCTCCACATCAAACACACAATACCCCCTCCACATCCCCCCAGCCCATTCCATGTCTTCACCCCCCAAGTCAGCATCCCCCCCCCACAAGTCAACATCACCCCCATGTCTCTCTTCCCTCAATATGACACTCTCTCCCCCTCCCCTAAATGATACCCCCTCCCCTCAATATGAAACTCTTTCCCCCTCCCCTCAATATGACACACTCTTCCCCTCCCCTCAATATGACACACTCTCCCCCTCCCCTCAATATGACACACTCTCCTCCTCCCCTCAATATGACACTCTCTCCCCTCACATCACTTCCCCCCTGCCCCTCACATGACAGCAGCCCAACCCCCTCACATGTCAGCAGCCCCCCCTCACATGTCAGCAGCCCCCCCCCTCACATGTCAGCAGCCCACCCTCCCCTCACATGTCTGCAGCCCACCCCCCCTCACATGTCAGCAGGCCAGCCCCCCCTCACATGTCAGCAACCCACCCCCCACCAGCCCATTTTTCACACCCAAACCCCACCAGCCCGTTTTTCACCCCCCCCCCACCACCAGCCTGTTTTTCACACCCACCCCCCACCAGCCCGTTTTTCACAAGCCCGTTTTTCACAAGTCCAATTTTCACACTCACCCCCCCCACCAGCCCATTTTACACACCCAACCCCCACCAGCCCGTTTTACACACACACACACACACACACACACACACACACACACACACACACACACACACACACACACACACACACACACACACACACACACACACACACACACACACCTCTCTTAGATCAGCACATCCTCTCTCCCCGGTACTAATCCCCACCCCAGGCATGCTCTGCTGCTATTGAAAAAAAAAATACTCACGGCTGCCGCATCCTCCTCATGCTGCTGCTGCCCCAGCGCACTGCAAAACCCGGGGCGGAGAGGGAGGGGGGGGGCTGGGTGGATGAATCACCGCCATTTTTTAAAACTTTTTTTTAAAACTTTTTAATTTTTTTTATTTATTTATTTAATTAACTGGCGCCCGGCCGGAGTCATTGCGGGCCGCACAGAGAGGCCAGGCAGGTCGCATGCGGCCCGCGGGCCGTATGTTGTGCAGGCCTGTGCTAGGGTTTTGAAGGGATTCACTTCAACTGACAACCTCAGGCAAGGCCTAAACCCCCAACCCTGGGACAACTACTACCTTCACCCATCCACTGCACCAACAACAGAGCAGTGCCTGCTATTTAACTGTTTCATTACCATAGTGGTCAACGTGCTTTAAGGGCATTAAACGTGCATTAAGCCACTTATTGAAGTTTAGTGTATGAGCCCTTTGACTTTTCTATCTCTTATTTCATTTCCACTATTCCTCCTGCCTCCCACACTATACTTGCATAATTTTGCATGAAATATATTTGTTCTGTTGTTATCACATTTCCTGAAACATATCTGCATACTGTATCATGCGGTCATAGCATCTTGCTTTACGTACAGACTCATCTTTTAAACATAACCACAGCGTCTTTAGAAATACTGAATGTGCAAAAGTTAATCTAACTGTAACACATGTATCCCTGCCTCCGCTGATGGGAACCTGAAGTGTATCCTGGAACGATCTTCACAATCCTTCCTGTGCAGGATTCTAAGTGTAGAATAACCCCTGACAAAGGACGCACATACACAGTAACCATATACACAGTATATAGGTAAAATAGTTTACTGTATGCAGATAAAGAACATAACAACAATAAAATCCCCAACACTAATGTCACACCTGTAACACTAATAGTGCAACTTCCCGGTCGCCTTGCAGGGCCTTTACCCCACACCTTTTTCTCCCCCAACACGGTGTACCCAGAGTCCCCCACCCAAGTGTGGAACAGCGCTGCCCACTAAGATGAGGTGTATAGTTGGTGCATGTGTAGGGATAATGGTACCTGCTGGGTGTGTCCACACCCGGGCGCGCAGATGCATGGATTGGAAATTATCCCTTGATCTAGACCAGGGGTGGGCAACCTATTTTTCAATGTAGCCACAGGTGTGGCGAATTAGAAGTGAAAATAGCCACACCATGTAAAAATTGAGGTATTATGTTGCACATGCGAAAATTTTAAAAACCACACACTGTTTGAACAAGTTTATAAATTCTCCGACCGCAACCCCACTCATCCTCTCACCCCCCTTGTCCCCCTCCTCCACTCACCACCCTCTTCATCCTCCTCTCATGCCACCACCACTACCCTCATCATCATCACCTCACCCCATCATCATCTCATTTAACCCCCCCTCATCACCATCTCATTTAAGCCCCCCTCATCACCATCTCATTTAACCCCCTCATCATCATCATCTCCCCCCCAGCACCTTTGATCTCACTCAGTCCCTTTCAGCAGTCCCCTTCATCATCAAGCACCATCCCCCCCATCCTATGCGTAGGGCGCATAGGAGGGTGCGTAACACGGGGCTTGGGCAGGGGAACTGTGGCTACGAGAGGGGGTAACTCTGCAGCAGCAGTGGGGGGCAGGGTGGGTGCCGGTGTGGGCAGGCTTGGTGCAGCTGTGGTGGGGGTGGTCTGGGCAGCACGAGAGGGGAGGGTCAGGGCAGCGCAAGAGGGGAGGGTCAGGGCAGCGCAAGAGGGGAGGGTCAGGGCAGTGCAAGAGGGGAGGGTCAGGGCAGCACGAGAAGGGAGGGTCAGGGCAGCAGGAGAAGGGAGGGTCAGGGCAGAGCGAGAAGGGAGGGTCAGGGCAGAGCGAGAAGGGAGGGTCAGGGCAGTGCGAGAAGGGAGGGTCAGGGCAGTGCGAGAAGGGAGGGTCAGGGCAGCCTGGGGGGGGGCAGATCTGGGCAGCCTGGGGGGGGCAGATCTGGGCAGCCTGAGAGGGGTTGGTCTGGGAGCATGCTTCTCAGTGCTGCTTCTTCTGTCCCTGCAGCATTAGAGTTTAAAGCATAAGGGGCACAGTATTCTGTTAGTAGAGAAGGTAGTATAAGTGTTGATATGTACTTGTACTGTAGTACAGAATTGTGGTCACTGTGATTGAGGTAAAGATGTACTGAATGTTGCTTTCTTGCATTAGATGATGTAGACTGATGAGATGAGAGAGCAGATATTGTAGTTACAAATCTATTCTACATCCAGATCAAACTCGAGATATAAATTCACTCATAAATATGGCACTTGAAGAAAATTACATGCCTGCATCTCGCAAGCTTTCCCAACTGACCGATTACATTTATACTGCATTGTCTGCTTTAATAACACAGTCGGGAGGGGACAGGGTTATTGGACACAGCATAAATGAGCAGAGTTGTGTGTGTGTGTGTGTTTCCAGCACATCACAATAGATCGTGGGTGTTCCTTCCGGGAGAATCTTGAACCAAGGAGAGGGTCGCCATCATAAGGCGGAAAGCGGTTAATTTACATATGGTGTCAGAAGTGGGATTCAGTGCCATTGGGGTAAGTACGTGATATTATTTTGTCCGTATAAACTCCTGGTGTCCCTGAATCCAAAACTACCCAAATTTAGTCATACCTCCTGGTCGAGAGTTAAGGTAAAACTTATATGAGTAAGAAGTCTCATATAGTGAGTCAGGGTTAGAGAGAGTCCCCGACTGAAATAATATAGAGGCTTATATGAGTTTGAAGTCTCATATAGTGAGTCCGGGTTAGAGTCACTAACTGAAATATAATAGGGAATAAATAAAAAAAAAAAACAAAAAAAAAAAACGATCTTGTGTGTCTGAGGAAACTATATTTGTGTGTCTTAAAGTGCATAAGGCTTGTATCAATTGCATGTAAATAACGCTGTGCCGCTTGTTAAAAATTGTTAAGATATAGGGTCACATTTTAGTAGAAATAAAAAAGCGGGTTAAAAATCCCGACAAATTTAAAAAAAAAAAAAAAAAAGGAAAATGGGCAGACAAAGCTGGCCAAGTGATTCCTGTCTGCTGTCAAATTTTGAAATCTAAATTTCATTGCTTTCAATCTAAAATATTGAAATATATATTTAAAAAAAAAAAAAAAAAACAACAGAAGGTAAAGAGTCCTGTCTGTATAATGGGAAAGTCCCGACAGTAAAACAGGGGGTTAAAGTATAAAGTCCTGTCTGTATACTGGGCTGTCTATTGGGACCCTATATCACGGATATTTAGATAAGGTTATAGTGTATTAAGATAAGTTTCCTTTATAAGCTAATCATGGGTAATAACAAGTAAAATGGTGTCTGGAAGTAAGCCAGACAAAATAAAGTATAAGACTAACAATAAGAAATATGTTAAAACTGTTAAGGAATGTGCTGCAGCGTGTGTCAAAATTGCACCTTTGAAGTGCTGCTAACTTAAATTTTTCACCACTCTCAAAATGCATATTTGCCCTCTGCCCCTACAGCACCGGGACAATTACCACCTCCATAAGTAGCCCAATTTACCCCAGTGAGCCCCTTAACCCTTCCATGTCACAGGCTCTGTGGTATTCTCCAGTGAAGAAGTCTTTATGCTTCATGGGGAACCCGAAAAAACAGTGTCCCTAGACCACTCCCTATTAACATGCCTGCCAGGCAGATCGGTACGGATGGGGAGGAGACGGACTCCAGGCAGGAATTAACCCCTGCCAGGGACCATTCACAGGATAGGGAAAAGTCAGAGGACAAATCAGAATCAGATATTGACACTGTGGCACAGGCATATGCAGGTCCGTCTACCAACACATGGGAAAGCTAGGAGAATGTTGACAGAACGAGTGTGGAATGTTGATTTAAGGAATAAAAATAGTGACAGAGATGGTTTTGTTTTTGTTAAAGTGTTATTAGTAGATGTTAGAAAGTCAATCAGAGAGAGATAAAGGCAGAGAATATAATTTTTCCAATTTAATAACTGCTGCATTTACTTTTAACATAACGCAAGTGAATAAGGAAGAAACAGTAAGTAAATAAGGAAGAAACAGCAAGTGAATAAGGAGGTAAGAGCAAGTGAATTTGCCGATACATTATTGGAAATAATATAGGCATATGGAGGTATTTAGGAAGTAGAGACGAGCGCAAGACCACTTATAGTGGTGGCCTTTATGAAAGGTTTACATGCAGAAATTGTGACGAGAGTAGAGGATGTGTATTGGTTGGAAGCATAAAAGATTGTCAGAAATTGCTGCTGTGGTAGAGAAAGCAAATGAGCAGGGAAGCTACAGGGAAGCTAAGAAAGCAAAGGCTCTGGAAGAGAAATATAGGACCCAAGAGGGGTCACATGATAGGGTTAAAAGAAAGGACAGTAAGTGTTATAATTGTAAAAGAGACAGGACATTTTGCCAGTAATTGCAGTGGAGCCCCTAAGATAGAGAACCAGAGAAACCAAGGTTACAGTCCATCGCTTCTCCCATTTATTCTCAGCAGATTGTTTTTGCCTAAACCAAGCAAGGTAGGAAAATTAGTTTTTTTTCCCCCAAAAAAAATGTTTTGTTCGGTTGTACGGTATAATATGTTAAAAAGAGTTGTTTGATTGAGTAATCCCTGTGTGTTTCATGAATTTTACCTGAATAAATCCCCTGTGTAAGAGTTGAATCATGGTTACGCCGCCTTATTACATGTATACAAACTACCATCCAGAAAACTTGCAAGGTCTTACAAAAATAAGAATAATTAATTGTTTATGTTGAAGTTTAATTTTTAATGGTGTACACCCACACTACAGCACAAAGTAATCAACACTGGGCAAGGGAGAGTTTGACTGGTTATTGAGAGAAGGACAAAGAATGGGCAAATGTGGAAAAATCTTTTGATTTTTACCATTTATTATAATTAAGCCCGATCACTGGTATATTTTAAGGATTTATTCGTTCTGACCAGACGAAGATTTCTTAAAACGAGAGAGAGAGAGAGAGAGAGAGAGAGAGAGAGAGAGAGAGAGAGAGAGAGAGAGTCTTTTTCTGTGTAACAAGTAACTATAAACTGTTTAAAGTACAGCTCAACCCCGTTATAGCGCGATCCGCTTATAATACGGTTTGAGCATGGACCCCGAATTAAAAAAAAAAAAAAACATTTACAAAAAAAATAATTTTCCAAAATTTTTTTTTTCCAAAATTTTTTTTGCACACTGCACACAGCACACACACCACACACAGCATACACTCACTGCACACTGCATACACACTGTACACTCTGAAAGCACACTGCACACACTCACAGCACACTGCATACACTCAGAGCACCAGCACACACTGCACACACACAGTACACTCACAGCACACTGCATGCACTCACTGCACACTGCATACACTCACAGCACACTGCACACACTCACAGCACACTACACACACTCACAGCACACACAGCACCAGCACACACTCACAGCACACAGCACCAGCACACTCTCACAGCATACTGCATACACTCACTGCACACTGCACACACTCACTGCACACTGCATACACTCACTGCACACTGCATACACTCACTGCACACTGCATACACCCACTGCACACTGCACACACTCACAGCACACTGCATACACTCACTGCACACTGCATACACACAGCACACTCACAGCACACACAGCACCCCCTGCCTTTGGGGTCAGACCACCTTTGGGGGCATCGTGGGCCTGCTGGGGGGGAGGAATGGTGCAAGGCTGGGGGATCAGCGCGAGGCTGGGTGGTCGGTGCGGGGATCGGCACAAGGCTAAGGGGGGGGCGGTGCAGGGATCGGCGCGAGGCTGGGGGGGGAAATAGGTGGGGGGCGATCGGTGCGAGGCTGGAGGATAGTTGCGGGGATCCGTGGTTGTCTGGTGCGGAGCTGCTGAGGGTGTGCGGGGAATGCTGGGAGAACTACAGTGGCTGCTAGGGGCCATGTAGAGCTGCCCGCACATGACTCCACCTCCTCCTTCCTCCTCCTCCCAATCGGGCGCGCGGCGGCCATTTTTTTTAAATTACCGCGACTCCAGTTTTAGCGCGGTCATATCGGGTGGCCCCCGAGGACCGCACTATAACAGAGTTGAGCTGTATAATACTTCCTTAGCTTCTCTAATTGGTAGTTGGGCAGCAAAAGGGAAGCATGCCTTCACTGTGTAAACAACAAAATTACCTTTTGGGTCCTAGTCGGTGCCAGGGTGTTTATTCTTATAGTGCCTCTGCTACTTCAAAATGTTAGTGCATTGCAGCTTTAAGAACATACATAAACTGTATACTTCTGCTCAGCCCCTCACTAATATGGTATCGCCTCAAAATTGTCCACCAACACAGCACATGCCAAACACTTTGCAATGTCACCAGCTTACTACAATAGACTAGTAATGTACAGTATGGTTGCTTCCTTTCTCTTTTACTGAGCGAACGCCAAGAGATAATTCTGTTACTTTCAGCAGTGACTCTGCTGTCCCTCCCCTGTCTTGGCTACATTGAATGTTTATATACCTCAGAATATACATGACAGGCAAATTTACTTGCAACTCACCACGGGCTTCTCTCCTGCACTCCTACACTGAAACTGTCACAGCCGGGGGGAGGAGAGAAAGGGGGGCTGGTTCCGCAGTTCACAGACTTTTCACCTGCAATGCTGGGACAGCCTGCACACTGACACTCTCTGGGGCATGGGGGGGAGAGGGGGGCCACAGGCTTCCCTCCTGCACTGCCACACGACACTCTTGGGGGAGGAGAGAGAGGGGGGCTGGCACTGCAGTTCACAGGCTTCTCTCCTGCACTGCCGGGACAGCCTGCCACAATGACATTCTCTGGGGGGGGGAGAGATGGGGGCCACAGGCTTCCCTCCTGCACTGCGATGCATGCACCCCTCCCCCTCCTCTCTGGAAACAGAGAGAGCTACAGATGCCACAGATGCCGGGTAAGTGATTGCGGCGGCCATTTTTTTTCTCGCGATTCCAGTTATAGCGCGGTCGGATTGGGTGGCCCCCGAGGACCACGCTATAATGGAGTTGAGCTGTATATGTTAAGCCTATAATTTTCTGTTTAACAAAAATCCAGTTTTAATGTTTGAATACGTCACTCTATATCCTGTATCGGGCTGGGTAAGGAGTTTCATTTTTAAGCTGTCCCAAATTGTATTGCAGTGTATGTTAAACCAGTAATTAATATTATTATTTTTTTATTATCTGTTTTGTTCCAAGGTTTTGGCAGGATGCCCGAAAGTTATCTCAAGTTTGTTGCAATCCTGGAGATAGACAAACAGTTTTTAAATCTGTGTCTATAATTTTTATGTTACAGGTTGTTCTCTCAGCAAACCAGATGTTATTTTGTGATTTTTAAGGTTTCTGTCAGAAGACAATAGCAAATTATATTTATATTCAGTAGTGTTTTGAGGTTTTTAATGCAAATTTGATACCCAAAGGTTTCAGGTTAGTTTTGCTACAGATAAAGCAACTATATTTAGTTATGTTTTAAATGCCGTTATCCTTTGTATAATATTGTTCACATGTAATCAGATGTGAACAAAAGGAGGGAGATTAGCTCAAGGTCATTTGGCGGTATGCCCAGGAATTAGATGTTTTAGTGCCTGGGATGAACGAAATCTGAAAGTATTATTTTTTTTTGAATAATGCTGAGTGTCTTTTAAAGTTGGCAGTGTGCTTGGCCCTTTTCAAAGAAAATATATTACAAGTAATTAGTTTGGAGTTCTATACAGAATCATTATAGCCATTTTCTTTTGGTTTGGCAATAGCTGGGGCACCAAGTCTTATGACCACAATGACTGCTTAGTAAAACAATTAAGTAATTATTGCATACAACTAATATATTTTTGAGTCTCTCTAGGTATACAGTATGTCAAATTTGAAAGTGCACCTACTCGAGACGGGGTTAATGGTCAAGCAATTCCTACACAAGCATGCTCTTCATCCCAGATGAAAAGGCCATTTCAAATACTACTCACAACCATAGTCAAGGTGGAAAGGCCTAAAGACACAGTCGCTACATAATAATCCCCGCCAATAACCAACGGAGGAGAAAGACACAGGCAAAAGTCCGGGCCTCAACACATGAACTTTGAACTTTTTAATAATCTTTTTTCTTTACAGGTTTTATTATTTTAATTATAATGTATATTCTATTAGGTTTCTGTAAGAGGTTTACACACAAAGACGATAGGGTAGTAACAGGTATATTTTGTTTAGTAATTTTTATTTTGTTTTTATTGTTCTGTGTATAGTACTGCTGTGGCCAAGCTTAATCTAAAGCTTGACTGCATTTGTCCCGGCTATTTAAATTTTGTCACCGGAATTGGCCGCGCGCCAGCCGCATCTTGCGGCCGCGCGCGACCCCGTTTCTCCATTCAGCGCTAATGCGCTGAACAATGGAGGCGCCTGCGGCGCTGAACAATGGAGGCGCCTGCGGCGCCAACAAAAAAAAAAAGCCCGCGTCTGAACGGGGAGCGCTTTACTTGCGCTGAGGCAGCCACATTAGATTTATGCTGGCCGCCACTGTATATATGCACACTTTTTTTGTAATATAATGGATTCCTGGTAAACAAAGCTCATATCTTATGTGCAATGTAACCCAATGTACTATCTATACCCAATAGGTTGCACACCAAGAACACGAGTTACATTTAATCCCTTAGGAAAAGGACAATATGTTGTAAGACACTTGTAGAACCATATATGAGAAATTGGTTACGAAGGGTGTAGAAATACGAGTTTGCCCTAGGGAAGTTATTGACTTTGTGTTAGAAGGATAGATAGAGATGTACCCTGCAATTAGACCAGGTTATGTTATTTAGGAAGAGTGTTTAAAGGTAGAGATGAGGGATGGGATTCATTGGGACTTGGTGGTTGGATTTGTTCTCTGGAAGCGAAGCTAGCGAATGTTTTTGTATGTGTGTCTGTCCTACTCATTGCTCTCTATGTATGTGTTAAGTACAGCAAATCTTTGGTCCAGAAGTGCGCTGCAATTCCCCACCAACGCTATGCCTCTTTTCGGTGATGATGTCGACAGTCACTCAGAAGAAGAGACCGAAGAAGAAATCAATTGGGCCGATATAATGTCCAGAAAGAAATGAATTCATGCACCATTGGACAACTTCTTGGTCCAGCAGGACAATGAAATGGTTAACTATTCTTTAAATAGACTGTCTCTTTAGGATATGGGGGGGACTGAGAAGATTGGATATAAGAATATGAGGAAGGTAGGAGGTCACCCAGGGGCGTGAGCCAACCACAAGGACAAGTAATCCATTTTGACCATAGCAGACATTTTGCTGTTTTGCCATTCTGAGTAAATGCAGTATGAAAGATGCGTGCAAGGAGGATGTTTGTGCAGTCGCTCCCAGTAGAAATTAGCCCCCATCAATTCTCAGAAATCCCTTAGCGCTAGTCATAGAAGAGCAGTGTGAATAGTAATTTTGTTGATATTGAAAGGGTTAAAATTACTAGTCTGTTCTCCATTTTGTGAATTTATAAGATACAGCCATTTGGAAAAAGCAGAAGCTTGCACCTTTTTATCTTAACAATTTCCAGGCATGATCCCAAGAAGTTGTTTTCCCAAGAAGCAAAGGGCCTTGAATAGTAATAGAACTGTAGCTTTATTCCATGGTTCTTAAGAGAATTTTTTTTTTGCTCATCTTATATATATATTTCTCTCTGACCCCCGCAAAACCTGCACCATTAGTTTAGTACGACAAAGTATATCAACAGTATCAAAAATAATAGTTGTCATGTTATGACAAAAGGAGAAATTGTTAATGGATATACAAGGGGTAGGTCTCCATTTTGTTTATCACCTATTTTGTCTGCAAGTATAACCCTAATGAATTTTGCTGTAACAGTCTAAAATCGTAAACAACTTGTTATTGTTATAGTAAACTGCTTATAGAGCTAAAACTTGTTATTGCTATTAGAAAAACTGCTTGCGCTGTATTTTTGTATCAAGGACTTTCTGTTGACACTTTTCCTAGAACATTTTAACCTCCTCGGCATATAGTTTTTGCTTGAATAGCAATGTGTGACAATGACTCATAACAATAAGATAAGATGCTATTGACGTATGTAAACTTGTGATACATACTGGAGTGTTCCATGGTACGTCACAAATGCCTATAAAAGCTTATCCACTTGAAACAATAAACAAGAAGTAACTGAGAAAGAACCTTGGTGGTCCGAATTAATTACTTCTTCCAGATCCGTTGTTTCCTGCACAGCACAATAGATCGTGGGTGTTCTTCCCGGGAGAATCTTGAACCAAGGAGAGGGTCGCTTCAATAGGCGGAAAGCGGTTAATTTACAATAACTATGTACAAATATATTCGGGGACCATAGAAAGAGCTTTCAAAAGAAATATTCATCCCAAAGGCAGTACAAACGGCACAGGGTCATCCATAAAGGTTGGAGGAGAGGAAATTTCCTTTGCAATAAAAGAAAGTGTTCTTTAAAGTAAGGGCATTTAAAATGTGGAATTCCTTGCCCATGAAGACTGTGATGGTAGATACCATAGATATCTTCAATAAAAGACTAGGATAGAGTAGAACAAATGCTCAGATGAATAAAAGCAACTCACAGATACCTAGAAACAGTGTGGCTTGTTGGGTATGCCTATGCACATATTCATGAATGTGCTCAACCGTCAGGTACTGTCTGCATAAGGTCTCATGTTATTACAACTACCATATATGTTTTAAATTTCCCTTCTCTCCCCTTTTTTCCTCCCTTCGTCTTTCTTGTTATTTATTTATTTTTATTTTTATATATATTTTCATCTGTGATCTTTATTTGTGATGTTGATTCGTGATTTTAGTCTAGGACTTTTATTAATTTTCTATTTCTGATTTTGAATGATAGAATTTGTGTGAATCTCTGATTTTTGAGGATGTCCTATATAGTGCATCTAGCTTCACTATTAGGTTTTTAATATGAATGTATAAAAATGTATGTTTTTAAATATATGACTATTTGTGTTTTTAAATTAATGATTATTAGATTTTTAAATAAAGGATTATTTGTTGTTTCAAGGGACTCTTTTTAGAGCCAGTTTTTATGTAGAACTTTTCATGCAGAATTAGGAATGGACTGAAGAATGGTATTAGGTAAACTATTATAAGGGTAATGATAAGAAATTTTGATTTATGTTTATTGTATTGTATTGTGTTGTATGTCTTTATTTATATAGCGCCATTAATGTACATAGCGCTTCACAGTAGTAATATATGTTGTAATCAAATAAATAACAGATAATATAAATAACAGATCATGGGAATAAGTGCTTTAGACATAAACGTAACATTAAGGAAGAGGAGTCCCTGCCCCGAGGAGCTTACAGTCTAATTGGTAGGTAGGGAGAACGTACAGAGACAGTAGGAGGGAGTTCTGGTAAGTGCGTCTGCAGGGGGCCAAGCTTTATGTATCATGTGTTCAGAATATTCACAGTGCTATTCATATGCTTCTTTAAGCAAGTGTGTCTTAAGGTGGGTCTTAAAGGTGGATAGAGAGGGTGCTAGTCGGGTACTGAGGGGAAGGGCATTCCAGAGGTGTGGGGCAGTCAGTGAAAAAGGTTTAAGGCGGGAGAGGGCTTTAGATACAAAGGGGGTAGAATGAAGACATCCTTGAGTCTGGATGGTGCATAACGAGAAATTAGGGCTGAGATGTAAGGAGGGGCAGAAGAGTGTAAAGCTTTAAAAGTGAGGAGAAGAATGGGGTGTGAGATGCGGGATTTGATCGGAAGCCAGGAGAGGGATTTCACGAGGGGAGATGCTGAGACAGATCTAGGAAAGAGTAGAGTGATTCTGGCAGCAGCATTTAGGATAGATTGTAGGGGAGACAGATGAGAGGCAGGAAGGCCGGACTGCAGGAGGTTACAGTAATCAAGACGGTAGAGAATGAGGGCCTGAGTCAGAGTTTTAGCAGTCGAGCAGCAGAGGAAAAGGCGTATCTTTGTTATATTGCGGAGGAAAAAGCGACAAGTTTTAGAAATGTTTTGAATGTGAGGGGCGAATGTGAGAGAGGAGTCGAGTGTGACCCCTAGGCAGCGTGCTTGGGCTACTGGGTGAATGATCGTAGTTCCAACAGTAATGTGGAAGGAGGTAGTAGGGCCAGGTTTGGGAGGAAGTATGAGGAGCTCTGTTTTAGCCATGTTGAGTTTAAGGCAGCGGAGGGCCATCCAGGATGATATAGCAGAGAGACATTCAGAAACTTTGGTTTGTACAGCAGGTGTAAGGTCGGGTGTTGAAAAGTACATTTGTGTGTCGTCAGCATAGAGATGATATTTAAACCCAAATGATATTATTAGGTCACCTAGAGAGAGTGTGTACAGAGAAAAGAGAAGAGGTCCCAGGACAGAGCCCCGGGGAACCCCCACAGAGAGATCAATAGAGGAGGAGGAGGTGTTAGCAGAAGAGACACTGAAAGTATGATGGGAGAGGTAGGATGAGATCCAGGATAGAGCTTTGTTCCGAATACCAAGAGTATGGAGAATATGAAGGAGAATAGGGTGGTCCATGGTGTCAAATGCTGCAGAGAGGTCGAGTAATATGAGCAGAATGTAATGACCTCTGTCTTTGGCAGCATGGAGGTCGTCAGTTATTTTAGTTTGGGCTGTTTCTGTGGAGTGAGCAGTGCGGAAGCCAGATTGTAGAAGGTCTAGGAGAGAATAGGTGTTGAGAAAATGGAGAAAGCGAGAGAATACAAGACGTTCAAGGAGTTTAGAGGCAAAAGGGAAGAGGGAGACAGGTCGATAGTTAGAAAGACAGGTAGGGTCAAGCTTGCTGTTTTTGAGTAATGGTATGACTGTTGCATGTTTGAAGGAGGATGGAAAGGTTCCAGAGCAGAGGGAGGAGTTAAAAATGTGTGTGAGCATAGGGATTATAGTAGGAGCAAGAGGTTTTAGGAGATGGGAGGGAATGGGGTCAAGAGGGCAAGTGGTAGAGGGAGAAGAGGCGATCAACAGCGACACATCCTCCTCTGAGACAGTGGAAAAAGAGTCAAGGAAGGCAGGAGGAGAGCTAGGAAGAGGTGTAGGATGGGAGGAAGAAACAGAGGGGATGTTCTGCCGTATGGATTCCACCTTTTCCTTAAAATAGTCAGCAAAGTCCTGAGCGGAGATGGAGGAAGGAGAGGCAGCTGAGGGTGGTTTGAGTAGAGTATCAAAGACAGAGAACAGTCGGCGTGGGTTAGACTTGTGCATGTTGATTAGTGCAGAAAAGTAGGCTTGTTTAGCTTGCGAGAGGGGAGAGTTGAAACAGGATAGCATAAATTTGTAGTGAAGGAAGTCTGCGAGAGTGTGAGACTTCCTCCAGAGGCGTTCAGAGGAACGAGTGGAGGAACGCAGCATGCGTGTGTGGGAATTTAGCCAGGGTCTAGGGATAGAAGGGCGAGTGCGGCAGAGAGAAAGCGGGGCATGTAGATCAAGAGACGAGGACAAGACAGAGTTGTAATTCCTGACCAGGTTGTCGGGGTCTGTAGCACAGCTGAGAGAGGAGAGGGAGGAGCGTAAAGTGGACTCAAAGTCAGGTAAGTGAATAGAGCGCAGGTTTCTGCAGAACCGGGGGGTAGATGGAGGTGGAGAAGGAGAGAAGCAAGATAGAGAGAATGAGATGAGATGATGGTCAGAGAGAGGAAAAGGGGAAATGGAGAAATCGGAGAGAGAGAAGTCCTTAGTGAAAACCAGGTCTAAGTAGTGGCCATCCTTGTGGGTGCTGGCTGCAGTCCACTGTTGAAGGCCAAAAGAAGAGGTTAGAGAAAGAAAGCGGGAAGCCCAAGGGAGAGAGGGGTCATCAATGTGGCAATTGAAGTCCCCAAGGAGAAGAACAGGGGTGTCTGAGGAGAGGAAGAAAGAGAGCCAGGATTCAAAGTGAGAGAGAAAGGCAGAAGGGGGATGAGTAGAGGTAGGTGGGCGATAGATGACTGCCACATGGACAGGGAGAGGAGAGAAAATCTGGACAGTGTGAGCCTCAAAGAAGGGAAAAGCAAGAGATGGAGGAATAAGAAGGGTTCGGTAACGGCAGAGAGAGGAGAGCAGGAGCCCCACGCCTCCACCCCTGCCATCAGTGCGCGGAGTGTGGGAGAAGGAAAGGCCACCATAGGAGAGGGCAGCTTCCAGAGCAGAGTCAGACTGAGTGAGCCGGGTCTCAGTTATAGCAAATAGGAGCAGAGAGTGAGAGAGAAAAAAGTCATGTACAGAGAGGAACTTGTTAGAAAGGGAGCGAGCATTCCAAAGGGCACAGGAGAAAGGGAGAGAGGAGGGAGGGTGGCAGGAGATGGGTATGAGGTTGGAGGGGTTGACACCAGAAGGAGTAGAGGTTTCAATTGGCAGGCGAGGATGAGCGCATGTAGGAATAAGACAGGGACCAGGATTGGGAGAGATATCCCCAGAAGCAAGGAGGAGAAGCATGGATAGAAAGAGGATGTGTGAGGATGATTTGTAGGGATGTTTTTTAGTGCAGGGGATATAGCTGTGTGGTGTCAGAGGACGCAGGTAAAAAAGGAGTTCATGTGAACAGAGAAGTGGTGAAGGAAGGAGAGATGGAGATATATGAATGGAGTTAGAGACATACTGATGCTGATAAAAAGAAGTGCATAATTTGAGAAGAAGTGAAGTCACAGCAAATATAAATGGTAAAGGCAGCATCACAGCAGTAATGATGCAGTCTGGTATAGATGATATCCTCCTTTCCAGCGTAGTTCAAATGCAGGAATCAGGGCCTGTTGGGGTGTCCACTTCTTTCTCACTTCTTTTGAACTTCCTTTTAAACTTGAGTTGTTTATGTTTTTGAGGAGCATGATTGTTAAATGTGAACATCTTAGCCATGAGCTGCGAATAGGGTTTAAAGCAGGGTTTAAAGCAGTCCTATTTTGTATGGAATTAAGAGTATAGAGATTGAATAGGGATTTGCTAAGTAGCATAAAGGATATGGTTGTGTGAACAGCTTCTTTCAATTAGTATTAATGGTCTGCCCAGGGTCTATATAATCTGATAGGACCCCCCCAGCTGTATTTTATGAGCCTGAGGAAGCCGTTGGATCGGCGAAATGCGTTGCTCTTTGCCTGTCTGTTTGTGACCCACGGAGGCTTCCGTATTCAGCGTGAGCAGTCACAGCTGTGCTGAGTGTTACCATCTCCCTGCACTCCGGACGCGGAGAAAGGGCCATCTGCGACGAGACGCGTCACCTTGCTACGTTGGTGGGCCTGGGATTTGTTCTATGTGAGTGCTTTGTGGATTTTCTATGCTAATAAATGTTTTTTGAACCTTATGCTGACACCTTGCCTCACTTACCCTTACTGCCGTATTGGGGAGGAATCGGGTCGACCACGGGCACCAAAGAGGGGATTCCCCATTGTAACTTTGCTCGTGAGCAAATACCTGTGTTCCAAACCTGGCTATTGTTCTGGATGGGTTAAGACATACCCCACAGATACCATTTTAATATCTGTACTTACACTGGGCCGTGTAAGTATTATATTATCATTATATTATTATTTCACATTTTCCCTTCCCTTCAATTAAAGGCTGTGCCTCCTTTTGGGTTTTCCACACCATCAGTTTTTTCAGCCCGAATGTGTTAATCCCTTGCTCCCCCTATCTTGTTTGTCTTTCTAATGCTGTGCCCAGCCAGTAAAAAGAGAGCAGAAACCTACTGATCCTGTACCTGACATCTAATCGTAGATTTATGCTGGCACACTTGTTCTTTTCTTTTTCTTGTTGTTTCCCCAACGTAAGCCATGCTACAAGGGCATTTAATTAAATATACCACAAAATTGGTATTGCACTTCGTATAGTGTTTCATGTGGTATAGATGGCCAGTTAGTGGGTGAGTAAAAGAGGAGCCTTTATGGATGTTTCCATACTGCGCACACGACAGGTAAGGAAATGTACCTTTAACAAGTGTTCCCAAAAATCTGGTAGTTGCTTGTTCTAATGTTCCTACAAATCAATTATTTCCCTTAAATATATTTTTATTATATTACACATACTTTCCTGTTCAGTCTGAACAGTCTGGGGAAATAAAATGAATTCTAACAGACAACATGGTTTCCGAATTACTTGAATTCCATTTACACTCCATATCTATACTATAATTCTAAATTGGATTCCGTTTTCCATTTGTTTGTATGTCAGAAGCATCGAAATCTCAGAAACGGCACCACATACAGTAGCAAAACGAAACTTTCACTGTACATTCTGCTGCGGATTCGTAGGTCAACGCAACTATTTTGATCTTCCAATGTGAATCACCTCCCAAATTATGGACATTCTAAGTTTCACTCGGCTGTCCAGCATTAATGTTAGAGCTGGAGCAGGGGGTGGGGGCATGGCTACTAAGGGAGGGGGCGTGTCCTTGCCTGGATCGGAGCTGTGTGTGTCTCTGTGAGATGTGCAGGGGAGATGTGCCAGCGGGGGAGAAGGGGGAGAGATGTGCCGGGGGGGAGATGTGGCAGCAGGGGGAGAGGGGGGAGATGTGCCACTGGGGGTGTGTGCTAATGGGGGGAGATGTGCCAGCGGGGGGGAAGGGGGGAGATGTGCCAGCAGGGGGGGAGGAGATGTGTCAGTGGGAGGGGAGAGGGGGAGATGTGCCAGCAGGAAGGGCAGGAGGGGAGATGTACCAGCGGGGGGGAGATGTGCCAGCGGGGGGGAGATGTGCCAGCAGGGGGGGGAGGAGGGGCAGGGACATGTTCCAGCAGCAGGGGAAGACACACACGCTGCATCCACCAGTGGGGGGGAGGGAGGGCCGGGGAGATGTGTCACCAGCAGGGGGAGAGGGGGGAGAGGGAGGGACATGTATTCAATATTACATTCCCCAGGCGAAGCTGGGTACAAAGGCTAGTTGACTATAAAATCCTACTTCTCTCCTTAATCAATTATCTATATACTTCTACCGCACGTTACATCTCAGCTCTTATCTCGAAGCTATGCACCTTCTCGTCAGTTTCTCGTTCCCCAGAAGGCATTTTCCTCTCTGCTCAATTACTGTCACATGTGAAACATTTTTCACTTTTGGCTCCCTAATTATGGAATTCCCTCTCTTCCCAACATTCACCAATCCATTTCTCCTCCCCCCCCCCATTTTCTTGCCACACCTGAAATCTCACCTCTTCAGTAAAGAACCTGATTAAATGAAGCCTCAGATGATTACTCTCAATATTCATGCACTGACTTGTCCCCTCAATTATGTTCTCAACTGTACTTGCTTTGATTGTATCCTGTAACTATAATTTTGTAATTTAGATTGTAAGCTCTGTGGGGCAGGAATTCCCTAATTACTTTCTGTTAACTCTCTGTTTAGCTTGTGTAACTTTGTACATTATCTCCAAGTTCTGTCTCTATTCTAACACATTGGTGTTGCTATATAAATAAACATATACATATAAACACATACTGAACATATCTGTTTAATTTATCCCATTGTCATATGGCATAATTTGCTATTCACCAGAAACCACTTCCTAATGAGTCCATGTGGAATTTTCTTTTTCAATTCTCTCTTGTGAATGTATATAAAAGGGTAGAGAAGCAGCACACTTTTAATACAGAAACTCATACTGGAATTGGGTAGAAAAACTAATTAGTTCCATGATTTTGAGCAAAAGAAAGAACTCTACCTGGAAATGAAATAAAAGACCTACAGTAAGTAAAGTAAACTATTCTCTTTCAGAGTTGGGTGTTAAGCACTCATATACATATGATTAACAATGCTACATAGCTGGTTAACTATTGATTGCTCAATCAGATTAATAATTTTAATTAATAGTAATGCTTTTCTTTTTGCATCTATGTGAGTAGCACGGGAGAAATATTACCCAAGATTGTAAGATGTAGGAATCGTAGGATCAGCTGAATAATAGGATTATTTTGTTTGGTTGTCAAAATGGAGCGGTATTTTTATTTATTTTTGCACCTTGGGTTGCACTTGAAAATTATTCTCTTGGATTGTTGCTTATCTGTGTTACAAAACTAGAGAAAAACTTGTGCCAAAAACTGCACCAAATTTATCCAAAGGAAAAATCCCATTACGTTCAGAAGATTCCCTTGTTATACTGTATGAAACAGAATCAGACATGCCGCTTGGGAAACTTTGTAATGCCAAATTTTTACAATTATTTATCATAAGAAAATTGTAGTATGGTAACCCTGTAGCTAATCTCAGCAATAAAATTAATAAACCATCACATTAAATTGAAACAGAAAAAAAGAAAAATTGAAAAGTTATTGTAAAATTCAATTTGAGCATAAGTAGTGTATTTGTAGTTAGCTTTATAAAATATTCCCTAATTAAATGCTTTCTTCATACCAAAAGTATCATTGCTTTAAGATTAAAAAAATAGGCATGTTTTAAGTAAAACATTTATAACCAAAGGGATTGAGCACCTTGCAAAACCTACATTTTAACTTAATGTACTTGTTAAAAACTAGGTCTGCACAAAGACCAGCCAACACCCTTGTTGGATTACAGTATTTCATAGATTGGTGCATGCAGTACATTTTTTCCATCACCAAATATGACCAAACTGGGTGGAAATCACTTTTTTTTGTACAAAAAAATTAGAATTTTCACTTGGAGGGTACAGAAAGTAAAAAAGGGGGAGGGGGTGCAACATGAAAGGGAACCATCAAGTCACTTAAAATACGTTGGTTTTAAAAAAAAAAAAATATATATATATATATATATATATATATATATATATAATATTGCATAGTTTCAATAGGATTCCGTGGCAGTGACATAACAGAATATCGCAACATATCGAAACATAATCCCACCAGAGGAAACAATGACTTTGGATACATCTTTAAATTTCACTGCAATTATAATTTCTCGTTTAAATTCATTTTTCAATCATCAGATCAGGCCAAACCGTGTGGTAATCAATTTTACCAGTTGGCTGCTACTGTGCAAATGTAGCCAGCCTCCATTTCCTAGAGAAAATACATGTCCTGTTATAACTCAGAATATACAATATTTCCAACGACATATCCCACCGTATCCCTACATATCCCTACATATCCCTACATATCCCACAATTCACCAATATATCCCAACATATCCCAACACATCCCAACCACATCCAAACCACATCCCAACACATCCAAACCACATCAAAACCACATACCAACACATCCCAACAAACACAACACATCCCAACCACTTTCAAACCACATCCCAACACATCCCAACTCCATCCCAACACATCCCAATTTATCTCACCATATCCCACTGGAGGAAACAATTGCGCTGTCTACATCTGTAAATCTCGTTGCATTTACAATTTCTATTTTAAATTTAAGTTGAACCCTACATTATTTATATAGTTTGATGGTTTGCATTAAGGACCTATTGACCAAAGAGAAGTTTTACCCCAAGTACCCTATCAATTTAATTTATTATTTCCCCTCAAAATAATTAGATCATTGGACAGTTGCACCATATGTGCGCGTGCATTTGTTGATCTAAAATTCTTTCAGCACAGGGGAAAGAACAAGATAATATTTGGTATACACAAAATAGGGCAATTACCACTGAAGCCTCATTTTCTGAACGCGTTATAAAGATATAGCAAAATTTACCCTTCCATGAGCCGTGGTAAAAAGAAGACAAGAAAGGGTGGAGAAATCTGATTGCCGTTATTGGAGTAAAGATGGAATTTCTTTTTTCTCCTTATGAGACATCATTTGATAATATTTCATTCATTTTTTTTCACCTTCATTTGGAACAATAGAAACATATATAGGATAAGTATCTGTCATCCAAACTTAACATAGGTTGAAATTGATGTATATATGTCTTTTTCCAACCTCATCTACTTTGTCACTACTATATGCAATATGTTCTCCCCTTTTTTATTGACGCTATCTTTAATCTGTTATTTTTACCAAATATATATATATTATAAAAATTCAATAATACACACTGTACTTTCTGTACCGTTAATATATCAGTGGCTTTTATGCTTTAAATGTACTGTATTATGAGCCTCAATTAACTCTATCTTCTTCCAGCACGAGCACTGATATTTCATATGAAAATCTGCTTTTCCACATCATCTCACAATGCTCAGGGAGAATCAGACCAAAGTTACAGAATTTCTTCTTCTGGGATTTCCAGACATTCACAACTTCAGGAGTTTACTCTTTTTTGTTTTCCTTCTTTTTTACATTTTCACCTCAGCTGGAAATTTCCTGATCATTGTCTTGGTGTCAACCAGTCACCAGCTCTGTACGCCCATGTACTTCTTTCTCAGGCACCTGTCTCTCTGTGACATCTTGATGACAACAGATATTGTGCCTAACATGCTATACGTAATAATGGTTGAAGGGGCCGTTATCTCTCTCGTTGGCTGTATGACTCAATATTTCCTATTTTCTGCCTCAGCAAGTGCTGAATGTTTCCTCCTTACAGTGATGTCTTATGATAGATACCTGGCCATCTGCAACCCATTGCGTTACTCTTCTATTATGGACTTTAAGCTTTGCTACCAAATGGTTTTCTGGTCTTGGTTCTTAGCTTTTATGGGAACACTAAGTATAGTGATTTTGATTTGTTCATTTCAGTTATGTAACCCCAATGTCATTGACCATTTCTTCTGTGATTTAAACCCTCTCTTAGAACATTCTTGCTCAGAAAGAATAATTGTCGATAAAGTAGTGTTTGTTTTAGGAATCCCTTTCCTTATCTTCCCTTTCATCTTCATCATTGTGACTTATGCCTGTATCTCATTGACCATACTCAGAATCTCCTCCACCACTGGGAGACAGAAAGCCTTCTCCACCTGCAGCTCTCACCTGGCCATTGTGTGCTCATATTATGGGACACTGATTGCTAAATATGTGGTTCCATCCAACGGACAATCATTGACTGCAAAGAAAATCACTTCTCTTCTGTACACAGTCATCACCCCATTATTCAATCCCATCATCTATACTCTGAGGAACAAGGATATCCAGGCAGCTCTGTTGAAATGTAAAAGTATAAGGATACAAACATATTTTATGTAGCATGAGATAAAATAAAGTAGGTCACGTCTATTGTGCTGTGTTCAAAACAGTAACAATTATATAATTCATGTAAGATGCTATAGATGCAGTAAAAATTCCTCTTATAAACTGTAGTTTTGCAGTTACAATATGTTGACATTAAGGGAAACATGTCTCAATGAATGTATTTCAACACTCTTATTCTCCTCTAGAATTAGTTTTAGATTTGGACAGTATACTGACAGAACTGAGAAGAAGAAGTATAAACATAGATACAATTATAAGATAATAAGTATAGAATGAACAAATGTGTCCAACTTTCTTTATACTACATAGACAGAGCCCTAATACTCCCTAGTAAACAGACTGATACCTCAGAAATTCAGAACATAATTGAATGCTTCTGAGGGGTCCACCCTCTCTATCAAGGATATCATCTGAAACTTAATTGTATTAAAAAAAAGACCTGGGGATGTATGTGTAATAATAGGATTTCAATTGTATCAACGTTTTGTTGGGTGTTGTTTAAACAAGGACACGCATACATTTCATAACAATTCCATAGCTCTATTTTTTCCATGGTTGGCTTGTGTCCAATTCATAGTCCCTCCTGGTCCAATGCTCAGCTGTGTCGGCAAAGTCTTCGAAAGTGGCTGTCAACCAAATGTACGACAAGTTCACAGTTCCAATTGCAGAATCAAACCCATGTGCATTTAGCCATTCAGTCAGCTTCCTCTGGGGTTCTGTTAGCTTGCAAACACATTCCCTTTTTATAACAGACTAATTTGCTTTCAAATCAGTTCCAGCGAAACCAGTTCAGGTGAATCTAATTTTGAAAAGTCCTTACAAAACCAACATGCTGTGATAAACATACAGTATAAATGCTAAAACAATATTAATATTACAAACAAACTACTGACATTTCTTTAATAACATAATAACACTAATAATAATACAAATAAACTGTCATTAAAAAAAATATCATTAAAACCTATATGACATTTGAATTTCTTTATTTTTACTGGAGTTTTCAAAATGAAATAAGGGTGTTTGCAGGTACAGAAAGTAAACTTGGGAGGGGGGTCAGGACACCATTATATTATGGTTATAGCTGGTTATACTGTAGCAAGATTACATAGTATTTATTGACAGTGTTAACAAAACTACACTTCTCTGGGTGCGACTTCGGAAGACAACCGCAGCGGGGAGATCCAAGGAAGATTAGATTCAATGCTGGGCCCTCCTCATGATTGAGCCAGGGCTGGTAAACTTTCTAGAATTTAGACATGTATAATCAAGATAGCTGGTCATTTTTTCCATCTAGCAGATAAACCATATCCTATGTTTGATATTAGATTTGGATGGACGTCTCCCTTGCTTCCAGAGTGCAGCCATGTCGCATCTCATAGCTGTGTTGATGTGTGTAAACAATGTGTTTTCTGGTCAAGTTATCTTTTGCAGGGGTCTACTCAAGACAAATGCCCATGGGATCATTGGGATATCAGTTGAGAAAATGTGTTGTTCCCACACCCTGACCCTGTTCTACAGGTCAGACACTTTAGGGAAAGACCACCAGAAATTAAGCGTAAGGGGAGTAGCCTGGGCAGAATTTTGATATTGTAAGGGGGAAGGGTACAACTTTAACCCAACTTTGTGTACGTTCTCTTTGATATTGAGCTTCTGGCTATTGCATTAAATATACTGTGTTGGTCAAGTCATCTCCATCAAGCTCTTCATTCAGATCCTATTCACATAGTGCTATTAGTTTTAGCTAGTTGTGGGAATCAACCTCAAGAAGAGAAAAGCCTAGGAATAGTCAGTATGTCACACTTTTTTGGCCTTCTGAATCCAGATAAAAATCCTCAAATTCTGTCAGTGGGTTATGTGGTTTAATGTGGTTATAAAACATCTTAATCTGCAGACAGTGAAATAATTTGTTTGGTGGTAGTTTTTTTTTCAACAGAAAAGTAGTTAAATTGTTTAATTTTTAAGTCTAAACCGATATAATTTAGTTAAGATATTTTGGCATTGGTCCATTGAGAAAATGAGAAAATGCTAGTCCTAGGACGAATTCAGGCCCAGGACTACCCTAGATGCCCATGGCCACACCACATTCCTGTAGCTAAAACTTAACTTCATACAAAAAATAATTATGGGTGAGTATAAATTCTATACTTGGTAAAATAAATTGTTTGTTAATGGTAAATTACTATAATCATCAAGAAAGTATTTGACAGCTGAAATGCCCCTTGGGCATGTGATACATGTGTATAGGGAGATTATATCAACAGATGCCCAAAGATATGAGTCTATCCACTTAATCGCAGAGATGGAGTCGATGACGTGCAGCATGTCCTTAGGTATGACCAAAGTGAGGTAGGAGTAAAAATAGAAATCAACATATTGGGACAGGCTGGACGTCATCAACTCCACCCCAAGACAATGGCTTTCCTAAAACGTTAAAGAGACAATTGTGCACCTTCAGTAGATGGTAAAGAATTGAAGTTCTAGGGTGTGTAATTAAAATAAATGTATGTTCCACTTTAGTGATAACCCGAGAATCTAATTACACTTTGTATATGTTCTTGATAGGAAGTCTGGAATTCAGACATAGGATAAAAATCCAAAATCCTATATGAAATAACATTAAGTATGTTACCTATGAGCCTCCTCAATGTATGCCTCCCTACCCTGTAGCACAATACCAACCCTCTTATCTGCCTGTTTAATAATACAGATTCAAAGATTTGTAGAGAGAGGGGGGGGGGTGTTTTTGACATTGTTTCTCAAAATTCTGGAGCACCAGGGAATAAAAAAATTCCACAAAACCTCCCTTATGTTGGTGTGAGAAGAACAGAGACCTTGGTCTAAGAGGACACTGTGTGATACCCATAGAAACATTCAAAACTGATGGATCAGAATCTACTGTATATTGGGCAGGCTAGACGTGTTCGGTTCAACCCCCGATGACTCAGAACTATTGGACTAATAAAAATTATTTAGTGTGTTTAAAGATCTATATGCTGGCCCTGTTAATTCCACCAGAAGAGATGATAAAGCCTGACTAAATATCTCCTGAGAGTGAGCTTACATGTAACACTATAGAGACAGAAAGAAAACAGAGAGTGCACGCCCCATAGTGTAATCCTGTACATTTAATGATAGGGAGGGATTGGTGGGGGGGGATTAAAAACACTTACAAAGTATAAGTGATATACACGCAATTTGTGACAAAATTATCACCACCGATGCAGGAACCGTCCCGCGACGTGTTAAAATCCAACTGGAACCCTTGGGCAGTGCATCCAACAGTGTCCGTCCTTTCCGCGATCAAATGAAGTCCTCCACGCAATGTGTCATCAGAGTAGGCCTCAAAACTACTCCTGCACACTCCGGCCGTAAAGCATGCAGACAACGTGATGACGTAATGTCGTAATTTACGTCCCTGACGCGTTTCGTCACAATAATGCAACTTTATCAAAGGGATTTGTTCATGAACAGTGATGGCTAGATATATATACTGGAGTGTCTACAATCCAATTGGTACATCAATTTGTGATATTTACGCCCCTAATAACGAGCCTAGATGTAATTAAATACAAACAATGTCTAGATTGTAAATAATTATGGATCCTTTGATAAAGTTGCATTATTGTGACGAAACGCGTCAGGGACGTAAATTACGACATTACGTCATCACGTTGTCTGCATGCTTTACGGCCGGAGTGTGCAGGAGTAGTATTGAGGCCTACTCTGATGACACATTGCGTGGAGGACTTCATTTGATCGCGGAAAGGACGGACACTGTTGGATGCACTGCCCAAGGGTTCCAGTTGGATTTTAACACGTCGCGGGACGGTTCCTGCATCGGTGGTGATAATTTTGTCACAAATTGCGTGTATATCACTTATACTTTGTAAGTGTTTTTAATCCCCCCCCCACCAATCCCTCCCTATCATTAAATGTACAGGATTACACTATGGGGCGTGCACTCTCTGTTTTCTTTCTGTCTCTATAGAATTTGCCTTGGAAGTGGTTCTTCCATGTGAGAGCTGCCGTGGACCCCTGGATCCTGTATCTATTCCTGCAAACCCATCAGGACTCATTTTGGGGTTTGGACTATTACAATTGGACATTTTATTATTTTATTATATTTATAATTTGTATATTTCTGTAATAGAGTGTTTTTTTAGTTAGTCATTAATAATTTTAAATATTCACTCACTATAGGATTGCTTTATATCTTTGAATATAGCACTTTGTAAAGGTTTTTTATTGTTCACTGGTTTATCAGTGGCGCTACTACAATCACTTCTTTTCTGGCTATTACATGTAATACTATTAAGATCCACAAATAGATCAAACTAATTAGGTCCTGTACTGGGAGAACATGTTAGGCTTTTGCTTAGCAAAGAGGTTTGAGATATAGTACATTGTAACGCGTAGTTCACCACAAACGAGGCGTGACCGCGGAGCTAAGGTAGGGATTGGTATAGAACGCTGACCACAACCGCGAGGGCACGTCTAGAGTGTAGGATAGTCTTGCAAGCCGGATCAGGGTTATAAAGGACAGCATAAATGTTGTACTTGCCGGGTCTAGGAGTGGAGAGTAGCGGATTGTTGGGGTACATAGCCGGAGTCAGGATTGGGGAGAGTAGAGTCATCGTAGAACCAAAGCCAGGGTCAGTGCAGGAGAGTATCACGAAGTCCAAGGTACAAGGCAGGGTCAGGCAGCAAGGTAAGAAGCAGACAGGCTAGGAGTGATTAGGTTCAGTGTCACAAACAGAAGTTATGCTCGGCGAGGAATGAGAGTTCAGACAGCATATTTAAAGGACCTCCCACCAATAGGCGGCATCCAGAAAGCGGAACCACCCTCTTTGATAGGCTGCTGGATCACGCAGGTGCGTCCTATTACACAGCCGATTGAGACCGAAGTGGAGCTTCCAGAGAGTGCGCGTGCGCCACGAGCAACCCACACATTATGCTGGCGACCCGGTCGTGCACCATCAGTGCGCGCTATGACACCCACGTCAGTACAGGGGCAGAGACCGGAGGCGGGGCCCGCAGAGACAGAGGAGGAGCGCGGGGTAGTGTTGCGCCGTATAGCTCTGATGTCAGGACGGGGGCGGGGATGAGAGGCAGGGACCGCAGACCGCCAGGGAGACCGCGCACCGCGCATGCGTCGCGCGTCAATGCCAGTGGCAAGTGAGTGTATCCTGGATGCAGGAATAGAGGACACCGATGGGACCCGCGCACTGCCCACGCGCCGCACATGAGCACCACCGTTAAGCTGCCTTTCTTGAGTGCCACAGGAACCAGATGAGCGGGTAAGGGTTAAGGGGACAGAACCGCCAGAATGGCGAATCCTCACATACAGTAAGTATATGAGAAGAGAGATTAAAGATGTTACTAGGTTCAGGCAATACTATTGATCATTTAATATCCTCTAACCCTCTTTTTCTTCGATATGCTTTTATATGAGGATAATTTATTTATCACCTGGGGAGTTCCTGGGGGTAGGGCTTGTCTAAAAAAAGACAAAGGCTTAGTAGGTGAGCTATGGGGGATATATTTGGAACTTGCACCCCCTCGAGCCAACATACAGTATCCACAGGTTCATTCTGTATATCATTAATGGAGTGATCGACTTCCAGAGGTGCAAGTCTATTTTTAGATAGATAGCCTCCAATTAACCCATGACTGGTACTAGCCGAATATTCCCTTCCTCCCTGTTGCTTGGATATATATTGGGAAGCCAATCATGAGAATGGTCTGATTTTGATCTATCACTAGTATCCATCACATTATAAGGAGGGGGCTGCTCCCTAAATTGGGGGCATTTCCTAATTTGATCGGTAGCATAATCCTCTGTATCCCTCCATAATGTATTCCTTTTTCTTTCAATAAATTGTAGTTCAAAGGTATTGTTTGTTTGATCATCAAGGTGTTTGAAATTCTTACTCTCTATATGTGGTGTAAGTTTGCATTGGATTGATTAAATTTCAATTTCCAAACTAATTTCTCCCTCCTAAATTCAATAAGGAGTTTGATCAGTGATTCTTAAAATGCAATACACTAATGGTCATTATTAACTGGAAAAAGACTTTTGGGTGTTTAATTGTAAAGCAACAATACCTTTTGGTATGAAGAAAACATTTATTAGGGAACATTTTTTAAACCTGACTCCAAATACACGACTTATTCTCAAATTTATTCTTAATGTGACTTTTCAATCATGTTCTTTTTTTTCTGCTACAATTGAATTTGATGGTGTATTAGTTTTATTGCTGAGGTTAGTGCTTACTGCACTACAATATTTTTGGGAGAAATAATTTTTAACAAGGGGCATCACAAAGTTTCCCAGCAGCAAAAGTTTAGCAAAAATAAAGCATACAGTATACAAAGGTAATTTTCTGAATGCAATTGGATATTAGTCCAAGAGAATAATTTCCGACTGCAATACAAGGAGGAAAACTGGTGTAAAAAAAAATATACTGTCAATTTTTTACTACCCTACTACTATTCAGCCGATCCTAAGTTCCCTACATCTTACAAGCTTGGGTAATATTAATTAATTATAATAAAATATTAATATCAATTGTAATGCTACATTTATCTGCGACATCCACAATGAACCAGCTATGTAAACATGTTATTCATTCGTATATGAGTACTTATCACCAAGGTCTGAAGGAGAATTGTTTACTCTTTTTATTATAGATATTTTATTTTATTTCCAGATAGAATTTAGTTTGCTTTAAATCGTGGACATAATATTTCTCAGCAGCAGTACGAGCTTCTATATTAAAACTGTGCTGCTTCTCTAACCTTTTTATACATATAGTATTCCAAAAAGGGAGGTGAGTCTTCTCAACTCATTTTTGTGAGGGCAGTTTCAGTGGAATGATCAGTTCAGAAGCCAGATTTCAATGGTTCTAAGAAATTATAAATGTGGAGGAAATTGAGTGTGAATAGATTAGACATTCGAGAAGCTTGGAGTAAGAAATCAGGAGGTTGACAGGATGATAGTTTGTGGAGACAGTAAAAATAGGTGTCACTTTTGCATCTTTGAACTGCATAGGGAAAGGTTCCCGAGATTAGTTTGGAGAATATATGCAAGTATATCGAACAAAGTGGGAATTAGGTGTTGAAGAGGTGAGAGGGAATTTGGTCAAGGTTGCATGTAGGGGTAGAAGTGCAGCTTAGCTGCAGAGACAACTCCAGTTCTGTGCCACACAGTATAGTCCAGGGTAGAGATGTGTGTTGAAATACTCTATAGTGACTGGAGGAGTAGTTGAAAGAGAGAAAGGGGTAAAAGGAGGTCACGGGGGTAATCAAAGATAGAGAAAAGGCCAAGTGGAATTGATTTGTGATAATTAATATTTTTAGAAAAGTAATGTTGTGTAGTCTAAGAGAGGATGAGACTTGAAGCAGAAACTGAGACATTTCAAGTAGAGGAAGTCAGCAAGAGTGTGACAGTTCCTCCAAGGATAGAATTATATGCATCAACAAGATTATCGGGATCAGAGGTAGAGCAAGAGGAGAGATTGGAGATTAGGGTGGATTTTAGGGAAGATAGGTTGAAGAAATGTAGGCTATGAGTGTAATGTGGGAGGCAGGAGGAATAGTGGAATGGAAATGAGGGACAGGAAATGTGATGAGCTGATGGTCAAAGAGGAGAATGGGGGAGATCTTGAATGCAGAAAGCTTCTTGTAAAAAAAAAGATCTAAACAGTGGTCACCCTTGGGTGTACTGGAAGTGGTCAATTGTCTGAAGCCAAATATTAGAGAGAGAAAGCAAAAAGCCCAGGAAACCGAGGAATCATTTATGTGTCACTTAATGTCTCGAGGAGAATGGAGGGAGTGTAGAGGATAGCAGGAAGGAAAGCCCATATTCAAAGTTAGAGAAAGTTGAAGGGGTTTATGTATTGTACAGATAGTTGGTAGATAGATGATGCAATCTGCAGAGGCAGGGGGAAGGAAAGTTGGACGGTATGCACCACTAGAGAGTTTTTACCGGCATTGAGAATATCAACAGGGCAAAGGAAATAACATAGGAAATAACAGCCTCTAGAACAATCAGAGTGAGAAAGCCAGTTTTCTGATAAATCACAAATATGCAGAGTGGGAGCATAAAAGATCATGTAAAGTCAGAAGCTTGTGAGGGGGCGAAGATTCCAAAGAGCACAGAAGAAAGAGAGAGGAGGAAGGAGACATAGATGAGGTTGGAGGAGAGGAGAGAGGAGCGAGCATTTGCAAGTGCAAGTTCTTCTACAGGCTGAATGCAGGATGAGTACGGGTAGTGGAAAATGTTGTGAATGGAGAGTAGTGGAGAGAGAAGGAGTAAATGGGATATATAACAGGAGAAGGGTGAGAGAGATGATGGAACAAACTACTGTAGTTTTGAGAGGAAAGTAGTGGAGAACAGGAAAAGGAGAGAAAGCATGATGATGTAGTGGAGAATGGTGGAGTTTGAAAGAAAGTGTGGTAGTTGTGGTACTGTATGTAAGCATAAAGGTTCTTAATTATACTAGCTTTGATAGTGCCAGATCTGCAGAAACAGAGTTTACAGCATAAGGGCCACAGTTTTCAGTTAGTAGAGATGGCATTACAACAGCAGCAATGTAGTTTAGCGTTGTGGTCACTTTGATTGATGTATCGAATGTTGCTTTGATGACTAGAGATGGGCAATTTTTTTTTACTGAATTTGAATCTTCCAGGTATCTCATATCTCACAGGTATCTCAGGTGCACCCCGCAACGAACATTAAACTGTCAACAAGGAAGTGGAAGTGGTCTGCATTTAAAGGAAGCCAGGGGCAGGGGGCTACTGCAGGATTGAGCCCTCATTTGGTGCTACATGATAGATATGCACAAAAGTGGCAATGGTGTAACAGAACAGAGACAAAAATATTTGCATTGCCATCTTCCAGAGTGCCAGACACGTACTGAATTGAAATACTTTATTGCAAATAAACACAACTCTACAAACTGCAGGAAGTAATTATGCTGGCTTCCAACGGCATACAAAATATTATTGGGTTGACACATCTAAGGCTGCATCCCCACTAGCGCTGAGCACGCGCCGCTTGCCGCGGTTATTTACATTAAAGATATATGTAAGTCCCCGCTCATGCGGTGCGCAGGCTCATGCGTCGGCACACACGCTCACCCACGCTCTGCGCTTAAGTAAACAAAAAAACTAACTATCAAGCACGCTCAATGCCTCTTCCACCCCCCCCCCCTCCCGCGTGCACGGAAATGCCAGGACACCCGGCGCTCGTGCTCTCCAAGCATGAGCACGCTCAGCGCCAGCGGGGACTCAGCCTAAGGCACATTATGAGGAATGGAGTATGGTGCCAGACTGAAAAACATCTGGAGTTAAACCCACATAACAGCTCTAGTAATGTGAGCTAAACTAGCTGATGGCTAGCATCACTGTTACAGTATACTTATTTTTGAGCTCTACTTCTCATTCAGTGCTCATGCAGTACCAGTACAAAGGAGATTACCCTCTTCTGGGAAAGAGAAATATATCTAACAAAAAGTCTTCTACATCACACACCTTCTGGGACACGTTACAGTCCATTTTTTTAATAGGCTGTAATGTATTTGAGCACCGAAGGTGCCTTATGGCAGATTACTGCTTAGTAAATATGACCCACTGTCGTTATCCTTTATAAGATTAGAATTACTAACACAAGTCACCAGATCACTTTGTTATAATACTTTCTCTGCATCTGCTTGATTTGCTGTGTCAGAAAACCTGTGATTTATTTAATCGCACCTGTCCTGAGAAACACTTAGCCCTCAGTACATATTAATACCTTGTGCTTAAAGTCCTTTCAGGGTTATAATCAACAACATATTGGAGTATGATAGTTGATGGTGGTGCACTGCTAACCATTAGCTGGTTTAGCTCACACTTCTAGAACTGCTGCCTAGAAAAGCAGTGGTTGTGGGTTCTAGTCCTCTTCTGTCTATCAGTACACCATTTCACCATTCCAGTCACGTGGTGCCTACTGCCTTAGGTTTTTCAACACTATATAGTTGTTATTTTAATAATTTTAGAATGTGTGGGATGTCATTTAAATATACATTTGCATAGTCGTTAGTATTTCTTCCAGGGTACCTTAGGTGTGCTTTTTTTCCAGCACAGGAATCTCTTCTCTAATTTAGTTGGTGGGAGTTTTGAGGGGATATATATATACAATTGGAAACACTACTACATTGAAAATGTCTCTCTCCCCCCCCCCCCCCCCCAACGGCAGATTCGGATTAAAACCGTTTTGATTTTGGCGCGCGGATTGGATTTAGTCTAAAAAAAACCTGGGAGAACCCGCAGATCAGATTCAAGACAGGTTCACCCATCTCTTCTGTTAAGTTAATGAGTTAAGAGAGCAGAGTTTGTAGTTTCAAATCCAGATAAAACTCCACTCCTAAATATGGCACTTCAAGAAAGCATTACAAGCCTGCTCCTCGCAAGCTATCCCAACTACTGTAACGGCTTACATTTACAGTATACTGCACTACCTGCTTTAATAACACAGCAGAATTGGACAAGGTTAATTAATACAACAGACAATAGCAGAGTTGCGTGATGATTAAAGGCTAAAATTACTACATAAGCAATAAGCACTGGTAGCAGATTAACTTGATTAAACATTGAACTGTGGAAAGGAGCAGAGGCACGATTTTTGTTACTCCATATATGAGCAAATGGAAACTCATGGTAGCCATTTACATATCCCAGAAATGAAGCAGTGATATTAGTTCTAAATGTCATAACATATGTAATAACACAAGCTATAACTCCACACTTAAATATAGCACTTGCAGATGTTCATTACAAGCTGCAGCTCTGGAGAAAGTACACGTCACTGCAACAATGAATTGAGATTGTGCTTCCGGATTGGATCACAAGCGACACTAAACCTCCACTGCCAGGCAAAGCCGTAGTCACTTTCCTGCAGATTTCCCCAGCAGCAGGGAATTTAAGTCATTTGTAGTTTCTCCATAGTTTGAAGACCATTGTTCTGGTTCAGTGTGTCCCCGCCTCGGTTAAATCTCCCTGCAGATTTGAGGTGGATGGGGTTTGAATTTAACACCAACAGTGCGCACATGGGTGTTGGCAGGCCTATCAGGCTGGGTGACTTGGGGGTGATTGTGTTTAATTAGATTGGGGTCTGACTCGACCTAAGTTTGAGACCAACATTAGACCCAGGAGCAGACCCACTGACAATGATATCAGGACTCAGTACTAAAACATTACCTGGACATGGTGAACTGTTGAATAGGAAGAGAGTTTGTTGAGTGGAAGGCGGATAAGAAATTACCGGGCTGCAGTGAGTTGTTGAGTGGAGGAAGTGGCAACGGGAATTATAATCCAACAAATATTACAAAAGTTTGATAAAATTAGAATCCTGATATAAACACAGAATTAAAAATGAGTTATATTTCAGTAACCAAAGGTCTTTCAATTAGAGTTCAGGTGATGTTTTGAATATAGAGGATGGCTCTCTAAATCAAGAAAGTTTTCTGAATTTCTTAAAGCTGTACTTGTAATCTTCTAATTCTAATTATGTTTATACTTCTTGTTATACTTCCAGTTCTTTGTCTCCATATAACCACTGTCCAAAACTATAACTAATGCTATAAGAGCATAAGAGTATTGAAATACCTCTGTTGATGCATGTTTTCCTTAATGTCTACATACTGTAACCACAAAACTAAAGTTTAAAAAAATAATTTTTACTGCATCTATTCTATCATACATGAATTATGTTATATTTACAGCTTTTAACACAGCCTGATAGAATTGACCTACTGATGTTTATCTTATGCTCCTCAAAATACGTTTTGTGTCCTTATACTGATACATTTCCACAGGGCTGCTTGGATATCCTTGTTCCTTAGAGTATAGATGATGGGATTGAATAATGGGGTGATGACTGTGTACAGAAGAGAAGTGATTTTCATTACAGTCAATGACTGTCCGTTGGATGGAACCACATATTTAGCAATCAGTGTCCCATAATATGTGCACACAACGGCCAGGTGGGAGCTGCAGGTGGAGAAGGCTTTCTGTCTCCCAATGGTGGAGGAGATCCTGAGGATGTTGTGGAAGATACAGACATAAGTCACAATGATGAAAACGAATGGGAAGATAATGATGGGGACGCCTAGAACAAAAACTACTGTATCCACAATGAATCTGTCTGAGCAAGAATGTTCTAGGATAGGAGTAAAATCGCAGAAGAAATGATCAATGACATTGGGGTTACATAACTGAAATACACAAATTAAAATAACCATACTTAGTGTTCCTATAAAACCAAAGAACCAACACCAGAAAATCATTTGGTAGCAAAGCTTGAGATCCATAATAGCAGAGTAACGCAGTGAGTTGCAGATGGCCAAGTATCTGTCATAGGACATCACTGTAAGGAGGAAAGATTCAGTACTTGCTGAGACAGAAAGGAAGAAATATTGAGAGATACAGCCAACAAGAGAGATAACTGCCCCATCTGCCATTATTACGTATAGCATGTTAGGCACAATATCTGTGGTTAGCAAGATGTCAGAAAGAGACAGATGACTGAGAAAGAAGTACATGGGGGTACGGAGCTGGTGACTGGTTGACACTAAGACAATGATCAGGAAATTTCCAGCTAAGGTGAAAATGTAAAACAGAAGGAAGACAAAAAAGAGTAAGCTCTTGAAGTTTATGTCTGGGAATCCCAAAAGCAGGAATTCTGTAACTGTGGTCTGATTCTCCCGAAGCATTGTTGGATGTTAGAGGAAAAGCAGATCTTCATAATAAATATCAGTTCTCGTGCTGCAAGAAGAAAGAATTTATTGAGAAATAATAAATGTGAGACATAATAACCCCATATCTATTCATTGTACATAAAGTACCCTATTTTTCATTGCATTGTTATATATTTTTATATTAAATATATTTCATTGGTTAAAAAAAAAACAATTAGGGACAGGGGTTAAGGAACAACAAAACCTGAAAACATGTTGCTTTAAAAGATTAGAGATAATGTAAACTAAATGGTTAGGAATCCAACTTCAAGACCAGTCTGAACAGTCACCTTAACACTGAATAATTTCCAGTGGGCATTAATATAACCCATAACTTGCATATCAAGATTTCTTCTGTAAAGAGTCATAATTATTGAGTCAACTTCTTGAAGCATAGACTCATCCTCCTCATTTTCATTTTGATTTATTATACACTTACTGTTTCCCTACTTGTATTTTCCCTGTATTATGTCCAGTACAGTATAGTATATCTGCATACATGTTGGTGTTGAAGACAAATACACAAAAAGTACATTCACCTCCAGGAGGATTCCCACCTCAACCCATCTCCTCCTTGATAAACTTTGCACAGAGGATGGGGGAAAATTCCTGATTTCCCTTCTTTATCAGCAACTAACATCAGATTACACAGATTTAGAAAATAAATAATGAAGGAATTGGAAAGGGAAGTATGCTGACAACAAGAAGAATGTCCAGAGGTTAGAGAAATATCATTTTCAGCTCAATACCCGGTAACTGTCCCCATGGCCAGAGAATGACAGGGGGAAGTGACTGCAGCAATCCTTAGTCATGGGGGGAAACATTATGGACAGCCAGTAAGAAAACAATGATTCACTGAGACTGCCTGCGGCTGTCACCTTCCTTTTCTCATGGCTCCGAGGATGGTAAGTCTGTCTGTATCTGTACAACGCTTCAAGAAAATAGTTATAAAATAAAGCTCTAGTGGTACTGTAATTGCCCTATTTTGTGTACACCAAATATTCCCTTCTTCTCTCCCCTGTGCTGACAAGTGTAAAACAAGTAATGCACGTGCACGTATAGTGGCCCTGTCCAATAATCAAATTATTTTGGAGGAAAATAATAAAATATATTGAAAAAGTACTTGAGGTAAAACTTCCTTTGGTCAATGGGTCCAAACGATATAAATAATGTAGGTTTCAACTTAAACATTATATTAACATACAGTAGAAGTGATAACTGCAGTGAGATTTAAAGCTGCAGTTCAAGCTGTTGTTTAAAAAAAAATTAATTCCACGCACAAGTTTCTGATCGATTCGTTCTCCTGCAATCAATCGCTGAAGATTTGGCTCGGTGTTCACTAAATGCATCTTGGGTAATCGTCTGCTGCACTGACAGCCAAACTTCTGTGAGGAAGATCATGTGACCAGGCAGGCACTATATTCAATTGGTTCACTGCTCGAGAGGGCAGGGCTCAAAAAGGTGATACTGTTTCAGAAGGGGAATGGGATGTGACTTTGTAAATGGTTGCTATAGGAATAAAAATTCTTGTTTAAGTCGAATACATTAAAAATGTCTTTAAAATGGTTTATTTAATAATTTTTTTAATGCTACAAATATTTTCTCATAATACAGAACTGATTTATTAAAAAAACACACACATGTAAGATATTGCTTTAACTGCAGCTTTAAAGATATAACCAATATCATTGTTTCCACTGGTGGGAAATATTGGATTTGTTGCGATATTCTGCTCAATCACTGCCACTGAAAACTAATGAAACTATCAAATATTCTGAGTATTGTTCAGAATAAATTGTTATCACTAAGTACAATGAGGCTGGTTACAAGTGTACAGTAGCAGCCAAATGGAAAAAGGGTTTACCACCCAGTTTGGTCTAATCTGACAATGAAAAAAATGAACTGCATGCACTAATCTATGGAATAACGTAACACAGGCATTGGCGGGACTTTGTACAGTCCTAGTTTTTAACAAGTAAAGTAAGTTACATTTTTGGTTTTGCAAGGTGTACAATCCCTTTTGTTGTAGATGTTCCTATTTTATATACTCTTTAAATACTATTCTGCCTTAACACTGCCACTGAATCCTACGGAAACTATGATATTTTGCATTAGAAAGAGATGTGTTGTGTTTTCTGTGTTATCAGTGCCATGTACAGTACTACATCTGTAACTCTCAGAACAAATGTCAGTGCTGGAAAAAAAATTCTTAGTGTAATTATACGTTGCCATCTTTATGGATAATTTTTCCAATCGCCTGCTAAAAATAACAGTATAAAAAATACAGCACAATAATCCTCATTAATAACCGTTTGCTGGATAAAAACTTTTGGTTATTTAATCTTAAAGCATTGATACCTTTTGGTATGAAGAAAACATTGAATTAAATAACATTTTATAAAGCTGACTACAACATTACTTATGCTCAAATTCATTTTTACTGGAACTTTTTATTCCATTGTCTTTTTTTCTGCTGCAATTTAATGTGATGGTTTATTCATTTTATTGCGGAGATTAGTTCTTAAAGTACTTCAATATTATTTAGATAAATACTTTGTGACAAGGGGGCATCACAAAGTTTCCCAGCTGCAAAACTGGGAATCTTCAGAACGCAATGGGATCTTTCCTTTGCCAAATCTGTTGCAGTTTTGCACAAGTTTTTCTCTAGTTTTGTAACCCCGATAAGCAATTCATATCCAAGAGAATAATTTCCGGCTACAAAACAAGGTGAAAAAATTAATACCGCTCCATTTTGACTACCCCACAATAGAATACTATTATTCAACCAATCCTAAATTTCCTGCATCTTGCAATCTCGGTAATATTTATCCGGTGCTACTCACAAAGATGCAAAAATAAAAGCATTACTATTAATTAAAATGATGAACCTGACTGATCCATCAACCGTTAACCAGCTATGTACAGTAGCATTGTTACTCATTCGTAGATGCGAGTATTTAACACCCAGCTTTGAAAGAGAAAAGTCTTCTTTACTTACTATACTGTATGTCTTTTATTCCCCTTTCAAAGAGAGTTTTAGTTTGCTTTAAGTCATGGAAATAATATTTCTCAGCAGCAAACTTACAGAACTGAAAGACGAATGTAGGAAGAGAAGTTTGTAGGTAAAATGGTTTTTCTAATCAATTGCAGTGCAGCCTCTCTCATTATGAGCCTCTGTATTAAAACTATGGTGCTTCTCTGACCTCTTATACTTGCTCGCAATAGGGAAATGAGTCTTTGTGGAGTTGGAATGTTATGGAGAATTCCACAAAGACTCATTAGGAAGTGGTTTCTGGTGAATAGCAAATTATGATGTGTGACAAAGGGATACATTAAATAGATACTGTATGTGTATGTTTAAATGTACTGTATATGTTTATTTATAAAGTGACACTAATGCACGCAGTTCTTTACAGAGTTACAATGGACTCCATAAAAGTTGTTCAGTAGGTGCTCCCTTTGCTCGGTGGTCCATGTATATAAGTGACATTAAACAAACTAGTGACAATAAATCCTTGCAATCTATGAAGGATGATATCATAGTAAATACGTATAGGAAAAAAGTGTAAAACTCTGTAGCCAGGTATCCTTTTTGGCTACTAATCTGCCCTGACTAACATGTAAGCCCTGCAGGGCCATCTTAACAACATTAGGGCCCCCCGGGCAAAGCAGTGCACGGGGCTCTGCCTACACTGTCGCTCCCAGCCTCCCACGAGCTCACTAGCAGCAGCAGGCACCGGAAGTGCTGCACTGCTAGGCTGCGAGCGGTTGTGACGCGAGTCGGGTGCCGGGCGGGCAGAGAGCGAGCGGAGCCGGGGTGCCGGGGTGGGGGGAGAGCGAGTAGGGTTGCCAGGTGCCTTGTCCAAAAATACTGGACACAATGGAGAAAGGTGCGACGCACGCGAGAATCGTTGGTGGGGAAGAATATTATTTATAAATGACCTGACATGTCATTTGTTCTAAATTTCACTCCAAGTATTCACCAATTTGCACAAATTTATATTCTATTTCGTAAAAAATCTGGGGAGGAGTCTTGGGAGGGAGCACCCTTCCGAGGATTGTTTTAGGAAATAGAATATGAAATAGTGCAAATTGATGCAAATTGGTACATGCTTGGAGTTAAATTTAGAACAAATTACGTAATGGTCAGATCATTAATATATAACTGACCTGCAGTCACACTGTACATGGCAAGCAATACTGATCTTACTGCTCCTCCCACAAATTCCAAGATTGTTGCACCCCCTCCTCATCCTCTCTCTCCACCCTTGTCCTCACCCCCCCCCCTTGTCCTCTCACCCTCCCCCCCTTTGTCCTCTCACTCCCCTCTTGTCCTCTCACCCCCTCCCTTCATCCTCTCTCATCTCCCATCCCCCCTCCCTTCATCCTCTCTCACCCCTGCCCTTCATCCTCTGTTACCCCCATCCCTTCATCCTCTCACCCCCCCCCCCCCCACCTGTCATTATCAGTACAGTAGCTTTCAAATTTAGACTTCAAAATCCAGCTTTAACTTGCATATTAAATCATGCCATTGAATAAGTAACCTGCTCTGCCTTCTTGGGGATGATCTGTAAGTAAGAAGGGTGCTGCAGAGATTGCAATGCTGCAGTGATGAGATCTGAGTTATGGAGCCTTTCTGAGAATTTACAATGGTGGTTATTTTTAATGGATCTTGAAAATGGGATGATTGTTAGTATAGTAAAAGAAAAGTAAGGGTGAGTGAGCAGACAGAAAGACAGACACACTGAGACACACACATACACTCACACACAGATATACACACACATACACACACAGATAGACAGACACACACACATATATACAGGCCGGACCCAGATAGACAGACACACACTTAGACACACACACAGGCAGGACACTGAGACCCACTGAGATACACATACACACTCAGACACACACACACACACTCAGACACACACTGAGACATCCACATACACTCACACACAGATACACACACACTCACATATACAGACAGGACACAGATAAACAGACGCACACTGAGACACACACAGACAGGACACACACACACACTGAGACATATATACACACACTGAGACATATATACACACACACTGTGACATATATATACACACACACACACACTAAGACATACACACACACACACACACTGGAGACATTCAATCACACACACTCACTCAAACACACACACACTGAGGCACACACATATATAGGCAGGACACAGGACACAGACAGAAAGACAGACCCACTGAGACACACACATACACACACACACACAGATAAACACATACATACACACACAGATAGACAGACACACACACACACACATATATACAGGCAGGACCCAGATAGACAGACACACTCTTAGACACACACACAGGCAGGACACTGAGACCCACTGAGATACACACACACACTCAGACACACACACACACACACACACACACACACACACACACACACACAGACACACACTGATACACCCACATACACTCACACACAGATACACACACACTCACATATACAGACAGGACACAGATAAACAGACACACACTGAGACACACACAGACAGGGCACACACAGACAGGACACAGATAGACAGACACACTGAGACACACAGGCAGGACACTGAGACACACACTGAGACACACACACAGCCTCACCTCTCTGCTGCATGCTTTTTCCTCCGCTCTTTGGCCCCACCCCCCAGGCTCCTGCCACCTTCCGATTGGCTGAATTACACTGCAGCAACCAATCAGAAGCTGCCCAGCCCCCTAGCAGAAGCAGCACTGCTCTATCCCATGTCCGGTATTATCTCTCATATACCAGACACCTGGCAACCCGAAGTAAGAGCGAGCCGGGTGCCGGGCAGGGGGGAAAGCTTTAAGCATTGGTGGGCAAGCATGGGCCGGGTGCGTGGGGCCCCCCTATGCTGTGGGGCCCCTGGGCAGCTGCCCAGCGTGCCCATTCATTAAGACGGACCTGAAGCCCTGCTATCAGTGCAGGCAGTGTTAGGCCCAATCCCGGGTTTCCCCTGCAGTAAACAGCTCCTTGAGTGACAGGAGAGAGGTGTTCTGCCCAATCAGAGGCTCAGACCTGGGACCCTCCCTCATGGTACGTAAAGGGCTGCACATCCAAATTTAGTCAGTTGTTCTCTCCCCTGAGAGAGACTGTTCCAGGAAATGTGTGTAAAGGGATCTGACCACCTTCCATCCCCTCCCTTAGGGGAGTGGGAGTGAGGACTACACCCCTCATCCAACCGGGGGGGTGAGGGAGGTAATCAGAATAGACTCTAGAGGCCTCAAGCCCCAGGGTTGAGTCCAGGACCATCCTGAAGTGAGGAAGATAGTTGAATCAGTTGGAAGGCTGTATTCTGAGTTTTGTCAGTTGTATGCTGATACCCTGCTGTTAGAGAATAAACCAGTTCTTTTATATACCCTGCCCTGGAGTGCAATTAATCAGGAGGGTAGCAAGTGAGTTCTTCTGTAGGGATTGCCTCCAGCACTCCTGGAGCCTGCAAAAGATAGAGACGCTGAATAACCACTGAGAGAGAACCAGCCATCACCCCAAAAGCTTGTCCTGTCATCCCCACTAACAACGGCGGAACCTGGTAATAGGCAGATCTCCCAGAGGATGGGGGAAAACCTGTTTCAACTATATATTAATGGAGGTTTCAGACCTCGGAAGTATTTTAGTTGGGGAAGGCGGTACCATTTAAGGTTAGGGCGGCCAGAATGGTGGTAATGGAATTTGTGGAAGGTTGTATCTTTCCAGACTAGGCTCAGTTGGTGTGGTAGTGACCTTCTGATGGGGACTTTGTGCATTCAGACTTAGGTACTGAATGGCTAGATGAGCACGAGCTGAGGGTATCCCTCGAGCTCCCGTACATGTGTGGAGCAATCTGGCTGGGTATCTAGTTGGGGATAAATATGAGATCTATTGAAAACTGTTGTAATAAACAAAACTGTGGCCGTTAATTTCTCAATAACCAACACTTGAACAAGTGACCACGAGGGGTCACTATAAGCCCTAACAGTAGCACTCAAAGTCACCATATACATATATGTACATAGTAGGAGATGGAAATAAGTATAATAACTAGGACCAATAAAGGGTCTAATCACTCTAAGACAACAGACTTAAAATGCTAATAAAACCAAAAAATAATAAATTTTTTAATTTTAATTTAATTTCTCCCAAGAAATTAATTTAATTTCTCCCAAGGAGTTGTACAGCATGTTCATTGGGAATAGAAGAGGGGTCCAGCTCGAGGCATGGGTAATCATGATTTTATTGCTAAAAATTGCAGGGGAGGAAATAGACTAAAAGATTTATACCAACAAGAAACTTACTGTATTTTTAAATTAGGGACTCTTAGTCAGCAGGGTTTAAATTTGGAAAAAAAACCTTAACTCGTTCCTCACCTAAGTGCCTCTACTTTATTGCTCCCACTATTTGGATTTCTTTATGTAAAAACTTTTTTTATATGAATTGTCTATGAATTTTTAAGATATTTTAGTTGATAAGTATTTGAATAAGATTTAATCATATAAATATTTTACTGTGTTTTTGCGATTCCTTCATTTCTATTATAGGCTAAAGCAGTAAATTCCAGGCTATATTGGAATCCCTGCTCTCTGATTGGTTAAAATTCCAGGCATTATTCCTTCAGTAATGCCCAGAATTTTTGACAGCTTCAATGTGTTTATTTCCAGACAATCAGCTTTTCATTTTGTCAGAATAGCTCTTAGACAGGGCAGGGGATTGGTCAGGAGACAGGAACAGCTCTCAGACAGGGCAGGGGATTGGCCAGAAAGCAGCAGCCAGGCAGTGACTCCTCCCCCTCCCTCTTGAACACAGCTCCATTTTGAGTTGAGGGAGAGAGTTTTTGTGTAGCTGCAAAGTAAGTGACTGTCTGCAGTTTCTTTGCAGCTGCAGTTTCTCTGTGTGTGTGTGTGCGTGTGTGTGTGTGCGTGTGCGTGTGCGTGTGTGTGTGTGTCTGCAGTGTGTGTGTGTGGTGTGTGTGTGTGTGTGTACACAGAGGGGGTGGCAGTGTGTGGATATAGATAGCTGCAGTGTACGCTTATATAGAGGAGCTTTAATGTATTTACCATTTTATTTTAATTTAAAAAATCTATATAACTATACAAAAGTGTCTATTATTTATGGGGGAAAAAACCTACATTTAGCCTATAATAGTAATAATCCCCTCAGAACAGGGCATTATTGGTCAGTAATGCCCTATTCTGAGGGGATTATTAAATAAGGATCTCTCTAATATTAAGCTACTCTATTTCTCACTTGTAAATCTCTAGATTTCATAATAAATTTCATGTGGATGTGCCTGAATGAAATGGCAGCATAGATTTTGAGTTCCGTGGCACAATGGACACTCAATTAAATCTAAGCATAGATCTTTACCACCAAAAGAGATAATATATCTAAACCTTAAAGCAGTAGTCCAAGTTGCCGTTTTTATTTATTTATTTATTTTCCCTTTAATATATGCATCAATACAATGATAAGTTATTAGCTAAGTTGCCAATCGATCTGTTCTCCTGTGATCGATTGGCAAAGATTCGGCTCGGGTGTTCACTAAAAAACTGCAGAGGAGTATTCTGCAAGTCCTTCTGGAGAGAAATTATACCCTGCTCTGATTCTACTACCTTAAACAATTTAGGGTCATCACCAAAGATTGAGACTTTGCTCTCTATGGCAACCTCAAGGTCATTAATAAACAAGTTAAACTGCAGGGGTCCCAGTACCGATCCCTGAGGTACGCCACTCACAACTTTAGCCCAACCTGATAAAGTTCCATTTATTACAACTCTCTGTTTATCCTTCAACCAGTTTTCAATCCAGGTGCAAATATTTTTACCAAGTCCTATTTGCTTTGTTTTGTACACGAACCTCTTGTGTGGAACTATATAAAAAGCCTTTTCAAAATCTAAGTAGACCACATCAACTGCATTAACATTAAAAAAAAATCAGGGGAGCGGGGGACGTATCACCAATGGAGAAAGAGGAAAAGAACAAAAACAACATAGAGCAGTATTGCAGAACACAGTAAGACTTCAGTCAATCAATAACCTCCAATGGTTATACTCATGAATGGCAGGAAAATGGCAGGAAAATAAAGGACATATCCCAAACTGTGGCAAGCGTGGGTGGTGATAGGCTTGGTACAGCAGAACTCAAGAGAACAAAAAGAGAGACCGAAAATCATACAGATGGCTCTATAAAAAGTTTATAAAAAGGCAACCCCCCCTCCCCTCCTTATGAATGCATGCATAAGGGCAGTGAATAAGATCAATGTACGAAATTTAAAGTGCCGCCGTGATTCCTAGGAGTTGGGTGAGTCGCGTTCTCACCCACTCCATGCCTCGGCTGCTTCCGGTTTCCGGAATCCCAATGATGCGGATGACGTCACTCGCGCTCCTCCCAGCACTTGCCTCTTCTCTGCTCTGTAAGTGCTGCTTCCAAATGCCGGACTTTACACGTTTCGCTGAATGTTTCAGTAACATACTGGTCAAAAGAAAGAAGGCTAGACACAAGCGAGGCAGAGGGAAGATGTTATTGAAACGGAATAGAAATAGAATCCACAGCTGGTCAGAAAAAAAAAAGGTTAGAGGGAAGCGAGGCAGAAGGAAGAAGTTATTAAAACAGGGAAACAGAAATAGTAACACAAACAGTAGCAATATATTACATTTGAGTAAGGTTACACTTACTGAATTTTAGCAAAATGTTATAGCTAAAGGTTTAACATTTGTTCCTACTATAGGCCCAAATAATTTAAAATTATTCATTGACGCAAATACATTTTTAAGAAAATGAACTATTCAAAGACATTTTGTGAACCAAGTATCAGAGAGAAGGGATATACAGTAATAGAAACGGATAATAAATTGACGCTAAATAGAGCTAATGAAGAATTTGTACATGCTAAGCTGAAACCTAGGTCCACCTTTTATCCTAGCAATGAAAAAGGGAATTTTTTTAGAAGTTTTTTTAACAAATGGTTAATACCGTTTTTAATAAATTGACACAAAGTTATCTTGCAATACTCCTTGATAAAGGACCGACCCGTCCGAAACACGTAGGAGGCTTTTTGTTCCCCTCCTGGGGTGATGTTTTTATCGGTGATGTACTGAAATAAATAGGATCTACACTTTTTTTCACCACCTGACTCCCTGGCAGTGCGCTGTTTGCTTCTTGTTTTCTCTTGTTCTGGATCTCTCTCAATGGCTGGCACGCCACAGTGGACCACCAGAGACTACAGGAGTGGGTAAGAAGCTTCTTCTTTATGACCTTTATAGCTGAGTACTCCTACCTGGATCGTTTATTCAAGTATGCTTCTTTATGATTATTGATCCCATGAGTGACTCACAGGCCATTTATATATACCCACTCCGTCATAGTCTATTTGGGGCCCTTTAAGATTGATTTATCATTGGATGAAGTTATTCAACGGTGGAGCATCCTTCTCCCCCTTTTCCCTCGATTAGCCACATCACCTGATTGTGGTTTATATTCGTTAGTATTGGAACAATTCCTCCTGAGACGGAGGATGTGTCCTGTAGGAATAATATTTATCATGTGTGGTAGATGATGGATATCTGCCATGAGTAAACTATTAGTTGATGTGGCTTTCCTATATATGGTCGATTCCAACCTACCGTTATCACCCTTCGATATAGTTAGATCGAAAAAATACATTTTTTCTCTGTGTGCCTTGTACGTAGGCTTCAAATTGTGGTTGTTTTGATTTAGTTTGTGAATGAATTGTTGTAGTAATTCTAGTGTCCCACTCCATAGTAGCAGTATGTCATCTATGTATCTTGACCACAGGTCAATGTGGCCCGTATATATGTCGTTGTCCTCCATGAACACCACACCCTCCTCCCACCATCCCAAATAGAGGTTTACGTAGGTGGGTGCACATGTGGTGCCCATGACGGTACCCTGTATTTGATGATATTGTTTGTGATCAAAGAGAAAATAGTTTTTGGTAAGGACTAGGTCAAGGAGTTGAAGAATAAAACTATTGTGTACATGAGAATTCTCATCACGTACCCTTTGGAAAAATTCTATTGCATTGATGCCTGCTTGGTGGGGAATGCTTGTATATAGGCTTTCAACATCAATGCCTACTAACAGGGTGTCTGAGTCTACTGTAACGTCTTCAATTCTGTGAGGATTTGCCATCCTGGCAGTCGCAGACCGTCTCCTCACCTCAACAAACCTTCCGTGATGGACACTCAGGATGTGCTGTCTCGTGGTCCCAGAAAGCACGCGCAGATCTTGCGCGGTCTGATTCCCCATCCGCGGATTTAGTCCCCACCCCCACTCTGATGCACAATGGGTGCGTTCATCCAGCCTCCCTGCTGATGCGTGGTCCAAGCCCCGCCCCCACTCTGGTGATGGACAGGACCGGCATGGGAGTGACGTGCGTTCTCGGCTCCAACCCCTGACCTCCGTGACATGCGCGGGTCGGCGCGCGATTGTTACCACCCCCTATTGCTCTAAGGACATTCAGAATCGGCGTGGGAGTGACGCTCGCTCCAGGCTCCACCACCTGTCCTCCGTGACTCGCACGGGTCGGCGCGCGAGCAGTTCCGCCCACATCCCTGATTAGGCTCCATCATAGGGCACACCTGTGTGCACCAGCAGCCTGTCGGGGCTTACTTCCTGGTTCCGCCCTGGCTGGCTATTGGAGGCTCTGCCTTTATATACCTTCAGTCTGCTCTCATTCCTTGCTGATCAAAGTCTAGTGTGACGCCGTGCCTTGCTGCATTCCAGTTCCTGTGACCTTGCCTTGCTGATTAACCTCTTGTTGCCTGACCCTGCTTGTCTCTTGGATTCCGCACCTCTCCTCTCCTGATCCGGCTATGAACGACCATTCTCCGTTCTCCAGTCCTGACCTTGGCTAAGTACTCCAACGATCCGATATTCTCTTATCTTCAACCTGGCTACGTACCCCGACTATCCACTACTCTCCAATCCTGAACTTGGCTACGCATGCAGACGATCTGCCTCTCTCCACTCCACACCTGGCAAGTACTTACACTACTCTCAAATCTATAACCCTGAACTGGCTTGAACAACGCATGGCTTTGGGTTGACATTAACCAATTTCCTACCTCAGCACCGCGGTCGCGCTTCATTTGTGGTGAGCTACGCGTTACAAATTCTTAGAAGCACATCCTTTGTATCTTTAAGATACCAAGGAAGTGAGCTGACAAATGGTCTCAAAAATTGGTTGAGATAGACATTCGCATTGGAGGTGATATTATCGATACCAGAAACGATCGTCTACCTGGCGGGGGATTCTTGTCCTTATGGATTTTTGGTAAATGGTAAAATGTAGCTATTGTGTTTTTTTTACCAGAATAAAATTATACTCGTCTTTTGATATGATTTTGTTGTCGATACCATCTTTGAGAATTTTAAGAAGTTCATTTTGAAAAGTACTGGTAGGATCAGAATGGAGAACTTTATAACAATTCTTATCAAACAGGAGCCTAAGGCTCTCAGTGACATATGAATCTTTTTCCAAAACTACGACATTCCCAACTTTGTCTGATGGTTTAATGACGATTGAGTTGTCTTTCTCAAGATCTAATAAGGCTTTATATTCCTTATAGTTGAAATTGTAATCAGTTTGTTTGGGTGGAAGATTCATAATATCTTGTGTCACTAGTTTAGAAAAAATATCGACATTAGTGCATGTCTCTAAAGGTGGAGTGTACTTTGATTTGCATCGTAGGTCCGTGTAGGGGCCCTCTCCAGGTGGTCTTTCCTTTTCTTGAAGTAAGCTATTCTTAGTGGCCAGAAAAGCATGATCTCTATGGTCAAAATTTTCAATTGAAGTATTCAAATTATTCATAACTTGACGTCTCCTAAAGAACTTATGTAAGGAGAGCTTACGTGAGAAAAGATTGAGATCTTTGATGCATTCAAAAGTATTGAGTTTATTTGTCGGACAAAAAGTAAGGCCTTTCGATAGAACCGTCAGATGGTCGTTATCAAGAATATTTAATGACAAAATATTTACATGTGACGTGGTCTTCGGCCCCTCCTGTATGGTCTCCTTATACCCTGTTCCTTGTATGCCCAGACTGTTCTGTCTCTGAGATAGTCTCCCCGCCCCTCTCCTTGTCTTTCTGGTCCTCGGGTGACGTATTGTAGGCCAGGTACCCAAGTCTGATTTTACGTAATTATCCAAACTGACCACTTCCCACCAAATTTTAATCCTCAAACTATAGGTTCTCTCTAAGTCAGAAAAGTATTTTTTAATGTCATCTGGAGTTACATTAGTTGGATTAGGGGGTGTCAGAATAGAAAAGAGGTGTGTAGCTTCATCCTTCCAAACTTCAAAATCAGGCTTGGATATCAAAAACCCAGACATATTTAAAAAACTCAGGAAAACCTGTCACTAAGAGGGTATATATCTTACATAGATAAAGTAGTCAGGAGTACAGAGATATGTCCCACAATTGAGCATTGGTAATGTATACAAAAAACGTAAAAGGGAGTCTCCCTGTGAGCTGGTTTGTCAGGAAAAGGGATACCAAGTACCCCTGACACTATATCACATGAACATAGTGACAAACCACTCACCTAATAATACAAACATAAGACTTGGTGCAAAAGGGAAACAAATAATGAAATACACTTAAACAGATGACCACCAGGGGTCACTAGAGCCCTATAGTTGCACTCACAAAGTCAAAACACCATAGGTATATGTATTGATATAATATTCTCTTATGTCGAAATTGTAAGACAAAGGAGGAAAAGGTCCAAAGGCCACCTAGAGACGGACTAATAACAATCTAATGTTAAATATTTTTTTTTAAGTATTAATAACTATGTAAATGACGAAAGACGTGAATAAATTTATTTACAGTGAAAGGTTAAAATCCCCAGTGGGAGAGACAGCATAGAGGTAGAATATAGCAGATGTATATAATTCTACTTAGGATAGATTTCCTATTATGGGGAAAGGGGCTAGGAGGTCAGACTATGCTGATCATGAGTGTAATGGTCAACTCACAAAATATTATTTATATATACAATATATAAACATAATCTCCTACGCAAATGGTATATATAGCGCACATACTAAAGACCAATGGTACAAAATTCCCATAGGTAAACAAATTATCCTCTTGGTATACAAATCATATTGCTAAAGTACATATAGGTCACCTGTCTCTGAAGACACTTAGGGCCTCATTCTGTACTTGTCGATAAGGCACTTATCGACCACTTATCGGCCAAAATGCCTACTCGTATTCAGTAAGCCTCGATAAGTGGCCGATAATGGCCTGTATCGCCGCAAAATCTTATGACCAAAATAAAATCGCCGATTGAGTGGCGATCAGCCACTTATCGACCATTTTCGGAATGATTATAAACTCGCGCGATTCTAGTAGCCGCGATACGCCTATCGCACCAATAGCAGCCTATCGCAGCCCTAACAGACAATCTTCTCCCCAATCCAATACGCCTCAAAATTTTGGCAGATTGGTGGGGAGATACGTCGATGAGGTGCGATAAGTGGGGACTTAAAAAATCGGGCCCTTTTCCTGCCTCGGATTGATGCCGGGGGTCTCCGGAGCTGATAGTCATTAATACCAGCACCGGAGCCCCCCGGCATGCATCCGATGTAGGAAAAATGAATTTACAGCAACTTCATTAACTTAGCGGCTAACCACTAAGGCAATGAAGGGGTTAAACACCCGTGCCAGGCTTACTGTGGCTAGCGAGGGTGGGTGAAGGGGGAATTTGGCCCTTATTGGCTGTTTAGGCCTTCCGGGGGAGTTGCGGGAGGACTTACCCCCTTCATTACCTTAGCGATTAATATCGCTAAGGTAATAAAGGGGTTAACCCAACCGCTACCCACCCGCAAGGTGTAGACACCCATTCTTAGGGCTAATACTCCCTTCACCCACCCGGGAGGCCTAAGCACCCACCCCGGACTGACTATACCCACCCTGTACCCATTGAGTAGTATAGTGGTACATCATACCCATATAATAATAATATGGGCAGGATAAGCCTCTATAGCACTCAACGGGCACCCTAATTACAATACATTAATGCACCAGACACACAAAAATAAAACATAAATCCAAAAAAACATACTTCACTAAATAAAAACAGTAGCCAGCTAATCCTCCCCCCTTGACTTATTTGCCCTGAAGAAGCATTCCACAAGAAACGCGCGCGTCAGCAAACCCTCCACATGCACGCACAGACTGTCTTCTTTTTGACAGCAGCACTCAGAGAACAGTAACTTTGTTGTGGAGTCTCAGTGCTGAAGTAACTAACTTCCTACTGCAGTGCTTGCCGGGGATACTATTGAGGGCAAGCGCTCCATTTTTGTGACCTACACTAACCAATTAATCCTGCGGGCTATATCCCTACCCTAGGTCATAGATCCTTATTATTGTCTCACGAATTTTGAGCCCTATTATTGTTTTGGCGTGAAACAAAGAAATAGCAGGCACTATTCCTCAAGGAAAAACAAAAAAATTCAATAAAGTCAAGGAGAGCGTTTGCCCTTAAAAAAAATTATTTAATGGAACCAGCAAGAAAAATACAGCTACATTACGGGGTACAGGAACCCCCACCAACGCGTTTCGAGCATGAGCTCTTTATCATGGTGACTAACTAAAGTACTCACCAGTCTGCTTAAATACCCTTAAAACGTGCTGTCGTCCATTCGCAGTTCACTTCCTGAAACACCTCAGGCGCGACGCATACGTAGTGACGTCAGCACGTTTTGTACAAACTAACACAACGTTATTGACAAAAAACATTCAAACTTAAAACCATGGTGTTCATATGAGAACAGACATATAAGCACTAGATATCGCTTTCAGCACTAGAAAATCACAAGAAAACAAATATCAAATTAAAAAGAAACATCATAAATATATGATAGTCTCTAGTAAAAGGAAAGAATTATCTATCAAGTGGGTTATCTTGTGGCAATGTTTATAAACACATATGTAAACCTTTATAACATAATAATAAGCATGAATATCCACTTGAGAGAAAGAAACTGTATAATGAGCTGTATAACAGGGAAATGAAAACTGAATTAATTCATTAATATAAATAATAATATAATATAGAAGATGTATATACACCATTATAATGATAATTAATAAATAATTAATTAATCATTCTCAGTTGTTAATTGGTCGTTATTAATTGAGAAAATCCCCTATAAACTTAAAAATATTAAATTTATTTAAAGTTGAAAATCAAATGAATCCAAAATATTAATTATTAATAACACACAACAAATATATATATATTTGTGAAAACAGAAGTATTTTGCATGGTAGGGAGTTCAAAACGATAACCTAAAAATAATATAAATATAATTCATAATCATGAACAATCCCTCTAAGAATGCTACATATATAATAAGAGATATTTTCTAAAGATATAAAGAGTTTAAGCAGTGGTACAAAATTTAAACATTAACTGTAAACATTAATCAATTCATTAATTAGTGTAAGTAAGGCGCCAGATCCCAGTCAGAGTTGAGGCCATCTATTATTCTTGTTTTGAGTGTGAAAATCCAAAACAATTCTCGTTTATCTAGGAGTTCCATCCTATTGCCCCCTCTGACTGGATCTGGCAACTGCTCTATACGCATATATGAAAATGTATCAATACTTCCCAATCTGCAATTGGTGAAGTGTTGTGCCACTGGATGAGTGAGATCACCATTCCTTATTAGTCTCATATGTTCCCTAATGCTAGAATTTTTGTTTCAACCATACCCCACGGTCCCCATTTTCCACCATCTCCCAAAGATCCATAAGACATTGGTCTCCCCGCCTGGGAGGCCAATTGTCTCTAGTATTGGATCTTTGAGAGATGGTGTATCAAGATATGTGGATCATTACCTGCAGAGCTTTGTAAGAGAACTCCCATCTTACATTAGGGACAGTAGCGACCTCTTGGAACATTTGGATTCCATAGTTTGGCAAAAGAACTTTATGTGGGTAACTTTGGACATAACATCTCTATATACAGTTATAGACCATCATCAAGGAATGGCAGACATTTTCTAGAACACTCCACATTATCACTTGTACAAATTTCTTTTATTTTAGATTGTATTCACTTTTTACTCACTCACGATTATTTTATGTTTGATGGGGGGTTCTATCTCCAAACACGTGGTACTGCAATGGGCACTAGTTTTGCCCCCTCATACGCAAACCTATTTTTAGGTTTGTGGGAGGCAGACCACATGTTAGGTGATAAAAAACCCTATCGACACTTTATCACTTTTTATAAACGTTACATAGATGACCTTATTTTTATTTTGCACGGGGGGGTGGATTCACTTTTATTATTTATAGAACATCTTAACAATAATAATTTAAATTTACATTTTACTCACACATATAATTTTCACCACATACATTATTTGGACGTATTATTATTTATTGACATTAATATGCTTATCAGTTCAGATGTTTTCAGAAAACCTAACTCACGCAACACTTTTCTTAGAGCTGACAGCTGCCATCCCAAATCCCTTTTTAGGAATATCCCGAAGGGGCAATTGATTAGATTAAAAAGGATTTGTTCCAGCAATGACAATTTTGACAAACAGTCATTTGAACTATTGACCAGGTTCCAAGAAAGGGGCTACTCACCTACGGATCTAAAAAAAATCATTAGATGAGGTCAACAACATTACCCGAGAGGAATTGTTATTTAAACAGAGGAATAAGAGTTTAAAAAACGATACTAAGGCCAATCAACCGTTATTTATAACTCAGTATAACACTCAAGTGGGTCAGATAAAACATATTATTAAAAAACATTGGGAGATCCTTTCAGGAGATCCCCTTCTTAAACATGTTTACTCAGAGGGTCTCCAATTTGTTTTTAGAAAAGCCAGAACCATTGCCAACTCAGTGTCCCCAAGTCTTTTTTCTAGCAAACAAAGTTGTAATATTAGGCGGTTACCTAAAGGAAGCTTTAAATGTCTTAAGTGCATTTCGTGCAAATATATGCTTCCAGGTTCCACTTTTACATCGTTTGCCACTGGATGTGAGTTCCCAATAACATCATTCATTAATTGTGATACCACATTCGCAGTTTGTATTGGACTGAGGATGTGGTAAACAATATGTGGGTCGCACTTCACGTGCTTTAAAAGCCCGCATTAGGGAACATATGAGACTAATAAGGAATGGTGATCTCACTCATCCAGTGGCACAACACTTCACCAATTGCAGATTGGGAAGTATTGATACATTTTCATATATGGGTATAGAGCAGGTGCCAGATCCAGTCAGAGGGGGCAATAGGATGGAACTCCTAGATAAACGAGAATGGTTTTTGGATTTTCACACTCAAAACAAGAATACCAGATGGCCTCAACTCTGACTGGGATCTGGCGCCTTACTTACACTAATTAATTAATTGATTAATGTTTACAGTTAATGTTTAAATTTTGTACCACTGCTTAAACTCTTTATATCTTTAGAAAATATCCCTTATTATATATGTAGCATTCTTAGAGGGATTGTTCATGATTATGAATTATATTTATATTATTTTTAGGTTATCGTTTTGAACTCCCTACCATGCAAAATACTTCTGTGTTCACAAATATATATATATATATATATTTTGTGTGTTATTAATAATTAGTATTTTGGATTCATTTGATTTTCAACTTTAAATAAATTTAATATTTTTAAGTTTATAGGGGATTTTCTCAATTAATAACGACCAATTAACAACTGAGAATGATTAACTAATTATTTATTAATTATCATTATAATGGTGTATGTACATCTTCTATATTATATTATTATTTATTTTAATGAATTAATTCAGTTTTCATTTCCCTGTTATACAGCTCATTATACAGTTTCTTTCTCTCAAGTGGATATTCATGCTTATTATTATATTATAAAGGTTTACATATGTGTTTATAAACATTGCCACAAGATAACCCACTTGATAGATAATTCTTTCCTTTTACTAGAGACTATCATATATTTATGATGTTTCTTTTTAATTTGATATTTGTTTTCTTGTGATTTTCTAGTGCTGAAAGCGATATCTAGTCCTTATATGTCTGTTCTCATATGAACACCCTGGTTTTAAGTTTGAATGTTTTTTGTCAATAAAGTTGTGTTAGTTTGTACAAAACGTGCTGACGTCACTACGTATGCGTCGCGCCTGAGGTGTTTCAGGAAGTGAACTGCGAATGGACGACAGCACGTTTTAAGGGTATTTAAGCAGACTGGTGAGTACTTTAGTTAGTCACCTTGATAAAGAGCTCACGCTCGAAACGCGTTGGTGGGGGTTCCTGTACCCCGTAATGTAGCTGTATTTTTCTTGCTGGTTCCATGAAATAATTTTTTTTAAGGGCAAACGCTCTCCTTGACTTTATTTAATTTTTTTGTTTTTCCTTGAGGAATAGTGCCTGCTTTTTCTTTGTTTCACGTCTATTTCCGTCAGAAAAAATGGATGCACACCCCCCATTGGACAAGAAGAAATCTGATATCTACAAGGACAACATCCACTCCAAATGTGAGTTATTTATCACTGGCAAACACTCCATTCTGATGTTTCATGTTGGGACACTTTCATTTATTATTGTGTGGCCCCGTACTGCACTGCTTGTGGGGGTCCTAGCCCACTAATCAGAGTACAATGGAGAAGTGATTTATGTTGGATTGTTTTCCACTTATTGATTACTGAGGGGTCTTCATCTCAAGGATATAATATGAAATTATTGAATATTACAGTTTTTTGTAAAATACATTTTGAGGCTTCTTTTAGAGCACAACACATTTTTCCCATTTTCCTATGTGTTACTTTATGTGAGGTTGCTCATTTTTTCCTCATAATATTTTTATTTTTGAGTCAAAGGAGAGCGTATTGTATCCTATTTTTTATTTTTATTTTTCCTTCATTTTTTGACACAAAATGGACTCCAACAATACTGGGAGTGATACTGAGGGAGAAAATCCTACACAATATGCCTTCTGTTGTTCAGACAATTCTAGACGAGAACGTAAAGCACCACAAGTTTTTGATAACACACTTGAACCAAATTGTGATGATGTGTCTGATTTGAAAATACAGTTTACCAAATTAGAAAAATTACTCAGTAACAACATACGCACCTGGTGGGACATTAATGCAATACAAAATTATATACAAACACAAAGAATACCCAGGGGATTGCGTATAAAGAAGTCACCCACATTTGGGTTTGTGAATGCAGATTTTGAAAAGATTTGGAAGGAGACTTTAAATTGTTGTTCCTTCAAATTGATGGACTTAATTTTAGAGGTTAAAACTAAAGAAAAGAAAATTTTGGATAAAGAAATACAAACACTTCAAACTGACTTACGTCAATATATTTCTATGGAGGGCTTTGAGGAGTCAGATCAAACTCTATCAAGTAATATTGAAACTAGGGAAAAAGAAGTAATGGCCAAAAAACAACTTAAATTTGAAAGGGACAAGCAGGACTATGTCCGTAACCAGGTATATGTCTGGCAAAGACCTGTCCCTTTCAAGAAATTTAATGCCTCTACTCAACAGAAAACAACATCAAACAAACATAAGTCAATTTTGAAGAAGAATATTTCCTTTCATTCAAGTGGGGAATCTGATTTTTTTGATCATGAAATAGTCCCCCAGGCTACAACATCTAGACATGAGGAGGGAGGTGAACGAGATTTCAACCATGACAGCAGAGGTGGATCTAGAAATGCTGGACAATCTCATTCAGATTCCAATAGGGATCGAGTTTTTGAAAACAGGACATTTTTTGGGGCGTCAAAAAACCGGAGGGGTTCCAACAGACAAGACGCAGTAGAAAGAAAAGAACCAAAAAATCCACAAAAGAGGAAAAAGAACTCTTAATAAATGATACAGGGGTGATAAATTTGTCGGGTATATCCCTTTCACAAGCAGAAATATCAGTTCTAAATAAAGGACTAAAGTTCGCCCCAGATTAAAAAGTTTAAACTTTTTGATACCACAATAGATTTGCACAAATATGTGCGAAAATTGACTCTTAAAAGGTTTTTTGAGAATAAAGCTTCAGAAGTATATGTTCATAATACTGATGATGATTCAAATGTTTATCCTGTTTCAGATAACTCAGCGGATCACATAGAGGAAGATAGCAATGTTAAGTTTACCTTCAATGAAAATTGCTGTGCATATGATCTCAATTCCCTATTGGAAGAAAATGAGAACAAGGCTGAATTGGATCCAAATAATATTTTGGGCAGCATTGGTTCTGGCTTTAAAAAGAAATCTACCTTTTTTCCTTTACACATGAAAGGGCATTTTCTGAACACATTTGAGAAACTAGTGGAGAGGGATCTGGCTCTGCACTCCAGGGGATACACCTTTGAGGTGTCACCCCTGCGGAGCAGATTACACAATCTCTCTCCCCTAGAAAAAGAGGCCTTGTCATCTCTTAAATCAAATGATTCTCTGGTTGTCAAATGGGCTGACAAAGGGGGGGCCATGGTAGTCTTGAGTAAGATCCAATATAAAGATGAAGCTTTACGCCAACTAAATGATATTTCATCATATTCTGTAATCAAAAACAATCCTACAACACAGTTTCTTAAACAACTTAGATCCCTTTTAGATGATGGATCACACTTAGAAGTATTGGATCATAAAGAGTTAGAATTTTTGTTTCAACCATACCCCACGGTCCCCATTTTCCACCATCTCCCAAAGATCCATAAGACATTGGTCTCCCCGCCTGGGAGGCCAATTGTCTCCAGTATTGGATCTTTGGGAGATGGTGTATCAAGATATGTGGATCATTACCTGCAGAGCTTTGTAAGAGAACTCCCATCTTACATTAGGGACAGTAGCGACCTCTTGGAACATTTGGATTCCATAGTTTGGCAAAAGAACTTTATGTGGGTAACTTTGGACATAACATCTCTACATACAGTTATAGACCATCATCAAGGAATGGCAGCTGCCAGACATTTTCTAGAACACTCCACATTATCACTTGTACAAACTTCTTTTATTTTAGATTGTATCCACTTTTTACCCACTCACAATTATTTTATGTTTGATGGGGTTTTCTATCTCCAAGCACGTGGTACTGCAATGGGCACTAATTTTGCCCCCTCAAACGCAAACCTATTTTTAGGTTTGTGGGAGGCAGACCACATGTTCGGTGATAAAAACCCCTATCGACACTTTATCACTTTTTATAAACGTTACATAGATGACCTTATTTTTATTTGGCACGGGGGGGTGGATTCACTTTTATTATTTATAGAACATCTTAACAATAATAATTTAAATTTACACTTTACTCACACATATAATTTTCATCACATACATTATCTGTACATATTATTATTTATTGACATTAATATGCTTATCAGTTCAGATGTTTTCAGAAAACCTAACTCACGCAACACTTTTCTTAGAGCTGACAGCTGCCATCCCAAATCCCTTTTTAGGAATATCCCGAAGGGGCAATTGATTAGATTAAAAAGGATTTGTTCCAACAATGAGAATTTTGATAAACAGTCATTTGAACTATTGACCAGGTTCTAAGAAAGGGGCTACTCACCTACGGATCTAAAAAAATCATTAGATGAGGTCAACAACATTACCAGAGAGGAATTGTTGTTTAAACAGAGGAATAAGAGTTTAAAAAACGATACTAAGGCCAATCAACCGTTATTTATTACTCAGTATAACACTCAAGTGGGTCAGATAAAACATATTATTAAAAAACATTGGGAGATCCTTTCAGGAGATCCCCTTCTTAAACATGTTTACTCAGAGGGTCCCCAATTTGTTTTTAGAAAAGCCAGAACCATTGCCAACTCAGTGTCCCCAAGTTTTTTTTCTAGCAAAAAAAGTTGTAATATTAGGCGGTTACCTAAAGGAAGCTTTAAATGTCTTGAGTGCATTTTGTGCAAATATATGCTTCCAGGTTCCACTTTTACATCGTTTGCCACTGGATGTGAGTTCCCAATAACATCATTCATTAATTGTGATACCACATTCGCAGTTTGTATTGAACTGAGGATGTGGTAAACAATATGTGGGTCGCACTTCACGTGCTTTAAAAGCCCGCATTAGGGAACATATGAGACTAATAAGGAATGGTGATCTCACTCATCCAGTGGCACAACACTTCACCAATTGCAGATTGGGAAGTATTGATACATTTTCATATATGGATATAGAGCAGGTGCCAGATCCAGTCAGAGGGGGCAATAGGATGGAACTCCTAGATAAACGAGAATTGTTTTGGATTTTCACACACAAAACAAGAATACCAGATGGCCTCAGTCTTGGGCGTAGCATTGATTAGAGGCGTGATTTAGGGGCAGGACATATTAGTGGCATGATTTTGGGACGTGTTTCTCCCAATACAGGCAATGTCTGAATACATAGCTCATTCGTTGTCTGTTATCAAAGGAGACCTTGAATCTTTAGCAACTAAATTATACTTTTTTGCGTCTTTCAGAGAATCAGTCTATTATATTCTAACTAAAAGAGCAGGAGACTGACAATACAAAAAGTATCTTAGCAATATCCTGAGCAGGAAGAAAGAAATGTAATTTGGCAGAAACTGAGTGCATTAGGAATTATATTTCAGCAAAAGGCTGACTACAGAATCTTAACTAGTTATGATCAGACAAAATGGATGCTTAACACAAGTGTAGATTCTTGCCTGACCTACTGGTCCTAACAATTCCCTCAAAAACATGGCGAATTCAAACCCTAGCGAATGCAATTTTCTGCTGCTTAGTGCATAGACCCCTAAGTATGGTTATTTTAATTTGTGTATTTCAGTTATGTAACCCCAATGTCATTGATCATTTCTTCTGCGATTTTACTCCTATCCTAGAACATTCTTGCTCAGACAGATTCATTGTGGATACAGTAGTTTTTGTTCTAGGCGTCCCCATCATTATCTTCCCATTTGTTTTCATCATTGTGACTTATGTCTGTATCTTCCACAACATCCTCAGGATCTCCTCCACCATTGGGAGACAGAAATCCTTCTCCACCTGCAGCTCCCACCTGGCCATTGTGTGCACATATTATGGGACACGGATTTGCTAAATATGTGGTTCCATCCAACGGACAGTCATTGACTGTAATGAAAATCACTTCTCTTCTTTATACAGTCATCACCACATTATTCAATCCCATCATCAATACTCTAAGGAACAAGGACATCCAGGCAGCCTTGTGGAAATGTATCAGTATAAGGACACAAAACGTATTTTGAGGAGCATAAGATAAACTGCAGTAGGTCAATTCTATTGGGCTGTGTTAAAAGTTGTAAAAATAACATAATTAATGTATCATACATTAATTATGTTATTTTTACAGCTTTTAACACAGCCCGATAGAATTGACCTACAGTACTGCAGTTTATCTTATGCTCCTCAAAATACGTTTTGTGTCCTTATAATGATACATTTCCACAAGGCTGCCTGGATGTCCTCTTCATGTCACACCTTAAATCTCACTTCCTCACTTAACCAAATGGTTAATTGAAGCCTGAGACTATTCCTCACCCTCATAATGCACTGACTTGGCCCCTCAAATATGTTCTCTTCTGCACTTACTCCCAATGTATTGCCAGAGTCTCCCATTTTTCATTTTAGATAGTTAGCTCTGTGGCACAGGGACTCCCTCATAACTTTGGGTAACTTCCTGTGTAACACTCTTGTGTAACTTTGTGTATTGTCTCCAAGTTCTGTCTCCATTCTAACACTGTAAAGTGCTGTGTACATTGGTGTCACTATACAAATAAACTTATACACACAAACATAATCATATCTGATTAATTCATCCCATTGTCACACGTCATCATTTGCTATTCACCAAGAACCACTTCCTAACGAGTCTTTGTGGAATTCTCCATAATGTTCCAACGCCAAAAAGACTCCCCTCCCTATTGTGAGCATGTATAAAAGGTCAGAGAAGCAGCACAGGTTTAATGCAGAGCTTATCTTGGGAAAGGCCGCACTGCGATGGGGGAGAAAACCCCTATTACCTACAAACTCCTCTTCCTACGGACATCCGTCTTTCAGTTCTGAATGTTTGCTGCTGAGGAATATTATTTCCAGGACTTGGAAATAAATAAAACCCTATCTGGAACTGGAATAAAAGACCAATAGTAAGTAGAGTGAGTCTTCTCTGTCACCGCTAGGTGGTAAGTACTCAGATACCAGTGAGCAACAATGCTACATTGCTGGGTAATGGATGATATCAGATTTATAATTACAATTACTAGAAAGTATTATCTTTTTTTGCATATATGTCAGTAGCACTGGAGAAATATTACCCAAGCGTGTAAGATGCAGGGAACTTAGGATGGGCTGAATATTATATATAAAATAGACACAAAAGTAGATCTTTTAGCGCTGCACACATAATGCCCAATGATATAGGTAGAAATGATGTTCAAATGAAAAGTATCTTTAATTGTATCATATTTTAAATAAACATCAAACTAGATACAAACAATTAAAAGTGAGGGGGTGTACTTAGGGAAATATATATAGTTCAGTTATCTGATGTTCAAAATCTCCAACAGATAAAAGATTACAAATGGTGACACTATGAATTGGGGCTGCAGCCTCTTGCTGAATATATAGAGATATTCTAGTTATATATAGTTGTTTAAAGATACAGAGTTTCAGTTTTGGAGAGGGTTTCTGATGGAGTTAAGTGTAATGCTATCCACTTATTCTCTGATGGAGTTAGTAAGTGTAATGCTATCCACTTATTCTCTTATGGAGTTAGTAAGTGTAACGTTAACCACTTATTCTCTGATGGAGTTAGTAAGTGTAACGTTAACCACTTATTCTTGATTAACTTTGGAGAGCAATAAACTCTCTCAAAAACGGAGAGATTTTGTATCTTTAAACAACTATATATAACTCGAATCACTCTATATATTCAGCAAGAAACTGCAGCCCCAATTCAAACTGTACACCACTTGTAATCTCTTTATCTGTTTGAGACTTTGCACATGAGATAACTTAACTATATATATATTTCCATAAGTGCACCCCCTCACTTTTAATTGTTTTTTTATCTAGTTTGATGTCTATTTTATAATTGATACAATTAAATATACTTTTCATTTAAACATCATTTCTATCTATATCATTGGGCATTTAAGTGTGCAGCAATAAAAGATCTACTTTTGTCTCTATTTTGTGTATTTTTATATTCCTTAGAATAGATCTTAGCTTGCACCGCCTTGAAACTAAAGTCTTCCTCATCTAGTTGAGTGGGATTACCTATTCCTTTTTTTGCAGCAGTTTTGCACCTTGTGTTGCAGCAGGGAATTATTCTCTTGGACATTAATTGCTTTTCCGAGCTACAAAACTAGGGCAAAACTTGAGCCAAAAAGCGACAGCAGATTTCCTGAAGGAAATATCCCTTTGCATTCAGAAGATCCCCTTCTTATATGTCACAGTCTTGCTCCAGTTTTTCAGCAGGGGAACTTTGCGATGCCCTCGTGTTACACATTTTTACTATAAAGAATATTGTAGTGCGGTAATCACTAACCTCAGCAACAACAACTAATAAACCATCAAATTACATTGAAGCGGAAAAAATGAGAATCATTGAAAAGTCGCAGTAAGAATACATTTGTGCATAATTAGTGCATTTGTAGTCAGGTTTATAACATGTTCCCTAATTCAATGTTTTCTTCATACCAAAATGTATCATTGCTTTAAGATTAAACACTCAGAAGTCTTTTTTCTAGCAAATGGTTATTAATGATCATTAATGTGCTGTATTTTTATATACTGTTTATTTAGAAAGTTTCAGTACAGAATTATTAGCGATTGGGAAATGATACATAAAGTAGGTGAGGTATAATTATACTAAGAATAGAATTTCCAGCACCAATTTGTACACTAATCACACTGTGTTTTGTTACATTACTGTTATTGATGTTTTTATTTGATTGAATAAATATTGATGTTTTAAGTGTTCCAAGCATTGTTCATCCAATCTTTGACGAGTAATCGTTTAAACTATACAGGACTATGTACATTTCCTTACACTAATACAATGGCTTTGAGTAAGTAAATATCGAATTCTGCTGATACACTGCAGGCTTAGCTAGCTGGCCAACTTAGTCCAGATGAATTCATACTAAGGTACAGAGTGCACGTAATGGAGACCTCTTTTTAATACCTTATCCTGTTTACCCTTAGTGCACCTACCTTTTTAATCATGAGGTAGACCAAGTATACTCCTGGGTTATGTTTTTTATATCTCCTTCTAATGCAGAATATCAGAGTTTACATAGGAGTCAGTGGCAGTGTTGATCCAGAATTGTATTTAAAGAGAATTTAAAATACATATGTTTAATGTAAAACACCTACAACCAAAAGGAATGAAAACCATGAAAAAGCCTCAATGCAAATGTACTTGTTAAATACTAGGATGGTACAAAGACCCGCCAATGCCCTTGTTACACGTACATTATTCTATAGATTGGTGTTTGCAGTTCATGTTTCCACCATTAGTTTAGACTAAACTGGGTGATAATCACTCTTTCCAGTTTGCTGCTACTGTACAGACGTAGAGAAATGGAAAAAATAACCCGGGGCTTAATAAAGGTGCTAAAGTGATATCAAAGTGTTGCATAAATGGCTGCTCAAAAAACCAGTAAATAGAATTTACCTCTAAATTCCAATAGTAGTATATGGTTTAATATGGATATATATTTATTCACATATCCCCAACTCTCATGCACATTTGCAAATTGCACAAGAATATTCAAGCAATATATGGTTTATTAATATATTCACATATCACTGGATTATATGCACTTTTTATTGTACTGTGCACACATTTTGCACTTAATTTTCCGAGCGCTCCCCAAGTTTTTTCCACACCCCTGTACAGATGTAGCCAGTCTCATTGTTCTTAGAGATAACACAATATATCCTGTTATAACTCATAATATCACATACTGTAGTTCCAAAAGGATTCAGTGGCAGTCATGGAGCAGAATATCAAAACATATCCCAATATATCCCAATATAATCAAAACATATCCCAATATATTCCCTCATATCCTAACACACACAACATATCCCACCACATCCCAACACGCCCAAACAGAGGAAACAATGGCCCTGGCTACATCTGTAAATATTGCTGCCGTTATCATTTCAATTTTAAGTTGAAGTTGAAACTGACATTATTTATATAGTTTGATGGTTTGCATTAGGACCCATTGACAAAAGGGAAGTTTTACCCCAAGTACATTAGCAATTTATTTTATTATTTCTCTCCAAAATAATTGGACCATTGGACAGTGCCATCATACAGATGCAACAGACGGCTTTAGACCACTTGCCAAGGAAAATATGTGACCATCTCGCAGTAACTCATAAGATTGTCCACAGAAGGCTGTAATGGCCCATCGGATTAACACAGCATGGATCCCTGCATTTGAATAGGACTCACAGCCCGGAAGGATTTACACAGAGAGTCTCATTCAAATGCAGGGATCCCGCTGTGTTAATCCGATGGGCCATTAGTCTAGCTCCAGAAATCTCACAGCGTTGGATGGGTTTTAGTGCAGAATTCTCATGGCAAATTGTCTAAAACCGGCAGTTGCAGCTTTATGTGCACGTGCATTATTTGTTCTACAATTATGTCAGCACAGGGGGGAGAAAGAAATATTGGGAATACACAACACATCCAAACATATTGCAAAATATCCCACCACATCTCAATATATCCCACCACATCCCAACACACTATACAAGACATAATACAGGTATAATACAAGAGACACATTAAATGCATTATACATACAGTACAAGTAAATATTAGAAGGATATATGGTCTGGTCTATGCTTTGAAGTGTTGACTCTAGAGAATAGATCTTGATGTGCAAATCTTGGTTATATTAATGCGTTATGGAAATGATTCAGTGTATAGGTGACTTTTTAGACTGGTCTTAAATTTGGATTCTTAACCAGACCATTTACATTATCTCTAATCTTTTATAGCAACATATTTCCCATATGTGTCTCACTCCCTGCAAGAGTTACCTCTTCCTTCTAGCTTTCACTGTCTAAAAAAAACAAAACAATTGTATATAACTTTAATTTGTTTTACTGTAAATACGGGGATGCCCCCTTTATGGGAGGCGTGTTTATATTCAAAAAAATAAATGATGATGATGATGATCCCTAATCTGTTTACATAATTGTATAAAAATGTTTAATAATACAATATAGGAGAGAGTATTTTCAGTACCATTAAAAGATCAGGGGATTTCATGTCCTAATTATTTTATGTGTCTCAATAAACTCTTCTTGCAGCATGAGAACTGATATTTAATATGAAGATCTAATTTTCCTCATCATCCCACAATGCTTCGAGAGAACCAGACCACAGTTACAGAATTTCTGCTTCTGGGATTTCCAGCCATTCACAACTTCAAGAGCTTGCTCTTCTTTGTCTTCCTTCTGTTATACATTTTCACCTTAGCTGGAAATATCCTGATCATTGTATTGGTGTCAACCAGTCACCAGCTCCGAACGCCTATGTACTTCTTTCTCAGTCACCTGTCCCTGTCTGACATCTTGCTAACCACAGATATTGTGCCTAACATGCTATACGTAATAATGGCAAAAGGGGCCGTTATCTCACTTGTTGGCTGCATGACTCAATATTTAATCTGTGCTATGTCAATAGCTGCTGAATGTTTCCTCCTTACAGTAATGTCTTATGACAGATACCTGGCTATCTGCAACCCATTGCGTTACTCTGCTATTATGGACTTTAAGCTTTGCTGCCAAATGGTTTTCTGGTCTTGGTTCTTATCTTTTATGGCCCCACTAAGTATGGTTATTTTGATGTGTTCATTTCAGTTATGTAACCCCAATGTCATTGACCATTTCTTCTGTGATCTTGCCCCTATCTTAGAACATTTTTGCTCAGACAGATTCATTGTGGATACAGTAGTCTTTTTTCTAAGCATTTATTTCTTTATCTTTCCGTTCATCTTAATCATTGTGACTTATATCTGTATCTCCCTCACCATCCTCAGGATCTCCTCCACCACTGGGAGACAGAAAGCCTTCTCCACTTGCAGCTCTCACCTGGCTGTTGTGTGCACATATTATGGGACACTGATTGCTAAATATGTCGTTCCCTCCCAAGGACAGTCATTGAATGTAAAGAAAATCACTCCACTTCTTTACACAGTTGTCACCCCGTTATTCAATCCCATCATCTATACCCTGAGGAACAAGGAGATTCAGGCAGCCTTTTGGAAATGTATCAAAATATGGCTACAAACATATTTTGAGTAGCATGAGATAAACTACAGTAAAATAGGTCAATTGAATTGGACTGTATTCAAAGTGGTAATAATAACCTAAGTAATGTAAGATACAATAGATGTATGGAATCTTGCTTTAGATCAAATGTCATGTCCCATGTATACAATATTTCAACATTCATTTACTGCCGCAGTGTGAATGTCATCTATTTATTAGAATGCCCCTGTGGTCTCCAGCATGTGGGTATGACCACAAGCCCTATACAAAGGATGTGGTATGAACATATATATAACATAAAAAGAGGTCTGGTCACCCATAATGTGTCTCATTTTCTGCTTCAGCATAATAAAAATCCTCAAGGATTAATATGCATAGCCATAGAAGCCCCTCCATATCATTGGAGAGGCGGAAATAGAACCAACCAACTGGCTAAGAGAGAACTTTATTGGATCTATGAGCTAAGAACGTTGGCACCTAAGGGACTGAATGTTGACTTCAACATAAATGCTTTCCTGACTGAATGATTTTTTACATTCCAATAAATGGGTTTAATGCATTAAGTCTAGGATTTGGATTGTATTGTCCCCTGGTGTTGCACTTATATCTTCCTTCTGCATTGTTCACGCTTACTTTGTGTGTTCTGTTTTTTGCTGTTGTTTTGTGTTTTCATGTCATTTATAAATTTAGTACTAATAATATTCATTTATTTTATTTATTATATTTTTAATTATTATATTCATATTATATTTCATTCAACAACTTTATTCTTTTTCATTCAGAGTGCAGTATGTAGGTTACAGTATGTAATCTATTTACAAAATGGGTGCTTATTGAAATACAGTATCAACGATCTAACTTAAAATAAATAATTAAAATTAAAAATAATTATAGGTAGAATTATTATCGTTGAGGGGACATGTCGATCTCGGGTGATACACTTGTAATCAATAGTACTCTCCTCTGTGACATTGTATTTATTGGGTCAATTCAAAATAAAATAAAAAGAGAAATTACCTCCTGAATAATATCCTCACTATTGTGAAGTTTCACCTATGTTATAAGCATAAGCTAAAGATACCATGTATGTATTAGATTAATATCGTAAGAAATGTCCTGTATGAAATCTTTAGAGCTATAATCTCATTAGTAATATTGTAATGGAATTTTCAATTTGAGTGTTTTGTTTGTCCAAATAGGAATATCTATATACATTCATATATCAGCTTATGTAATAGAAATAATTAATGTCAGAGAACAGGTAGTATACAACTATTTATAATGTTGGAACTATAATTCTCACTGAAGTTGTTCTCTTTGAATTACTAATTGTTTGTATCAATACTGTTGTTAGTATTTGAGCATTCAGACATTTAGTATTAGCAAGAAATATAGGAACAATTTTGTATTGATTTTTGATTTTGTAATTGTCTCAAATTATTTTCCCAAATGGATTTATTGATGGGACTATTTTAATGGGAGAGAGGATCAAACTCTCACACAATACACCCCTGACGAAGTGAAGGTTTTAGTGAAACGCATAGGGTGAAGAAGTCCACAGCCCCATGCCATTGCGAGCTAAATGAACACAGGAGTGCTCCGTATCCTCAGGGACAGCATTCTAACTAAGTGCCGAGAAACCGAAACTGGCTTTTTCCCATCACTTGCTATTGCGAGAGCACAAGCAGAATTCCAGTGAGGCAGTCAGTGGGATGCCAGTAGCACCGAGATGAAGCACGACTCCGGCGACTAAAGGAGAACCCATGTGTACCAGCTGGTCTGGAGAAGGCGCCCCGGGTAATTATATTGTAAGCTCCTCGAAGCAGGGGCTCCTCTTCCGAAATGTTATTTTTATGACTGAAGCACTTATTCCCATGATCTGTTATTTGTATTATTTATTATTTATATGACTGTCACGTGTATTACTAATGTGAAGCGCTATGTACACTAATGGCGCTATATAAATAAAGACATACATACATACATACATACATACATACATACATACATACTCCAGGAGTATCAGCCGGAGACGAAAGACAGTCGCCTTTAATTCAAGTCTGCGATATATGTGCAATAACTACCAACGTCCTGTAAGTAGGATTCTGATTTTTGCCAGGCATGTGGAGTGAATTCTATCACAATGTCACACATGTGACTGTTTTTTAATGTTGATTAAATGTAATTTTTTCTTCTTACTTTCTTGCTTTATTCCTACCTCTGAGTATCTCATTATTAGTATATAATTTGGTTAATTATCCTTATTACATGCAGTATTACACTATGTTTGGCATGTTTTTCTTTTCACATATGCTGAGATTCATCTAATTCGATCTACATCATTGGGTGACTGGATACTACAATTGAGGACATCATAAATGGTTTTATCACTTGGACATATTGTATGTATATGTGTCATATGGTGAACAATTTTTTTATTTTTTATCTCCGGTTGCATTGGCAACATTCACTTTCATTGCAAGTGAAAGGTCACATTATTCAGTTATTAGCATTAGGCGCCACACTGTATCTGTTTTTCTAAGGTACAGTAGATACTATTTAGACATCTATTAACTGTAGTTTCCCAGTTCCAGTATATTGACATTAAGGGAAACATGCATCAATCAAGGGGGGCAATGCACTAAGCAGTGATAAGTCATTTTAAGAACGCAAAGTGCCTTTTAAGGCCGATCACGGCTGCTGTGCGATTTACTAAGCAGTGATAACAGCACTTTATCGGCCTTAAAAGGCATTTTTCCAGCCCTGTGAAAATATCCGCACGATCAGGCAAAAAACAGCAAACGCGCCGATTTTTGCCATTCCGTGTGATTCACTTAACAGCGCTAAGTGAATTGTGCTTTAAAAGCGCGATGGAAAACCGCGCCAGCTAAAGGCAGGAGCAAAAGTAGCTGGACTTAGAAAAAATTATTTGTTTACCTTTTTTCAGACACCCCATCCATACAACAGGCCGGTGATTTTCCTTCTTGTTTTTTTTGATGACGAAATTTAAAGGGAATTATGCTAGCCAATCAGAATGGCTGTGCTTCATTTCCCTTTAAGATGATGTCATCAAAATCAAGATGGCCGCTGCCACATGATACTTGTGCCAATAAGATCGTGGGAACTATATCCCCAAACTGATTGGCTGTAGTAGACCATGTGACAGACGTTTTGGTTGAAAGGATGTGACGTCATCCAAAGGGATGAATTTTGCTTGTTTGTTAACAAATGTTTGGGCAATGTAATTTTGATTTCATTAGATGTAATTTTAATGGTGTTTTAAAAAGTTTATTTCAGGGGGGGCTTGCTTTTTAATAGTGGCTAATTTTGGTAGTTAGATTTTGTATGATGGTGGTTACTTTGAGCTTTCATTTATTTCATAATGGTTTTGTTTTGGTGTTTTAATTGTGAATAGTGTAATTTATTTTGCATTGGATTAATTAATTGTTGGTAATTTATTTATGTTTACTTCTTGATTAGTTTGATTTTCTTATTGTTTGGATGCATTAGATCTTGTTTGTAATGGTTTCTTTTAGGTTGAGCATTGGCTGGCATAGTGTTAAATGATGCACAGATTATTTGCATCATGTACCCACTGTACCATTCAATTGTTTTACTGGTAATTGTTATATATTTAATTGGCTATGTGTTGTATTTGATTTGGAGATGTGTTTTATTTTGAGATGTGCTGTGTTTAATTTTTATATGTGCTGTATTTGATTTTGCAATGTGCTGTGTTTTATTTGGAGATGTGCTGTGTTGTATTTAGCTATGTGATGTTTTTATTTGGATCTGTTTTTTTAATCCTTACCCATTTCTTTGTATATTGGTTAATCACGCCCATATTATATGGCAAATGACAGAGACGCCCAATGTACATCCAAAATGACAAAAATAAACAGTAAAATACTTATATATTCTCTTGAAAAGGGGTCATTTAGTTTAACTATTTGGCCAAAGCATAGATAAAATACTAATATACCTCTATTAGGAGACAGAAAGACCAACATTGGATCTAAATCCAGTAGAATGAAAACGACCTGCTAACTTGGGTCCTGTCGTTTGTTGTATGCATTTGCCCCGCTCAATAGCTCTCCTTTTTGACACATGTATACATATATATTTTGTGGGGGCTCAGTGGTTCCCAAAAAGAGCTTGCTGGGGTTCTGTGTGTTTGTTAACTTAATTTCAGCTGTCTCAGCTGTTGGAGGTTAGTGGCCCCTCCTTCCCAGGTTTTAAGCCCGCCCCTCCCCACTTCCCAAGTCAGCAGGTCACTTTCATTTTATTGGATATAGATCCAATGTTGGTCTTTCTCCCTCCTAATAGAGGTACATGAGAATTTTAATCCTAATAGAGGTATATTAGTATTTTATCTGGTAGTATTAGGGCCTGTGAACAGGGTCTGCCTTGTCGTGGCTCACAGGCTTACAATGCTTTGGCCAAAGGGTTAAACTAAATTACCCTTTTTCAAGAGAATGTATAAGTATTTTACTGTGTATTTTTGTCATATTGGATGTAGCATTGGGCTTCTCTGTCGCTTGTTTTTCAATAAATAAAGGTTAAGCCCACTTGGTTACCCCTGACCCGTGTTTTGGGGTCCTAGAGTGTCAGCTCTTGGGCCTAGGCATTGTGTATGCATTACTGTGACTGTGTGCAAAATATAAGGACAAAAAATTATATCTATGGCGCTCTGCACTAGTAATATGTATACCATATATATTATATAAAATGATAATAAAATTATACAACCAGTGTCGTGGATATTCTCCCTTTAGTATAGATGCTCCACACGTGGTGGGTAAACATGTAAGGAAAGAAAATCAAAACATAGTGTATTACTGTTAAACACACATACAAACATGCAACATGAGACAGACGCTGAGAACAACAGGTGACAAATTACAAACACATTTAATAAGGTATATCATTAAAAATACATAAAAATACATAAAAACATATATAAGGATCTGGTAGGACACTCCAACTCAAGTGGGGGTACCTGCTTACCGAATGTAAGAAGGTATCAGGCAGTGGATATTTTAAAAGAGTATCCCCTCTTGTGGATGGCTGCTGCTGTAGCGAACTCCTGGGCTCACACGTGTAGTCTCCTGCGTGGATAGTGCAGGCTCCTTCAGCCCGTGGCATCTGCCTCTATCCGCAGTGGACACGTGATGATGGCGTGTAAGCTGGCAGCTGTAAACACCTCCTGCCTGGCCGCTGAAAGCGCGCCAACCGGAGCAGATTCAAATGCGGATGGATATGCGCCAAGAAACAGCAGCCCGCGGGTAGCAGCTATCGATTCCAAGGGGGACAGTGATCACCACTGAGTGTGGAGGACCTCACAGAACCACCCTACGCGTTTAGAAAGTAAACTTTCTTCCTCACGGGTAAACGTGATATAAAAAAGTAGTCCCTGTATTAAAGGTATATGTAGTCCCGTATTAAAGGTGCAGTACACCATTGTGAACTTGATCATGCGCAGATGGATGCGATGGGACACTCAGCGTCACAAACATGACATTGACACAAAACAAAATGAAAAATGACAATAAACAAATATTATTAGTTAATATATTACACAAAAATATATTATTAGTACATACATAATTTCTAGGACCATATGATGCAATAAAACATTATCACTATATAACATATGATAAAAATGAAAGTAGATAAAACTTATAAACCACATTAGTAATAGTATATGTGGCTAAACAACAATTATGTAAGAAGTATATTGAGCAGAATGTAACCTAGTATAAACCAAACTGGTTGACTAATATAATAGGTGAGTAAGGGGTGAAACGTGCCCCGTAGTGTGTTAATATATATTGGTGTGCTAATATGTGTAAGAATATATGTGAATGTATATAGGTGTGACATATTCAAAAGGGAAGTGGTGTGTGAATATATAATAATAATGGACTAATGTGTATGAAAATATGAGTGGATATATATAAATGTGTGAAACATATAGACAATAGTGATGTACTATATTGAATACAGTGACTAGTTATAAAAGTGAGTATATAATAATACGTAGAAATATTAGAAAAATATTTCGTGATAGAGTGATTATTGTGAATTGCTTATACAGCTGTATATTAATATTTAATATTAGATAATATTATCACAGGGAGTAAAGTGCTCCTATGATAATTGATAAATAATAAAAAATGAATATGGTGTCTAGTAAATGGCCTACGATATTTCGCCAAAGGAACCTATGTGGTGGAATATAGATCATCTGCCCACGGGGATGGATGGTTTATCTATCCAGAAGGAATGGCTTCAGGTCGAATTCTATGTTTAGTCCCAAGGGGGTTAATGTTTTTAATTCGTAAATCCAAAAGGATTCTCTCTTACCTAACGCACCTCCCCTATTCCCACCGCGCCAGTTGGTCGTGACAGCCTCTATCGCTACACATTTTAGACCTCTAGGGTTTTTACCGTGCACTTGGAGAAAATGGCTCGACACGCTATGTGAATCCAGACCTCTTTTAGTATTATAGATGTGTTTGTAGAGCCGACGTTTAATCGGTCTAGTGGTCATGCCCACATACTGCAGACCACAAGGACATTCAAGGAGATAAATAATATTTGTGCTGTTGCATGTAATGTGTTGTTGAATGGTGTATTGTTTTAAAGTTTGAGTTGAAGTGAAGGTTAATTGTTTAGAACTAAATTTACATGCTGTGCATGTATTACATGTGTAATACCCTTTAATAACATTTTTGTTTGTATTTGTATTTGATCGACATTTAGATCTAAGTGGACAACTGGGAGCTAACCTTTGGCCTATGTTTGGTGCCTTGGTAAATATTATTTTTGGTTTCAACTTTATGTGGACGTACAGAAATATGTCAGAAAGCTATGCCTCAAAAAATATTTCGTCAAAGACGCAGTGTCACGTCAGGACAGCAGTCTAAATCTCCCTATTAACCCTGTACCTAGTACTAATACCAGTTTCAAAAAACCTTCGACTTTCTTTCCCAGGTTTGTGGGTGGGCCATTTGTTAATGCTTTTGCACAAATGGTCACCGACGACCTGGAACAGCAGAGTCGAAACTACAAAATTAAAAAACATAACCTCAATATGGAGGAAAAACACCTGTTTCGTGCACTTGGAGAGAATGGCTCGATCGTAATGAAGCCAGCTGACAAAGGAGGGGGGTTGGTAATTATGAACAAAACATATTATCTCCAGGAATCAATGCGTATTCTTGGAGATGTCTCTACTTACCCTCTCCTATAATCCCACTGACAATTATTTGCAACAATTATCTGTATTTCTTAACACAGGTTTGGATACAAATGCCATAACAAAACTTGAATTTGAATTTTTATATAACCATTTTCCCATTATCCCTATCTTTTATATAATACCCAAAATCCATAAAAATCTCAACCAACCGCCGGGACGCCCCATTGTGTCGGGCATCCGGTCTCTTACATCAAATTTGTCGCAATTCATCGATCATCATCTACAACCGTATGTTATGAAACTCCCCTCATACCTTAGGGATACCACCCACATGCTGCAGACACTCAAGGACATTCAATGGCAACCACATTATTATTTAGTCACAGCCGACGTCACATCACTATATACAGTTATCGACCACGTTCAGGGCTGTGAGGCTATTGGCCATTTCTTAGATAATGTTCCCTCCATTACAGCATCACTTAAATCATTTCTCACCTCAGGGATTCAATTTATACTTTCACATAATTATTTTAATTTTAATGATTTATATTATTTGCAGATATGTGGCACCGCCATGGGTACCAGGTTTGCTCCCAGTTATGCCAATTTATTCATGGGCAGCTGGGAAAATAATTACATCTGGTCCAGCTGCCCCTTTGGAGCGAACCTGGTACTATGCGGCGCTACATTGACGATATTTTCTTCATTTGGTCTGGCTCACTAGATGAGCTAGACAGGTTTCAAATGTATATTAATAATAATCCTTTTAATTTAAAATTTTCATTTGCCTCCAGTAATATTTCGTTAGAATTTTTAGATTTAGTTATATATATTTGTAATAACACCATCCATACTAAAACTCATTTCAAAAAGGTTCAGGCGAATAATTATCTACACGCCAATAGCCATCACAACCCTGCGTGGATCGATAACATCCCCAAAGGTCAATTTATCAGACTCAAAAGAAATAGTTCCATAATAGAAGCATTTCAAACCCAAGCGCAGGACCTTAAAAATAGATTTATCGATAGAAATTATCCATAAAATCATCTTGATAAAATTATTTCTGAGGTCGAAGCAATAGACAGATCGACTCTTTTGGAGTATAAACTCAAATCATCCAATACACAAACTCAAATACCATTTATAACACAATTTAAGCAGATGGCACCAGGGATAAGGAAAACTATTCAAAAGTATTGGCCAATTCTGAGAAAAGACACTGATTTATCAAAAATACTCCCATTGAAACCAAAAATAATATTTACCAAGGCACCAAACATAGGCCAAAGGTTAGCTCCCAGTTGTCCACTTAGATCTAAATGTCGATCAATACAAATACAAACAAAAATGTTATTAAAGGGTATTACACATGTAATACATGCACAGCATGTAAATTTAGTTCTAAACAATTAACCTTCACTTCAACTCAAACTTCAAAACAATAAACCATTCAACAACACATTACATGCAACAGCACAAATATTATTTATCTCCTTGAATGTCCTTGTGGTCTGCAGTATGTGGGCATGACCACTAGACCGATTAAACCATCCATCCCCGTGGGCAGATGTATATTCCACCACATAGGTTCCTTTGGCGAAATATCGTAGGCCATTTACTAGACACCATATTCATTTTTTATTATTTATCAATTATCATAGGAGCACTTCACTCCCTGTGATAATATTATCTAATATTAAATATTAATATACAGCTGTATAAGCAATTCACAATAATCACTCTATCACGAAATATTTTTCTAATATTTCTACGTATTATTATATACTCACTTTTATAACTAGTCACTATATTCAATATAGTACATCACTATTGTCTATATGTTTCACACATTTATATATATCCACTCATATTTTCATACACATTAGCCCATTATTATTATATATTCACACACCACTTCCCTTTTGAATATGTCACACCTATATACATTCACATATATTCTTACACATATTAGCACACCAATATATATTAACACACTACGGGGCACGTTTCACCCCTTACTCACCTATTATATTAGTCAACCAGTTTGGTTTATACTAGGTTACATTCTGCTCAATATACTTCTTACATAATTGTTGTTTAGCCACATATACTATTACTAATGTGGTTTATCAGTTTTATCTACTTTGATTTTTATCATATGTTATATAGTGATAATGTTTTATTGCATCATATGGTCCTAGAAATTATGTATGTACTAATAATATATTTTTGTGTAATATATTAACTAATAATATTTGTTTATTGTCATTTTTCATTTTGTTTTGTGTCAATGTCATGTTTGTGACGCTGAGTGTCCCAGCGCATCCATCTGCGCATGATCAAGTTCACAATGGTGTACTGCACCTTTAATACGGGACTACATATACCGGGACATACAGGGACTACTTTTTTATATCACGTTTACCCCTGAGGAAGAAAGTTTACTTTCGAAACGCGTAGGGTGGTTCTGTGAGGTCCTCCACACTCAGTGGTGATCACTGTCCCCCTTGGAATCGATAGCTGCTACCCGCGGGCTGCTGTTTCTTGGCGCATATCCATCCGCATTTGAATCTGCTCCGGTTGGCGCGCTTTCAGCGGCCAGGCAGGAGGTGTCTACAGCTGCCAGCTTACACGCCATCATCACGTGTCCACTGCGGATAGAGGCAGATGCCACGGGCTGAAGGAGCCTGCACTATCCACGCAGGAGACTACACGTGTGAGCCCAGGAGTTCGCTACAGCAGCAACCATCCACAAGAGGGGATACTCTTTTAAAATATCCACTGCCTGATACCTTCTTACATTCGGTAAGCAGGTACCCCCACTTGAGTTGGAGTGTCCTACCAGATCCTTATATATGTTTTTATGTATTTTTATGTATTTTTAATGATATACCTTATTAAATGTGTTTGTAATTTGTCACCTGTTGTTCTCAGCGTCTGTCTCATGTTGCATGTTTGTATGTGTGTTTAACAGTAATACACTATGTTTTGATTTTCTTTCCTTACATGTTTACCCACCACGTGTGGAGCATCTATACTAAAGGGAGAATATCCACGACACTGGTTGTATAATTTTATTATCATTTTATATAATATATATGGTATACATATTACTAGTGCAGAGCGCCATAGATATATGGCTCAGGTATAAGGCTGAGAGGTTTGTTTTTATTAAAATGGGGACATAAGGGGTTAAAATATATCTGCAGGTATAGCAGGGATTCCCCAGTATAGCAGAGGTACCCACATAAAGGCTCAGGTATACTGAACCAAGTTTAGGGTTATGGGGCTGCTCCAGCTTATAAAAATGAGCAGGTTTTTAAAGTGTCTAAAAGTTTAAAAGTATTTTTCTCATGTGTGCCAGGAATGAGGCTCGTGATTTGTAGGGAATATACACTTACTCCATTCCTGACACCAGAACGAAAACTTATATATTTTACCACACATAAGACAGGCCACAATATATTTTATTACATGGGTATAGTTTAATGGGTATATATATAGTGATAACCTGTGAATGAACTGGGATTTTGAAGTCATGGCTACCAGGTTCGGTGCTTATGCATCTCAGAGAAAGCCTCAGAGATCCCAGAGGTGTGAACCCATTTGTTAGAAGGAAAAGATAAAATGGAGTACCCATATCCTCTGTTCAAAGGGTCCATGTTGACTAGATCAAAGTCACATATTAATATCTTTCTCTTAGTATCTGCTAGACGTCATGTGTCTGTAATCATTATGTGCGACTCGGTTCCACGGATACACACATGTAATTTTTTCATGTTCAGCAGAGAACGTCTCATGATATTTTCAATAAGGTCACTCAGGTTGATCTCTTCTGTAGCTTCGGCCTTCTGGGTAGAGAACTTGTCACACCTATCACACCTATGTCAACACCAATTCAAAAATAAGGTTTTTTTCAAACCTAGAAACCCCCAGAATAAAACATCACAACCCAATATGTCTTTTTTAGGGGAGACACCCCAAACCAGTGGATACTACGCCCCTTGAGACGAACTAGAAGGGGAAGAAAAATGGTACACAGAGAACAGGAGACCCTGGGTTCACCAGGGGCATTGAGGAAGGAGATGGTGTCATTAAATACTAACAGAATACACTGAGAATCATTAACCTCACAGAAATAACTCCCAACAAACATCACAATAATGTCCTTACAAAGGGCCTAACCTTTGTACCCACTACATGTTTTGATCTCTGAAAAAAAGATGTGAACCTCTTCGCAAGGAAGATGCTTCTGCACAAACATTTTGTGAGAAGAGTTAGACATATAACCAATACTCTTGGGCTACCTGAGATAGATGTTGGAGAACAAGAGGATGTTGATAATTTAGAGGCATTCCAGGAAGAAACCACACCTATCCTGGGCGAAGGCCCACATTCAACACTCCATAGCCAAACTAGGTTTACACCACATCTTGACTCATGCCCCACTATATCGATCTTTGTTAGTCTGGTTACTAGAGACCTTGAGACACTCCAAGCTACAAATGAACATCCTAATATGAGTTTTCACGAAAGACAGGCCCTGTAAGAACTAATTAACATGCATCATGTTACTATTAAACCAGTAGACAAAGGTGGTAACATCGTCCTTCAAGAAACAGATAAATACGTGGCAGAAAACCTAAGACTACTGAGAGACAAAAAGTGCTATAGACTACTTGACACAGATCCCACTGACATCTTCCTTAAAGAACTGGCCTGCATTTTAAACGAGGGTCTCAAGACAAAAGTAATCTCAAAAAAAGAATTTGAATATATTATGGTACATAATTCTATAGTGTTCCTAAAATACACAATAATGTGGAGAAACCCCCAGGGAGACCTATAGTCTTGGGGATAGGCTTCTTAACTGAAAAGGCTGGCCTCAAAGCAATTAAACACTATCAATCCTATCCAAGGAGTCTACATTTTGACAAACAAAACAACATGATTTTCATTCTACTGGATATGATCCAATGTTGGTCTTTCTCCCTCCTAAGAGAAGTACATGAGAATTTTAATTCTAATAGAAGTATATTAGTATTTTATCTAGTAGTGTTACGACCTGCAAACTGGGTCTGCCTTGACGTGGCCTGCAGGCTTACGAGGCTTTGGCCAAAGGGTTTAACTAAATGACCCTTTTTCAAGAGAATATATATGTATTTTCCTGTGTATTTTTGTCATATTGAATATAGCATCGGGCTTCTCTGTCGCTTGTTGTCTACATTTTGACAGTCATAACAACTTTATATGTGAACTTTTGGAGTGTATCCTAAACCACAATTATTTTCTTTTTGACAAAAAATTCTATCAACAAATACAGGGAACTGCCATGGGCACGACATGTGCACCCACATATGCCAATTTATACTTGGGATGGTGGGAGGAGGTGAGCGTCTTCTCCAAGGCCATGCATCGGTATACTTAGCATATCGATGTGTGGCTTCGCTACATAGATGAAATTCTCCTCCTCTGGAATGGCAGCCATGAGACCCTTAACGAATTTATAACAGTACTTAATGCAAATGACCACAACTTAAAACTGACAGAGATACGTGAGATGAAGATCCAAATCCTGGATCTCACTATAACTAAATCACCTGATGGGCACCTAGTAATGTCAGGTTATAAAAAAATGACATTTAATAATAGCTATTTAATAGCTAATAGCCATCACCCTGACTCTCTGAAACGGGGTATCCCAACAGGCCAGTTTCTTCGAATTAGAAGAAGCTGTTCGGACACCCTGGACTTTAAAATACAAGCTGAACAAATGAAGAACAACTTCCTGGAATGTGGTTACAGCAAAAATTGCATTAAAAAGGCGTATCACAGGGCACTTAACACCTCACGGACAAAACTATTAGCTACAGTAACAGTCAGAAACAACCAAGTCAAAAAGAAATAAGGTGCATAACTCCATACAGTGCCCAGTTGAAACAAATTAATTCCATTATTAGTAAACACTGGCACGTCCTTACAAATGATAATGAGCTCAGCAAAGTACAGAGGTCACATCCCAGCATAGTCTAGAAATGTTATAAAAACCTAAAGGACCTACTAGTGAGAAGTCACTTCTCAAGAACGAATACAGCAGCCACATGGCTACGAAAACAAACAATAGGATGTTTTAAATGCCACAAATGTAAAGCGTGAGAATTTGTTACTAAAAGCAAAACCTTCACAAATTAGAATGGCACAAACACCTATAATTTGAAACACTTTGTAAATTGCAAATCTGTTGGTATTGTTTTCCAAGCCACATGTTCATGCGGACTCAAGTACATAGGTAAGACTCGCAGAGAGTTCAGAAGACGTATATTAGAACACAGAGGATCAATCAGAAAAATCTTGGATACCCCCCTTTCATGTCATGTTAGGAACCAACATGATGGTGATGTCAGTTGTATTAATTCCAATGAATAGATTATATCCCACCAAATATAAGAAACGGGATTTGGGATAAACGCCTATTACAAATAGAATCAATATGGATATATACACTGAACACTCTATCCCCATATGGCATGAATGAGGGCTTCATGTATACTCCGTTTCTATAAGTAATACTCTAATCAGCCACTCACAATGTTCTTTCTAAAAGTAACAACACCTGCTACAAAATCCAAAAGTTGAAACTCAAAACTTAGGGGGCTATGCACTAAGCTCAATGGGTTTGCGTTCTGATGTTCAAAAAAAGCACGTCCGTTAAAAAGTGAGGCCGGGGAGGCGATTCACTAAGGCCTTGAGCCCATTTTTTAACGTACGTGCTCAAAACACCCACAGCGTACGTGTTGCTTTTTTTCCCCCTGCTAGCATTCTTAAACTTCACGTACGCTAGCTGCTAGAAAAATAAGCCGCATGTACCATTTGCATGGAAATTTGCCATCTCCATGCAAGGCTGTTACAGGCGATCGTACACTAAATAAATACATTTGAATAATAGTGTACATGAGCAGGGGGTCTATGGAGCTGAACAGCATTGGTTTCAGGTCCGAGGACCCCCTACTTCAGGAGATACAGGCCCCGTTATGGGGTGCCAGTATCCCCTGCAGAATTTCAATGTCCCGGTCACGTGACGTGGACGCTTGAAAGTGCAGGGGATACCGGCACCCCATAACGGGGCCTGTATCTCCTGAAGTAGGGGGTCCTCGGACCTGAAACCAATGCTGTTCAGCTCCGGAGACCCCTGCTCATGTACACTATGAACACATGTATATTAAAAAAAGATTTAACAAACATCAATACACGACGCCCCCCCCCCCCCCTCTGCCCTAACACATACAGTACAATAATGTGCAAAATTACTATTATAGAAACTAGAGAAAGCAAACCCTATTACAAGCACTCAGTGTATTACGGTTGATATGATTGTATGTTTAAAATCAATTTTAATGATATTAAAGTAAAAAATATATATAACAGAGTGAATAAATCACTATGGTGACCAAACACATACAACAAGACAAACACTGTGTACATAAATAACGAAAACTGAAGCCCAAGGTGTAACTAAATATTGAGTACAAATACTCTTGCTGGTGAGTAGGACCTAAATAGGTCACAGTAAATAATTACTAGCCCTTGGGTACAGCACTAATAGTGTGAGTTAAAAGAAACCTGTATATAGTGAACAGGTGACGTGCAGACTGAAAATATATATATTATTATCAGACAAATACTTGTTCCTTCAGAAAATCTATCTTTACTAAATGTAATAGCTACTATATATAGGCACACTAAATAGTGTATAATGCCTAGAGGCACGGATCGGAGTCCGTATCAATTGATAGCCCCTTATAATACCAAAATTAGCAAAATACTGCTTAAAGAACGTACTAGTAAAATGACTACAAAAGAGCCCACAAAATGTGTTTAAGTAGCTCAAAGGCACGGATCGAATCCGTATCAATTTATAGCCTCCTAAATGAACATATAGTCATTAACAAGCAGGTAAGTAGCTATCACACATAATGAAAGTGTAATCAGGAACAGGGGTATCGCAGACAGGTAGGGTAGCTTGTGCAGGTAGCCAAGAGTGTGTAGATCAGCACATAACAGCTGCATGTAATTCCAAATACAAAGGTAAGACAATACTTTGCAATAAGTCTAAAATAGACAGCCTAACATGTTGCTGCTAATTTCCTTGTGAAATGGTGTTAGGCGTATCCCTTAACACAATGTATGGATAGTGCAGCATCAATGTATCAAGATAAAGGCTTATAGCAAGTTAAGAGTTTCAGACCTGCATCTCGGCGACTTGTAAGTCCTACCAGCACTCTGATGTAATTAGCCCCTTGCTGCTGCGTACCAACGTCATGACGTTAGCCTGGTCCTGCCTCCCACCTGACGTACGTTTCGCAGAGGCGCTTTGTCAAAGGTGGTGACGTCTGTGTGGACTATGGAGGTTTATATGTGCAACTAATCACCAATGAAACAATGATGCAGAGCAGCTGAGTATAGCCTTCTAATGGCTAATAAACCTATGGAAAACGGAGAGACTATTCAAATCGAGTGAAGACCTAAAGAAATAATAATAAAAGATAATAAATAATAAAGAAAAAAATAAATAAATAATAAATCCTGTCTTAAAGACACAGTGTGATATTTGTGTCAGAAGGAATGAATGACTATCAGACGCATGATCGATGGAGAGATCAGATAATAATCAGGTAAGTGAAGCAGTCAGGTAAGTAAGGTGATGTAAACTCTAGTAGGAGGTATGAGGGGAGAATGTAACAACATACATAGTGTGAATATTGGGTTATTAGCCCTTAAATAAAAGGGAAGAACAGAAAGCCTTCATTAATCCCCCTTGAAGATAATGTGCCCAAGGTATAAATCCAAATGTCTATGAAATGTCACACAATTGCATAGAGTATGTACATGATGCAATTAATCTGTGCATCATGTAACACTATGCAAAATATATGTAACAATAAAATACAATATGAACAATGTCCCCTAAGCACCAATGCCATCATGAAAATCAATTATAAACTAAGCAAAATCAATACAATTAGCATCAATCAATTAATCCATTTCCTCAAACAATTACAATACAATACAAATCAATTATACAATTCCCTATTCAATTCCTAAAGCCAAACCATTGCCAAAACAATTCTAATTTAAAGTAACCACCATCATTCTAATCTAAGTACCATAAAGAAGCCATTACAATTAACCTGTAACTAAATACAAATTACATTATTCACAACAATTACAAAATAAAGCTGATAAATACATTAGCCATACATGAAAAGAACATAAACATTAGCAAACCAATCAATTATTATCAATGTATGTCTATCCATATAGATAGATATACCTAAAATACAGGGGCAATAATACAGCATAAAAAACAATGCATTTCCATACAAAAGTCACATAGAATACACCCATTCCGTGTCCGTGAATGTATGTATATACATATATACATTAATGGGCATTAAATGGGACTAAAAAAATAAAATACATGAATGAAAAATAAAAAAAACCTGTAAAAGTAAAAATAATAAACGTTTCTTTTGTTTACTCACCATTAGATGCCTACTCACCGAAATCCAGGCGACCCGGAAGCACAGGAACCAATCCACAGGTAAACCATAAAATAATAAACCATAACAAATCCACGTCTGTGTCTTTTTCTTCTATTTGTAATCCTTCCCGTCTGTCTTGGGGTCTTCTTTTCTTCTTTGAGGTCTTCTCCGGCTTTTCCCGTCTTCTTGATGAAAGCACAGCCAATCAGAATGGCTTTGCTTCAATTGCCTTTAAGATGACGTCATTTAAAGAAACATGGCCGGTCTCTCATGGTACGGTAGCCAATCAGAGCGTGGGAAATACATCCCAACCCTGATTGGCTCTAGTACCATGTGTCAGGCTTTCAAAGACGTCACATCCGTTCTCCCCCAAGCCTCTGTCACATGGTTTACTAGAGCCAATCAGAGATGGGATGGAGTTCCCACGCTCTGATTGGCTACCGTACCATGTGAGACCGGCCATGTTTCTTTTAATGACCTCATCTTAAAGGCAATTGAAGCAAAGCCATTCTGATTGGCTGTGCTTTCATTGCCTTTAAATGACGTCATCATTTTTTTTTTGCTCGGCCAAATCACATGTTTTTCACGGCCCAATCAGGACCGTGGGAAACATTTGACCAAAATGTGACGTCATAGGCCTATAAAAGCCTATGTCGCCTCATTTTGAAGCTAGTCGCCGAGGAGGGAACATCTCCCCTCCTAAGAAGAGAAGAAGGGTGTGGCGTAAGAAGACAGAAGAAGACGGAAGAAGACCCCAGAAGACCCGAAAAGTACCCAAAGAAGAAAGAAGACACAGACGTGGATTTGTTATGGTTTTTTATTTTATGGCTAACCTGTGGATTGGTTCCTGTGCTTCCGGGTCGCTTGGATTTCGGTGAGTGGACATCTAATGGTGAGTAAACAAAAGACAAGTATATTATTTTTACTTTTACAGGTTTTTTTTATTTTTGATTCATGTCTTTTACTTTTTCAGTCCCATTTAATGCCCGTTAATGTATCTATGTATATACATACATTCACGGACACTGAATGGGTGTATTGTATGTGAATTTTGTATGTAAATGCTTTGTATTTTATGCTCTATTATTGCCCCTGTATGTTATGTTTATCTATCTGTATGGATAGACATACAGGGATAATAATTGATTGTTTGGCTCATGTTTAGGTTCTTTTCATGTATGGATAATGTATTTAGCATCTTTATTTTGTCATTGTTGTGAATAATGTAATTTGTATTTAAGTAATGGCTTCTTTATGGTAGTTAGATTATAATGATGGTGGTTACTTTAAATTAGAATTGTTTTGGCAATGGTTTGGCTTTAGCAATTGAATAGGGAATTGTATAATTGATTTGTATTGTATTTGAATTGTTTGAGGAAATGGATTAATTGATTGATGCTAATTGTATTGATGTTGTTAGTTTTTAATTGATTTTCATGATGGCATTGGTGGTTAGGGGACATTGTTCATAGTGTATTTTATTGTTACATATATTTTGCATAGTGTTACATGATGCACAGATTAATTGCATCATGTACACACTCAATGCAATTGTGTGACATTTCATATACATTTGTGTAGCTGCTGATTTGTTGGCTTATATTTACAGTCGATGCTGGATTTATTTTAACATGCAATATGGTGATTTTAAGATTAAAATTCATGTTTTGATTTATGCATATTTTATGTGTTTCATAATGGCCAAATAATATATTATCCACATCTGGATAATAGTTATTTTGCACATTAATGTACTGTATGTGTTGGGGGGGGGGGAGGGTGTATTGGCCCCAAGGGTATGTGGGTAGGCCTCTGTAACAGGGGAGTTATCCCTGTTCAGGTAATGTGCCTCTAATCCAGCAGTATGGTGGTTAACTGCTGGTAGTCAATTAACAAACACCATCTGCCGGATTAGATTGCTTAGAAAAGCCTGTCTTTTGAGACAGGAAGAGAGACTCCTTAGTTCACACCTGAGCTGAACTTGGAGACAGAACAGAGATTCCTTAGTCCACAACTGGGCTGAACCAAGGAAGGACAGATGTCTTGAGCGACAAGCTGACCACAAGACAAAGGGGACAAGATTCTAACCTGGAGCCTGACATTTCCTGTGCACACAAGGGTGCGGTTCCAAGAGAGCAGAGAAGCTTCCCTTACAGCAGCCCAGCAAACAGATAAGACTTTCATTTATAAGACTTTTTATATCTATTCATTTCATGCTATATGTTTGGGGCTGGGAGACATGCTTATCTAACGGGAGTTGTGGACTGCATAGTATTTCACTAGAAATACTCCCAAGTGAATAGAAGCTTTGTTTACCCCTTGTTTGGATGGTTTCCTGATGTTAAGGAAACAGGCGCAATAAAGCCTTATTTAATTTCACCATAACCAGTCTCCCTTGCATACCTCTGTGAGCGTCCGCCTACATATGGTGTCCGAAGTGGGACGAGAGGTGGTTCTTGAAGTTAGAAGGAACCGGAGTTTGGCTGTGAATTTTTTTTTATGCTTTTTGCCAACAAACGGTCTGAGCAACATAAACAAAAAAATCTAATGCAGCAGAGACCAGAGTTAAAGTAATACACACCCAGGCAGGAAACTTACACTGCACTGAAACTTACAAAACCACAGATGGACTCTTTTCCCCAATCCCAAGAGGAGAGAGAGAGAGACTGCTAAAGCAGGTAAACCTTATTTGCCTATCACAATAAAGTGTAATATGGTCATTGAAATAGGGGGTTTGCCTTCCAGCCATAGTCAGGGTTCAAGAAGTGAGTTAGCCCTTAAAGGGATAGGCGTTTGTTGTTTTCAAATGTTTAGCTGAAGCAGTGAATACAGATGGTGACCCACGAGCGGTACTGATTCTGCAAGTAAAGGCTGCCACACTGCATAGGACTACCAGTTGTGAATGGAGTATATGCAGAAAAATGTGAAAATTGATGCAAGACTGTGCTGAACGCAACCCATGCGCAGTCGGACATGCTAACCGAGCAAATATATAAACAAAATTAATCTGTGACTCCTAGCCTTACGTTAATTTAGCACCAACAATTATATAATTATCTATTTAGCGATCCTGATATACTTACCCCGTGATTCTCCTACCTCTCCCCCTGGTTAGAATCACACGATACCTGCGAAGGAAAAGTGACGCATGCGCAGTAAAACCTGTTAGATAGTACACGCATCAGGGATGACTTATAACACTATCCTATCATTATACTAGACTAGAGAGAGTCACCACACATTCAGGATCTACATCCTGCTTGTATCTCCTAACCAGGAGCATTCTATACTTACAATTTGGCACCAAAATCCTCTTAAGTTTATGCAGAGTTGGGCAGAGAGTGGTCTGGAAACACAAGACTGCATGGGAGAACTGTCTATATACACAACTTAGGAGATCAGCACAGGGTAATACCCCATAGGCTGGAGGCACATCACCTCCAGATCTATACATCAAGCTGAAGGCTTCCACTATAATAACAACAGAAGCAAGTATTACATGGGGGATATCTATTGAGGCCCCCTATATATATATAGATACAGTAATCCCACGTTACAAACATCCTTTTCAATAAAAATACTGACACTCTAGACGGAGAGGTTATAGAGACATTATGGCAAATTGATCCCTCTAAACCTCCATCCCTCTGCCTGACAGAATTGAAACGGGAGATTTACATCGAGCGCAACGCATGCGCAGTCGGACATTGTCATGGATATAAACAAAATTGTGACTCTTAGCCTGATGCTAACCTAGCAATAACAATTTATCTACTTAGTGATCCAGATATACTTACCCCGTGGTTTCCCTGCCTCTTTCCCTGGTCACAACAATACGATATCTACAAAGAGAAGTGACGCATGCGCAGTAACACCTGGTAGAGAATACACGCATCAGGGATATCCCGATAACTTATAACACTCTCTTATCATTATACTAGATTAGAGAGAGCCACCATAAATTCAGGGTTTACATCCCTATTTGTCCGCTTGTACAGTATCTCCTAACCAGGACTTGTTAACATTAAACTATATGCTAACTATATTAGATTAGAGAGAGTCACCAGACACTCAGGATCTACATCCTACTTGTCCACCTATATCTCCTAACCAGAACTTGCTAACATCCAACACGCGCAGCCTGATCCAGGACATAAAATCCCTACTAAAACAATAGAACCTACACATACACATGTGAGATAGGCAGCTTAAAATACAGCATTGGACCATCTTTTACACTGTACTTATCGCTATAAACAACTTGCTACGTACATTCCAAGAATATGTGAATGTAATAACTGAATAACTTCAACACATGGACATATACCCTACTTGGCTATGTGTCTATTTTTAAATATACCTACTATGTTAATAAAATTGATTTTATCTATATAATTTGTTTGCTACCTCTTACCGCATTATAAAATAAAGGTCTGCAGTGCACCAAAACCAGGGAATTCTGTATCCGTCTTTGGATATATTTCTCCAGTCTTTACTAGCCACCCTCCCGGGCAGCACGCAATACCATTAGGGGTTTGGAGCAAGGTTTTCTGTACAGTATAAGACTGTGCTGAAGCAGGGGAATTTTCAGTAAACAAGTGCTGAGGGTAAAATTGCCTACTTAAAAAAAAAAAAAAAAAAAAGGAATTGCTGAGCTGTGTAAAAGGTATCCCAAAGTGTGAAGAGTGAATGTCATAATACCCAAAGTTGAGACTGAACTCAAGCAGAAAATCACATTATTTGGCTGAAGCAACCTAACAAATAACAAACAAATAAATGGTGTAAAGCAAACTGAAGTTTTTACCTAGCAACTGCACATCCAGCATACCTAATGAGAGATTATACCTAGCAAGTAAATGGTGTAAAGCAAATAGACCTTTTTACCTGACAACTGCACATCCTGTATACCTGATGAGAGAAAATTTGTGCACAGTACTGCTGATGTTTTAAAACTTACTAAAGGAAAGAAAAAGTCTACGGAGATGCCTGTGAGAGCTATGACCTCTACAAGCAAAATAGGCCCACCTGTAGGACTACCACAATTGAGGGTTCTAGCAAATACAGTGGCAACAGCTGCAATAGCGCCTCCTGAGGTCAGGAAGAAAATTACACCTGATAGCCCCAAAATGGAGGACAAGATGCAAAGTTCCTGTAATGAACCCTACCCTACGGAAGAGTGGCCCTTCCAGTCCGATGAGAAGGAAGACATCTCTTATGGGGAACCCAAACCGAGTTACACCCACAAAACACCCCAAGAATGGTGGGGGTGCCTGAACTCAGTACAAACTGAAAAGACCGCTCCCTATGATGACAAATATGATCGGCAGGAGAAAGAGCGGGAGCAGAGGATCACCGAATATTTCCGTCAGCTGTTACAGTTGCAAGAAAAGTCAGGTGGATCCAGTGACGCTGCTAAAATTTCGAATGAAGATGGAGACCCCAGTATCCCTGAGGGGACGGTGTCATCCAAAACAAAAAGGCGAAAAAAGAAAAAGAAAACGGTTCTTCACTTACCGTGGAAGGAACAGACACGTTCGCAGATCCTGTTGAGAAAAAGGGGGACCGAAATGCCCTGCAGCCTAGAGAAAATTGAGAATTCGTCCCGCGGTTAACCGAATATCCAGAGGGCCCAAGGTAGAAGACGTGTACCCCAAAGAAGTGTCTGTCCGGTGCCAATAGTGAGGAACCCCCAACCAACCATCCCAGGAAAGCGGAGCCGGAACCAGTGAGTGTCTATCCCTTGACCAGCCCTGAGGATGCCCTGAAAAATGCCAGGCGTGACTGTGATCGGCTCCGGGAAAATAACGTGAAGCTACAGAAAGATGTGCTCACAATGTACTCTTTGGCCAGGACAGAATTGGACGATCTCAAGACTGAGCTAGTTACTGCAAACGCTACTAGTGCATGGATGAAAAGCAGAGCCAATCTGATATAATGATGGCTAATCTGAAGCGGAAATATGAGGAGGCACTGAAGCAGATGACAGTCTTCCAGCAAGAGGTTCACACTCTTCGCATAGAGCTGAATGCCTCACAACAGGAGAACCGGTGTGTATATAATTGATTGATTGAACTAATTAAGGGTACACCCTATATATATTGTGTAAGAACCCACTAGGGATATTCATTTGTGCTCCTGAGGAAGTTGTCATTGACAACGAAACGCGTAGAGCCAGTCACAGTTGCAGCTGCCTTTGAACTGAAGGCTCCCGAAGTGCCGAGTTCCCTCACTGCCTGCCCCCAAAGCTCCTCGACCGGACCGGACGTCGTCACCGCCGTACCGGATGTGACGTCAGACGCCAGCTTCCACACGTTCTGATGCGAGTAGTGGTGAAGAGCAGCTGAGTTGTACCACACGGGTCCGGCACCTCCCTGCCTCAAAGAAAACGTTATGTGTACATGTCTAATGTACTTATTGTGAGTACGATTCCTATGCTTTTATTGTTTTTTCCAATACATATTTTATATCGATCTGTACTATGGTCTGCCTTTGTTTTGCATGACATTCATCATACACTATCTCCTGTCTGAGAGCTGATCTGAATATACTCCCTGCTGAAAACCTGTCCTGGTTTAGAAGATTAAGACCGATCTCTACCAGTGGTGTAGAAAATGCTGTTTTTTATCTGACCTGCTGTAAGTAGGCATTTTTAAAGAGCCAAGTTTTCCTGCTATCCAAGTGGTCTTGATATATTGCACTATTATATGTTTTTTATTTTTTCGGTGTATCCCTGATATCGTCGCTCTCTTCCTACCCTGGACAAGCTATCTCGTAAAGGAATCTATACACATTCCTTGAAGGTTGAGAATTTTTTTTAGAGATCACCTTATTCACTTATTTAAAGTATACTGCACTTTTATTCACTTATTTGGTGTGTTAGCGCCGTTCACAAATCACATTAAGTTCACAACAGGAGGTCAACAGTGTCCGGACAGACGTAGACGTATCTCAGAAAGAGGTTCACACACTCTGCAGAGCACTGGATGCCTCGCATCATGAGACCAACAGCTGTCGCACAGACCTGGAAGTTTCCAGAAAGGAAATACACAGTCTCACTGAGGAGCTGGACATTTCTAAAGAAACGATTGTCAATCTTAATACAGATCTCCATGTTTCCCAGAAGGAGCTTCAGACCCTCAACCTAGAGAAGGAAGTCTCATGCCAGGAGACTGTCATTCTCAAAGTAGATGTGCGTAAATGGAAGGAGGACTGCAAGGAGACCCTGAATAGTACAGAGACTGAAAAAGGAGAAAATTTAAGATTAAAAAGAAAAAACTTAAAACTCAAAGAAGAAAATTTTCATTTGACAAACGACGTCAAGGTAAAGAATGAAAAGCTGCACGAGCTTAAAGAAATAAATAGACTTTTGGAAGGTGAGAAGTTTGAAGCAGAGCACCGACTGCAGAACCAACTGCAAGGTCTGCGTACGCACCTCGAGAAGGCCGAGGAGAAGCAGCGAACTCTGCAGGAAGACAATCTGCAGGCTGTTAAAGAAATGCAAGTGTTGCAGGAACGTCTGATTACCAGTATGTCCCCACAAAGCAGCATGAGAAACTGAAGGCTACCCTGAGTGTCTCCAAAGCATCGCTAGAGGCCAAGCTTAGAACCCAGGTGACCCGGCACAAAAGGGAGCACAAGAAGGTCCAGAAACTAAAACAAGTAACTGTGGCCCGAGCAAAGAAATTCATAGTGCTTCACAATGCAATAAAAATGTGGATGCAAGCTCAGAGAAAGCAAAGCGTGCAGATAAATTGCCCGAGAAGAGACTTGCAAGTCACACTCAAAAAACAGGGATCTCTCGCGGATGAGATGAAAGTTCTACAAGGACAAGTATTGACCCTGACTAAGCGTCAGTGTCCCACAGCCACAAAAACCCATGAAGACAAGGGTACAGTGAGAGCTGGGAATACCGCTCGTATGAAAGACAAGGTTGCAAAATTTGAACCACCTAAACAAGCACTAGCAAAAGCTTCAGCCACCCAACAGGCAATAAAAGAAGGTACACGTGCTGAATCAAAACCAGAAGAATCCTTAGCTGATGAAGCTGAAAAGATGGGACATTCTCTGGAAGTGGGTGTGGAATTACAACTTAATCCCAAAGAGGCTGAACTAGCAACCCCATTGAGTGGGAAAAGGGCAGAGAGACAGCTTCAAGAGCAGAAAACTCAAAGGGCTGTTTTTAAACGCTCTGCAACTACTGCCATACAGTCTGCCTACAGTAAGACGAGCACCCGACACGAGGGAAATCTCCTGACCGCGCACATAGCAAAAAGACTATACTTAGAAAACGTCCTCCTCGAGCGACTGAGGAGTGCTGATCTCAAGCACTTTTGGGAGGAGACACGAATAAACTGGAGAAAGGGCTCCAATACCAGCGGGACTGAGGGTTGTCTTCCTCCATCCACTCTCATTCAAGTCACAGAGATATCTAGAATGAGAGTGGAAGGATGGGCTTTGGCCGTGGCAAGCCCGAGCTTCCCACAAACAGGGGAGGTATGTAACAGGGGAGTTATCCCTGTTCAGGTAATGTGCCTCTAATCCAGCAGTGTGGTGGTTAACTGCTGGTAGTCAATTAACAAACACCACCTGCCAGATTAGATTGCTTAGAAAAGCCTGTCTTTTGAGACAGGAAGAGAGACTCCGTAGCTCACACCTGAGCTGAACTTGAAGACAGAGCAGAAATTCCTTAGTCCACAACTGGGCTGAACCAAGGAAGGACAGATGTCTTGAGCGACAAGCTGACCACAAGACAAAGGGGACAAGATTCTATCCTGGAGCCTGACATTTCCTGTGCACACAAGGGTGCGGTTCCAAGAGAGCAGAGAAGCTTCCCCTACAGCAGCCCAGCAAACAGATAAGACTTTCATTTATAATACTTTTTATATCTGTTCATTTCATGCTATATGTTTGGGGCTGGGAGACATGCTTATCTAAAGGGAGTTGTGGACTGCTTAGTATTTCACTAGAAATACTCCCAAGTGAATAGAAGCTTTGTTTACCCCTTGTTTGGATGGTTTCCTGATGTTAAGGAAACAGGCTCAATAAAGCCTTATTTAATTTCACCATAACCAGTCTCCCTTGCATACCTCTGTGAGCGTCCGCCTACAGCCTCCCTTGTGGGTAGTGGGTGAGGGTGGTTAGGCTTCATGTGGTGGGGGGTTAGTGGGGGAGGGTATGTAGGCCTCCCGAGTGGTGGGTGAGGGTGGGTTAACCCCTTAATGACTGTAGCGGTTAATACCGCTATGGTGATTAAGGGGTTAGGGACATTACATTGGCTATTGTGATTGTTGTGCATGTTTTGCAGCACCGGAGAGGCATAGGCAGAATGAAGATGAGGATGAAGATGGCCTTCATCGTGGGTGCCTGTAAAAGTAAGTGTAAAATGTTTTTACTGTATTTATTGTCATTTAAATGTATTTTAAATGGGCAAATGCATTATTATCCATATGTGGATAATAGTCATTTTGCCCATAACAGTACTGTATGTGTTGGGGGGGGGGATGTGTGTTGTTTATTGGGGGCAATTGTCCCCAATAAACATGCTAATATGCCTTAACCCCTTCATTGCCTTAGCGCCTATCCGCTAAGGTAATGAAGCTGCATTAATGTATTTTTATTAATAGTGTGCGGGAGCAGGGGGTCCCCTGAGCTGAACCGCATTGATTTCTGCCTCAGAGACCCCCTGCTTCCCGAGTTACAGGCCCCGGTTTGGGGCATCGGTGCCAGTGTGGACGCCATCTTTATAGAGCCCACGTCGCGTCTTGGACGCTATAAAGATGGCGGCGGAACTGGCACCCGATGCCCCATACCGGGGCCTGTAACTCGGGAAGCAGGGGGTCTCTGAGGCAGAAATCAATGCGGTTCAGCTCAGGGGACCCCCTGCTCCTGCACACTATTATTAAAAATACATTAATGCTGCTTCATTACCATAGCATATAGCCGCTACGGTAATGAATTATTGTTTATTGTTATGTGTGTTTTAATACTAGTGTAGATGTGCAGGGGGTCTCCTGAGCTGAACCGCATTGGTTTCAGGTCCGAGGACCCCCTACTTCAGGAGATATAGGCCCCTTTATGGAGTGCCGTTATCCCCTGCAGAATGTAAATAACCCGGTCACGTGACGCGGAAGCTTTAAACTGCAGGGGATACCGGCACTCCATAACGGGGCCTATATCTCCTGAAGTAGGGGGTCCTCGGACCTGAAACCAATGCGGTTCAGCTCAGGAGACCTCCTGCTCATGTACACTATTATTAAAATGTATTTATTTAGTGTACGATCGCCTGTAACAGCCTTGCATGGAGATGGCAAATCTCCATGCAAATGTTACCTGCGGCTTTTTTTTCTATCAGCTAGCGTACGTAAAGGTTAAGAACGCTAGCAGGGGGATAAAAGCAACACGTAAAGCTACGTATAGCTGTTCTGAGCTATTTTGAGAAGGTACGTTAAAAAATGGCCTCAAGGCCTTAGTGCATCGCGTCCCCGGCTTCACTTTTTAACGAACCTGCTTTTTGGCCAAATCAGAACGCAAAGCCATTGAGCTTAGTGCATAGCCCCCTGTGTCTTTAAAACAGGATTTATTATTATTTTTTATTTTTTTATTTATTATGTTTTATTTTTTATTATTATTTCTTTAGGTCTTCACTCGATTTGAATAGTCTCTCCGTTTTCCATAGGTTTATTAGCCATTAGAAGGCTATACTCAGCAACTTTCATCATTGTTTCATTGGTGATTAGTTGCACATATAAACCTCCTTAGTCCACACAGACGTCACCACCTTTGACAAAGCGCCTCTGCGAAACGTACGTCAGGTGGGAGGCAGGACCAGACTGATGTCATGACGTTGGTAAGCAGCAGCAAGGGGCTGATTACATCGGAGTGCTGGTAGGACTTACAAGTCGCCGAGATGCAGGTCTGAAACTCTTAACTTTCTATAAGCCTTTATCTTGATACATTGATGCTGCACTATCCTTACATTGTGTTAAGGGATATGCCTAACACCATTTCACAAGGATATTAGCAGCAACATCTTAGGCTGTCTATTTTAGACTTATTGCAAAGTATTGTCTTACCTTTGTGTAACGGATATTCTGGCCTGACTGACCCACCCAATCTCATATTGGCCCCTGTGGTCTAACCAGTCCCCATTACATGGTCGTGTCTGGTGGTGCACCTGTTGGCAACAGGACTCCTGAGTCTTCTGCATGATGTTGTGTGGGGAATGCAAACCCAGACAGGCAGCTGAGGTAGTGTGCTAGAGTCCTACCTACATACAGCAGCGGCAGCTCTTATTCGAGCAAAAGCCGCTGGCTGTATGTGGCTGGGAAGCGGGTAGCCGCGGCGCGTGGCGGCGCACTGTGACGTCACAGTCACAGGCGCGCCCGGCTTCCCCGGCTTCCCCGGCTTCCCCAGGCTTCCCCGACACCCCTGGAGATGAAATTAAGGTAAGCGGGGGTTCGGGGAAGCAGAGTGGCAGAGCAGATGGGGTACAGGGGTCCGGAAGGGTGTGTAAATTGCGCGCGATGGAGGAGGGGGGGTGAGTGGGGGAACGCGGCGGCGCGCGTGCATTACTGGCGGCAGCTGGGGCAGATCCCGGCATGCCGCCGGTATTTAGTGCAATAAGATATGTCGCTACTGTACAGTGCAGCGCCTCCACTTCATCAGGATCTCTGCGTCCGCAAGGAGATGGTTCTGATGAGGAACTCCTTCTTGGTGGTGCTTTCCGCTGTGGAGTAATTCACACTCACACATTGGGGTTTCTTTAATCAAGGGCATCTTTATTGTAGTTGGTATGGGCAAGCTGCCCCTCACAGCTAGAAGCTTAGCCGATCATGGTCTGTACTTTCCCTTCCGAAGGTCCGCCCTCCCAATGGAGTTGGATCATCTCACCCCTCAGGGAGATCACCACCTGTGCCAGGTCCCTGGACAAAGTGTAGGCCCGGCCAGCCTTGCTGCTGCTGGCCCTTGAGTTAGAACTGTGTCACTAGTTAAATCACTAGTGAACACCTTGGCCTTCTGCTCTGAACTCAGCCTTGTAGAACACACTTGACACACTAACTTTGGGCAGTGCTCTGCCTTATATACCTCAGGAACAGGCACATCTCTGATGTCACTAACGGTGGACTCCGAACATGTTACCACTCCCCTTGAGTACATATGACACCTCACCAGGGTGTGAGGGCAAACCTCCATAATTGATGCTGGCAACCCTGTAACTTACCAGGCTTACTGCCAGCATGAGAGAAAACTGTATGCCATTTTACAGCATGGCTACATTCTCACCCTGGTGATTCCCAACTTCCTGTCTGGGACCTAAATTTAGTGTACCTTCTTCCAGGAAGCACTGCAAAACATAACACATAATTACGCACAACAAATTTATATCATACAGGTTTCATGATATAATGACTCTACAATGCTCACTGACCAGCAGATGACACTGTACCTAAGCAGACCCCACTATCCCATCTACCTAATAATAGTGCCTGAGGTCTGGCTTCTTTACTTCCCGGCCAGCCATGTCTGTTACAGTCACGCTGTACTCCCGGGGTAACCGATTCTCTGGTCTATACACTACTTTATGCATGTATATACTGTGCCCTATACTCCATACTCTCATGAGTTGAGAAATCCATTCTTCTGACCGGCGCCCAGTGCATCCGCCACCTTTGTTGACAATATACATCTCTACGGTCTCTCTTAGCCACCCACCCCTCTGGTCCTCTATTTCTTGCATGAGGGGTTCTGGGACATAGGGGTACTCCAACCCGTGGGAGTTTTTGTAACGGGTCACTAAGGCCCTTTTGGCCCGACTTGTCCGGATGAGTCTAGCGCTGCCTGCCCTTCCTGGCAGCACCTATGACAAGGGTTCGTCTGGCTCTACAGGATCCCTCAACCTACTTGATCCCTTTGTATCCACTGCCCCTGACCCGATGTCATACCATCGCAGTCTCAGTTCCTCCAGACGGCCTTCCTCCGTAAACTCCCCTGGGGCCCACCAGTAATCCACCACCCCTTCTTGTCAGAGGATAAACCTGGTGCGATCGAGCTTGGGTGTCCACCACCCATCATACCCCTCGAACTTGGGCGCCCACCACCTGTGCTCTCTAGCCTCCGCAGGGGCCACCACGGAACCCTCGCTTTCCTCCACCTCCCCACCAGAGGATATCCCCGAGGTGCCAGTGGATCTAGTCTGGGACCCCAACCATTTTGGCCTACTGGTGACACAAACCCGGATACTACTGGGGCACTCACTAGAGACAGACACCTGTCGTGTGTACCTCCCCCCTACCTATCCATCATCAGAGGTGAAACATTCAGCAAAGTCCAAGCTTTCCCCAGTCCTTTCATCGGAGGTGACTCAGGACTCCCCAGACAACCCTTGGCTCGAGGGGGACCCATAGGAAAAGGTGAGGGGGATAGGGACTTTAACTATGGCCGGGGGCTGGGCATAGGGAAGGGCTATCTGCATCCGTGGGGCTACGACCCGCACTTCGCCGCTACCTGGTCCGGTGCCATCGGACTGGCCCTCCGGTTCTCCCGTCTCACTGTTCCCAGGCCTCCGCTGGGCCTGCCAGCTCTTCCTGGATCCAGGCGACCGGGTACCGCTGCTCAGTCATGAGGATGCCGCCATCTTCCATCCGGATCCGCTGTGCCCACCGGAAGTGAGGTCATCGATCTCGCGGGACCCGCCGCCATCTTGTGTTGGGTTCCCAACCGGAACCTCTTCCTCCACGACAACATCCCGAAGTGATGGTTCCTCTCGTTGCTCTGCTCAGGCCTGGCCTAGGCCTTTCTCCGCCGCGGCCACCGCCGGCGCCTGAGAAGGGCAAGGACGTCTTTTACCGCTCCGTCGGCTCGGGGTGATTCTTCCTCCGCCGCTGGTTCCGCCAGTCACCATGGCCGTGGGACTCCGCCTCTCCGGTTGCCTCTGCACAGGCAACACGCGACTCCGCTCAGTTGCGACACAGGTGAGTGCCGTTTCTCTTACAGCACCACTGTAGTGGTCCGCCAGTTGGCGCGTCACCTGCGGGGTTGGGGTCGCTTGCTCCTCGTCTGAGGAGTCGAACTCCAAATCAGGGAGTGGCACTCCTGTCGGGGACCGCCGATTAGCTTCGCCGCTCTCACCCTGCGTACAAGTCCCTTTTTCTTCTTGCTCCGTAGTTGTCATAAGGAGCGACCCCTATGCTCCGGGGTCCACAGGCTCCACTTTGACCGGGGGCAGGGCTTCAGCTGTCAGCATAGCTGTGTCTGCTCCCACCTCCACGGCCTGCCCCGGTACGAAGGGCTGCACTGGCCACAGATAATGGATGCCGCATTGAGGGCATCGGGACGTGGTACTGACGGTACCACCCGATAGCCGACACTGCATGCACAGGCAAGCCACCGTCTCCCTGCCGCCTGCCTTTAGCACCAGGAAGCCTCCTGGAGCCGAATAAGGGAGGGCAGAGATGTCGGAATCCTCATCGATTTTGCTGGCCATCTTAACCACAGGAGACACCTTCTGTAGTGGTCTTCCCAATAGCTCAGCTCCTTGCGACTGAAAGGCAGGGGCTTGTTTAGTAACTCCTCCTTCTCCCAGCTACACCCTCATCTGACACAGCTGGAAACCACTCCCCCTGGTTGAAATTAGGGGAGGGTCCCACAAGTTGATAGAATAACCCAGCACTGGGGTTGAGATCGTCACTGTCCATGAGGGCGCGGCCGCAGCTTTCGCGCCATCCCTCCCATCAGGGAGGGGGGGTTTCCTTTGGCGCCACTCCTGGCCAACTTTCTGCAAGCTTTGCTTTTCCAGCATTTTCTGCAATCGGCCCACGCGGTCTCCCAGGGAAGCGGGAGCTGCCATCTTGGTTGGCCCGGCCGTTCACCATCGCAATTGAGGTAGACACACAGGTAGGCACACAGTCCCTTCACTTCCACACACCACAATGTCCTCCATACTGTCCTCAGGGGTAGTACCCCATGGCCCTAGACAGGACAAAAACGGTGCGGCCACCGCTTTGGCGCCACTCCATAGCAGGCTAGCAAAAGTCATTTCCGTAGCTTGCTCTTCATGAGGACACACACCATGTGCGCTCTCTCCATCTGACTCTGTCCGCCATCTTGGACCTTCCGTACCGCGCGGATCCTACATTCTTGCGGTCACCATTTGATTGCTGTTTTTACTGTTATTGTACATGGAGCTCCACTCTGCGGGGCAGCTGCCATACCGATACAATAAAGATTGCCCGATGCACCACCTTGTGTACCTAATGTAGGTCTGACTCGTGTTACACTACCTCAGGCTAGGCTCACTCTCTCTGTGTATGCTGTGTCTCTCCTTTCTCTCCAGTCTGTGCTCTCAGCAGTAAGTGGTCTGGAATGGGCTAGAGTACTCTGGCTTCTCCATGCAGTACTGGGGCGTCTACCTCTGTTGGTCAACCTAGCACAGACCCTCTCCAGGATTCCAGACCTCGTTAACAGGCTATCCCTTTAGGCATCTTACCAACTAGCACTACCTCTAGGTGACTAGGACAGCTATAGCCCTGCTCCAGACCCACTAACTTCTTCCAGGCTCCCAGGTCGTCCCTGCGGTCTGACAACTCCATCAGCCCCCCTGATTACCCCTGGGTTCTGTCCCAACACAGCACAGACTGGCAGCATACACTCTCCTGTTTTCCAGTGTGCCTAGCAAAAGCCTGTCCTGTTGGCAGGTATCTCAGCAGCGCCTCCAAATGTAATGGATATTCTGGCCTGACTGACCCACCCAATCTCATATTGGCCCCTGTGGTCTAACCAGTCCTCATTACATGGTCGTGTCTGGTGGTGCACCTGTTGGCAACAGGACTCCTGAGTCTTCTGCATGATGTTGTGTGGGGAATGCAAACCCAGACAGGTAGCTGAGGTAGTGTGCTAGAGTCCTACCTACATACAGTGCAGCGCCTCCACCTCATCAGGATCTCTGCGTCTGCAAGGAGATGGTTCTGATGAGGAACTCCTTCTTGGTGGTGCCTTCCGCAGTGGAGTAACTTCACACTCACACATTGGGGTTTCTTTGATCAAGGGCATCTTTATTGTAGTTGGTATGGGCAAGCTGCCCTTCACAGCTAGCAGCTTAGCCGATCATGGTCTGTACTTTCCCTTCCGAAGGTCCGCCCTCCCAATGGAGTTGGATCACTTCTCCCCTCAGGGAGATCACCACCTGTGCCAGGTCCCTGGACACAGTGTAGGCCCGGCCAGCCTTGCTGCTGCTGGCCCTTGAGTTAGAACTGTGTCACTAGTTAACTCACTAGTGAACACCTTGGCCTTCTGCTCTGAACTCAGCCTTGTAGAACACACTTGACACACTAACTTTGGGCAGTTCTGTGCCTTATATACCTCAGGAACAGGCACATCTCTGATGTCACTAACGGTGGACTCAGAGCATGTTACCACTCCCCTTGAGTACATATGACACCTCACCAGGGTGTGAGGGCAAACCTCCATGATTGATGCTGGCAACCCTGTAACTTACCAGGCTTACTGCCAGCATGAAAGAAAACTGTATGCCATTTTACAGCATGGCTACATTTGTATTTGGCATTACATACAGGTGTTATGTGCTGATCTACACACTCTTGGCTACCTGCACAAGCTACCCTACCTGTCTGCGATACCCCTATTCCTGATTACACTTACATTATGTGTGATAGCTACTTACCTGCTTGTTAATGACTATATGTTCATTTAGGAGGCTATAAATTGATACGGATTCGATCCGTGCCTTTGAGCTACTTAAACACATTTTGTGGGCTCTTTTGTAGACATTTTACTAGTACGTTCTTTAAGCAGTATTTTGCTAATTTCGGTATTATAAGGGGCTATCAATTGATACAGACTCCGATCCGTGCCTCTAGGCATTATACACTATTTAGTGTGCCTATATATAGTAGCTATTACATTTAGTAAAGATAGATTTTCTGAAGGAACAAGTATTTGTCTGATAATAATACATATATTTTCAGTCTGCACATCACCTGTTCACTTTATACAGGTTTCTTTTAACTCACACTATTAGTGCTGTACCCAAGGGCTAGTAATTATTTACTGTGACCTATTTAGGTCCTACTCACCAGCAAGAGTATTTGTACTCAATATTTAGTTACACCTTGGGCTTCAGTTTTCGTTATTTATGTACACAGTGTTTGTCTTGTTGTATGTGTTTGGTCACCATAGTGATTTATTCACTCTGTTATATATATTTTTTACTTTAATATCATTAAAATTGATTTTAAACATACAATCATATCAACCGTAATACACTGAGTGCTTGTAATAGGGTTTGCTTTCTCTAGTTTCTATAATAGTAATTTTGCACATTATTGTACTATACAGTATGTGTTAGGGCAGAGGGGGGGGGGGTCGTGTATTGATGTTTGTTAAATCTTTTTTTAATATACATGTGTTCATAGTGTACATGAGCAGGGGTCTCCGGAGCTGAACAGCATTGGTTTCAGGTCCGAGGACCCCCTACTTCAGGAGATACAAGCCCCGTTATGGGTTTGCTTTCTCTAGTTTCTATAATTACCCTTTTGCACCTTTGTGTTGTAATATCTATTTTTACATTAGGCTGAAGCGAGAGTTTTTCCCTTTTATTACCATTAAGCAGGAAAAAAACAAACAATCACATCCACATAAGAAATTGAAATTAAAAAAACCAACAGCAATACCAAGCCACAAATGCCCCCCCAAATATTGTCATAATAATGTATTAATCTGTACCCTAAAGTGGCACAGATTAATATATTATCAGTCAATGTGCCTCCCCAAAAAAATCAAAAAACACATCCAATGAAGAAACCTCTAAAAACAGACATTTACAAACATTCAATATATTACTTACTATTTAAGGCCGCCTCATTTGAGCCCAAGAAGTCGACGAGACAACATCGGTTGGGATTTACCATGGCTTTTTTTTGGATTAACAGATGAAGATAGAAGATAAAGAAGATCAAGAAATGGTGACAGATGAAGATAGAAGAAGGTGATTAAAGAAAGAAAAAAGAAGATTTGGGTACCTGATCCGGATCTTCATGGCGGATGGCATCGGATGCTGTTGGAGGCCTTCAAGGTACGTGAGCTTCCTGTTACCCCGGGAGTCGGAGGGCCACCGCTTCTAATGGTAAGTAATATATTGAATGTATGTAAATGTCTGTTTTTACAGGTTTCTTCATTGGATGTGTTTTTTGATTTTTTGGGGAGGCACATTGACTGATAATATATTAATCTGTACCACTTTAGGGTACAGATTAATACATTATTATGACAATATTTGGGGGGCATTTGTGTCTTGGTATTGCTCTTGGTTTTTTTAATTTCAATTTCTTATGTGGATGTGATTGTTTGTTTTTTTCCTGCTTAATGGTAATAAAATGTTTGCGATTGGTGTTCATTTGTAGTTAATGTTGTATTATGTTAGCTAATGCGTTTTATGGTTATTTCAGATATTGTTTGAATTTATTTCTTTGTCTTTTAATGTTTACATTAATTAATGTTGTAGTAATTCATTGGTTTAATTGGTTAGTGTTACTATTCATTTTGAGTTGGTTTAGGAATTAATTGGTTTCATTGGTTAATGGTTTAATTCATTAATTGTTGATGTTGTTACTGCTTGTGTTCATTGGATTAGCTGGCTACTGTTTTTATTTAGGTGTGCTAATGCAGTACTTAATAATGGGCAAATAATCTATTATCCATATCTGGATAATAGTTATTTTGCACATTATTGTACTGTATGTGTTAGGGGGGTGTATTTAGTTAGAAATAATGTTTAGTATTTCTGTAGGCAAAACATTGGTACTGCAGGCCCGCGGGGACCCCGGGATGGCCGCGGGGTCAGCCGGGGACACCCGCGCGACCCCCGGTCTCCCTCGGGGGCCCCCACGGGGTTAGCCGGGGACACCCGCCGGCCTGTTATATGGGTGTTGCGCATGCAAAAATATAAAGCAAGAAATTTTTCAAAGTTCAGCTTTTTTTGCGTCTATCTTGAGTTGACGTGTTCTGTTGAACGCAACTTTCGCGTACGCTAAGGTTACGTAGCTAAGTGCATCCCGCTTAAGGGCAGAATTTAACGCAAACAGGGTAACGAACGAGCAAAGTTGGACTTAGAAAGATTTCCTGAAAAAAGTAAGTTTTAGAGCGCAAAGTGCCTCTTTGCATGGCTTAGTGCATCGTGTTCAGCGCAACATCACATTCTAAGAGCACTTTGCGCTCTAAAAACGACTTAACGGAGCTTAGTGCATGACCCCCTTACCTTTAGAAGTGTATTAGCATCCACATCATATGAATTCAACACATAATAAAGATGATAATAAAGGCAAATAGGGATACCTGGCGCTCAATGATTACACAGTCCATGGGATAATGTAAAGTCCATAAGATGTGTGACAAACGGCTTACTCCGGGGCTCCGCCGTCTGTCCGGGACTGTTAGAACACGGTCTTTTAGGGTAGGTTAAATGACGAGGCGTCACGTGCTGTTCCTTTAAACAGGCTATGCCTGGTTTATTCAGTCCCAGGCACTGAGCCTGCCACAGTGCATACAACAGAAACACAAGCAAAACAAAAACCTGCTCACCTGAGCAATAACTTAACTTAGATTTTCCCTGACTCAGGGTTGAAGTGGCTTTTCCACTTCCAACAACAAAATAAGGAACTTTGCAGTTTTAGACAAAAAAGAGCAGAATGATTTAACCTGTTTGGGGAGAGGCTTTTCCCCTCTCTGCTTCCAGCAGACTTCCTGCCTCCAGGCTCTTGGGGGAGAGGGGAGAGGAACCAGGAAATCCGTCTTAAATACCTGATTTCTAATTTGTAGGATAGGTGACAGAAATCAGGCAGCAAACTCTGGTTTGGTTCCCTCATACCTCAGTTCCAGCACTTGCCAAACTGTGGGATGGAGTGCATGTATTATGAGGCTGCACTTCCAGCCTAAACAGGATAGAAACTGTTCAGTATCCTGGGAGCCCTATAAATGGAATTTATTACCATCCCCTGGTTTCTGTCACATATCCTCCCCCCCAGCTCAGACCTCGAGGGATGAGCGACCATGGATATTAGGGAGTGCATCCTTGACAACCCGTCAGCATTGCCATGTTTGTGCCCTGACCTGTGTTCCACAGAAAATGTAAAGGGTTGTAGGCTTAGGAACCACCTGGTCACTCTAGCATTCTTCTCTCTGTTTTGACACATCCAGGTGAGGGGTGCATGATCTGTGACCAACCGGAATTTTCTCCCCAACAGATAGTATTTGAGCGTCTCTACAGGCCACTTTATTGCGAGACACTCTTTCTCGACTATGGAGTAATTTTTCTCCTGGGGATTTAGTTTCCTACTTAAATAAAGGATGGGGTGCTCCTCACCTTGAGACTCCTGGGAGAGTACAGCCCCCAGCCCTACCTCTGATGCGTCGGTTTGGACTAAAAACTCTTTAGAGAAGTCAGGTGTGACCAACACTGGTTGGGCACAGAGAGCTTCTTTCAGTCTTCTAAAGGCCTGTTCGGTTTCGGGGGACCACTTTACTATTAGCGGCCCTCTTGCTTTTGTGAGGTCGTTTAGTGGGATTGCCTTAGTTGCAAAATTGGGAATAAACCTTCTATAGTAACCAATTAATCCCAAAAAGGTCCTTACTTGTTTTTTTGTAACTGGCCTTGGCCAATTTTGTATCGCCTCTACTTTGATTGTTGGGGTTTGAGTAAACCTCTGCCAATACAATACCCCAGATACTTGGCCTCCTCCAGACCAATAGTGCATTTAGCAGGGTTAGCAGTTAGTCCAGCAGACCGAACTGCGTCAAGCACAGCTTGGACCTTTGGAAGGTGGGATTGCCAATCTTCACTATGGATTACCACATCATCCAGGTAGTCGGCAGCATACCGAGTATGTGGTTTTTACATTTTATCCATCATTCTTTGGAATGTGGCGGGAGCTCAATGTAAGCCAAAAGGCAGCACCCTATACTGAAAGAGGCCGTCTGGGGTTGAGAAGACTGTCTTTTCTTTTGCCCCTTCTGTGAGGGGAATCTGCCAGTACCCTTTTGTTAGGTCTAGGGTCATGAGCTAGCGGGCTTTGCCCAGTCTCTCTACCAGTTCATCAACCCTGGGCATAGGATAAGTATCAAATTTTGATACAGCGTTTAGTTTACGGTAGTCATTGCAAAACCTTGTTGTAGTGTCTGGCTTTGGGACTAAAACTATAGGGCTGTTCCACCCACTTTGGGATTCCTCAATTATGCCTACTTTTAGCATTTTTTTAACCTCTAAATCTATAGCCTCTCTTTTGGCCTCTGGGATTCGGTACGATTTTAAGGTTAACTCGGACCCCCGGTTCAGAGACTAGGTCATGTTCAATTACGCTAGTTCTACCTGGCTGTGTAGAGAAGACTTCTTTGTTTCTTCTCACTAAATTCTGGACCTCTCGTTTCTGATGAACGGACAGGGTTTCAGCTATGCTAACCTCTGGGTCAGATATGTTTACATGGGCAAAACAAGGTGTTTTAACCCCTCACGTGCTCAGAAGATTAATCACGGGTGCTGCTGTATGTAACCTCCATAACATAGTCAATAAATATTGATTACTCACTTCACGTGGCTATACATTAGAGCTCCTAGTATTCACACATAATCTTTCCCAGCAGCTGGCTCCGGATGGGCTCTATTAGCACTGAGATGGAAAGACTCACGGTTTGTATAAAGTGGGCAGTATGGTAGCTGGAGGTCCCGTGTCGCTCGTTAGATCCGTCGCCCTCTTGGAAATGATCCCTGTACCGGTAATCAGCTGTAGAATCAGCGTGTAGATCCGTGGCTTCTGTGATGATCGCGTTGATCTTCCTGCCGCCAACCCTCCTGCAACTGAGTGTACGCAGTGGGCGGTCACATGACCGGCGGCTATGGTGTCGCTTCAGGTTGACGGAACGTAGCGTGGGACTGTTTTTAACCATGTATGCTCCTAAGTGGTGATTATGTGATGCTGGAAACCTGTAGCTCAATGATTGGGCCACACATACAGGTGTATCAGTTATTGCACACACTACTTAAGGAGGTTTGATTTGCTGACAAGATACTCTTTGACAAAGGCACTGTGTGCTGAAACGCGTCAGAGGACTTGTCAGCACGCTGCTTCAATAAAGTCTATTTTTTAGCAAGCACCATCAGCCTCTCGTTCTTCATTGCTGTGCTGCTGCCTGGCTTCCCCCCTTACCCACTGGGCGGATTTCTCTGCTAACCTCTGGGTCAATTTCTCGATTCTCTGACGGACCTGGGGGTACTAGGGTTAACAAGACCTCTCTATCTTTCCAGGACTTAAGTAGGTTTATATGGTAAATTTGCTCAGGTTTCCTCCTACCTGGCTGTCTCACCTTATAATTTACTTCTCCCACTCTTTGCAAGACCTCATATGGCCCATGCCACTTAGCTAGGAATTTACTCTCTACGGTGGGAAACAGAACTAGTACCCTATTGCCTGGAAAAAAAATTCTGACCCTAGCACCCTTATTATACGTATTCCTCTGTGCCTCTTGAGATTTTCCCATGTGTTCCCTCACTATAGGTAGGACTGCAGCTATGCGGTCCTGCATCTGGGCAATATGCTCTATTACACTTCTGTAAGGGGTAACCTCGTGTTCCCAAGTCTCTTTGGCTATATCCAGTAAGCCCCTTGGGTGTCGGCCATACAATAGTTCAAATGGGGAGAAGCCTGTGGATGATTGGGGAACTTCCCTAATGGCAAATAACAGGTATGGTAACAAACAATCCCAGTTTTTCCCATCCTTATCGACCATCCGGCGTAACATGCTCATTAAGGTTTTATTGAACCGTTCCACTAAACCATCTGTTTGTGGATGATAGACTGAGGTTCTGAGATGCATGATTTTTAGGAGTTTACATAACTCTTTTGTTATTTGGGACATAAATGGTGTTCCCTGGTCAGTTAAGATCTCTTTAGGAATTCCGACCCGGGTAAACAGAACTATTAACTCTTTTGCTATGTTTTTAGCAGAGGTGCTACATAGGGGAACTGCCTCCGGATATCGGGTGGCATAATCTAATATTACCAATATATGCTGATGTCCCCTAGCAGACTTTATTAGGGGTCCTACTAGATCCATAGCAATCCGGTCAAATGGTACATCTATTATGGGAAGGGGTACCAATGGGCTACGATACAGTTTGAACGGGGCGGTGATCTGACATTCTGGGCATGAGGAGCAATAATTTGTCATTTCTGCCAGAACCTCAGGCCAATAGAAGCTTCGGAGAACCCTTTCTTTTGTCTTTTCAACCCATAGGTGTCCCCCCAATGGGTGACTATGTGCGAGGTGTAATACTACATTACGGAATGTCCGTGGTACCAACAATTGTTTAGTTATAATGGATTTCCTTTTATCAACCCGATATTCTAGGTCATTCTCTACCTCGAAGTAGGGGTAGGCAAGTGACTTATCTAGTTGGCCAGGAGTACTATTCGGTTCCCGTATATTCCCCCTTGCTTCCGCTAATGTGGGGTCTTCCCACTGGGCCTTCTTAAAACTCCCAGGACTGACCTCTAGGTCAGCGAAGGTCTTATCCTGTTCTGGGGTGGTAAGTGCCTGTTCAACATCTTGATTTGGGGTATTCCCTACTAAGGTAGCCATGGGGAAGGGAATTTTACAGCACTCATCCTCTTTCCCCTTCTTATTTGGGCCCTCGTCAACCTCTATTTCTGAAAAAGGGAAAGGATTTGTTTCTTCTGTTACTTCGTTATGGTCCGCTATTGAACTCTGGGCGCTATTCTGAGAGGAGGACAACATTTTTAGAAAATGGGGAAAGTCGGTCCCTATTAACACATCATGTGCCAGTTTGGGTACTATACCCACTTTGAAATCTAAAGAACCAAACTCTGTTTCAATAAGGACATCAACAGTGGAATATTCGTGATTATCCCCATGTATACAACAAATTGCCACTCTTTGTGAACTGTTTACCTGTTTTTTCTCAATGGGCAACAGGTATTCGGACACTAGTGTGACCATACTCCCAGAGTCAAGTAGTGCCCGAACCCTCTTACCATTTACCTTTACAAATGCCCACAGATGGTTATTCAAGGGGTCCTCTGGGTTAGGGCATATACATTGGGACCACAGCGAATAAGGTTCAATGCTGTTGTATTGCATTGGTTCAGCATTTAGTGGGCAGACTTTCGTGGTATGGCCCCTCTCATAACAATTTACACATTTAGGTACATAGTCTGTGTCCCACTTAGAGCCCTTTTTCGGCTCCCCATGTTGGCTGTTGCCCTTAGTGTGCGAGCCACTGTTGCAGGTGCTGTGTGAAGGCGGTCATCTCTCATCAGCCCCCCTTAACCCTGATACCCTTTTACCGTCTCTGGAAGAGTCCCGGAACCTTGGGTAGTGGGGATGCGCCATGACTGTGGGTTACAGGTGCTCTTCTGCAGCATTGTACCTTTCTACGAGAGCCACCAGCTCGTCTGCATTGTGGGGTCACTGTGACTGACCCAACGGCGTAGGGCAGAGGGAAGTTTCCTCAAGAACTGGTCCATGACCAAACGTTCCACGATGTGGCTTGCTGAGTTGATCTCGGGTTGTAGCCACTTCCGAGCGAGGTGGATGAGGTCATACATCTGGGATCCGGTGGCTTTATCCAACGTGAAGGACCATGCGTGGAACCTTTGGGCGCGAACGGCCGTGGTTACGCCGAGGTGGGCGAGGATCTCAAACTTCAATTTTGCATAGACGTTAGCTTCGGCTGGCTCTAGATCAAAGTAAGCCTTCTGGGGATCGCCGCTTAAGAAGGGTGCGATTAGACTGGCCCACTCAGCTTCTGGCCATCCCTCTCTCTGTGCCGTGCGTTCAAACGTGAGAAGATAGGTTTCAACATCATCCGAGGGCCCCATCGTCTGAAAGTAGTGGCTTGCCCTGGTCATTTTCGGGACTGGGGCTGCCTCCGCCAGTGGAGTCTTATTGATAGTCTCTCTCAGGATCTCGAGTTCCTGCTGTAAGCCCTAGGCAAACCGTTGTTGCTCCTCTCTCAGCAAGCGGGTTGTCTCTTGCTGGTTTGCATTTGCCTGTTGCTGGTTTGCATTAATCTCTTGCTGGGCTATTAGCAGCTGTTGTTTGGTTGCATTCGTCTTTTGCAGGGGTGCATTCGCCTCTTGCTGGATTTCATTTGCGTCTTTCTGGGCAGCGACATTGCGTACCAGCACACTCACCACGTCTTCCATCTTGTTTGGAGAGAAAAAAACTTTTTTTTTTTTTAAAGTTCTTTAACCCGCAGACATTTTAGTGTTCTGCCCGCAGTCTCCACCATATGTGACAAACGGCTTGCTCCGGGGCTAAGCCGTCTGTCCGGGACTGTTAGAACATGGTCTTTTAGGGTAGGTTAAATGACGAGGCGTCACGTGCTGTTCCTTTAAACAGGCTATGCCTGGTTTATTCAGTCCCAGGCACTGAGACTGCCACAGTGCACACAACAGAAACACAAGCAAAACAAAAACCTGCTCACCTAAGCAATAACTTAACTTAGGTTTTCCCTGACTCAGGGTTGAAGTGGCTTTTCCACTTCCAACAACAAAATAAGGAACTTTGCAGTTTTAGACAAAAAAGAGCAGAATGATTTAACCTGTTTGGGGAGAGGCTTTCCCCCTCTCTGCTTCCAGCAGACTTCCTGCCTCCAGGCTCTTGGGGGAGAGGGGAGAGGAACTAGGAAATCCATCTTAAATACCTGATTTCTAATTAGCAGGACAGGTGACAGAAATCAGGCAGCAGACAAACTCTGATTTGGATCCCTCATCCCTCAGTTCCAGCACTTGCCAAACTGTGGGATGGAGTGCATGTATTATGAGGCTGCACTTCCAGCCTAAACTGGATAGAAACTGTTCAGTATCCTGGGAGCCCTATATATGGAATTTATTACCATCCCCTGGTTTCTGTCACAGATGGTAAAGTCCTATGGGATGACCTCACCTGAGATATCCAAATGGTGAAATATGCAAATGCTGATGGATCCTCCTAGGAGAAATAAAACAGACACACCATTGCGCAGTATCTCTGGACTCGAACACACTTAGGCAGACAATGATAATGCCTACTTACAGAATGACCCTCAGGACAGTGCAGTGGAGAGAATCTGTGCTTTAACCACTTCTTGGCTGCTGTCACGAATCCCACATGAGCTGCTCTCCCTCTTAACGGTCCAAGTGATGTCAGATGACCCCAACAATGCTCACAGATGGCCCCATAAAGAGATTTAGAAAGCACAAGATAGTGTAGAATGCACCAAACAATTTATTAAAACCGGCCAACACAGCCAAGTGAATACTCACATAAAAATTGTGTTTAAAATCAGTACTATAATGCCGTCCACATCTTGTGGGAATTCCCCTAATTGACAAGGATTGCAGCCGGCGCTTGTATCACCTATCCACGGGGTACACCAAGAAGTGTGGTCTCTCTGCCTTCCATGTTGCGATCCGGTGCCTGCCCTGTGACGTCACCACATGCGCGTCTCCTACAACTCTAGGGAACTCCCCTGCCGACGGCACCAACCAAGCTCCTCCTCTCCTAACGCGTTTCGTGACGTAGGCATGTCACTTTTTAAGCGCTGTTTTGTTTAGGGTGTTTTTTTGGTTAGTACATAACAAAGCTGCAAGCATTTTTAACAGAAGCGTCACGGGTTTCCATGACAACCGAGAAGCTTAAAGGGGCGGACTATGATGCTACCAACGCCAACCCAAGAAGAAGGAGTGACTTAGCAATGCAATGCCGAAACGTATGTCGGGTTACAGCCAGTCAGGAGGATCACCGGTGTTCAGAGGCGTCCGTGACTCTGCATGCATCAAGGAGACGCCATTTGTTCACTGGCAAGAAGTAGCTTCATACTCACAGCAGAGGGTGGGGGAAAACCTGTTACATGCATATATACTGTTAGGAATCGTCATCCTGGTGGCTGTAGACCGTCTCCTCACTTTAAAGACCCTCCCGAGACAGACATCCAGGACGCGCAATCTTGTGGCCCAGTTACACGCGTGTGGATCTTGCGTGGTCTAATTCTCCGCCCGCTGGTTCTGACTCCGCCCCTGCTCCGGGTGCGCTCGTACAGCCTCCCTGCTGACGAGCGTTCCAAGCTCCGCTCCCACTCTGATTATGGACTGGACCGGCGTGGGAGTGACGCATGTTCTAGGCTCCGTCCCCTGACCTCCGTGACGCTCGCGGGTCGGCGCACGATCGGTCCCACCTCCGTTCCTGATCAGGCTGCATCATAGGGCACACCTGTGTGCACCAGCAGCATATTGGATTTCACTTCCTGGTTCCAACCTGGCTTTCTATTGGAGGGTCTCCCTATATATACACCTTCCTGCTTCTGACTCACATTGCTGAGCATAGTCAGTGTGACACCATGCCTTGTGCATTCTTGTCCTGTGACCTTGCCTTGCCTTGCCGTGCTTTTTAACCTCTTGTTGCCTGACCCTGCTTCTCTATTTGGACTCCGCATCTCTCCTCTCCTGATCCGGCTACGAACGACCATTCTCCTGTCTCCAGTCCTGACCTTGGCTAAGTACTCCAACGATACAATACTCCCCTATCCTGAACTTGGCTACGTGCCCCGATGATCTGCTACTCTCCAATCCTGAACTTGGCTACGCACCCCAACGATCTGCAACTCTCCACTCCTGACATGGCAAGTACCCTCAACTATTCTCACATCTTTAATCCTGACCTGGCTTGCACGACCAATCTACATCCTAGGCGCACCCGCGTGGCTGTGAGTTGGCATTAACCAAATCCCTACCTCAGCACCGCTGTCGCACTTCGTTTGTGGTGAGCTACGTGTTACAGTATGCTCAGCCACACAAACTTTGACCCCGCTGAGGTAAGAAGAGTCCTGCACACACACGCAAGCTACCTGTCTAGCCTACAGGAAAAAATAGTGGGTGGTGAGCAAAACATGCTCTCCCTTCAGGAGGACTTCAGGTCTCTTACTCGTTCTCTACAAGAATCTCATCCCCCTCTTGTGCCTGCTGTTCCTGAATTTGCCACTGCTCCAGCTTTACCTTTTTTCCTAGAACCTCATTTACCTGCCCCTAACTGTTATGGAGGTGACCCTCACGAATGCCGGGTGTTTTTGAATCAATGCTTTATACAATTTGAAATTAATCCTTCACGCTTCACTGTACCCCGCGCCAAGGTGGCGTACTGTATATTTTCCTCTCTTCTTATAGATGACGCTCTCGCCTGGGCCTCTCCCATCTGGGAATGAAGATCCGACCTCACACAGGATATCGGAGCTTTTGCCAGGGATTTCCGGAAAGTGTTTGATACACCCGGCCATAAGGTATGTGCTTCCTCTGCACTTTTTCATGTTTCTCAACGCAATCATCCAGTTGCAAAATATGCACTCAAGTTTAGGACTATAGCTGCAGAGACCGACTGGAACGACGAAGCTTTGGCCATTTGGCAAGGGTTATCTGACGCCTTGAAGGATGAGCTGACAGCTTATGACCGCCCCACCGACTTGGAAGAATTTAGCGCCGTCTGCATTAAGGAGATCAGAGAAGGTTCATCATCGTGTCACTTCATTCCGGATCAATCCCGGTCATGTGAGCCAAGCTAAGATTCTGCTCCCGGATACGTCCGAACCTATGCAATTAGGGGGTACTAGTCTTTCCAAATCCGAGAAATTACGACGCAAAAATGCCGGGTTATGCCTTTACTGCGGTGCTTCTGGACATTTTGCATATTTTTGTCCCCAAAAGTCGGGAAACGCAAAGTTCCATTGAGACCCGGGGGAGTTTCATTGGGAACGCTTTCTCTTTCCCCCATTTCTGCTGACAACCCTTCTCGCATTCTTATCCCCGTTACTCTCTTTGGGGAGGGCTTCAAAGTATCTACGCTTGCTTTCCTCAATTCAGGTTCCGGAGGAAACTTCATAGGTCAAGCATTTGCAGAACGCCATCTAGTTCCTATCAGGCGCAGAAAGAAGCCCATTGCTCTTGAAGCCATTGACGGAAGATCTCTGCAGCCGGCTTTTATCTAAGGGTCGCCAGATAAGTGGTGCACCCCAGGAATGCTAAACCGCATGGGTGTCAAGCTGACACATGCGCGTTGCAAACAGGAAAGCATTTTTGTCCGTTTTGCAAACTACGGGCAAATCGGAGATTGGTGGGTTAAATGTTCCCATGGAGGGGATTGGGCATGCATGTTAGAGATAGGTCTGTGAACCCTATATAACTGTTCACCCAGCTATCCCCTATGTGATTCATGATGTAACCAAACTTTGCACAAGATTCTGTTCGAGTACAGCGGTAGCGGTTCCAGGATGCAAACGGTTAATAACATCGCAACCATGGATTTACCTCAAACTCAGGAATTCATTAGCCCTGGTGACTCCCGAACAAATTCTTACGATCTACTACGAACTTTCTTCATGTGGCGGAGATATTAGATCGGCAACTTGCGATCTAGCCAAACGGACTTTAAATCAGAGACTGCATTTCTTGCGCTTTCTTGCAAAGGACAATTTATTTTGTTTCCCCATCCCAGTAAGTGTTGCATTAAGTGTATTCTGAACCTGTCGTGTGTTTGTCTATCAAGGAAATAAATGGCAATTTATTTTGCCTCCTTGTTGTGTTCAATCGAGAATCCCAAAAATATAAAAAGTGTTGATAAGTACTGGTCTACCATGACACCACCTCAGTACCGGGGTCCTGTCTTGCTCGTGGGCAGCACAAGGGTTACAATGTCCTAGAAGAACAAGATTTGCTAACCCTATATTGAGGTAAGCGTCAATTACACTCAACGGCGAGCTGAATACATGCCCACCATAAGAGTGGCCCTGAGAATATATGTATATACAAGTCCTTTGAATTACAACTATCAGGAATAACTCGGGCGGCTTATACAGGAGAGGCACTGAGAATCTACTGCAGTATGCTGATCTGTCAGCTGCCGTCGGCTACACAGCACACTCCACGGTGAGATGACCATATACTCACCACGAGTGGACTTGAATATTGTATATACATACACTGCGCCATTACTTTGAGGCACAGACTTGGGCGGTTGGAACAGGGGAGGCCTTGATAGCGCCGTACAGCGCTTCTGCCTTACTCGTATTCCATACACGATGTAGGACAGCCAGTAATCTATGTTACTCACTCCTCTATGCATATCACAACATGAAATTAATCTTACAATCTCATTGAGGGTCTTCCTACATACTCACCTGATTTCTCCTACTGTGTTCCAAACCTGAGATCCTCTGTTTCAAACAGACATCTAACCCTCTCCACTTTGATCTTCATACAACTGCCTTAGTAGCTTGATCTCATGGACAGGGTATACTTAGTATCTGTGCGATTGTATCAACACGCTTCATTAGGGTTTTAGATACTTGGTTACCAGTGCTTTCCCTCTAGGGACACAGCCATGAGGCTCCTACTACATCCATACTAGAAGCGCAATAAGTACAGGGATATCCCACCATCACAGGTTAGTCAGGTTATTATTCTTATGTCTATATACATATTTAGGACGCCGGTCACGGTCACTATATGCCCATACATACCTCCTAATAGTAGCTCTCATAAAGAGACTGCTACATATTATTGACTAATATTGAGTCACTAGTGAAGGTGTATTAGCACTTCTCCTCAACAGCTACCTTTATCCAGGGACTGATTCACTACTTAGGAGGGTACTTGTTAAGAGGGGCTTATAATACCACTTAGGTGTTCTATACTATAAGATACACCACTATTTAGGTTTGTATGTGCATTAGGTTTTATACTCCGCTTTATTTTATTGCTTGAGTTTATTAAAGTTATTTTTAATATTGTATCCATATATTACATACCAATTAGGGGTTTATAGAATGTATCATTATACAGCATTTATACACTATAATCAGTCCAGCTGTTATACATTGAATTACCCACATAGGAGAGTGCATTGTAAGTGGTACTTTGGTGGAAAGCCACCGCAAGCCTTGCGGCTAGTGCTCCACTTCTCTTTTCTTTCATGAAACCTTCTTAATAGTACACAGGCAGAGCCCTACTGCACCGACACACTTTATTCGAGCAAATACCCAGTATGTACCTGGCAGATACCTGGAATGCGCCGCTCCTTACCTCTGACAAGCCCCGTTGCGTTTGCCTTCCAAGCCTGGGTTCATGCCTGGCTGACGGGCGGCTGATCTGTTAAATGATAATGATTAGGATTTAATAGGCTGCAATGCTTCGCGTGTCTACCAGATGGCATAAATTCATGAATTGTAATGCAGTATATATATATATACTGTGCAGTATTGCAGCCAGCGGGAATAAAATGCTTCAATCCCTGCCTGGAAAGTGACCGCAGCTTCCACTGACAGCAGAGAATTAATGGTATGTGGGGTCAGATCCAGAAGCACAGACACATTGTTACAGAGACTTGTACTTGTAATGTCATCTTCAAGTGCTATATTTACGTGTGGCGTTATAGCTGGACTTAATACATATGTGTTATGAGATATAAAACTAAACATATAGAACTGGAAAATGGTAGGGGTTGCCAGCATTCAAAGCCTCAGTAAATGTAGGAAATAATATTTCAACACTTTGTTCTATCAAAAATGGAAATTGTATTGAAAACGAAACAATGTAAAATATATACACACACACACACACACACACACACACACACACACATACACACACACACACACACACACACACACACACACACACACACACACACACACACACACACACACATATATATATACACACACACACACACACAAACTGATACAGGGTGCACACAGCCAAACAAAAAACCATACCCACAAAATGAGTATAATATACTTATCAGAAATCTAGGTGCTAACAGATAGACAGGGAACACCAACCGATCTGTTAGATATACAGAAAAACAAGGTCCGCAGCACACTCAAAATAGAAAAATAATTATTTAATCTTAGAAAATCATCAGGCAATCACAAAAACTCCAGAGCAACATACGTTTCAGACCACAAGGTCTTTTCTCAAGCTTAAGAAAAGACTGTGTGGTCTGAAACGTACGTCGCTCTGGAGTTTTTGTGATTGCCTGATGATTTTCTAAGATTAAATAATTATTTTTCTATTTTGAGTGTGCTGCGGACCTTGTTTTTCTGTATTTATATATATATATGAGAAAGGTCCCACTGGGGGACCGAAACGTCGGTTTTTGTGTCTTCTATCAAATACAGAACATTTTTGATTTACTTACCTACGTGCTGTCCCTTGATGTCGTGTTGCAACCGGTATCGTATGGTCTGTTATTGCTTTATGGGATAAGCACCAAAACTTATTTACTTGCATATGGTGTGCCGGCTGTGCATTGGATTCTATATATATATATATATATATAGACATGTGGTAACCAGGGGGATCCTGATGACAAAAGACAGCACACCGCAGTAATAATCCAAAAAGTGTGCATTTTGAACACAGGGCCAATGTTTCGGTCCTCGTAGAGGGACCTTCCTCAGGGCAGTATATATATATATAAAGAAAAAAAGACTGCGCCTGGTGAAACTGGATGTATTAACTGAACTAATATAATATATAATTTAGTGTTCTATGGTTATAAAACACTCTAATATGTTGTAGAATTACCACAATGTGATGTTAAGCAATCACAATTTTCTGCACTCAATCAATATCATACTATAATAAAATACAATACATAATAAAAATGAAAAAAAAAAAAAATGATATAAAAACACAATATATGTTTAAAAATCAGGTGGGTAAAGTAAGTCAATGTATATCAATTTGATACCAAACCAATGGTGTGACCTATATAGGTCCGACCAAAAATTGTGCAGATGCTGGCAGCTTTCTTCTCGGGCACAACAACCTCCCTTGACAAACCTAACAGAAAAAAAAGAAGAAAAAAAGCGGCCGATCTTCATGTAATACCGTAAATAAAATTTAATATAACATGGACATCACGATTGAAAACTCACAAGATTCCAAACAATAAAAGCATTGTATGAGTGATACTCGTGCTCCGACCCGTTGTATGTTGTCACCGCGGTGCCACTGCTCCACTGGTGGAGCTCCGGACTGACGTCACGCCTCTGTGGGTGAAGTGGATATTAGCTGGGGATATTGGCTGGTAGGACCCTAGATTCATATTATTCAATTCAGGGTCAAAGTCTTGTCTTGTGGATTAATTCACAGCCAAAGGTTACAATAAGGCATTAATTCAGGAATCTTTCAAACAGGTAGGCCAAATTGATTGTAAGAGCCTTCTAGAAAAGGCAGGCTGTAACGCCTGTATGCCCACAGACCTGGCCAGTCCCCAGTACTGAGGTGGGTAAGGGTATAACACGCACCCACAGCAGTGAGGGCGTGCCCGGAGTGTGGTAAATTGCGTTGCCGGGCCTGCTGAGAGAAGGGTTAACGTTATACTTGCTGAGTCCGGGGTGCCAGAAGTCGGAGGGTAATAGTCCAAGAGCCAGGAGTCAGAGGCAGGAGAAAGCAGCGTAGTGAGGTCCAAAGCAGAGTCAAGGAGTAGCAAGGTACACGTAGTCAGACGGAGCCAAGATCAAACCAAAGGAATCAAAATAGGGGCTGGGACAGGAATCAGAGCTGAAACAGGAACAGAGCTGGGCATAGACACTGCACACAGGAGCTACAGAGAAGCTATGCAGAGCAAGGAATGAGAGGACAGACTGGGGTTATAACGGAAGGAGGGCCAATAGAAGCAAGGGGTGGAGCAGGGGTTTGTCTGGGTGCTTGCACGGATAGGTGCAGGTGAGCAGGGGAGGTGACAGGGGTGTAATCCACAGCAATCGCCTGCAGCTGATGAAGGGCGGAGCCAAGTTTGCGAGAGGGCTGGTAAAATGATCGGGTGCGTGCGCCCTCTGTAAGGCTGCCGTGCGTGCGCCCCGATCGTGTGCCAGGGCGTGCGGCATGCGCTGAGGAGGAGCGGCTCGGCGTGGAGAAGGTAAGAGAGTGAGGGAGTGGAGGAACAGGGCAACTAGCCACAGTGGGACCTGAGGTGACGGGGACATGCCGAGAGGCGCTTGTCCCCCGATCCGTTACAGTACCCGCCTTTGAGGATTGGACTCCGGACGATCCTCCCAAGGTTTGTGAGGAAATTTCCAATGAAACTGTTTGAGGAGAGCTGGAGCATGAACATAATGAGAAGGTAACCAAGAGCGTTCTTCCGGACCATATCCCTTCCAGTGAATGAGGAACTGAAGTCTACCCCTGGACCAACGGGAATCAAGAATGGAATGGACTTCGAATTCCTGCTGTCCTTGTATAACAACGGGATTGGGTCTCCGAGGACGGTCCGGAAAATTAGCATTTTGGACAAAGGGTTTGAGCAGAGACACGTGAAATACCGAGGGTATCTTCATGGTGGGAGGGAGCGAAAGTCGGTATGCTACCGGGTTGATTTGTTCGAGAACCTTGAAGGGACCCAAGAATCTAGGAGCCAGTTTCTGGGAAAGAGTTTTGAGCTTAATATTTTTTGAAGATAACCAAACTCTGTCTCCAGGTTTGAATTCAGGGCCCACCAGACGTCGCCGGTCTGCTTGCGTCTTTTGTCTTTGAACGGACCCTCGTAAAGCTTCTTGAATCTTTTTCCAAGAGTTCTGTAGATTGGAAATGTGAGTATCTGCAGCAGGAACACCAGAGGGGAGGGAGGAGAGGGGAAGACTGCTGGGGTGGAACCCATAGTTAATTAAAAAAGGCGACTCTTGAGTGGACACATTCTTCAACGAGTTAATAGCAAACTCTGACCAGGGTAATAGATCCACCCAGATGTCTTGAGATTCTGACATGAAGCAACTGAGATACTGTTCCAAGGTCTGATTCATTCTCTCCATCTGGCCATTGGTCTGCGGGTGATAACCCGAGGAAAAGAGAAGGGAAATGCCAAGTCCCTGAGAGAATGCTCGCCAAAACATAGAAATTAATTGAGTACCTGTGTCTGAAACAAAGGAAAGTGGCACGCCATGTAACCTGAAAATTTCCTTAGAAAAAATGTCAGCCAAGGTAGCTGAGTTGGGAAGACCCTTGAGGGGTATGAAGTGTGTGTGCTTGGAAAACCTGTCCACTACCACAAGGATCATATTCATCCCTTTAGAATTTGGAAGTTCCACAATAAAGTCCATGGAGATATGCTTCCAAGGCTGTTCCGGAATGGGAAGAGGCAGGAGGAGACCAGAAGGTTTGTGACGGGCGAACTTGCTCTGAGCACAGACTGGACAAGCTCTGGTGAAATCGAAAATGTCTTTGTTCATTTTAGGCCACCAAAAGGTCCGTTTGATAAGATCTACTGTCCTCTTGAAGCCTGGATGACCAGCGGATCTAGACGAATGCCACAAGTGTAGGATCTTATGGCGAAAACGGGGAGCAGCATACAACCATCCTTCTGGCATCTTAAATCTCCTAGGGACATGAGACTGGGCTTTATTGATCTCATCCAAGATATCAAAGTTATTAGCGGAGATAATGTAGTTAGCGGGAAGAATTGTCTCTGACGATTCGTTAGATCCTTCGTTCATAGAGCATTGGCGAGACAGGGCATCGGCCTTGATATTCTTGGTACCTGGGATATATGAAATCGTGTAATTGAAATGAGAGAAAAAAATGCCGACGGGATCCCAAACGACGAGCCCCCTCAATATACAATAAGTTTTTGTGATCGGTGAGAATAGCTACTGTCTCCTTGGTACCCTCGAGGAGATGCCTCCATTCTTGGAGGGCTAACTTGATAGCCAAAAGTTCACGGTTCCAGACATCATAATTTCTCTCGGCCGAAGAGAATTTCCTGGAAAAGAATCCACACGGATAGAGTTTTTCTTGTAGAGAAGATCTCTGAGAGAGTACTGCCCCAGCTCCAACATCAGAAGCGTCTACCTCCAGGGTGAAAGGAAGGGAAGTATCCGGATGCCGAAGGATGGGGGCAGAGACGAAAGCTCTTTGAGGAACTCGAAGGCTTTGATGGCTTCAGGGGATCATGCTGTCGGATCAGCACCTTTCTTGGTCAGAGCAGTAATGGGCAGAGCAATAGTGGAGAAATTACGGATGAATTTCCGATAGTAGTTGGAAAACCAAAGGAAACATTGAACGGCTTTTAGGGAGTTCGGCAACGGCCAATCGAGAACAGACTTCAATTTCTCAGGATCCATGGTGAAACCTTTATCAGAGATTATATAGCCAAGGAAGGCTGTGGAGGATTGGTGGAAGAGACATTTCTCCATTTTCGCGTAGAGGCGATTAGCACGAAGCCGAGAGAGAACCACCTTGGTATGACGAATGTGCTCTTCCAGGTTCTTGGAGAAAATGAGGATATCGTCTAAGTATACGATGACGAAGATTCCCAGAATGTCCCGGAAGATATCATTCATAAATTCTTGGAAGACGGCAGGGGCATTACAGAGGCCGAACGGCATCACGAGGTATTCGTAATTACCCGAACGCATGTTAAATGCGGTTTTCCATTCGTCACCGTCTCTAATTCGAATAAGATTGTAGGCTCCTCTCAGGTCGAGCTTGGAAAATATAGAGCCGGTCAAAGAGTTCAGAAATTAGAGGAAGAGGGCACAGATTTTTTACTGTAATCTTGTTAAGCCCACGAAAGTCGATACAGGGTCTTAGAGAGCCATCCTTCTTTTTCATGAAGAAGAAACCTGCCCCGGCGGGGGAGGTGGAATTCCGAATAAACCCTTTCTTGAGATTCTCCTGGATGTAGGTCGCCATCGCCTCGGTCTCTGGTATAGATAAGGGATAAGACTTAGACTTGGGGAGTGTGGTTCCAGTAATTAATTTGATGGGACAGTCGTATGAACGATGAGGAGGTAGAACCTCAGCCTGCTATCCATAAGAGGGGATACTCTTTAATCTATCCAACGCTTGATGCCTTCTTGCCTCTGGTAAGCAGGTACCCCCACCTGAGTTGGAGTGTCCTTATTGAACCCTTTTATATGTATTTTTATGTATTTTTATATATGATATGTCATAATTAAATGTGTTTGCATTATTCATTGTCACCTGTTGATCTCAGCGTTTGTCTAGTGTTAGGTGTGTGTTACATGTTACATGTTGTTTGCAGCAGTATTATGCTATGATCTTTGATTTTCTTTTTTCTATGTACCCTTTCATCACGTGGAGTACCTTTATGGACGGATCAATACCGTGATACTGGTTGTATAAATCTGTTAATTATTATTATTCATCTAATATTGACTATATACTAGTGCAGAGCGCCATACAGTAGATATAACTTTTTTTCTACTCAGCCTGAGTCTTGTTAAAGACATCTAAAAAATCATGGTATACCTTCGGCAAGATAGAGAGAAAAGAAGGAGTGGTGTCGAGGCCAGCGAGCACGGCAACGGGAGGAGTGACCATCTTCTCCAAAGTAGAAGCCCATTGGATCGGTAATTCATTGGTCCAATCCACACGCGGGTTGTGAAGCTGGAGTCACAGCAATCCCAGAATAACCTCGACAGTAGGAGAGTGGAAAATATCGAAGATGATGACCTCAGTATGACCATCAGCTGTGGTCAGGATAAGCGGAATAGATTCCCAAATGATGAAAGCAGGTTGGAGCGGTCGACCGTCGATAGCCTCCAGGCCGATGGGAGACTTTTTCTTGACTAACGGGATTTGGTTGGTGCAGGCAAAATCATGATCCAGAAAGTTACCACCAGACCCGGAGTCGATGAAGGCTTCAACTTCTACCTTAAGATTAGGACCCACCAAAGTTATGGGAAGTAGGATCCTCTTCTGTAGTTCCTTGGGGGAAGAGGAGCAAGGAGAAATGGTACCCAGTAAAAGCCCCTCTACCTTTACTGGGCGTTCTCGTTTCCCGGTTTTCACGCGGCAGTGACGTAGTTGGTGTTCCTGGGAACCGCAGTAGTAGCAGAGACCCTCTTCGTGACGTCGTGCTCTCCCAGCGGCCTGAACCTGCTGGCTACCGATTTGCATCAGTTCAGGAGTGTCCAACGCAGGAAAAGCCAAAGGAGGCTGGCTACCGATTTGCATCGGTTCAGGAGCGTCCAACGCAGGAAAAGCCAAAGGAGGAGACCAAGGAGAGATAGGCAAGGACGAGAGTGAGTGGGGACGGTGGCGTTCGTGGCGTCATTCTTGAATGCGTTGATCCATCCGGATGCTGAGGGAGATGAGATCCTCTAGAGATGAGCGACGAACATGAGCTGCAAGGTCATCCTTGAGGGATTCAGACAAACTGTGCCAGTATGCCGCGGCGAGAGCTTCGTCGTTCCACTGGGTCTCTGCGGCGATGGTGCGGAACTCCACCGCGTATCTTGCAGCCGACCTGCGAGCCTGGGAGAGATGAAACAAGGAAGAAGCGGCAGTCTCCCTACGCGCTGGTGTGTCAAAAACCTGCTGGAACTCTTGCCGTAATTTGGGGTAATCTTGGGTTATGTCTGGTCTGTGTTCCCAGAGAGGGGAAGCCCAAGCGAGAGCGTCACCAGTGGGCAGGGCATAGACATATGCTACTTTAGTACGACCAGAGGGAAAGTGGGACGGGGACATCTCAAACTGGTCGTCACACTGGTTCAAGAATCCCCGGCAAGTAAGGGGGTCCCTGTCATACCGGTTGGGAGGTGGAATACATGGTTCCGGGTTGCCCATAGGTATTGGGGACGGGGTGACGGTGCAACTGGGGATTCCCGTAGTCAGAGATTAGAAAGTTTTTGAGTAACAGTGGTGAGTTGATCACTTAAAAATTGCCAATTATCCATAGTGACACCTTGGCCCACCTCAGGGGGGTCTGCATTTGTTGGGCTCTGCATAATGTAAAACCTGTATGCCCGCAGACCTGGCCAGTCCCCAGTACTGAGGTGGGTAAGGGTATAACACGCACCCACAGCAGTGAGGGTGTGCCCGGAGTGTGGTAAGTTGCGTTGACGGGCCTGGTGAGAGAAGGGTTAACGTTATACTTGCTGAGTTCGGGGTGCCAGAAGTCGGAGGTTAATAGTCCAAGAGCCAGGAGTCAGGGGCAGGAGAAAGCAGCGTAGTGAGGTCCAAAGCAGAGTCCAGGAGAGGCGAGGTACACGTAGTCAGACGGAGCCAAGATCAAAGCAAAGGAATCCAAACGGGCTGGGACAGGAATCAGAGCTGAAACAGGAACAGAGCTGGGCATAGACACTGCACACAGGAGCTACAGAGAAGCTATGCAGAGCACGGAATGAGAGAACAGAGTGGGGTTATAAAGGAAGGAGGGCCAATAGAAGCAAGGGGGGAGCAGGGGTTTGTCTGGGTGCTTGCACGGATAGGTGCAGGTGAGCAGGGGAGGTGACAGGGGTGTAATCCACAGCAATCGCCTGCAGCTGATGAGGGGCGGAGCCAAGGTTGCGAGAGGGCTGGTAAAATGATCGGGTGCGTGCGCCCTCTGTAAGGCTGCCGTGCGTGCGCCCCGATCGTGTGCCTGGGCGTGCGGCGTGCGCTGCGGAGGAGCGGCTCAGCGTGGAGGAGGTAAGAGAGCGAGGGAGTGGAGGAGCGGGGCAATTTGCCGAAGTGGGACCTGAGGTGACGGGGACATGCCGAGAGGCGCTTGTCCCCCGATCCGTTACACCGGCATTTTTAAAGTAAAAAAATCGTATGATATGAAAACACTAAACAACAAAACAATTTTTGGTAAAGCACCATTGTTTATTACACAGTTCAATGATGCCTCTTGGAAAATTAGATCTATCCTAAACAAATATTGGCCTATCATGTTAGAAGGCCCCATTATTGGCTTGAATTTACCTTTAAAAATACCGATAGTATTTCAAAAAGCTCGTAACATAAAAACTTTGATAGCACCAAGTAGTTTAAAATGTATAGAAAAATCTGATAAAGAGGACAAGTCAAACTATGGAAACTTATCTTGTGGAAGAACCACATGTTTGACTTGAAAACATTTAAACAAAATAAATAGAGTGAGTTCCAATCCCAATGGGACCATAATCCCAGTAAAGGAAGGATAAATTGTTTATCCACCTTTATCGTCTATTGCATCAGTTGTCCATGTGGCCTTCGTTATATAGGTCGAACAGCACGCACCTTAAGTACATGCTTTTTAGAGCACCGTTGAAATATTATTCATGGCTTGCAATCACATTATTTGTCCAGGCATTACATGGAAAAACACAACAAAGATCCCACATCATTGGTCTTAGTGGCTATAGAGGCTATACCAGTATCTCTTCTCAGTGGTGATAGGTATAAAAGATTAAATCTTAGAGAAACCTACTGGATTTATACACTGAATACTCTAGTACCAAAAGGCCTAAATGAGTGTTTGGACATTAGTACAATAGTATAATGGTCGAGACTATGGTTCTATACTCATCCCATTAAAATTCACACTGTTTTTTTCTGTCCATGTTCTTTCTTTTGTTGTTGTGGCCTGTAGAAGTCTGGTTTTGAGCATACTTAGGTATGCTCCCTCTGCATGGTATAGCAATAAGAGTCCCATGGAACAAACATTTAAATAAAATTTTAAATAGAGATTATTAAATCACTCAATTCACATATATTCAAAATAATTTAGTCACTTTTTTCATAAGATAAGTTAAATACATAAATTAATATTTTCACATAACACATAATAACTCATATATATTTATTTTTTTATATAATTTTTATTAAGAGTTTATTCATATATTGTTTCACACATGTATTATATATCACTTTAATATAAATAAACAATTAAAACAAACTAATTGTATTTAAGTTTAAAATATAAGTAAACAAATATATATATAAAATAAATTATAAAAGACTTCAAATTAGATCTAGAAAAATATATATTATATATTGAATGTATGCTGTGACCTTTAAAATTATCGTTAGAATCTATTGTCAAAAATGATGAATATTGAAGCATGTAATATATTATTCAACTATTAATTACATAATAAATTATTGATATTGTAGTTTTCTATACAGAAAAGTTCTCTTTCTTTCCCTGCACAAAAATTCATTCATTTTTTATTTCCTATATGTATAGTTGGGTATTGTCACCAATAGACGGTTTGTGTCTATTATCTGGGATTACAGTAGGGAAAACCAATATAGTAGTTTCATACATTATGTTATGTTTATAATTGTTTATTTTTGTGTCACATTTATGTATATATATTATTGGTTACTAACTATTTTTTCCTTTTCATTATAGTTAACAATATATATCTCCACACTACAATTAGGTTTAAATAACCCGGTATCATTATCATTTTTTCAATCATTGCAGTGACTAATATAATTATATTGTTACTATATATATTCTTGATGTATTTTATGTTCATAAGAGAGTAATGTGTTTGAATGATTCTGTTTATATGTAAATTAGAAAGAATTTAGTTAATGATCAACAGGAATTTCTATTGTAAAAGTGGTATAAATGTATAGTTTAAAATAACCATCTATCCAGCTATGGGTTAAATCCCTGATATAAAATCTATTTATCTAATTAATCAATTCAAATTATAACCACATTGCTCTCTTTTTCATTCAATGATATAAAATCACTTCTCCCCTGAATTAATTCAATATGTATATAATTGTTTATGCCATCCTCAAACAAACAGTCCATATTTTAGCTATTAATTGAATTAATTAGTCAATCATTCAAAATTTCATGTGCAAACTTAATTGTATCGAAGTTGTTATATTACACATATATATTTACACAAATCTAGTTTCATTATGTGTGTTATAAATACTTAATTGATAGTTTTGTACATTTTAATTGATGATCATGTGTATAAAATTAAGTAATTATAAGATGTCTTCAAAGATTGGTTAGAGGGTATATTTAAACCCCTCCGGTCCTACCAGCCAAAATCCCCTGAAGAAATCAGCTTAGTCTGAAGAAATGCGTAGGGACGTGTTACTACTGCTATTTTTATTAGTGCTCACAATCAGTGCCATTTGGGAGAGTGAAGCCAGACTCCGTTCCGGTATATTTGACCTCTTTACCACGAAGGGAACTTATACCTAAGAGACAGGAGTTGCCGGAGGAACCTACAAGGTGTAACTTCACCCACAGAGGCGTGACGTCAGTCCGGAGCGCCACCAGTGGAGCAGAGGCGCCGTGGCGACAACATACGATGGGTCGGAGCATGAGTATCACTCATACAATGCTTTTATTGTTTGGAATCTTGTGAGTTTTCAATCGTGATGTCCATGTTATATTAAATTTTATTTACGGTATTACACGAAGATTGGGCGCTTTTTTTCTTATTTTTTTCTGTTATATATATATATATAAATATACATTTACATATACATTTACATATACATTTACATATACATTTACATATACACACACAGTGACAGATACCGCATGAATACACATATCTAGGGAAAAAATGTACAAAAATTAATGTAAGCCTAACCGGCATATGGGAGAGGGAGGGGATTGGGGAAAAAGGGGAAACAAAAAAAGGGGGGTTAGAGAAAACAAAAGCCAAAAAAGGGCAATACAGGGAGCTGATGTGGCGGAAACAAGGGGGGCATCGTTTCAGGGCTATATGCCCCTTCTTCAGGCCCATTCCCACAGCACCTCTCAAGAGGGACCTGTCGTACTTCCCTTTGACCCAAACCACAAAGGTCTTCCTCCGTAAAAAATAGGATGACTGCACCAGATCAATCTACCAAATTCTAACAAGCATGAAGATAACCGTAACAGAGAACACCCTGAAGAGATGAAATAGCATGGATAGGCTACAAGGACATTCAAAATATGGCCTCTAAAGTAACACTAACTCTCTGTACAGAAGGCGCTGTGGTAAGTAAACAGTTCAAGCTAAAGCTCCTTAATGGATAATGTCAGTCTGGTACGGTAAAGCAAAAACAGCCACTGTGCCTCATAGAACGAACAATTCAACGGCCATACAGTACAGTACGTTACAAAATCAGAGTTGTGAGTCCGTCTGAGCAGCTGACAGCTTATTGCATTTCCTCTGCTAATTTCAAACTTTAATCCTCAAACAACTCTGCTCATTTCTGTTGTGCTGAATATCCCTGTCCCCCACATGCTGTGTAATTCCAGCAGGTAGTGTAGTATAAATGTAAGCGGTTAGTTGGGACAGCTTGCGCAGGGCAGGCTTGTAAATTACACATGTACTGTAAGTGCCATATTTAGGTGTGGAGTTATATCTTGATTAGGTTTAGAATTGGAACTAGAGCCGCGGCCCCTTTTATTCTCCAACATCACCGCATTTTTCCGGGATTTTTTTTCCGAATGCCACGCACTTCACCGCGTTCATGCCGCATTCTGACCGCATTCACAGCCGTGGTTGATGCGCGGTTGATGTGTTTATTGATAATGGTTCGGATTTAATTGGTTGCAATTCTTCGCGTATCCGCCAGATGGCAGATATTCATGAATTGTAATGTGCATGCACTTCAGTAATGTGTCGACTTGCAGGTGTTTAAAAAAAATACCACAGTGGTCTATTGTAAATTGGCCTTGGGACTGAAGGAAGAAGTTACAATGTATCAATTTAGGCTTTTCATATTAAAAAAAAGACAAGCACCGTTTCCGGTCTGGTTATTGTCCTGAGAGTCCCGCCATGAGTGCACAATTGCAGTCCGTGTTCCAAAGACCCGACAGAACGTACGCTTATTTAATATGGGCCGCGATTAATGCAACAGATGATAAGATGACAACAGTTGTTCAAATTTATCAGTATTTTATCGAAAACTATGACTTTTACAAATTTTCGCCAGATCCTCATGTGTGGAAGCGTGCAATAAGGAAAAAGTTATGTAGCGATCCATGTTTTTTTCGTGTTGATCCCGATGTTATTGGAGGGTATTGGTGTGTATCACCGGGTTTTTCCCGTATCTATGATCATGCAGATGGCAAAAGGTCGTGTTAAAACCAACTAAGAAACGTCAGTCGCTGGCAAGCAATGCGCCAGCACCAGCACCGGCTTCCAATAACGGTCCGACCGTCAGTGACAACCCCTGCTGTCTGTCCCCGCCCGGATACCTGCAGCCTGAGCCGGATTTTGCGTACAGTTTCAAGCAAGCTTGCATGTACCTAAGCGATTTCCAGCCTCATCAGCTGACTACAGGTGTAGTAGTCCCGCTGTCACCTGTCAACGACGTGTATGATCAAGAATACGGGACTGGCAGTGGCTCGGCGCCAGCTGATTGGGAAAGTCTATGGTGAGTAATGCTGCCGTATTTTATTCTGTTTTTTTTATTTTGAAAATATCAATATCAGTGCGATTCAAAAGTCAAGCAATTCTCCTGTAAGCAATATAATTGGCTGAGAGGCTTCTACAGTAGATACTGCACAATTGGTGAAAAGTTAGGCGCATGCGCATTGGAACCTTCTTGAAACGCATATGCGTGTCATCACATCGACGGTAGGCGCATGCGCATGTGAACAGGGGACTGACCATTACAGTAAAACTTTTACTTTTGTTTTTCATCAGAAAAGAAAATTTTGTCATCTCATGCGGAAAACGGCAAATGGAGGGATTTCGATGAATAATATCGCTTTGTGTAACAATGCCTGCACATTGCTGAATCGGATTTAAAAAAATACGTACCGGAGTCTACAGTTTAGTGGCCGTTGTTATTGATCAGGATAGAATACCTGAAACAGTATGCTGATGTTTTCAGACCGTATACAATACTTTTTTTTATATATACTGTATAATAAACCCGAGAAAATAAAAAGTATGCATTTATTCTACATGTATTCCAGTACATATTTGTATTCTATATCCGTACAGCATGTATTGTTTTAATACTCTTGTGATGTACAGTACTGAGCATTTGGAGTGTGAAGATGGTCAGCGCAAACTCGTGGAACTCAAGATGATGATGAAGAATAAAACAGAATAAAATAATACACAGTATTAGTGCATGCATCAACGTGTGTGGGGGGAAAGGAGGGGAGGGGGGTAGGGGATGGGAAGGGAAATTAGTGAATGCCACTAGATATACAGCAAATGAAACATAAATTGTTAGTTTCAGCGACTCACACAGGCTTGTGTGAGACTTCACCCTCAACGATGGATGTGGTGGGTAAATGCAAACTCCTGAAGCAGAGTAATTATAGACAAAAAACTCACACGGCCAAATGTGAGTTTGTTCCCTCAGTGGGTGATGTCAGCCTGCTCAGGTGATGTAGATACGTCTCAGTATTCTACCCCCAGTGGGTGTGGTGTATGAGTGGCTCCTCTCCCAGACGCCCATAGACCAAAGGATGGGCAAAGTCTGAATTGGTAGCTAATAAAGTCTTTATTGGTAACAGTTTAAAACGTAAAAAACAATGAACACACTCACACAAATAACAACTCTCGTTGCCCAGCATCAGCCGCATGGTTATCCAGCAAGACCTCTTCCTCCGTTTGCGTTCTCACTGACGCGTCCGGCAGTGGAACCGGAAGGGAGGATCTGAACCGGATGTCCGGCGGTTGTCTGGGTCCCTCTCTCAATGAGCTCCGGCAGGGAACAACGCGTTTCGCAGTAAGCTTCTTCAGGTTCCTGCCGGATGCTCATTGTACATGGTATATATAGGCGCAGGGACATGATTATTTAATAGATTAATTAAAAACAGTGTCAAAACCTGGCTGTCTATCCCCCGCTTCAATTACAGTCTCCCTCAGTGTAATTGGAGCCCACTGTTGGATGGGTTAATAAAGATATTGCGTGCCTTTCGACATGCTAACATAACAGTTAAAAATCAATTTCAATTTCTTTCAGCCCTTTCGAAAAAGGGGGCAATTGTTGTGGTGCTTCTATTCGAGCAAGACATTGCTAATAACATTGTTAAAAACATTTCTGCATTGTTATCCCTCAAAATGTTATTGCCTAGGTGATCAACATATGAACAGAGTTCCAGCAGGCATACAGTAGATAAAGGTACATATGCATACATTTCATTGTGTAGAAAAAATGGTTCAGAAACCGGGCTGGCTATCCCACGCTTCAATAGCCCTCCGTTGAATAGGTAAATGTAGATATTAAATGTCTTTCGGCATGTTACCACAAAAACACAACAATTTAAAAATCAATCACTTTCAGCCCTTTCAAAAAGGGGGCAATTATTGTAGTGGTTCTATTTGAGCAGAGCACTGCTCATAACATAGTTACAACTTTGCTGCATTGTTAACCCGTTATTACAGATGTAAACAGCATATAAACAGAGTTCCTGCTAGTGTACAGCTATAGTTATATGTACAGTACATACATTTCATGGTTGATTGGGGAAGCTCCTGATATAGCAGGGTAGTGTATTAAAAAAGAACTTTAAAACAATATTCACAGTAAAAACGGAGAGTGGTATCCCTCAATATGGCTAATTGCTGGGGAACATTTCATTCAAGGAGCAATAGTACCCTCTTGTGGGTAAACTCTATAACTACAGGGCTGAATGCTTCCATGTAGTGGATCACGGTTACATGTAGGCTTAAATGCTTCTGTCCTAGGAGTGTTTAGAAGTTGTTTTAGAGCAAACCTCTATGTAAGTAATTTTACCTCACATTTAATGATAATGAGATTTTTCGCTTTAGTTATATATACATTCATATGAGGAAATTACCTTATTTGATTCAACTTTCCATGGTATTACAGAATGAATTCTTAGTTCATTAGATCAGGGATCTCGATACAAAAAACTATTTCACAAAAGTTTCAAGGGTTTTCTATTCATAATACCCCTCAAAATGATGTTAGTACATTGGAAACTTGCTGTCCCCAATTTATTGGGCAATAGCCTCCTCTAGTGGACAAACTGGAGAACTGGAGAACAAAATGGTTCACTTAAATGGCATCTAAGTACAATTGATCACAGTTAAAAGAGAGTTAGAAATGCATTCTGGACTTGTCTTAGTAATAAAATGTAAACCTCTCATAAATGGCTCTGTCGCCTCAAACGTGTAAGTAGTTCATCATAAAATTTGCATCATTAAAATGCGTCATACAAAAATACATCAAGGATAAAAAATCATATACATCAATACAATTTGTCAAGAAATCTAAAAGGTAAGTTGACACGCCGATATAAGCCGGTATGTTCAAAAGGAGCTGGTTCAAGGTGGATTCCTATTAGGAAAGTGGGAGGGGGAATTGGGAATGGGGGATGAAAACAGATCAGTAGGGGACAGGGAGAGATTAAAGGAAGGCTCCAATATCAATATCTACATTGAGACCTTTCGGGGCCAAGCTTTTCAATTTGTAAATCCAAAATGTTTATTTTTTGGATAAAGTTGTCAGTCTGTCCCCACCTCTCCAGTTTGGTGGGACTAATTCAATGCCCCTAAATACAAGGCCTGATGATCTCCTTGGTGGTGTAGTGCAAAGTGTTTTGATACACTGTGTCATTAATGTACGCCTTATGTTCCCTAGGTGCTCCAGTATGCGTACCCGTAAGGGTCGGCTGGTACGCACTACATACTGGAGTCCACAAGGGCAGTTCAGTAAATACACTACGAATTCTGTCTTACAGTTTATGAAATGGGAAATTTTGAACTGTTCCCCTGTTATGTTGGAGCTAAACTGTATTTTCTCTTTTGTACCCTGTTTGCAGGCTTTGCAGGTGCTACATCTGTGGAAACCTTTCGCTTTCGGCAACCAGTTTACTTCCTGACCTGCTTTCTCCGTTCCTGGTTGGAAAAGACTTGGTGCTAACCGCCTTTTGATATTGTCAGCCCTTTTGTATATGACTTTAGGTTTTTCTGGGATCACCTGAGCAGGCTGACATCACCCACTGAGGGAACAAACTCACATTTGGCCGTGTGAGTTATTTGTCTATTATTACTCCGCTTCAGGAGTTTGCATTTACCCACCACATCCATCGTTGAGGGTGAAGTCTCACACAAGCCTGTGTGAGTCGCTGAAACTAACAATTTATGTTTCATTTGCTGTATATTTAGTGGCATTCACGAATACCCCTTCCCTTCCCATCCCCCACCCCCCTCTCCCCCCTTTCCCCCACACACTGTGTATTATTTTATTCTGTTTTATTCTTCATCATCATCTTGAGTTCCACGAGTTTGCGCTGACCATCTTCACACTCCAATTGCAACTATAAGAAGGACTCGGGGTTGTCTTCTTCAAGGTCAAGCAGCAGCAAAACCAACAAAAAGGGCCAGTATACAATTTTATACTATTTTATACTATTACACATTTTCTATAATTTTTTAATATTTAATAATTCCTAGGCGTTTAAGTATTTTTTAGCCACATATTCTAGGGAGCGCCCCAGTTTCACATCCAGTTAACAGTACTGAGCATGCCTACAGTATACAGTACAGTATGCCTGGACAGTACTGTACATTCTAGAAACACTGTATTTTGTTACAGTATAAAAGGAGACAATGGAACAATTTAAAACAAATCAACATTTACTTTTATTGGTGGAATAAGTACAAAAACATTTATTTACAAATACTGTACAATGTAAAAACATTTTAAGTGTACAACAATTCAAAACATCAACAGGTGTATGGTTTACTGCTAGTCAAAACATTTATGTACAGAAAGTCAAAACATTTACAGTCAGTCAGTATGGTTAACAGTCACATGGTGTTATTAAAAAAAATTCTTTATTCATAAAATATACAAAATGCAACATCTCCTTTATTAAAGTACAGAAAGTTAAAACATTTACAGTAGGATGGTGTACAGAACAGTCAGTCAGACCTGCACAACTCCAGTCCTCGAGGGCCGCAAACAAGTCCGGTTTTCAGGAAAACCTTGAAAACCGGGGGTGTTGGCGGCCCTCGGGGACTGAAATTGTGCAGGTCCTGTGTGTACAGTAAGTAAAAACATTTCTTTATTAATACAAGTTAAAACACGCAACATCTCCTTTATTAAAGTACAGAAAGTCAAAACATTTACAAAAAATAAACAGTGGAACACTCATGCAAATTCGATCCCCACCAGATTGTCCTTCCAGGGCCGATGTCTTGTATGGCGCAAAATGCCATTAATGGAGTCTCGAATGCTTTTCATTAAAGGATCTGTCATTGAAAAATAGCGCTGCAATTCCTCCACAATAGTCCTTAAATTTTCAGGAAGCGCCCTTTTTTCGCGATTTCCTTCATAGTTCACTTTGTAGGCCAACACGCAGTACACCAAGTAGGACACGTGGTGCTTAAAAATTAACATGGCATACTTGTGGGGTAAACCAGCACTCATCACCCTATACTTCTCCCTGAGTGCCGGTTGCAGCTCGCGCAGGATGATGTTGGGCACCGCATTGATGCAAGCGTATGTAGGTTGGGTTCTGGGAGCGGGTGTTCTTCTGTGAATGGGTGTGCTTGTGGCGGCGGGCGAGGGTAAGTTGTCTGGGAGGAAGCTTTCCTCCTGTCTTGGTCGCCGTGTTGTCTCCTGGCGTGGTCTTGATGGGGTTGTCATGTTATCCTCCTCCTCAACGGCATACATGTACACAAAATCTTCTGGTGGAGCTTGGTGATGAAAGGTGGTCGAAGGTCCCATTCATCACATCCATGCCACCCTCCTGCTCCTGCGTCAGGGATACAGGGGCATGAACACTGAGCAAATTATGTATCCCCGCTATGTCAGTCTCTATCTCCTCCATCCGTCGATCCATCTTCTCCATCCGTTGATCCATCTTCTGCATCCGTTGATCCATATTTAGCATTTTCTCCAGAAGAAGATCTATCTTTACCAGCACAGTAGAGTTCCCGGGGATATCCACACTTAACCCATTCAGCATGCGGTCTAAAGAGCTGGTTCTTGTGCATGGCATGCTGTGGACATCTGGGTGGATGGGTGCTATGGAGGATGAGATGGGGGTTCCATGGAGAGAAGCGGCAGCATCGCTGAAGAAGTATGGAGGAGGTGACCTGTGGATTTCCGGGAGAGAAGCGGCAGCGTCGTAGAAGAGGGATGGAGAAAGCAACCTGTGGATTTCCGGGCGAGAAGCGGCAGAGTCGTCTAAGCGTAATGGAGAAAGTAACCCGTGGATTTCAGGGGCACCAGCGGCAGCGTCGTCGAAGAGCAGTGGCGAAGATGGCCTGTGGGTTTCCGGGAGAGCGGCAGCAGCGTCGTGGACGAGTAGTGGAGAAGATGGGCTGTAGATTTCCAGGAGAGCGGCGGCAGAGTCGTCGAAGTGTATTGGAGGAAGTGGTCTGCGGGTTCGATGGGTTGGCTGCCATTTGTTTTGCGTTGAGTGTACATCACCGTATTTCTTCTTGACATAATAAGGCTTACGTGTTTTAAAACACTTAGCCTTTGGGGTCAGCAGAAGGTTTTCTTTATTGGCCTTAGCCTGTCTCTTTGGCCTTGGCTTGGAAACGGCTCCTGCCTTTCGCTTTTTCTGCGTGACAGGCACGGCAGAGTCGAGTGGCTTCCTGCGTCCGTAGAATTGGGGTTGATCCATGGAAGCAGTTGGCACAATGCAGTATCTGGACAAGGGCAAGTTCAAATACAGATAATCGAGTGGTGGGCTATGCAAAGTGTGTAACCTTTTATGCATGGCGACGAGGTACAGGTGTTGAAAGTGGGCGTACTCTAATGTGAGTCATTAATGTATAAATACACCATCCATTTTGTGGATTCACTGCACATTGAATACACATCGACTAAACATTCTTGTGTTTGTATTTCTTTCTACTCGCAGAAATGCCTGTTAAAAAGATTTAAAAGGATCTCAGCATGAGAATTAAGGAGATGTACACGAGCGGACACTGAATTGCAGATATCCAACGCTGGTTAGCTGCTTCTGGTCAACCACCGTGTGCTATCATGCACACGGAAAAACCAGACAACGCACGAGGACACCAACTGTAACTAACGCTTAAGTATGTTTATATAACTATATAATACATTAATATATAATATATTGCTGCATATTAATAGAACTATACATTGTGTAGATCTCTCTAATTTTATAGTTATTTCGGTATATTTATATAACTACAGTATATATATTGTTTATATTGCTGCATATTAATAGAACAATGTATTGTGTAGATCTCTCTAATTTTATAGTTATTTCGGTATATTTATATAACTACAGTATTGTTAATATTGCTGCATATTAATAGAACAATATATTGTGTAGATCTATCTCATTTTATACTATTTTTACTGCAAATGATGTACTGTGCTTGTGGCCTACCTCACTGTACTGCTGCGACACACTTTATTCGAGCAAATACCCAGTATGTACCTGGCAGATACCTGGAATGCGCCGCTCCTCACCTCTGACAAGCCCCGTTGCGTTTGCCTTCCCAGCCTGGGTTCATGCCTGGCTGATGGGCGGCTGATCTGTTAAATGATAATGATTAGGATTTAATAGGCTGCAATGCTTCGCGTGTCTACCAGATGGCATAAATTCATGAATTGTAATGCAGTATATATATATATACTGTGCAGTATTGCAGCCAGCGGGAATAAAATGCTTCAATCCCTGCCTGGAAAATAACTCAATGCACTCGGGCAGAAAACAGTCACAAACCTCAATACAACCGGGTATACCCGAATTCGTGGGACTAGCCGAGCTCGAATAAAGTGTGTCGCCAGTGTAACTTACCGGATTGTTGTTTTTCGGTACATTGTAGGGAGACAACTCTTCTGGTCGACAAAATAAATGAAGTGAATGATGAGAAGAGTGCATTAAGGGTCAAATACACTCTGCAGCAAAATCACAATCTCACTGTATCTGAGACCAGCATAAAGAAGATGAGACGCAGAATTGGATGGAAATATGGACGTGTGAGGTTAGTACTGGACAGTACAGGAGGTAAAAGTGTTGTTTAAGAAACTGTACTGTACCTATAAAATTATTTATTCCTTGTCATTACAGAGCGTACCCTATGATAAGGGACGTTAACAAAATTAAGAGAGTGGTCCAGGCCCAGGCATGGATCGACAGTGGAGAAACTTTCCAGGATTGCATCTTCACTGACGAGTCTACTGTTTCGCTGGAGAGATTTGCCACCTTTGCATTCCACAAAAAATGTCGCATATCTATGAAGCCGCGTCCAAAACACCCAGTGAAGATGCATGTGTGGGGTGCCATCTCTAGGCGTGGACCAGGATGCACCGTCATCTTTGAAGGTACAGTAAAATGTATGTCACACGCTTATGCCTTACGCACTGTACTGTACTAGTGTGCAGTTTTTGAGCACTTTTCTTGTTATAGGAATCATGAATAAAGCTTTCTTCCAAGAGAAAATTGTGCCTGAGATTGTGGAATACATCACACGTGAGTTCCCGGATGGTCATCGTTTCTACCAGGACAACGATCCGAAGCACACTGCTTCAACAGCGCATATCCTTGAGCGCGGTATCAACTGGGTGAAGACGCCAGCGCAGTAAGTGCGGTAACCGTGCCACATTTTTTCCCACTGTTTTTACTGTGTACTGTATCTCTTAAACTAATTGTCCTTTTTTTCCCCCTCCAATGACAGATCGCCAGACTTCAATCCTATCGAAATGGTCTGGCATCAGCTGAAGGACCATATCCGAAAAGTCGTGAAACCCTCCAAAAAGGATGAGTTGGCGCAAGGCATACTGAGTTTTTGGAATGATGTACTCACCGTGGAATGATGCAATAAATATATTGACCATATTGCGACTGTGTTGCCCATTGTGATTGCGCGTAATGGGCAAGCATCAGGAAGGTAGTATGGTATAGTACTGTACTGTAGTATTGTAAGTACAGTATGATACAGGAAAGTATGGCACATATTTTTTCTTTCCTAGTAGTCAGAGTATACAGTAGTTCCAGTATAGACTAGTTTGACAGTACTAACTGCATACTGTAGTCCAATATGGAGTAGCTATACAGTACACAATGCCATAATACAGTATGCACCTACATAATTTGATCCCTACACCCCCAAATACAGTACATAAAAAGCACACAAATCAACCATGTGCAGTCAAACGCACAGGGTCGCAGTCAAAAGCTACAGCACAGATTGAATATCGTAATATCAAGTTGGTCTAGGCAGGCTTGTGGAGAAAATAAAAATAAAAAATTAGGAGAATTGTTTTTTTTTTTTTTGGTCACTCACTCTTGAACTTTGCAAGCAAGCAGTTGTGAATTTACAGGCGCATGCGCAGTCATCATCAGCTATCAAGCAGGAATGTGATTGAAACCAGAAAGACACACATTCAAAGGAATGGTGTGGGAGAGGTGTACTGCACTGTAGATAAGATAAGAAGTTGAAATACAGCAGTGCAGTAAATTATCCTGTGTGTGTGCGTGGGTGAGCGAGGGGAGAGCACTGTATATGCCGAAATGTGATACTGTTACAGCACACGCCTATGCATTTCAACAATTTTCAAATGAGACATACAGCACTGCAAATGCATGTATAAATATGCAAATTTACAATTACTGCGCGGGCACACGCAGACTGTGTACTGACGTAGGTTGAACTGCTAAAGTATTAGACTTCCAAGACAACAGCTCGCGAACGCCCCCCAGAGTTTTTAGACGGTATTGCAGACAGCGATAATAAAATGCTAATATTACGAGCGCTAAAATACCGCAATACACTCCGGACCAAAAAAAAAATGCATCTGCCCGCGGTTATCAAAGTTGCGCCGATTCGGCCGCATTAGGATAAAGGCGGCCGCCACTGTACAAACTCTGCTCTCTCAACTCGTCAGTCTAACCATCTAATGATAGAAGGCCCATTACCTTCCTGGATCTCAACCTGGCCAGAACGGGAGGAAATTGGAAGCTAAATGAGGCCCTTTTAAAAGTCCCAGAAGTCTTACAAAAAGTAGAAAAGTGAATTGATCAATTCTTTAGAATTAATAAAGGAAATGTGAGTTCTCATATTACTCTGTGGGAGGCACATAAAGCAACCCTTAGAGGTACACTCATTAGCATCGCATCTGGAAGGAAGAGAGAAAGAACAAAAAAGTTATAGCTCTACAATCAGGATTGGCTAACCTTTTGGATGAACATAAAAATAATAACAAAGCAGAAACACTTAAAAAACTGAAGGATACTAGAATTTAACTAAACTTTCTCCTAACCTCCCAGGCAGCAAATGCAGTGTGTTGGTCAAAGAGGAAGCTTACGAAAAGGAGAAAAAGCCAGATACACTGCTAGCACCAAAATTAAGGAACAGACAAGCAAACTTTAATATCCAAGCTATTAAGCATAAAATAGTAGCGATGACCTCCAATCCTAAGGCTATGAGAAGGTCACACATAATACTAGCAAAAACAGATGATCAGAAGAACAGCCTTAAAGGAGCAGAACTCACCAGCCCAAAAGTAGGTTAAAAAAAACTTTTTATTCTATCTACATAAAAATGATACAGCATTCACGAACAAAAAGGATCCTCCTCCCACACGTTTCACGCCCTCTCTGGCGCTTTCTCAAGGAGTGTAATGAGATAGGAGAGGAGGTTCTATTTAAACCTCTCCCCCTTAAGTATAATTAGTATAAAAAACATGTGCAAACAATTAGTAAATTAAAGAAAACCTACTTTGACAAAATAGTGATCGAATAGAAATGAAATTAAAAATATATAGCAAGTGAATAAGGTAATAAGATGTCTGGCTGAAAGAAAAAATATATATGCTTTAAATTTATGAATTGTTGATATTGTAGCATCACTATCAGAATAGTAAGTGAATAATGGGTCACTAAAATACTATTCACAGTCCATAATAGCAATCACAGCCTGACATAATTTATACCTAACTATTCACCTGTGCAATAAACAGTATATATATATATATATATATATATATATATATATATATATATATATGTATGTAATGTATTGCTGCAATGATTAAACCTGTGCCCATATTAATCTTTATGGAAGAAACATATAATAATAATAGTAATAAAATTTAACACAATTTGCTAAACTATCAGAGTGTATTATACACTAGAATATCAATGCCCTGTGGTCTATATACAAGAAATTCATAAACAGAAAACTTATTCTGTAAATAAAAATGTAAATGACAGGGAATGAAGCAGACTGTAAGGATTGGGCTTCGGCCCCGTCCCCGTGATGTGCCCCGTGACAAGACGGGTGACGCGGCCCACAAAGAGGTTGTGCACAGGCGTGAAGACACCGCGCGGATCGGGCGTAGGCTCCGCCCCTGTGACACGTCCGTGACATCTCGGTGATGCGCCTCACACGTAAGCGCCGCGCTATGCCTACCAGGATTGGGCTTAGGCTGCGGTCCCAGTGTACACTGTAGCACGAGCACCTGGCGGAGTGGCGGCGTGTGCACAGTGCTTCACCGCGATCTGCGGTCTTTGGAGAGCGGCAGATTGCGACGGGAGGGGGAGTGGTAGGGGGTTTGCAGGGGCGTGGGCATGAGCTCACATGGCTGGTTCGCCCTCATTGGCTGAACCGCCAGGGGGGGCATGCCCACGCCTCCATCACAAGTTGCAAATACAATTTTTTTGTATTTGCAAAAACTTGCAGTAGATAGCGGCTGCACCTTCCACGCGAAGGTGCTTACTGGGCCCAGCCCCATTGGGGGGCGGTGCTTGTACGCACGGCATGCACTGTAGAAGGCACTGGGACCTTGGCCTTAGGCTCTGCCCCCGTGATGCGTCCCATGACGCCACCGAGAACCTCCCTGGTGCGCAAGCACGTACGCGCCGGCGCCGCAGTACCTGGGACACGCAGGGGGTTACACTATTTCCTATTACCCCACACCTGCTGTACACTCCGCTCCTGCCTGTCACCGCACTGAGTGGGTGTGATCACTGACTGCTCTCAATAGTGAGGTAATAGAACGAGCACTGCTGTTAGAATAGGCTGGAGGCAAGGTGCTGTAAAAATAACTTTATTCCGGCATACAAGCCAAAGTTAAAACCACATGAGGAGGATCCTCCTAATGTGGTTTTAACTTTGGCTTGTATGCCGGAATAAAGTTATTTTTACAGCACCTTGCCTCCAGCCTATTCTAACAGCAGTGCTCGTTCTATTACCTCACTATTTACTGCCTTACCATTGGGACCGAGGCACGTGATGGAGCAGGGGTCATCCAGTTAATCCCAGCGAGAGAAGCGCAGCAGAGAACGCACTGGAAGTGTGAGTACATACTCCTACATTTTTGAGGATATGGGAGGTTATTATTAGCCCACCCACAGAGGGACCGCCGGGTGGAGTTTTATACTCACCGGACAGGTTAGATGGCTTTCTCCCCGCATTGAATGGACTGTGGTTGCTTTATTGTTTCTCTCTTCATGGATTTGAGTTGCTGGTGTTATTTCTAAGGAGGATGGTTACCCTGCCCTAAATGATATTATTATACGCCTATATATGGTAGCACTGGAGGTATATGGAGCACCCAATTAAGGGAGTTTCCCTTATCCACTGATTGCTCTCAGCCTGGTGCAGCCCTGACATTGGCTGTCACTCCCTTATATGCTCAGCCTTCCCTCTTCCAAGTTGGCTGAGCATAACCATTGCTTTGTGACGATATGCATGCCTCATGCATCGTGCTGTTTCCTTGCCCTGCGCATCCTGCCTGTTATCTGCCTCTGACCTCTGCCTTCTCTGAACCTTGACCTCGGCTTGATTTTTGGATTCCAACCTTCTATATCCCTAGACCCTGCTACGCACAATGACCATCTGACTTCTCCAACCCCAGACCACAGTGAGTATTACAACTGCTCTGACCTCTCCTACCCTGACCCGGCTACACTACTACTCTGCAATCTGGACGCGGTTGTAGATCGGTGTATTCTGACATCCCCACCTCAGCCTTCCAGTCCCTTACTGTTTCTGGTGAGCACCCATTACACAGACAGTGATAAATCTTCCAAATATAACATTGTAATGCGTAGCTCACCACAAACTAAATGTGACCGTGGTGCTGAGGTAGGGAATTGAGAAAAGCCAACCCACAGCCACGCGGGCGCTCCTAGGATGTAGATTAGTCTTTCAAGCTGGGTCAGGAGAACGGAAGGTAGAGTAAACGTTATACTTGTCAGGTCTGGATTGGAGAGCAGCGGATCGTTGGAGTACTTTAACAAAGTCAGGATTGGAGAGTAGCGGATCGTTGGGGTACTTTGCCAAGGTCAGGATTGTAGAAGACAGGATGAATGCAGCAAGGCACGGCGTCACACAAGGTTATGCTCAGCAATGATAGTCTAGGCTGAGCAGGTATTTAAGGAACCTCCCTCCAATGGGAATTGGGCGGAACCAGAGAGAACGTGCTGATAGGCTGCTGGGTCGCGCAGGTGCGCACTATTGTGCAGCCTAATTCAGTCTAGGGGCGGAGCTACATCCCGCGCTCATCACCAACGATAGGGGTTGGCGATCAGATCACGTGCCACTCACACACCAAGCATGCCCATCATCCGAATAGGAACGACGCCTGAAGGCTGTAACGCGTAGCTCACCACAAACGAAGCGTGACCACGGTGCTGAGGCAGGGAATTGAGATAGCTGACCCACAGCCATGCGGGCGCGCCTAGAGTGTAGAGTAGTCATTCAGACCAGGTCAGGACTATAGATATTAGAGTAGTTCAGGTACTTGCCAGGTGCAGGAGTGGTGAGTTGTGGATCGTCAGTGTGCATAGCCAGGTTCAGGATTGGAGAGTATCGGATGGTTGGGGTACATAGCCAGGTGCAGGATAGGAGATAGTCGGATCGTAGGAGTACTTCAGCCAAGGTCAGGACATGAGCCAGGAGAAAGGTCAACAAGCCGGATCAGGAGTAGAGAGAGTCGAAGTCCAAGGTACAAGCAGGGTTCAGGCAACGGGAGGTTAACAGAAACAAGGTCAGGCAAGGCAAGGTTCAGGAACTAGAAATGGCAAGGCACGGCATCACAACGACTATGCTCAGCAAAGGTAAGCTGTAAGTGAAGGGTATATAAAGGAGGAGGCTCCAATAGCAAGCAGGGGAGTAACCAGGAAGTGAAACCTAATAGGCTGCTGGTGCACGCAGGTGTGCCCGATGATGCAGCCTGAACAGGTACAGTAGGAGGTTGCTTGCAGGCTGCGCGTGTCACAGATTTCAGAGGGCAGGGTTTAGAGAGAGTGCTACTCCCACGCCGATTCTGCGAGACGTGAGAGCGGGGGCGGAGCCTAGAATGCGCGTCACTGCCACGCTTGTTCTGTTGATCAACAGAGCGGGGGCAGAGTTTATCGCGTGTGTCAGCGGGAAGGCTGGATGAGCGCCCGCGTCGCAAGAGGGGCGGGATCAGGATCCGCAGATGCCAGAGCAGACTGCGCAAGGTCCGCGCGCACGCACGTCACAGGACCAGCACGATGCGCATCTTGAGTGTCTGTCACCGGAGGGCCAGTAAGGTGAGGAGATGGTCCTTGAACGCCAGGATGGTGAATCCTCACAAAGGCGGGTCCAGGGGAAGCCTGTCTTCCGTTCGTCACTGACATCAAGGGATGGCGACTCGATCTCACGCCATGTCCATCTTCGGAGCAGGGGCAGAGACTGTGTATGGATCTGGGTGGACAGGCTGACCGAGCGTCGCGCGCTTGCAGTGGAACCGCTGTGGGAACGCAATACTTGAGTGCCAGATGTAGAAGGCTGAATAGGTGCGTTCCGGCCATCAGGATGGCGAATCCTCACAAACATATCCATAGATAATTTACACAGAGATCATATGTTTTCTGTTTTTGAATTTCTTGTAAATAGACCACAAGTCGGGGCATTGATCTTCCAGTATATTATACACTCTGATAGTTTAGCAAATTTTTTAAAATGTAATTATTATTATATGCTTTTTCCATAAAGATAAACATGGGGCACAGGTTTTATCATTGCGGCAAAATATTACACCTTTCAATACATATGGTGTTATCTATTGTTTATTATACAGGTGGATAGTTAGCTATAAATTATGTCAGGCTGTGATTAGTATTTATTTAGTGACCCATTGTTAATAATAATAATAGCATGTTCTTGTATAGCGCTGCTAGTTTTACGTAGCGCTTTACAGAGACATTTTGCAGACAGTCCCTGCCCCGTGGAGCTTACAATCTATGTTTTTGGTGCCTGAGTCTGACCCAGCGTCTTGTTGCTGGTTGGAAATTGAGGCCTCCTACGTCTCTCCCCTCTCTCTCGGGGCAATCCTTTGGTCTGGAAGGGGCGGGGAGATAATGTCGGGCAGAACAGGCCTGGGAGTCATGAGATGCACGTGGAATATATGGTCTAAAAGCCAAGATAGACATGGTTTGACGTCTTCCAATTCCAATTCCGGGAGTCAAACTTAAAAACAGCTTCAGACCTATTGAACAAGGGGTCCATGATCCCATTCCTGGAACTGCATGAAAAACAATAACCGGAACATTTCCTCTTTTCGGGTTCCTCCAGATCAGACACTTCCTCTGGGCAATATCCCATAAGTCTAAGTTTAGTGGCCCAACGTCCTTCGAAGGGATCTGTGCAGTTGGCACATACCGGAGGGGTCTGATCCCGAGGATCTACTCGGAGCTAGCACGGTCCATGATTCCTGACAACAACAAATACATCATGAAATGGGCTGAGGACCTCAATCTAGATATAGATAGAGAAGACTGGGAGGACATATGGGAAGTAGCAGCTAAAACCTCTATTTGCACTTCCATTAAGGAAAACACCTACAAAATTCTATTCCAATGGTACCTGTCCCCGAGTAGGCTGAGCCAGATCTTCCCTGGCCTTCCCGATCTCTGCTGGAGGGGGTGTGGCCAGTGAGGAGATCTGGCGCACATATTGTGGACATGCCCTGGAATCCAGGTATTCTGGAGCATGGTCCGCTCTCTAATAGAGGAGTTGACTGAAGTCGAGGTCCGCTTGGATCCGCTGGTGTTCCTCTTGGCGAAACCTGTCGAAGAGGCCTCGGCCCCCCTTAAAAAATTGATCTAACTCGTCCTCACTGCGGCCCGCTGCTCACTAACCGCTAATTGGAAAAAGCTTAGGCGCATAACGGGTAATGTCAAACTAATGGAATACCTGTCGGCTCTTCTGAGTCAGAAAATCGATCAGTTCAATAGGGTTTGGGAAGTCTGGTCATACAACTAAAAGCGTACAAATCTGGCTTGTAAGAGATTCTGAAAGGCCTCGCCTCCGGCACGTCGAATCTTGGGGCTGTTTTCCGGCCTGGAAGGGGGTCGCTGGTGGGGTGGGGGACACTACCCCCTTCTCATCTCTGTCCCTCTTCTTAACTACACCACCCCTCCCTCCCACTCTCCTCTCTTCTCCCCCCCCTCTTTTTCCTTCTGTCCTTTTTTTACCATCTCTGAGGAGTTAGACGGGTGATTCTCTCAAGTTGGATATCAACCTGGCTGGGTTCACAAAGGAACGTCACACATTGTCCCGTTTGCACTCGAGGTCGCCATAGACAATGAGCCGTTCATATGCTTCTGTTCGTATACCTGTCATACCTTACTGTTTATGTTTTGGAATTTTTGACTCCTGTACATGTTGTGTACAATTGGCTCTGTATCATCCTGTTACTGCTCACAGAAAAACAATAAAAACGTTTGTTATAAAAAAAGAAATTCCCCACTCTGAGTTTTTTAGATACCTCTAAATCAGAGCCCTCCATACAAAAATGTACCCTTTACCCCCATTAACACATTTTGAGACGCTCTGTCTTTTGAGAACAGACACATGTGGACTCACATCTCAACTGTATAAGGAAGTAATCTGTTCTGGTCCTGAATATGCATGTCCGTTACAGTTTGTCACACAGTGAGAAAGGAAACTAGGGGAAACATTAGATGCAGAGGAATGGGATGAGATATTTACGGCTGTGGCAAAGAGTTCAATCTGCACGACACTGAAGGAGAATGCATATAAAGTTATGATGAGATGGTATCTCACCCCACTAAAACTAACAAAATTTGTGTAAGGGCCATTGTGTCCTAAACAATTCAGTGAGCAAGCAGACTTGTTACACATGCTGTGGTCTTGCCCTTGGATTTGGCCCCTCTGGCAGAAAATTCACATTTGGCTACAGAGGATTTTAGACCTCAAGTTACCGTTTGATCCGTGGCTGTTCCTGCTAAACAGGCCAGCACAACAGTTGTCCAGAGAACAGAACAAACTTATTGCACATTTTGCAATGGCAACGAGGTCCGAGATCGCAGCATTGTGGAAACAAAGGGATTCTCCAGTAACTAAAAAAATTAGAAACAGAATTTGGTTAATTTGTCAGATGGAGAAACTTACAAGCCTAGTGAATAATACTGGCGCTAAATTCCAAAAGGTATGGCTCCCATGGTTAGTTCAATCGTTTATATCAGGGGTGGACATAACCTCAATTATGCTCTGATAGAGTTAGGTGCATTCTCATCTATTAGCGGATAGAAGAGGATACTGGTGGTTGTTATTATGGTGCTTACATGGACACTAAGTGGGCAGTCCCAGGTGTTCAGAGGAACGGATGCAGGAATGCAGCATGTGCGTGTGGGAATTTAGCCAGGGTCTGGGGTTAGAAGGGCGAGAATGGCAGAGAGAAAGCGGGGCATGTAGATAAAGAGAGGATAGGGCAAAGATGTCGTTCATGACCAGGTTGTCAGGGTCTGAAGCATGGCTGAGAGAGGAGAAGGAGGAGCGTAAAGTGGAATCAGAAGCTGGTAGGTTAATAGAGTGCAGGTCTCTGCAGAAACGAGGGGAAGATGGAGGCAAGACCGCCAACAGGGGGAGCAGCCAGAATTGATGTCCCGGGCCCACCCAGTCAATGGGCCCGGCCTCGGCAACACTACTGTTTCCATTCTGTGCAGGCAAGCCGGGCCCTCCCCAATTCCTGGCTTCTGCCCTCCTCCTTTCTCTCCTGTAGTACTGCAGGGCCCTCCCCTCTCAGCACCGACTCCCTGTAAGGATTCTGCTAGATCCGCGCCAGGTTTTCACTACGGTTCAGGTTTTCTGTCTCTCCTGACCTTTCTGCTCTCTGTGGTCAATTTGGGTACTGGCAGCCTGCTTTATGAGGCTACAGTTACCATGGGGAGTCACCGAGCAAAGTTCTGTGTGTTTGCAGCTCCTGTCGGTCTTTGCAGTTACGCCTTACCTTCTTGCCTGTTTTGAATTCCTGTTGCTGACCCTGGACCGTGACCCCGACCTCGCTGCCTTCTGCCTGTCTCCTGGACTCCTGAGCCTTCCATGTGGCTTGCCTATTGCTGTGACGTGCCTATCCCTGTGGCTTCCCTGTTCATTGTATTTCCCAGTTGCTGACCCCGGACCGTGACCTCGCTGCCTTCCACCTGCACTAATCTCTGCCTGTCTGTACTTTGCAACTCTGCTGCCAGCCCTGACCCCTGCTTCCATATCGACAACGGATACTCTTACAGGACTCAGTCCCTGGGATGTGGTCGGTTCATTTGTATCCCTACCTCAGCCCTGCGGGTCCATCTCCTGATTTAAGACGAGCACCGTCAAACTCCCTCCCTTCTCTACTGCAATACTGCAGGGCCCTCCCCTTCCCTCAGCACTGCCTCCCTCCCTTCTCTCCTGCAGTACTCTCCCCTTTCCTCAGCACCGCCCTCCCCTCAGCACCGCCTCCCTTCTCTCCTGCAGGACTGCAGGGCCCACCCCTTCACTCTGCACTTCCCCTCTATCCCTCCTTCCCCAGGCCACCACGGGCCTGCTGGGCTCTCCTGTGCACCGGCCATGTGGCTCCAGCAAGCCCATCCACGGGCCTCAAGTAAATCCACATGACCCAGGCCCCCTTTATACCACCCTTTCCAGGCACCTTACCCACCTCAAGGCGGGAGAGGACTTATTTTTATGTGTGTGTTTGGGGAAGGGGGCTTATTGTGTGTGAGTCACTGTCTGTGTGTGGGTCACTGTCTGTGTGTGTGGGGGTCACTGTCTGTGTGTCTCACTGTATGTCTGTCACTATGTGTGTTGTGTCACTGTCTGTGTGCGTGCGTCAATGTTTGTGTGTGTGACACTGTGTGTTTCACTGTCTGTGTGTGTGCGTCACTCTATGTGTTTGTTCGTGTGTCACTGTGCGTGTGCGTATATTGGGGAGGGAGGCTATTGAGGGTGGAGAGGGGGGAAAAATACATGGGAGTGGGAGAGATGGGGGTGTAAGGGGAGTGTAAGGCCCATAATATAGTGCGCGTGCTTGCTCCGCTGTGCGCTCGGCACTTATAATTGGCTGTTCTATACTAGGGAGGCGCACAAGTATATTTTCGCACTTCTGCCCAATGCACGTTACACACTATTACCCAATTAGAGTGAGGCTGCAATTTCATTGGCAAGTTCATTATATGTGTGTGTGTGTGTGTGTGTGTGTGTGTGTGTATATATATATATATATCTATAGCAAATGGAAATATTCCTGTATGCTCATTTACATGTCTTAGGCTAAGGCCCCGCTCCCTCCGTCAGCGCTCCCGTACTGCAGACAGGCGGGGCGCTGACATACACAGACCGCGATATGCGGTCTGTAGGGAGCGGGAGCCGGAGCGGGAGGTGGGCAGGAGTGGGAGGCCTGAGCGGGAGGGGGGCGTGGCTTGAGCGGAGGGACCCGCTACTCTCCCTCCCCTCCCTCCCTCCACGGGCTCAGGCTGGAGCTGCTGATGGAAGTAATCACAAGCAACACACACACTCATACACACACGCAGGCACTCATACACACACGCAGGCACTCTCTCACACACACGCACGCAGGCAGGCACTCATACACATACACACACACACACACAGGCAAGCAAGCACTCACGCACTCAGGCACACACATACACAAATACAGATAGGCACTGAGACACGCACTCACGCTGCTTTCCCTCCACACTCCTCCCCGCTCCCCGAAGCATCTCCTCGTCCCGAAGCCTCCCCTCCTCATTGGCTCACAGCCACACCACGTGACGCGTCGAAGCTAGGGATCACAATTCTCTTGTATCCCGTAACGGCTGACGCGCCACAGCGTGTAGTGAGCTGTGCAGCCAGGGGGGACCGGGACCGGCTCGGGAGGATTCCCCTGCTGGTGGGGAAAGCCCGTGCAGCCGCCCGCGCCGCCGGGCGCAGCGGGTCCCAGCCCTTACACAGGTCTGCATAATATGATATAATGATGAATAAGGTGATCACCTTGACAAAGGTCCCGTTTGAGGAACGAAACGTTGGATATGATGTTTTGTTGAATAATACAGGATTTTTTATATTCATTTGGAGTGCTGCCTCTGATATTCGTCCACGTAGGGTATCGTATTGCCTATTTATTTGTACAGGATTTGCACCCATTTTTTCTATTCAGACGGAGTGCCTATGGTTCTTTATTACTTGCTATATATATATATATATGAATCTTCTTCCCCTGAAATAGGTGATCTCTGAAGAAGACCCAGGACATGGCACAATCGTAACTATGTTATGGTTTCAGGGACCTGTGCAGGGAAATGGTTACACAATTATTCAATACACCGATGGAGTGAGGATATAGATAAGCAAATGAAAAAAAGATGGCACTGTCCATGACTGCACCCTGCTTATTTATATGTATTTGCTACACTAGGATTGAGCATTTATTAAATGGGTGAAAAAAAATAATTCCAGGCGAAAACCAGTACATGAATAATTAATGTAACATTCCCCAGAGGTCAGCAGAGACACAGAAACCTCCTCAGTCTCTTTAGTGTCACAAGGCGAACATCTCAGTACCGACTTTCTAATGCCCAAATGCAGTACAGGCGTCATGGCCACGCCTACCTGTGCGCTTCATAGCCACGTCCACCTGTCGCTCAAAGCAGACCTGTACACACAAAGTGTGCTTCACGTGCACGAGCATTGACGTACGCCAACTAAAAAACAAGCCTAAGGCCTCGTCCAGGGTGGCGCTGTGCGGGTGCGCTCACGATGGACATGTTGCGACAATGCACGTGGCCTGCGGGAGCGGGCGAGCCTGCTCGGCGCTCAGCCACTTGCCGAGCAAGCAAAATTGATTTTGCTGCTCGCAAGCGCGTCACGTGAGCGGTTCGCCCAATGAGGGCGAACCAGCTGCGTGACGTCGGGGTCGCGCCCCCAGACGCTTGCGCACCTAGCTGGCCAGGAAAAGCACGGGCGAGCAAGGCGCAGCGCTGGAGCGCCAGTTTCCACCCTGGGCAAGGCCTAAGGCTACAGCCAGACAGGGAGCGGGCGTGTTGCCGCACGTGCGCCGCGCTCTGCTCGGCCAGGCGATTTGTGACGCGCTTGAAGCCGTAAAATCAAATTTGCTTGCTTCTAAGCGCCAAGCAGGCCACACACATTGCCTCAATGTGTTTAATAACGGCCAGCATGAGCACGACCACCCGCCTGCTCAGCACCACCCTGCCGAGGCCTAAGAAGGGGGGTGAAAGGCTGCCGACACGTGGGGTTCGCAAGGCAGCCGACACGTGGACCCGGTAAAGCTGTCTGCGGCCCTGGATGGAGGTGGAGAAGGGGAGAAGCGAGTCAGAGAGAGAAAGGGGGGAAATGGAGAAATCAGAGAGAGATTTATTATGTCAGTATTACACAGTAAATAAACATCAACATCACCTCCTGCCTTGGGGAGAGAGAGGATAAACCTCTGCTCCGATTGGCTGGTCTCTGGTGTTACGGGGTTTCACTCTAAGGACTCTGGGAGATATAGTCCTCCTGCTTCAGCAGTTAGAGCTTTGAATAAGAAGCAGGACTACAGCTTACAAAAGCCAAGGGGAAGAAGGAAAGTAAATCACATGGCATACAGCAGCCAATGAATGTAGTCACTCTGAGCATCTACCGATTGGTGGCTACCTTTCATGTGATTATTTTCCTTCTCAGCATTGTTTTCTGGGAGTTGTAGTCCTGCTTCTGATTCTATGTTGTAACTCTGAATGCAGTTAGACTACAAAACCCATAATACATTGGGAGACCAGACATCACTCAAAGCTCAGCCAATCAGAGTACATGGTCCCTCCCCATCCCCCACATGCTGCAGCCCAGGTAGGGTGTGATGTATTGTTGCTTATTTGTATGTAATTTAGTTATACAGAAGCTCTGATTACATTAAGCTTCTGTTACACTGTGTGCAGAAACCTGATTATTACATGGGATGGATGGGGGGGGGGAGGAGAGTTCACCTCACATGAGAATTGCTTCTGCTGCTCCTCCTAAATATGCTAGGTTGCAGAGAAGGATGGGAAGCCGTGTAATACATAGGGGATATGTTTCAAGATTTCAAAGGTTCATTAGATATACCGAGTTGTGATAACAGTTTGCAATGTGCGCAGACTCCCCTCCCCTACCCCCCTCCCACCGCCTGGTCGTGCAGACTCCCCCCCCCCCCACCCCCTGGTCATGCAGCCTCCCCCCCCCCCACCCCCTGGTCATGCAGCCTCCCCCCCCCCACCCCCTGGTCATGCAGCCTCCCCCCCCACCCCCTGGTCATGCAGACTCTTCCCCCACCCCCTGGTCATGCAGACTCTTTCCCCCCCCCCCCCACCCCTGGTCGTGCAGACTCACCCCCCCCCCCACCCCCTGGTCGTGCAGACTCACCCCCCCCCCACCCCCTGGTCGTGCAGACTCACCCCCCCCCCCCACCCCCTGGTCGTGCAGACTCACCCCCCCCCCCCACCCCCTGGTCGTGCAGACTCAACCCCCCTCCCCACCCCACCCCCTGGTCGTGCAGACTCTTACCCCCCCCCCCACCCCTGGTCGTGCAGACTCACCCCCCCCCACCCCCTGGTCGTGCAGACTCACCCCCCCCCCCACCCCCTGGTCGTGCAGACTCACCCCCCCCCCCACCCCCTGGTCGTGCAGACTCAACCCCCCTCCCCACCCCACCCCCTGGTCGTGCAGACTCTTACCCCCCCCCCCACCCCTGGTCGTGCAGACTCACCCCCCCCCACCCCCTGGTCGTGCAGACTCAACCCCCCACCCCACCCCCTGGTCGTGCAGACTCAACTCACCCCCCCCCCACCCCTTGGTCGTGCAGACTCAACCCACCCCCCCCCCACCCCTTGGTCGTGCAGACTCAACCCACCCCCCCCCCCCCACCCCTTGGTCGTGCAGACTCAACCCCCCCCCCCACCCCTTGGTCGTGCAGACTCAACCCCCCCCCCCCACCCCTTGGTCGTGCAGACTCACCCCCCCCCCACCCCTTGGTCGTGCATACTCAACCCCCCCCCACCCCTTGGTCGTGCATACTCAACCCCCCCCCCACCCCTTGGTCGTGCATACTCAACCCCCACCCCCCACCCCTTGGTCGTGCATACTCAACCCCCACCCCCCACCCCTTGGTCGTGCAGACTCAACCCCCCCCCCCCACCCCTTGGTCGTGCAGACTCAACCCCCCCCCCCACCCCTTGGTCGTGCAGACTCAACCCCCCCCCCCCCACCCCTTGGTCGTGCAGACTCAACCCCCCCCCCCCACCCCTTGGTCGTGCAGACTCAACCCCCCCCCCCACCCCTTGGTCGTGCAGACTCAACCCCCCCCCCCACCCCTTGGTCGTGCAGACTCAACCCCCCCCCCCCACCCCTTGGTCGTGCAGACTCAACCCCCCCCCCCCACCCCTTGGTCGTGCAGACTCAACCCCCCCCCCACCCCTTGGTCGTGCAGACTCAACCCCCCCCACCCCTTGGTCGTGCAGACTCAACCCCCCCCCCCACCCCTTGGTCGTGCAGACTCAACCCCCCCCCCACCCCTTGGTCGTGCAGACTCAACCCCCCCCCCCACCCCTTGGTCGTGCAGACTCAACCCCCCCCCCCACCCCTTGGTCGTGCAGACTCAACCCCCCCCCCCACCCCTTGGTCGTGCAGACTCAACCCCCCCCCCCACCCCTTGGTCGTGCAGACTCAACCCCCCCCCCCCACCCCTTGGTCGTGCAGACTCAACCCCCCCCCACCCCTTGGTCGTGCAGACTCAACCCCCCCCCCACCCCTTGGTCGTGCAGACTCAACCCCCCCCCCCCCACCCCTTGGTCGTGCAGACTCAACCCCCCCCCCACCCCTTGGTCGTGCAGACTCAACCCCCCCCCCCCACCCCTTGGTCGTGCAGACTCAACCCCCCCCCCCCACCCCTTGGTCGTGCAGACTCAACCCCCCCCCCCCACCCCTTGGTCGTGCAGACTCAACCCCCCCCCCCCCCCACCCCTTGGTCGTGCAGACTCAACCCCCCCCCCCCACCCCTTGGTCGTGCAGACTCAACCCCCCCCCCCCACCCCTTGGTCGTGCAGACTCAACCCCCCCCCCCCACCCCTTGGTCGTGCAGACTCAAACCCCCCCCCCCCCCACCCCTTGGTTGTGCAGACTCAACCCCCCACCCCTTGGTTGTGCAGACTCAACCCCCACCCCTTGGTTGTGCAGACTCAACCCCCACCCCTTGGTCGTGCATACTCAACCCCCACCCCCCACCCCCTGGTCGTGCAGACTCAAACCTGGTCGTGCAGACTCAACCCCCCCCCCTCCACCCCCTGGTCGTGCAGACTCAACCCCCCCCCTCCACCCCCTGGTCGTGCAGACTCAACCCCCCCCCTCCACCCCCTGGTCGTGCAGACTCAACCCCCCCCCCACCCCCTGGTCGTGCAGACTCAACCCCCCCCCACCCCCTGGTCGTGCAGACTCAACCCTGGTAGTGCAGACTCAAACCCCCCCCCCCCACCCCCTGGTCGTGCAGACTCAACCCACCCCCCCCACCCCTTGGTCGTGCAGACTCAACCCACCCCCCCCACCCCTTGGTCGTGCAGACTCAACCCACCCCCCCACCCCTTGGTCGTGCAGAGGTCCCCCCCCCACGGTCGCGCAGAGTTCCCCCCCCCCACGGTCGCGCAGAGTTCCCCCCCCCCACGGTCGCGCAGAGTTCCCCCCCCCCCCCACGGTCGCGCAGAGTTCCCCCCCCCCCCCACGGTCGCGCAGAGTTCCCCCCCCCCCCCCACGGTCGCGCAGAGTTCCCCCCCCCCCCACGGTCGCGCAGAGTTCCCCCCCCCCCACGGTCGCGCAGAGTTCCCCCCCCCCCCACGGTCGCGCAGAGTTCCCCCCCCCCCCACGGTCGCGCAGAGTTCCCCCCCCCCCACGGTCGCGCAGAGTTCCCCCCCCCCCACGGTCGCGCAGAGTTCCCCCCCCCCCACGGTCGCGCAGAGTTCCCCCCCCCCACGGTCGCGCAGAGTTCCCCCCCCCCCACGGTCGCGCAGAGTTCCCCCCCCCCCACGGTCGCGCAGAGTTCCCCCCCCCCCACGGTCGCGCAGAGTTCCCCCCCCCCCACGGTCGCGCAGAGTTCCCCCCCCCCACGGTCGCGCAGAGTTCCCCCCCCCCCACGGTCGCGCAGAGTTCCCCCCTCCCCACGGTCGCGCAGAGTTCCCCCCCCCCACGGTCGCGCAGAGTTCCCCCCCCCCACGGTCGCGCAGAGTTCCCCCCCCCCCCACGGTCGCGCAGAGTTCCCCCCACGGTCGCGCAGAGTTCCCCCCCCCCACGGTCGCGCAGAGTTCCCCCCCCAGACCTGGGTGACCTGACTGGGTGACTGGGTGACCTGACTTACCTGACCTGGGTGACCTGACTGACCTGACTGACTGGGTGACCTTACTGACTGGGTGACCTGACTGACTGGGTGACCTGACTGACTGGGTGACCTGACTGACTGGGTGACCTGACTGACCTGGGTGACCTGACTGACCTGGGTGACCTGACTGACCTGGGTGACCTGACTGACCTGGGTGACCTGACTGACCTGGGTGACCTGACTGACCTGGGTGACCTGACTGACCTGGGTGACCTGACTGACCTGACTGACCTGGCTGACCTGGCTGACCTGACTGACCTGGCTGACCTGACTGACCTGGCTGACCTGACTGACCTGGCTGACCTGACTGACCTGACTGACCTGACTGACCTGGCTGACCTGACGGTGGGTGGGTGACCTGACGGTGGGTGGGTGACCTGACGGTGGGTGGGTGACTTGACGGTGGGTGGGTGACTTGACGGTGGGTGGGTGACTTGACGGTGGGTGGGTGACTTGACGGTGGGTGGGTGACTTGACGGTGGGTGGGTGACTTGACGGTGGGTGGGTGACTTGACGGTGGGTGGGTGACTTGACGGTGGGTGGGTGACTTGACGGTGGGTGGGTGACTTGACGGTGGGTGGGTGACTTGACGGTGGGTGGGTGACTTGACGGTGGGTGGGTGACTTGACGGTGGGTGGGTGACTTGACGGTGGGTGGGTGACTTGACGGTGGGTGGGTGACTTGACGGTGGGTGGGTGACTTGACGGTGGGTGGGTGACTTGACGGTGGGTGGGTGACTTGACGGTGGGTGGGTGACTTGACTTTACGGTGGGTGGGTGACTTGACTTTACGGTGGGTGGGTGACTTGACTTTACTGTGGGTGGGTGACTTGACGGTGGGTGGGTGGGTGACCTGACTTTACTGGGTGGGTGACTTGACTGACACTGGGTGGGTGACTTGACTGACACTGGGTGGGTGACTTGACTTGACTGACGCTGGGTGGGTGACTTGACTTGACTGACGCTGGGTGGGTGACTTGACTTGACTTTACTGTGGGTGGGTGACTTGACGGTGGGTGAGTGGGTGGCTGACTTGACGCGGGTGGGTGACTTGACGGCGGGTGGGTGACCTGACTTTACTGGGTGGGTGACCTGACTTTACTGGGTGGGTGACCTGACTTTACTGGGTGGGTGACCTGACTTTACTGGGTGGGTGACCTGACTTTACTGGGTGGGTGACCTGACTTGACTGGGTGGGTGACCTGACTTGACTGGGTGGGTGACCTGACTTGACTGGGTGGGTGACCTGACTTGACTGGGTGGGTGACCTGACTTGACTGGGTGGGTGACCTGACTTGACTGGGTGGGTGACCTGACTTGACTGGGTGGGTGACCTGACTTGACTGGGTGGGTGACTTGACTTGACTGACACTGGGTGGGTGACTTGACTTGACTGACACTGGGTGGGTGACTTGACTTGACTGACGGTGGGTGGGTGACTTGACTTGACTGACGGTGGGTGGGTGACTTGACTTGACTGACTGTGGGTGACCTGACTGTGGGTGACTTGACTTGACTGACTGAGCAGAGTTTGTCCAGACTGCTTGCTTGCTTGTCCTGCACATGCGGCCGGGCAGGAGGTCGGGATGCCAGGCGAGCCAGTGCCAGACTCCAATCACTTCAGCTCCCGACCTTCGCAGTGTCTTGTGCTCCCCAGCATCAGAAGAGGCTGCCTCCTCAGCTCCTTGACGCTGCGTGACGTCATGAGCGTCATGTTGGCATGGCAATGTGGCATCATTTGACACGGCGCGGCCATTGCAGTTGGAGGAGGAAAATAAGGACCATAGAAGCTGCAACACGCTGCTGAAGCACCCCGCCAGCGGCTAAAATGCGGTCGCCCATTTGTCGAGGACTGTACATAATTATAAAATTATTACAAAATTCCGACGTAGTCTTCATCCAGTAATATCCACTCCAATCTGATGCAGTGTCACCAAATAGACAAGAGAAAAAGACAATTAATATGTTATACCAGTTTAAATCATAAATACAAAGGCCAGGCATAAACATTCAATTAGTGTAGATTGGCTACAATTCAACCAACCAAATGGTTCACTGAAAAAACATAATATTGGGGAGATTCTTAAAGTGCATAACTAATTACATAATATATTTTTATACATTAAACAATTTTGTTTACAGTTCAGGCTCCATTGGGATTAGAAATGTTACCAATATACATACAAAGAAATAGTGGAAAATATTATGACATGTTGAACTTACTGTGTTTTACTTATTTGTACCATGTAAGCAAAGGTTGATAGACAGACACAAATTAAACTAGAAACACTCCTAACTCAATATCTGCATTACTTCCCTTTTGGAATCCGAGTTTTTAATTTATGTACAGATAGGAAGAAATGCAGGCACTCAAATAATAATGGTAGTGGAATGGTACTTTTAGCTGCCGGTGCTCTGTATCAAAGGGAGTCCAGGGGTCCCAGGAGAAGCTAGGTATGCAGAAAAGAAGCAGGCACACAGGCTTAAGCCTGCGATCTTGCTTCTTTTCTGCATTTTTAATTTATGTATCCAGTATGTCTCTTTTTTTAGTTAGGTCTGTGACGGGCAAGGGTAACTGGCTTTATAATAAAGGTTAAGCCCTCTGGTTGCCTGGGGGTCCCTAGCAGCTATCCAGCACTATAAGACAGGGACCAGGGATCTTTATATGCAAAGTTAATGTGTCCCTGCTTTTTTCACTTTCCATGTTCCCTTTGTCCCAGACTCCGTAAACTTGCTGTGTGTAAGTTTTAGGTGGAATATTGGGGTAAGAACACAATTATTTTGTTTGCAGGAGTTCGGGGGCTGGAGCTACCGTTGGTACCTTAATTCTACCTGGCGAGCAGGCATGTTTTGCCGGTATGCTAGTAGAATTACACCGGGGCTGTCCAGCGTCCCCCAGACTCCTGGCTTTTGAGCCCCGGTATCTCAGTCCTAAGTCCCTTGCAGTCATGAGTCTCCCCATGTATTAAAATATGTTTTCCAATGTTGGATACATTTATTATAAGGCTCTATGCAGTCTTCCTGAACATAGTTACATAGTAGATGAGGTTGAAAAAGACATATGTCCATCAAGTTCAACCTATGCTAAATTTAGACTTGACTAATTTAGACAACAGATACTTTATCCTATATCTATACTTCCTTCCAAAAAACCCCAATGTCATATCATCCAAAGATATCTCATAAGGGGAAAAATAAATTCCTTCCTGACTCCAATTATTCCCTGGATCAACATTCTTCCCATGTTTACTTATTAGGTATATCCCTGTATACCTTTCGTTTATAAAAAGATGTCCAACCTTTTTTGTGAAGATAACCAAATAAGAAATGCAATCCCCAGCGCAATAATGATATAAATACCAGATCCCACTGTCCATAAAGATGAATCAAGTCCCAAAATGTTCAATCATTTGCTGTAATTCAGATGCGACTTCCCCAGGTAAACTTAAATGTTTATATAGTCCTAAACATCCACGACCTCATGCACTATTAACAATACCGCACTTTTCTGTTTCTCAATCTCTGGGGAACTGTTTTGGTGCATGGTGGCTGATACTTATCTGAAGGAGCTGGTCAGAGCAGATCGAACACAGCCGGAGTACCAAGTGGGGTTCGTGAATCTCGGGGTGAAGTCGTTGATCAAAGCACAGCTCATATCCACTGCATGTATCAAGAGTATTTCTTGAGGATTACCATTGACCACGAAGTCACATCTGAATTACAGCAAAGGATTGAACATTTTGGGACTTGATTCATCTTTATGGACAGTGGGATCTGATATTTATACAATTTTTTGCGCCGGGGATTGCATTTCTTGTTTGGTCATTGTTTTGTAACAAGTTCCCTGAGAGAACTTGTATATGAAAATCCCCTTGGCAGCCATTCCTATTTTATTCACCCATCATAATGAATTTCTTCTGTACACATTCTTTTATATAATCACACGATTGATGTGCACTAGACACTGTTTTTTCACCTTTAAAGGTTTACTATTTAGGTTAAGCGCTTGTTGTAAGATTTAGTTAGTGGTTCTGTTTTTTTGTGAAAATATCTATTGTATCTGCCATCACAGGCTCCATGGGTAATGAATTCCACATTTTAACTGCCCTTACTGTAAAAAACACTTTCCTTTGTTGCTGGTGAAATCTCCTTTCTTCCTTCTTAAGGGATGGCCCCGAGTCCTTTGTACTGCCCTTGGAATGAATAGTTCTTTTCAAAGCTCCCTGTGCTGACCCCGAATATATTTGTATATAGTTATCATATCCCCTCTTGGACGCCTCTTTTCTAATGTAAATAAATCTAATTTAGCTAGCCTCTCCTCATAAGTTAGATTGTCCATCCCCTTTATTAATTTGGTGGCTCTTCTCTGCACTCTCTCTAGTTCCATAATGTCTTTTCTAAGGAGTGGGGACAAAAATTGTACTCCATATTCTAGGTGTGGTCTTACTAATGCTTTGTAAAGGGGCATACTTATGTTTACTTCCCTTCCATCCATTGGCGTTTGATGCAAGATAAGATCGTGTTTGCCTTTGCAGCTACTGCATGACTTTGGGCACTATTGCTAAGCCTGCTGTCTACAAGCACTCCTAAATCCTTCTCCATCAAGGATTCCCCCAATTTATTCCCATTTAATTTGTAAGTCGCCTTTTTATTCTTGCTTCCCAAATGCATAACCTTGCATTTATCTGTATTAAACCTCATCTGCCATTTACCTGCCCACGTTTCCAGTCTCTCCAAATCCTTCTGGAGAGAAATGACATCCTGCTCTGATTCTACTACCTTACACAATTTAGTATCATCAGCAAAGATGGAGACTTTGCTCTCGATACCAACCTCAAGGTCATTAATAAACAAGTTAAAAAGCAGTGGTCCCATTACCGATCCCTGAGGTACTCCAGTCAGGACCTTAGACCAACCTGAAAAAGTTCAATTTATTAAACCCTCTGTGGTTTATCCTTCAACCACTTTTCAATCCAGGTGCATATATTGTTACTGAGTCCCATTTGCTTTATTTTGTACTCCAACCTCTTTTGTGGAACCGTATGAAAAGCCTTTGCAAAATCTAAGTAAACCACATCAACTGCATTACCCTGGTCTAAATTCCTACTTACCTCCTCAAAGAAACAAATAAGGTTAGTTTAGCATGATCTATCCTTCATAAATCCATGTTGACTATTACTAATGATTTTGTTTTCCATTAGGTCTTCCTGAATATTATCCGTATTAAACCTTCAAGTAGTTCCCCACTATTGAAATCAGGCTTACAGGTCTGTAATTCCCCAGTTGTGATCTAGCTCCCTTTTTAAATATAGGCACCACATCTACTAAGTCGAGTCTAGTTTCACCTTTTGTTGTTTCTACTCTTGTTTTTTCTTCCCTATCTTTTTTTGGGTAGTGTCTTGGTTCTCTGGATGTATGTTCTTTTTTTTTTTTTCTTAAAATTTTGATAATGCCATTCATTTGTTTTTCTTTAGTGTCTCTCAGGAGACTATCTGTCATAATTTCTCTCTTGTCTATATGTGACCTATACCTGTTCGGTATATATGACGGATGATCATGCCATTTCGGGCGTGTATCCTAGATAGGAGACAAAATATGTTGAGATATATTTCTCAACTTCCTTTTTTCTTCTAATTTCTTTTTATGAACCCCCCTTTGTGTAATCCTCTTCATCACTTTTAAACGTTTTAGTTTTGGAGGCAATGATTCCTTTATCTAATGAGTCAATTTTCTTTTGTAAAGTCCCTGTTTTTAAAATCTACAGTTTGATCTATGTAAGTTTATGTAACTGTATTTGTAACATGTATTATTTGTCTTAACTCTGTGCCCAGGACATACTTGAAAACGAGAGGTAACTCTCAATGTATTACTTCCTGGTAAAATATTTTATAAATAAATAAATGATCTAGTGGGCTGATTTTTATCTTTGATCTCATTAATTTTAGTATCCAATTTCAATAGGTTTTTCTTATGTTGTTTTATAAGGGCTTGCGAGCTTCTCTCTAGAATATTGTACCACTCTTTTGGAAAGTCCTCATCCTCCAGATAAAAAGAGGGATCTTTCTAGAGTTTGATGATGTTTTAATTGTATGGAAAGGAGACTCAGAGCTTTCAGCATTTCATGAGGCAGATTAACACTAATAATGTTATTTTAAGATTCACACAACAATTTCGCTATAAGTCAATCGACTTTCTGGATCTTACCATTTATGCAGAGGACGGGAAGTTAAAGAGTAAGACATTCTTCAAGCCTGTAGAAACAAATAATTTTATCCTTAAGAGTAGTTGTCACCACACGAAATGGGTTGACTGCGTACCCTATTGCCAGTTTAGGAGGCAAAAAAGAAATTGCTCAGACAAAGGATTTGTTAGTCTACTTTTTTTTTTTTAAACAAAGGTTCTTGGATCGTGCCCATACGCATGAAAAATTAGACGAAGCTCTAAATAGGACATGCCAAATAGAAAGAAAAGATCTGATCAAAACAAAATCAAAAACAAAATTTGAAAAAGCTGAAAAGAGTTTTGAGTGGGCCTTTCTCACCAACTACAACAAGGATGCTTTGAAGGTGAAACAAATAGTGAGAAAACACTGGCATAACATTAAAAATGATCCATGTTCCTGACATGCTAGGGGTTATATTCAGAAAATCGAAGAATATAAAAAACCAATTAGCACCAAGCGTCCTTGTGAGCACAGAGAATAAGGACAACTGGTTGAATCCAACAAAAAGGGTTTTATGGGTTTTTTTCATGCAAAGCATGCACGTTTAAAACATTAGTGAAACCCCATTTTTTAAATCAAACCCAGGCGAAATTTTCCAAATTAAGAGTCATATAATGCGTGTATCAGACTTGTTTACATATTGGAGTGCCCTTGCCCCCCAATATGTTGGGAAAACCTCCAGACCCCTCAAAGTAAGAATACTAGAACATCTGAGCAACATAAAAAGAAAAGTAGCAACACATAGCCTGTCAAGACATTTCGATCTTTGTCACCAAGCGGATACCACAGGTTTCAAGTACCAAGGGCTTTAAACAGATAAAGAAACATTGGGGAGGAGGGAACAGAGACACGGACCTAACTAAAAGAGACATACTGGATACATAAATTAAAAATGCAGAAAAGAAGCAGGCACACAGGCTTAAGATTAAGGTTCATCCCACTGGGTTACCCCTGATCAGTGTGTTGAGGTCCTAGACCTAGAGAGTCAGCTCTTGGACCTAGATGTCGGAAATGCATTGCTGTGACTGTGCAAATGATGCGACATTAAAGGTTTTTGTGTGTTTTGCCTTTCTCAGGGTGCTGGGACCAGGAGATTTCTAGGCTGTAAGTTTCAGGGTGGGTTTGCCGGAGAAAGTCTTTACAGAATGTAGCTATATATCGGGGTTCCAAAGTTACAGGATACTCCAAATATGTATCTGGGAATCAAGTGAGATTCTCAGATATAGCAAAGCACATTGCTCCGGGCAAACTACTACCCTGGAAACGTTCTTGCGACTCACCGCCAGGATTCCTGCTGCAGTATAATCCAGACGAGGTAAACGGGGAATGAAGGGGTTAATGTATACCTGCAACATACAGGGGGTCCCTAGTGTAAAGAGTGATGCCCAGGTATCCTGAACATAGTATAACGGTTCAGAGGTGCTCCAGCTATATGATAAAGCTGTGAGTGGTTTTTGTGTGTAAAAAGTTTAAAGTCATTTCTAGAGTGTGGCAAGAATAAGGCTAGTGAGTGTAGGCAGTATATCCCCTTACTCCCACCTGACACCAGAATGGGACTTAAACATTTTTTTATCACACAAGATACAGGACACAGTATATTTGATTAAAGAGTTATGTTTAATCTGTACATTATATACTGATAACCTGTCAATGAACTGTGGGATTTCCAAGTGACCATATTGCTACTAAGTTTGGTGTCTGTGGGTCTGTGCGGTGTCTGGACTTGAAAGCCTCAGGGATGCCAAGGTGTTAGAACAGGTGGGGTACTGTAGTTACACTTGAGTACCTCCGTCTTGGGCTAACAGGGCTTTCCGGCCACCATTTTCCAGAGCCCAGACACTGTTGAGCCTGGAGCCATGGAGGGCTCAATATGCTAAGAGGCAGAGGTGCCAGGTTGGCGCATGCCTTTTAGCAGAATGAAAAACGGTACCCACCCTGCTTTACCATACCGGCAAATCGGTGATTGGCTGGCAGGGAATTCCCACACTCTGATAGGCTTGTGAATGGGAAACTGACAACCATAAGAAACCTCGCAGCCACGCAGGAGTGGAAATTCCAAGCGCCAAACCATCCGTGGCAAATTCAAAGATTTTGAGTGAGAAACGTTTCTAGGTCCCACTTTTCGAGAGCATAGTGGTCGTGACTGGCATTGCATGTCGTAATCCGTTCCAGGACTTTCGTGAGTACCTACCGGTCATAGGAAAGGGCTCCTACAGAGGTCATGTTTGAGAATTTAGTTTAAAGGACAATTTTATTCGTTGGCTCCGTTCCCTGTAAGTGTGTTAACTGTAACGTGTATTACATTGTGTGTGTCTTTTCCTGAAATAAATTACAATTTAATTTACCTCCTTGCGTTACTCAATCAATGATCCCGGTATATAAAGGTGTTGAAAAACCTGGTCTTCCGTGACAGGCTTATTTACTGGTGGCAGTGGTTGGATCGGTTGAGCTTGTGTTCTAAAATCTTGCAGGGTCTTATAACAGCGGGAAACTCGAAGATTGCGAGCTCCCAAAATAAGTGGTAATGTACACATGTTTCACAAGGCACAGAAAACACAGGTTCTCTTTTCCCTTAGCTTAGTGCCTGCGGGCGAACATGGACAAGCGATTAGGTCCGTACCGGTCATGGGACCGAGCCAAGATTGTTTCCCATTGTGACAGCTATGGGCTACAGATGGTCAGTCAAAGACACAGCTGGAGGAGGACTTGGAGTTTCACGAAGCCAGTATTGCTTCACCAGAGTGAAATGTCACGAAGCCAGTATTGCTTCACCAGAGTGAAATGGCCCATCCAAGAAAAAACAAAAATAAAGTGCGCCAAATGGGAAGTAACTATGAATATGGGCTATGTACAAGAACAAAAAACAAAAGAACAAAAAACATGTGACATGAACCAGTCCGGCGCGTATAGGGTCTTGCTAACAAACATAGATGAGTAAGATAACCACAACCCAATGAATGACGCAGCTTCTTATAACAGGGAACCACAATCCCTGATAAGATCGTTACAGCAAAGACAAAAAAAGTTAGAAGCGCAGTCAAAATTGGGTAGTGGTAAAATTAGACACTTTTATTAAAAATCCTGTCCCAGGGATCACCCTCTAGGACAACAAAAACATAATGATCAATATATAGACAATAAAGTTTAAAAACTGTGCAGATGAAGCTGTTGTGCAATTGCATTCAATGGGTCTCCAAGGGGTTAAAAACGGGGAAATCCCGGTATAGAGTCAGAGTCCTGTAACGAGCATTGCTTCAACCCTGGGGTACCCCTCTATATTATAATTTGCCCGGGCAGCACACAGTTTACAGGACTCTGACTCTATACCGGGATTTTCCCGTTTTTAACCCCTTGGAGACCCATTGAGTGCAATTGCACAACAGCTTCATCTGCACAGTTTTTAAACTTTATTGTCTATATATTGATCATTATGTTTTTGTTGTCCTAGAGGGTGATCCCTGGGACAGGATTTTTAATAAAAGTGTCTAGTTTTACCACTACCCAATTTTGACTGCGCTTCTAACTTTTTTTCTCTTTGCTGAAATGGCCCATCATCTGCAGTTGCAGTGGTCACAAGTTAACCCGGGGTGCTGGAGGTTACTCCAGCCCCGGTGGAGAGTGAGGAGAGTGAGCGGCCACCCACAGGGATAATGGTGGAGGATTGATTCCTGGGAGTGTGGCAGTGTTATTCCCTGTGGCTACCGGACACCTCTGGCATCACCGCACTCCTTGCCTCATGGGTAGTGGGGGCTACCACAGATGAGTGGATTTGGATGCTTGCAGCAGTCCACAGAACAGCATCCCCCACCTCCCACCCGATCAACCGGGAGCAAGACTCCTCCCGAGTGGACTACCACAGTTTTAATAAATTTGTTGATGGCACCGGCAAGATCGACGGGTTTTTGAGAGACTTTGAGATCCAATGTCGACTGTACCGAGTGCCACAATGGGTTTTGCGATTAAACCCCTTATTATCCGGTGTGGCCAAAGAAACTCAGCAGGGTATCCCTCCTTAGGATGGTGATGATTGATTATAGCCATGTCAAAGCTATGTTGCTCACATAATATTCCCTCACCCCAGAAGTGTACCGGGGCATGTTCTGGGTGGGCGAGAAGTACCACCAGGAGTCCAAAGTCCGGTACGGGGCCTGCATGGCATTGCATGGGACCCAGTGGGTCGAGGGTTGTGGTTTCACCAAGTTCCACACACTATTGGACTTGATCTTCCAGGAGCAACTTTTGCAGCAGTGTCCCTCGAACGTGAGGGCATGGTTTTTTGACCGAAAACCTAAAACCCATGTGGAAGCTGCTAAAATGGCTGATGAATTTGTGACCAGTCGGGCTTTGATCGACAAAAAGGGGGCTACCAAAGACATGGCCACACCGGCCCGAGGAGCCAAAACTACACCTCAGTGGACGAACAAGACTGCAGCACAGGGCAGTGCACCCAAGGCTTCAGCGTTCAAGCAGGAGAGGAGGTGTTACTTGTGTAACAAAGTGGGTCACATCAGACCAGACTGTCCGGGCCGTGCAAAGTCCTGTGGACCCCAGCAGGGGCAACGCTCTCCAGCTGCGAGGCCGGGTGCCTGTATGCGACTGGCACACACACACACAGGAGCCAAGTACAGCCACCGGACCAGTCCAGAGAGGGACTTCCACGGAGAGACCGAGGGACATCAGATTGCTGCAGGCAGGATGCAGTCCAACGAAGTCCAGCAGAAGCATCTATGCACAGTGACCATCGGAGATCGCCAAGCAGCCGGCTTGCTTGACTCCGGTGCCACTGTTACCCTGGCCAACCTAATATGGTCCAGCCAGAGGATTTGCGTCCGGGCACCGGGATGCAAGTGACCATACCAGACGGTGGACCGCAGTCCATCCAGGTTGCCCAGGTCTTTCTTGATTGGGGTGCCGGACGTGGCATCAAGGAGGTGGGGGTATTGCCCGTGTTAGATCACGAGGTTCTCCTTTGCAATGACTTGAGCATGTAACATGCATTTTAATGCAGAGCTGGCTCCTGTTGCAGCAATTTACCAGGAGTCAGTCATCAGGCGTTGCACCTCAAGGATCCACCTCCCCCCTGAATTTGGGACCAAAAGTTTCCGGGGTCTCTGAGGAGACCAGGCCGGTATGCCAGGCGCGACAGTGTACTGACTTACCTTCCCCTTTACCTGCTCCCCTTCTCCCTGACTTAGAGACTAAGGATGGGTGGCCAGAATTAGGGGAACAGTTTAGGGATGCTGTGAGGTCCGATCCAAGCTTGGAGAGCATGAGGCTTCGGGCATCCGAGTCCAACTCATGCAATGGGTCAGAACGTTTCTCATATCACCGTGGGCTCTTATACAGAGGGCAGATGGCTATGGGTTTAGATAGGGTCTGTACCGGTAGGCGACAGCTAGTGGTACAGAGGGAGTATAGGCAACAGTTGTTACAGGTATAGAAAAGAAAAAGTAGCGCCAACCAACTACCAAGGTACACAACAATAAAAATGTAGAAAATATATATTATTACAGAATGATCCAGTGTCTGAAGAGTCCTGCTGCTAGTCCAGGGAGGTGATTCCAACACCTCCAAAATAACTTGTATAGAAAAAGGGAGATTCTCCAGCGCATAGGCTCAGTTCACCATCCCAAGCGGGTATATGCGGGAGAAAACAGACAGACACACAGAACAAAACAAAAGGTATAATATCAGTATGAACTATCAAAATACTGCAGAACCTCACTAACTAACAGACTCACACTTACATGGTGAGTAATTATACAATTCTAACGTACTCTTCATTAAGTAATATCACCAAATAGACAAGAGAAACAGACAATTGGTGTAGATTGAAATGTAGCCAACCAAATGGTTCACTGAAAAACCATAATGATATTGGGGAGATGTCACGGGAGACCAGGTTTGATCAACACCTTTTTATACCGGGATCATATGATTGAGCAAAGCAAGGAAGTAAAATAAATTATAATTTATTTCAGGAAAAGACATACACACAATGCAACACAATTTGCATGTAACTGCTCAGGTATAACACCGGGTGCTCTCCCTCCTCCCCCACTTGACTAAAAACAGCACCGATAATCGAAGGCATCGGTCTGCAACAAAATTTCTTTGAATAATACGGGGCAGCCAGGATCGGTGCACTGGCCAGCGCTGCCTTGAGAGCCTGAAAAGCTGTTTCACAGGCAGGAGTCCAGGCCACCAGAACTGGGAGTCGCTTCTGTGTCAGGTCTAACAAGGGTTTAACCACGGCGCTATATTGTGGAACACACTTCCTATAGTACCCAGCGGTGCCTTTTGAGGACTGGCCACTGCACTATAGCCTCAACGTTATCTGGTTCAGGCTTGAGGTGACCTCTGCCCACCCTGTGCCCTAGATACAAGACCTTTGCCATACCTATTAAACACTTGGTGGGTTTCAGTGGGAGCCCTGCTTCCCTAATTCTGCTCAGCACCACTGCGACATGAACTAGGTAACTGTCCCATGTCTCGCTAAACATTGCAATGTTGTCCAGGTATGCCCTTGCAAAACTCTGCATCCCTTCCAGTAACCTATTGGAAAGTAGCCGGGACATTCTTCATCCCAAATGGCATCACTAAAAATTCATAGAGGCCACTTGGAGTAATGAATGCTGACTTCTCCTTAGCCTCCTGGGTCAGCGGGATCTGCCAATACCCTTTGCTCAGATCCATGGTGGTCAGATACTTTGCCCCGTGAGCTCATCTAATAGCTCGTCCCATGTGGAGCATGGGATAAGCATCTGACACTGTTCCCGCATTGAGCTGCTGGTGGTCCACACAGAATCGTGTGGTTCCATCCTTCTTAAGCACTAGGACAACCGGACAAGACCAAGGGCTCTGAGACGGTACAATTACCCCTAGTGATGTGTTCTGCCCGGCTTGTCCGTGAACAGAACCCTATACTGCTCTAACATAGACCTCACTGTACCTTCTGCTGCTCACTGAGCTGCGACCCTATCTTAACCTGCTCTACTGTGCCCCCTGCCTAGATTCCCCTAGCAGGTCAGGCAGAGCATTGCTCGCTGGGTCCCCCATTGGTGGGCTGCAAATAGCCAGCACTGATGCCACACTCCATGCAAAATACTCCTTAAGCATATTGATGTGATAGGTCTTATTTCTTCCTGTCTCTCCATCTAACTGCACAACATAGTTGCACTTTCATCTTTCTGAGAACCGTGTACAGTCCAGACCAGGCAGCCATTAATTTGTTCTGCCGAGTGGGCTTTAGAAGAATTACTTGCTATCCTGGGATGAATGATCTGCTACGGGCATTCTGGTCATACCAAGCTTTCTGCTTGGTCTGAGCCTCCCTGAGATTAGCCTGTGCCAACCCCATTAGCATTCCTAGCCGGTCTGAAGCATCCGTATTAGTAGTCTTCCCTTCCCAACCCTCACGGAATAAGTCAAGGGGTCCCCGTAGCCTGCGACCATATAGCAGCTCAAAGGGAGAGAGCCCGGTAGATTCTTGCTGTACCTCTCGGTATGCAAACAGTAAGTGCTGTAGGTGAATCTCCCAGTCCTTCCCTTCAGCTTCCATAAAAGCTTGCGGCATTTACTTCAGGGTACCATTGAACCTCTCACATAGCCCGTTGGTCTTGGGGTGTGTAACAGGGACTTATCCCTGTTAAAGAAACTTGCCTCTAATCCAGCAGTGTGCTGGTTAATTGCATACCAGCAATTAACCAACTCCACCTGGCTGATTAGAGCTCTCTCAGAAAAAGCCTGTTCCAAGAAACAGGAAGAAGATTTTCTTTAGTCCACACTGGACTGACCAGAGGCACAGATGTCTTGAGCTGCAGAAGGACTGGACTATATGCTGATAGCAAGACAAGGGGACTAGCAAATCTAGAGATACCTGGACAGACATTGCCTTAGCACACAAGGGTGCTGACCCAGGAGAGCAGAGAGGCTTTCCCCTACAGCTACATGAAACAGATAAGACTTTCTTATGAGACTGTTATATATCTGTATATATGTATATATATTTGGGCTGGTAATTAGCTTAGCTAACCACCCAGTTAGAGAGGGCTGGACTACATGTGTAGATATTCTCCAAAGTGGAGTAGGTTTTTTTTTGCTTGGAGGTTTTTGCTGTGTTAAAGGGACAGGCGCCATAAAGCCTAATTTTAGTTTCACTTTAAACGGTCTCTATTGCGTACCTCTGAACATGTCTCTTACAGGGTGATAAGGGGTCGTGTGCTGGTGCTTCACCCCGCACGCATCCCAGAGACCCTGTAGAAATTCACTCATGAATTGTAATCCTTGATCGGTTAGAATCTCACTTGGGAAACCTACTCTAGTGAATATGACTAACAATGCTTTTGCTACTGCACTGGCATCGATGGTGGCAAGGGCTATAGTCTCAAGGTACCGGGTGGCAAAATCCACCACCATATGTAACGCTTGTCAGACCAACTGGGGTTCATGAGGGGTCCCACTATGTCCATAGCTACCCTCTGGAAAGTTCCCAGACTACCTGTTGTGGGTTCAGAGGTGCCCTCACAAGATCACCCGCCTTACCTACTCGCTGGCAGGCATCACAGGACCAACAGAAATCTGCCACAGCCCCATATGCCCCTGGCCAGTAGTAACACTGTAACAGCCGTGCTCTCATCCGAATGACCACCTGATGCCCCGCTAGTGGAATGGAGTGGGCTACCTGTAACAACTTGTATAGAAAAAGGGAAGTCCTCCAGCGCATAAGCTCACTTCACCATCCCAAGCAGGTATATGTTGGAGAAAACAGACAGACATACACTGGCGACACACTTTATTCGAGCTTGGCTAGTCCCACGAATTCGGGTATACCCGGGTGTATTGAGGTTTGTGACTGTTTTCTGCCCGAGTGCATTGAGGTATTTTCCAAGCAGGGATTGAAGCATTTTATTCCCGCTGGCTGCAATAATGCACAGTATATATATATATATACTGCATTACAATTCATGAATTTATGCCATCTGGTAGACACGCGAAGCATTGCAGCCTATTAAATCCTAATCATTATCATTTAACAGATCAGCCGCCCATCAGCCAGGCATGAACCCAGGCTGGGAAGGCAAATGCAACGGGGCTTGTCAGAGGTGAGGAGTGGCGCATTCCAGGTATCTGCCAGGTACATACCGGGTATTTGCTCGAATAAAGTGTGTCGGTGCAGTACAGAACCAAACAAAAAGGTATAATATCAGAGTGTACTCTCAAAATACTGCAGAACCTCACTAACTAACAAACTCACACATACATGTGCAGAACCACACTAGAGTTGTGGTAGCGATACACTACTACTGGCACAGTTCCAGTTATCTGACACATTAGTGTCATGACCAATTTTTATCCTCTTCTATGCACAATTTATTTTAATAGTAAATTTGAATAAAAATAATTTTAACAATTACATATACCACTAGCGATAATTGAGTGCTACTTTAACTGAGTTATTTTTCTTTTGGTTCATTATCAATACAATTCTCATTCAAGCACCTTATCCATATTACTATATACTTACCTTTTAGTTGAGCAGGGGTTCATTTACCTTCCCTTTCCCTCCCTCACCTTTCCCACGGTAAATATAGTACTTAATTATGCATTCCTTTGTTAATTTGTCATAATATAAATGTATAATTATATCCTTTGGTGATCTCCCCCATGTCAGAAGAGGGGTTTATAGTGCTCTTTCTATAAGATGGGTATATATTTGTATTGTTATGCATGATCCACTATATAGATTTGTAGACTCTATTTACCATACAGTAGGGACTGTCATTTTTTTTTACAGAGGGAGAATCTCATGAATCATTTATTGTGGTGAGAGATTTGGTTTTTAATTTTAATTGATCTGAATTTGAATCAGCCAATAGGGAGTCAGGAACTCATTTATTAGTATTATGCGATGTGGATAATGGCAGAACCCCATGACGAAGCTTGAATCTATGAGCGAAACGCGTAGAGTCCAGAGCAGGAGAGGAACATCCGGTCAGAGAGGGAACTCTGCTAAGGGTGACTGTTGTTTCCGGGTGGCTGTATTAGGAAGCAACACCAGCCAGCATCAAGGAGCTGCTCTGATCGGCACTGGAGAGGTGGTGAGACTGCCACCATTCTGCACTGTTTTATTCATTATTATTTGCCTTCAAAGAATGGACACCTTGTAAGTGCACATTCTGGAGGAGTGTTTTTACTGTTTAGAAACCGTGAGTTCAGATACAGTATCTTGTGAAAAAGAGAAGCGCAAAAATAAAAAAACAAATGACAATAAGGCTTCTCTGTGCTGCTTTACATAAACAGTCTCTAAAAAACCTTGTACAAGTGTTGATAAGTGGAAAAAAATAAAGCGCAATAGAGTAATAACCACACAAAATACCAAATATGAAAAAATCCCAGTGAATTTGTATTTAAGTGAATTAGTGAACAAATCACTCACATTGATGTTTACAGGAGAAAGTCTGATCACGTTTCACTCTCTCTTCAAAAAATCATAAAGAGGACATAGCGTGATACAGTTTATTGCACATGCAATTAAAATGAAATGGGGTTAGGACACACTCACATTCTCCCAAACTTTTAAGCGCAATGTGTGCTTTAAGGGCACACTCTCGCCTCTCTGGGGCTCCCGAAATCCTCCGGAATGGGAGGTCCTGATTTATAGTCTCGCGCCTCAGACTTGGATCCTCTGATCCTCGTGGTCAAAGGCGCCGTCATCAGCACTTCCGCGTCTGCACACGCAGCAGGTTCGGTGGCTTGCAAGTGACAGGGCTCTTCCTCATTGGCTACGGGATCCTCAGAGTGTAAAAAAAAAACCCTATGCGTTTCGCCTTTCATTCCAGTACGGCTTCTTCAGGGGTTGTGGATGCTTCTACTATGCTCTTGCAGTATATATAGGCACACTAATGAATATTTATCCAATAGTAAAAGGCGCTGAGGGTGTTGTTCTACTGATCCCTTGATTGGATCTTATTCTGTTCATATGACTAACAAACACACAAATGCTTATCGCTCTCCGACTATTCAATGTGTAGTATATTATAACTCATGGTGCATAGGGTAAAAAATAATGGATACATAAATCCAAAGGGGGGGGGGGTTTAGGCCCCCAGTGGAGCAAGAAACCCAGGGCTGCACTCACGAGAGAGTAGGAGGGACCACACAATATGTCCCGGGCCAATAGCCCTGAGCTACGCAACGCAAAACAAAAAAGGTTTATTATATATATATATATATACAAGGGAAAGGAAACATCAGGGGGTGTAGGGTAAATGGGTAAAGAGAAGTGCGTTAAAACATGAGGTGGGTAAGTGACCAGGGCAAAACAAAATCTCATATATCAGGTATACTAAAGGTACATTTGTATTCCCAGTATATATGACGCTGGAAGTACTGACTGATAAGAGGCTTGAATGGCCAGAGGAGCAGAGTATGTACCTTTGTAACAGCTAGCAATCAGGTAAGGTACATGGGGGTAGTCTAAGCACTTCTCTTTACCCATTTACCCTACACCCCCTGATGTTTCCTTTCCCTTGTATATATATATATATAATAAACCTTTTTTGTTTTGCGTTGCGTAGCTCAGGGCTATTGGCCCAGGACATATTGTGTGGTCCCTCCTACTCTCTCTCGTGAGTGCAGCCCTGGGTTTCTTGCTCCACTGGGGGCCTAAACCCCCCCCCCCCCCCCTTGGATTTATGTATCCATCTGTTCATATGACAACAGAAATTCTAAAACGTTAAGGGAACTGGATTCAAACTTTAAACTAATAACTTTAATACAGTGAATTTAAATAAATAAACAATGTAATAGATTAAAATAATCCATATAAACTACCTAAACATAATAAGTTCATCATAATATGTCACTAAAATACAAAAGAAACAAATATTAGAGACATGCATACATCAATGCAGTACCAAATAGCAGCTTGAACCAATGGATAAAAACATTAAAAATAGTTAGAGGAGCGCAAAAAAGGCCTTTCACCTCTCTGTTTTGAAAATAATTTACTTTAAGAAACAATTTAAAAATACTTATACTAAAAAATCAGAATTTAACTTTATAAAAAGAATTAAATTTAAGCTGTTTGTTAAACAGCCATACTGTATATTAACAGGAAACAAATTTATTCTAAAAATTAGCTACTGTAAGTTCAAAATCAATGTTAAGACCCAATGGTTTTAAAGTTTTAAGTCTGTATATCCATATGGTTTCTCTTCTGGACAGATCTTTCTCTCTATTTCCCCCTCTCCAATTTTTTGAGACAGTCTATGCCCTTGAAAAGCAAACCCCCTGAATTAGACTTATGATATAATTTAAAATGTAAGGAGACATTGTGTTTCAAGACCTATACTGATATTATGTAGATGTTGTTCTAACATCCTAATTTTTAATGTTTTACATATTGTACGACGCACGGACATTCCAATTGATATATGATAAAATTGGAATTACAATTTATCAAATGTCTAATTGGAAAAGTCTCCTTAGTTACATGGGAACAAAACTCTTTAGCTCGATTTATCCCATTTGGACAAGCTTTACAGAGTAGACTTGTAAAGAAACCTTTTGGGTTAGTATCTAACCACATATCTTTAGCCCCATTATTTTCACAATTATCCTGCTTTGTTTTAACGACACTGGGAGCTAATTTATCTTTTAAATTAGGGGCTTTTGAAAATATTAGTTGAGGTTTTAAGGGTAAGAACTTTCCTAACAAAGGATCCCACTGTAAAATATTCCAATGTTTGTTGAGAATATCTTTTTATTTTCCCAGACTGTGTACTTACTATATTGTGTTACAAATGGGACCCAATTTTCTTTAAATTTTTCTTGTTTTCTCTTTTTAAATTCCTTATTTGTGGAGGGTATCTCTTCTCTTTTTAGGTTACTGACTCTTTTCATTGCGCAGTTTAGAAGTTCAGGATTATATCCCTTCTCTAAAAATCGATCTTTTAAAAGGGAAGATTGCTCTTCACATATCTGGTCAGATGTACAGTTTCTCCTAACTCGTCTTAGCTGTACATAGGGGATGTTGTTTAACCAATCCCTATGATGACAGCTTGTACGATCCACATATACATATGTTGCAATTTATAGATTTAAAATAAGTTTTGCACTTGACCTTTTGATTCTCAACATATAAGTGCAAATCTAAAAATTGAATGTAGTCTCTACTTACAGTATGTGTGAAGTGCAGATTCCAAACATGGCGTTTCCTTCTTTCTCTTCCTAAAGATCATCCACACGCATCGCTTATTACTGGATGCTACCATCATCTTACACATTGATTGTGACATGCTTATTATACTCATGTCCATGTGAGTCTAATGATTGCAGGTTTTTTCTATTCTCTCTCTTTTTTTTTTTTTTCAATATGCCTTGCTCCCTCATCCTCTTGCATTGCTATTTGTGAGACACTGGAACACTGGTTCTTTTGGAGGTCGAGTCGAAGGCAGACTATTTGATTTGTATATTTATTGAATTTATTTCACTTGGTCTGTGTTATTTTTACATTGATCCCTAACATACCCAGGACATACTTGAAAACGAGAGGTAACTCTCAATGTATTACTTCCTGGTAAAATATTTTATAAATAAATAACATTGTTTTATTAAGGAGCATTCCCACTTACCACTGGATGGGAGTATTACTCCGTTTATGTTATCACTTATACACATTGTCACTTTGGAGGTAAATATATAGTTTACTGAGGCGGGGGGTGAGGGACTGAGTGCTTTGCTGCTGGCAGGGGGGTGGCGGCGATGCGGCGGCCTGGGTGTAAGCGGCTGGAGGGGAGGCGGGGCGGGCCGGGTGTAGTTGTGTTGCGGCGAAGGGAGGGACTGAGTGCGGTGCAGCTGGAGGGGAGGCGAGGGGCCGGCGGCGGCGGGCCTCCCTGTACCTCACATCACAGTACCCCCCTGCATGACCCCCTGGTCCTCGTTTCCCCCCCCGGTCCTCGCCTCCTCCCCCCCAGGTCCTCATTCCCCTCCCCGTTACCCACCTTTCCTTGGTCCCTAGCACTCCCGCGGGTAAGGCGGTGAGTCGGGAGACAGTGCGGCGGCTATGTGTTAGGTGGCAGGTGATGCGGGAACCGGCACTCTTTCCCCCCCTCCCGTCCCTCGTTCCCCCCCCTCCCGTCCCTCGTTCCCCCCCTCCCATCTCTCATTCCCCCCCTCCCATCCCTCGTTTCCCTCCTCGTTCCCCCCTCCCGTCCCTCGTCCCCCCCCCCCCATCCCTCCCGTCCCTGTTTCTCACCCTCCCTCCCTTTTGGGTTAGTATCTAACCACATATCTTTAGCCCCATTATTTTCACAATTATCCTGCTTTATTTTAAGGACACTGGGAGCTAATTTCTCTTTTAAATTAGGGGCTTTTGAAAATATTAGCTGAGGTTTTAAGGGTAAGAACTTTCCTAACAAAGGATCCCGCTGTAAAATATTCCAATGTTTGTTGAGAATATTTTTTTTTTCCCAGACTGTGTACTTACTATATTGTGTTACAAATGGGACCCAATTTTCTTTACATTTTTCTTGGTTTTTCTTTTTAATTTCCTTATTTGTGGAGGGTATCTCTTCTCTTTTTAGGTTACTGACTCTTTTCATTGCGCAGTTTAGAAGTTCAGGATTATATCCCTTCTCTAAAAATCTTGTTTCCCCCCCTCCCGTCCCTGGTACCCCCCCCTCCCGTCCCTCGTTCCCCCCTCCCGTCCCTCGTTTTTCCCCCTCCCGTCCCTCGTTACCCCCCTCTCGTCCCTCGTTCTCACCCTCCTGTCCCTCATTCACCCCCTCCCGTCCTTGTTCCCTCCCCCCGTCCCATCCCTTGTTCCTCCCCCCTCCCGTCCCTTGTTCCCCCCTCCCATCACTCGTTCCCCCCCTCCCGTCCCTCGTTCCCCCCCCTCCCGTTCTTCGTTCCCCCCCCCCCTCCTGTCCCCCCCTCACTCCCATCCCTCATTCCCCCCTCACTCCCGTTCCTTGTTCCCCCCCTCCATCCCTCGTTCCTCCCTCCCGTCCCTCGTTACCCCCCTCCCGTCCCTCGTTACCCCCCTCCCATCCCTCGTTCCCCCTCCCTCCCGTCCCTCGTTCCCCCTCTCTCCCGTCCCTCGTTCCCCCTCTCTCCCGTCCCTCGTTCCCCCTCTCTCCCGTCCCTCGTTCCCCCTCTCTCCCGTCCCTCGTTCCCCCTCTCTCCCGTCCCTCGTTCCCCCTCTCTCCCGTCCCTCGTTCCCCCTCTCTCCCGTCCCTCATTCCCGCCCTCCCGTCCCTCGTTCCCCCCCTCCCGTCCCTCGTTCCCCCCCTCCTGTCCCTCGTTCCCCCCTCCCGTCCCTTGTTCCCTCCCTCCCGTCCCTCATTCCCGTCCCTCGTTCTCCCATCCCTCGTTCTCCCGTCCCTCGTTCCCGTCCCTCGTTTTCCCATCCCTCGTTCCTGTCCCTCGTTCCCCCCCCCTCACTGCCGTCCCTCGTTCCCCGCCCCTCGTTCCTGTCCCTTGTTTCCCCCCTAACTCCCGTCCCTCATTCCCCCCTCGTTCCCCCCCCTCACTCCTGTCCCTCGTTCCCTCCCTCCTGTCCCTCGTTCCCCCCCTCCCATCCCTCGTTCCCGTCCCTCGTTCCCATCTCTCGTTCCCGTCCCTCCTTCTCCCGTCCCTCCTTCTTCCGTCCTTCATTCCCCCCCCCTCCCGTCCCCCCCTCACTCCCATCCCTCATTCCCCCCCCTCACTCCTGTCCCTCGTTCCCCCCCTCCCATCCCTCGTTCCCCCCTCCCGTCCCTCGTTCCCCCCTCCCGTCCCTCGTTCCCCCTCCCTGCCCTCGTTCCCCCTCCCTCCCGTCCCTCGTTCCCCCTCCCTCCCGTCCCTCGTTCCCCCTCTCTCCCATCCCTCGTTCCCCCCCTCCCGTCCCTCGTTCCCCCCCTCCCGTCCCTCGTTCCCCCCCCTCCCGTCCCTCGTTCCCGTCCCTCGTTCCCCCCCTCCCGTCCCTCGTTCCCTCACTCCTGTCCCTCGTTCCCTCCCTCCCGTCCCTCGTTCCCCCCCTCCCATCCAACGTTCCCGTCCCTCGTTCTCCCGTCCCACGTTCCCGTCCCTCGTTCCCGTCCCTCGTTCTTCCGTCCTTCGTTCTCCCGTCCCTCGTTCTCCCATCCCTCGTTTTCCCATCCCTCGTTCCCCCCCCTCACTGCCGTCCCTCGTTCCCTGCCCCTCGTTCCTGTCCCTTGTTCCCCCCCTCACTCCCGTCCCTCATTCCCCCCCCTCACTCCTGTCCCTCGTTCCCCCCTCCCATCCCTCGTTCCCTCCCGTCCCTCGTTCCCCCCCTCCCATCCCTCGTTCCCGTCCCTCCTATCCCTTGTTCCCGTCCCTCGTTCCCATCCCTCGTTCCCGTCCCTCCTTCTCCCGTCCTTCGTTCCCCCCCCTCCCGTCCCCCCCTGACTCCCATCCCTCACTCCTGTCCCTCGTTCCCCCCCTCCCATCCCTCGTTCCCCCCTCCCATCCCTCGTTCCCCCCTCCCATCCCTCGTTCCCCTTTCCCGTCCCTCGTTCCCCTTTCCCGTCCCTCGTTCCCCCCTCCTGTCCCTCGTTCCCCCTCCCTCCCGTCCCTCGTTCCCCCTCCCTCCCGTCCCTCGTTCCCCCTCCCGTCCCTCGTTCCCCCTCCCGTCCCTCGTTCCCCCTCCCTCCCGTCCCTCGTTCCCCCTCCCTCCCGTCCCTCGCTCCCCCTCCCTCCCGTCCCTCGTTCCCCCTCCCTCCCGTCCCTCGTTCCCCCTCTCTCCCGTCCCTCGTTCCCCCTCTCTCCCGTCCCTCGTTCCCCCCCTCCCGTCCCTCGTTCCCCCCTCCCGTCCCTCGTTCCCTTCCTCCCGTCCCTCGTTCCCTTCCTCCCGTCCCTCGTTCCCTCCCTCCCGTCCCTCGTTCTCCCCCTCCCATCCCTCGTTCCCGTCCCTCGTTCCCGTCCCTCGTTCTCCCGTCCCACGTTCCCGTCCCTCGTTCCCGTCCCTCGTTCTTCCGTCCCTCGTTCTTCCGTCCCTCGTTCTCCCGTCCCTCGTTCTCCCATCCCTCGTTTTCCCATCCCTCGTTCCCCCCCTCACTTCCGTCCCTCGTTCCCTGCCCCTCGTTCCTGTCCCTTGTTCCCCCCCCTCACTCCCGTCCCTCGTTCCCCCCCCTCACTCCCGTCCCTCGTTCCCCCCCCTCACTCCTGTCCCTTGTTCCCCCCCCCTCACTCCCGTCCCTCGTTCCCCCCCCCACTCCCGTCCCTCGTTCCCCCCCCCACTCCCGTCCCTCGTTCCCCACCCTCACTCCCATCCCTCGTTCCCCCCCTCACTCCCGTCCCTTGTCCCCCCCCACTCCAGTCCCTCGTCCCCCTCCCATCCCTCGTTCCCCCCCTCCCATCCCTCGTTCCCCCCTCCCTCCCGTCCCTCGTTCCCCCCCTCCCTCCCGTCCCTTGTTCCCCCCTCCCTCCCGTCCCTCGTTCCCCCCTCCCTCCCGTCCCTCATTCCCCCTCTCCCTCCCGTCCCTCGTTCCCCCCTCCCTCCCATCCCTCCCCCCTCCCATCCCTCCCTCCCTCCCTCCCGTCCCTCGTTCCCCCCCCTCCCTCCTGTCCCTCGTTCCCCCTCTCCCTCCCATCCCTCGTTCCCCCCTCCCTCCTGTCCCTCGTTCCCCCTCTCCCTCCCGTCCCTCGTTCCCCCCTCCTTCCCTTCCCTCGTTCCCCCCCCACCCTCTCGTCCCTCGTCCCTCCCCCCACCCTCCCATCCCTCGTTCCCCCCCCCCCACCCTCCCATCCCTCGTTCCCCCCCCCACCCTCCCATCCCTCGTTCCCCCCCCCCACCCTCCCGTCCCTCGTTCCCCCCCACCCTCCCGTCCCTCGTCCCCCCCCCACACTCCCGTCCCGTTAAAGTGGATAAATAGAGATGAAGGGAGAGGACATGAGGGGAAGGGAGGGGGGTGGAATGTGGGAGAGGAGGGGGCAGTTTTGGAGAGAGGTGGGGGGGAAGAGGATCCTTGGTAAAGAGAGAGAGTGGTGGTCCAGAGGGAGGACCAAAAGGAGGAGGAAATAGGAAAGGGACGGGAGCAAATAACCAACCCCACCCCCTCCACCCAGCCCCCACATAGACCAGCCCAAACCGTGCCATCTTCAGCAGCCTAATATTTTTATTATCCGGTTAAGAACCTTTATCCTCTATTAGTTTACACCTGTTTCTAAGGAACCTTTATCCTCTATTAGGCTGCGCTTATAGTGCTGGCGACAGCGACGCCGCGTCAAAACAAATGCATTGCCGCCATCGCGTGCACTTATAGTAAGTGCGATGTGAAGGCTGGTTGCGATCGCTGAAAGTCATCTCAATTTGATTTTTCCAGCGACCACAGCCTGACGTCACCGTCGCGTCGCCATCACTATAAGCGTAGCCTTGGTTTACACCTGTTTCTAATCTGGAGCCAGAGCTCCCAGATTTTGTAGGACTGGTCGGTGGACTGTTTTTACTGGGCTGTTAATTTTTCCATTGTCATGACCTCATTTATTCTTATAGTGAGAGTTCTTCTTGAAGGGGGGTTTGTTTTTTTCCAAGCCGCCGCTAGCAGCGGTTAGGATAAAAGAGATCAATCACCCCATGGGAGCTGAAAGATTTTCTATAGGTTTTGCTATCAGAAAAGTCAACAGGTCTATAGGAATTCTCAGTTCAGATACCTCCTGGATTATATTCTGGACCGTAGTCCAGAAATTCTGGATTATCGGGCATGTCCACCATACAGTATGTGAGCCATGTCTTCTCTTAGGCCACACCCTCTCCTACATATATCAGGTAATCCAGGAAATATCTGACTCGGCCTACTAGGAGTTAGGTACCATTGAAATAGGATTTTATAAATATTTTCCTTTATTGTGCAAATTGAAGTTTTAGCTCCCGTCTCCCAGATATCCTCCCAGTCCTCCCTATCTATCTCCACAATGAGGTCTTCCACCCATTTTAGCATGTAATTATGATCTGGTGTATCCTCTGGCGATTCTATTCCTAAATATATTCCCAATATCAGGCCCCTCTGATAGGTGCCATTTTGCAATATGTTTCGAATGTGGAAAGCTCACTCTATGAGAAATTGCTAAAAGAAAGTGTCTAATCTGCAGAAAATTAAAAAGCTGAAGGCCTTGCGTTTGATATTTGTTTTGGAGCTCCTGGAAGGACATGATCCTCCCCTTTTCCACCAAGTCAGCTGCTGTCTTGATATTAAGATTTTTAAGTTGGAAGAATTGCATTTGAGAGCATCCTGGGGGGGATCTGGATTATTGAATATGAGTGTTATCTGGGATGGCATGGATGCTAATGCAAATTTCTTCTTATTTTTAGACCACATGTTCCACTTGCACCTCATCGATCCCAAATCAAACCTTCGAACATGCGTCTCCCTGGATACTGTGGACCACAGAGCCGCTGTTAGAGACAGAGGCCTTGCATAGTAAGCTTCAATTCCTAGCCAGTGGCATGTAGTTTGGATCATTATCCCATATCGCTACTTGTTTTAATTGGGTTGCTTGGTAATATTTAATGATATTCGGGACCCCCAAGCCGCCTCTTGCTCTTGATACTAGCATTAACGATCTTCCCACTCTCTGCCTTTTTATTTTTCCAGATGAAATGAAATATCTTATTTTTAATATGTTTTAGCTCAAGCATGAAGATATTTATCGAGTGGGGTTGAAAATAATATAAAAGTCTGGGGAGGATGTTCATTTTGGTGGAAATAATTCTCCCCATCCAAGAGATCTGGAGTTTATTCCATGTCTGTGTAAATCTTTTTTAATTTTATCAAAGAGGGGGCGAAAGTTATACTGGTATAAGTGTTTGCAATCTTGACTCCTAGATACTTGATATAAGTAGAGCTCCATTTATAATTAAAATTTGATTGCAAAAGTTTAATTTCTTGTGGTGGGAGTGATATGTTTAGGGCTTCAGATTTATCATTGTTAATTTTGTAGCCCAAGATTTTACCGAATTGGTCTAGTTTGAGTTGGAGATTTGGAAGGGTAGTTAATAGATTGGCTGCAGTTAATATAACATCATCCACAAATAGGGAGATCTTATAGTTTATTCCATCAATTGGGATTCCTTGTATATTGACCTCCTCCCTGATTATGGCCGCTAGGGGTTCAATCAATAAGGCAAAGAGAAGCGGGGACAAGGGGCATCCCTGTCTGGTTCAATTTTTGATTATGATAGGGTCTGAGTCTCCTCCGAGAAGTTTGACATATACTGTTGGGGACTGATATAGGGCTCTAACACCCTCTAGAAACTGGCCCTTGAATCCAAATTTTAGCATGGTTTGGTCCAAGAATGACCATTGTATTCTATCGAACGCTTTTTCGGCGTCCAGGCTTAATATTATGGCTTTTGTAACGGTCAGGTGCACGTGGTCGATGATGCTTATGATATTCCAGGTGTTGTCTGAGGCTTGTCTGCCCATGACAAAACCTACTTGGTCAATATGTATTAGCCTTGGTAGAATCGGGTTCAACCTGTTCGCCAGGATCTTACTATAGATTTTCAGGTCAGAATGAACTAATGATATTGGTCTATAGTTACCACATTGTGTTGGGTCCCAACCCTCCTTATGAATGATGGCTAAATTGGCCCTTGACATTGAGGCTGGGATTGCTGCACCTGCCAGAAAATAATTGAATGTTTCAAGAACATACAGGGATAGAATCGCCTGGAATTTCTTATAATAGAGGTTTGAAAAAACATCCGGGCCTGGGGTCTTATTTAGCTTTAAAGTTTTGTTTGCCTCAAACAGTTCTTTTTGCGTAATTTTCATTTGCATTGTTTTAGGTATTGGGATATCACCTCGGTGTCTGCAAAGGAACCTTTTGGGGAATCTAGATTTATATAATTTGGATTAGAATTTTGTGAATTCTTGAGCTACTGCTGCAGCCCCTTTTCACCTCCAACATCCCCGAGTTTTTTCGGGGATGTTCTCCGTATGCCACGCACTCTCACGCGTTCAGCGCTGAACGGCTAGACAGCGCTAATAGCGCTAAACTCGTGTGAAAACCGCCTGCGGCGCCTAAAATGACCGGAACATGCTGCATCTGCCCGCAAGTTTAAATTTTGCGCCGAAACTGCCGCAGGAGGCTAAAGGCGGCCGCCACTGTATATATTTTTCATTATAAGAAATTTCACTGTTCTAGTTCGAATCGCGGAGATTTGGGATTCAACTCTCAGACCTCTGAGTTTACTTGCTAATAACCTGTCTGCTTTATTGCCCTTATCGTAGTATCGTTCGTTTGTCCATCTTAATGCTCTCTCCACCTGGTCTAGTTGAAGCTGTTTAAGCTCTGTTCTGGTTTTATCTAACAATTTGTAAAGTTTTTTTTGAGGGGTTATTTTTATGTTGTTGTTCTAGAGTAACTAATTTGTCCGAAACTTCCTTAAATTGTTTCTGTTTGACTTTTTTTCCCCCCTTTATGAGGCTATGGATAGAGGTCTCATCTAATTTATGCTTTGTGAGCTTCCCACAGCATAGCGGGGATTGATGCAGTGCACTTGTTTATAGAAAAGTAATCTGATAATTTTTGTTTCATTGTATTCTCTATATCTGGGCAATTCAACAGAGCATTATTACATTTCTATTTATATGGATTATTTTTGACGAAGGGAAGAGAGAGGACCAACTCTATGGGGGCATGGTGAGACCAGGGTATTGGGACTATGTTCGACTGAGAAGATGCCTGTAGAATATTTTTAGTACCCAGAAAATAATCAATCCTTGAGTAGGTCTGATGTGGGACTGAGAAAAAGGTATAGTCCCACTGACCCTGATGCTGTGCTCTCCAAATATCCATTAAGGAGAAGTCTTTCATCATCTCCTTAAAAAAAAAAAAAAAAACCAACACAACTATTGGAAAACGTAATAAATGTGTGTATATATATATATATATATATATATATATATATATATATATATATATATATATATATTGGCACTCAGAGATCAATTTATGAGCACCTTATTTGTGTGTTAAAGTGCACTGTGTGCCAACATTAAGGGGTTAAGATCTGACCATAATCCCATACACGAAGGGTGTATCCGATTATAAGTGCTAATGGTTAATGGGTCGGCCGCATGATAATTTCACAATCTGAAGTTAATCATCGTTAGGTATCCACATCCAATTCCAACTATCTGTTCACAGCGGTATTCTTGTTACTTGCACTGTATGATACTATACACTGTTTTCTTTTTTTTTTTCTCTTGTATACTGCACGGAGTGAAGAACAGCGCCAAGGAGGACAATTCTTCTATAAGGATTATCGATATAGGATTTGGACGATTCTGGTGACCTCCCGCTGCAGGACTTCAGAATTAGGTGGGCATGCAACACTTATTGTTCATTATATTGTTTAATTGTATATATGCATTGTATTAAATTATTTGTAACATATAATTTACACATATGCCCTATTATCACTTTGGCTATAGCGCTGAAGTTGTGTACTTTTCCTTCTGAATAGGTGTCCTCAAACTAAGTGGTGACATGTTCATCACCTCTCTGTCATTCACAGGGGATATTTCAAGAATGTAAGGTTTTCTTTGAGGCTGACAGCCAGTGATCTGGGTATTGTCTACAGACTTCCAAACTTTCCACTTTTAGTGAGCCATCAGTGATAACCTCCAGGTTAAGCTCCCTTTAACATAGATCAACACCAAAACAGGAAGGGTCCTGACCTGTCATAGAAACAATTCTTGTATTTTGTTTAGACAATTGATAACCAATGTTAACCCCTTATTTGCAAAATTGATTTAACTACCCATTATCTTCTGCCATAAACATTAAACACCCTAAAGAACTTAGCAGCCCCTGGATAACAAGACTATTGGGAGAGAAAACCATGAGAAGCTGTAGGCAAAGAGCAGAGCTAATTTTGGACAATTCCAATGTTCTGTTTGGTCAGGGATCTTCACCAGAGCCCCCTATTGGACAGACGAGCTGGAATCAACTTTCTACTACATCTCCCTTTTCTACCAGCTCCTGAACCAGCTCCAGATGGTGAGTATTTAGTAAAATATATAACTTTTACCATTCATATTTTGAGGTTTTATTTATATTGAGTTAAATGCTCTGGACCGAACTTAGAAGTAAAGATTTAACATGTCCTGATCAACACCAGATTGTGCATAGATAGTGCACAAAATATAACTGCCGGTTGACCCAGTGGTGATGATATCGCCAGGGGTTATTTTAACCCTTCAGTGGTTCACCTCAAGTCTGAGCATATAGTCAGTAAGCTATATAACTCTTAGAATTCGGTATAGAAGTCATGTTAAATGATAGGAGCATTTATTAACTCGTGATTCTCTTACTCCCCACACACGATGGAGCAAATGTTTGCTATATGGAGAGTACAATTATACAAAGCCACAGGTATGTTAGTTTAGCCTTAGTTGGCAATGCTGCGGAGTTGTTTCCTTCTATCTCCGCCGCTCACTTAAAGTGGCCACTGTGTGACCACAATTGGAAGCAGGATATTGAGCTGTATACTTAAAGTGGCATATGTACAGTGCGATTAGTATAGGGAGACAGTTAAATGCTTAAAACCAAACTTAGAAGTAGAGATTTATCATGTCATGATCAACATGATCAATATAAGATTGCGCATAGATAGCAGATAAAGTGTAATATAACTGCCGTCTAACCCGACGTACGTTTCGTCGTTTAAAACGACTTTTTTGGGGGTGGGCATATGAGCCGTCCTGCCCCTTTATACCTCACGGTTGCCTTAGCAACCAGATGGACGCTTAGTGATACCGGTTCCCCTAGTGGTTCCTCCTTGGAACTGTTGGGGTAATGTAAATAGAGGATCTAAAAACTGATCATTGGTTAGTGTCTAAGTCCTGATCTGCTGAATATAATGGGCAATTTAGTGTATTGCTAAAGAGAATCCATTAGTAATCCGTTGATAAGAGGTCACTTTAGATGGTATAGTGTTTCAAAACCTTTATTGATAAATATAATTATTTAGAGAAATGAGGTATACATAAAACCTTCGTTCATACCTGATGGTGATTGGGTGTAGATCCATTTGGCTTCTCTTTGAAGCAGTTGTTTGTCCCAGTTCCCCTTGCGGATTGTCGGGACGATTTGATCAATGCCCTGGAAGTTTAATACCTTGGTATCACCGCCATGTTGTTCACAAACAAGTCTGCATACTGGGGTGTCTTGAGAATTTCTAATGGATCCTAGGTGTTCCAGGATACGTCGTCGTAGCTCGCGTTTAGTTTTCCCCACATATTTAGCCTGTTACCTTATGCTCACATGTATGAGCGGTCACCAATATTTGTTTATTTAATATTCATTGTGGCTCTGTGTTTTAGTCTGAGCATTGATGTGCAATTTTTATGCATCTCTTATACATTCTACTGCACACTGGATCGCTTTATTGAGCTATACCTTTACTACCTAGGTTATATATATATATATATATATATATATATATATATATATATATGCAAGATACAACTGCGCAAATTCCAAACACTTAGTTAGATGCAAAGATTATAAACAATACACCTTGCCAATCAATCAACTGAGAGGTAATTAACCCCTAAAATCACTAACCCTACAGAATGCTGCCACTTAGGTCCACGGCTCCACACCTGCCGCAAATTGGTATACAGAGAAGAATTGACCTAGGCGCAAATTGCAGGGAAAGGAAGAGAAGAAGGGGAGAAAAATATCATAGGGTAGTATGTCAGAACAATCAGGACTTAGGGGGTAAGATATGCAATTACCGTTTGTCAGCCATTATAAAGCCTTTAATCCACAATGGGACTCTGGAACTCTGCTACTGATGAACTTCAATTTCGTGGTATATTCTTAGACTGCACACGATTCTTCAAACAGCTATCACAGCTTCATCATCATTCCGCTGCTGGAGGGTATCTTTCCACGGGATGGATCTCACAAAGGGAGGGGAGGGGGGAGAGGGGGGGGGGAAGTAATATAGGAAAAAAGGAATATAGTGTAAAACCTTTAATAAAATTCCTATCTAAAAACAACAGTTGGTATCCCACTCACATGTGCTGAATCGAACAAGAGCAGTTGAGAGTTTAAACTGAGTCTCTCACACTCATAACACAGAGACGCCGGTCCACTGCACGGCTGATGTACCAGAGTCCTTCCGCATCACGTGTGTCGGCTCCAATTCTCGCGGGAGTTCGTCTTCCACGGTCCTCTGTCGCGGCTTCTGCTCCGGTGCCGAGGGTTTCTCTGCAGTAGGTCTCTGGCTGCTCCACCAATGCGCATGCCCTACGCGTTTCTCCACTTGGGCTTCGTCAGGGGCTACTAACCTTAACCTCTCCCTACCTGGGTATTTATATCTACCTCTCATGATTGATTGGCTTATGTCAGAATTGGTTAAACGACACCATAATCAGTCAATTTGGTCATGGCACCTATTATTCAAAGACAAATCACATGTGGATTACATACAGATTATACAAATTTAAACAATAACATATAGAGATTCCTAAAAATACATAGTTAATACATATTACCATAATGGACTTATTTAATTAATTAAATACATCTAACTAATCAATGATGATTTGCCCATTAATTCGCCCACTATTGTGAAGTACTTTTACTGGATACTTTATGGTATCTTCATGGCATTAGAGGATATCATAATTATACTAATTAAATTAATTAGATTGTTTAAGGAACATGAGATATCAAATCAGGATTTTGATATTGTATATTACAGACTAGATTTATTTTTGTTATCAAAGGGGGATGATAGATGTTCAAGGCAGAACATAATACTAAACTCCTTATATAGTAGATTATATTAATCCAATTAATTAACAGATTTAACTTGATTCATTTGGTAAGAGGTTGCTCACATCTTGAATCACTTATACTTAACATTCTCCACCATTATTAGTGTAAGAGGATTGGTAGGCTCTATATAAGAAACATAATAACTTATATGGCTTAAGGAACAACAGAAACTAGATACATAATGTCTAATTATATATTCGATGGTATAATACCAAAAGAGAGGAATATATACTGTAGTTACCAGCTAGTTTAGTAAATTTGCCAGATTTATCAAAATTATATGACAGTGTTAATTAATCATAAAGAATAAAGTGCATTGTGTTTTAGTTAAAAAATTAATTAATTAAGGTATAGTATCTTAATACAGAGACTAAATAATTTGTGATTCAATCCCAAATATAGAATATATTAAATAAATAAATTATTTTAGACGACAACTCGTGAAATTAGATTTAGATAAAAATAAAAGGATATATATATTAGTTAAGTGCCCAAAAGTTAATAATACATAATTATATTAAATCAACATTAGCAAATACTCTGATATCTCCACATGTTAGATTTACTAAACCACATAGAGAGACACATAATCACATATAATCACATATAATTCTATGATCAAAGTTCATATTAGACTCTTCAAAAAACCCCTATATAGTTAATAATTACAGACACAGTATACATACGATTAACATTCACATAAGATAGAAAATACTTCAATTTTCAATTACCACAAATTACAATTTATTACATAGATTCCCTAACATCTCATTATAGATATCCAAACAAAGAGGAAGTTGATGGAGATATTATACAAGTAAAAGGATATATAGAGAGAGGTTGTGTTATTATTATGTTTGATTTTAAATACTCCGATTCTCATTCAATATCTCCATATACTTGGGAGTACTTTAAATGTAGGACTACTTGGGAGTACTTTAGATGTAGGACTACGTGGACAACAATAGAATTCTAAACACATGTAACTTAGGATAGCAACATTACTGATCACAGCAATATAATGATAATAACGGTCACAGTTTATTTTACAGGAGCGGTATTGAGACATATTTTGGAATTCTATATACTTTTAATCCCTATTGATATATAGAGGATTTGATGAAAAAAGTGCAAACATAGGGTGCGCAATACATGATACAAGAGCTTCATTATTATCATCACCTCGTGTACATAGGGAAATGTGTTTTAATATATATAGCAGATAACCAATGGTACACAACTGTAGAGAAGGTTATATAATGAAATAATGATATTACTATTATTTCCTCCATTGTGTGATTTTGTGTGTGTTTTAACTTGTTTTAATGATTCACCATGTCTTATGTGTACATACACCTTCTCCCTGCCCGTAGTTTATGCTTGTACATGTTGATTGGCTACAGATAGTCACCCGAGCGGCCAATCGGCTCACAGCAATTGCCGTTATGTCATGCTGGGGGCGGGGGAAGGGACTACAAAGATGGATGCACACACAGTGTTGCTATATTCTCTCTGACGAAGTGCTAATCTTAGCGTGAAACGCGTAAGAGTTTTTTTGGACATGCTGCTACCTATCCATAAAGATGTTTTTAGCTTTATTCCTGTAGCCCCTTTACTTTTTTGCTGTTGCTGTGCTCCGTTTTTTCTCCACACTTGTACTAATTACGTTTGCTTGTTAATTTTTGGTTTTATGTATATCTTTATTTATATAGTGCCCACAGTGTACTCCGCACTTTACACAGACAATACAGGGAATTATAATACTATAAGCACAAAAAAGTCAGACAATATGAAAGAAAATCCCTGCCCCAAAGATCTTACAATCTACATGGTATGTTGGAAAATTTACAGAGACAGCTGGTGAGGGAATAAGTGCAGTAGATGGAAGTGCTTGGCCACAATTGTTGGTGGGAGTGACTGTGGGACAATTGCCATACGTCCAGGCTATTGGGATGCTTCATTTAAAAGGTGGGTTTTCAGGTTTGTCTTGAAGGTGGGGAGAGAAGCTGTCTGGTCGGGATAGAAGGTGCTTGGCGTATACGGTGTGTGAGGGAGTTCCACAGAAGTGCAGTGAAGGAAAAAGGTTTAAGCCAAGAGAAAGCTGTAGAGGTAAAAGGGGATGGGTATGGGTAGAGTGCAGAATAGCGAGAGAGAAAAGCTGATATGTAGGAAGGAGCAGATGAGTTGACAGCCTTGATGGTAAGGAAGAGAACTTTGTAGGGTATCCAAAATTTGTTGGGAAGCCAGGATTAGGATTTAAGGAGATGATGAGCAGAATACGGTTTTGGGAGAAAGTGATTCTATTAGCAGCTGAATTTTGGATTGATTGTAGGAGAGAAAGTTGTGAGACAGGAAGGTTTGTTAGCAGTATGTTACAATAATCCAGATGGGAGAGGATTTAGAGTTTTAATAGAAGAAAGGGCAAATCTTGGCAATATTACAGAGGAAGAAGTGACACATTTTGGTCATTCCATGAATGTGAATGGAGAAGGAAAGGGAGGAGTCAAATGTCACTCCTAGGCAAGGTGCTTTGTTGACAGGATATATGGATAGTACCGTTTACTGTGATGGAAAAGGGGAAGTATTAGGCCAGATTTAGGGGGAAATATCAGGAGGTCTGTTTTAGACGTTTAACATTTAAGATGGCAGAGTGCTACCCACAAGGATATAGCCAGGAGGCAATCCAAGACGTGGGACTGTATTGCAGGACTGTGGGTCGGGGTTGGATAAATATATCTGCATATCTTCTGCATAAAGATTAATTCTAAGGCCAAAAGAGTTGATGACGACGGTTTTATTCATCTTACTTTTCCTACATTACAATATACTGTAGTTTTAATATTATATACACATTTTTGTTTCAAATGAAATGTTAATCAGCGTTTACATAAAATTATCCATGTGAAACACCCATCATTTTATCAGTCATGACAAAAGTGCACAGAACTTGTGAATGTTTTATATTTGTTATATTTATTTTTATTTTTCTCTGTAAACTATTTTTTCATATTATATTTTTATTTTAGCAAAAATGTAAAAACACATTTTACAGCATTTTCCATTTGTATAACCTTTTTCTATTTGTATAACCTTATTAGTTTCACAACTTACAATGAATCATTATGTAGTATTTAAAAGCTTTTATGTAGACTGATTTTTATGTTGATACTATATTTTAGCATCACATTATGACTTTTTAGTAACCTACTGTGAAAGATACCCCTCTAATAGGACAGATAATGTAGTATGCCAGGGAATACACTAATGTACTGATTGCAGAGTCTGAGTGATGTCACAAGACATTCTTTATTGAACAGTAAAAGGCTCTCAGAAATTAAAGAGGCTGCTCTGATTCTGATGATTTTGTTGCGCTGCCAAACAAACAATGACAATTTAAGTTTTCTCTCTTTCAGGAACCAGTTGAGTTTGATAAAGTTGCAGTTTACTTCTCCAAGGATGAGTGGGATTATTTAAAAGAAGAGCAAAAGGAACTTTACATGGATGTGATGATGGAGAATTACCAGACCCTCAGGTCTTTAGGTAAGAAAATATTACCCTAAATGTCAAATTAATGGATATATATAAATTACAGGAGCTGTATGTATATGTTTATATAGCGCCATTCACATACCTAGCGCTTCACAGCAGTAATACAATACACTTGACATCATAATATAGCAGATAAAAGGAATAAGATCTATTTATGGTGCAAACACTAAATATATACGTGTCTCCCCTGCCAGATACAGGATGTATCAATGTGAAGCCTGAAATTGTGTCAATGATTGAGCAAGGAGAAGAGCCATATGTAAGTTGTCACCAGCCATTTAAGGAGAAGGAAAATCCTACAGATATCAGCACAGGTGAGTAATAAACACTTTAGTGGTGGGTGCTCTAGGAACAATCATTATATAACATATTTCATAAAAAGGAAACTTAATCACAAATAAGCATATCTGCCAATCATTTCTAATGTCCTTTAAGTATACTCTTCCCATAATAAAGTTGAAATTGATGTGGTACACAAGCTTCCTGATTTTCAGTTTTATTGTATATAACTCTGGAAAACAATATAGGACAGAAAGGTAAAGAAAAGCTCCCTATATGCCGCACAAGAGGACACCTATACCTATGTTAAAACTTACTATTTATTAATAAACCATTAAAATAAATTTATTGCAGCAAAAATGTGAACCAAAGTGATTAAAATAATTAAATTAAAAACGGAGAGGTTAACTGTGTGCCTAATTCAAACTTACAGTGTAGACCGGGAGTCACTATTATCAATCAAAGTATCCCACAACTATATAATTATACTAGAGGTGGTAGTGATTCCTATACAATTTGCTGTCGTTTGAAAACTACTCCTGAATGATGTGTAAAGGGTGTAACCTGACCTGATGTACTGTATGCGCTCAAAATAGGTTATGTTGAGCCAGGTAGATGCGATTTAAGTCAGATATACATACACATTTGTGCCAGACCGTCAGGATCAAAGTTTAGTGAGCCTGTGGGTCTGTCATGGTGAACAGTAACAGATTTCTCAAGATCACAAGGTATGTGTCTTGTACTTTGAACCCGATGAAGCCATTACAGGTGAAACATATGTAGGGCAGGCCAAGCGCTACCACCTAGTTCGCTGGCTATATCGGAGAGGTCTGCTGCCTTTTTTCATTCAGAGTGTTTCGGAGACTTCATTAGAAAGCACAACACTCTGATTACTCCTTATTTGTATGGTTCAAAGTACAAGACACATACCTTGTGATCTTGAGAAATCTGTTACTGTTCACCATGACAGACCCACAGGCTCACTAAACTTTGATCCTGACGGTCTGGCACAAATGTGTATGTATATCTGACCTAAATCGCATCTACCTGGCTCAACATAACCTATTTTGAGCGCATACATCAGGTCAGGTTACACCCTTTACACATCATTCAAGAGTAGTTTTCAAACGACAGCAAATTGTATAGGAATCACTACCACCTCTAGTATAATTATATAGTTGTGGGATACTTTGATTGATAATAGTGACTCCCGGTCTACACTGTAAGTTTGAATTAGGCACACAGTTAACCTCTCCGTTTTTAATTTAAGTATTTTAATCACTTTGGTTCACATTTTTGCTGCAATAAATTTATTTTAATGGTTTATTAATAAATAGTAAGTTTTAACATAGGTATAGGTGTCCTCTTGTGCGGCATATAGGGAGCTTTTCTTTACCTTTCTGTCCAACATTAACCCCTTCCCTGCCAGCACCACCTCCGCACTTTATTGCAGTTTTTGTTCCTATATTTCACAGGTTACACCATTTAGTTTTCCCTCCTTTCACATTGGTATAGTGCAAGGTGCACAGTTTATGACCTTTTAGGTCATTTCACCCCCCTTTTGGAAAACAATATACTCTCAAATAAAGTTTATTGCAATTGTGAATGCCTTTCTGCACTTCTAACTGGAATTTTACAATGTTTGTTGTGTCTCTTTACGATCTGAAACTAAATCGGACGTTTGAAAATCATTTTGTGTGTCAGATGTTAATGAATTTTTTTTACTCCCATTTTTCCCCCAGCTGATGGATTTGTGAGCAGGAATTCCCCTGAAGGATTTCCTATTTTGCACTGTTCACCAGATTGTGTAATGGAAGATGTCCATGCTACCCATATTTATCAAGGAGAAAATCACATTAGTCAAAATATACCAAGCCAGAGTCTGAGAAAATCTGTAAGAATTATGGCTAAAAAATCAATTTTACAGGAAAAACGAAATCTCACAGACTCACAAATTTATGCACTTCAAGAACATACAGGGAGAGAATTTACATGTACTCCTATTACAAACTGTAACAAAGGAACCACTAATGCAGGACAAGTTCCCACAAACCTGTCTGTAAATAGCTATACATGCTGTGAATGTGCTGAAAACTTTAATAATGAGTCGGCATATATAATTCACCAAAGAACACATGCCACAGAAATGCTGTATAACTGCTCTGAATGTCAGAAATGCTTTACTAGTAACTCAGATCTTGTTAAACATCTGAAAATTCACAAAGGAGAGATGTCTTGCTCTGAATGTGGGAATCGCTTCTCTTGTAAATCAAAGCTTATTGTACATCAGAGAATTCACACAGGAGAAAAACCATTTGTGTGTTCTGAATGTGGAAGATGTTTTTCCACGAACGGTAATCATGTTGCACATCAGAGAATTCACACGGGAGAAAAACCATTTGTTTGTTCTAAATGTGGGAAATGTTTTAACCAGAAAAGTTGTCTTGTTAAACATCAGAGAATTCACACAGGAGAAAATCCATTTGTATGTTCTGAATGTGGGAAATGTTATAACCGGAATGTTAGTCTTATTAAACATCAGAGAATTCATACAGGAGAAAAACCATTTGTATGTTCTGAATGTGGCAAATGTTTTAGTCGGAATGATAGTCTTGTTGAACATCGGAAAATTCATACAGGATTAAAACCATTTGTATGTTCTGAATGTGGGAAATGTTTTAACCAGAAAAGTAATCTAGTTAAACATCAGATAATTCACACAGGAGAAAAAACATTTGTATGTTCTGAATGTGGGAAATGTTTTAATCGGAGTGATAGTCTTGTTGATCATCAGAGAATTCACACAGGAGAAAATACATTTGTATGTTATGAATGTGGGAAATGTTTTACCCGGAAAAGTAGTCTTGTTAAACATCAGATAATTCATACAGGAGAAAAAAAATTTGTATGTTCTGAATGTGGCAAATGTTTTTATCGGAACGATACTCTTGTTGACCATCAGAGAATTCATACAGGAGAAACCCCATTTGTATGTTCTGAATGTGGGAAATGTTTTAAACAGAAAAGTTATCTAGTTAAACATCAAAGAATTCACACAGGAGAAAAAAGATTTGTATGTTCTGAATGTGGGAAATGTTTTAATCGGAATGCTAGGCTTGTTGAACATCAGAGAATTCATACAGCAGAAAAGCTATGTTTTCTCTAAATGTGGTAAATGTTTTGCATGCCAAAAAGTTTGCTTTTTAATATAACGGTCTGAAAAGTATGGGTTTGTTTTTTTAAAAAAAAATCTTTAAACTGTCATTAAAACATATCGCCTTTCTTGTAATTGTGTTGAATATTTAGCTTTTTATTATTACTTAACTTTAAAAAAAAAATCTAAGGCAAGTGTGGAATTTTTACTGTGTTTTTGTGTTAAAAAATGTACTATTGTTTGGAAATTCTTTTATACATTAGGATGTTTTTTTATTAATATTTTATAATATGCATCCAGTGTATTTCCATAAATTTGACTTCTAAAATGGGTGTCTGACATACCTTACAGTATGTGCTGTTTATTGTTAAGATTACATGCAATCAATAAAATAAAGTAACATGGGCTCTGTGACGAAAAGGGCAACAGGACTGTTAAAGTAAAGGTTAAGTGTGGTTCTGCCATCCCTTTCATCAGGGACACTGCAATGACCTAAGAGTTGTTGTGAGTCCCTGGGATTGCCTGTGAATGTATTTCCCAAAATGATGTAATATGTCAAATGTTATTTTATTTAAAGGTATTAGTACGATGTATATTATGAGTTAACACATGTGGGGCTGTGGTACCACCTTACTGGACATAGCGGTGCAGATCACTCCCCTTAGCACCAAGTTTCCCAGTACAATTGTCCTTTTTGGTGGGCAGCGTTATTGTCCTTAAATTGGTACCATTTATTTAGTTTAAAAAAAATGGGGAAACCCCTGTGCCGATGCTCTGGATACATGTAGGAGATTATGACAGTGGCTATAAATATGTCCTTAGTTGTAGTTGTCCATAATGTTGAACTTATTGTAGTCAGACAGGAGATAGAGGCTGTTAATGTGATGCTAGCAATGAGTATGTCTGTGCATCAATCAGACACATGGTGTAGGTAGAAGATAGAGGAATGGGAGGAGTGGAGAATCAAAGACCAAAAATTGACCCCGAGCTAGCCAGATAAGACAACCTCCATACCATCACCTGTCATCAAAATAGTCCTGCTATCCCATGGGCACCGAGATGAAGTAAAGATAAAGACTCACGTTCTTGGATTCCTCCGTGATCCCTTGATGGTACCGCAACCTCAGAGATACTCCAGTCAAATGCGTGCTCTAGCCTAAGCAAAATGGTGAAGAAAAAAAAGTGGAGCACTGCAAGTAGCAGCAGTGAGGAAGCGGGACAAAAATAGTCTGTAAAAAAAATCTATTAAGAATACCACATCCCTGCCGGCTGGTACAAAATGTGTCAGAGTGTCTGCAGGGATATGGTATTCTTAATAAACTTTTTTACTGGCTTTTTTTTTTGTCCAGCTTCCTCACTGCTGCCATTTTTATTTAGTAGGTAAGCTTTAAACACCTCGTTGTGAGGGGAAACCTCCCTAGCCTACCTTTAAGCTCTTTCTGTTATATATTTAGCCCTATCTATACTGGCACATGATCAGAAATCTAGATGTTTCAATAGATGCAATACCCAGGTTAGGGATTAAATGGTCACTTATTAAAAAATAATTGATTCTTAAAAAAGTAATGTATGGTGAGAAAAAATGGAGTACTTCCTCTATATAGGTTTTAATAACCTCCTGCAGTATGTCACCCCTAACACTTTCTGCAGAATCTTAATACTCTTCTGTCCTTGATTTAATAATAATAACATGTTCTTGTATACCGCTGCTAGTTTTACGTAGCGCTTTACAGATACATTTTGCAGGCACAGGTCCCTTCCCATTTTGAGGCACAGGGAGATAAAGTGACTTGCCCAAGGTCACAAGGAGCTGACACCAGGAATTGAACCAGGCTCCCCTGATTCAAACTCTCAATTCTAGTCAGTGTCTTACTCACTGAGCCACTTTTTCTCCTTGTCCTCCTCATTGAGTCCCGTCTGTTGTATATTTTGCCATGACTTGTCCAAAAATAGATCTTGAGCTAAATTGAAAACCCTGTCCACTATAGTATTACTAGTTTTGTATTTCAGGATTTTAAACACTGCTCTGAAAAAAGTTTTGACTATTCTCATTGGAGCCCTAAACATTGTAAATGTTTAACTCTTAATCTAAGAATACATAAAACCTCCCTGATGTGGCCCTTGAGGAAGTTATTTCCAGGGGCAGTGCTTTATTAATTAGTATTGCTTCCCTTCTTTCCCACTGCTGGGGAATAAATACATTCTCCCAGACAGTCCTCCTTTTAGTTTTTTTTTTACTTTTTTCTTCATTCATGTGGGTTTCCTGTGCTAGAGCAATATCTGCCTTTAATCTTTTCAGGTGTCTGAGAATTGTGTTTCTTTTTATTGGAGAATTTATGCCTTTTTATGTTCCAGGAGATTATGTTCATGTACATTATATTATATGTTTGTGATTAAATAATTGCTGTTCTCCAGCTACCTTTGTGGATATTTTTCTATCTCTCTTATAGCACGCTGTGCCTTGTCCTTTATGTTCTTTTGTTGCTGGAGACATTAAGTCCATGTACTGAAACACATCTTACACAACTATAACATATAGTTACATAGTAGATAAGGTTGAAAAAAGACATATGCCCATAAAGTTCAATCTATGCTAAATTTAGATGACCGATACTTTATCCTATATTTATACTCGTATATTGATCCAGAGGAAGGCAAACAGAAAATCCCAGTGACACATCATCTAATATATTATTTTCCCCCTTATGATTTTATTTCCTGACTCCAAATATTGGCTTACTCCCTGGATCAACATCTCTCCATGTTTACTTATTTGGTACATTATATCCCTGTATACCTTTCCTTTCTAAAAAGATGAAGAAGGTGTAATGGCAACGCACAGCACAAAATTTCAGATCTGGACTGCCGGTGCTACTAGCAAGAAAACTTTAATGGTACATACAAAAGGGAACGAGAACCACTGAAATGTATTTCGTGCCAGTTTTGGTGCTTTGTCAAAGAGTACGGGTTTAACTACTCATGGAGGGTTTAAATAGTCATATCACACATGGTCCACTGGTATCCGCAATCAAAGCACCTTAGGTACCTATAAGAACGACTAATGGGTATATGGGAAATGCTAACTCCCTTACAATATACAACTGTGGGACAGGTGTGATCCTGACCAATACAAATGAAAACAGTAAAAGTTAACCCATTAGATCATGGGCAACCCAAACATGATCGTGGTCACCATGGGAATAAAAACAACAACAACGTGACAATGAAAACATACAAAGGTTAAAAATAATAGTACTCTTCCAAACGTTTTTATCCTAAGATTAAATATACTCTGTATATATGAAATATGTTACCATATATATTGTCATATAACCAAAGCAGTACTCTGATACACCCAAATACTTGATGTAACTAAATTACATTTGAGAGTAAATTATCAAATATACAAAATGCTGAAGAACAGAAACGAGCAATAAAATATATTGTTAATCTATCAACATCTAGTGTAACACTGAATATGAAATGAAACATGGAACTAAATAATAAAACATATCATAATAAAAATTTAGAAGGAAAATAAAATATACAAAGTGTACAGGAGTAGTAATATAAATCACAATTAGTATCCATAGGTGTTTATGAAAGCCCAATTATTTGATCTCATATGAAATCATAATTCAATTAACATGATAATCATAAATTGGACTAATATAGGTAACCAAAACAATCTACAGATAAAAATATACCTTTAGAAATCTATACCACACATAAGCAATGTAATACACCCATTTGGATGATAGAGAACACTGTGTGACGGTGCTCTTCTCCAATCAGGAAGCTGACCCACAGGACTGAGGTAGGGATGCAAATAAACCGACCAGGGCCCCGGGACAGAGTCCTGTAAGAGTAACCGTTGTCGGTATGGAAGCAGGGGTCAGGGCTGGCAGCAGATTTGCAAAGTCCAGGAGACAGGCAGAGATCAGCGCAGATGAAAGACAGTGAGGTCAAGGTCACGGTCCGGGGTCAGCAACAGGGAAATCCAATGAACAGGGAAGCCACAGAGATAGGCATGCCACAATAATACGCAAGCCACATGGAAGGCTCAGGAATGGGGAAGGCTCAGGAACTAGAGCCCAGGGTGGCCAGGAACACAACTAAGCATATACAATGCTCAGGCGGGGACTGGGAGTCACTGGCTGCTATTTAAGCCCTGGAACAGGTGCATCCAATAACAGAGTTCACAGCAGCCAGGTAAGGGCAGGTTATAGACAAAGCAGAGCAGAGAAGCAGAGGGTAAAAACACACTGTGTACCGGTGAAGTGCTCTTACCTATCAGGATTTCGTACAGTGACTGTACCTATTATACCTCATGTGAGTGCATAGCCATATGTTTTATTTGTGATGATCTGCAATACATTTTAGGACGTTATTGCGCTATTTGGTGTTTCTTATTATTCCTGGGTATTCGTGCAGTGGTGGAGAGGAATTGAAAGGGGTCTACATCTGTGGATATCCAGTTTCATTGCTCTAATCAGAGAGAGGAGTGTCTCTGTAATGCCTTACTTATGAGAGGAAAATAGTGAGTGGATTACCTTTACAGTTGAAAGAAAGAGTTGAGACTGTACTACACTATGTTGCCTTTATTTTTCTTTTGCATATAACCACGTGAACATTTGGCACTCCCCTGAATCTTTGAGGAAATCTGCAATCAAAAAGACTAAGAGAACAGTCTTTACAAGGGTTTTGAGTAGCTTTTCTATTAGCACCTTTACACTGGGTGGTGGATTTAACACATTATTAACTAATAGATCACAGTTCACGTTATATTTTAAAGATATTATTTCTGTCATTTGCTTTAACACATTGTTATACATAGTTCACTTTTTTAGGACATTGTTATAAGTAAGCGCCGTTGCAATCATTTTTTTCACTACAGGTTATAGACAAAGCCTGGACTGGAACCCTTACAGTATCAACCCCTTCAGGAGAGACCTTTGGGCGATCAGGACTTGGCTTGATCAAAGATCTTGGTGACCTGGAATTATTGCAGAAACATTTTGGACGGATAGTAAATTTGAATCGTGTACCATCTCTGAGACAGAAAGTGGTTCTGCAAGTTTTGATATGCAGGATGTATCATAAGAAAACTCAGGAAACATGACAGGCATCATCAACACAAAGGCCAAGACCTGCTGCTCAGCAGTTTGCGCATACACAGACACCAGTTCATGATGAGAGTCAGAATCATAGGGCAAAAGTTCAGGTGGAGCAACTACATCCCTCGGATCAGCATGTAAACTTGTCTTGGACGTGAGAGCCTTGGAATCTTCTGTAGATACATCAGGCTCTACAAGTGAATCAATGTGTAGGAAACTTGTCTTGGACGTGGGACCCCCAGAATCCGCAGAAGAAGCACCAGTCACTGAAGGGCAATCCGAAAGAAGTACACCCATCCCACAGCAAGAGCACAGGAAATAGGAATGGATACATTTAGTTCTGCAGGGAAGTCCCATAAGGGTGCATTTGTATTTGTCAGTAAGGGGTACCTCAAACACTGTGGAAGAATCAGCAAGACTTAAACTTGCCTTTGGAGTGGGATAACCAAGACTTATGAAGGGTTACATAAGGTACTGTAGAACAGTCAGTGAAAGATATGATTGTCTCTGAAATGATTGTCTGAGAATCAGCCGTGGTTACACTAGGTACTGTAAAGGGACCAGATAAATATACGCTTGTCTCTGAAGTGGGTGTCTGAGGATCAACAATAGGTATACCAGATACTGTGGAGAATTGTATGGCAATAACCTTAGAAACAAAGATGGGTTTATTCAACATTGCATGGAACCCAGTAGTAGGGGTACTTGTCTTGGTTAAATAGGTCTAGTTCTGATTTTTCCATGTGGGGACATTGTTGAAAGGTCTGCTTGTCACTGAAGTGGGTGTCTGAGAATCCACATTGGGTATACCAGATATTATGGGAAACTTTAGGACACGAGCCTTAGAAACAGTCAAAGGAACCTCAGACATTGCAGGCGAATCAGAGAAGCTTGATTTTAAAACAGGAGTTTTAGCATTAACGATAGGTACTGTATATCAAATGTAGCCCAAGTCCCCCTCTTGGCTCCCCGTTGCCTTTTTCTTACCCCCACGTGGTCGGAGGGACTGCGGTGAGTGAGGATGCTGCTGGTGTCAGCGGCGGCCCCAGCGGTTAGGCAGGAAGGTGGGGGGCAGGATGTAGGGAGCGCTCCAGTGCTTTGGAGGCTCAGTGGCGCACCCGGCTAGTGGGGTCGTCATCATGGATTGCGGACGCATGCGCAGCGGCCATAAGGGAGCTTCGCGCATGTGCAGAAGCTGAAGTGCAGGGCGGCCATTAATCATAGAGATCCGAGGGGGAACTAAAGCCCCACGAATCCCAAGGGGCTACCGGCCAGGTGCTGTAGCCAGGCCAATAGGTGTATCGATCAAGGCCAATAGGGCTGCAAGGACTCACTGCATCAGGGATAGGTACATTTCCATGCACTTGGAGCAAGCCAGTCTACAGAGGGAGCTGAATCTGAGAGGTAGAGTCCAGGGAGCTTTGCTTCACTGGACTAGGCTTAGCTTAATCCCCTTAGGCCCAAGGTAGGCCCTGAGACCCACTAGATTGTGGCTGCTGCAGGGACAGGCCCCTTAGACCGGGACACTGCCCCATTAGCTTCTATAGTGATAGGAATATAGCCAGGACATGGATGCGCTGGCCTTAAGTGATCTGGGACCAGATCACCCATCTAATTCAAGAGACATTGTACATGGTGGTACAATTCAAGCGGGACCCACCCAACGTACATGCGGAGGTGTCGCAGTTACTCACTCCGGATCCATGGATCCCATCGTTACCATCTGCGCAAAGGTGTGAACACACCTGGCAGGTACCTCAATGCATCACGTGCACCAACTCAACACTTTAGTGAGGCAGCGCTGTCTCACACATTTGGGTGGGTTGGCTCTTGGGGGACACTGGGACGGTTCGATGCTAGGAGCACCTCGGTATATTGGGGTAAACACCAAAGAGGTGTGGACACGGTGTTGGAAAGGCACGGTGAGGGGTTATGGCCCTGCGAGGTCTGTGAGTGTGTATCTTATTATTATTATTAGTGCTATGAGGTGTATAGTAAAACTGTTATGCTTTACACGTGTGTATTCTTTATTGTCCTGTAATGGGGTAATTCCGCACAGCGGAATCCGTACAGGGGAGGCACTACCGATCACCAACTCAGGTACACCTCAGGTTCCCAGCAGCGGAGGCTCAGGTTTCCTGTGAGCCACAGGTATCACACCGCACCACATACACCGTAGTCACAAATCTCCAAGGAGGTGGGGGAAAGTGTGCTACATTTGGAGGCGCTGCTGAGATTCTCAGACCTGGGGTGCCCTACTCAGCAGTGAAATTTGTTCACCCAAAATCCACAGCATGTTCTCCCCATCCAAGTAACAAGTCTGTGACTGGGCCTTGGAGCTCAACGAGTCGCTCCGCCATATGGTCCCGGTGGGGGACATGCCATTTGACACCACCCCTCAAGATGTCATGAACAGCCTTTGGCCCCTTCCCAGGGTTCGCCCACATCTCACAGATAAGTCAGAAGTGGGACCCCACATTCCACTGGCACATCCTCATCTTGGCAACCCGCCACGAGGTACGTGAGGATGATACTCCCAGGGCCTTACACTTTCCGGGAGCCCTGCCCCCAGGCTGCCCGATCATCTTACCTGAACTGCCCCGCCAGTGGCGACTTCTAGTCCCAAACATTCCTACACGGGCCCCTACCAAGCGGAAACTCTGCATCCCTCCCACAACCCAGGGAAGTACAACGCTTTACTCATGGTGTGCTCACTACTTGATTCAGATATTCTCCTAACCAGAGTGATTTTCAGTCCCGGACCCCGCTGGAAGCACCCCCCCGAACCGAGGGTCTGCGACCATCAAAGTAACTGGCTCTACCAAGGATCTCAATCTCTACAGATGCCTGCGGAACATGTGCACAAGGCACGCAAAAGCACAATATTACTCTGACAATCTCCACCAAAATACATCAAACCCAGCTAACTTCTGGAAGGTTATCAACAATATATTCCAGCCTCCTAACCATCAACAACCAAGTAATATCACTAAGGGGGATATTACTCTGACAAACCCCACTGACATTGCAAATGCATTCAATGATTACTTTGTGGGGTGTGCCACTAACTTATTAGCGAAACGCAGCCCAAACCCCAAACCTGAATCTCATCCTGGGAGTACCCACATAGCCCCACCCCCTCCCAACACTGCCCACAATTTTCAATTTGGCCCAGTATAAAGAGGAGATTACACAAGCGCTCCTCAAACCAAAACTTAGCAGCCAATGCGGACCTGACTTACTACAATCTAGGTTCCTACGACTTGGTGCCCCAGCCATTGCCAAACCAATTGCTTCCATAGTCAACTATTGTATTGTATGTCTTTATTTATATAGCGCTATAAATGTACATAGCGCTTCACAGTAGTAATACATATCATATAAATAACAAATAATATAAATAACAGATCGTGGGAATAAGTGCTTCAGACATACTGTAAAAGTAACATTAAGGAAGGAGTCCCTGCTCCGAGGAGCTTACAATCTAATTGGTAGGTAGGGAGAACGTACAGAGACAGTAGGAGGGAATTCTAGTAAGTGTGTCTGCAGGGGGCCAAGCTTTATGTAGCATGTGTCCATGATTATCCAGTGCTATTCATATGCTTCTTTAAGCAGCTGTGTCTTAAGGTGAGTCTTAAAGGTGGATAGCGAGGGGGCTAGTCGGGTATTGAGGGAAAGGGCATTCCAGAGGTGTGGGGCAGAAAGTGAGAAAGGTTTAAGGCGGGAGAGAGCTTTAGATACAAAGGGGGTAGAAAGAAGACATCCTTGAGAAGAACGCAAGAGTCGGGATGGTGCATAGCGAGAAATTAGGGCTGAGATGTAAGGAGGGGCAGAAGAATGTAAAGCTTTAAAAGTGAGCAGGAGAATTGAGTGAGAGATACGGGATTTAATCGGAAGCCAGGAGAGGGATTTCAGGAGGGGAGATGCGGAGACAGATTTAGGAAAGAGTGGAGTGATTCTGGCAGCAGCGTTTAGGATAGATTGTAGGGGAGACAGGTGAGAGGCAGGAAGGCCGGAGAGCAGGAGGTTGCAGTAATCGAGACGTGAGAGAATGAGGGCCTGAGTCAGAGTTTTAGCAGTTGAGTAACAGAGGAAAGGGCGTATCTTTGTGATATTGCGGAGGAAAAAGCGACAAGTTTTAGAAACAATTTGAATATGAGAGGAGAATGAGAGAGAGGAATCAAGTGTAACCCCTAGGCAGCATGCTTGGCCTACTGGGTGAATGATCGTATTTCCAATAGCAATGTGGAAGGAGGTAGTAGGGCCAGGTTTGGGAGGAAGTATAAGGAGCTCTGTTTTTGCCATGTTAAGTTTCAGTCGGCGGATGGCCATCCAGGATGATATTCCAGAGAGGCATTCAGAAACTTTGGTCTGTATAGCAGGTGTAATGTCAGGGGTTGAAAGGTAAATTTGTGTGTCGCCAGCATAGAGGTGATATTTAAACCCAAAAGATGTGATTAGGTCACCTAGAGAGAGTGTGTAAAGAGAAAAGAGAAGGGGTCCCAGGACAGAGCCCTGGGGTACCCCCACAGAGAGATCAATAGAGGAGGAGGTGTTGGCAAAAGAGATACTGAAAGTACGATGGGAGAGGTAAGAGGAGATCCAGGATAAAGCTTTATTCCGAATACCTAGAGTATGGAGAATGTGAAGGAGAAGAGGGTGGTCCACGGTGTCGAATGCTGCAGAGAGGTCGAGTAATATGTGCAGAGTGTAATGACCTCTGTCATTGGCAGCATGGAGGTCGTCAGTTATTTTAGTGAGGGCTGTTTCAGTAGAGTGAGCAGTGCGGAAGCCAGATTGTAGAGGGTCTAGGAGAGAATAGGTGTTGAGAAAGTGTAGCAATCGAGAGAATACAAGACGTTCAAGGAGTTTGGAGGCAAAATGCAGGAGGGAGACAGGTCGATAGTTAGAAGGACAGGTAGGGTAAAGCTTGCTGTTTTTGAGTAATGGTATAACGGTTGCATGCTTGAAGGAGGATGGAAAGGTACCAGAGTAGAGGGAAGAGTTAAAGATCTGTGTGAGCATAGGGATTATAGAAGGAGCAAGAGGTTTTAGGAAATGGGAGGGAATGGGATCAAGAGGGCAAGTGTTAGAGGGAGAAGAGGAGATCAGCAGTGACACATCCTCCTCCGAGATAGCGGAAAAAGAGTCAAGAAAGGCAGGAGGTGAGTTGGGAAGAATTGTGGGATGGGAGGAGGCAACAGATGGGATGCTCTGCCGTATGGATTCCACCTTTTCCTTAAAAAAGTCAGCAAAGTCCTGAAGTGATATGGAGGAAGAAGAGGAGGCAGCTGAGGGTGGTCTGAGTAGAGAGTCAAAGACAGAAAAGAGACGGCGTGGGTTAGACTTGTGTGTGTTGATTAGTGATGAAAAGTAGGTTTGTTTAGCCTGAGAGAGGGCAGAGTTGAAACAGGATAGCATAAATTTGTAGTGAATGAAGTCTGCGAGCGTATGAGATTTCCTCCAGAGGCGTTCAGAGGAACGAGTGGAGGAACGCAGCATGCGCGTGTGGGAGTTTAGCCAGGGTCTGGGGTTAGAAGGGCGAGGATGGCAGAGAGAAAGCGGGGCATGAAGATCAAGAGAGGAAGATAAGGCAGAGTTGTAGTTCCTGACCAGGTTGTCAGGGTCTGAAGCAGAACTGAGAGAGGAGAGGGAGGAGCGTAAAGTGGAATCAAGAGCTGGTAGGTTAATAGAGCGCAGGTTTCTGCAAAAAACGAGGGCGAGGTGGAGATGGAGAGAAGCGAGAGAGTGAAAATGGGATGAGGTGATGGTCAGAGAGAGGAAAAGGGGAAATGGAGAAATCGGAGAGAGAGAAGTTTTTAGTGAAAACCAGGTCTAGGTAGTGTCCATCCTTGTGGGTGCTGGCTTCTGTCCACTGTTGAAGGCCAAAAGAAGAGGTTAGAGAAAGAAAGCGGGAAGCCCAAGGGAGAGAGGGGTCATCAATGTGGCAATTGAAGCCCCCAAGGAGAAGAACAGGGGAGTCTAAGGAGAGAAAGAAAGAGAGCCAGGATTCATAGTGAGAGAGAAAGGCAGAAGGGGGATGAGTATTGGAAGGTGGGCGATAGATGACCACCACATGGACCGGGAGAGGAGAGAAGATCTGGACTGTGTGAACCTCAAAGGAGGGAAAAGCAAGAGAGGGAGGAATAGGAACGGTTCGGTAGCGGCAGAGAGAGGAGAGCAGGAGCCCCACGCCTCCACCCCTGCCATCAGAGCGTGGAGTGTGGGAAAAGGAAAGGCCACCATAAGAGAGGGCAGCTTCCAGAGCAGAGTCAGACTGAGTGAGCCAGGTCTCAGTTATGGCAAATAGGAGCAGAGAGTGAGAGAGAAAGAAGTCATGCACAGAGAGGAACTTGTTAGAGAGGGAGCAAGCATTCCAAAGGGCACAGGAGAAAGGGAGAGAGGATGGGGGGTGGCAGTGGATGGGTATGAGGTTGGAGGGGTTTACACCAGAAGGAGTAGAAGTTGCATGTGGAAGGCGAGGACGAGAGCAAGTAGAAATAAGGCAGGGACCAGAATTGGGAGAGATATCCCCAGAAGCGAGGAGAAGCATGGACAGAAAGAGAATGTGTGAGGATGATTTGTAGGGGTGTGTTTCAGTGCAGGAGGTATAGCTGTGTGGTGACAGAGGGCGCAGGTAAGAGAGGAGTTCATGTGAACTGAGAAGTGGTGAAGTAAGGAGAGATGGCGAAATATGAACAGAGTTAGAGCCATGATGAGGCTGGTGGAAGGAAATGCATAATTTGAAAATAAGTGAGGTTACAGCAAATATAAAAAGTAAAGGCGGCATCACAGCAATATGTTGAGATGTGCAGTCTGGGATGATATACTCTTTTCCAGCGTAGTTAAAATGCAGGAATCAGAAGCAGTAGATGGGGTCCACTTGTTCCACTTCTTTTTGAACTTCCTTTTTTAAACTTCCACACTACTTTAAAGATTTCTACTTCAAAGCATTTCTGCTTAGAAGCAACTGCAGGCAGCAGTGCTCCCCCTGTGTCCCATCCCATGCTGCGTCGGGGGGGGGGGGGGGGTACCGTCTAGGCCACTTTTCCCTTCTCCGGCGGTGGAATTCGCGCACCCCCGCCGGAGGGGAGTCAAGGCACTTCCTGGTCTGCGTCTCTGGTTCGACATCACATCCGCCCCCGGATATCCGCCATTCCACGTGATCTCGGCTGCGTGCGCTGCGGAGTCGCGTCACTCGGAGGCAGGCTGTGGGCGTGTAAGGATGCTTCTGTGGGCGGGCTCGTGCTGCTCCTCACTCCGTCCCGCCAAACCTGCAGCCTCCATGGAGATTTTCCTGCCGGCCGTCCTTCTTCTACAGGTGAGTCCCGCAACGCCATTTTGTTTTCGAGTGTAGGTTTTCAGCTTTCCTTGATCTTCGTGCTGTGAAGGGGCTGTTTCGCCGCCGAGCTCCTGCTCTGCGTCTTTTGTGGCCCGGCCAGGACTATAGATCAGTCAATTCAGATCAGGCAGTAACATCAACTTATAACAGAACTTCTGGAACTGTGAGTGTCTGTGGTGTGTAGCCTTCGTCTTTTAGGGGTTACTGGGCTTCTGGGTCCGCTTTTTCTTTGCACCGTTCTGCCGATGTGGGCACTGTTTCCCATTCCGCGGGACGTGGTGGCCGTGCCTCCGGACTCCCCGGTTCTGCTGCTGCAGCTGCTATGCCCAGTTTTTTTAGAAAGTTTTTACCCTCCGTGAGGTGTTTTAACACATGTGAGCGGCCATTCCGAATGACCACCAGGGCGAACGGGAAAGCCCATCTGTAGCGGACTTCCCTGTCTCTCAGCACTTTCGTGACCGGTTGAAGGGCCCTTCTTCGTGCTAGAGTGATAGGGGAGAGTTCCTGGTATACTGCCATAGAGATTCCTTCAAAGGTCACCGTGGGAGTGGACCACGTGATTCTGCAAATCTCATCTTTGGTTCTATAATGGTGCGGAGGATCACGTCTTGGGGCGGGTTGTTAGGTGTGGGGCGCGACCGCAGGGCACGATGGCAGCGGTCCATCGATAATTCAGCCTCCGTCTAGCCTGGCATGATGGAGGTCATCCACCTGCTGAGCAGCTCCTCTGAGTCCAGGATCTCCTCTGGTATGCCCCTGATCCGCAGGTTGTTGCGCCTGCCTCGGTTCTCGCTGTCTTCCTGTCTGTCCTCCAGTTCCAGCACTCTGGCTTCCAGATCTCCCATCTTTTTATTTGTTTCCCCATGGCATCGTGCGCTTTCCTCCATTCTTTCCTCCAATTCATTTGTGCATGATCCAATTTTGCTGTATATCCTTGCGGAGGCTCTCCACCTCTCCCCTGAAAAACGCCTTTAAATCAATGCCGGGCTATTTCCTTTTTTATTACCCCCGTTTGCTCTGCCGATGTACCCTCCACCTCTGGGGTTGAATCAGAGTCTGAGGCCACCGGTATCTCCTCTGGCCTTGCCATACTCCCCCCCGGTGACGTAGGAGCGCACGTCCGTTTTGCGCTTGTTTTTCTGTCTGGTCGTCGCCATTGCCCCCTTTGTGTGGTATTTTCTTAATCTGTATATGTTCACGGCTTTGGTGCTATGTTTGGGTCCCGGGTCGCTGCGCCGAAAATGTCTTTATTTAGCTTATTATTGCCGATGGGTAGTGGAGCCTCTGTCTTACACCTCCTGCACCATACCCGCCGCGCATGCGTCCCAGCATTTGTTAGTTTTAAGTGTTTGTCAGTGGTGTCAATGTTTCCTTGTTTAATGTGATTTACTGTATTACACTATGTTTGTTTTTAATTCTTTTTCATGATTTGACCGCCTACACGAGGAGAGCTCTAGTGGACATCATCTTCCATCTGGCTGCTTATATCCTTTTATTTAGTGTGACTTGGGGCCAAGCGCCATAGATATAACATATTCTTTCCATAGAGTACTGGTGTAGTACTTTGCAGGGCCCTGGGCAGGTAGCCACTGACTGCTTTTAAAAGGAAGCGGCAGCTGTTAGCAATGAGAAAGTCAGAGAGAGACTTACTTCCTGTCAGGAGGAAAAGGGCAGGATTTGCCAGGAAGCAAGATGGCGTTGTTTGCTTCAGAATCCTTAAAGACACAGGATCTTGACTCGCAGCTAGAGGGCGGTGATCAGAAGTAACCATATAAGGAAGGAACATGCCGCAGGGGGCGTGTTCCACGCATCGTAACACCTTGTTGGTTGGATCAACCATGGTTCCCAGACTTTATAAAAAGTCGTTGTGGTTCTTTTCAGAAAGGCTGTCAGTTTTTCCACTAGCATTACTTCATGGATCCTTTTTTTCACTGTTTGCTTGGGGGAGGGGGGGATACCTTCTTCCATGAGGCAGCCACTGCGCACCTAGCCGCTGTAAGAATGAAGGAGATTAATTTTCTTACTAGACGGTCAATATTCTTCAATGGCCTGGCCAGTAAGTAGGTCAGCGGATCGATGGGTATTGTGAGGTCTGTGACCTCTTTTATTATAGTTTGTATGGTTAGCCAATATTTCTGAATCTCTGGACACGACCACCAAATGTTGGCCATGTCACCCTTTTGTCCGCAGCCTCTCCAGCATAAGTCGGAGGCCAGAGGGTAGATTTGTCTTAGTCTCACTGGGGTAAGATACCAGTGGAACAATATTTTATAAATATTTTCTTTCGTTGTGGTACATACGGAAGTTCCTGAGGCAGATTCCCATATATCTTCCCATTCCTCTCTGTCTATAACTGTATTCAATTCAGCTGCCCATTTGAGCATACATTCATGGATAGGGGGGTCTGCTGACATCTCCATTTCAGCGTATATTTTAGTTATTAGACCTTTTTGATGAGCAGTGTTACGACACAGCTTCTCAAAATTAGCGAGAGGTGGAAATTCCAATATGGGGGATATTTTCTGTGTAAAATGTCGAATTTGGAGATATTTGAACGCGTCCAATTCTGGAATTTCATATTTGTTTCTTAATCCTTGGTAGCTCAGGAACTTTCCTAGACTCAGCAGATCAGCGAACGCCCTGATACCTTTTGATTTAAATTGGTCAAATTGTCTGGGTTCACAACCAGGAGGGAATTTGGGGGTTTTGAAAATTGGAATGAGTTGGGAGTTAGTGGTTGTGAGCTTATATTTAAATTTAGATTTCAGCCATGTCTCCCACGTATATGCCTCATCGCTCCTAATTTAAATGTACAGATTTGTGTGTCTCCTCTGTTCAGGGACCAAAGGCATGTTGGCAGAGAAGGCGTGCCGGCGTATTGTGATTCTATATCTAATCAGCAGTATTGATCTGGATCGGCATTCCATACCACTGCCTGTCTTAATTGGGTGGCTTGATAATATCGTGTGATATCTGGGACTCCGAGGCCTCCCCTCCCCCTTTGATGAGAGCAGAACTGACCTAGCAATCCTGGATCGTTTACCCTGCCAAATAAAATGAAACAGTCGTTTCTGGATATTTTTCAATTCTGAGCCAGGTATGTGGACCGGGAGTGTCTGGAAGTAATATAACAATCTGGGGAGTATATTCATTTTGACCGAGATCATTCTCCCGATCCATGATATCTGATATCCTTCCCATTTATCTAGATCGTTTTTAATTTTCCTGAAATGGGCTAGATAATTGTTTTGGTATAGGGATTGGTAGTTCCTTGATACATTTACTCCCAAATATTTAATGTATCAGGAACTCCAGCGGTAATTAAAATTTAATTTAAGTAAATTCACCTCTGGCTCTGGTAAATTTAAGTTTAGGGCTTCAGATTTGTCGCTGTTGATTTTATACCCTGATATTTTGCCAAAGTCCAGTAATTCCTTTTGAAGGTTAAGAAGGGAAATTTGGGGTTTGGACAGAGTTAGAATTATATCATCAGCAAACAGGGATATCTTATACTTTTTATTCCCAATTTCTATCCCTTGGATGTCAACGTTGTCTCGTATTTTGGATGCTAGGGGTTCTATGGTCAGCGTAAAGAGATGGGGGGATAGAGGGCATCCTTGCCTTGTGCCATTTTTAATATTGAATCGTAGTAGACTGCCCCCTGGGAGTTTTACCATATCTGATGGGTCTTGGTAAAGCCTACGGACACCCTCTAGATATGTGTCTTTGAAGCCAAATTTTCGTAAGATGTTATCCAGAAATAACCAGTCAATCCTATCGAACGCCTTCTCTGCGTCCAGGCTTAGTAATATTGCTTTGGTTCCTGTGAGGTGCACATGGTCAACTATATTGATTATCTTGCGGGTGTTGTCTGAGGCTTGTCTGCCCGTGACAAACCCAACTTGATCTATATTTATTAGTCTGGGTAGTATAGGGTTCAGCCTATTTGCTAGGATTTTACTATATAATTTGAGGTCATTGTTCAGAAGGGAGATTGGACGATAGCTTCCACATTGCATCGGGTTTCTTCCATCTTTATGTATAATTGCTAAATTGGCTAGAGACATTGACGTAGGGATTGGGTTCCCTTCCATGAAAAAGTTAAACATTTTTAGTAGATGCGTGGAAAGTATTGGTAAGAATCTCTTATAGTAAATATTGGTGAACCCATCAGGGCCGGGGGTCTTGGACACTTTCAGCACTTTTATAGCCTCCTCCAGTTCCTCTTTTGATATTTCAGCGTTAAGTATTGCGTTTTCCTCTTCTGTCAATGTGGGAAGGTGGCAGTTGTCTAGATATTTTTCTATGGATTCCGATGCTGTTGGCTCGGGGTATCCATTTTGGGTTCTTAGTACAAAAATTATATATCAATGGCGCTCTGCACTAGTAAAATACAAACATATAATATATAGTAATGGAAATATACAACCAGTGGCGTGGATGTTTCTCTTGGGAATGGATGTTCCACATGTGATGGGAAAACATGTAAGGAAAAAAAATTACAACATAGTGTAATACTGTGAGACATACATACAAACATATAACATAAGACGGACGCTGGGAACAACAAGTGACCAATTACAAACACATTTAATAAAGCATCTCATTAAAAATACATAAAATACATAAAATAGAAACTGTTAGGGCACTCCAACTCAGGTGGGGGTACCTGCTTACCAAAAGTAAGAAGGTATCAGGCAGTGGATATATAAGAGTATCCCCTCTATGGATGGCTGCTGCTGCACCAGGCTGCTGGGCTCACACGTGTGTTGTTAGCCGTGGATAGTGCTTGCTCCCTCTGTTTGTAGCATAAGCCTCTGTGCGCCCTGGACACGGAAGATTCTTCCTGCTCGGCTGTTGAAAGCGCGCCAAACGGAGCTGTAGTGAACGCGGATGGATATCCGCCCGGATTCAGCAGCCAACGGGCATCTGCTAGCAAGTTTCAAGGGGGACTGGATTCACCACCGAGTCTGGAGGACCTCTTAGAAACACCCTACGCGTTTCGAAAGTCTAGCTTTCTTCCTCAGGGGTAAACGTAGTATAAAAAAGTAGTCCCTGTATGTCCCGATATATATAGTCCCGGATTAAAGGTGCAGTACATCAAAATAGACTTGCTCATGCGCAGATGTGTACTTTGGGACTATCAGCGTCTCGAACAAGAACATATATACAAAAACAAACATAAAACATAAAATGACAAGTGATACATATTAAATAATAATAATATATTTACACTGTCTAAAATAATGACAATGGAACATGAGAAATATATAGCCTAATCTGAATCATTATTGATATTATCAAACAACAGTTGTGAGCCCTAATATAAGAAGTATGTTGAGCAGAATTCATACTAACCTAAACAATAGATTATATATTTAATGAAACAAAAAACAATATGAAAATTATATATATATATACCCTTATAATGGGTGAAGGATGTGATGGTGCTGTGTGGGTATAAAAATATATGTTCCCATACATTGGGTGATAGGATGTGATAATATTGTATGAAAGTGGAAGTGAATGAGATATGTGTATATTTGATAAAACCCAAAATAATATTCACTAAAGCACCAAACATAGGCCAAAGGTTGGCCCCGAGCTGTCCACTCAGATCTAATAGTCGATTCCAAACAAATACAAATAAAAAAGTCACGAAAGGGTATTATACATGTAATACATGCACCGCATGTAGATTCAGCTCCAAACAAACCATTTTCACATCTACTCAAACTTCTAAACAATATATCATACAACAACACATTACATGTAATAGCACAAATATTATTTATCTCCTTGAATGTCCTTGCGGTCTGCAGTATGTGGGTATGACCACTAGACCGATCAAACGTCGGTTCTATGAACATATTTATAACATTAAAAAAGGCCTGGATACACATAGCGTGTCGAGCCATTTCCTCCAAGTGCATGACAAAAACCCCAAAGGTTTAAAATGTGTAGCGATAGAGGCAGTCACGACAAATTGGCGCGGTGGGAATAAGGCAGGGGCACTAGGTAAAAGAGAATCCTTTTGGATTTATGAACTGAAAACACTCACCCCTTTCGGGCTCAATATTGAATTTGACCTGAAACCTTTCCTTCTGGACAGATAAAGTATCCATCTAAATAATAGATTATTCTATCTTAATTACACAGGGCTCTGGTACAGCACACTACTAAATTTATTGAGTATCACAGGAGAACCACTCTATATATATATCTTATAAATATCGCATATAAGTTATATATGTAATAGGTTATTTGATTAATTTCTACTTAAAATCAATATTGTAGTAGTCACATATATTTCACTGATCATAGCATACATAATTATATGCATTTTAATTAACTCACATAATTACTTGGTCACCACTGCACAATTGTTTTTTATATTATATAAAATAATTTTCACAATTGACATATTTTATTAAGCTTATAATACTTCACATACATCAAATATACACATATCTCATTCACTTCCACTTTCATACAATATTATCACATCCTATCACCCAATGTATGGGAACATATATTTTTATACCCACACAGCACCATCACATCCTTCACCCATTATAAGGGTATATATATATATAATTTTCATATTGTTTTTTGTTTCATTAAATATATAATCTATTGTTTAGGTTAGTATGAATTCTGCTCAACATACTTCTTATATTAGGGCTCACAACTGTTGTTTGATAATATCAATAATGATTCAGATTAGGCTATATATTTCTCATGTTCCATTGTCATTATTTTAGACAGTGTAAATATATTATTATTATTTAATATGTATCACTTGTCATTTTATGTTTTATGTTTGTTTTTGTATATATGTTCTTGTTCGAGACGCTGATAGTCCCAAAGTACACATCTGCGCATGAGCAAGTCTATTTTGATGTACTGCACCTTTAATCCGGGACTATATATATCGGGACATACAGGGACTACTTTTTTATACTACGTTTACCCCTGAGGAAGAAAGCTAGACTTTCGAAACGCGTAGGGTGTTTCTAAGAGGTCCTCCAGACTCGGTGGTGAATCCAGTCCCCCTTGAAACTTGCTAGCAGATGCCCGTTGGCTGCTGAATCCGGGCGGATATCCATCCGCGTTCACTACAGCTCCGTTTGGCGCGCTTTCAACAGCCGAGCAGGAAGAATCTTCCGTGTCCAGGGCGCACAGAGGCTTATGCTACAAACAGAGGGAGAAAGCACTATCCACGGCTAACAACACACGTGTGAGCCCAGCAGTCCGGTGCAGCAGCAGCCATCCATAGAGGGGATACTCTTATATATCCACTGCCTGATACCTTCTTACTTTTGGTAAGCAGGTACCCCCACCTGAGTTGGAGTGCCCTAACAGTTTCTATTTTATGTATTTTATGTATTTTTAATGAGATGCTTTATTAAATGTGTTTGTAATTGGTCACTTGTTGTTCCCAGCGTCCGTCTTATGTTATATGTTTGTATGTATGTCTCACAGTATTACACTATGTTGTAATTTTTTTTCCTTACATGTTTTCCCATCACATGTGGAACATCCATTCCCAGGAGAAACATCCACGCCACTGGTTGTATATTTCCATTACTATATATTATATGTTTGTATTTTACTAGTGCAGAGCGCCATTGATATATAATTTTTGTACTGTTTGATACCTGACTGGGGTTCAGGGATATATCATAGGCTGCCTACACTTTAGGATATAGCGCTACCTATTTTGTTTTGCATTTTGGGTTCTTAGGTTATATAATTTGGTAAAATTTTTTGTAAATTCTTCTGCTATTTTTTTGTTGTTATATTGTATCTCACCAGACTTATTTTTGATCGCTGTTATTTGAGATCTTTCAACACCAATATGAAATATATTGCTCACTAATATATGTAATTAGTTAGTTATATGTATATATGATTTTGCCTAAAGTATCAAGATGGATACCGGGTGCTACCTATGTGCTGAATTGAAATATATTTTCAAAAATAGAGAGAGGTTTATGTTGAAAACCTAACTCTAGCAAGAAGCACATTAGTGGTCCACACCTGGGCTATTAAAACTTAACATTTATTTATGCCATAATTAATATACTGTTACACATGCAGAATAAATTTGTCATCAATATATATTGTGTGTATTGTATCCTTTAAAAACTCGGTATAACAGGAGGGTGCGATGGATACACTCTGTGTTATGAATACATACCCATCTAGGGTTAAATTGGTCATGTGATATTTTATATATAACAATCCCACGACGATGGGAAAAATGTATTATGCTGCAAACTGATGTAGGTGGGCTCACAAACAAGTTGGAACTATTTCTTTTTTTTGTTTCAATTTCTTTATTGTTTTTTCAAAGAATGACATCTTATAACAAGTTTTAACGAACAACTATAACAACTTCAAACTTTACCGCAAAATTCAATAATAAACATTCCATTACATCGTACATTGCATTTTGTTGTCTTCATTTCTTACATACTTAGTTTTTGAACGTTGTATTTTACAGAACTTTTCTTATTTTTTTTTAATTTATTTTTTTACTACATATTGGGGAAGCAGCCGCTTCCAGTCATTTCTCTCTTAGAGAGATTCCAGAATAGTAGAGAGAAAAGTAAGAATGAAGAGGGTGGGGAGGGAGGTAAGAAGGGGTAAGAGAGGGGGGGTGGGGGGTGGGTGGAATCTTATTGTCTCCAGATCTATATGACCCATTTATTCCTTTGCTAATTGTCTGGCCATACTGACCACACCTTGTGGAATTTATCCACCTTTTGACTCAACTGTGCAGAGAGGAGTTCCATTAGTCTTACATCTCTGATTCGTCTCAGTACTGTCTGCTTGGAAGGGGCGTTTATTTTTTTCCATGCTGCGGCAATCGAGCATCTGGCCGCTGTTAGGACGTGGCTTATCATTTTATTCTCATGGGATTGTATGCCCTCTATTGGTTTAGACAGCACCAGGTTCAATGGATCAACCTCTATCTCCACCCCCAGGAGTTCTCGTATCATTGTTTGTATCATGATCCAGAACCCCTGAATTTTTGGGCATTCCCACCAGATGTGAGCCAAATCTCCTCTGTGCCCGCATCCTCTCCAGCACAAATCTGAGGATCCGGGGAAAATCTGGCTCAACCTACTCGGGGTTAGGTACCAATGGAATAGAATTTTATATATGTTTTCTTTTATTGTGGTACAAATTGACGTTTGAGAAGCTGCTTCCCAAATATCCTCCCAGTCGTCCCTATCTATATCTAAATTTAAATCTGCTGCCCATTTTAGCATATAGGTAAAAAGAGTAGAGAAGAACCCAGTGTAGCACTCGAGTTCACCCTCTGGTGATTAGTGTATGATTTAAAATAAACTTTATTGATTCAACACATATATAAAATAATGGGTATTAAAATGACGTACTAGAGGTTGTGGGATTGAAATACTGACAGCCATAGGGCTCGCAATCAATATAGTAGGTGTCTCCTGTTGTGTATTGATATCACACAGGAAACAAAATCCTTATTAAAAGACCTCTGTGAGGATAAGGTAGGGTTAATTCGACAATGTACTGTATCATCAGATCACAATAGGCGGTGTGCATAAACCATAGGTGGTAATAGTGTGACTGGTGATAACTGGTGTACTGAAACAAATATATTGTGCACCAGTAGGTATCAATATGCAGTCTGGTAAACCTTCCTACATGTATTGTATATGTACACGCAGTGTTGTGTGGAGCTGATCATAGGTAACCCCCAGGGGTTCACAGTATAGGCGTATGGTACCCTATAGTGACCTCTGCAACATGTCACCGTGATACTGATAGATAATGTGCATAGAGTGTTTCGCCTTGAGAAAGCCCCTCGCGAAACGCGCGCGTCGGCTCTGGTTCCACACGTGCACGCGCAGGGCTGTAATTACTTCCGCATTTATGCCTCTGATCGCGGGTTAATGCGGTGTCCTGCCCGCGCTGTTACATAGGCTATTGGTGCCCCGATGGACACCTAAAGCCTCCTATTATGCTACAGGATTAGGGTTATTGCTCTACTCAGTACGTTTGCAGTCTGGTTAAGATATGTGCTGTTTTAAACTGCTATTAAGCTATATCACTACTGTATACAGCCTCCACCTCCCCACATGCAGTGATAATCAGTGTGTTTAGCTGGTCATATCAGAGTGCCCACCAATTCACTCTATGCACATTATCTATCAGTATCACGGTGACATGTTGCAGAGGTCACTATAGGGTACCATACGCCTATACTGTGAACCCCTGGGGGTTACCTATGATCAGCTCCACACAACACTGCGTGTACATATACAATACATGTAGGAAGGTTTACCAGACTGCATATTGATACCTACTGGTGCACAATATATTTGTTTCAGTACACCAGTTATCACCAGTCACACTATTACCACCTATGGTTTATGCACACCGCCTATTGTGATCTGATGATACAGTACATTGTCGAATTAACCCTACCTTATCCTCACAGAGGTCTTTTAATAAGGATTTTGTTTCCTGTGTGATATCAATACACAACAGGAGACACCTACTATATTGATTGCGAGCCCTATGGCTGTCAGTATTTCAATCCCACCACCTCTAGTACGTCATTTTAATACCCATTATTTTATATATGTGTTGAATCAATAAAGTTTATTTTAAATCATACACTAATCACCAGAGGGTGAACTCGAGTGCTACACTGGGTTCTTCTCTACTCTTTCTACCTATTCATTGTATACCCAAAGCACCGTTCACCGTTCATATCTACTATCAATGAGGCAGCAGCAGGGGCTCCCCTATCACTTTATCCATTTTAGCATATAGCTGTGGTTAGAGTGAGTAGCTTTAATCGCCAGTCCCAGATAGACCTCTGAAATCAGGCCTTTGCAATAATAGCCTCTTCTGCATATTTTCTCAAATCTTGTTAGAGACGAGAAAGCTGAATCTTTTGTAATTGTTTGTATGTAATGGCGAATTTGTAAGAAGCTGAAAATTGGGAGGTTAGTGACTTGATATTTCTTCTGAATCTCATGGAATGGTAGAATCTTGCCTTTAGCTACAAAATCATCGGCTATTACCATTTGTATCTCTCAAGGGCCTTCGAAGTACAGCCTGGGGGTAACTCTGGATTATTGAGTAAGGGGGTCAATAGTGAGGGAAGAGGAGATGTTAACTCATACTTCCCCTTGTTTCTAGTCCATATCTTCCATGTACATCTCATTGCTCCCAGTTTAAATTTTTCTGCTAGGGTCTCTCCTCCCCTCTCGGTCTATAACGCGGCGGGAGAGAGGACTCGCATAGGTAGACTCAATCCCAAGCCAGCAGCACATGGCTGGATCATTGTTCCACATTATGACTTGCTTTAGATGGGCCGCCAGATAGTATTTAATGATATCCGGGGCTCCCAGACCTCCGCTTCCTTTTGGTGCTAGCAAGATTGATCTAGCCACCCTTGGTCTTTTATTTTTCCAAATAAATTGGAAGATCCTGTTTTGTATGTTTTTAAGTTCATTTAGTGGGATGTCTATTGGTAGAGTCTGGAAGTAATATAGAAGTCTTGGTAGAATATTAATTTTAACTGTGGCTATTCTTCCTAGCCAAGAGATCTGATATTCGTTCCAGCTCTGGAGGTCTTTTTTAATCTTTTCAAATAGTGGGGGGTAATTATACTGGTATAGGGTTTTATAGGAGCTAGATATCTGTATTCACAGATATTTAATCCTTGTTGAGCTCCATTTGTAGTTAAAATTTATTTGTAGTAATTTAACTTCGGGGTTTGTCAGTGAAAGATTTAGTGCCTCCGATTTTGTAACCCAAAATTTTGCCAAATTGATCCAATTGATGTTGCAGGTTTTGGAGGGATGTCAAGGGGTTGGCCAGGGTTAGAATAATATCATCTGCAAAGATTGATATTTTGTAATTTGTCTCTCCTATTTTTATTTCTTTCATATTTTCTTCGTCTCTAATTGTAGCTGCCAAGGGTTCTATGGAGAGGGCAAACAGGAGCGGAGATAAGGGGCATCCCTGACGAGTACCATTTTGAATTTGTATAGGGGCTGAGTCTCCACCTGGGAGTTTCACGACTCCCGTGGGAGTTTTATAGAGGGCTCTGACTCCCTCCAAAAACTGGCCCTTGAATCCAAATGTAATCAATGTTTGGTCTAAGAAGTCCCTCCTTATTCTGTCAAATGCTTTTTCAGCATCCAGACTTAATAAGATAGCTTTCGTGTCTGAGAGGTGTACATGGTCAATAATATCAATGATTTTTCTAGTATTATCAGAGGCCTGTCTTCCCGAGACAAACCCTACCTGATCTATATGTATCAAACTGGGCAGGATTGGAGTGAGTCTATTTGCTAGTATTTTACTAAAAAGTTTTAGGTCCGAATTAAGAAGGGCTGTGGGGCGATAGTTACCACATTGTAAAGGGTCTCTCCCGCCTTTATGGATGATGGCTAGGTTTGCTTTGGACATAGATGACGGATGGCCTCTCCATCTAGGAACGAGTTAAATACATCGAGCAAATATGGGGATAATATCATCTTAAATTTCTTATAATACTGATTTGAGAAGCCATCTGGGCCTGGCGTCTTACTCGCCTTCAATTGGGCAATAGCATCTAATAGTTCCTCTTGAGTTATATCTTTATTTAATTCTGAAGCATTTCCTTCTGACAGTTCAGGGAGCTTACATTTTTCTAGATATTTAGAAATAGCTTCTAAACCTGAGGTTTGGTTCTTCGGGAAGTTTAAATTATATAGTTTATAATAGAAATCCGAAAACTCTTTTGCTATCTGCTTCTCGTCAAATGTTTTATCTCCAGCCTTAGTTCGGATAGCTGAAATCTGTGATTTGGTTCTTAGACCTCTCAATTTGGATGCTAATAGCCGATCTGCTTTGTTTCCCTTATCGTAATATTTTTGTTTTGTCCACCTTAACGCTCTCTCCACCTCGTCCAATTGGACCTATTTAAGTTCAGATCTAGTTTTGTCCAATAGTTTGAATACTTTTTTAGAGGGATTATTTTTATGTTTTTGTTCCAGGAGCTGTACTTTCTCCGCCAATTCATTATATAGTTTTTGTTTAGCTTTTTTCTTATATGATGCTATGGAGATAATAGTTCCTCTTATTGTGGCCTTATCGGCTTCCCATAGCATAGCTGGTGACTCTACTGAGCCCTTATTCAGCATGAAGTAAACTCTAAGTTTTTGTTTGACATCCTTCACTATGTCTGCTTGGTTTAATAATGAATCGTTTAATTTCCAGTTATACTGGGTAGTTTTAGAGAAGGGGAGAGAGAGTATCAGTGAAACAGGAGCATGATCTGACCATGATATTGTTCCTATATCTGACTGGTAGGATGCTTGTAGAATGTCTTTGGTACCTAGCAAATAGTCAATCCTCGAGCAGGTCTGGTGGTTGGGCGAGTAAAATGTGTAATCCCTCTGCCCCTGGTGCTGTGCCCTCCAGATGTCAGTTATTGAAAATTCTTTTAGTATATTTCTAAATTCCTTGGCATTTTTTACCGTGGCGCGCGGGTGCGGGGTACCTGTTACACTTGCTCTATCCTGTTCTGGAGTTGCTACCATGTTCATATCTCCTGCTAAGAGTAAAGCAGTATTGGACTGAGCAGGCAGGCTCTCGCACAAATATAGTTAACTTAACGTGACTTGTAAACGGCGCTGACACACCAAATATGTGAATAAAAGTGCATATACTTTAAAATAAGTGAAAAAGGTGATCTCTAATAAATTTCTCAACCTTCCAGGAATATGTATGAATTCCTTTACGAGATAGCTTGTCCAGGGTAGGAAGGGAGCGACGATATCAGGGATACACCAAAAAATAAAGAACATATAATAGTGCAATAAATCAAAACAAATTGGATAGCAGGAAAACTTGGCTCTTTAGCAATGCCTACTTACAGCATGTCAGATTATAAACAGCATTGTCTACACCACTGGTAGAGATGGGTCAGAATCTTCCAAATCAGGACAGGTTTTCAGCAGGGAGTATATTCAGATCAGCTCTCAGACGGGAGATGGTGTAAAGTGGATGTCATGCAAAACAAGGGCAGACCATGGTACAGATCGAAATAAAATTTATAGTAGAAAAACAACAAAAGACATAAGAATCGTACTCACCATAAATACATTAGACATGTACACGTAACGTTTTACTTGAGGCAGGGAGGTGTCGGACCCGTGTGGTACAACTATCAGCTACTGTTCTCCGTTACTCGCATCAGACCGTGTGGAAGCTGGCGTCTGACTTCACATCCGGTACGGCGGTGACGATGTCCGGTCCGGTCGAGGAGCTCTGGAGACGGGCAGTGAGGGAACTCGGCACTTCAGGAGCCTTCAGTTCAAAGGCAGCTGCAACTGTGACTGGCTCTATGCGTTTCGCTGTCAATGACAGCTTCCTCAGGAGCACGAATGAATACCCCTAATGGGTTCTTAAACAGTATATAACGGGTATACACTTAATTGGTTCAATCAAACAATTTAATACACACACCGGTTCTCCGAATTTTAAACGGACATAACTCAGTGGTCAAAAAAACGACGACGCAACATAATCATTATTTATTAATAGAAAACTTAATATTCAAAAGCTCAATAATAAAAATATATAAAGGATAAAAATATGATCATGCAACTCATGATAAAGCGGGAGAGAGAAAAAGATAAAAATGTGCATTAGTGTTAACATATTTTAAAGTACTAAATAAAAACACAATCTGCTAAAAAAAATGATAAGTTAAAAAACTTAAATATACAAATATCTCAATATAATGTGGAAGGAATTGACAAGAACCTTATCCTATTGGAGAGGTCACAATAAGGAGACTAATCTGAGTAAAGGAGTTATTATATAAGAAAAGGGGCCAATTCAGAATCAGCATTGAGACCATTGGGTATTAAGGTGTTAAGTCTGTGTATCCAATACATCTCACGCTTACTCAGATCTATATCCCTACTGTGGCCTCTCCAATGTTGTAGCACATTTTCTATGACATTAAACTTTAAACCTTTAATATTTGAATTATGATACTTGGCAAAATGTTTAGATACACTATGTGTCAGTATGCCTCTTCTAAAGTTACTTAAGTGTTCTACAATACGTGTTCGAATTGCTCTTTTAGTTTTTCCCACGTATTGTAGTCCACACGGACACTCTAATAGGTATATAACATATTCTGTATAGCAATTTGTATATTGTTTAATTTGAAAAAATTCTTTACTCTTATTGCACACAAAATTCTTTTTATCTGTTTGTTTGTGTTCACATGCCTTGCATGTTGAACATCCAAAAAAAACCACAATGTTTTGAAGCCATCCTTTATTTTTAGTATTCACTTTTTTCAAAGCACTAGGAGCAACAATGTTTTTTTAAATTTTGAGCTTTTTTAAAGATTATTTTTGGATGTTCTGGAAGTGAGCTATGTAAGATTGGGTCTCTTTTTAGAACATGCCAGTGCTTTCGAATGATTTTTGTAATATTATTAGATTCTTTATTAAAGGTAGTCAGAAAAGCTGTATCAAATTGATTTTTACTGTTTTTTACTGATATTAATGTTTCATCCTTAGGTTCCAAAAGATCTTCTCTATTTAATATTTTAACTTTATTAAATGCTACGTCTAGAATCTCTTTCTTGTAATTTTTTTTAATAAAACATGACTCAAGTGTTTTACACTGTTCCTTAAAGACTGTTTCTTCTGTGCAGTTTCTACGCATTCTTCTCTAGAAAATTACATTTTAATTTTAATGGTATGAACACAACACAGACACCTACTACACATAATCTTTTGGAAGATGAATTCCATAAACTGGATAGATTATTGGTTAAGGATACCAGAAGATGGCTTGATTTAAGTTTTCTTAATAAATATATTGATTGCAATAGGATCCCTAGAGGCCTAAGAATTTCAAAAAAACCCTCATCAAATTTAGATGATGATGAATTTGTAAAAAATTGGTATGCAATCATTGACAAATGTTCATTCGATCTAATGGTATCCCTGATTAATCAACAGAAGAAAAAAATAAAATTGATTGATGAAGAAGTTACAATAATAGAAGAAAAATTAGCACATCTAGAAGATACAGCAGAATTTAAGATCAAGGATCGTGAATTAAAGAGAAAAATAGATAAACTAGAAAATGAGCTTTATACTAACAAATCCAATAAATTTACCCGAGATGAAGTAGATTATCAGAGAGGAGAACAAAGAGAGTGGAAAAAGAAGAAAGGAAATTATTCATCAGATAATTATAAAAAGGATCAGTATTCTAGACCTTCAGATTCAACTAAACCCTATTCCACAAACAACTCCAATAGCAAAGATAATACAACAACTAATTCCTACTATAAATCCAATCCACAATGGAAAGGGAATAGAGATTCTAGATTTGAAAATTCACATCCCAATACAGATAAACCATCTGGACAATATACATCGAATATTAACACTAGAGATAGGGAATATCGAAAAGAACAAGAGTACCAGAGAGATAGAGCCCATGAGAGAGAGAGAGAACAGAGAATTGAGAGGGAGAGAGACAGAGAGAGAGACCGACATAGAGAGAGAGAGAAATAGAGAAAAAGAATTGATACGAGAAAGAGAACAAAGAGAAAAAGCTAATAGAGATAGAGACACTATTAGAGAAAGGGAATATCAAAGATCTAAAGAGGTTAATAAAGACCGTAAAGAGAGAGAACTAAGAGATCAAGAAATAAGAGAAAGAGAATATCTTAAAGAGAAAGAATTAAAAAGAGAAAGAGAATTAAGAAGAGAAAGAGAGGAAAGGAAAAAAGAAAGAGAAAGAAGTCACTCCAGTAGACAGCATAAAACTAGCAGATCACGCTCCCCAATTGGAGCTACTGGTTCAAGTGATTTTTTAGAGCTAGAAGACTCTCTCAAAACTTGGGAGACCCCAAACTCATTTACCCCACTCCAAGAGATAGAAGAGCGAATTTCCCAGCCCAAAGGGGAAAGAAGCAAAGAGGGAAGCGGGGGAGAGGAACGAAAAAAGAAAGAGTAAAACAGCCAATTTTAAAAGAGAATAAAAGTATTTTTAATTTAAGTTCAACTACACTTTCTGCATCACAATTAAATGTGATTTTCAAAGGCTTATCCTTTGCGCCGACAACAGGGCCAAATAATTTTGTGCTCTTTTTAGATGCCAACAAATATCTCAGAAAATTAACCGTTAAACGGTTCTTTTTAAGTAAAGATGCTGACTCAAGATTAATTAACCTTAATCCACCTGTTCCTAAAGAACCAGAAAAATTCAAGCACACTACCCTAAGAAATAAGTCCACTTTCTATTCTACGTACTACAAAGGAAATTACTTAGAAGTATTTTATAATTTAATTATAAAAGATTTTGAGGACTTAACTAAAAAGAACAAATCGAAAATTAGAAATAACATAACTAAAGAAGAGAAACTAGCATTAGATGAGATAACAGAGAATACTAATATCATTATAAAACAAGCAGACAAGGGAGGGGGAGTTGTTATCATGAATAGAGAAGATTATCTAAAATAAGCTAATCGTCTGTTAGGAGATCCACTAACCTATGGTATTCTGAAGAAAAATCCTACAAAATTATTTACAGATGAATTAAAAATATTATTGGAAAAAGGAAAAAGTTTAGGTATATTAACAGAACAAGAGTATAAATTCTTATGCAATAAAGCATCTCAAATTCCTATATTTTATTTATTACCTAAAATTCATAAGTGTTTAGAGAACTCTCCCGGAAGACCAATCATCTCTGGTATCAACTCCCTCACTTCAAACCTATCTGCTTATATTGACTCTTTTTTACAAGGCTATGTTAAGACCCTCAAATCTTACTTAAAAGATACTACTGAAGTACTCCAAATACTGGATAAAACTATATGGAAAGAAGACTATATTTTAGCCACTATAGATGTATCTTCCTTGTATACATCCATTGTACACAAATTAGGATGTGAAGCCATAAAATACTATCTAGATAACGACATAGATCTACATGTTTCTCAGGCAGAATTTATTCTGGATAGCATAGCATTTATTTTGGACAAAAATTATTTTCTATTCGAGGACACTTTTTATATTCAGAAATGTGGCACCGCCATGGGAACGAGATTCGCCCCCAGCTATGCAAACCTGTTCATGGGTTTTTGGGAGGAAAAGAACATCTGGCCCAATGGCATGCTGGGGGAGGGTGTTGTCCTATGGCGGCGCTACATTGATGATCTCATTATGATTTGGCAGGGTGAACAAGCAGATCTGGACCAATATATTGCGGATCTAAATAACAATATGATGAATCTTAAATTCACTTCAAATACAAGTAAAACATCCATAAACTATCTAGATCTAGTGATATATGTTGAAGAGGGCCATCTTAAAACAAAATCATATTTTAAAAATGTGGACAGTAATAGTTATATCCTACGTTCTAGCTGCCATCACCATCAGTGGATGGACAATGTGCCTTATAGCCAATATAGAAGAATGAGTAGAAACTGCACAGAAGAAACAGTCTTTAAGGAACAGTGTAAAACACTTGAGTCACGTTTTATTCAAAAAAATTACAAGAAAGAGATTCTAGACATAGCATTTAATAAAGCTAAAATATTAAATAGAGAAGATCTTTTGGAACCTAAGGATGAAACATTAATATCAGTAAAAAACAGTAAAAATCAATTTGATACAGCTTTTCTGACTACCTTTAATAAAGAATCTAATAATATTACAAAATTCATTCGAAAGCACTGGCATGTTCTAAAAAGAGACCCAATCTTACATAGCTCACTTCCAGAACATCCAAAAATAATCTTTAAAAAAGCTCAAAATTTAAAAAACATTGTTGCTTCTAGTGCTTTGAAAAAAGTGAATACTAAAAATAAAGGATGGCTTCAAAACATTGTGTTTTTTTTTGGATGTTCAACATGCAAGGCATGTGAACACAAACAAACAGATAAAAAGAATTTTGTGTGCAATAAGAGTAAAGAAAATTTTCAAATTAAACAATATACAAATTGCTATACAGAATATGTTATATACCTATTAGAGTGTCCGTGTGGACTACAATACGTGGGAAAAACTAAAAGAGCAATTCGAACACGTATTGTAGAACACTTAAGTAACATTAGAAGAGGCATACTGACACATAGTGTGTCTAAACATTTTGCCAAGTATCATAATTCAAATATTAAAGGTTTAAAGTTTACTGTCAGAGAAAATGTGCTACAACATTGGAGAGGCCGCAGTAGGGATATAGATCTGAGTAAGCGTGAGATGTATTGGATACACAGACTTAACACCTTAATACCCAATGGTCTCAATGCTGATTTTGAATTGGCCCCTTTTCTTATATAATAACTCCTTTACTCAGATTAGTCTCCTTATTGTGACCTCTCCAATAGGATAAGGTTCTTGTCAATTCCTTCCACATTATATTGAGATATTTGTATATTTAAGTTTTTTAACTTATCATTTTTTTAGCAGATTGTGTTTTTATTTAGTACTTTAAAATATGTTAACACTAATGCACATTTTTATCTTTTTCTCTCTCCCGCTTTATCATGAGTTGCATGATCATATTTTTATCCTTTATATATTTTTATTATTGAGCTTTTGAATATTAAGTTTTCTATTAATAAATAATGATTATGTTGCGTCGTCGTTTTTTTGACCACTGAGTTATGTCCGTTTAAAATTCGGAGAACCGGTGTGTGTATTAAATTGTTTGATTGAACCAATTAAGTGTATACCCTATATATACTGTTTAAGAACCCATTAGGGGTATTCATTCGTGCTCCTGAGGAAGCTGTCATTGACAGCGAAATGCGTAGAGCCAGTCACAATTGCAGCTGCCTTTGAACTGAAGGCTCCTGAAGTGCCGAGTTCCCTCACTGCCCGTCTCCAGAGCTCCTTGACCGGACCGGACATCGTCACAGCCGTACCGGATGTGACGTCAGACGCCAGCTTCCACACGGTTTGATGCGAGTAACGGAGAAGAGTAGCTGATAGTTGTACCACACGGGTCCGGCACCTCTCTGCCTCAAGTAAAACGTTACGTGTACATGTCTAATGTACTTATTGTGAGTACGATTCTTATGTCTTTTGTTGTTTTTCTACTATAAATTTTATTTCGATCTGTACCATGGTCTGCCCTTGTTTTGCATGACATCCACTTTACACCATCTCCCGTCTGAGAGCTGATCTGAATATACTCCCTGCTGAAAACCTGTCCTGATTTGGAAGATTCTGACCCATCTCTACCAGTGGTGTAGACAATGCTGTTTATAATCTGACCTGCTGTAAGTAGAACAAATATAATCACTGCGCTTCTCCATGTAAAGAGCATGCAGCTAGTGAAGGAAATGGCCATACAAATGTGCAAAACAGAAAGTGAATCCCTGCGCTTCTCCCATAGGGATAGCAATCAATGGGGAATATATATATATATGTATGGTGTAAATACCTATAGGAAAAAAGGAGACTTTTGGTATACATCCTTTGATCAAATAATGCCAAGCCTGCTAACCACGTCAAGGTAAGTCTCTTTAGCAGGTCCCTACGTTAAATGGGTTAGGTTATACAAGCATATGCTTTGATATTTTAACCCCTTCTGGGTTTATTTCACATAACACTAGTATGCATTTAGCGTAGGGACCTGCTAAAGAGACCTAAAGAGACTTACCTTGACGTGGTTAGCAGGCTTGGCATTATTTGATCAAAGGATGTATACCAAAAGTCTCCTTTTTTCCTATAGGTATTTACACCATACATATATATATATATATATATATATTCCCCATTGATTGCTATCCCTATGGGAGAAGCGCAGGGATTCACTTTCTGCTGTAAGTAGGCATTGCTAAAGAGCCAAGTTTTCCTGCTATCCAATTTGTTTTGATTTATTGCACTATTATATGTTCTTTATTTTTTGGTGTATCCCTGATATCGTCGCTCCCTTCCTACCCTGGACAAGCTATCTCGGACAAATATCTCAGAAATTTTGGCTGGCCTTCGTTCGGTGCGTAGACGTTGATCAGAATTACTTTAACCCCTGAAAGAGAACCGTACAGGATTAGATATCTACCTTCTGGGTCCGCCACTTTGTTATCCAAAATAAACGGGATATTGTGTTTGAAAAGTATTGCTACTCCTCTTTTTTTTCCTGAATATGAAGCGTAGTGTGCTTGTGGGAAGATTTTTGCGAATGTTTTATTGGTGGATGTAGTGTTGAAATGGGTCTCTTGAAGGAATAATATGTCTGCATTCGTTTTCTTAAGCTCTTGTAAGACTAGTTTTCTCTTTACTACTGAGTTTAACCCCATAACGTTTAGAGACACTAGTTTTATGAATGTGTTACTGGCCATTTTTTCTTTTTTGAAAGAGGAGTATCTTGCATTCCCTCCACTTTCCCAAGGTGAAGGGGGATCCTATTCGTTTCCTTGCTGGTTTTTCCTATATACAACCTTTGCGTGTAGCAGCAGCTCTTTAACCCTTTAAGTCTACCGGATCTTACTTGTATGGTAGGGACTAGGAAGGGGGGGAAGAGGGAGGCAGGGGGAGACATGGGTGGGATAGGGGAGAGAATAAGCAGGAGGAAAAAGAAAAGGTGGGCTACAAACGTGTCCTGAAGTAAAGACCCCCACCACGCTAAGGGTGAGAGAGTTGGGCATAGAGCCCTCTGGAGACTTTCCAATGTGTCGTGTCCTGGCAACCTCTGGGGCAAGCCCAGAGCCCTCCGATAATAAGATCAATCTGAACAGTATAAAACATAACTTTTGACAACAAGTGGCACCCTATTTGGGTCTGGTGCAAATTCTATGGTCCCTTAGAAATCTAAGCCTTTGGTATCTATCCCTATACTTATCCCTTTCTCTTTGCATGTAAAGATCTGGGTATACCACTTCCTCCGTTTAACCACAAGATGGTGCCAGAGGATCAGAAATGCTCAACCTGTTGAAAAAACACTGAGAGGAGAACAAACAACAACAAAAAAAAACATAGCATATTTTGTCCCCTTCTGTTTTAAGAATATAAACATTTTAACATTGTAACTTTAACCTTAAACCTTGCTTTGTAACATAAACAACCCGGCCTTAAGTGTCCTTATTTTCCTCGTTCTCCCTCCCTCCTCCCTGACCATCTTCTCTCTTTTCCTCCTCTGGGAGCTTTTTGCCTCTTTATCTAAGGTTCCCTGCTCACCGAGAGTCATAATGTCCCGAGACTTCTCAGGGCTCTGTTCTCTGGGGCTTGAGTGCTGACCTGGGAAGAGGGTTCTGCCTAGTCTGAAACTAGGACAGGCTGAGGACTATGTAAGGAGATTCTGTAATTCTGCGGGCCAGAAGATAAAGAGAAGTAGAAGCTGCTCCGCTGGTTTTCCTCACTCTTCTTGCGTTAGGGTCCTCTGGGAAGCCAAGCATTACGAGGCCCTTGGGGTTTTTGCCTGCACCTGGCTGCTCTGTCCCTCCTCAGCATCGTCCAGCTCCGCTTCCTCTTCTTCTCTGTGCTGCAAACCTAGTCCCCTCAGGAATCGGGGACCATCCTCCATGTAAGATATCACATGGAACTTTCCTCCTCTCTGCACCACCAACTTGAAAGGAAACCCCCACCTGTACCTCACTTTATGATTCCTCAATGTCTGCATCAGGGGCTTCATTTCCCTTCGTCTGTCCACTGTGGTCTTAGACAGGTCACTATAGATTTCTAGGTGGGAGTTGTGGAACTGTATGGTCCCCGTTTCTCTGCTGGCTGTGAATTTTTTTTCTTTAGACGTGTAGGAATGAAATCAGATTATTACGTCCCTGGCTCTTTTGGGGTCTTCCGATTTTTGGCCCAGGATCCTGTGCGCGCGATCCAGCTCCAGCTGGTCTGGAGTAAGCTCAGGGACCAGATCAGTGAAAAGTTCTTTCAGGTAGGGCTGCAGCTGGCTCTTCTCAACAGACTCTGGGATGTACCGCACGTGGAGATTTTGGCGGTGGTCTCTATTCTCCTGTTCCTCCGCATTTTCTTTTAGGGCCCGAATCTCAAAGTTTAGTCTATTTATCTCATCCCCCGCAAGAGAGTAAGACTGCTCAACATCTTCTACCTTTTTCTGGATAGTGTCTGTTTTTTCTTTTAAGGTGTTCATTTCGGTCTTGAGCTCTGTAATAGCTCTGGCCAGATCCTCCTGAAACCCCGTACGCATTCTTAAGAATAATTCTGCCAGATATGCTTTTGTTGCGTCTGGGAGCATGTTTTGTACCTCCTTCTCAGCGCTTCATTCGGGTCTTTCTGGGGTGCCTGCTGGGCTGCGCGGCGGGCCTCCATTTTTGCTCATTTCAGCTGTAGCAGGGGGTTTATTCGCTAGCTTGAAATAGCTCACTGAGTGCACGATCGCTGTAAATGCTTAAATACTGCTACTGTCAGGGTCTCCTAGACCTCCTGCCTAGCCATAGTTCTTCTTTGCCCACTGGGTGTGCTGCTGTCTTCTGTTTCCTCTGGGTTCCTCTGTCTGCCTGTCTGTCTTCTTGTTGCTCCTGTCTCTGTCCTTATAGCTCTGCTTCCTGTCTGTTTCCTTTGCCTTTGCTTGAAGTCAGACTCCTTCAGTATTGCACATGCCTCTGATCCTGATCTGTTTTCTGTACCTGTACCATAGAAGTCTGTTCACAGTAAAAGCCCTTGCTAGTAATCTGGCTTGTCCGTTTGTTCCTTGCTCCCCGGTCTCAGTCCCTGCTCCCGGACCTGTCCTGCCCCGCCTGTCCTGTTCCAGTCTCCTTGTTGCCGACCTCTGCTTGTTACCTGACTTCGCTACCTGCCGCCTGCCTCGGACCCCTGCTTGTTACCTGACTTCGCTACCTGCCGCCTGCCTTGTACCCTTGCTTGTTACCTGACTTCGCTACCTGCCGCCTGCCTCGGACCCCTGCTTGTGACCCCTACTATGCTCGTGCTGTTCCGGCCACCGAGATCCTACCCGCCACAGGAGTCTCCCGTGACAGCTACATTGTTGATACTATAATGATACAGCAACTAGCTGTTTGCAATATATTAACATTGAGCACCGCCGAGTGCATGATCGTTTTAAGTGCTTAATCACTGCTATATTTGGGTATTGCAACAATGCAGCAACTATTGCTCATATCAATGTCATGAATATGCTAATATCAGTATAATACACTATTTGAGTGGTTAACCTTGGAGAGTTCTTTACCTTTGATTGCATGGTGAAATTTTACCAACAGCTAGTGTAATAGTGGGTCAGCAGCACAGAATCAATTCACTTACCTCTCACCACCTATTGCTTTGTGTAATACACTCACTGGTGGGCACTGTTTATTTCATCCACTAGTATTGGTAATTCTTTTATTCTGAGTGGTTGGGAATTTAATTTAACAGTATACTTTAATAGTGAAGTGATAATCTGGATGTATTCACATATTAGTGCAATCTATGGTGAGTTCTTAGGTATGCTGTGTTGCTGATTTATCCTCTACTTACCAACTGCATATCACCTAATCCTGGTAAACAAATTGACATGCTATGCCATTGATTAATAACAAATACTCTATTGCTGCATTAGAAAAAGTTCCGACTTGTTTGTGAGTTACCCTATATCAGCCCACCTACATCAGTTTGCAGCATAATACATTTTTCCCATCATCGTGGGATTGTTATATATAAAATATCACATGACCAATTTAACCCTAGATGGGTATGTATTCATAACACAGAGTGTATCCATCGCACCCTCCTGTTATACTGAGTTTTTAAAGGATACAATACACACAATATATATTGATGACAAATTTATTCTGCATGTGTAACAGTATATTAATTATGGCATAAATAAATGTTAAGTTTTAATAGCCCAGGTGTGCACAACTAATGTGCTTCTTGCTACAGATAGATTTTCAACATAAACCTCTCTCTATTTTTGAAAATATATTTGAGATCTTTTCTGTATCCCTCTCAGTTTGCTAGCCAAGAGTCTATCGGCCTTGTTGCCTTTGTCATAGTATAGTTGCTTATTCCATTTGAGGGCTTTTTCTACGTCCTCTAATTGGACCTGTTTTAATTCAGTTCTGGCTGTGGTCAACGTTTTATAGATTTTCTTTGATGAGTTAGTTTTATGTAGTTGCTCAAGTTTGATAATTTTGTCTGTTAAGTCTTTGACCAATTTTAGCTTGACCTGTTTCCTATAGGATGCAATAGAGTTGAACTTACCTCTGATTGCAGCCTTATGGGCCTCCCATAGGATCGCTGGGGAAGCGACTGATCCTGAGTTAAAGAAAAAGTAGTCCTTGAACTAATTGTACAACAATGCATACATTGAAAACTGTGTATTGCAACATGACTGACTTCGACCTTGGTAAAACCTTATGGGAGGGGTGGGGGGGAGAGAAGAGGGGGGGGAACAGCGGGGAACTTATTTTACCACATTACATGCAATGAAAACTGTGTATTGCAACATGACTGACCTAGACCTTGGTAAAACCTTTTGGGAAGGGAGGGGGGAGGAGGGAGGGGTAACAGCGGAGTGCTTATTTTACAGCAAAACATGCAATGAGAACTGTGTTTTGCAACATGATTGACTTTGACCTTGGTAAGACCTTTTGGGAAAGGGGGGAGAGAGGGAGGGGGGGAAGGGGTGGGGGGGAGAGGGCATAAGGGTATTGTAAGAGAGGACTTATCCCTGTTCACAAATGTGCCTCTAATCCAGCAGTGTGGTGGTTAACTGCTGGTAGGCAATTAACTAACACCACCTGGCTTATTACAGGTGTTAGAAAAAGTCTGCCTCTGAGACAGGAAGGGAGATTCCTTAGTCCACAACTGGGCTGAACCAAGGAAGGACAGATGTCTTGAGCGGCAAGCTGACAACAAGACAAAGGGGACAAGATTCTAAACCTGGAGCCTGACTTTGCCTTGGCACACAAGGGTGCTGATCCAAGAGAGCAGAGAAGCTTCCCCTACAGCAGCCCAGCTAACAGATAAGACATTCCGTATAAGAGTATTATCTAAGTCTATGTATATTGATAAATGTCTCTATGATTTGGGCTGGTGATTCGCTGGGCTAACCACGTAGTTAAAGAGAACTGGATCATAAGTGTATATATACTCCAGAGTGGAGCGGATTTTGTTTGCTGATTTACATGTTTGCTGTGTTTAAAGCAACAGGCGCAATAAAGCCTTATTTTAATTTCACCTTAAAACAGTCTCCATTGCGTACCTCTGAACACGTCTCTTACATATGGTGTCAGAAGTGAGATGAGAGGTGGCCCTTGAAGTTAAAAGGGGCCCCGGAGATTGCCTGTTAAATTTTTTGTGCTTTTTGCCTGCATACAGTCTTGCAAACAAACCTGAGCAACAAAAACAAAGATTCACCTGCAGCAGAGATCAGAGTTAAAGGGATACACATCCAGGCAAGAAATCTACACTGCACTGAAGAAAGTCACAAAACCACAGATGGACTCTTTTCCCCGATCCCAAGAGGAGAGATGGTGCTGAAGCAGGTAAACCTTACTTGCCTATCACAATAAAGTGTAATATGGTGAGTTAGCGCTCCAATGAAAGGAGCTAGGCTTTGTTTATTGTTTCCTTTTAAAAAAAAATTGTGCTGAAGCAGTGAATACAGATGGTGACCCACGAGCGGTACTGATTCTGCAAGTAAAGGCTGCCACACCGCATAGGACTACCAGCTGCGAATGGAGTACAGGCATACCCCGGTTTAAGGACACTCACTTTAAGTACACTCGCGAGTAAGTACATATCGCTCAATAGGCAAATGGCAGCTCACGCATGCGCCTGTCAGCACGTCCTGAACAGCAATACCGGCTCCCTACCTGTACCGAAGCTGTGCGCAAGCGGGGAGACTATAGAGCCTCTTACACATGTGTTATTTACATCAGTTATGCACGTTTATGACGATTGCAGTACAGTACATGCATCGATAAGTGGGAAAAAGGGAGTGCTTCACTTTAAGTACATTTTCGCTTTACATACATGCTCCGGTCCCATTGCGTATGTTAATGCGGGGTATGCCTGTATATGCAGAAAAGTGTGAAAATTGATGCAGGACTGGGCTGAAGCAGGGGAATTTTCAGCAAACAAGTGCTGAGTGTAAAATTGAACTACCGGGTAAAAAAGGGATTGCTGAACTGTGTAAAAGGTAACCCAAAGCCAATTGCTGAGTGTTGAGTCACCCTGCCGGGAGTGAAAAAAATACTCCACTGCAAAGAATATATTTTTTTTCTGCAAGTAAAGTCTGTCTATGTATCTTGGGAGTAAAACAGGCACCCAAAGTGTGAAGAGTGAATGCCATAATACCCAAAGATGAGACTGAAAATTACTGAACTCAAGCAGAAAACCACATTATTTTGCTGAAGCGGAGGGATTGCACCTAGCAAGTAAATGGTGTAAAGCAAATAAAAGTTTGAACTGCACATCCAGTATACCTAATGAGAAAGAATGCGTGCACAGTACTGCTGATGTTTTAAAACTTACTAAAAAAAAAGAAAAAGTCTACGGAGATGCCTGTGAGAGCTACGACCTCTACAAGCAAAATATGCCCACCGGTAGGACTATCACAAGCTGGGGTTCTAGAAAATACACTGGCAAAAGCTGCAATTGCGCCTCCAGAGGTCAGGAAGAAAAATACACCTGATAGCCCCAAAATGGAGGACAAGATGCGGCGTTCCTGTAATGAACCCTACCCCACGGAAGAGTGGCCCTTCCAGTCCGATGAGGAGGAAGACATCTCTTACAGGGAACCCAAACCCGAGTCACACCCACAAAACACCCCAAGAATGGTGGGGGTGCCTGAACTCGGTACGAACCGAAAAGACCGCTCCCTGTGATGACGAATATGATTGGCAGGAGAAAGAGCGGGAGCAGCGGATCACCGAATATTTTCGTCAGCTATTCCAGTTGCAAGAAAAGCAGGGTGGATCCAGTGACGCTGCTAAAATTTCAAATGAAGATGGAGACCTCAGTATCCCTGGGGGGACGGAGTCATCCAAAACAAAAAGGCGAAAAAAGAAAAAGAAAAGCGGTTCTTCACGTATAGTGGAAGGAACAGACACGTCCGCAGATCCCGCGGAGAAAAAGGGGGACCGAGATGCCCTGCAGCCTAGAGAAAATGGAGGATTCGTCATGCGAATGACCAAATATCCAGAGGGCCCAAGGCAGAAGTAGAGTGACTCAAAGAAGTGTCTGTCCGGTGCCAACAGTGAGGAACCTCAATCAACCATCCCAGGGAAGCGGAGCCGGAACCAGTGAGTGACGATCACTTGACCAGCCCTGAAGATGCCCTGAAAATTGCCAGGCGTGACTGTGATCTGCTTCGGGAACAATTGAAACTGAAGACAGATGGTTACGCAGAGCAACTGAAAAATAACGTGCAGCTACAGAAGAATGTGCTCACGATGTACTCTTTGGCCAGGACAGAATTGGACGATCTCAAGACTGAGCTAGATACTGCAAACGCTACTATTACCGCCATGGATGAAAAACTTAGCCAATCTGATAAAATGATGGCTAAGCTGAAGCGGAAGTATGAGGAGGCACTGAAGGAAATTACAGTCTTTCAGCAAGATGTTCACAATCTTCGCGCAGCACTGGATGCCTCACAGCATGAGATCAACAGTGGCCACACAAAACTGGAAGTCTCCAGAAAGGAACTACACGGTCTCGCTGAGGAGCTGGACAATTCTAAAGAAACTATTGTCAATCTTAATACAGATCTCAAAGTCTCTCAGAAGGAGCTTCAGACCCTCAACCTAGAGAAGGAAATCTCACGCCAGGAGATTGTCATTCTCAAAGCAGATGTGCGTAAATGGAAGGAGGACTACATGGAGGCCCTGAAAATTACAGAGACTGCAAAAAGAGAAAATTTAAGACTGAAAGAAGAGAATTCTCATTTGACAGACCATGTCAAGGAAAAAAATGAAAAGCTGCACGAGCTTAAAGAAATAAATAAACTTTTGGAAGAGGAAAAGTTTGAAGCAGAGCACCGACTGCAGAACCAACTGCAAGGTCTGCGTACGCACCTCCAGAATGCTGAGGAGAAGCAGCAAACTATGCAGGAAGACAATCTGCAGGCTGAAAAAAGAAATAAAAGTGCTGCAGGAACATCTGACTGATTACCCAGTATGTCCCCGCAAAGCAGCATGAGAAACTGAAGGCTACCCTGAGCATCACCAAAGCATCGCTAGAGGCCAAGCTTAGAGCTCAGGTGACTCGGCACAAGAGGGAGCACAAGAAGGTCCAGAAACTGAGACAAGTAACTGTGGCCCAAGCCAAGAAATTCACAGTGCTTCACAATACAATGAAAATGTGGAAGCAAGCTCAGAGAAAGCAAAGTGTGCAGATAAATTCCCTGAGAAGAGACTTGCAAGACGCACTCAAAAAACAGGGATCTCTCGTGGATGAGATTACAGTACTACAAGGACAAGTATTGACCCTAACCAAGCAGGGTCTCCTCCATTTTATTTTCAAGCGCTGAGGTGCGTTCTGTCAGGCCTGTTATGTTCTGCTTCAGCTCTGTCACTATGGCTTTTAAATCTGCTTGTAGTGAGATGTGCAGTTTATCAAGCATTGAGGCCATTAGTTCCTGCATATATCCTCGTGTGACTCCTTCTTTAGGGCTCAAGTTCTCCTCGGGTCGGTCCCGACCCGGTGCCGATTGCTTAGGGCCGCGTGCGTTGGTTGAGCCGGCGCCATCTTGATTTTTAGTGGCTGCATCGGCGCTCCGTTGCGGGGGAGAAAAGAACTTCGTAACCCCTTGGGTCAGTTGGGTTTTCGGTCTGTTCGACATTGCTGTGTGTGCAGCAGTCCAGGGAGAGCGTTTTAGAGATCAACATTTTTGGGGAAAAGCGCTTCAAATTGTAATTATATACGAGGGTCTGTGGAGCTCTCCTCTCACACGACCATCCTCGCCGACGTCGTGGACACGCTCCCCTGGGATCCCCTTCTTAAGTGGTCTAGTATGATTGCTACTGGCCAGTAAAAATGAGTTTCTGGAGTTGTGTGAATCCCTGCTGGACACCCCAATCTGCAACCCATACCATTCCAGGATTCCTCCTAAGAACTTTTATTGCTCTGCAAACATATGATCACTTGCAAGTATATTCTGCATTTGCTTTTTGCTTGTGGTTTTCAGGCTTTGTATTGCCTTATTGTGGCTGATTGAGTGGTTAACTGAGTGGTACTGCATTAGGGGTTAAATTCTCTGTCAGCAGTTATTTGGTCACAGTATTTAGCTACCTTACATAGAATTCCCTACTGACCGGCTGGTCTATACATTGCTTAGCAGGTTAAACATTTGTTTTTCTTGCTCTGCACATCATATATGGTTTATGTGTGTTCCATATACCATATTACATTATAGTAATCTCATTCTATGTTAAGGTCAGACTTCATGGTATAGGGATACCTTGGGGACTGTTTTATCTTATTTTGTGTAATTCATGTTTCTTTAATAAATCAGTTTATGGCGACTTCCGGTGACGTCACCACGGATGGCTGACTAGGAGAAGAGCTCCCGACACCCTCCGAAGAAATTCAACACAAAGAGCAATTTCCCCCACACCAAACCACCTGAAATCGGCTCCTAACACTACTCCCAGCACTAAGGAGATGGCGACGAAATCAAAAAAGGCACAGAACTCGGTCACAAAGTTCTTCACCCCGGCACCGTGCCAGGCAGAGCTAAGCGCAGAATACCAAGATGGCGCCGAAGAACCGGGGCACGCGGCGCAGAATGCGGTCCAGGACCAGTTTGACCCCGAACAACCTGGCCTCAACAAAGAGTTCTTTGAATCCCTGTTCCTAAAAATGAGGAGAGGGGTACAGGAAGACATTGAGACGGCCCTGCAGGGTATCCGCGCCGACCTAGGAGCCCTTACCAGCAGAACGGATGAACTGGAGGCCAAAATAGAAGGGGCCATCAACACCAAGACAGAGACCCACGACGAGGTTTCCAGATGCGGGGAAGCAATAGGAGACCTGCAAAATGCGCTAGAAGACCTCGAGAATCGAGAGAGGAGACAGAACATCCGCCTTAGAAGTATCCCAGAGGCTGTCTCCCACGAACATCTCCAAGCTTACCTCTGCAAGATATTCTTGCAGCTGGTGCCAGGCCTCACCGAACATGAGCTACTCATGGACCGGGCCCACCGAGCCCTGGGCCCAAAGCCGACAGACCCCAACCGGCATAGAGACGTCATGGTGAGACTCCAAGCGTACTCTACCAAAGAACGAATCATTGAAGCTGCTAGGGGTATGCGCAGCATACAGACAGAAAATGCGGACATTCAAATTTTCAATGATCTTTCCAGAACCACAGTCATCAAAAGACTGAAATGAAAGAACTCACCAGCTACCTCCGCGACCAGGGGGTCAAGTACCGATGGGGCTTCCCCTTCAAATTAGTGGTGCTCCGCAACGGCGGCATTTCACAATCTCTGCCCCCAAGGATGCAAGAGACTTCCTCAAAGCCCTTGGGATCCCCCCTCCGCAGAATGACAACCGCCCTCCCCGTGCCGCTCCAGGTTCGGAGCCCTCGGACACACCCCGAGCGTCAGAAAGACTAGCCAGCCAGAGACAACGCTGACCGCCCTTGCTATCTTCTCGGAAGTTCCTGATCCTCCATGCGGATGATGAGCTGTCGCCCATTCCTCTGTCTCCCACCCACCCCAGATACCAGCAGCCCTCACCCCTAAACCTGTGATGCCTACCCTCCAGGCAGTCCACAATGCGATGACTGCAGGAGCAAAATATTATCCCCCCCTCCCTCCCACGCCCTTCCCCACACCCCTCCCCACCCGGCCTATCCTCTCACCTCTTCCCCCTGCGGGACCATCACCTTGCCCCAGCTAGTCATCAGCCCCCACCAGAGGATTCTCTGTGCAAGCCTTGGGGCACACAAAAATATGGCCGCCATCGTTCCCTCACGTTCCCCCGACTCGCCTCGGCCTTCCCGCAGAGGGGGAGAAACTCTGACTACCCGGCCTCTCCTCGTGGGCTCCTCTACCCCCTTCCTCCCTCCCCTCCCCCCAAGCGCCTAATCCAAGCCCTTACCTAGCCTCCCCCCCCATCAGCCCCCCACGCTAGGGGCCCTGCCTGCAATACCCTTTTTACCCCAACCTCCTAAGAAGTCCCGCTACTTACCTCCCGGATCCAGCTTTGCGAAGAAGGCCCCCCTCCCGTCGATCGGAGCCACTCCGACAGATGCCCACCTTCGGACCGCACCTGACCCCACCTAGATGCGAGTCCGGCACCAGGACCCCAGATGTCCCGCTTATTGAAAGGTTTCAGGCCGGGACTCCCAATTGCAGAATCGAAGCTTCTCCAGAATCCAGCTCGAGCCAGAAGCACCCCTCTCTCCAGGGACTGCTAACCTGTGCCCCTACTAAATCGAGCCACAATGGTCAGGTTGTATACAATCGTTTTGGACTCCCACAAGGACACCCCCCCCATGCCAAGCTCCATATGACACCCCCCCCTCCACTCCCTCCCTCACCCCCCTCTTCCCCCCCACCACACCGTCTCAGCCTCCCCCCCACTTTGCCCCCCGACACCCCCCCTAAAGCGGAGGTGGACATACCTAAAACTGCGCTGAACTTGACTTTGCTTCATGTGACTTTGCTGTATTTGTATGATCTATGCAGAGCCTAGCTCCGGGGGCTCCGATACTTACTAGTGCATATCACCCATGTAAAGTCATACCTCGCACACTGTCTATGCTATTATCTATTGTGGCCCACCCTTCCTATGTCTCCCCCCACCAGCCTGACACAGGGACCCACCCCCGATGCCCCCCCTACACCCCCCCTGTCAAAGTGAGGAACGGTTTATCTGGTCTACGTATTTCTGTACACTGTCTGCTCCATGTGGTTTGATGAGAGTTTAGGCCCTGAGGACTTGCAGACCTTTCGCTCAAATCAAAAGTGCCACAAATGTTTCACTCAAATATTGTTTATGCCTCTGAAAATGTTGACCCACCATCTCTGTACCCCTCCCCCTCCCTCTCCCCCTCCCGCCCACTCCCCTCTCCCTTCCCCTCCCCCTCCACCCCCACACCCCCTTTGCAGAACATCTATCCTGGTCTATAGTCCCCCGGTCTCCGGTGGCTTTAAATGGTTCACTAAGAGCACAGGTTCTGAGGCCTATGAGGCCTTGGGCCCCTTTCAAACGTACTATTAACATTGCATTCAACAAAATGTTTATGCCCTCAAAAGTGTTGATCTATCTTATCTATGCCCCTCCCCCCCTCCCCACCCCTCTCTCCCTCCCCCCCTTCCCTCCCCGCCTTTCCCCTCCTCCCCACCACCCCCCTCAGGTAACTCAAGGGATTCAAGAAAGCTAGACTATTGTATTTACCTTGCCCCCCCTCCCCTTAGGGCCTCATGCTGGCCGCAAATTTTACAGAGGCCTAGACCTAAACAACATTGAGCCCCATGATTGAGGCCCACGTATTGACGCAAATGGGACTGGTCCATACCAGACGATTGACAAAGCTAACTGATGACACTTGTTCCCATGGTTATACATGCCTGTATCATTACAATCACTGTGTACTGTTTGGTTCTAATCAACTGCTATGTTTAATTCCCTGCCCCCTCCCTCCACGTCCCCCCTCCCCCTTCTCCCCCACAGATCCCTGAAGTTGCTAAAACAAGGGTTCTGCTTCTATATTCCCAGTTGGTTGAAAGCCCAATGCCCCAGTTCCCCTCCCCCTCCACTCCCAACCCCCATAAGAGTTCATAGCTATCCAATGTCGTTGCTTAGAATTGGTTGCAGATTAGCATTGGTATCCCCCCTCCCCCCTGCTACTTGCAGACTCCCTCCCTGCCTCAACCCAGGAGGGTGTTGGACCTCGAATCCTGGTCGCGCCCCATGCTCGGTGTCCCGGAAAGTTCTCCAGGGGCTTTGTACCCCCTTCCCTTGCCACCACGGTGCCAAGGGGAAATTCTTTTGGGCTCCCGGACAGCCCACATTCTTTCTTTCCCTCTTGTGTCCACCCCCACTCCACACCCAGCCTTCCTTCCCCCTCCCCCTCCCCCCCACTCTCTGGCTCCCCCCACCCGCAAGGGCCCCAGCAGGGACTATACGAGTCCCCATACCCCCCCTCCTAGAGGGCCTACCCACCCCCGATATGGGAATCACACGGGGTCCGGAGTCTCCAACTCTGGGAGCAGTAAGCCTGCTTAATGTCGTCAATTAAAATCATATCCCTTAATGTTAAAGGCCTAAACTCAGTTAGAAAACGCAAACTTGCACTCCAAGAACTTAAAAAAACCAAAGGCGACATTATCTGTATCCAAGAAACTCACTTTAACACGCCAGACCCCCCTAATACGTTCAAGCACGCTTTCCCCCAAGCCTTCTTTGCATCCTCCCCCAACAAAAAACGAGGAGTAGCCGTATTGATAAAAAATAACATCCCTTTTGCCCTGACAAAGATAATAAGAGACCCAGAGGGATATACTTGCTTTTACAAGGCACCCTATCGGGATCCCCTGCCTCTATTTTGAACATATATGCCCCTAACGAAAACGTCCAATTTCTCCAGAACGTACTCGACTCTTTGGACCAAACCACACTTTCCTCACTATTAGTGGTTGGAGATTTTAATATGGTCCTCTACCCAGATCACGACAAATCCACACTACCCACAACACCCCACACCGCCCAAACACAGAAGAAGGCCAAGAAATTCCGTGAAGTTTTACAAAACTTTTCCCTTATGGATATCTGGAGGACCCAGCACGTGGGTCAGAGGGACTACACGTTCTTTTCAGCTCCGCATCAGTCTTACTCCCGGATTGACTACTTTATAGGTACCAATAATGTTCTCCAGGCGTCCTCCCACTCCAGCATAGGTCCAATAACATGGTCAGACCACGCCCCTGTCGAATTAACCCTCTCTCTACCCGTCGTCAAAAGTTCTGCATATAAATAGAAATTAAACGACTCTCTCCTCAACGACCCGCAAGTAGTTAAGTCAATCAAACAAAAACTAGCCACTTTCTTCCAAATAAATAGTGGATCTGTCTCAGCAGCAGCAGCAGCAATGCTCTGGGAAGCACACAAAGCTACACTTAGAGGAGACCTTATCTCGCTAGCCTCCCATAAGAAAAAAATTAAACTTAAAATGCCAAAAGAGCTAACGGACAAGATCCTGGCCCTCGAGCAACAACATAAGCAGGCCCCCTCTAAAAGACTGTTCAGAAGACTAGATAAAACAAGAACGGAACTCAAACTACTACAGCTTGACGAGGTAGAGAGGGCGCTGAAATGGACCAATCAAAGGTTCTACGACAGGGGCAACAAGGCAGACAAACTCCTGGCCTCAAAACTTAGAGGCGTAAAGGCAAAAGCCCAAATCACAAAAATCCACACCAGAAACGGCCAAATATCCTATAATGAAAAAGAAATAGCACAGGAGTTTGCAAAATTCTATGAGGATCTATACAACCTCCACCAACCTGGCCAAGAGCAGGACAGTGCCAAAATAGCCGCACAATACCTGACCCAGTGCAACTTACCATCCCTATCTGACAAAGAGCTCGACTTCCTTAACCAAAAAATATCTCAGGAAGAACTGACCCAAGCCATAAGCTCCCTTAAAATAGCTAAGACACCGGGCCCAGACGGTTTCTCTAACGCTTATTACAAAATGTTCGCAGCATCCCTCTCCCCCTACCTACTAGACATGTTTAATTCCTTTCTAGAAGGTGAACCAATCCCTGGCACAATATCGGCCGCCAACCTAGCTATCATCCATAAGGAAGGAAGGGACCCGCTACAATGCGGTAATTACAGACCGATCTTCCTACTTAATACAGACCTCAAACTCTTCAGCAAGATCCTAGCAAACAGACTAAACCCGATTCTCCCCAGACTAATTCATATAGACCAAGTGGGATTTGTGTCAGGAAGACAGGCCTCTGACAACACCCGCAAAATTATTCATATAATTGACCACGTGCATCTCAACAAGTTCCAAGCCATGATCCTAAGCCTTGACGCCGAAAAGGCATTTGACCGGATTATATAGTACTTCCACGACCAAACTACGCTTAAATTTGGTTTCTCAGGCCCCTTCCTAGAGGGAGTACGGCCCTCTATAAAAACCCCACCGCTTACTTAAAACACCCGGGTGGACAATCAAACCCGATCCCAATTAAAAATGGAAGCAGACAAGGTTGCCCTCTATCACCACTATTATTTGCCATCTCTATTGAACCGCTGGCAGCACAGATCAGAGCCGAACCCAGCATCAAAGGCATCCCAATTGCAGATACAGAATACAAAATTTCCCTCTTCGCCGATGACGTCATACTGACCCTTGCTAACCCACACATCTCCCTCCCCAACCTACAGAAACTATTAGACCAATTCAGCCTGGTTTCTGCCTACAAAATAAACATGGATAAATCTGAAGCGCTTAATCTCTCCCTACCAGACCCTATATGGAAACTACTACAGTCCAACTATAAATATAAATGGAATACTTCCCCCATAAAATATCTAGGAATAAAAATAGCCGACTCATATAGCTCCCTATATCAAGCTAATTATCCCCCTTGTTCCACCAGATCAAAAGAGATCTGGAAGCATGGCACACCCACCAGATCTCCTGGTTTGGTAGAATAGTGTCCACTAAAATGAACATCCTCCCCCGTTTACTTTATTATTTCCAAACTCTCCCAGTCCCAGATCCACTATCAGAATTACGAAACATACAGTATCACATCCTTCACTTTATATGGAAACAGCGCAGACCTAGGGTCCTGAGATCAGTGTTACTAGCCTCAAAGACGAGAGGAGGGCTGGGGGCTCGAGACGTGGTCAGATACTACCAGGCAGCCCAACTGAGGCAGGCGGTAGTCTGGAATAACCCCCCGACTTCCAATTGCTGGTTAGCAATAGAGTCCCACTATGCATCCCCTACCCCCCTCCCAGTCATGTTATGGTCTCAGACGTACAAAGAAAAGAAACCCCAGAGATTCGAGCTTGGGGCGATGAGATGCACGTGGTCTACCTGGATTAAAACCAAAGGGAAATATGGCCTATCTTCTTCCCCCTCCAAACTCATCCCCATCTTCGGGAACCCAGAATTCTCGCCTGGGTGCTCCCGTAACCAATTTGGTCAATTTCAGGACCTTGATATTAGAATGGTTGCAGACCTGCTGAAGAGTAATGAGGTCCTGCCTTCCAAGAGCTCAAAACTAGACTCGCCTCCCCCGACCTTCCCATTTTCAAATTCCTGCAGATAAGGCACTTCTTACGAGCCCTAGCTCCAAACTTTACATTTCCAGCGCAGACCAGATTCGAATCTCTCTGCCTAAAGGGGGAATATCAGAAAGGTTTAATTTCTGAAATATACAGAATGATCGAGGCTTCTCCCCCCACCACCTCCCATACGTATATGCAAAAATGGAGCGCTGACTTAAACCTACAAATCGACATGTAGGATTGGGAGGATGTCTGGGAAGCTGCTTCCAAAACATCAATCTGTTCCATCACAAAAGAAAATATATACAAAATACTATTCCAGTGGTGCCTGACCCCAAGCAGACTGAGCCAGATCTTCCCTGGCACAACAGACTTGTGCTGGAGAGGATGTGGTCAAAGGGGGGACATGGCCCATATTTGGTGGTCATGTCCGGAGATCCAGAGGTTCTGGACCAGGGTCCAGAGACTTTTGATTGAAACCCAAGGACTGGAAATTCCTCTGGACCCTCTGACATACGTGCTGGGGAAACCAATAGAAGACCTCCCTGCCCCACTAGCCAGGCTGATCTCTGCTATCCTAACTAGATGCTCTCTCTGCTATCTGCTAGATGCTCTTTCTCAGCGGCCTGGAAACAAATAAAAGCTCCCTCCAGGAGAACAATAGTAAATAGAATAGACACAGTTATGAGTATAGAAAGGCTCACGGCCATGTTGAAACAGAAAATGCATCAATTCTACAAAACTTGGGAGCCATGGCCTGGTTCGGGTGCTCCGTCACTGATGCAGGTGCTGGCCCAAACCTGACCCCCTATGGAACAGAAGGGACCAGAGACCCCTCCAAACCACCCCAGACCACTCCCCTCCCCCCTCCCCCCCTTTCTCCCCCCCTCTCTCTCTCAGTGTCGTTCCCATCTATCCCCCCGCCCCTTGTCTCTCCCCCTCTTTTTCAGAATAAAAAGGGAAAATGGTTTATTGGTTATCTGTAAATGTTTCGCAGTCATGTACCTATGACTCATTACCCTCTGCATTGCTGTGACTGTTGTTACTATTTGTACTTTTCTTTTTGCAAGAACCCAATAAAAGAAAAAAGATTATTAAAAAAAAAAAAATCAATTTATATATCACCTTTGCTTGAGTGCTTTTACAGGGACCCTTTTCTTTGCTGGTGTATGTGTGTGTGTGTGTGTGTGTGTGTGTGTGTGTGTGTGTGTGTGTGTGTGTGTGTGTGTGTGTGTGTATATATATATATGTGTGTATATATATGTATATATATATATATATATATATATATATATATATATATATATATAAATAAAGTGACTTTCTTTCCACCTGTCACTTGAAATCCCTTACATACCTTCGCTACATCGATGACATCCTCCTGATTTGGACCTCTGGCGAACAGGACCTCCTACAGTTCTATGACAACTTCAATACGTTCCACCCGACCATCAACCTCAAACTCACCCATTCCCCGGACGAAGTACATTTCCTAGACACCACCATCACCATAAAGAACAACCAACTTCAGACTTCTGTATACCGCAAACCTACAGACAGAGCCAGCTATTTGAGGGACAACAGCTTCCACCCGACACACACCAAACATGCAACCATCTACAGTCGAGCCATACGATACAACCGGATATGCTCCGACACAGCAGACAGAGACCAGCGGATTAAAGCCTTGAGATCAGATTTTATAAACCGTGGATATAACCACAGAATTGTAGACCAGCAAATTCACAAAGCCACCAGAATACCAAGAAGTGATATATACCCCACATATAACCCACACCTAGGAGCCCTACGCAAGATCGTCAGGTAACTACAACCCATCCTCCAGGAAGATACAAGACTGCAACAGGTCTTCCCTGAAGCACCCGTATTATCATACAGACAACCTCATAATCTCAAGAATATTATGGTGAGGAGTAAAGTATTCAGCAGTACAACTGAATGTGGGACGAAATCATGCCAGGACGCAAGATGCAAAACCTGTGCAATGCTCTCCACAGCGGACACAATACAAATACCACACAGGAATCGGGAATACAAAATCAGAGGAAGGTTCACCTGTTCCTCCAGCAATGTCGTGTCCCTCCCCTCAAACCCTACCATACAGTACCAACAACAACTTTATAATTATTTACAATCAGGTTTAGATCAACATTTAATCACACAACAAGAATTTGATTTTCTGTACAATACTTACCCCAGGTTACCCCTATTTTACATAATACCTAAAATACATAAAAACATACAATTTCCCCCCGGTCGTCCCATCATTTCGGGTATTCAGTCTCTAACATCTCATTTATCCCAGTATATTGACAAACAGTTACAAAAATACGTAATTCAGTTACCATCATACCTAAGGGACACTACCCACATACTGCAGACCTTACAGGACATTCAATGGCAACCACAATATCATTTAGTAACAGCGGATGTTAATTCTTTATACACAATTATAAATCATGAACAAGGATGTGCAGCTGTCTTAAACACTTTGAATAACGATCCGTCTATTTCCAAGGAATACATTGATTTTCTTATTCTGGGCATTAAATTTATACTTTCTCACAATTTCTTTTACTTTAATAATTCGTATTATTTACAGGTATGTGGCACCGCCATGGGCACCAAATTTGCACCCAGCTATGCAAATTTATTTATGGGCAGTTGGGAAGAACAACATATATGGTCCAACTGCCCATATGGTGCAAATTTGGTGCTCTGGCGGCGCTACATAGATGATATTATTTTTATTTGGTCAGGCACATTAGCACAGTTATATGATTTTCAGATATATATGAATACTAATGGTAATAATTTAAAGTTCACGTTTGTCACAAGTCCCACTAAAATAGAATACTTAGATTTGGAGATTAAAATTATAGATAATTCAATCCACACCAGTACATATTTCAAACCTGTCCAATCTAACAATTATCTTCACGCTCAAAGTCATCATAACCCAACATGGGTTAAAAATATACCAAAGGGTCAATTCATTCGTTTAAAAAGAAATAGCTGACAAGCAGATACATTTATCAGTCAAGCGGAAGATCTTAAACACAAATTTATAGAAAGGAAATATTCCTCTCGAGACCTAGATGAAGTAATTACTGAAGTTGCAGCGATGGACAGAACCAATCTTTTACAATATAAAAATAAAAGTAAAAATACTAATAAGTCATCCAATTTGGCATTCATTACACAGTATAATCAAATGGCACCCAGTATACGTAAAATCTTTAAAAAACACTGGTCAATATTAAAAAAGGATAAAGAACTAGAAGGCATATTGCCAGATAATCCTCAAATTATATTCACCAAAGCTCCTAATATAGGACAAAGATTGGCACCAAGTTGTCCATCACTGCAACCTGCTTCTATTAAAGCACAGTCTCGTGGGGGATATTATACTTGCAATAGATGTACTGCTTGTAAATATAGTATCAAATCATCAGAATTTATATCCAACAACACTTCAAAAAGTTACAAAATAAAACAACACATTACATGCAATAGCTCTATTGTAATTTATTTGCTTGAATGTCCCTGTGGTCTGCAGTATGTGGGCATGACCACCAGATGTGTCAAACGACGCCTGTATGAACACACATATAACATTAAAATTGGTTTAACCTAGGAGCCCTACGCAAGATCGTCAGGTAACTACAACCCATCCTCCAGGAAGATACAAGACTGCAACAGGTCTTCCCTGAAGCACCCATATTATCATACAGACAACCTCATAATCACAAGAATATTATGGTGAGGAGTAAAGTATTCAGCAGTACAACTGAATGTGGGACGAAATCATGCCAGGACGCAAGATGCAAAACCTGTGCAATGCTCTCCACAGCGGACACAATACAAATACCACACAGGAATCGGGAATACAAAATCAGAGGAAGGTTCACCTGTTCCTCCAGCAATGTCGTGCACCTCATCATGTGCATGAAATGCCCAGGGCGCTGCTACTACATAGGTGAGACGGAGCAAGGGCTAAACAAGTGAATGAACCTGCATCGCCACAGCATCACACGCGGAACAAGAAACGGTCCTGTCGGCGAACATTTCTCTGACTCTGGCTATAAGATGAACGATCTGAGGGTTGCCATACCCAAAGGTAATCTTAAAACAACGAGAGACGGTTGCATGAATACAAATGTATGCAACTATTCGGGACACTTAGCGGTGGCCTAAACAGAGATCGAAATGTTATGAGTCATTACTGACACAAGTGAACTCTCTTCCCATGAGCGCTAAAGGCCATGTCTGTACATACTGTGCTATATGTGTGCACACACAGCTGTCTCTTACACATACTAATCTCCTTGTTTTTCCATCCCTATACACCAATAGGGACCACATAGTATCTACACACACTTTTAGTTATGCTACAATCCCTCACATTTCCACATCTACCCACACCATTCATATTAACTCCCTCTCCACACACACCTTTTGTAAAGCTCTGTATACACGGTGGGCTCTCCATTCATTTATATTCACACAGATACACACACTCACTCTTACATCACCAACTTTCAGGAACCATTTAACACATCTAGCCATAAATCACATCCACACACGGGGGAGGGACAAGTACAGATAACATTCCAAGAGACAGTTTTTAAGTATACCCTTTGCTTGCTTCATTCATTGTAACATCGCCGGAAGAAGAGATCAGTGTATCTCGAAAGCTCGCACAAATAAAAGCATTTCATTAGCCACAGAACAGTATTGTCTATTTATTTTTTGATTATTGAAGCTCGGCTAACACGGTACTGATACCTCTGCATGTGTGTGTGTGTGTATATATATATATATATATATATATATATATATATATATATATACATACATTTATTGTGTTATTATTATTTTTTTGGATTTCAACTACTTTACAACTGTTGAGAGACGATACATACATATACATATATACTGTACGTGCCGTTGGCTCAGGGGCTTACAACAATTTTGGCCAAAAATGTCAAACTAAAAGACCATTTTACTTAATAGATATTTATACATATATATTTAGGCACTGTACCGTGTATGAGTTTCACTGGATGTTCTAAAACTGAGCTCTGTCTGTGTTTTACAGTATGTTCTGTCTCTGGTTTTAAACATATACATATATATATATATATATATATATATATACAGTGTTCGACAAACCTATACATTTTCTCGCCCCGGGCGAGTGGATTTAACATCGTGGCGAGCTCCTATTGGCCCAAGCAGCACACGTTTGGTACTAGGTGGCGAGTAGATTTTTTTGTGTGGCGAGTAGATTTTTTGGTGATTTGTCGACCACTATATATATATATATATATATATATATCTATATATATATATATGCAAATATAACTGTATGCTCATCTGCATGTCTTAGACAGGTCTGCAACCCCGCCTCTCCCCATCATCACCCAGCATAGAGCACTTCCACTGCAGCAAGGGATTCTGGGAAATGACATGCAAATGAGGACACAGTGTCACTTTTTGCCTCAATAACCATTTTTAACATGGTTCCCTATAGGCTTAAGCTTGCTGCATGGTCACAGCTTTGAGCACAGCCAGGATTAAGGTGCATACCCAGAAAACCACCCACAGACAGCTGTTTCGACCTTGATGGGTCTCATCAGTGTGGGGTTGATTTTACTGGGAATACAAGAGAGGCTATGGGATAGGCTAAACCATAATACTGAGTTAAGTTATGGTGAGTAAAAAAAGTGACAAAAACCCTCCACAGGAAAGCAAATATGCAAATATAACTGTATGCTCATCTGCATGTCTTAGGCAGGTCTGCAACCCCGCCTCTCCCGATCATCACCCAGCATACAGCACTTCCACTGCAGCAAGGGATTCTGGGAAATGACATGCAAATGAGCACACAGGGTCACTTTGTGCCTCAATAACCATTTTTAACATGGTTCCCTATAGGCTTAAGCTTGCTGCATGGTCACAGCTTTGAGCACAGCCAGGGTTAAGGTGCATACCCAGAAAACCACCCACAGACGGCTGTTTCGACCTTAATGGGTCTCATCAGTGTGGGGTTGATTAACTGGGTATGCAAAGAGGCTATGGGATAGGCTATACCATAATACTGAGTTAAGTTATATATAGCCTATCCTATAGCCTCTTTGCATACCCAAGTCCTTCTGGGACTTTAACCTTGGTATTAACCCATTTACCACCCTGAGACGGAGAGCTCTGGATACTCTGGAGAGTGAATAGCAGACGAGACGCTTGCTGACCCACCACCTGCTGAGAACAAGTAAAGGGTGTCGCCTCCGGTCGTCTCCTGGTGTGGTAAACCTATTAACCAACTGCTTGTTTATTTTACTTTGATGTACGCAGAACTATTTACTTTTAATCATAAAGTCACTTTTTAAACTTTACTTCACTATGTGCGTTGTGCGCCCTGTTCTTTTGTTTTTTGTCTAGTTCCAGGGGTGTCGAGCCACCCCCAAGAAAGGCTGCAGACCCACATGTAGTGTCATCCTCACATATAAGGTCAACAATATTGTTTTTTATTCACTGTGCACTGATCACAAATTGTCTTGTACTAGGTATTAGCTGCGCACTATCACCTATCTTTTTGCTATATAGATGACCTGCTTTTTATTTCTGATGGTGATGTACAAACATTACAAGATTTTATGTGCACTCTAAACACAAATCAGTATAATTTACATTTCACATATGAGCACAATATCCACCATATTTGCTATCTCGATCTTATGTTATATATAGATCCAGTGGGAAACATACAGAGAGACATTTACAGAAAACCCAACTCCAGAAACTAATTTTTACTGGCCAGTAGCAATCATTCTAGACCCCTTAAGAAGGGGATCCCAAAGGGCCAGTTGTTAAGGCTGAAACGGCTATGCTCCACGGAAGAAAATTTTGAAAACCAGACACAGGATTTATTGGCCAGGTTCCGGTTAAGAGGATACTGTATAATGACCAAGAACTGAATGGGGCCTTTGAGTCAGTCAAACTTATAGACTGGAGGGATCTTCTCTCTGGGAATCCGAATAAGAAAAACATTTGAAGCAACAAGGAATGGACTGAGTGCCATTATTAATTACAAGACAAAGTTAACAATCAGATACCATAAGATCCATTGTTCTTAAGCATTGGGATACTCTCAAATTAGATGCAGGAATGAAGTCAATTACAGATAGGGGACCAGAACTAGTGTTCCGGAAAGCTAGATCTTTAGCTACTTTTTTGTCACCGAGCCTTTTTTTCCTCATGACATTCTGATGGTACAGTATAAGAACTATCCCAAAAGGATTGTTTAAATGCGGGCTATTGTACAATATGTCAATATGCCACTGCAATTAAAAGTGGATTGTGTCAAACCCAAAATTTGGAAAAATGTGCAGACATTTATCAACTGTTACACCAGCCATGTGGTGTACATGCTAAAATGTGGATGCCAAAAAGTGTATATAGGACGGACAATAAGTCCTCTGAAAAAGAGAATTATAGAACATGTCCATGCTATACAAAGGAGTGATCTTCTACACCTGGTATCCAGGCACTTTACAAAATGCCTGATGGGTGGTATCCAGAACTTCTCCTTTTCAGGCGTAGAACATATTCAAGTCCCCCCTGGGGGAGGAGATAGACTAAACTTACTTAATCGACGGGAGATATCCTGGATCTACTGTATGAACAGTTTACACCCATCGGGCATGAATGTAGATTGGAAGCTGTCACATTTTCTGCAGTGACACGAGGAAATATCCCTCCATGTTGGTCTGTTCTGTTTATACCACAGATTTCAGAATAGTATATAATACATCATATACATTGTTTCGCTATCTTTGTCTCTAAACGTGTATTAGTAACACATTAGGATTGCTACACTTTGTATGCAGTTACTAATAATAGTCACAGTATATACCTTAGTGGCATAATGCAATATTTTTAATTTGTGGAATATATAACATTATATTACAGAATAATAAACTAGCTGTGTATATCATTCGGCTTCTATATGTTAAGTTATGTACTAGAACATATTTAATACTGGTCATTTATTAATATACTATGCATTCCGTTTTGGTTATATCCACCATGTACACTACCGACACACTTTATTGAAGTGTGGTCGGTACCGCAAGCCGGGAAATCTCCCGGCTTGCTAGTGGCCGCCCCTCGGCGTGGCGCGCGTCATAGACGCGCGGTCACGCGTCATCGGGAGCGTGCGCCCCCTGCACGCGTGTCCAGGGGCTCCCCGAGGGAGCCCTGGTGTCCCGCGATCGCGGGACAGCGGCAGGGGGTTCCGGGGGACCCGGCGGACCCGGCAGCGGTAGGGAGAGCGCCCCGATCGGAGGGCGCTCTTCCGCTGCTTCGGCGTGCGCCCGTCACACTCGGGCGCGCGCCAGGCTACTGCTGCGGCACAGAACGGGCAAATGCTCGAATAAACTGTGCCGCAGCAGTATTTGCAAATTCATATACTTGTTGAATTATTGTAGGGTTAATTAACAATGTATTATTTGTAAAGCATAATAGTCTATCTGATTTGATGTGGTGTATACTTGCGTGTGTTAACGTGTATATATATATACAGTGTTCGACAAATAATAGTAACCACACGCCCGTGGCGAGTGGATTTAGGCTGCTGGCGAGCCGTGCTGCGGCTCTATTAATTCCCCTGCTCGCGCCAAATTTTTTAAAATAAATAAATAAATAATTCCTCTCCATGATTGGTCTGACGCGAGGAAGAGGGCCGGCTGGCAGCTCTGGGTCAGCCTCTCTCACCCCCCTCCCCTGCCCCCGATCCCCGCTTACTGCCAGGGGCTCGGACATCCCCTGCAGGCCCCCCCAATGTCGCCCGATTTCCCCCGCAGGCCCCCCCAATGTCGCCTGATGTCCCCTGCAGGCCCCCACATATACCCGATTTCCCCCGCAGGCCCCCCAATGCTGCCTGATGTCCCCAGCAGGACCCCCAATGTCACCCACAGACCTCGATGTCACCTGCAGGCCCCCACATATACCCGATTTCCCCCGCAGGCCCCCCAATGTCGCCCGATGTCCCCAGCAGGACCCCCAATGTCACCCGCAGGCCCCCCAATGTCACCCGCAGACCTCGATGTCGCCCGCAGGCCCCAGATACCCCCATACCTCTGGTGAGTGGGACTCCTGGCTCCGTTTCTTGTAGTATGTGTGTGTGTGTGAGTGACAGGGTGTGTGTGAGTGAGAGTGTGTGTGAGTGTGTGTGAGTGAGTGTGTCAGTCAGTGTGTGTGTGTGTCAGAGTGTGTGTGTCATAGTGTGTGTGTGTCACCCTCTCTCCCTCTCCCTGTCACGCTCTTCCTCTCCCTGTGTCACCCTCACCCTCTCCCTGTGTCACCCTCTCCCTGTGTCACCCTCACCCTTTCCCTGTCGCCCTCACCCTCTCCCTGTGTCACCCTCTCCCTGTGTCACCCTCACCCTCTCCCTGTGTCACCTCATCCTTTCCCTGTCGCCCTCTCCATGTCACCGTCTCCCTGTGTCACCCTCACCCTCTCCCTGTGTCACCCTCACCTTTTCCCTCTCGCCCTCTCCCTGTGTCATCCTGTGTCACCCTCCCCCTGTGTCACACTCACCCTCTCCCTGTGTCACCTTCTCCCTGTGTCACCCTCTCCCTGTCACCCTCTCCATGTGTCACCCTCTCCCTCTTCCTGTGTCACCCTCACCCTCTCCCTGTGTCACCTTCACCCTTTCCCTGTCGCCCTCTCCCTCTCCCTGTGTAATCCTCTCCCTGTGTCACCCTCTCCCTCTCTCTGTGTCACCCTCACCCTTTCCCTGTCGCCCTCACCCTTTCCCTGTCGCCCTCTCCCTCTCTCTGTCGCCCTCTCCGTCGCCCTCTCTCTCTCTGTCGCCCTCTCCCTCTCGCCCTCTCCCTCTCTCTGTCGCCCTCTCCCTCTCTCTGTCGCCCTCTCTGTCGCTCTCTCTGTCGCACTGTCTCTGTCACTCATTCTCTCTGTGTGTGTGTTCTCTCATTCTCTCTCTCTGTGTCTCTCTCTGTGTGTGTCTCTCTCTCTCTCTCTGTGTCTCTCTCTGTGTGTGTCTCTCTCTCTCTCTGTGTGTCTCTCGCTCTCTGTGTGTGTGTGTCTCTCTCTCTCTCTGTGTCTCTCTCTCTCTCTGTATGTGTGTCTCTCTCTCTCTCTCTCTGTTTGTGTGTCTCTCTCTCTCTCTCTCTGTGTGTCTCTCTCTCTCTCTCTCTCTCTCTCTGTGTGTGTCTCTCTCTCTCTCTCTGTGTGTGTGTATCTCTCTCTGTCTCTCACCCACACTCTCTCTCTCACACACTCTGGATCTCTTATTTACCCTATATATCTTAACTGCCCTATACCTGCACCGAAATAACCTATACTGCTTTCTTCCAGATCTAACTCTCGAGCTTCACACGGAAGACATAGGAATCCCCCCTAAACCAGAAGACAGGTAGGGAACACCTCCCCTCTAATGTATAACATTGTGGGAATGAGGGTACCTGGACATTGAGGGACTGCGGATCAGGTAAGATCCCAGACGGGATTGCTGCTTTAAATATTGTGACGCGGGGGCGTCCAGGCACTAATTATGGGGTTCAGGAACACACACACACATAACAAGGACTAATTGTAGTATAATGTAATACAATAAATAAACTAATGTCAAAAACGAATGTTCTTACTAGGAATTTCTTTTTTTTTTTTAAAGCGGTCTGGGGGCGAGACTAGGGGCGGGGCTAGGTGGCGAGTAAATTTTTTGTTCGGCGAGTAGATTTTTGGGTGATTTGTCGAACACTATGTACAGTAGCGACATACTTTATTAAAGTAAATGCCGGCGGCATGCCGGGATCTACCCCAGCTGCCGCCAGTCAGAAACGCGCGCCGCCGCGTTTCCCCCACGCACCCCCCCTCCACATCGCGCGCAATTACCCCCCCAAAGACACCCCGAACCCGGCTTCTACTCTGCCCCTCTGCTTACCCGCACCCCCGCTTACCTAGATTTGAACTCCAGGGGTGTCGGGGAAGCCTGGGGAAGCCGGGGAAGACGGGGAAGCCGGGCGCGCTTGTGACCGTGACGTCACAGTGAGCCGCCACGCGCCGCGGCTACCCGCTTCCCAGCCTCATACAGCCAGCGGCATTTGCTCGAATAAGAGCTGCCGCTGCTGTATATATATAATATACATATACAAAGCAGGTGGCGAAACGTGCGCGTCGGGGCTTGTCTGTCTCTTTAGGACGCGGTGGTGCTCTCAGCTGTTTCTTCCCCTCCCTGCTGAATCTTGCGGTCTGTGCCCCTATCATTGTTGGAGCATGCGCAGTGCAGTGGTTGCGGTTCACTTCCTCTGAACCCACAAGTATTCTCTCGGCTGTGGACGTCTGCTACCACCTTGCTGGACTGGTCTAAGTATTTTTGTGACCCCTTTTGGCTTTTGTCATTGTTATCTGCCATTTATATGCCTCTCTGTGTGTGCCTTATCAACAGGTTAAGTTCATATTATATGATTTTGCTGACATTTTTTGCTGTGACTCTCACACCATTACCTCACACAGGGGGCCTCACTTTAGGTAGCCTTGACCGGCTGGTCTGAGTGTTTTGAGGCAAGAAATTTTCTTGCCTCTACACCTTCATACTCATGGGTACATTTACTGTTTATGCAGTGTAGCATTGTTTGCCAGCATATTTCTACACATCCTAGGTCCAGCTATTTTCTCTCCTTATGATTTGTAGTATTTGTATTTATAGCCTATTGTTGCTTCAATCCACTAATCTTTAGAGGTTCAGTATTATTACAGCTTTGAGGACACCGCTGCTCCTTTTTAATTATTTATATCTGTATGTGATGAATACATTTTTGATATATTTCGTGTATGCTAGAGTGCTATTTTTGGGGATTCTTTTCTCTGTGTTGGTATATATATGTAGCCAGGTCCCCTGTGCCCCGCGACCACCCCCCCTCATTACCTCCGCTGCCGGGGGTCACTCGACAGACCCGCCGACACTTCTGGAGGGTGGGGGCTATGCAGGGAGCGCTTCGGCGTTCCGACGGCTCCCGTGCAGGGCGCCGCCATCTTGCCAGAGTTCGCGCATGCGCAGTGAGTGCTCGGGCAGCCGGAGCAGTTGTGCATGCGCGAGGAGAGCGCAAGGGAGCGCGCGAACACTATCCAACCAGGGAGGCTCTGAGAATGGGACTACAGTTCCCATGAGCTTGAGGAGCGCCCACGTGACGCCAGGGAGCCAATAGGGCTGTAGAATCTCCCTGTGGAGGAGATTTAGATATATTTCGCGGGCTCTGAACGTCAGTCAGGACCAGGAAGCTAGGGGAAGGAGGTGAGTGCAGAGGTCTGTGACCCACTGCATTAGGCCAGCAGCCCCTAGGCCCCAGTTAGGTCCTGAGCCCTTCACAGCTTGTGGTGCTACAGGGACAGGCCCTAGGTTAGGGACCCTGTCACATTAGTACCAGTGATAGTCAGGGATCCAGCGGACGCTGCGCTCCCCGAGAAGAGACCTGGGGCTCAAGCCTATGCCCAAAGAGACAGAGACTATTTCCTGGGTGGGATCGCCCCGGGCGGACCCTCGTGCAAGGAAGGACCGGACCACAGACGGGATCATCACGCGGCAGATCCTTTTCGAAGTTGCTTGCAGGCCCGAGTGCAGGAGCACTCGGCAGGTACCTTTATAAATGCACCAACGAATCACCTAAATATATACCTATACTCTCACATAGTGGCAGCGCTGACCACGGGACAAAAGGGTTAACTGTGGACACGGTGTGGGGGTACACGGTGGTGGGTGTAAGGGACACTCCTAGTGGAGTGAAAGACACTTTCGACTGCGTTATATGCTGTGGAGTTACCCCCTAGGGGAAGTATTATTATAAAGTGTGTGATTATTCTGCATTTACAGTAAAGTGGTTATATACATCTCCGTGTATGTGCTTATTGTATATGTGGGTCCTGTGTATGCAACCTTCTACATCCCTAGAACCCTACACAGGTGGAGGCGCTAAAACCCAGAACGTTCCAGAGATTCACCCCAGGCTCTCACTAGCGGAGGCTCAGGCCTCCTGTGAGCCTGACAGGTAAACCGCACCACACCTTGTAACATTAGGTTCCCTGCACACACACACACTATGCGATTGGGTGGGGGAAATACCCGTTACATATATATATATTTATTTTTTTGTGTGTGTGTTATATACATATGTTGTATATATATATATATACATATGTGTTTTTTATATACAGTATGTATGTGTGTATACCTTTATTCAATCTATGTTTGTTTAGGATATGGGTTTCAGTTTATTCGGATTTTTTTGTATCATATACAATAATTGTTTGCTTTAGCTACAATCTATATCTATAAGTCTAAAATAATGTTTGTGTGTGTATGTCTGCTGGACAGCTCATTGGCCTGCGGGCCAGGCAGGGAGAAGAGACACACATGCACACTCTCCACACCGTGACCGCGTGCGCCTCTGACCTTCACCGCACACCGTGAGCAGCCTTCTCCGCTCACACCACCCTCACCTCACACACACACCACAGCCCCCACCCCCCACCCTCTCACAGCAGCGCCTCACCTCCTCCCCACCCGCTGCCAACACAGATTATGGGGGGGGGGAACCGCCGACGACGAGAGCCGCCTCTGCTCCACCACACTGTCTCTCAGCAGCGCCTCAACTCCCCACCCGCCGCCGACAAAGCTCCGCGCGAGGGAACCACCGCCGCCGACACCCGCCTCTGCCCCACCACCCCCTCAGCAGCGCCTCACCTCCTCCCCACCCGCTGCCGACACAGATGCGGGGGGAGGGGGAAGGACAACACCACTACAGCCGCATGTGCCCCACCACCACCCCCCCCCTCTCTCAGCAGCGCCTCACCTGTCCACTCGCCGCCAACACTAGCGCGCCACCGCCAGTCAGCAGGGGGGGAGGGGGTCAGGAGAGAGGAGAGGGAGTCAGGAGAGAGGGGGGGGGGAGAGAGGGAGTCAGGAGAGAGGGGGGAGAGGGAGTCAGGAGAGAGGGGAGGGAGTCAGGAGAGAGGGGAGGGAGTCAGGAGAGAGGGGAGGGAGTCAGGAGAGGGGGGGAGGGAGTCAGGAGAGGGGGGGGGGAAGCCCTCACATAAATACACACTGACTGACACACACTCACTGACTGACACACTCACTCACTGACTGACACACTCATTCACTGACTGACACACTCACTCATTCACTGACTGACACACTCACTTACTGACACACTCACTCACTGACTGACACACTCACTCACGGACACTCACTCACTGACTGATACTCACTCCCTGACTGACACACACTCACTGACACACTCACTCAGTGACACACACTCACTCACTCACTGACACACACACTTCCCCCCTCAGTCAGCTCAGCTGCCAAACACGGGGGGGGGGCACGGAGCTGTGAACAGGGGGGACGACGACGACGGAGCTGTGAACGGGGGGGGGGGGGGGAGAAACAAAGATTGAATGGGGGGGGAATCGGAGCTGTGAACAGTGAGGGGAGGGGGGGCGCAGCTCTGAACAGCTGTGAAGAGGGGGGGGGGGGGAAGAGAGTGGGAGCGAGAACATCACATCCCGGGCAACGCCGGGTATATCAGCTAGTAGGATATATACGTTTTTAGCATTATTCTAAGTGTATTTCACTTATTATTGTTTTTTCTTTTGTTCTCTTTGTGTTGTTAAGTTTTTGAACGGTTTGGGTTTTAGTTTTTAGTAATTTGAATATTATGGTCATATATCTCCATCTGCTAATCACTCATATACTTTTGTTGCTTCTACAAACTAAACTGTGTGTATTGACATGCATAGTTATATGATATAGGGTTGTGTTTATCACCCCAAAGATGTAATTGTTTAGGAGATGGAGATATATAAATATGTCTATAGAGCATTTACAGACCGTCAAGTAATTTGTATATGCGAATAGATTATATATGTAATGTTTCACATTTTTGGTACCTCCTCCGCACGGATAGGTTTATTCCCATTCGCTCTTACATACAGTACCTGTTGACATCTGGTTACCATTGGTGGGCGTTGATTAGGGGCTGGCGGTGGTGCACTTGTGCGGTGGGGAGGCGGTTGTAGTCCGAACCAGGGTCACTCTTTGATAAAGCGCCTTAAGGGCGGGAAACGCATCAAAGGACTCAGTGTGTTTACTCTTTTTGGCTTTGATGCCCTAATAAATTATATTGAACTTTATTATTTGCCTCCAGCCTTTTTCAAGTCAGCAGTTCTCAATCGTCTTTTTTTTTCTACAATATATTACACAGTAAATAATCATCACCTCCTGCCTTGGGGAGGGAGAGGTTTAACCTCTGATTGGCTGATCTCTGGTGTTCTGGGGTTTCACTCTAAGGATTCTGGGACTTATAGTCCTCCTGCTTCAGCAGTTAGAGCTTTGAATAGGAAGCTGGACTACAGCTTACAAAGGCCAATGGGGAGAAGGAAAGGGATCACATGGCATACAGCAGCCAATGAATGTAGTCACTCTGAGCATCTACTGATTGGTGGCTACCTTTCTTGTGATTATTTTCCTTCTCGGCATGGTTGTCTGGGAGTTGTAGTCCTGCTTCTGATCCTATGTTGAAACTCCGAAGACAGCTGGACTACAAAACCCAGAATCCACTGGGAGACCAGGCATCACTCAAAGCTCAGCCAATCAGAGTACATAGTCCCTCCCCTCCCCCACATGCTGCAGCTGCCCCCAGGTAGGAGGTGATGTATTGTTTCTTATGTGTGTGTAATATAGTTATACAGAAGCTCTGATTACATTAAGCTTCTGTTACACTGTGTGCAGAGACCTGACTATTACATGGGGGGTTACATGCATTCACTCACCTCACATGGGACTGGCTGCTGCTGCTAAATATTCTTATTGGGTGAGAGGGCAGAGAAGGATGGGAAGCCGTGTTTGTAACATACATGGAAGGCGGAATGAGACCTGTTATTGCACCAATACATAGGGATATGTTTAAAGATTTCAAAGGTTCATTAGAAATACAGAATTTTATATACCGTGTTATGATATATGATTGCAATGGAGATTGGCCGTCACACAGACTGCCCACCCATCGCGCAGACTGCCCCCCGTCGTGCAGACTGTCCCCCCCGTCGCGCGGACTGCCCCCCCGTCGTGCGGACTGCCCCCCCGTCGCGCGGACTGCCCCCCCCTGTCGTGCGGACTGCCCCCCCCTGTCGTGCGGACTGCCCCCCCCTGTCGTGCGGACTGCCCCCCCCTGTCGTGCGGACTGCCCCCCCCTGTCGCGCGGACTGCCCCCCCTGTCGCGCGGACTGCCCCCCCTGTCGCGCGGACTGCCCCCCCTGTCGCACGGACTGCCCCCCTGACGCGCGGACTGCCCCCCTTGTCGCGCAGACTGCCCCCGTCATGCAGACTGCCCCCCGTCGCGCAGACTGACCCCCCACCTGTACGCAGAGTGACCCCCCCGTGTACGCACGCAGATTGACCCTCCTGTATGCAGACTGACCCCCCCCGTACGCAGACTGACCCACCTGGTCGTGCCCCCTCCTCCCCATCTCACTTGCACCATGATTTCTAATGCACCCCTCTACATGTTCCCCTAATGTGATCCCTCCACTTAAAAAACATTTTCACTCAGAGGCCTATTCTTCTGCGTTATCTACAGTTTTAAGCACTTCTCTAACGAGTTTGCATGTGTAGCTATTTGGAAAGCTCCGATAACATGGCAAGTTCGCTTGAAACTTGCTTCTCCCCGATCTGTAGCTCTCCCACTCAGACAAACTGAGTGGGAGCTGAAAAAATGCTGTAACGCGCATTCAGGTGGCGAGATGGGATTCGCGATGTGAATTATATTTACTACATCGGATTGAAGCCGTGTGCCCCACATTATCAGCTCCGTGACCCCGCTTCCATCTTATGTAATAAAAATCGCAATGAATGGGCTCCCTACTACCCACACCCTCCACCCCCAACAACACCCGTCCCCCAAACACATACTTTAGTCAAAAAATTAAGAAATGGTGTGCGCTAAACCACGACGCTCCTGTAATGATATAGGGGTCCTCTTATCTGGGGTGATGACTGGAAACATGGGAGGCTTAGTGAATCTAAGGGGTGGGGGAATGGTGAGATGGATGATGCAGGGTGATTGATACCTGTATACTGTATGACTGATGATGAAAAGACAATTAAAAATCATGTATGCAGCAAGATTGTATATTTCCAAACACATTATAAATGAAAAAAGTTATGACATGAACCACAAATGTCTGGGACCCCCCCCCCGAACCCATAGCGCACCTACCGCAAAAAAATATTTTTTAGCGCGCAACTTTTACTTGACTGTTTTCTTATTGTGATACAGAAAAAAACATTACAATGCAACCTGTTTATTTTGCAGTGAGTGACTGGGTGGGTGAGTGAGTGACTGGGTGGGTGAGTGAGTGACTGGGTGGGTGAGTGAGTGACTGGGTGGGTGAGTGAGTGACTGGGTGGGTGAGTGAGTGACTGGGTGGGTGAGTGAGTGACTGGGTGGGTGAGTGAGTGACTGGGTGGGTGAGTGAGTGAGTGACTGGGTGGGTGAGTGAGTGAGTGACTGGGTGGGTGAGTGAGTGACTGGGTGGGTGAGTGAGTGAGTGACTGGGTGGGTGAGTGAGTGAGTGACTGGGTGGGTGAGTGAGTGACTGGGTGGGTGAGTGAGTGAGTGACTGGGTGGGTGACGGTGACTGGGTGGTGGGTGACTGGGTGGTGGGTGACTGGGTGGTGGGTGACAGTGACAGCTGGGGGGGGGGGGGCGCAAGATGCCGGGCGGCTGCAGCATCCTCCTCGGCTGCAGCATCCTCCACGGCTGCTGCTTGGTTGGCGCGCGGGGAGTGAGCTCTGGGGGCGGGGCGTGCGAGACTAGCAGGCGGCTGCAGCAACCGCCATGGCTGCATGCAGGGTTTGCACTTCCCCGCCCTCTGTCCCACTTTTGGGGGGGGGGGGGGAGCGGGCCGGGCCAGGCCCACAGGCAGCAGACAGGAAACCCTGCGAGACCTCGGCTCTGCGCGCAATCGCCGCCATTTTTAAAAAAAATATAGCGGCCAGGGCCGCGCAGGGGGCCCGGCGGCCGTGCACCCCTGACTCACGGGGCCCGGGACGCCCGTGCCTTTTGTCCCCCCCTGTTGGCGGCCCTGGTTAGGATAACCAATCCTCCAATAAAGTACCTAAAGAAAAAGAAGGGCACAATTGTAGCAAGCATGAAAAATCTTTGAGTGAAAAGCATTAAAACAAACGAATAAAAAGAAACAGGGTAGTTGCTTGAATTGTATAACCACTGCAGTTGAGCCCGATTATGGGGGTTCCCTTGCGCTTTCCTCCGATGTCCTCTGTTGGGTTCTGGAAGTTTTAAGGGGGAAAAAAAGAGCAGATGTCCCTGCCACAGCACGGTATCTTCCGCTGAAGTGATCATCCTCTGGGCAGTGTACTCAGGGATCACACTCTTTGCTGGAGCTGCTGCGGCTGGCGTCCTCCTCGTCCTTTGTTTCACCCGCAAATGACGTTAGGTGTGTTGCTATCCAGTCACGTGATCGGGGAATCACTTGGGCAATCAGCTGCATGTCCTTGCCGGCTAAAACAGACACCGTTGGCTTACGGGAGGTCTGCTAGACCTCAGTGCTAGAGCTCGCAAACAGGCCACCGATGTCTAAGTTAGTGCTGTTAGCTTTTCCAAGTCCAAAGCTATGTGTTTCAGCACTCCGTATCTTCCTCAGGGATATTACAGTATTGTTGAAACCCCGTTTATATACACTTAAGGGGCGGGGGCCCTACATTGATTAATTGATAGATGTAAATGGGTTAACTCATGATTGGGTGAATGTATGGGATTCGCTATTCACCTCAATGTATAATCGGGGCATCACTCTTCTGTAATGCTGGTTCATGTCAAAAGTGCATACAAATTAAGTCACACACTGAAACGAAAATGGTGATATATTGAGTGCAATATAGCGCTCGTGTGACAAAAGAAATCAAATTAATACATGTGACAATTAAAAACCTGTGATACAAAAGTCCAAAAGATTGTCCTGGAGCTGCCCAAAGGTTGTTCTGGTCTCTCCCAACCAGAAGTAGATATATGGATGGAAAGAACCTCCTGTGGCGCTGAGGTAAGGATATCGATGTGGTCGTGGATGAAGTTCTTTTCTTAGACAGTTACCTCAAGAAAAAAGATAAAACATACAAAAAAACACTGCAATAGTGCATTACCCAGGGACAAAAAAATGGATAAATATAATGGAGCAAATTTAATAAAACAATTAACACATAAAACAATTAAACAATTAATCAAAACATAATGTAATAATATGACAAACATATATCAATGGATGCCAATGTAAAATTTTCCTGTGCGTCTGCACTATGAGGAATGAACTTGCTCCGCCTTGATAAAATTGAAATCCTACTCACCAAAGGTGACTAGGACATGCACATTTGTTTTAAGGTCTTTCTCGCCAGGTAAACCGCTCGCCGTGGGGTGAAATAAGCCAGACGCTGAGGGAAAGATCGCCTTCAATACTCGGAGTCAGCTGCTGCCAGAGTCTGGTCAATCGGCTCCTCCGCTGACGTCACCTCCTGTATCTCACTGCTACGGTGTCCCTGCGATGCCAAAAAACCTCCAACGCGTTTCGAAACTCCTAATAGTGGGTTTCTTGGGTCTGTACTTCTATTTATACCCCAGATTGTCCAATTACAATGATTGACAACATTTGATTACACTTAAATACTTCAGTGGACACCCAGTATAGTTAGTATCCCCTGATAGAACATAAATGTTAGCAATAGCAGATGGAAACTAATTATAAATGCAATTGCAATGAAGGCTGAATCAGAAATGCCCAAGACACGGTTCATTTAATCAGGGGGAATAAAATCCCTCTTAATAATACTTGTTAAGTGGAATATAAAGCAAAATATAAAGCAACCGTTCTTGAGCATCCAAAACAGCATTATAAAGCAATTTGCTTCCACATATACAACAAAATCAATTAAATCAATTAAAAGCTGAACATACAGAGAGAACAACATTATGTGCTGAACATATCTGTAAGGCAGGGGAGCGCAAACTTTTTGTGCTGCGCCCCCCTGTCTCTCTGCCCCCGGCTCTCGCGCCCCCATGCCTTCCTTCAGCCGCGTCAGATGACGCTGCATGGGCGTGTGACGTCAGGTCACATGGTGCCGCGGCGGCTATTGACGCCGCGTTGCCATGGCGACGCAACACAGACGGCTGAATCCCGGTAAGTAAATAGTTGCAGGGGCCTCACGCGATCCCCTGGCATTTAATTTAAATGCCTGGGGGAAGAGCGCGGGGCCTCTGCAACTGTCCGCGCCCCCCCAGCACAATCTCCCGCCCCCCCTGGGGGTCGCGCCCCCCACTTTGCGCACCGCTGCTGTAAGGTACCATGTAATTAGTAACAATATGTTTGTAATAATAAGTTTGAAACTATGATACATCATATTGTTGTTGCAATTGCATTTATAATTAGTTTCCATCTGCTATTGCTAACATTTATGTTCTATCAGGGGATTCTAACTATACTGGGTGTCCACTGAAGTATTTAAGTGCATTTAAGTGTAATCAAATGTTGTCAATCATTGTAATTGGACAATCTGGGGTATAAATAGAAGTACAGACCCATGCAGCATCTATCCCTGACGAAGAAACCCATTATTAGGAGTTTCAAAACGCGTTGGAGGTTTTTTGGCATCGCAGGGACACCGTAGCAGTGAGATACAGGAGGTGACGTCAGTGGAGGAGCCGATCGACCAGACTCTGGCAGCAGCTGACTCCGATTATTGAAGGCGATCTTTCCCTCAGCGTCTGGCTTATTTCACCCCACGGCGAGCGGTTTACCTGGCGAGAAAGACCTTAAAACAAATGTGCATGTCCTTGTCACCTTTGGTGAGTAGGATTTCAATTTTATCAAGGCGGAGCAAGTTCATTCCTCATAGTGCAGACGCACAAGAAAATTTTACATTGGCATCCATTGATATATGTTTGTCATATTATTACATTATGTTTTGATTAATTGTTTAATTGTTTTATGTGTTAATTGTTTTATTAAATTTGCTCCATTATATTTATCCATTTTTTGTCCCTGGGTAATGCACTATTGCAGTGTTTTTTTGTATGTTTTGTCTTTTTTTTCTTGAGGTAACTGTCTAAGAAAAGAACTTTATCCACGACCACATCCATATCCTTACCTCAGCGCCACAGGAGGTTCTTTCCATCCACACGCTGAAACAAGTATTAATTAAATGCCCAAATAAAATCTGCATATTTAAAAATCTTAGATAAATTAAAAAAACAAATGTTAAAATTCTTGATGCTGGATTCAAACTACAATGTATTCTGTTGAAGATGAAATGTTATATCCATCTTCTGATATATTTAAAGGCTCTTTCTGCTTGCTCCATAACACAGAGTGATACCTTGTATCTATACTGGTCTATGCTCAGATGATACACTTTGTCAGCATAGTATCAGGCATATATCTTCCAGGTATCAATACCAGTAGTTATCCGTATGTGATGCTGGTATATATTCATAGAGAGTTGCACACTAATCCATCCAATGTTAAGGATGTGTAAGAATATACATAGAATCAATGTTCATCCTCAGATCTATAAATGCACATAAATACATCCAGAGGTTAAAAAATGATGATTACTATACAGTAGATATATAGGGGGCAAACCTTGGTGTGGTCCTGGGTCAACCCAGTGGGAAAGAAATACAGGAGGGTTAAAATAAATTAAAAAAATAAATAAATATATATATATATATACGAGCTTGTGTAATACGAGCTTGAGACAAAAGGTGGCACTGAGTGCTCATTTGCATGTCATTTCCCAGAATCCCTTGCTGCAGTGGAAGCGCTGTATGCCGGGTGACAATGGGGAAAGACAGGGTTGCAGACCTGTCTAAGACATGCAAATGAACATACAGTAATATTTACAGTTGCTTTATGCTTTACTGTGGAGGGTTTTTGTCACTTTTTTTACCCACCATAACCTTAATGACAGTATATATATATATATATATATATATATATATATATATATATATATATATATATATATATATATATATATATAGTGCTCGACAAAACCGGTCGCCAACTCGCCAGCTGCGATCGGATATTGGCTCTTGGCCAGTAACTTTTCCCCTGCTCTGCAAAATAAAAAAAAATCCCCTGCTCGGAAAATAAAAAAAAATCCCCTGCTCGGAAAATAAAAAAAAATCCCTCTATCTGATTGGCTGTGACACGAAATGGAGTTGCCAGGACTTCAAACCGCCCTTCCTTGTCTGCACGGGTGGGGAGGGGGAAGTGCGCGCATCTGCTACTGCTCCTCCTCCTCCTCTATATATCCTCCTATATAATTGTGAACTCTTGTAACTTACAAGACCTGCACTGATCCGGCGGTTATGGAGGAGTTTGGACAGAGGTTGGGGGAATTTAATGCACTTTAAATATACACTGATATATTCGGTCCCCGGCGCACCCACTGCTCGCGCGGGAGGTAGTATTGGGCTGTTTGTCCCCCCCCTTCCCCTCTCTGGTGCACCCACTGCCCACACGGGAGGTAGTAACGGGGTGTTTCTCCCCCCCCCCCTCCGGCGCACCTGCTGCCCACACGGGAGGTAGTAACGGGGTGTTTCTCCCCCCCCCCCTCCGGCGCACCTGCTGCCCGCACGGGAGGTAGTAACGGGGTGTTTCTCCCCCCCCCCCTCCGGCGCACCTGCTGCCCGCACGGGAGGTAGTAACGGGGTGTTTCTCCCCCCCCCCCCTCCGGCGCACCTGCTGCCCGCACGGGAGGTAGTAACGGGGTGTTTCTCCCCCCCCCCCTCCGGCGCACCTGCTGCCCGCACGGGAGGTAGTAATCTGTGGAACATATCCTAACAATACATAATTGAAATAGCAGCTGTAGAGACTAACATTCAAATACCGGCGTCAGCACTGGGAAACACCTTGTCGGATGGCGTCAAACGTGACCAGTTAACCACCACTGCCAAACAACAATGGCGCGCATGCACAGCATACGTAACTGACGCCGGTATTTGAATGTTTGTCTCTACAGCTGCTATTTCAATTATGTATTGTTAGGATATGTTCCACAGATATGCTCTGTTGACCTTTTTGTGCAAACTAACATACGCATTGAATGCCTGTGCCTTTTAGGTATTCCCCTTATTTATTTAGTTGCGATGTACATTGCGCACGCGCGCCACTGCTACCTAAGGCAGTAATGATCAGCATGATATATGAGACGCCATCTGAGACCACTGTCGTTCAGTGCTGATGTCATAATTGATTAGCTAGTGCTCACAGCTGTCTTACATCATGGTCTAGCCTATCAGGGATCTGTTTGTTAATGGGTGGTGGGTATATATGTTTGTCAGGTGTCATTATGTATTAGCACTCCCTTGAGAAAGGTCCTGTGTCAAGGACCGAAACGTCGGGTTTATGTGCCGGTTTTTCTACTGAATACACGCTGCTTTTTGTACCTTTGAGTGTGCTGTCTCCTTCTTGCCTCGTGATCTTGGGATCCTGGATCTACTCGGTAAGGAACCTATCTATATATATATATATATATATATATATATAAGTTAAGTTATGGTGGGTAAAAAAAGGGACAAAAACCTTCCACAGCAAAGCATATAGCAAATGGAAATATTCCTGTATGAAAGGCGGGGTTGCAGACCTGTCTAAGACATGCAAATGAGCATACAGGAATATTTCCATTTGCTATATATATATATAGTACGCCCGGGGCGAGTGGATTTAACCTCCGGGCAAGTAAATATTGGCCCAAGCAGCACACGTGTTTGTTTTTTTTAAATTTCCCTGCTTGCGCTAAAATTTTTCCTGCTCGCGCTAAAATTTTCCCTGCTCGCGCTGAAAAAAAATAAAATAACCTACCTGACAGCTGATTGGCGCGCGCTCCCAGGCTTTGTGGGCACGCGGCCAGGCTCTATATGAGCCCGCCTCCAACGAGCGGCCATTTTTTCTGGCCGGAGATCTGTTGGAGAGTAAGTACTCTCCAATCCTCCATCTTGCGGCCCCTCTGCTCCTTCCCTGCAAGCCAAGGTGTTCCCCCTTACTCCCCGCGCGGGTCAGGAGATGGTAGTGGGGTTGTTCCCCCCTTCTCTCCCTGGTCCCGGCTTCCCGCGCGGGGCAGGAGGTGCCAGCGGGGGTGCTCCCGGCCGGATAATCTGTTAAATAAAACATTGTTTGGTTGATTGTAACAAGTCTTTTATGCTGTCTACAGTTATTCCTAATGTATTTGTCCCATTCTACACCCAGTCAGACAGTCACCCAGTCAGTCAGTCACTCACCCACCCAGTCAGTCAGTCACCCACCCAGTCAGTCACTCACCCAGTCAGTCAGTCACTCACCCAGTCAGTCAGTCACTCACCCACCCAGTCAGTCACTCACCCACCCAGTCAGTCACTCACCCACCCAGTCAGTCACTCACCCACCCAGTCAGTCACTCACCCACCCACCCAGTCAGTCACTCACCCACCCAGTCACCCACCCAGTCAATCAGTCACCCACCCAGTCAATCAGTCACCCACCCAGTCAGTCACCCACCCACCCAGTCAGTCACCCACCCACCCAGTCAGTCACTCACCCACCCACCCAGTCACTCACCCACCCACCCAGTCAGTCACCCAGTCAGTCACTCACCCACCCACCCAGTCAGTCACCCAGTCACTCACCCACCCAGTCAGTCACTCACCCACCCAGTCAGTCAATCAGTCACCCACCCAGTCAGTCACTCACCCACCCACCCAGTCACTCACCCAGTCAGTCACTCACCCACCCACCCAGTCGGTCACTCACCCAGTCACTCACCCACCCAGTCACTCACCCACCCAGTCACTCACCCACCCACCCAGTCACCCACCCACCCAGTCACTCACCCAGTCAGTCACTCACCCAGTCAGTCACTCACCCAGTCAGTCACTCACCCACCCAGTCAGTCAATCAGTCACCCACCCAGTCAGTCACTCACCCACCCACCCAGTCACTCACCCAGTCAGTCACTCACCCACCCACCCAGTCGGTCACCCAGTCAGTCATTCACCCTATGTCAGTCACCCAGTCAACCCAGTCAGTCTGTCACCCACCCAGTCAGTCACCCACCCACCCAGTCAGTCAGTCACCCACCCAGTCAGTCAGTCACCCACCCAGTCAGTCAGTCACCCACCCAGTCAGTCAGTCACCCACCCAGTCAGTCACCCACCCAGTCAGTCACCCACCCAGTCAGTCACCCACCCAGTCAGTCACCCACCCAGTCAGTCACCCACCCAGTCAGTCACCCACCCAGTCAGTCACCCACCCAGTCAGTCACCCACCCAGTCAGTCACCCACCCAGTCAGTCACCCACCCAGTCAGTCACCCACCCAGTCAGTCACCCACCCAGTCAGTCACCCACCCAGTCAGTCACCCACCCAGTCAGTCACCCACCCAGTCAGTCACCCACCCAGTCAGTCACCCACCCAGTCAGTCACCCACCCAGTCAGTCACCCACCCAGTCAGTCACCCACCCAGTCAGTCACCCACCCAGTCAGTCACCCACCCAGTCAGTCACCCACCCAGTCAGTCACCCACCCAGTCAGTCACCCACCCAGTCAGTCACCCACCCAGTCAGTCACCCACCCAGTCAGTCACCCACCCAGTCAGTCACCCACCCAGTCACTCACCCACCCAGTCACTCACCCACCCAGTCACTCACCCACCCAGTCACTCACCCACCCAGTCACTCACCCACCCAGTCACTCACCCACCCAGTCACTCACCCACCCAGTCAGTCACCCACCCAGTCAGTCACCCACCCAGTCAGTCAGTCACCCAGTCAGTCAGTCACCCAGTCAGTCAGTCAGTCACTCACCCAGTCAGTCAGTCACTCACCCAGTCACTCACCCAGTCAGTCACTCACCCAGTCAGTCACTCACCCAGTCAGTCACTCACCCAGTCAGTCACTCACCCAGTCAGTCACTCACCCAGTCAGTCACTCACCCAGTCAGTCACTCACCCAGTCAGTCACTCACCCACCCACCCAGTCAGTCACCCAGTCAGTCACTCACCCTATGTCAGTCACCCAGTCAACCCAGTCAGTCAGTCTGTCACCCACCCAGTCACTCACTCACCCACCCAGTCACTCACTCACCCACCCAGTCAGTCACTCACCCACCCAGTCAGTCACTCACCCACCCAGTCAGTCACTCACCCACCCAGTCAGTCACTCACCCACCCAGTCACTCAGTCAGTCACTCACCCACCCAGTCAGTCAGTCACCCAGTCAGTCACCCACCCACCCAAGTGTCAGTCAGTCAGTCACCCACCACCTCACCCACATACTCTCGCTCTCCCTGTCACCCTGTCTCTCTCTCTCGCTCTCCCTGTCACCCTCCCTCTCACCCTCTCTCGCTGTGCCTCTCTGTCACCCTCTCTCGCTGTGCCTCTCTGTCACCCTCTCTCGCTGTGTCTCGCTGTCACCCTCTCTCACCCTCTCTCTGTGTCTCTCACCCACACTCTGTCAGTCAGTAACCTAGTCAGTCACCCACCCACCCAGTCAGTCAGTCAAGTCAGTCACCCACCCACCCAGTCAGTCACCCACCCAGTCAGTCACCCACCCACCCACCCAGTCAGTCAGTCACCCACACAGTCAGTCACCCACCCAGTCAGTCACTCACCCAGTCAGTCACTCACCCACCCAGTCACTCACCCAGTCAGTCACTCACCCAGTCAGTCACTCACCCAGTCAGTCACTCACCCAGTCACTCACTCACCCAGTCACTCACTCACCCAGTCACTCACCCACCCAGTCACTCACCCACCCAGTCACTCACCCACCCAGTCAGTCAGTCACCCAGTCAGACACTCACCCACCCACCCAGTCAGTCACCCAGTCAGTCACTCACCCACCCAGTCAGTCAGTCACCCAGTCAGTCACTCACCCACCCAGTCAGTCACTCACCCAGTCAGTCAGTCACCCAGTCACTCACCCACCCAGTCACCCACCCAGTCACTCACCCACCCACCCAGTCAGTCAATCAGTCACCCACCCAGTCAGTCACCCAGTCAACCCAGTCAGTCACTCACCCAGTCACCCAGTCAGTCAGTCAGTCTGTCACCCACCCACCCAGTCAGTCAGTCAGTCACCCACCCAGTCACCCACCCAGTCCTTCAGTCACCCACCCACCCAGTCATTCAGTCACCCACCCACCCAGTCAGTCACCCACCCAGTCAGTCACCCACCCAGTCAGTCACCCATCCACCCAGTCACTCACCCAACCAGTCACTCACCCACCCAGTCACTCACCCACCCAGTCACTCACCCACCCAGTCACTCACCCACCCAGTCACTCACCCACCCAGTCACTCACCCACCCAGTCACTCACCCACCCAGTCACTCACCCACCCAGTCACTCACCCACCCAGTCACTCACCCACCCAGTCACTCACCCACCCAGTCACTCACCCACCCAGTCACTCACCCACCCAGTCACTCACCCACCCAGTCACTCACCCACCCAGTCACTCACCCACCCAGTCACTCACCCACCCAGTCACTCACCCACCCAGTCACTCACCCACCCAGTCACTCACCCACCCAGTCACTCACCCACCCAGTCACTCACCCAGTCACTCACCCAGTCACTCACCCAGTCAGTCACTCACCCAGTCAGTCACCCACCCAGTCAGTCAGTCAGTCACTCACCCAGTCAGTCAGTCAGTCACTCACCCAGTCAGTCAGTCAGTCACTCACCCAGTCAGTCAGTCAGTCACTCACCCAGTCAGTCAGTCAGTCACTCACCCAGTCAGTCAGTCACTCACCCAGTCAGTCAGTCACTCACCCAGTCACTCACCCACCCAGTCAGTCAGTAACCTAGTCAGTCACCCACCCACCCAAGAGTCAGTCAGTCAGTCACCCACCACCTCACCCACATACTCTCGCTCTCCCTGTCACCCTCTCGCTCTCCCTGTCACCCTCTCTCTCTCTCGCTCTCCCTGTCACCCTCCCTCTCACCCTCTCTCGCTGTGTCTCTCTGTCACCCTCTCTCGCTGTGTCTCGCTGTCACCCTCTCTCACCCTCTCTCTGTGTCTCTCACCCACACTCTATGTCTGTCTCACACTCTAGATCTGGATCTCTTATTTACCATATATCTTAACTGCACTATACTACACCGAAATAACCTATACTGCTTTCTTCCAGATCTGACTCAAGCTTCACACGGAAGATATCGGACCCCCCCCAACCCAGAAAACAGGTAGGGAACACATCCCCTCCAATGTATAACATTGCGGGAATGAGAACAAAGAAACATTGCGGGAATGAGGGTTCCTTGACATTGAGGGACTTCGGATCAGGTAAGATCCCAAGCGGGATTGCTGCTTTAGATATTGTGAAGCGGGGACGTCCAGACACTGGTTAAGGGGTAAGGGATTCAGGAAACTTGTCATTCACATCTGGCTTTTATTTCTAGATCCGACAGACTAATTGTAGTATAATGTAATACAATAAATACATTTATGTCAAAAACGAATGTTGTTCTGCCTAGGAATTTATTAAATGTATTTTATTTATATATTTTATTTTAAAGCGGGGGCGGGACTAGGGTTGGGGGCGGGACTAGGTGGCGAGTAGATTTTTTGGTTCGGTGAGTAGATTTTTGGGTGATTTGTCGATCACTATATATATATATATATATATATATATATATATATATATATATATATATATATATATATATATATATATATATATATATATATATATATATATATATATATAGTGTCACTGCGTCCAACGTGATGACGCTCCGCAGTGACTTTACGTCATCACTAAGCGCTGGAGCAGACCGATCCACGCGCGAGTGCTACAGAGGCTTGAGAAAACGGAGCCACTTTCTTGGACTCTAATACAGCATTTACCTGCCCTGGATACCTGCTGGGACGTCGATCCTTCTTGCCTTGAGACTGGGATTGCCCCAAGATGATGCAGCAGTAACCGGATGGTGGTGATTATAATCACGCAATGCTTATTTATTGTACTTTTGTAAGTGCATTTTTTACCCCCTCCTCCCCTTCCCCTCATTAAATTTACTATTTTACGCTATGGGCGTGCGCTCTCTCCTCTCTTTTTCCTATACTTATATTTCATATATATATATATACAGTGGTTGACAAATCACCAAAAAATCTACTCGCCACACAAAAAAATCTACTCGCCACCTAGTACCAAACGTGTGCTGCTTGGGCCAATATTTACTCGCCCGGGGGTTAAATCCACTCGCCCGGGGCGAGCAAATGTATAGGTTTGTCGAACACTGTATATATATATATATATATTATATATATATATAATATATATATACACACACACACACACACACACACACACACACACACGAAAAGCAGTAGGCACACAAAAACGCAAGCAAAACACAGATGCTTATCCCATAAACACACACACACACACACGAAAAGCAGTAGGCACACAAAAACGCAAGCAAAACACAGATGCTTATCCCATAAACACACACACACACACACACACACACACACACACGAAAAGCAGTAGGCACACAAAAACGCATGCAAAACACAGATGCTTATCCCATAAAAATAATGTAGAGATAATAATTACCAGAGTGGTGTCCTGATAAGAGACAGCACACTGCAGGTCAAAACAAAGTCTGTATTGTAGACAAAAGAGGCACTGCAACTAACGTTTCGGTCACCGTAACGGGACCTTCCTCAGGGTGATGCAATGATTAAATGCCGTGTAGCTCCTTATATATCACTACCCAGTGCAACATAGAATATTCACCAATGAACAAGCACCTAATCCATTAAAAGCAGCTGACAACACATAGCTCATCAAGAAACACACCCACCTGCACCATAGAGATAACCAATCACACAGAACTGCGATAATAGACTGCTCACAGCTCCACAGGATGACGTATTCCGATCCCTGCGTCAGCGTGTACTACAAGTGTCCCGACAGCACCATGGCAACGGTCGGGTAACTAACATAGTCAAATATGAGCACCAATATACGGTGTCTCAAAGGGGACAAAAATGTGCATTGCGCATCCATAACTGAGCATGCGCGGGGGTACGACCAATAGGGGGAGCACATGGGGAAAGGGGGAGTGCATCACCTACAGGCATTGCTAATCGCCCACTGCGTATGCGCAAAATAATAGATCTGGGTGGCAGGGGAGTGCGCAGAGCAAGAAATGTAACATGTACAGTGCCCTCTCATGCTTCTGACTAGATAGTATGTCGACTGCGCATGTGCCACAGGACTCAAAGCTATAAGCTAAAGACCTATGCTTATAGGAGGACAAGACGACCTCTGGTGGCCAAACACATGTAATACATACACAGTCAAATAGAAATAAAGATAAGCATGAAGACAAAACAGAAAGGGGGGAAAAAAAGGAGAGGGGGGAGGAAGGGATGGGAGGAAATGAACAAAGTGTGACAGCTGAAGACAAGTGAACAAACATGGGACAAAAAATGTGCACAAGTGAAAGGACCATGAATGAAAAACATACACTGACATTAAAAATAGAAAAAACAGAAAAATCCGCCAAAAAGACATAAAAATTTCAGATCTTGATCCTCTCCATCGCTTGTCAAAGCTTTCCTTATTGTTGTACGGGGCATCACGATCCGTTCCTTGAGCATTCTTACAGTTTTCCCGATATAGAAGCGTCCGCAGGGACACCTGATAAAATAAACCATGAATTTTGATTCGCAGTTAAGGACCTGTTGTATCTTCATAGGTGTGCCACTGTGTGGATGGTTGTACGTGGGTCCTTTTTGCATGAACTGACAATTGGTACAACCTCGACACCGATATGCGCCAGGCTTCTGCGCCAGCCAAGTCTTCTTTTTACCATATTTATCAATGGGATCTGCGCTGGTGATCAATTCTCCTATACTTGGACCACGTCGGAAGCAGAACAAAGGCGGCTTACTGTACGATCTTACCAATCCTGTCATTCTTGACTAAGATGTGCCAATTCTCTTTAACACACCGTTTCAGACTATTGGAAGATGTGCTAAAGGTACTAACAATGTTGAATCTATTTGAAGTGTAAGGTGCAACTGCTGGAACTAGAAGTATTTCTCTGTCAATTTGACTAACCCCTCTGTAGGGCAGTTTCAATGTCAGTTGGACTGTTACCTCTCATAAAACCGTGCTGCCATGAATACTAGTGCATTCTCAATCTCATCTGGGTCACTAGTGATCCTTTTCACCCTCAATAGTTGTGAGAAAGAGAGGGCCCTTTTAAGGGGCAAAGGATGGTGGCTTGTTGAAAACAGAAGCAAATTTCTGTCCATCGATTTGCGGTACAGCTTTGTGGCTAATGCACCACCAGTCTTGTAGACCAGAGTGTCCAAAAACGGGATTTCCGTGATGCTGTAATTAAAGTAAATTGAATAGTAGAAGGGATGTTGTTGAGGTACTGTACAAACTCCAACAGGGCACCTTCAGTGCCATCCAAGAGGATGAAAAATGTCGTCGATGTAGCGAACATATTTTTTTATATGGTGTGCATTATATTCTGCACCATAGTCCAGAAATTCTGGATTATCGGGCATGTCCACCATATGTGAGCCATGTCTCCTCTTAGGCCACACCCTCTCCAACATATATCAGGTAATCCAGGAAATATCTGACTTGGCCTACTAGGAGTTATGTACCATTGAAATAGGATTTTATAAATATTTTCCTTTATTGTGCAAATAAGTTTTAGCTGCCGTCTCCCAGATATCCTCCCAGTCCTCCCTATCTATCTCCACATTGAGGTCTTCCGCCCATTTTAGCATGTAATTATGATTTGGTGTATCCTCTGGCGACTCTATTCCTAAATATATTCCCAATATCAGGCCCCTCTGGTAGGTCCCATTTTTGCAATTTGTTTCGAATTTAAATACATTTGGAAAGCTCGCTCTATGAGAAAATTGCTAAAAGAAAGTGTCTAATCTGCAGAAAATTAAAAAGCTTGAAGGCCTTGCGTTGGATATTTGTTTTGGAGCTCATGGAAGGACATGTTCTTCCCCTTTTCCACCAAGTCAGCTGCTGTCTTGATATTAAGATTTTTAAGTTGGAAGAATTGCATTTGAGAGCATCCTGGGGGGGATCTGGATTATTGAATATGAGTGTTATCTGGGATGGCATGGATGCTAATGCAAATTTCTTCTTATTTTTAGACCATATGTTCCACGTGCACCTCATCGATCCCAAGTCAAACCTTCTTGCCTGCATCTCCTTGGATACTGTGGACCACAGAGACACTGTTAGCGACAGAGGCCTTACATAGTAAGCTTCAATTCCTAGCCATCAGCATGTAATTGGATCATTATTCCATATGACTACTTGTTTTAATTGGGCAGCTTGGTAATATTTAATGATATTCGGGACCCCCAAGCCGCCTCTTGCTCTTGAGGCTAGCATTACCGATCGTGCCACTCTCTGCCTTTTATTTTTCCAGATTAATTGAAATATCTGGTTATGAATATTTTTTAGCTCAGGCAGGGGTATATTTATTGGGACGGTTTGAAATTAATACAAAAGTCTGGGGAGGATGTTCGTTTGGGTGGAAATAATTCTCCCCATCCAAGAGATCTGGAGTTTATTCCATGTCTGTAAATCTTTTTTTAATTTTATCAAAGAGGGGAGGAAATTTACACTGGTATAGGGATTCATAAGAGTTTGCAATCTTGACTCCTAGATACTTGATATAAGTAGAGCTCCATTTATAATTAAAATGTGATTGCAAAAGTTTAATTTTTTGGAGTGGGAGTGATATGTTTAGGGCTTCAGATTTATCATTATTAATTTTGTAGCCCGAGACTTTACCGAATTGGTCTAATTTGAGTTGGAGATTTGGAAGGATAGTTAATGGATTGGCTAAAGTTAATATACTGTAGCATCATCCGCGAATAGGGAGATTTTATAGTTTATTCCATCAATTGGAATTCCTTCTATATTGACCTCCTCCCTGATTATGGCCGCTAGGAGTTCAATCAATAAGGCAAAGAGAAGCGGGGTCAAGGTGCATCCCTGTCTGGTTCCATTTTTTATTATGATAGGGTCTGAGTCTCCTCCGAGAAGTTTGACATACGCTGTGGGGGACTGATATAGGGCTCTAACACCCTCTAGAAACTGGCCCTTGAATTCAAATTTTAGCATGGTTTGGTCCAAAAATGACCATTTTATTCTATCGAACGCTTTTTCGGGGTCCAGGCTTAATATTATGGCTTTTGTACCGGTCAGGTGCACATGGTCGATGATGTTTATGATATTCCAGGTGTTCTGAGGCTTGTCTGCCCATGACAAAACCTACTTGGTCAATATGTATTAGCCTTGGTAGAATCGGGATCAACCTGTTCGCCAGGATCGTACTATAGATTTTCAGGTCAGAATGAACTAATGATATTGGTCTATAGTTACCACATTGTATTGGGTCCCAAACCTCCTTATGAATAATGGCTAAATTGGCCATTGACATTGAGGTTGGGATTGGCGCACCTGCAAGAAAATTATTGAATGTTTCAAGAACATACGGGATAGAATCGCCTGGAATTTCTTATAATAGAGGTTTGAAAAAAATGTCCAGGCTTGGGGTCTTAGTTAGCTTTAAAGTTTTGATCACCTCAAACAGTTCTACTTGTGTAAGTTTCCTATTTAATGTTTGAGAGTCTTCCTCAGATAACTTGGGTAATTTGCATTGTTTTAGGTATTGGGATATCGCCTCGGTGTCTGCAAGGGAACCTTTTGGGGAATCTAGATGATATAATTTGGATTAGAATTTTGTGAATTCTTGAGCTATATCTTTTTCATTATAAGTAATTTCCCTGTTCTACTATAGTTCGAATCGTGGAGATTTGGGATTTAACTCTCAAACCTCTGAGTTTACTTGCTAATAGCATGTCTGCCCGATTGCCCTTATCGTAGTATCATTCGTTTATCCATCTTAACGCTCTCTCCACCTGGTCTAGTTGAAGCTGTTTAAGCTCTGTTCTTGTTTTATCTAACAATTTGTAAAGTTTTTTTGAGGGGTTATTTTTATGTTGTGGTTCTAGCTTAACTAATTTGTCCGAAATTTCCTTAAATTGTTTCTGTTTCATTTTTTTTTCCTGTATGAGGCTATGGATATGAGGTCTCATCTAATTGATGCTTTGTGAGCTTCCCACAGCATAGCGGGGATTGATACAGTGCACTTGTCTATGGAAAAGTAATCTGATAATTTTTGTTTCATTGTATTCTCTATATCTGGGAAATTCAACAGAGAATTATTAAGTTTCCATTTATATGGATTATTTTTGGCGAAGGTATGAGAGAGGACCAACTCTATGGGGGCATGATCAGCCCAGGTTATTGGGCCTATGTTCGACTGAGAAGATGCCTGTAGAATATTTTTGGTACCCAGAAAATAATCTTTCCTTGGAGTAGGTCTGGTGTGGGGCTGAGAAAAAGGTATAGTCCCGCTGACCCTGATGCTGTGCTCTCCAAATATCCATTAAGGAGAAGTCTTTCATCAACTCCTTAATAATAAAACATTTGTGTGTGTGTGTATATATATATATATATATATATATATATATATATATATATATATATATATATATATATATATATATATATATATATATATATATATATATATATATATATATATATATATATATATATATATATATATATATATATATATATATATATATATGTGTGTGTGTGTGTGTGTGTGTGTGTGTATGTATGTATGAGATTGTAAGCTCTTCAGGGCAGGGATTTCCTTTCCTTTTGTCTGATTTTGCTGCACTTATTGTATAATTACCTGTACTGTATTCTTTGTGAAGCGCTGAGTACACTTTTGGCGCTATATAAATAAAGACATACAATACAATGTATGTATGTATGTGTATGTATATATATACACACACACACACACACACACACACACACACACACACACACACACACACACACACACAAAGAGAAGCTCCATAGCATAATACTGTAAAATAGAAAACTGTTTTCAAACATGGAGTAATCATCAGGACCTATACTCATATGGTGGGTAAAAAACACAATCGTTTGAGACAATCTGTAATAGCAGGTCGGCGCCGGTATAACAGACAGACAGATGGCCAAGGACATGTGGTTAAATGAACCAGGTGATTAAGATGGTAGAAAGTCACTGATCAGTCTCTCATAGTCCACAAAATACCTCTTATTGGAGCCAGTTTCAGCTACACCACAGCGCTGCTCCCACCAGCTGTGCAGTGCACTCTGCAACGTACCCCTGGTACAGAAACCACTTCCTCAATCAGGCTCTTCGCAATGTATCCAGGCAGCCTGTGCAGTAAATAGCCAGCCGCAAACAGTGGCGGTGCCACGAGGGATAGAGGATAAAAGGAGGTAGTCGGGATGTGCAGTACTTCCTGGTAGTAGCGTGTCAGACCTCAGTTCTGGCCAAGCCCCGCCTGTCGTCCGCGTGTCACTGTGTGCTTGCATCACACGTCCTACGCGTTTTGTCACAGTGACTTTCTCAAGCTTTTGTAGGTGTTTGTGATCAGACAGGATCACGAAAGAAGCTTGGCCTCCTCCATACAGACTGTTTCCTGAACTGGACATTTCATCTTTTAATTTTCACGTGATTGGTTTGATTAATTATTAATCATTGCATTATTTTTGATATTGCACTTTCACTATTTAGCTCATTTCAGATCTAACCATAATCCCATACACAAAGGGTGTATCCTATTATCAGTACCAATGGTTAATGGGTCTGCCGAATGATATCACAATCTGAAGTTAATCATCGTTAGGTATCCACATCCGGTTCCAACTATCTGTTCACTGCAGTGTTATTGTCACTTGCACTGTATGATACTATACCCTGTTTTCTTAATTTTTTTCTCTTTTATATACTGCACTGAGCATGGATTGAAGAACAGCGCCAAGGAGGACAATTTTTGTATAAGGATTATCGATATAGAATTTGAACGATCCTGGTGACCTCCCAGCTGCAGGACTTCAGAATTAGGCACTCAACACTTTTTGCACTTATACAATTCATTGTATTGTTTAATTGTGTATATGCATTGTATTATATTATTTGTAACATATAATTTACACATTATATGCATGTAGAGGGAGAAAGGGGGTGGCCCGGTATTAAAGGGGTTGCACCCCATATGGCCATCCCCTGACCTCACCAGAGAGACAAGGGGTTAACTGGACTGCGGTCCAGGGATGAGGTTTGCACCTTGTTATACCTTGAAAATGTATGTTCCCCTGTTCCCATGTTTCATTATAAGCATGTATTTTAATGTTTTAAAGTGCATTTCTGTATCTCCAGTTCTGGAGGTCGCAGAGAGTTCATATTTGGCCAATATGTGGAGTCACTGTAGGCATTAAAAACTGGCAAAGGTCGACCCACTGAGCCCACCAGAATGGAACTTATTAATATGTGTAGATATTAAAGTGTATATGTATTTTATTTTGGATCTGTTCTGAAAATGCAGACGCCATTTGCTAGGCTAATAGGTTATGAAGGGCAGACGGCTGAGTAGCCTAAGCACGGTGATCAAAAAGTAACTGCCTTGATTGTTACCCAATGTCTAGGGATTAAGTATTAATCAATCAACAAACTCTGTTACCTGAGGGCATGGGTTAGTCTGTTAGTCTGTGTCTCCACAATAGAGAGTGGATACAGATAATTGTTCACCAATAGGCTGTGTTCAATGTTAAGAATAGGGTTGCACAGGTATATAAACTGTGTCAACCCTACAGTTTTTAGTAGTGCTGGAGTTGTGCTTCTGATACCATCTTGAATGTCACTGGATTGCTGGAGTTGTGCTTCTGATTCCATCTTGAATGTCACTGGACTGCTGGAGAATTGCTAGTGGATACTTCTCCATCCCCCAACCCTAAGTAAGTGTTATCTTCTTGACTGTTAATTGTACTATATTGCTGTGTTCACCTTATTTAAGGAATAGATTATGTTTTATTATATCTAAGCCTCGTTCAGTTCAACCCAGATATTTGGTGTTCATTATATCTTGTCATAAACTACCGTGACAAGCTCTATAATTAACTGGTGGCAGCGGCGGGATAGAACTGGACCTGTGTTACAGTATACTGCGGGATACTGTAACATAGTAGGAACTTGATGGTAATTGCAAGTTCCTGGGACTAAAGATATTGAACACACAGTAGTGCAACAGTTAACACAAGTTGTAACACCACCTCACTGCTGCGACTGAACCATGAGCGAGGCTGAAGGCTCATCCAACATGTGGACCCGAGCTCAGCTGAAGGACAAGTGCCGTGAATATGGACTGCCCTATGAGAACCAGGAGGTCGCAGACATGGTTGACTCAATCGGTGACTATGAAGCCCGGCTTGCAGAGCCTCAGTATACAGCTCAGCTTGCCTTTATACAGTCACCCGGAGATCAGGGAAGGAACCTAGTGCCGAGGCGGCGGAATCTCGGGGAGGGAACGAGTGCACTTCCCGGGAGCAGTGCAACAGGAGGGGTACTGGTTGCTGCGGCTACCAGTCCGTTCACCCCTGAAATGTTGGCACTAATTACTGCATGGGGAGACAGAGGGACACCGGCGGTGAGGGCTTGGGTGTACGACAAGAAGCCCAAGACTTACCAGGAGGCGGCGAGGCTTGCAGACGACTACGTGGCCAGCCAAGCCCTGATGACCACCAAAGCAGTAACCAAGGCGGCAGTGGCGGCGGCACCGGTCAGAAAGTCTGCCAATACCCCCCAATGGACTCAGAGGCCGCCTGCGGGCAGCAGTCCACCGAAGGCGGGGGAGCTCCGGCACGAGCGCCGGTGCTACAACTGCAACCGCCCTGGTCACATCAGACCAGATTGCCCGGAACCCCTGCGTTCCGGCGGACCCCATCAGGGGCAGCGCACACCAGCTGCGAAGTCGGTAGCCCGCGTGCGTTTAGCTTCCACCAAAGACACCGGACCGGTCATGGAACCAATTCCCAGCGAAGCGTCCCATGCAGCACCTGTCCCGGTTTCATCGGTGCCTACAGCCAGGACCAGAGGAAATCTCAGCGCGGACCTGCAGCAGACGGACGTCAGGAGCAGACATCTCACCCCGGTCACAGTCGGTGACCGGCAAGCAGTTGGTTTGCTGGATTCAGGAGCTGCAGTGACCCTGGTCCGACCTGATATGGTCTGGCCAGAGGAATTGATCCCAGGCCCTGGGATACAGATCACTGTGGCCGACAGAGAGCCACGCTTCCTGCAAGTGGCCAGAATCTTTTTGGATTGGGGGGAGGGCCAGGGTGTGCGGGAGGTGTGGGTTTTACCCGGTTTGGATGCCGATGTTCTTCTTGGCAACGATCTGGGACCGATGACCTGCACCTATGACCGAGTGCCCAAACCCGCTGCAGCGGCAGCGGTTACCCGGAGTCAGACAGCGGCAATGGCGGCGGCGCCAGTCACCCAGTCTTTGGGACCAACGTTAGCGAAGGGCGCAGAGGAGCCCAGGGAGGTAAGCCAGGATCAGTTGCAACCACAGACTGACTTACTGTTTCCCCTCACCCTTCCCCATTCTCCGGACAATGACATGACTGGGGGGTGGCCAGAATTAGGAGCCCAGTTTAGGGAGGCAGTGAAGACAGACCCTACCCTGGCCGGCGTGAGACTTCGGGCGTCCGAATCTCAGGCAGGGGAAGGCACTGAGCACTGCCTATGGTATAAGGGACTCCTGTATAGAGAAGAAGGGAACCCAGGTATAGAGGAGGGATTGACCGGTAAGCGACAGCTAATAGTGCCCCAGGGGTACCGACAGCAACTGTTACGGGTAGCGCACTCTATTCCGTTAGCGGGACATCAGGGGGTCAACAGAACGCGAGCCCGGTTATTACAGCGTTACTACTGGCTGGGGACATCTCGAGATGTGGGCAATTTCTGCCGCTCTTGTGATGCCAGCCAACGAGTGGGTAAGGCGTGCGACCGTGTGAAGGCACCCCTGAAACCCCTACCGATAATAGGGGAACCCTTCCAGAAAGTAGCGATGGATCTTGTAGGACCCCTTATGATTTCTAGCAGGCAGGGAAACACTGTGGAGCAGGTGGAGATAGGGGCACAGTTGAGTGCTAGGCAGAAGGGAGAAGCCAGGGACATGCTAGCTAAGTATGGGGCCCTCTTCACTGACATGCCAGGGACCACACATCTCACAAAACACCCAGTGCTCACAGGGGACCTGCAGCCTCTGCATAAGCACGCTTATAGAGTGTCAGCAGAGGTCAAGACCAGTATGGAGAGGGAGATAGAGGAGATGCTGACCTAGGGGTTATTACTCCGTCCCAGAGTCCTTGGGCAAGCCCGGTAGTTCTAGTCCCTAAGAAGGACAAGACCACCCGGTTTTGTGTGGACTACCGCTTGCTCAACGCTGGGACCGTGTCAGATGCCTACCCCATGCCCCGCATGGATGAGTTACTGGATGAACTCGCGGGGGCAAAGTATCTGACCACTATGGATTTGAGCAAAGGCTATTGGCAAATCCCCCTGACCCTGGAGGCTAGGGAGAAGTCAGCATTCATCACTCCAAGTGGCCTCTGAGTTTTTAGTGATGCCATTTGGGATGAAGAATGCCCCGGCTACCTTCCAACGCCTGGTCAATAGGTTACTGGAAGGGATGCAGAGCTATGCCAGGGCTTACTTAGATGACATTGCTGTCTTTAGTAATTCCTGGGACTCCCATTTAGGACATGTAGCTGCGGTGCTAGATAGGATCAGGGAGGCTGGGCTTACCTTGAAACCCACTAAGTGTATGGTAGGGATGGCAGAGGTCCTATATTTAGGGCACAGGGTGGGTGGAGGGCACCTCAAACCAGAGCCAGCCAAGATAGAAGCCATAGTTCAGTGGCCTGTTCCAAAGACCAAGAAACAGGTCATGGCATTTTTGGGCACCGCAGGGTACTATAGGAAGTTTGTCCCACAGTACAGCGCCGTGGCCAAACCCCTGACTGATTTGACTAAGAAGCAACTGCCTGTGCATATCACCTGGACTCCTGCCTGTGAAACTGCTTTCCAGGCACTGAAAACTGCGCTTGCTGGGGCCCCCATACTGGCTGCCCCAGACTATACCAAACATTTCCTCATACAGACTGATGCCTCGGACTATGGCATTGGGGCTGTGTTGAGCCAAGTGGGGGACGACGGTATAGAGCACCCTGTGGTGTACCTCAGCCGAAAACTACTCCCCAGAGAGGTGGCCTATGCCACCATTGAGAAAGAGTGCTTGGCCATTGTGTGGGCACTCAAAAAACTCCAGCCCTATGTGTATGGACGGGCTTTCACGGTCCTCACAGACCACAACCCCCTGAGTTGGCTGCAGAGGGCATCAGGGGAGAATGCCAAGTTGCTAAGGTGGAGCTTGGCCTTGAAAGAGTTTGAGTTTACTATTCAGCACAAAAAGGGTTGTGAAAACAGCAATGCTGATGGACTTTCACGTCAGGACTATCCCTCTGAGACTGAGTTCGTTAAGGGTGCCAGCAGTGCCCCACTCCCCCTTAGGGCCAGTGGGCCACAGGTCACCCATTAAGAAGGGGAGGTGTAGAGGGAGAAAGGGGGTGGCCCAGTATTAAAGGGGTTGCACCCCATATGGCCATCCCCTGACCTCACCAGAGAGACAAGGGGTTAACTGGACTGCGGTCCAGGGATGAGGTTTGCACCTTGTTATACCTTGAAAATGTATGTTCCCCTGTTCCCATGTTTCATTATAAGCATGTATTTTAATGTTTTAAAGTGCATTTCTGTATCTCCAGTTCTGGAGGTCGCAGAGAGTTCATATTTGGCCAATATGTGGAGTCACTGTAGGCATTAAAAACTGGCAAAGGTCGACCCACTGAGCCCACCAGAATGGAACTTATTAATATGTGTAGATATTAAAGTGTATATGTATTTTATTTTGGATCTGTTCTGAAAATGCAGACGCCATTTGCTAGGCTAATAGGTCATGAAGGGCAGACGGCTGAGTAGCCTAAGCACGGTGATCAAAAAGTAACTGCCTTGATTGTTACCCAATGTCTAGGGATTCAGTATTAATCAATTAACAAACTCTGTTACCTGAGGGCATGGGTTAGTCTGTGTCTCCACAATAGAGAGTGGATACAGATAATTGTTCACCAATAGGCTGTGTTCAATGTTAAGAATAGGGTTGCACAGGTATATAAACTGTGTCAACCCTACAGTTTTTAGTAGTGCTGGAGTTGTGCTTCTGATACCATCTTGAATGTCACTGGATTGCTGGAGTTGTGCTTCTGATTCCATCTTGAATGTCACTGGACTGCTGGAGAATTGCTAGTGGATACTTCTCCATCCCCCAACCCTAAGTAAGTGTTATCTTCTTGACTGTTAATTGTACTATATTGCTGTGTTCACCTTATTTAAGGAATAAATTATATTTTATTATATCTATGCCTCGTTCAGTTCAATCCAGATATTTGGTGTTCATTATATCTTGCCATAAGCTACCGTGACAATGCACTGTTATCACTTTGACTATAGCGCTAAAGTTGTGTACTTTTCCTTCTGAATAGGTGTCCTCAAACTAAGTGGTGACATGTTCATCACCTCTCTCTGTCATTCACAGGGAATTTTTCAAGAATGTAAGGTTGTCTTTGAGGCTGACAGTCCGTGATCTGGTGATCGTCTACAGACTTCCAAATTTTCCACTTTTACTGAGCCATAAGTGATAACCCCCAGGTTAAGCTCCCTTTATAGATAAAAATCAAAACAGGAAGGGTCCTGACCTGTCATAGAAACAATTCTTGTATTTATTTTTTTTAGACAATTTTGTAACCAACTTTAACCCCATATTTGCAAAATTGATTGAAATACCCATTATCTTCTGCCATATACATTACACACCCTAAAGAACTTATCAACCCCTGGAAAACAAGTCTATTGGGAGAGAAAACCAAGAGAAGCTGTAGGCAAAGAGCAGAGCTAATTTTGGACAATTCCAATGTTCTGTTTGGTCAGGGATCTTCACCATAGCCCCCTGTTGGACAGACGAGCTGGAATCAACTTTCTACTACATCTCCCTTTTCTTCCAGCTCCTGAACCAGCTCCAGATGGTGAGTATTTAGCAAAATATATAACTTTTTACCATTCATATTTTGAGGTTTTATTTATTGTTAGAATACAAAAATGTGATGTTACATTTCAATGAACTTGTACTAATTATGTTTGCTTGTTAATTTTTGGTTGTATGTATATCTTTTTTTATATAGTGCCCACAGTGTACTTCGCACTTTACACAGACAATACAGGGAATTATAATACTACAATATGAAAAAAAAATCCCTGCCCCAAAGATCTTACAATCTACGTGGTATGCTGGGAAATTTACAGAGACAGCTGGTGAGGTGATAAGTGCAGTAGATGGAAGTGCTTGGCCAAAATTGTTGGTAGGAGTGACTGTGGGACAATTGCCATAAGTCCAGGCTATGGGGATGCTTCATTTAAAAGATGGGTTTTCAGGTTTGTCTTGAAGGTGGGGAGAGAAGGTGTCTGGTTGGAATAGAATGTGCTTGGCATATACAGAGTGTGAGGGAGTTCCACAGAAGTGCAGTGAAGGAAAAAGGTTTAAGGCAAGAGAGTGCTGTAGAGGTGAAAGGGGACAGTTATGATGGGTGGAGTGCAGAATAGCGAGAGATAAAAGCTGATATGTAGGATGGAGCAGATGAGTTGACAGCCTTGAAAGTAAGGAGGAGAACTTTGCAGGGTATCCAAAATTTGTTGGGAAGCCAGGAGAAGGATTTAAGGAGATGATGAGCAGAATACGGCTTTGGGAGAAAGTGATACTATTTTAGTAGCTGAATTTTGGATTGATTGTAGGGGAGAAAGTTGTGAGGCAGGGAGGTTTATCAGTATGTTACAATAATCCAGATGGGAGAGGATAGAGTTTTAGTAGAAGAAATGGCAAATCTTGGCATCATTACAGATGGAGAAGTGACAAATTTTGGTCATTCCGTGAATGTGAATGGAGAAGGAAAGGGAGGAGTCAAATCTCACTCATAGACAAGGTCCTTTGGTGACAGGATAATGCATAATACTTACAAAAAAAAGTAATTCATCACTGTAATTTGTTTTAATTTGGGTGTTTTTAGAACAATGTTGGTGACCAAGACTTTCCAATTAATTTGAAACTATAGTTGTACCGTTTACTGTGATGGAAAAGGGGGGTAGTTTTCGGTCAGTTTTAGATGTTTAACATTTAAGATGGCAGAGTGCCACCCACAAGGATATAGCCAGGAGACAATCCAAGACGTGGGAATAGATTGCAGGATTGTGGTTCACGGTTGGATAGGTATATCTGCATAGAGATGAATTCTAAGGCCAAAAGAGTTGATGAGGGTTTACTCATGTTACTTTTCCTAAATTACAATATAGTTTCAATATTATATAAGATTTTTGTTGTAAATTAAATGTTAATCAGCGTTTACATAAAATTATGGGTGTTTCACATAAATAGGATAATTTTATCAGTCATGTACATATTATCCATCAAAATGCAAAACGAGAAGACAAAAGTGCACAGAAATTGTGCTGTTTTATATTTTATAAAGAGTGAACCAAGAAGTTCAAAGGTACCCCTATATATGCACTCTAAACCAAGCATGTATATGTTTCTTAGGCCACATTACCTCCTTTGCACCTACCGTTTTAGGACCTCCTGTTTAATAGGCGAGCAGTTTTCTACAACACCTATCTGTTTTATATTTGTTATTTTTATTTTTCTCTGTAAACTATTTTTTCATATTATATATTTTTATATATTTTTATTTTAGCAAAAATGTAAAAATACATTTTACAGCATTTTCCATTTGTATAACCTTTTTCCATTTGTATAAACATTAGTTTCACAACTTACAATGAATCGTTGAGTAGTATTTTAAAGCTTTATATAGACTGATTTTGATGTTGATTCTATATATTTTGGCATCACATTATGACTTTTTAGTAACCTACTGTACTCCCCTAATAGAAGCATAGATAATGTAGTATACCAGGGAATACATTAATGTACTGATTGCAGAGTCTGCGTGATGTCACAAGACATTCTTTATTGAACAGTAAGAGGCTCTCAGAAATTTCAGAGGCTGCTCTGATACTGATGATTTTGTTGCCCTGCCAAAAAAACATTGAAAATTTAAGTTTTCTCTGTTTCAGGAACCGGTTGAGTTTGATAAAGTTGCAATTTACTTTTCCAAGGACGAGTGGAATTATTTAAAAGAAGAACAGAAGGAACTTTACATGGATGTGATGGTTGAGAATTACCAGACCCTCAGGTCTCTAGGTATATGGTGAAGGATGGATGGTGATCAAAAAATCACATGTGGCTATATTGAGGAAAAAAAAATATTTCTTTTTTACGTGTAATGAAGATTTTCTTCTTAAATTCTTGAATATTTAAAGGATGTCCAATATGTAACATGTATAATATAGCACAAGGAAGGGTCCGTGTCTGGTGGTGTCCACTTGACCACCCATAGAGAACAACACAGCAATAAATACCCAATCCAATGTAGCAAAGTAGTGTTCATAACATGGCAAAACAATACTGACAGTAGAATCTGTTAGCTGTCAACTTGTTGCATCAATCCAGGACATCCAAGGCGTGCAGTCTGTAGAAGAAGTGATCCAAGCACTGTAAGGAGATGCAGAGAACAGCCGGAGACAGCCACAAATTCCAAGCAAAAGATAAATGAATTAAAATCCAGGGCAACTCTAGTATAAAGATCAATTTATCAATTTATTGCAAGCTCAAGCAGGATGGTGAAGATAGATGAAACGCACCTACGTGTTTCGTGCCTGGGCACGTTATCAAGGTGTAAGGTACAATAAAAATTTCACACAATCTTATACAGACCGATTCGCGCCAAAAACGGGGATGGGAGTGACGTCATCAACAAACGCGATCCAGTGCTGAGTCGCGCTGACGCGGCGCCCATCCTCATTGGTCGAATGGGTCACATGACAACATAACAAACTTTATTCAGATTCAAGACAAAGAACAATAATAGAGGAAATATATAAAAAAGAGATAAAATTACAGATTAATGTGTAAAACAAATGCCCATGCTTGATGCAACACAAAAGAATACAAAAGAGAATATTAAGATGCACAAGAAAAATACATATAAAAAAATATGTATAAAAAAATAACAAATAACAAAAAATATAGAAGAAAAAATATATAAATAGTGGCTGCAGCTTTTATGTATAGCAAACCTATAATACCAATACTTCCAATTTATGAAGATGAAAGATTGATGGTATAAGGAAGTATGGGAATAAGAAAATAATTCAAAGAACAAAAGTCTCTAATGTATTTTAGAGTGTTGACAAGGGCATAAATAGAACCTTGGTTTCATCATAATTACAAAACAGTAACAAACTTAATCCTTTAATGGTAATAGGTGGTGGTAGGGGACTCCATTATTAGGAAGGTAGATAGGGCAATCTGTTGCCATGACCGCATGAACCGAACAGTTTGTTGTCTCCCAGATGCTCTGGTTCGGCACATTGCAGATCGGGTAGGCAGATTGTTGTGGGGGGGGGGGGGGGTGCTGGGATTGACCCGCCGGTTTTGGTACACATTGGCACCAATGACAAAGTTAGAGAAAGATGGAGGGTCCTAAAAAATGATTACAGGGATCTAGAACAAAAGCTTAAGGCAAGGACCTCCAAGGTAGTATTTTCTGAAATACTACCAGTGCCATGCGCTACCGCAGGAAGATAGTCAGAGAACGGGGAGGTTAATGCATGGCTAAGAAAGTGGTGCAGGAAGGAGGGTTTTGGTTTTTAGAGCACTGGGACTCCTTTTCTGAGAGGTGCCATCTATATTCTAGTGATGGATTGTACCTCAATGAAGAGGGATCTTCTGTGCTAGGGGGGAGAATATTAAAAATGTTGGCAGAGATTTTAAACTAGGATGGAGGGGGGAGGGGAATGAATCAGATAATGAACTAAATAGAATAGAGGAGGATACAATGGATTATGGAGGTAGAATGGGGGCAAGTGCGAGTTTGACAAGCAGTGAGAGACCCATAGTAAATACAGACAATACTAGAAAACTTCTAAAGACTAAATCGAATGGGCGCAGAAAGGAAGGATCAGATAAGATAATAGTACAGGCTGAAAAAAAACTTAAATGCATGCTTGCTAATGCAAGAAGCCTGACAGATAAAATGGGGGAGCTTGAATTAATAGCTGCAAGGGAGCAGTATGATATCATAGGCATTACTGAAACCTGGTGGGATGAAACTCATGACTGGGCCGTTAATTTAGAGGGTTATTCTCTTTTTCGAAAGGATCGAACAAATAGAAGGGGGGGTGGAGTATGTTTATATGTTAAACCGGATCTAAAACCTATTGTAAGGGAAGATGCTTATGAAGGGAATGATGAAAATGTTGAAATTAGCAGTGGAGGTAAAAGTATAAAGAAAATGTTTGTAGGGATATGCTATAAACCACCAAATATCTGTGAGATTGAGGAAGATAAAATACTTTTGCAATTGGCGAAGGCATCAAAACTGGCTTTGCATAATGGGTGATTTTAATTATCCAGACATAGACTGGGGCAATGAGATTAGCATTACAACAAAAGGAAACAGGTTTTTGGGGGTGCTTAAAGACAATTATATGATCCAAATTTTTGAGGAACCAACCAGGAGAGGGCAATACTGGATTTGGTAATATCAAACAATGTAGAAGTAATAACAAATATTCAAGTCCTGGAACATTTGGGTAACAGTGATCATAACATGGTCTCATTTGAAATAAATTCTCATAAAACAAATTACTTGGGTTCAACAAAGACCTTAAACTTTAGAAAGGCAGATTTTAATAAACTGAGGTCTAATCTACAAGTAATACACCGGGACGTTTTTTTTGCAGGGAAAAATGTAGAAGATAAATGGGCAGTCTTTAAAAGATTGTTAGAAAAGCACATTTATCAGTGTATACCCTTGGGTAATAAGTATAAAAGAAATAAGTCAAACCAATGTGGCTAAATAAACAGGTAGGGGAGGAAATGGACAAGAAGAGGAAGGTGTTTAGATTCTTTAAGTCAGAAGGGACAGAGACATCGTATCAGAATTATAAGGAATGTAACAAAAATGGCAAAAGGGCAATCAAATTAGCAAAAATATATAATGAAAAAAGGATTGCAATAGAAAGTAAGGTCAACCCTAAAAAGTTCTTTAAGTACCTTAATAACAAAAAAATGAGAAAAGAAAATATAGGACCCTTTCAGTGTGAGATGGGTAGGCAGATTATTTGAGATAAGGAAAAAGCAGAGGTATTAAACAAATTCTTTGCCTCTGTGTTTACCAGGGAGGAATCAAGTTCAATAGTAGTGCCGCAGGAGGAAGCCACAATCTCCATATTAATGAACAATTGGTTAACTGAGGAAGAAGTTCATAAGCGACTTGAAAACATTTAAGTAAATAAGGCACCTGGCCCCGATGGCATATATCCAAGAGTTCTCAAGGAGTAGAGCTCAGTAATAGCCAAACCATTATATTTAATATTCAAGGACTCCATTTCCACAGGGTCAGTACCACAAGATTGCCGTAAAGCAGATGTGGTGCCTATATTTAAAAATGGAGCTAGATCACAACCTTGGGAATTACAGACCTGTAAATCTGACTTCTTTAGTGGGGAAACTACTTGAAGGTTTAATACGGGATAATATTCAGGAATACCTAATGGAAAACAAAATTATTAGTAATAGTCAGCATGGATTTATGAAGGATAGATCATGCCAAACTAACCTTATTTGTTTCTTTGAGGAGGTAAGTAGGAATTTAGACCAGGGTAATGCAGTTGATGTGGCCTACTTAGATTTTGCAAAGGCTTTTGATATGTTTTCACACGTGAGGTTGGTGTACAAAATAAAGAAAATTGGACTCCGTAATAATATATGCACCTGGATTGAAAACTGGTTAAAGGACAGACAACAGAGGGTTGTCATAAATGGAACTTTTTCAGGTTGGGCTAAAGTCGTAAGTGGAGTACCTCAGGGATCGGTACTGGGACTCCTGCTTTTTAACTTGTTTATTAATGACCTTGAGGTTGGCATCGAGAGCAAAGTCTTCATCTTTGCTGATGATACTAAATTGTTTAAGGTAGTTGAATCAGAGCAGGATGTAATTTATCTTCAGAAGGACTTGGAGAGACTGGAAAGGTGGACAGGTAAATGGCAGATGAGGTTTAATACAGGTAAATGTAAGGTTATGCATTTGGGATGCAAGAATAAAAAGGCGATTTACAAATTAAATCGGGATACATTGGGGGAATACTTGATGGAGAAGGATTTAAGAGTGCTTGTAGACAGCAGGCTTGGCAATAGTGCCCAAAGTCATGCAGTAGCTGCAAAAGCTAACAAGATCGTATCTTGCATAAACGGGTAATGGATGGAAGGGAAGTAAACATTATTATGCCCCTTTACAAAGCATTAGTAAGAACACACCTTGAATATGGAGTACAATTTTGGGCACCAATCCTAAGAAAAGACATTATGGAACTAGAGAGAGTGCAGAGAAGAGCCACAAAATTAATATAGGGGATGGACAATCTAACTTATGAGGAGAGGCTTGCTAAATTAGATTTACTTACATTAGAAAAGAGGTGTCTAAGAGGGGATATGATAACTATATACAAATATATTTGGGGACAATACAAGGAGCTTTCAAAAGAACTATTCATCCCACGGGCAGTACAAAGGACTCAGGGCCATCCCTTAAAGTTGGAGGAAAGGAAATTTCACCAGCAACAAAGGAAAGGGTTCTTTACAGTAAGGGCAGTTAAAATGTGGAATTCATTACCCATGGAGACTGTGATGGCAGATACAATAGATTTGTTCAAAAAAAGGTTGGACATCTTTTTAGAAAGGAAAGGTAAACAGGGATATACCAAGTAAGTAAACATGGGATGGAGGTTGATCCAGGAATTAATCCGATTGCCGATTCTTGGAGTCAGGAAGAAATTTAATTTTCCCCTTAATGGGGTTTTTTGTTTTCCTTCCTCTGGATCAATAAGTAAGTATAGACGTAGGATAAAGTTTCTGTTGTCTAAATTTACCATAGGTTGAACTTTATGGACGTACGTCTTTTTTCAAATTTATCTACTATGTAACTATGTAACTAATATAATGTATAGCAAATAGTATTATAATCGTGTGCATTGCATTTTAGGTGTACTGTATCGTAAAGAATTGAACATAAGATGACAAGAAGATGCATAAATTATGGTAAGAGGAATAATTACCAATAATTAAATCCAACATAGCAAAAAAACCAGACTGAAACAGAATAATATTTCTGTTATATCAAAATTAAAGCTATCGTGCAAATCTCCATAGATACACAGAAGTGTGGATATGACAAAAGAGATGGGTATTACCATCCCATTTATATGAAATGGAGATATGCATGATAGCCATTAACAGTCTAGTGGGAAGTGGTTTGTCTGCTTGAATCTCACTAGAGGAAATGACCAAGATCCCAGTCCATATTAAGTCCTAGGGGGGATCTGGTTCTTAGAGTAAAAATCCAGAAGGCTTCTCTTTTATCTAATACCTTAATTCTATCACCTCCTCTAGGAAGAGGGGGTATAAGCTCAATGCCCTGGAAAGTAAAATGATCAATATTACCCCTAGGACAATGGGAAAAATGTTTGGGTACAGGATGATTCTGATCTTTTTTTATTATTATTATGAGTCTAAGGTGTTCCATAATTCTAGTTTTCTGACACCTTGTGGTCCTGCCCACACCCGCATGTTGGTAAATATATAACGAAGGTGGAGTTGCAGTTAATCATCAAGTAGATTTTATGATTCTCTTGTGTAACAGTTGAGGTAAAGGTAGGTAGGGTTTGCATTGTAGGACAGATTTTACAGCCATTGCATTTAAATTAGCCTTTGGGCAAAACAGGCCTAATATCAGTCCTAGATGTAAAAAGACTAGGTGATAAAGAATTTGCTAAGGTTTTAGCTTTTCTAAAAATAATGTTAGGACCTGATGCAATATAAGGCTTTCGAATTGGATCTAGGGTTAGGACTCCCCGATGTTTCTGAAAATACTTTTTATCTGTTCAGCTTGTGAGCTTGTGAGCTGAAAGACGTGATAAATGATGAAGTCTCATTAAGAGATGAATCCTTGAATGAGCGCTTCAGGATTAAGGATCTATTCATAGCTGAAACTTCAGAGAGGAACTTATCTAGGTCCCTCTGATTGTACCCCCTCTCCAAAAATCGATTATACAGGTCTTGTGACTGTAGTTTATAATCCTCCTCGCCAGAGCAATTGTGGCGGGCCCGCATGAATTAACCTTTGGGTATCCCTCTAAACAGTGGCTTGGGATGGCAGCTGCTCGCCCGTATAAAAGTGTTGCGTGAATTGGGTTTGCAGAAAATAGTCGTCTGAATGGTGAGTGCAGTGTCAATGTATAAACAAAGATCTAAATAATGTATATGGTGAAAATTGAAAATGTACGTGAATTTTAAATTATAAGAATTATTGTTGAGTGAATAAATGACGTGAAGTGGTGACATCACACTCCCAGATGAACAGGAGATCGTCTAAGAAACATCTGTAAAACAAAATGTGCTCCCTATGTGCGTTCATATCTCCAAACACGTGGAACGACTCCCACCACCCCATGAAAAGGTTGGCATAGGAGGGGGCAAAGCTAGTCCCCATCGCCGTTCCACGTGTTTGGAGATAATGAACACCATCAAACATAAAAAAAGTTGTGAGTGAGAAGGAAGTGCATGGAGTCAAGAATGAAAGTGGTGAGTGCAGGTGAGAGGTGGGATCGTGAAAGAAAATGGTGGGCAGCTGCCAAACCCTGCTCATGGGAGATAGCCATATACAATGATGTTACCTCAAGCGTAACCCATATCAAATTACACTTCCATTGAAAGCCCTCAATCTGGGTGAGCAGATTTCCACTGTCCAGAATATAAGAGGGCAATGCCCTGACTAGTGGTTGAAGGAAAAAATCAACGTACCGTGAGACACCATCTCCCAAAGATCCAATGCTGGAGATGATGGGTCCCGTACACTTTCAATTTTCACAATATACATTATTTAGATCTTTGTTTATTCATTGACACTGCACTCACCATTCAGACGGATATTTTCCACAAACCCAATTCATGCAACACATTTCTTTGGGCGAGCAGCTGCCATCCCAAGCCACAGTTTAGAAGGATACCGAAAGGCCAATTCATGCGGGCCCGTCGCAATTGCTTTGTCGAGTAGGATTATAAACTACAGTCACAAGACCTGTATAATCGATTTTTGGAGAGGGGGTACAATCGGAAGGACCTAGATAAGTTCCTCTCTGAAGTTTCAGCTATGAATAGATCCTCACTCCTGAAGCACTCATTCGAGGATTTATTGTCACGGTAGGCCAGGCCAAATAAACCTTTATATTTAAGGGATCAGTCACAAGGCAAACCAGGCAGTAAAATAAATTGCGGTTTATTTGGTTAAGACCTCGGAAACACACAGAAATACAAGAAACAGAATATATACACTTACTGGGGTCTGGGGAAGGAGATCTATCCTTTCCTAGTGGCAAGGCGCCTGTTCAGCAAAGGCTTACCTTGATAGGACCCTGGTTCTGGGCTCCTGGACCGAAATCCAGCCTGCTGGCTAGGCCTCCCCATGCTTCCCTGTGTGAATAGCTCTTTCACAGAAGCACCTTTGAGAGGCCCGCCAGCAGCTGCATGTCTTCAGATCTCCAACAGGAAAAAGAGAGAGAGCTGCGTCCTGTTCTGACTGACAGATTAAATCTGTCAGTGGTGATATTGGATACCGAGGGTTGAGCCTCATTACTCCAAGTTCTCTTGTTGAGTATATTGTCGCACACTTAGAAAGCTTCTTGATCTGTGTTACTTGCCACAGTTGAGTTGGTTTCACAGGGTCAGCGCTGTGATGGGTCGTGGGTAGCGATCAAATGGGTTTGCAGAGATCGCAGCAAGCTTCTTGATCAGCAGATTTGAATTCTGGTCCAGTTCTTTGTAAAATTTCTTGTTGAGCTTCTTTAGATGTTCATCCAGCATCTCGATGCCCAGTTACCTGTGAAGGTCTGCTATTCTTGTAGGAAGTGGTTCGTCGAACGCAATCCGCAGCGCTTTGTTCTGTAATTTTTGATGAGATGATCTGTGCCGTTGGTGGCAACCACTCCACACCGGGGAGGCGTATGTCATGGTGGGGACTGATGATCGCCTTGATCACGTTGACTTTGCTCTGGGTGGGCATGGTCCTTGTCTTCAGCTTGGCTGTTGCTTTCTGTTGTCTTCTCAATGTGGTTTCTCCAGCTTAGCTTGCCATCTAGGATTACCCCTAGGTAAGAGCTGCTTGACTCCCATTTGATGGCTTCTCCATTGAGGTCGATTGGCGGGTGTGCCTTGATCTTCTTTCTGCTAAACAGTGTTGCTGTGGTTTTGCTGGAGTTCAGTCCAACTTGCCAGTCGCTGTACCATGTTGACAGCATGTCCAGAGCTTTCTGGGTGTTCTTAGCTACTTCTTTCTCGCTGAAAGACTGGGAGATGACTGCCACATCATCTGCGTAGAGTGCCAGTTGAGTCTTGTGGAGGTCTGTGGGGATGTCATTCATGAAGAGGTTGAACAGGAATGGCCCCAGGACTGATCCCTGTGGCATGCCTGCGCAGATGGGGTGTGTTGTTGAGGGCTCTTCTCGCACAGCCACGTGGAATGTGCTCTCTCGCAAGTAGCTTGCAGTCAGCTTAATCAGGTAGTTCGGGATTTTCAGGTTGATCATTTTGTGCAGCAGTCCTTCATGCCAAACTCTGTCAAATGCTTTGGCCACGTCCAAGAAGACAACTCCAGTTGATTTGTGGATGTTGAATCCATGGCTTGTTGTGTCAACGACTCGTAGCAGCTGATGGTTGGTTTAGTGTTCCTTCCGGAATCCAAATTGCTCCTTTTAGTAGAATGTTTCTACCAGAGGCAAAGTGGCGGAGGCGGGTAAGAATAACTTTCTCCAGGAATTTCGATAGTCCAGAGAGCAGGCTTATCGGGCGGTAGTTTGCAGGATCCCTCAGTGGTTTTCCAGGCTTTGGAAATACAATGACCTTGGCTTCCTTGCAGGATTTAGGAAAGTGCTGGTGCCGCATGCATGCATTGAAGATTTCTGTAAGGCATTCCATGGCTGCCGGCGGAAGCTTCTTGATGGCCAGGTTGGTAATTCCGTCACTTCCTGGTGCTTTGCCATTTTCCAGCTTTTCTGCAAGTTGCGTTATATCAGTCCTGGTGCATCCTTCAAATGTCTCTGTTTCTGTCTCCGGTAGGTGCTCGGTAAGATGCCTGATAACTCCTTGCTCAACTTCCCGTGCTAATTTGCTGGCTTGGTTAGGCCTAAAAGATGTCTCCAGTGTGTCAGCAAGGACCTCTGCCTTGTCCTTGTTGCTGCATGCCAGGTGGGTCTGGCCTTGGATAGGTGGGTTTGGCTCCTTCCCGGTCAGGCGTCGGGTCATTCTCCAAACAGAGTTGTCAGATTCCTTCAGCTTGGCTGCTGCTGCCTCCCATCTCTCCCCTCGGTGTTGGCTGATTTGCTGTCGCAGTAGTCTAGCAAGTGAGTTGAACTTTACCAGAAGGTCAGGTGTGCGGAACTTCTGCCACTGGCGTCGGGCCCGTTTTTTCTTAGCAATTGCTTGCTTGATTCCGCTCGGGAGGTCATAGATGGAGCAGCGTTTGGCCATCTTTTTTGGGACGCTGTGCTCAATTGCATGTTGGACAGCGGTAGTAAAGGTGTTAACAGCATCATCGATGTCTCCATTGGTGTCCAAGAGGCGGGGTTCATGATGTTGCTCTACTCTTCTTTGTACAGGCTCCAGTCGGCCCTGCTGAAGTTGTACCTGGGTGCTTGCTGGTGGGTTTCCATCTCGTCGCCAACAGTAATGGTAACCGGATTTTGGTCTGAGGTCAATTCCGCCAGGGTTTCCAACTGGACAGATTGTTTCACGTTCTTCAGTAAAACAATGTCCAGGACATCTGGTGTGTGGCTTGCAGAGCCTGGGTTGTGGGTGGGTTCTGTAGGACCAGCTACTACAAAGTCACTCTCCTTTGAGTAAGCAAGAAGAGCTCGTCCCCTGGAGTTTGCTATCCTGGAATTCCAGCACCGGTGTTTGGCATTTAGATCTCCCCCGATGATGGTTGGGACAGTGGAGTCCAGCAGAGCTTCCAAGTCTCCCAAATGTAGCTTCGCCTTAGGAGGGCAGTAGGTGGCAATTAGTCGCCGTGGTCCTGTTGCAGTCTTGACCTGTACTCCTGTGACTTCAATACTCCTGAGGGTGGTAGTGCAATCTCATTATGGCTGGCCCGTGCGTTAACAATCACAGCCATCCCTCCACCTCTGGCTCCTGTTGCCCTGTCGGTACGGTATACCCTGTGGTTCGCCAGGCTCAGTTTTTGGTTTCCTTGAAGGTGGGTCTCCGAAAGCAGAGCTGCGCATACATTCCTTGATTCCATCAGGTGAAGAAATTCATCTGTCCTTGCTGATACCATTTGCATTCCACATCACAATGACAGAACTACGTTTAGATGTTACTGCCGTGGTGGTTGTGCTCTTGAGAATAAGATTCGCTATCATTGTCACAATGGGGTGAATATCCATTTTCGCGATAGCGCTCGCTATCTTAAGGATGATCTCCTGCCAGCTTGTTGGGCTTGCGGTTCCGCCTGCGGGGGCCGGGTTGGCCACCTCAACGGGGTTGGTGGATGGTGGCCTGAGAGCATCCGCATAGGTCCGTCCGTCTGGGATTTGCGTCCTCTGGGTGAATGCCGTGCCTTGGTCTGGGATCAGGTGTTCTGTGGTCCTCTGTCTCTCCGGCACCAGGCGGGGAGCCTGGTATTGAGTAGTGGATGTCTTCCTTGGTGCCTGCTCCATCAGGCGGGGTGTCCGCTTTGCCGCTCCTCTTGCTTTGCTTTGGTGAGGTACGGGCAACCATGTAGCTTGCCAGGTGTGGGCCTTTGAAGTTTGCACATGTCGCCAGCTCCTTCTTTCTGTCTCGTGGGCATTCCTTGGAGTTGTGGTTCTCTCCACAACACACACAGCGTGGCTTCTGGTGGCAGAATGCAGAGGTATGCCCGAGCCGTTGGCAGTTGAAGCACATGGTTTGTCCTTTTCTGCCCTTCGGTGCTTCTGTGGCTACAAAGCTTGGTAATCTTGGCGAGATCTGCAGGCTGACTCTCCGGGGTTTCTGCCAGTGTGACAATAAACAAAGGGAATTTCTTGGTCTTGTCCACCGGGGATGTCAACTGGGCAACGCTCTTCACTGGAAGTCCATATTCCGCGAGGTCGTGGGAAATCTCCCCACAGAGGCGTTTGCCGGTAGGCCGCGAATGACAAATTTCTGGGGCTTTAATCGCGTCAGTGGGAAGGTGTAGTATTTCATGCTCTGCTTTATAAAGCAGTCCGTCAAGCTCCGGTAATCATCCACAGTTGAGAGAGAGATCTTTGCGTGGTCCGCCCGCGGTTTAACAACAAACTTGGAATTGCAGTGCTCATTGAGGATTTCGACAAGGTCCTTGTGGGTCTTCATATTCCTAACTATTACCGGTGGTATGCGAATCTTTTTGGGTGGGAGTGCAGTCTCTTCATCATTGCAGCTGGGCTCTGAGCAGTCATCAGCATTAGCATGTGGCGCATAACGGTTTAATGTTTCGATACCTTGACCTTCCATGTGCCTCTGCACCTTTGGCGCAACAGCACGCGGCGCAACGGCGCAACAGCACGCGGCGCAACAGCACGCTGCGCAACAGCACGCAGCGCAACGGCGCAACAGCACACGGCGCAACAGCACGCGGCACAGGGGGGTCGCAGCACAGAGCGCAGGGGGGTCGCAGCACAGAGCGCAGGGAGGTCGCAGCACAGAGCGCAGGGGGGTCGCAGCACAGAGCGCAGGGGGGAGGCAGCACAGAGCGCAGGGGGGAGGCAGCACAGAGCGCAGGGGGGTCGCAGCACAGAGCACAGGGGGGTCGCAGCACAGAGCGCAGGGGGGTCGCAGCACAGAGCGCAGGGGGGTCACAGCACAGAGCGCAGGGGGGTCGCAGCACAGAGCGCAGGGGGGTCGCAGCACATCATAGCTCAGGGCTCAATACAGCACACAAGCCACAGCTCTGTACCAGCACACAGCTTCGTACCAGCACCCAGAACTCAGCATATAGTATAACAAAGCAATCACAATCAGGGCTCGGTACTCACGTGTCGTCGGCGGGCGGCAGGCTCTGCACACACGCGGTGGCGATGGGCAATGACCCACGCGGCGGCGGCCTTCGCACCCACGTGGCGGCAGCGACTCTGCAAGCGGGATCGAGCGTCTCTCCAGTCAATCACAACACACACGCGGCGGCACCATCAGCTGGGAGAGCTGCTTTTACTGTACGCTCTTATATAGGCTGGATTCCTATCTAAATCATTGAGGTGTGTAATAGCCAATTACAGCAGGGATTGAAACTACGCATTCACTGATAGGAGGGATACATTCAAAATTTGCCAATGGAAAACATGCTTCTGAGTTTTGACATACAGGGCCGTTTTTAACTAGTTCCAGACCCCCTGCTGTCAAGGCTCCAAAATGTCTGGAGGAAACAAAGGCAGATATCCTGTAAACTTCCCCTTGGCCATGTGCACAAAGGGAATCCAATTACTAGGGCCTTTTGCTTTGAAATGCTAATTACCTGTGACTGCCTTTTGTCTTTTGTCCTGTATGCAGTCCCAGTCATAGCACAAACACATAATGCATGGTAGTTTTAAAACACAGAAAACCAACATTTAGACACAAGAGCTGGCACTCCACCATTTGCACCTATAATGTGGGGGTTCTAAAACCTTCTCTAAGACACGAGCTCTAATACATTGCTGGCCGGCAATACAGGTTAAACATCCCCCCTTTTCCCTCATGTGCCAGAAGTCTCTGCCCTGCAGCTATTTCTCATAAGAGGCCATCCCTACAAGGCAATCCACTTATAAGCTTGCACAGGCAGCTGCAGGCCCATGAGGCAAAGGGAATACACAGAGAATGCATTAACTAGCCCACTGGGCTTACACAGTTAACCCCACATACACAGTTCCTAGCTTATACCCCTATGGGGGACAGTATAAACGGGGAACAAAATTACAGGTAACACAGTAAGGTACAATATTAGACCCAAGAGCTGACACTCTCAGCCCTTGCCATACGGTTTCAGGGGCAGCCAGCCGGGCTCCATCTTTATTAATAAAGGCCGGCTACGCCTACTGCCACATTCATCTCTTAATGAGACTCCATCATTTATCATGTCTTTAAACAAGCTGAACAGATAAAAAGTATTTTCAAAAAACATTGGGGAGTCCTAACCCTAGATCCAGTTCTGAAGCCTTATATTGCATCAGGTCCTAACATTATTTTTAGAAAAGCTAAAACCTTAGCAAATTCTTTATCACCTAGTCTTTTTACATCTAGGACTGATAATAGGCGTGAGAGTACTTAAAGTGAGTGTCCTTAAAGCGGGGTATGCCTGTATTCTGTTTCAATCTGGTATTTTTGCTATGTTGGATTTAATTATTGGTAATTATTCCTCTTACCATAATTTATGCATCTTCTTGTCATCTTATGTTCAATTCTTTACGATACAGTACACCTAAAATGCAATTCACATGATTTTAATACTATTTGCTATACAGTATATATCAGGTAATCCTATTACCATTAAAGGAGTAAGTTTGTTACTGTTTTGTAGTTATGATGAAACCAAGGTTCTATTTATGCCCTTGTCAACACTCTAAAATACATTATAGAGACTTTTGTTCTTTGAATTATTTTCTTATTCCCATACTTCCTTATACCATCAATCTTTCATCTTCATCAATTGGAAGTATTGGTATTATAGGTTTGCTATACATAAAAGCTGCAGCCACTATTTATATATTTTTTCTTCTATATTTTTTTTTTTTTTTTAATACATATTTTTTTATATGTATTTTTCTTGTGCATCTTAATATTCTCTTTTGTATTCTTTTGTGTTGTGTCAAGCATGGGCATTTGTTTTACACATTAATCTGTAATTTTATCTCTTTTTTTTAATATATTTCCTCTTATTGTTCGTTGTCTTTGTTTTTAATCTGAATAAAGTTTATGTTGTCATGTGACCCATTCGACCAATGAGGATGGGCGCCGCGTCAGCGAAACTCGGCACTGGATCGCGTGTGTTGATGACGTCACTCCCATCCCCGTTTTTGACGCAAATCGGTCTGTTTAAGTTTGTGTGAAATTTTAATTGTACCTTACACCTTGATAAAGTGCACAGGCACGAAACGCGTAGGTGCGTTTCATCTATCTTCACCATCCTGCTTGAGCTTGCAATAAATTGGTAAATATATCTTTATACTAGAGTTGCCCTGGATTTTTATTCATTTATCTTTTGCCTGGAATTCCTCATGTCTCTAGGTAAGAAAATATTATCCAAAATATGTCAAATGAATAGATCTATATAAATGACAGGAGTTGTATGGATATTTTTATATAGCGCCATCTACGTACATAGCGCTTCGCAGCAGTAATACAATACACTTGACATCATAATATAGCAGATAAAGGGAATAAGATTTATTTATGGTGCAAACACTAACTATATATGTGTCTCCCCTGACATATACAGGATGTATCAATGTAAAGCCTGAAATTGTGTCAATGATTGAGCAAGGAGAAGAACCATATGTAAGTTGTCACCAGCCATTTAAGGTGAAGGAAAATCATACAGATATCAGCACAGGTGAGTAATAAACACTTTAGTGGTGGGTGCTCTAGGAACAATCATTATATAACATATTTCATAAAAGGGAAACTTGATCACAAATAAGCATATCTGCCAATCATTTCTAATGTCCTTTTTAAGTATACTCTTCCCATAAAAAAAGTTGAAATATATGTGGTACACAAGCTTCCTGATATCCTGTTTTATTGTATATAACTCTGGAAAACAATATCCTTACAAATAAAGTGTATTGCCATTGTGAATGCTTTTCTGCACTTCTAACTTGAAACAGTTACTGAATACCAAATTTGTTTCAAATTTTACCATGTTTGTGGTGTCTCAAAACTAAATCTGACGTTTGAAAATCATTTTGTGTGTCAGATGTTAATGCATTTCTTTACTCCCATTTTCCCCCCAGCTGATGGATTCGTGAGCAGTAATTCCCCTGAAGGATATTCTATTTTACACTTTTCACCAGATTGCGTAATGGAAGATGTCAGTGCTACCCATATTTATCAAGGAGAAAATCACATTAGTCAAAATATACCATGCCAGAGTCTGAGAAAATCTGTAAGAATTATGGCTAAAAAATCAATTTTACATGAAAAACGAAATCTCACAGTCTCCCACATTTATGCACTTCTAGAACATACAGGGAGAGAATATACATGTAGTCCTATTACAAACTGTAACAAAGGAAACACTAATGCAGGACAAGTTCCCACGAACCTGTCTGTAAATAGCTATACATGCTGTGAATGTGCTAAAATCTTTAATAATGAGTCGGCTTATAGAACTCACCAAAGAACGCATGCCACAGAGATGCTGTATAACTGCTCTGAATGTCAGAAAGTCTTTACTAGTAACTCAGATCTTGTTAAGCATCTGAAAATTCACAAAGGAGAAATGTCTTGCTCTGAATGTGGAAGTCGCTTCTCTTGTAAATCAAAGCTTGTTGTACATCAGAGAATTCATACAGGAGAAAAACCATTTGTGTGTTCTGAATGTGGAAAATGTTTTAACACAAATGGTAATCATGTTGCACATCAGAGACTTCACACTGGAGAAAAACTATTTGTATGTTCTGAATGTGGGAAATGTTTTAACCAGAATGGTAGTCTTGTTAAACATCAGAGAATTCACACAGGAGAAAATCCATTTGTATGTTCTGAATGTGGGAAATGTTTTAACCGGAATGGTAGTCTTGTTAAACATCAGAGAATTCATACAGGAGAAAAACCATTTGTATGTTCTGAATGTGGCAAATGTTTTAATCAGAACAATAGTCTTGTTGAACATCGAAGAATTCATACAGGATTAAAACCATTTGTATGTTCTGAATGTGGGAAATGTTTTAACCAGAAAAGTAATCTAGTTAAACATCAGATAATTCACACAGGAGAAAAAAAATTTGTCTGTTCTGAATGTGGGAAATGTTTTAATCAGAACAATAGTCTTGTTGAACATCAGAGAATTCACACAGGAGAAAATACATTTGTATGTTCTGAATGTGGGAAATGTTTTACCCGGAAAGGTAGTCTTGTTAAACACTGGAGAATTCATACAGGTGAAAAATCATTTGTATGTTCTGAATGTGGGAAATGTTTTCATCGGAACGATAGTCTTGTTAACCATCAGAGAATTCATACAGCAGAAAAAGCATTTGTATGTTCTGAATGTGGGAAATGTTTTAACCAGAAAAGTTATCTAGTTCAACATCAGAGAATTCACACAGGAGAAAAAAGATTTGTATGTTCTGAATGTGGGAAATGTTTTTATCTGAATGCTATACTTGTTGAACATCAGAGAATTCATACAGGAGAAAAACCATTTGTATGTTCTGAATGTGGCAAATGTTTTAATCGGAATGCTAGGCTTGTTGAACATAAGAAAATTCACACAGAAGAAAAACTATGTTTGCTCTAAATGTGGTAAATGCTTTGCATGCAAAAAAGTTTGCTTTTTAATACAAAAATCTTTAAACTTATGAAAACATATTGCCTTTCTTGTAATTGTGTTGAATATTTAGCTTTTTATTATTACTTAACTTCAAAAAATGGAAGGCAAAGTGTGGAATTTTTACTGTGTTTTCGTGTTAAAAGAAATTACTATTGTTTCAAAATTCTTTTATAGGATGTTTTTTTTAATAATACTGTATTTTATCATATGTATCTAGTGTATTTCCATAAGTTTCACTTCGAAAACGGATGTCTGACACACCTTACAGTACATGTGCTGTTTATTGTTAAGATTACAAGTTAAAGTAAAAGTTGTCCTGCCATCCCTTTCATCAGTGTCACTGCCGTGACTCAAGAGTTGTTGTGAGGCATTGGGATTGGCATTGGGACTGCATGTGAATGTATTTCCCAGAACGATATAATATGTCAAATGTTATTATATTTTAAGGTAGGGGTACCATGCATATTATGCTTCAACACATGTGTGGGCTGTAGTACAGGCATACCCCGCTTTAAGTACACTCACTTTAAGTACACTCGCGAGTAAGTACATATCGCCAAATAGGCAAACGGCAGCTCACGCATGCGCCTGTCAGCACGTCCTGAACAGCAATACCGGCTCCCTACCTGTACTGAAGCTGTGCGCAAGCGGGGAGACTATAGAGCCTGTTACACACGTGTTATTTACATCAGTTATGCACGTATATGACGATTGCAGTACAGTACATGCATCGATAAGTGGGGAAAAGGCAGTGCTTCACTTTAAGTACATTTTCACTTTACATACATGCTCCGGTCCCATTGCGTACGTTAATGTGGGGTATGCCTGTACCACCTTTCTGGACATAGCAGTGCAGATCACTCCCCTTAGCACCAGGTTTCCCAGTACAATTGTCCTTTTTAGTGGGCAGCGTTATTGCCCTTAAATTGGTACCATTTATTTAGTAACAAAAATGGGGAAACCCCTGTGCCAATGCTCTGGATATATGTAGGAGATTGACAGTGACTATAAATAAGTCTTTAGTTGTAGTTGTCCATAATGTTGAACTTATTGTAGTGAGACTGCAGATAGTGGCCGTTAATGTGATGCTGACAATGAGTCTGCCAGTGCATGAATCAGACACATTGTGCAGGTAGAACACAGAGGGATGGGAGGAGGGGAGAATCCTGCAGCAGGAGCCCAAAAATTGAGCCAAAGCCAGCTGGATGAGACAACTTCCATACCGCTACCCGTCATCAAAGTAGTCCTGCTGTCCCATGGGCACCGAGATGAAATGAGATAAAGACTCACGTTCTTGGATTCCTACGTGATCCCTTGATGGTAGCGCAACCTAAGAGATACTCCCATCAAATGCTTGCGCTAGCCTAAGCCAAATGGTGAAGAAAAAGGCAAAAAATTTGGAGCACTGCAAATAGCAGCAGTGAGGAAGCTGGACAATAAAAGTCGGTAAAAAAAGTCTATTTAGAATACCACATCCCTGCAGTCACTCTGACGCGTTTTGTACCCGTTGGTATTTTGACAAAGTACCGACGGGTACGAAATGTGTTATTGACTTTAGGGCTATGGTATTCTTAATAAACTTTTTTTTACTGGATTTTTATTTGTCCAGCTTCCTCACTGCTGCAATTTATTTAGTAGTGAAACCACAGAAAATGTAAACAAGAATTTACAAAGTTTCCAAACAAACTGCACTCGTATTACAGCGGTATATTTCACTATCATAGTCAGGGATATTGCATCATCCTATTAATGAGATATCTCATATGACTATGACTTTGATATGCCGCTGTAATATGAGTGCAGTTTGTTTGGGAACTTTTGTAAATTCTTGTTTACATTTTCTGTGGTTTCACTATATGATTATCCCAATGCACCGTTGTCATTAACTACAGGTACTAGGTGAGCGTTGAATCATCCACTACTACATTTATTTAGTAGGTAAGCTTTAAACTCATAGTTGTATAAGTGTGAGGGGAAACCTCCCTAGCCTTCCTTTATGCGCGTTCTGCCATATATTTAGCCCTATCCATATGTGAGCATGATCAGAAATCAAGATGTTTCAATAGATGCAATACCCAGGTTAGAGATTAAATGGTCACTTATTAAAAAAATAATTGATTTTTAAAAAAAGTAATGTTTGGTAAGAAAAAATGGAGTACTTCCTCTATAACCTCCTGCAGTATGTCACCCCTAACACTTTCTGCAGAATCTTAATACTCTTCTGTCCTTGATTTAGCCCCCTCTGTTGTATATTTTACCCTGACTTGTCTAAAAATAGATCTTCTTGAGCTACATTGAAATCCCTGCCCACTATAGTATTAATAGTTTTGTATTTCAGTATTTTAAACATTGCTCTGAAAATGGTTTTGGCTATTCTCATTGGGACCCTAAACATTTTTAAAGTTTAACTGGTGCAATGCAATGTAAGAATTTATAAAACATTCTCCCTGATGTGGCCCCTGAGGAAGTTATTTACAGGGGCAGTGCTTTATTAATTAGTATTGCTTCCCTTCTTTCCCACTGCTGGGAATAAACACATTCTCCCAGACAGTCCTCCTTTTAGTTTTTTGCTTTCTTCTTCATTCATGTGGCTTTCCTGCGCTAGAGCAATATCTGCCTTTAATCTTTCCAGGTGTCTGAGAATTGTGTTTCTTTTTATTGGAGAATTTATGCCTTTTATGTTTCAGGAGATTATTTTCATGTACATTATATTATGTTTGTGATTAAATAATTGCTGTTCTCTAGCTACCATGGATATTTTTCTATCTCTTGTATAGCACGCTGTGCCTTGTCCTTTTTGTACTTTTCTTGCTGGAAACCTTTAAGTCCATGTACTGAAACACATCTTACAGAACTATAACATAGTAGATAAGGCTGAAAAAAGACATACGCCCATCAAGTTCAATCTATGCTAAATTTTGACGACGGATACTTTATTCTATATTTATACTCACAGCATATTGATCCAGGGGAAGGCAAACAAAAAACCCCAGTGAAACATCATCTAATACTATCATAAGGGGAAAAATAATGTATTTATTTGGTATATAAAAACAACAAAACAGGCAGCGCTAACCACAATGATGTGACAAAGTATATATTACCCTATGTACAAATGACAAAGCATGCATAAGGGGCTGCCCAAGATACAAAAAACTGACCCCCTGGTCAGAACTATAGTATGGAAAGGGAAAGTATCCACTGGCGCCTATTATATTATATACTTAAAAAGGATATGTGAGAACCAAGCCTGTTGGCTGAAGAATCGTAGCTCCTCACGTTGTACTTAAAGAAAAGAGAAAGCACAACACATAGCGTAATACTGTAACTAAAAACGAACACTTAAAACAACATATAACAGCTGAGAAGTAGATAGGTGAAATCTAAATATTAAAACATTTAATAACAATTAATAATATATAATACACATGGACAAATAATAAACAAATAATATAATAAAATTGATTAAAGCACTCCGCACCACCGATGGAGATAGTAGCAATGCCTACTCACCAGATGGAGTAGGTAAGCAAGCGGTGGATAATTTTGAGAGTATCCCCTCTCGTTTCGATAAGCTGCTCTCTGCTGGCTGGTGTCTCCGGGACCATGTGTGTGTAGATCTTCATGCGGATACTTCCGCAACTCGCTTGGAAAGCCGCCCAGATGGTAAGGAACAGCAACAGCTGATTCAGCACGCCGTCGGCATCAGCAGGCTAACTGGTTAGCAGCGAACGCAGATTCAACAGCAGCAGCTAATTCAGCATGCCGTCGGTGTCAGCGGGCTGACTGGTCTGCAGCAAACGCAGATGTAACAGAGCGTGGGGATACAATCACCAAAGTGTAGAGTGCTAAAAACGCCACCCTACGCGTTTCGAAAGGCTCTCTGCTTTCTTCCTCAGGGGTATTTAAAATATGGAGTCCAACAAAGTCCCTTAAATACAGAGTCTGTGATTTACAGGGATTAATTCCACCTGCAGTCCAAAGCACTTGCGCAATAGGTACAATGAAGAAGTTCTTGAACATGATTTATCAGGCACATGCGCATTAGAATGTTCGTATAAAGTGCTGCTGCAAATTGTTATACTCAGCTGTTACATATAACAAACAATTTAGACATGACCAACTCATTTTAACACATAACAATCTACATATATACATAAAAAATATAGTGATACATTGGTGTATTATAAATTTACTTTATTCTATATGAATGGTGGAAACGATATATTTATAATTAATATAGCCTATCCATAACCTATTAGACTATAGTGAATTAATGATATACTATAAATTGTGAGTGTACTATCTACATAAATTAATATGTGAGAAGCTACGATTCTTCAGCCAACAGGCTTGGTTCTCACATATCCTTTTGAAGTATATAATATAATAGGCGCCAGTGGATACTTTCCCTTTTTCTTTTATTTGGTATATGCCTGTATACCTTTCCTTTCTAAAAAGATTAAGGTGTACTGGCGGCACACAGCACAAAATTTCAGATCTGGACTGCTTGTGCTACTAGCAAGAAAACTTAAATTGCACATAAAGGGAACGAGAACCACTAACGCATTTCGTGCCGGTTATGGCGCTTTGTCAAAGAGTATGGGCTTAACTACTCATGGTGGGTTTAAATAGTCATATCACACCTGGTCCGCTGGTATCGGCAATCAAAGAACCTCAGATACTAATAAGAAAAACTAATGGGTATAGGGGAAATGCTAACTCCCTTACAATATACAACTGCGGGACAGGTGTGATCCTGACCAATACAAAGGAAAACAGTAAAAGTTAACCCATTAGATCACAGCCATCCCAAACATGTGATTGTGGTTATCATGGGAATAAAAACAACAACAATGTGACTGTGAAAACATACAAAGGTTAAAAATAATAGTGCGCTTCCAAAATTTTCAATCCTAAGATTAAATGTACTCTGTATACATTAAAATATGTTACCATATATATTGTCATAACCAGAGCATTACTACAACAAAATGTTACAATGCAACTGAGTACTCTGATAAACACAAATACTGGATGTAACTAAATTACATTTGAGAGTAAATTACCAAATAAAAATATAAAACAAGAACTATATAATAAAATACGCCCCAAAATATACAAAATGCTGAAGAACAGAAACAAGAGCAAAAATATATAGTCTAATCCAGGGGGGCGCAAACTTTTCCCCGCGCCCCCCTGCCGGGATTTCCCCTTTCTCTGTTCCCCCCCCCCCCCCCAACCCCTGCTTACCTCTTCTCTGGCTGCATGATGTCACGTTGCCATCACAAGACCTCGTCGCCTTGCCATGGCGACGCGTCTAAGAAGCCCCTAGAGCCAAGGTAAGTAAGGTTTACAGAGGCCTTCGCTGCTTCACCGGCACTTTTAAGTGCCTTCGGGAAGCGCGCTGGGCCTGTGTAAACCCTGCGTCTCCCGCAGTCAGTCTTACACCCCCCCCCCCCTGGTGGGTGCCCGCCCCAGTTTGCGCACCACTGGTCTAATCTATCAACATCTACCACAGTGTAACACAATGAATAGAAATGGAACAACTAATTAATAAAACATTAACAATTGAATGAAAGTTGTGAGTTAATCACAAAATCATCCACAGATGGTATTTTTGTGGTGCACACCACACTAATAATGTTTCATTTTTAAGTGAATATATACAGTGAAAAAACCTTGGTGAACAAGTGAAAAAAATTAAATTAAAACTAACACGTGGTGCTATCTTTATTGATTCGTGTTGCCTTAACTAATCACAAATGGTAAATACTACTTCAAAACTGTAGAGTATATATGCAAATATGTCAATTAAGGAATTATACCTACAGCTGTTTAATAATGAAGTCTAGTAACCAATAGAACACTTATGAATGCCAATGCACATTGTCAAAAGACTCATCAAATGAGATTCAAACAACAGTGTTTAGAAAACCCACCTCTACCAACAACTTGTTGCTAGCTAAGAGTCAACATCCAGACTCTTTAATACGTGGGATACCGACTGGTCAATATTTGCGCTTAAGACGCAATTGTTCTACTCTGCAAGACTTCAAAATACAATCCAAGGACCTAAAAAATAGGTTCCTTGATAGAGGTTACTCTTTGAAAATCCTACACAGGGCATACAACAGGGCATTGATATGTGAGACGGGTACCTTACTAGTTCCTAATATTAAAGCCAAGGATACGCAAATTAGATTTATAGGGACTTATAGTAACAGATGGCATGACATTAAGAAAATATTCTCTAAATATTGGCACATTTTAAGATCGGATAGTGACCTTGCGTCAGTGCTTAATGAGACCCCAAGCATCACAAGTAGGAGATCAAAAAATCTTAAAGATGATCTTGTCCATAGCCACCACCAAAAAAAGACATCTAAGTCATGGTTACCTAATCCACCCAAAGGCTGCTTTTCCTGTGGCAGTTGTAAGGCATGTCAAAATATGCAGACCACAGAAATGTTTGACAACGATCAGTCAAAAAAAAATTGAGATAAAACACTTTATCAATTGCAAAAGCTTTAATGTAATATATCTCATCAACTGTGCATGCGGCCTAAGATACGTAGGCAAAACAATACGTGAGCTACGAAGACGCGTGCTGAAGCATGTTAACTCTGTCAACAAAGCAGATACACCGGTGGCACGCCATGTTAATTTGGTACATAATGGTAACCCTAGATGTCTTCAATTCTTGGGGATAGATCTTGTAAAGAACACAATACGTGGTGGCGACATTGATCAAAAACTCCTATGACGAGAAGCAGAGTGGATATATCGCCTAAAAACTTTATATCCACTTGGTCTAAATGAAGGATTCACATTTCCTCCCTATATTTAATTGTCTAAATCCATTCTGTGAGACTGTAATTCCATTTTAACATTGTCATTATTTTATAAATGTACATGTCCCCTTAGAGTAAATACTTTTCTTTGTAGGAGGATGGCCAGGGATTGACACTGTTGCTTTAAGAATACATACATCTCCCTGTGGGAGCAGGTTAGCCATGCTTTGGCTGATTGCTGCAGATATGTTTTATTATGTATCTATATTGCCTCATCTCTCCACAACGGTGAGCCACTAATCTGGCCAGAATGTATCCAGTAAGAGTACTAAACTCATAATTTAGTGCAGTGCAGTTTATATATTTTCTTAAAAGAAACATTAAAAATGTACTAAAGCATCATTAAATAATTCTATATCAATAGTGATTTCATTTATAGTGTAAACACCAACAGGGATAACCCATATGTATGTTTTCACCATCCAGTTAGGGGTTATTGTCGCGTAGCAGCTCTATACATGCGCTGGTATATCATTGTGCGTGACCCTCTCTGAGTGTTTGAAACATCATTAGCAGTTTTGCAGTAGCTGTGAATACTTATTCAATCAGTAAAAGGCACAAATATGCAGCTTGCTGGTGTATCCCATCATCCACTTGCCCCTGACGAAGCTCCGCCTGGAGAGAAACGCGTAGGGCGTGGGCATAGTGACGCGGTGACGTCACGTCACGTGGTGCCTCTGATTCTGTTACTGCCGATGCCAGTGCAGCCTGTATACCGTGGTTGGAGTATCAGAAAGGCTACACAATAGCTAAGTATCACGTTACCATCTAAAAGAGTGTTTTGTTGCAAGCTAACAGCAACAATGTGCATCTTATCGCCTTCACTAGAGTTAGGTATTCCTGAGTAAAATTTGACAGCGATGTTGGAGCTGTGCTGTTACTTGTCTAACAGCGTTTATATGCTAGTTTAGCTACATAGGGATTCCCCAATCATGTGTGCAACTCTACCTCTGTGTGATTATCTATTATTGTGATGTAATGGCACATTGCTCTTAAAGGCTATGGTATATGCTGCAATATTATTTATTGTGAATAAGTGAATATAAGGCGCTAACAACTTAAATACATACAATAGTGATAAGTGCAAGTGTAATATAAATTAATATAGGTGCTCAAATAATAAACCCTGCTCAAACCCTCTGGTAGAACCTGTTTCCAGGGTTCCAAGTAGAAAGATGTATTTCAAACAATCCAGGAGGAGCAAAATATAGGGAAATAAAAAACAGAAAACAGTGCAAATTTAAGTGCAGATGTTGAGACTATGATGAAAATATAATGACAATATCTTGGCTCTGTCGGTCTATCTACTCACAAGATGTAAGTGGTAAGTATGCAGTAGGCAGATTGGGCTGCCACCCCAGGTAGTAGCTGTGTATTGTGGATATCCCTCCAGGCTTATCTCGTCAGGGTAACCATGGTGTACATAGGGGAGGAAACAAAGCTACATAGCGCAATCTGTCTTTCCAAAAACTTTATAAAATGAATATAAGCATATAAAATGTGCACTTACAATGTGCCAGAATTAAAAATGCATTTATCACAATCACAGTGATTCTAGGGTTTTTTTTCCGATCTCACCGCCTCCTCTCTGGCTCTGGATGTCAGCCGTCTGCAGCCTGGAACACTCAGCTCCGTTTCTCCTCTGGTGCGTGTGACGTCACTGCTCAGTGGAAGGTACAGCTACGGATCCCTCACTAGACCAAAACACCACTCTACGCGTTTCGCCCAGCTCAGCAAGCTGTCAATGGCTTCGTCAGGAGTGTTCGTCAGGAGTGTGTCATATAATTGTGTATTTTGGATATGATATGTGCATTGGCATTTAGAAGTGTTCTATTGGTTACTAGACTTAATTATTAAACAGCTGTAGGTATAATTCCTTAATTGACATATTTGCATATATACTCTACAGTTTTGAAGTAGTATTTACCATTTGTGATTAGTTAAGGCAACAAGAATCAGTAAAGATAGCACCATGTGTTAGTTTTAATTTAATTTTATTTTTTCACTTGTTCACCAAGGTTTTTTCACTGTATATATTCACTTAAAAATTAAACATTATTAGTGTGGTGTGCACCACAAATGTAGCTTCTGTGGATGATTTTGTGATTAACTCACAACTTTCATTCAATTGTTAATACTATTAACTTATTGTACATACTGTAGGTAGCACCCATTTGTGTCAAAATTATGACACATGCAAACTATAATACAAAAAGCAAATTATCTAATAATTATGTGAGCGGTGTGTCCTGTCTTCTGTGTATTTATAATTAATAAAACATAATCAAAATTAGAAGGAAAATAAAATATACAAAGTGTACAGGAGTAGTAATATAAATTGCAATTAGTATCCATAGGTATTTATGAAAGCCCAATTATTTGATCTCATATGAAATCATAATTCAATGAACATTGTAATAAATTGGACTAATATAGGTAACCAAAACAATCTTCAGATACAAATATTTCTTTAGAAATCTATACCACACATAAATAATGTAATACACCCATTTGGATGATAGAGAACAATGTGTGACGGTGCTCATCTCCGATCAAGAAGCGGACTGAGGTAGTGTGACGGGGAGGAAGGGGTTAATACCGGATTTGCTATGCATTACTGCGGTTGCCCTGTCCAAGACGTTTTTGTCCCCCATTTACAAGCCATTCCCTGGCTGCCATGTTAAAAGACAAAATGCATTGCTCGCCATACCCTCTAACCGACACATGATGGCAGTATAGAAACCGGCATTTCAATGAGCTGTAGGTATTTTTATGACGGAGCCTCAAAGGAGTCTCACAGATTTAGAGTCTCCCTGTCTAAAAGGGTGTCAGTTAGGAAAAGACCCAGATACCCATAAGTTATACACGGCCGGCATTCTGAGGTAACACAGATGCCAGTCTATTGACATTTATTGGTCAAAAATCGGACGGAGCGGCACCAAGTTATGGGTGTAGCCCAGGTATGCTAAGTGGCATGGGCATCAACCTGACCCATGCGCCCTGCCCACCGGACAGCCCTTTTGACCGGTCTTTTGAACTGTGGGTAACTTGGCTATTCATGGGTTTTTTCGTTCCCACAAGGGGATTGGATCCACATGTTAAAGATAGCTTTGGGCAGTCTATAACTGTGGCTCCCCAGGTATCCCCAGTGTGATTCCTGAATTTTAATCCATTATGTAAAGATGCAAGACTTTGTTTCAGCCCAGCAGGAACCAGTCCAGGAGTGAAGGGGTTAATAACAACATAACCACAGGACTTTTAAAACCAAGGTTGCATTTCTGGCGCTTGCAAGCAAAGGACAATTTCTTTCATTCCAAGGACAATTAATTTCGTTCCCTTATCCCAGTGAGTGTTGTTTTCAGTGTATTCTGCAGATGCCGTGAGTTTGTCTATTAAGGAAATAAATCACAATTTATTTTGCAACTTGTTCTGTTCAATCAAGTACCCAGAAATATAAATGTGTTGATAAAAGTTGGTGTCATCGTGACAGGCTTTTAAAAAACTGGTGGCAGCTGGTGGGATATTGATTGTACCTATATTGTATTGTATGTCTTTATTTATATAGCGCCATTAATGTACATAGCGCTTCACAGTAGTAATACATGTGGTAATCGAATAAATAACAGATAATATAAATAACAGATCATGGGAATAAGTGCTTTAGACAAACATAACATTAAGGAAGAGGAGTCCCTGCCCCGAGGAGCTTACAATCTAATTGGTAGGTAGGGAGAACGTACAGAGACAGTAGGAGGTAGTTCTGGTAAGTGCGTCTGCAGGGGGCCAAGCTTTATGTATCATGTGTTCACAGTGCTATTCGTATGCTTCTTTAAGCAAGTGTGTCTTAAGGTGGGTCCTAAAGGTGGATAGAGAGGGTGCTAGTCGGGTACTGAGGGGAAGGGCATTCCAGAGGTGTGGGGCAGTCAGTGAAAAAGGTTTAAGGCGGGAGAGGGCTTTAGATAAAAAGGGGGTAGAAAGAAGACATCCTTGAGCAGAACGCAAGAGTCGGGGTGGTGCATAGCGAGAAATTAGGGCTGAGATGTAAGGAGGGGCAGAAGAGTGTAAAGCTTTAAAAGTGAGGAGAAGAATGGAGTGTGAGATGCGGGATTTGATTGGAAGCCAGGAGAGGGATTTCAGGAGGGGAGATGCTGAGACAGATCTAGGAAAGAGTAGAGTGATTCTGGCAGCAGCATTTAGGATAGATTGTAGGGGAGACAGGTGACAGGCAGGAAGGCCGGACAGCAGGAGGTTACAGTAATCAAGACGGGAGAGAATGAGGGCCTGAGTCAGAGTTTAAGCAGTCGAGCAACAGAGGAAAGGGCGTATCTTTGTTATATTGCGGAGGAAAATGCGACAGGTTTTAGAAATGTTTTGAATGTGAGGGGCGAATGTGAGAGAGGAGTCGAGTGTGACCCCTTAGGCAGCGTGCTTGGGCTACTGGGTGGATGATCGTAGTTCCAACAGTAATGTGGAAGGAGGTAGTCGGGCCAGGTTTGGGAGGAAGTATGAGGAGCTCTGTTTTAGCCATGTTGAGTTTAAGGCGACAGAGGGCCATCCAGGATGATATAGCAGAGAGACATTTAGAAACTTTGGTCTGTATAGCAGGTGTAAGGTCAGGTGTTGAAAAGTATATGTGTGTCGTCAGCATAGAGGTGATATTTAAACCCAAAAGATGTTATTAGGTCACCTAGAGAGAGTGTGTACAGAGAAAAGAGAAGAGGTCCCAGGACAGAGCCCTGGGGTACCCCCACAGAGAGATCAATAGAGGAGGAGGAGGTGTTAGCAGAAGAGACACTGAAAGTACGATGGGAGAGGTAGGATGAGATCCAGGATAGAGCTTTGTTCCGAATACCAAGAGTATGGAGAATGTGAAGGAGAAGAGGGTGGTCCACGGTGTCAAATGCTGCAGAGAGGTCGAGTAATATGAGCAGAGTGTAATGACCTCTGTCTTTGGCAGCATGGAGGTCATCAGTTATTTTAGTGAGGGCTGTTTCGGTGGAGTGAGCAGTGCGGAAGCCAGATTGTAGAGGGTCTAGGAGAGAATAGGTGTTGAGAAAATGGAGCAAGCGAGAGAATACAAGACGTTCAAGGAGTTTAGAGGCAAAAGGCAGGAGGGACACAGGTCGATAGTTAGAAAGACAGGTAGGGTCAAGCTTGCTGTTTTTTGAGTAATGGTATGTCTGTTGCATGTTTGAAGGAGGATGGAAAGGTTCCAGAGCAGAGGGAGGAGTTAAAAATGTGTGTGAGCGTAGGGATTATAGTAGGAGCAAGAGGTTTTAGGAGATGGGAGGGAATGGGGTCAAGAGGGCAAGTGGTAGAGGGAGAAGTGGCGATCAACAGCGACACATCCTCCTCTGAGACAGTGGAAAAAGAGTCAAGGAAGGCAGGAGGAGAGTTAGGAAGAGGTGTAGGATGGGAAGAAGAAACAGAGGGGATGTTCTGCCGTATGGATTCCACCTTTTCCTTAAAATAGTCAGCAAAGTCCTGAGTGGAGATGGAGGAAGGAGAGGCAGCTGAGGGTGGTTTGAGTAGAGAGTCAAAGACAGAGAACAGTCAGCGTGGGTTAGACTTGTGCATGTTGATTAGTGCAGAAAAGTAGGCTTGTTTAGCTTGCGAGAGGGCAGAGTTGAAACAGGATAGCATAAATTTGTAGTGAAGGAAGTCTGCGAGAGTGTGAGACTTCCTCCAGTGGCGTTCAGAGGAACGAGTGGAGGAACGCAGCATGCGTGTGTGGGAATTTAGCCAGGGTCTAGGGTTAGAAGGGCGAGTGCAGCAGAGAGAAAGTGGGGCATGTAGATCAAGAGAGGAGGACAAGACAGAGTTGTAGTTCCTGACCAGGTTGTCGGGGTCTGTAGCAGAGCTGAGAGAGGAGAGGGAGGAGCATAAAGTGGACTCAAAGTCAGATAAGTGAATAGAGCGCAGGTTTCTGCAGAACCGGGGTGTAGATGGAGGTGGAGAAGGGGAGAAGCGAGATAGAAAAAATGAGATGAGATGATAGTCAGAGAGAGGAAAAGGGGAAATGGAGAAATCGGAGAGAGAGAAGTTCTTAGTGAAAACCAGGTCTAAGTAGTGGCCATCCTTGTGGGTGCTGGCTGCAGTCCACTGTTGAAGGCCAAAAGAAGAGGTAAGAGAAAGAAAGCGGGAAGCCCAAGGGAGAGAGGCGTCATCAATGTGGCAATTGAAGTCCCCAAGGAGAAGAACAGGGGAGTCTGAGGAGAGGAAGAAAGAGAGCCAGGATTCAAAGTGAGAGAGAAAGGCAGAAGGGGGATGAGTAGAGGTAGGTGGGCGATAGATGACCGCCACATGAACAGGGAGAGGAGAGAAAATCTGGACAGTGTGAGCCTCAAAGGAGGGAAAAGCAAGAGAGGGAGGAATAGGAAGGTTTCGGTAACGACAGAGAGAGGAGAGCAGGAGCCCCACGCCTCCACCCCTGCCATCAGTGCGCGGAGTGTGGGAAAAGGAAAGGCCACCGTAGGAGAGGGCAGCTTCCAGAGCAGAGTCAGACTGAGAGAGCCAGGTCTCAGTTATAGCAAAGAGAAGCAGGGAGTGAGAGAGAAAGAAGTCATGCACAGAAAGAAACTTGTTAGAGAGGGAGCGAGCATTCCAAAGGGCACAGGAGAAAGGGAGAGAGGAGGGAGGGTGGCAGGGGATGGGTATGAGGTTGGAGGGGTTTACACCAGAAGGAGTAAAGGTTGCAGTTGGCAGGCGAGGATGAGCGCATGTAGGAATAAGACAGGGACCAGGATTGGGAGAGATATCCCCAGAAGCAAGGAGGAGAAGCATGGATAGAAAGAGGATGTGTAAGGATTATTTGTAGGGGTGTTTTTTAGTGCAGGGGATATAGCTGTGTGGTGTCAGAGGACGCAGGTAAGAAAGGAGTTCATGTGAACAGAGAAGTGGTGAAGGAAGGAGAGATGGAGATATTGAATAGAGTTAGAGACATACTGAGGCTGGTAAAAAGAAGTGCATAATTTGAGAAGAAGTGAAGTCACAGCAAATATAAATGGTAAAGGCAGCATCACAGCAGTAATGATGCAGTCTGGTATTGATGATATCCTCCTTTCCAGCGTAGTTCAAATGCAGGAATCAGGGCCAGATGGGGTGTCCACTTCTTCCTCACTTCTTTTGAACTTCCTTTTAAACTTCAGTTGTTCAGTAGTCATGCCACTTATAATGCGCCACTTGGATATGGGCTGCAGGAAGACTAGCTGTTCTGACTGGGTTTATATAGGCCTAAAAAGTCACCTGACCGTGTGGTTCTGTCTGCTTAATTAGCACATCTGAGGCACATTCAAACAAATGGTTTTCTACATAGGGGGTTTCCTGCGGGCTCTGTAATATAGTGAGGACTTTGTAGCTTGCTAGCTCCTCAGACAAGTAGTAACTGACACACACTTCTAAAGAGCACGAGAGACTTCACTGTTCCCTTCACCCATACCCCGAAGGCACCATGAGCGATCGCTCAGGAAGGTTCAAGTCGTGGACCAGAGAGAAAGTCGTGGAGAAATGTGTGGGGTATGGCTTACCGACAGATGGGCGGTCGAAGGCACAACTGGAGGCGGATTTGGAGCATCATGAGGACCGCAGAGTCCTACCAGAGGGGCAAGTCCCCGTAGCTGCTGTGTTTGCAGCGATCACCAGGAGCCAGTCAGCAAGGATCGCAGCAGAACCAGCCCCTGTCCCCCTGTATTTGGGACCTACAGTTCCAGTAGTCTCTACAGAGACCAGACAGGTAAGCCAGACTCAGTCGCTTTCTAACACTGACTTACTGTTCCCTGTACCTGTTCCCTGTCCCCCTGACTCAGATGTGACTGGGGGGTGGCCAGAGTTAGGTGCCCAGTTTAGGGATGCAATGCGATCTGATCCCAGCTTGGAGGGCATGAGACTGCGGGCCTCTGAGTCTAAGCCAAGCAAGGGGTCTGATTACTTCTTGTGGCGCCGCGGACTCCTATATAGAGAGCAAGGGACCACCGGGTTAGATGAGGTATGGACGGGGAAGAGACAGCTAGTGGTACCCCAGGAGTATAGACAGCAGTTTTTGCTGGTAGCCCACTCCATTCCACTAGCGGGGCATCAGGGGGTCGCTAGGACGCGAGCCCGACTGTTGCTGCGTTACTATTGCCGGGGGGATCAAGTGAGGCGGCAGAGTTCTGCCGATTCTGTGATGCCTGTCAGCGAGTAGGTAAGGCGGGTGACCGTGTGAAGGCACCCCTGAACCCGTTACTGGGAATAGGGGAACCCTTTCAGCGGGTAGCTGTGGACCTCGTGGGACCCCTCATGGTTCCCAGCTGGTCAGGAAAGCGCTACATTCTCACGGTGGTGGATTTTGCCACCCGGTACCCTGAGGCGGTAGCGCTTGCCAGTATTGATGCTAGGGCAGTAGCTAAAGCTCTGTTAGCCATTTTTTCTAGGGTAGGTTTCCCTAGTGAGATCCTAACCAATGAGGGGTCGCAGTTCAAGAGTAAATTGCTCCAGTGTCTCTGGGATGCGTGCGGGGTGAAGCACCAGCGCACGACCCCTTACCACCCCCAAACCAATGGACTATGTGAGAGGTTCAATGGTACCCTGAAGCAGATACTGCGAACATTTATATAGGCAGAGGGAAAAAACTGTGAGATTCACCTGCAGCACTTGCTGTTTGTATACCAAGAGGTACCACAAGAATCTACAGGCTTCTCTCCCTTTGAGCTACTATATGGTCGCAGGGTACGGGACCTCTGGACCTATTCCGTGAGGGATGGGAAGAGGAGACTACTGTACCACTACTGATGCTTCTGTGCTTCAGTATGTGATAGATCTCAGAGACCGGTTAGAGATGCTCATGGGGTTGGCACAGGACAACCTTAGGGCTGCTCAGACCAAGCAGAAGGCTTGGTATGATCAGAATGCCCGTAGTAGAGCAAAGTTGGTGTCATCGTGACAGGTAGGGATGCAAATAAACTGACCAGGGCCCTGGGACAGAGTCCTGTAAGAGTATCCGTAGTCAGTATGGAAGCAGGGGTCAGGGCTCGCGGCAGAGTTGCAAAGTCCAGGAGACAGGCAGAGATCAGTGCAGGCGGAAGGCAGTGAGGTCACGGTCCGGGGTGGGGGTGAGCTTCAAACTTGGGAAGGAGGAGCCACCCTCCAAATCAGCCAGGAACAGCTGAACAGAATTGCAAAACACACAGAACCCCTACAAGCTCATATTGAACCCCCCAAATAACCACAATATATATATGCGTATAAGTGTCAAAGTGGAGTGCTACTGAGCATGGCAATATATATTTAAATACACACTTTGAAATGGTTAAAAGCTCACTCCAACTCACCTTCCACACTCATGGGATCTTGCAGACAGTTTGATTGCGACAAATCTAATACAGAGTGCTTTTCCTGGTATTATACAGGTTAATAAGAGCTTCAATCAGACTTAGAACTATGCAACTAATTTTGACAGATTTATTATAAATCATTCTTCCTGGTAATGTACAGGTTATTAAGAATTTATATTAGTGTTAGGTACCCTTGAGATGTGGTCTGCCGTGTAGTGGCTCATGGGCTTACAACACTTTGGCCAAAGAGTTAAACTAAAAGACCATTTTATTCAAAATATACTTATATATATATATATATATATTTAGGCACTGTACTGTGTATTTGTGTCATAGGATATAGCACTGAGCTCTGTCTGTGTTTCATGTTCTGTCTCTGGTTTTAAATATATATTGCCATGCTCAGTAGCACTCCACTTTGACACTTATACGCATATATATATATTGTGGTTATTTTGGGGGTTCAATATGAGCTTGTAGGGGTTCAATACAGATATGCCTTAAACTAGCCAGGTTACACCCAGCATGTAAAAACTCTGGAGGTGTGTGGCTGAAATAGTTAACAGCACTGTAATTTCAAAAGGCAGTTCATCATCATCATAATTTGATGAATAAACCCCCAAAGACAACCTCCAAATACAGTACATAAAAAGCAAGTCACTTTAACTCCCTGTGCCCCATGCACCAAAAATGTTTTGTGGCAGAAGAATTTAATAAAGGCTGCAGAATGTATTATTGTGTGTTGATGGTTAGAATTGCTGTGCACTTTAAATTTTACAACATTGTACAGTATTTGTAAATAAATGTTTTTGTACTGACTCCACCAATAAAAGAACATGTTGAATTGCCTCACATTGTTTCCATTTGCTCCTTTGACAGTGTAACAAATGTAGAGGCTTACTGCACTGTTTTTTAACTGCCTGGTCGCGCAATTGGCGTAGGAACTACGGCAATTGGCGTGGGAACTAGGTCAATTGGCGTGGGAACTTCTGTTCTAGGGCACCTAGAAATAAAATTCATTTTGCCTCTAGATGTTAGGAACCCCCTCACTTGATCCCAACAGGGTCCTAGCAGTAATGGCGGCGAGAAAGGGTCACGCCGGCGAGGAGGGTCCTACCATTGAGCGCAATGGCGGAGAAAGCTTTGAACCGGCTAAGTCAGAATGAGCAGAAACCTGGAACCCACAACTCCGGTTCTGTTCGATCTAGAGAGCTCAGATTCGGTGACCATGTAGTCCTAGTTGTGGCAGGATTGCATGGCAAATTGCGACCCTCTCGTGGCAACAGAACAGAGTCAGGGTGATGTTAAAGTTCAGGTTTCTGCCATTGACTGGCATGGCAGAAAAAAAGCCACTTTGGTAATGTGCTTTTAAACTGTCTTTTGGTACCTCCGGTTCCGGGGGTCGTGCAAGGCTGATATTTTGCCACTATGGCAAGGGTCCTCCCGCATGAGGACCAGGTAAATTTCAACCCGCTCAGACCCACAGAACGGGTTATTTTACATTATATTCGCCCAATTGGCGTGGGAACTACTTAGGGCCGCGGTCAAGTTCACGGGCAATTGGCGTGGGAACTTCTGTTCTAGGGCACCTAGGAATAAAATTCTTTTTGCCCATAGATGTTAGGCACTGTATACCACTGTACAGTATACTGTGGAAGACACATAATGAAACGATACTGAACATGTAGAATAAATGCATAGTTTTATTTATTCGGGTTTATTACACAGTATACTGTTCGGCCGGAAAACATCAGCATACAGTACAATATTATCCATCGAAATCCCCCCATTAGCCTTTTTCTTTTCTGATGAAAAACAAAAAGAAAAGTTTTAATGTACAGTAATGGTCAGCCCCCTAAAGAAGTACCCAGCCAGCCCCACCAAAATAATACGGTAACAAGACAGTACTTACCATAGAATTAAAATTCATTTTCCCCCAGATGTTAGGAACCCCCTCACTTCACCCCAACAGGGTCCGAGCATGTACAGTACTGTACTTTAAAATAAAATTAAATATGCAATTTTACTATTACTGCACGCGCACGTACAGACTGTGTACTGTATGTTGAGCCGCGAAGGTATTAGACGTCAGAGAAAATAGCTCGCAAACGCCCCCATGCGTTTTTACACGGCATTGCAGTATTGCAGCCAGCGGGAATAAAATGCTTAAATCACAGCCGCGAAAATAACGCTATACACCCCGGGAGAAAACGACACAAAACCGCACATCACCGGGATCTTCTGAAATTCGCGGAGCTAGCCAAGTAAGAATAAAGTTGGTCGCCACTGTATATGCGGACTCTGCCTATTTTGTTCATTGCAACATTATCTTATGTGTGTTGTTTTGTTATTTATCCTTGAACATTTCTTGCCGATATGACTCCATTCATGCTGTGTTGTGTTTTGGTGCTGTCTACTCATTGCTACACATAGCAACATGTTATTTCATGAATATTCATGTAGAGAGGGATATACCCCTCCTCTTTACATTTTCCAGCATAACTATTGGATAGCTTTATTTTGAGTCTGTTTGGGAACTAAGTATTAATGTGATAAGCTGCTACTATGCAGTGTTTTGTGGTGAAGCTAATTAGCATTGTTAGTATATTATGGACACTTGCCCCTCATGTTCTGATAGGGCTTTACACTCGTGTTCATATTAGCATTTTTGTTTACTGTATACTGTCCGTTTCGTTCACATGGGGACTCTTTTATTTATGGTTTATTAGTTGTCATTTTATGCATTTCGTCAGTTTTTAGCTTGTAAAAAAGTTGTATACGTTTTAGTTGTGTTGTAGTTAAGTTTATGTGGATATTTCCCATTTGGTCTGGAATAATTTGATATTAGTGGTACTAGCTATTTAACTGGTACTTTATGTATATTTTACAGTTTACAATGAGTGCAAGATTTAGGGACTTTTAGTGACAACCTCTTGTCACTTATCAGTGTTCTCTTACGAAATTTCCCTATGCACCGTTGATTTCTTTCTTTTGTAGTTGGTGAGCAAGGTGTTTTTGTGTTTATTTTATACGCGGATGCCAAGATAGTGGTGAAAAACAAAAAAATTGTGCTGATACTAAATTATAGTGGTTAAAAGCGCTCTCCTTGTGCTTTTATTAATGAAATGTTTAAGTCTCTCCAAACTTAGGTGCAGCTTATACTGTACAGTCTACCAAGGAGAATACAGTACAAAGCAGCATCATCGCAAGAAAAAAGTGCTGGCACCACCGTAAACAGTTAACAAAGACAAAGAATCATCAAGCCAGCGTTTTTGACCAACAGTTAGTGTATCTAGGCACAATAATCCTAGAACATTTAACCACCGAGGAATTAAGACTTCAGGCAAGGCCCGGTCTTAAACGAACAATTTGTTTTTTCTGGACTCAATATTATCAAGGCCCGGACTTAAACGAACAATTTGTTTTTTCAGGACTCAATATTATTTTTTTAAAACTTTTAAACCAAATTCCACTGGTAAATGAGGTTCCTGTAGGTGAATTTTGCACTGGGAACAACAAATCAATTTATGGGCCAGGTGCCTCCACCAACTAATGAAACTTGTGTAAACATATATTTACAGCCTGGAACAAAAAATTTACAGGGAGGATGTGGCCTTAATTTTTCAGCTTTAATTAAGATAGTAAAAAGTGGTTGCACAAATTCTAGTTTACCTAGGGGAGTGTATTGGCTTTGTGGAAAATGGGCCTACAGAGTATTACCATGTGATTGGACGGGGTCTTGCTATCTAGGTACAATTGTACCTGCCTTTACGATGACCCACTGGCAGGATCAGGAATAGCAGAGCCACTTCCAACGCACAGGGGTTGAAAAGTAGTCTATGGAAAGAAACATTTTGGGCTAGCTTATTTCCTAATGTAGGAGTTGGGTTGCTATATGACAGGCTCAATGTACTTACGGATGTACTGGTTGATGTTCTCAATCATACAACTACATTCATTAATTTACTTAATCAAGAACAGGTACAGATTAGATTAATGGCCCTACAGAATAGAATGGCTCAGGACTATATTTTAGCGTATGTGCCCTAGTTAAAGAGCAATGTTGTGTTTTTTAGAGATCAAAGTGGTAAGATTGAGCATGAGCTAGAGAAGATCTCAGAGATACAGGAGAGATTAAGGAAAGGCGCAGATAAGAGGTGGGTTTTGTTAGGAATTACCAAATTGGTTGGTTTTCTAGAAGCGAAACTGATGAATGGATTTGTCTGTGTATTTGCAGTTCTGATTGTTTTGTATGACTGTCATGTGCAGTAAATCCATACTGCAAAGGTGTGTAACACCCTCTACCCAGGCCATGCCACTGATCACAGACGACACTACGGAAGATGCAATCTCAGAAGGAAAAGTCAGTCCTCCTCAATGGAATACAGATGAAGATGATGGCAGAAAGACCAACCTGGCTGATAGAGATAGCCAGCAGCTCTGTGAGTTTCCAGAACTATCAAAGCCATGCAAACTTGGGCCCTCCAGGCCAGTGCAACGCTTCTGAGTTTTATCTGAATTATCCCTAAAAGACTATGTTTTCAAGAATAAAAAGAGAGGACTGTGAAGATTGAGATAATGTGTGTGGCTATCATCACCTCCATTTTGGCCTAACCGCCATTTTGAGTGTTTGCTTGTATGTAATCTTATTTGTTTCTGTGAATGTTTGATTCTGCAGAGTATCGCTCCTGGATGTAACTCACCCTTGTGTAATTCCTACAAGGCATGCAAGAATTGAAATAGCATTCATAAGAGGTTTTTCCTGCCTTAGATAATTCTGCTGACCTTAGGTTCTGTTATCTGACAGCTACAGTACACACACATGGCTGGACACAGTAACTCCCTTATGTCACAAGGTTAAGGGCGGCCCACATTATGGTGATAAGAGGATAAGAATATAGCAATGTAAAGCATATTTATATATCAATATGTATTTTTGTATAAGTCATCATATATTATGTATCTCTAAGCCAGCCCCCTTAAGGGGCGTATTACTCATTTTGAAATGTATAAAAATGTGATATCAAGCAATATGTTGGCAGAGGCCTGAGTTCATTTATGAATTCTTTTCTCTCAATTGTGCCTTGGTACAGATAAACTCATGTTGTTACTTTTTGAACCCTTGACTCATTGATTTTATTTCTACGCTTTGACATTTGTTACAGTATAAAAGGAGACAATGGAACAATTTAAAACAAATCAACATTTTCTTTTATTGGAGGAGTAAGTACAAAAACATTTATTTACAAATACAATGTAAAAACATTTTAAGTGTACAGCAATTCAAAACATCAACAGGTGTATGGTTTACTGCTAGTGAAAACATTTATGTACAGAAAGTAAAAACATTTACAGTCAGTCAGGCCTGCACAACTCCAGTCCTCGAGGGCCGCAAACAGCCCCGGTTTTAAGGATAACCTTGAAAACCGGGCCTGTTTGTGGCCCTCGGGGACTGGAATTGAGCAGGTCCTGTGTACAGTAAGGAAAAACATTTCTTTATTAATACAAGTTAAAACACGCAACATATCCTTTATAAAAGTACAAAAAGTCAAAACATGTACAGCACAAAAGTATGGTGTTATAAAAAATAATTCTTTATTCATAAAATTTAAAAAACGCAACATCTCCTTTATTAAAGTACAGAAAGTCAAAACATACAGCACAACAGTATGGAGTTATAAAAAAAATTTCTTTATTCATAAAATTTAAAAAACGCAACATCTCCTTTATTAAAGTACAGAAAGTCAAAACATTTATAGTAGGAAGGTGTACAGAACATTCAGTCAGGCCTGCACAACTCCAGTCCTCGAGGGCCGCAAACAGGCCCGGTTTTAAGGATAACTTTGAAAACCGGGCCTGTTTGCGGCCCTCGGGGACTGGAATTGTGCAGGTCTTGTGTGCAGTAAGTAAAAACATTTCTTTATTCATAAAATTTAAAGAACGCAACATCTGCTTTATTAAAGTACTGAAAGTCAAAACATTTACAAAAACATTTACAAAAAATAAACAACAGTTGAACAGTCACGCAAATTCGATCCCCACCAGGTTGTCCTTCCAGGGCTGATACCTTGTATGGCGCAAAATGCCATTGATGGAGTCTCGAATAATTTTTATTAAAGGATCTGTAATTGAAAAATAGCGCCGCAATTCCTCCACAATAGTTCTCCTTAAATTTTCAGGAAGCGCCCTTTTTTCGCGATTTCCTTCGTAGTTTACATTGTTGGCCCACCCGCAGTACACCAAGTAGGACACATGGTGCTTAAAAATGAACATGCCATACTTCTGGGGTAAACCAGCACTCATCACCCTATACATCTTCCTGAGTGCCGGTGGCAGCTCGCGCAGGATGATGTCGGGCTCCGTATGTGCAAGCGTATGTAGGTTGGGTTCTGGAAGCGGGTGTTCTTCTGTGAGCGGGTGTGCTTGTGGCGGAGGGCGAGGGTAGGTTGTCTGGGAGGAAGCTTTCCTCCTGTCTTGGTCGCCGTGTTGTCTCCTGGCGTGGTCTTGACGGGGTTGTCATGTTATCCTCCTCCTCAACGGCAAACATGTACACAAATTCTTCTGGTGGAGTGGGTGCGCTTGGTGTTGGAAGGTGGTTGAAGGTCCCATTCATCACATCCATGCCACCCTCCTGCTCCGGCATTGGGGATACAGGGGCATGAACACCGAGCAAATTATGTATCCCCGCTATGTCAGTCTCTATCTTCTCCATCCGTCGATCCATCTTCTCCATCCGTTGATCCATCTTCTGTATCCGTTGATTCATATTTAGCATGGTCTCTAAAAGCAGATCTATATTTATCAGCACAGTAGAGTTCCCGGGGATATCCACACTTAACCCATTCACCATGCGGTCTAACGAGCTGGTTCTTGTGCATGGCGTGCTGTGGACATCTGGGTGGATGGGTGCTATAGAGGATGAGATGGGGGTTCCCTGGAGAGAAGTGGCAGCGTCGTCGAAGAGGGATGGAGAAAGCGACCTGGGATTTCCGTGAGAGAAGCGGCAGCATCGTCGAAGAGGGATGGAGAAAGTGACCTGTGGATTTCAGGGACACCAGCGGCAGCATCCTCGAAGAGCAGTGGAGAAGATGGACTGTGGGTTTCCGGGAGAGCGGCGGCAGCATCGGGGACGAGCAGTGCAGAATATGAACTTTGGGTTTCCGGGAGAGCGGCGGCAGCGTCGTGGACGAGTAGTGAAAAAGACGGGCTTTGGGTTTCCGGGAGAGCGGCGGCAGCGTCGTGGACGAGTAGTGGAGAAGATGGGCTGTAGATTTCTGGGAGAGCGGCGGCAGAGTCGTCGAAGCGTAATCTAGGAAGTGGCCTGCAGGTTCGATGTGTTGGCTGCCATTTGTTTTGCGTTGAGTGTACATCACCGTATTTCTTCTTGACATAATAAGGCTTACGTGTATTAAAACCCTTAGCCTTTCGGGTCAGCAGAAGGTTTTCTTTATTAGCGTTAGCCTGTCGCTTTGGCCTTGGCTTGGGAACGGCTCCTGCCTTTCGCTTTTTCTGCGTGACAGGCACGGCAGAGGCGAGTGGCTTCTTGCGTCCATAGAATCGGGGTTGATCCATGGAAGCAGATGGCACAATGCAGTATCTGGACAAGGGCAAGTTCAGATACAGATCATCGAGTGGTGGGCTATGCAAAGTGTGTAACCTTTTATGCATGGCGACGAGGTACAGGTGTTAAACGTGGGCATACTCTAATGTGAGTCATTAACGTATAAATACACCATCCATTTTGTGGATTCACTGCACATTGAATAGACATCGACTAAACATCGAATATACATTCTTGTGTTTGTATTTCTTTCTACTCGCAGCAATGCCTGTTAAAAAGATTTCAAAGGATCTCAGCATGAGAATTAAGGAGATGTACACGAGCGGTCATCGAATTGCAGATATCTAATGCTGGTTAGCTGCTTCTGGCCTCGTTGTGCCATCAACCACCGTCTGCTATCATGCACACGAAAAAAACAAACAATGCACGAGGACACCAACGGTAACTAACGCGTAAGTATATTTATATAACTATATAATACAGTATATCTATTATTGTTTATGTTGCTGCATATTAATAGAACTTCATAGTATAGATCTATCAAATGTTATAGTTATTTCGGTATATTTATATAACTTTTTTATTTATATAACTATAACTATATAAAACTATATAATACTATATAACTATATAATACAGTATATCTATTATTGTTTATATTGCTGCATATTAAAAGAAATACATAGTATAGATCTATCTAATTTTATACTATTTTTACTGTAAATGATGTGTAGTAATTCAGGCCTACTGCACTGTAACTTACCGGATTGTTGCTTTTCTGTACACTGTAGGGAGACAACTCTTCTGGTCGACAAAATAAGTGAAGAAAATGATGAGAGAGTGCCTTAAGGGTCAAATACACTCTGCAGCAAAATCACAATCTCACTGTATCCGAGACCAGCATAAATAAGATGAGACGCAGAATTGGATGGAAATATGGACGTGTGAGGTTAGTACTGGACAGTACAGGAGGTTAAAGTGTTGTTTAAGAAACTTTACTGTACCTCTAAAATTATTACTTGTCATTACAGAGCGTACCTTATGATAAGGGATGTTAACAAGATTAAGAGAGTGGTCCACGCCCAGGCATGGATCGACAGTGGAGAAACTTTCCAGGATTGCATCTTCACTGACGAGTCTACTGTTTCGCTGGAGAGATTTGCCACCTTTGCATTCCACAAAAAAGATCGCATATCTATGAAGCCGCATCCGAAACACCCAGTGAAGATGCATGTGTGGGGTGCCATCTCTAGGCGTGGACTAGGATGCATCGTCATCTTTGAAGGTACAGTAAAATGTATGTCACACGCATTTGCCTTATGCACTGTACTGTACTAGTGTGCAGTTTTTTGAGCACTTTTCTTTTCTTGTTATAGGAATCATGAATAAAGCTTTTTTGCAAGAGAAAATTGTGCCTGAGATTGTGGAATACATAACACGTTAGTTCCCAGATGGTCACCGTTTCTACCAGGACAACGATCCGAAGCACACCGCGTCAACAGCGCATATTCTTGAGCACGGTATCAACCGGGTGAAGATGCCAGCAGAGTAAATGCGGCAACCGTGTCTCATTTTTCCCACTGTTTTTACTGTGTACTGTACACTGGCGACACACTTTATTCGAGCTTGGCTAGTCCCACGAATTCGGGTATACCCGGGTGTATTGAGGTTTGTGACTGTTTTCTGCCCGAGTGCATTGAGTTATTTTCCAAGCAGGGATTGAAGCATTTTATTCCCGCTGGCTGCAATACTGCACAGTATATATATATATACTGCATTACAATTCATGAATTTATGCCATCTGGTAGACACGCGAAGCATTGCAGCCTATTAAATCCTAATCATTATCATTTAACAGATCAGCCGCCCATCAGCCAGGCATGAACCCAGGCTGGGAAGGCAAATGCAACGGGGCTTGTTAGAGGTGAGGAGTGGCGCATTCCAGGTATCTGCCAGGTACATACCGGGTATTTGCTCGAATAAAGTGTGTCGGTGCAGTATCTCTTTAACTAATTGTCCTTTTCCCCCCCTCCAATGACTGATCGCCAGACTTCAATCCTATTGAAATGGTCTGGCATCAGCTGAAGGACCATATCCGAAAAGTCGTGAAACCCTCCAAGAAGGATGAGTTGGCGCAAGGCATAATGAGTTTTTGGAACGATGTACTCACCGTGGAACGATTCAATAAATATATTGACCATATTGCGACTGTGTTGCCCATTGTGATCACGCGTAATGGGCAAGCATCAGGAAGGTAGTATGGTATAGTACTGTACTGTAGTATTGTAAGTACAGTATGATACAGGTAAGTATGGCACATATTTTTTTTCCCTGAGAGAGCAGCACTAGCCATATGGTTAAAAAGTATTTAACAGTAGTCAAGTGTAGACTAGTTTTACTGTAGTCCAATATGGAGTAGCTATACAGTACACAATGCCATACTGTAATATGCACCTACAGTAACTGCACAATTGTTTTCTTTCCTGAGAGAGCAGCACTAGCCATCTGGTTACAAAATATTTAACAGTAGTTACAGTATACATTAGTTCAAGTGTAGACTTGTTTGACAGTACTAACTGCATTCTGTAGTCCAATATGGAGTAGCTATACCATACACAATGCCATAATATGCACCTAACTGCACTAATTTTTTATTTTCTTGTCTTTTCAGAGAAAAACCGGATGGAAAGGGGGAGAGGGGTATCGTGTACATTGTGTACAGTAAAGTGTATCTAAAGTGCAGTCATGGTGTACACAAAACCTCCCCTCTCTCAATGAACTACACTGAATGAGGAAGAAAATAAAGACGGAAAAATGTATATTATTATATATATATATTATTATATATTATAAATATTATTATCAATGTGCATTATTCATGATTATCCACCGGCCATAAATTTTCATCTAACAGAAGTACTGAAAAAAATATGAAAAATCATATTCATGATTATATGTATATTTGTATTTTTTGTTCCTAATAAAATAAATATTTATTTATATACATTCATGATAATCATAATCATTGACAACCCCCCCCCCACACCTCACCAAAGAAAAAGAAAGAATGACAATCAGTGGTAATTTACTGCATCAACAACATGAATCAGATTATTATTTTTTTAACTCTCAATTTCACAGTGCTGTGCAAATCAGATTTACATATCAAATTCGAGAAGGGATTATCGCAAGCGTTACCGTAAATAAAGCCTCAAAGGGTTGGGGGGTTGGATGGGTGAGTCATGTGCAGTAATCATCAGCTAGCTCCCTTCCCAAAGAGGATTACAGAGACTCAAAGCCAACAATAGGAAAATTAATGAATGGTAGACACGCAGGCGCAGAGAGGTGATGCTCGGCTAGGGATGGATTAAAAACATAATGACAAGCTTTAGAAACGGAATGGCTCTGTAGAGGTGTGGATAAGAGGCAAATCCTTGGGTGAGCCTTGTGTGTGGGGGAGGGGGGTACAGGGTACAGCTGCATGAAGGATTAGCTGTACTGCAGTTCAAAGAAATGACATATTTTCAAAAGGCAGATCATCATAATAATTTGATCCATACACCCCCAAATACAGTACATACAGTAAAAAGCACACAAATCAGCCATGTGCAGTCAAACGCACAGTGTCGCAGTCAAAAGCTGCAGCACAGATTGAATATCGTAATGTCAAGATGGCTTAGGCAGGCTTGTGGAGAAAATTAAAATAAAAAATGAGGAGAAAAAAATATATAATTTTTTTGGTCACTCACTCTTGAACTTCGCAAGCAAGCAGTGGTGAAGCTACAGACGCATGCGCAGTAATCATCAGCTATGTACACTGTAGCAAGCAGGAATGTGATTGAAACCAGAAAGACACACATTCAAAGGAATGATGTGGGAGAGGTGTACTGTACTGTAGATAAGATAAGAAGTTGAAATACTGCAGTGCAGTACAGTAAATTATCCTGTGTGTGTGCGGGGGTGAGCGAGGGGAGAGCGCTGTATATGCCAAAATGTGATACTGTTACAGTGCACGCCTACTGTATGCGTTTCAACAATTTTCAAATGAGACATACTGCACATGCATGTATAAATATGCAAATTTACAATTACTGCGCGCGCACACACAGACTGTGTACTGACGTACTGTAGGTTGAACTGCTAAAGTATTAGACTTTGAAGACAACAGCTCGCGAATGCACCCCTTAGGTTTTTAGACGGTATTGCAGTATTACAGACAGCGCTAATAAAATGCTAATTTTACGAGCGCTAAAATACCGCAATATATTCCAGAAAAAAAAACATACTGCGTCTGCCCGCGGTTATCAGAGTTGCGCCGCTACGGCCGCACTAGGATAAAGGCAGCCGCCACTGTATTACTTCCAAGTAAGTAATAGTAAATAAAGCTGCACACCAAATAGAATAACAAAAAATACTTGCAATGACCGATGCTCCTGGTTCAGGGATATCTGCCTAAAGAATCCAGTATATATATAGGATAAGAAGTGATGATCCAGGGCTTTTTTCAAAATTTAATGTAGCACAAAAGACACGACGTTTCATCCTTCTATGAGAACTTTTTCAAGTGACTGGTATGCATAAAGAGGAGAAATGTCATGTATATATAATCAATAACCCATGTGAATACACTTAACACAATCACCCCCAATAATCCCATGATGATCTTCAGCTGACTCAGTAGTTTTCCATGTGATGCGCTCACTGGTTCCTTGTTCGGTCGCACTGATGTCATCCGGAAGCCTTTACATCTGCTGTGGTTCCCTTGTTCGGTCGCGCTGACGTCATCAACAAGCTCCTCCATCTGGTGTGGTTCTCGTGTTGTCCCAAGATCTCGCGAGACTTCCTCAATGCAGTGATGTCATCATTGATAGATGCTGGTCCTCTCTTTTCCTGCATAGTCCTTGACGTCTATCCATTTTTCGCGCATGCGCGGTATCAACACGCATCTCTGCGAGTCCTCCGATTTCTTTAGTAAGATGTATGGGGGTGTGTGGACATATTCTGGCATACCAACGGAATGTCATTTTGGAAGAGGACGGTCATATAAAGGGAGGAAAAAAGACTCATCAGTGAAATAACACATACAGTGCCACAATACCCTAAGAAGATAAAATAAAAGGTTTAAAATATGGAAGGCTTGTTTCTTTTGCAGAGTTTATACCTTCATTTTATAAGGTTAGCAAGAACAACAGCAGCAGCAATAATATTCTGTGGATGAGATAAATGCACAAAATACATACATTTCCTTATTAACGGCTGCTCAAATAGAAGTTCAGGGACAGGAAATCATTAATTCCTCGAGGGAAGACTGTATCCAGAGTAAACGTCCAGAAATCTTCCCTCTGTAATAGGGACATATCCTTCTCTGATCCCGAAGAAGATTTTTCAATTTGCTCAATCCCCATTATTTTTAATGAGACCACAGAATGTTTATAGTTTGTACAATGGATAATTAGTACAGTATCATTTTTCTTCCCATTAATTTTGCTGCGGTGCTCTATCAACCTTGTTTTTAACATACGGCTGGTCTTGCCCACATGCAAAAGCCCACAAGGTCAATTAATTACATAAATGATGTTGGTAGTAGTATATGTGATTCTGCTTCTGATCTTATATTTATGACCATTCCTTGGGTGACAAAACTCAATCGCCTGTTGTGAGGCTATTACACATTGAGCAACCAAAGCATTTAAAACATCTTTGCTTTGGCATGCTCAAGAAATGCGATGCAGTGTAATATTTATTGAGGGTGTTCTAGAGATCATTTGGATAGAGAGCAGCAAAGGAGCAGATCACAGCATCCATTTCCAGCTCTTGCGAATGGTGTAGACGTGCAGACAGGAGTAAGCGGCGGCGAGTAGCTCCACCTAGCGAGTGACGTCACTTCTGACGAAAAATCTCGCGAGGTTTGGCCTGCAGGGACGCCGAGCCCGAGAGTAACCGGAGGAAGCGCCGGCGGCCATTACAGCAGCACCACGCGCCCAGGAGAAGCTGAAAAAGAACTGCATATCTCACATACCACTTGAACCTTTCTGGATTGCTGTAAGTAGGATTCCAGTTTTACACACTGGATCCTAGACCTGCTCCATAGCTCTATCCGTTTTTAGTTATTGTCTAAATAAATCTCTGTTTTATTGTCAGCCTATCTGTCAGTGTTGTTAGTCATGTATGTCTTGTATGTATGAGTTACATGATTTTAGATTGCAGTGTCACGCTATGATCTTTCTCTTTATCTCCCTTGCATAATACCACGTGTGCTGTTGTGGAGTTTGCAGTCCTTCTACCGGATCAGCGTTTTGGACACGGCAGTACATCTTTGGACTCATTTCAGTTTTGGACATTAAGGCGCCGGTCTGTATTGCTATCTCTGTGTTTTCTCTAACTGTGTTTGGGTTAGGTTTTCCTGGCAGCCGTCCTGTAGTTAGTCACTTGTCACATTGTGTTTGCATTGTGTATATACACTCTATGGTTATTGTTAGCGCTATATACACCAATCTTTTTTCTTATTTATTGTCATCTGCCTTGATAAGAATGTCTTGTAAATTTAGACCCCTTTGATATGCAAATCTCGGTGGCTCCCTACAGATAGGACCCAAAGAGTCATCTGCTTGGAGCACCCTCCAGTGCTTACAAATACTATTTTTTAATGATTTGCTTGCAATGGTATACCTGCTATCCACATTGATCCTCTCTGATCTTGTGTCATGATGTACCGTTAGGACCTCTTTGGTGAGCGCCTTGTCAATAACAGATGATTTGTGTCTGCGTGACACAAACCTTTGTTTAATATCTGTTAGTGTCTCTTTTAGCTTTTCAGGTCTATTTACTATCTTTGTTGCTCTTATTTTTTTGTGAAAATGTCAACATTTTCATTAACGGTTAAAGTGTGGAATTACGGTCAGTGGACTTACGATAAAGATCTGTACTAAGATTATGCCCATCATAAGTAATAAGTACATCACAAGAAATGATATCTGGGTAGGGCTCCAGTTGTTCGTGAAATGAACTGGAGTCGGGAGTTTATCCAAATATGTGAAGAATTCAATCAATTCCTCATCTGTTCGCTCCCAGATAAAAAACAGATCATCAATATATCGTCAAAAGAAGATCATTTTATCATAATATGCGGTATAGTAGATATATTTGGCCTCAAAATCCGCCATGTATAAGTTAGCATAAAAAGGAGCAACATTACTGCCCATGGCCGTACCCATGATTTGTTGGTAGAAATTTTTCTTATACGTGAAGTAATTTCTGTGCAAGATAAAATGCAACAATAAAAGAATAAAATCAATGTGGGGCCGTGTGGTGTGTTCTTTTTCTAATGTTCTTCTTACTGCATCAATGCCTTCCACATCGGTAATGATTGTATAAAGACTGGTCACATCCATAGTGACCAGCAGAATCCTTTCATCTTGTAGTGGGAGTACTTTAATTTTATTTAAAAAAATCATAAGTATCTCTAATGCATGATTTACCTGTTGTAACGATTGTTTGTAAAAAATTGATCTACGAAAATGGCCAACGGCTGATTGATAGAACAAGTGGCCGAGATTATTGGTCACCCAGGGGGGTTGTGGAGGCTTTTGTGGACTTTGGGCAGTACATATAATACAGGACGTCTCAGATTAACCATAGTCAGAAACTCAAATTCTGATTCCGAAATCCATGTATTACCCAGTCCCAAATTTAAAATCTCCATAATCTCTTTTTGATAAGAAATGGTTGGGTCTCTACCAAGTAATGTGTAGCAATTGTTATCCACAAGTTGCCTAAGAGCTTCCATTCTATAGTTCGCATAATTTTGTAGCACCAAAGCACCCCCTTTACCAGCTTTTTTGATTATAATTAAGGTTTTTTTTTTGCCAGATTTTTAATGCAGCCTTTTTCTTTAAAAGTAAGATTATGGTATGTATGGTGTGTTTTCTTAAAAATGTTATTGACATCTGCTTTAACCAAATTTATAAAAACCTGTACACTGGGATTTCTCATTGTTGGAATAAATTTGGATTTAAACTTACATACCTGTGTATCAGGTGTTGATACCTGTGTACTTAGTGGCTGCTGTTGCTATTGCTGTTGCTGCTGCTGTTGAGACTGCGATCCAAGGGCTCTGTTAGAGAAGAAAGATTTTAAGTTAAGTTTTCTCTCCAATTTAAATAGTTCTACTTCAACCTCAAATCTTTTGGGTATAGTAGTTGGCACAAATGAGGGACCTTTTGAAAGAACCTTCAACTCCATCTCAGAGAGGGTAATCTGAAAGATTAATTACTATGTTGTGCGGTTTTTCTATTGCTGTGATCGTGTGATCGGTGGAGTCTTTGGGATGACTTCTCCCCCTCCTGGTCTTTTTTCTATTTTTTTGGCACCCGCTGGTCTGCTTCTCCCTAAAAAAGCCTTAGATGTCCCTGGGGCTTGTGAATAGGCTCCGTCCGCAGATGAACTGGCTTCTGAATCACTAGTGTTATTTTCTCCTTTTCGTGGGGGTCTCTTGCCTTTTGCCTTGAACCTTTGCGTTTTTCCTGCTTGGTCCAAAGATAAACAGTATTATCCTTATAGTCAGAAATCACCTTTTTACATTTTTGTTTCTTAAAGTGGATCAAGTCCCCTTTTAATTTTTGCAGACATGCTTTCAATTCGTCTTAAAGGTTAACAGTTATTTCACTTTGATGGGTATGTTCTATAGTTATTTCCAATTTCAAGATGTCACGCCTGGTTTTGGACAGTTGTATACCGACTTCCTCTATCACGAGCACTGTGAGGTCCAAAGAAGCCTTATTTAGTATCCTGCACCAATTTCACAAAAGTCAGTATTATCTATACCAATAGTCGGACGGTTTTTAGGGATCAATCGTTGTTTATAATATTCCGTTCATGTATTTCCATGGGAGAATAATTAAAAAAATTTTCGTTTCAATTTCTCTAAATGTTTGATATAATCAGGGGGCCTATTTGGGTCAAAAGCTTCCTCAGGTGTGGATTTGAAAAAGATAAGATTTATTTCATCATCATTAAATGTCTTTGTTTCAGCTTTGTTAAGCAGACCAATAGAAAGATTAGCAAGCCCTTCCATAGGGGTAAAAATAGCACAGTATTATCACCTGAACCAGTATCAAAAATGATGGGGCAATTAGAGGTTAGTAAAAGCTTCCTCACAAGTCAATTTATTTTTAAACAGTATGTGCAGAATAAAAAAAGGAAATTCGGCGCCTAATATTACTAAGTGAACATAGAAAAATTATGTGAACTAAGTGTCCAAAAAATAAATGAAAGGAACTCCAACCATAAATAGTCCAATGGCAAGATGTACAGTAGCAAACCTCCAATGGGTCTCTTGAAAGTGGACACTTAGTTCACATCGTTTTTCTATGTTCACTTTGTAATATTAGGCGCCAAATTTCCTTTTTTTTGTATGTCATTGGTTAGATTTGTATCAATCTTTTTTTGAGGCTGCCTATCTTTCACAATTGAAAGTATTCCTTTTGTAAGCACTTAATAATATTTTAAGCATTAGCGCTGTTAAGCACATTTTTCTTTTTTGCACGTAGTATGTGCAGAATAATGCATGAGCAATCTGCAACTGTAGTAATAACCAAAAGGTTAAATGTAGGGTGCTAGCAATAAGACAGAACATATGCAGGTAACAGTAAATAAAGCTGCACACCAAATAGAATAACAAAAAATACTTGTAATGACCGGTGCTCCTGGTTCATTGATATCTGCCTAAAGAATCCAGTATATAGGATAAGAAGTGATGATCCAGGGCACATCGGCTTTTTTCAAAATGTCATCCTATAGCGACTTGACCGTATGTCCATCTTCGCCTGGTGGCACTAAACTAAGTGACAGAGAGAACCTGCACTTTTCCTGCTTTGTGTAACGTGTGTAAGTCACTATTTGTTTTGAGAGCTCGCAATCTACGAGTTGCTCTTTATGTTATAAGACCCCACATGATTTTAAAAAATAAAGCTCAATTATCCGACCACTGCCACCAGTAAATAAGCCTGTCATGGGAGATTATTCATTGAGCAAAACAAGGTAATGAAATAAATTGTAATTTATTCGGCATAAATTCGCATACACACAACGGAACACAAAATACAGACAAAAAGACACACTTATTGGGGTCTGGGGTCGAAAACTAGAGTTTCCTTGGTGCAAGGAACTCTAAATAAGAGTTTTTCCCTGACCAGGACTTAGGGGGTCATGCACTAAGCTCCGATAAGTCACTTTTAGAGCGCAAAGTACTCTTAGAACGTGAGTTTGAGCTCAACCCGATGCACTAAGCAACGCAAACAGGCACTTTGCGCTCTAAAAATGACTTTTTTCCGGAATTTTTTCTAAGTCCAACTTTGCTCGTTCGTAACCCTGTTTGCGTTAAATTCTGACCTTAAGCGGGATGCACTAAGAACCCAACCTTAACGCACGCGAAAGTTGCGTTGATCAGAACACGTCAGGTCAGAGTAGACGCAAAGAAATCTGGACTTAGAAAAAATGATTGCTTTACCTTTTTGCATGTGCAACACCCATACAACAGGCCGGCGGGTGTCCCGAGGGAGCCCGGGGGTCGCGCGGGTGTCCCCGGCTGATGCCACGGCCGTCCCGGGGTCCCCGCGGGAGTCCCGGGGTACCAGCGGGCCTGTGGTACCAATGTTACACCTCCAAAAATAATAAACAATATTTATAACTAAATACACCCCCCATACACGTACTATATAGTAATGGGCAAAATAACTATTATCCACATATGGATAATAATGCATTTGCCCATTTTAAATACATATAAACTTCAATAAATACAGTAAAAACATATTACACTTACCGTTTACAGGCTGCCACGATGAAGGCCATCTTCATCCTCATCTTCATCCTGCCCATGCCCCTCCGGTGCTGCAAAACATGCACAACAATCACAATAGCAAATGTAATGTCCCCTAAGCCCTTAATCACCATAGTGGTTATTAACCGCTACAGTCATTAAGGGGTTAACCCACCCTCACCCACCACTCGGGAGGCCTACATATCCTCCCCCACTAACCCCCCACCCCGTGAGACCTAACCACCCTCACCCACTGCCCAGCCAGGGGGCCTACCCACATACCCTTGGGGCCAATACCCCCTCCCCCACCCCCAGTACCCACAATAAAAACAATACACAGCCCCACAATAAACATCATTCTATTTATTAAATACATAACCCACCCCCTGTGCCCCCCCCATAAATACATGATTTATTCTTTTACATACAGGGTTCATACCCCAGGCCCACGCTAGTCCCTGGTGGGCCTGACAGGTCACCTCACAGACCTACAGGTTACCAGCAACTTGTTTCATACAGGTTCTGGAGGCCTGTTGGTGGGTCCCGCCAGGCACCATGGCCCACCAGGTGGTCTCCGCAGGTCACCGTGGGCCACAATTGGGTCCCCACGATAGGCCCGCGGATGTCTAGGAGCCCCGGGTCAGACCCACAGGTGTCTGAGGGGCCTCGGGTTGATCCCACGGGGGTCTGGGGACCCATGGATGCTCACTACCGGTCCGCGGTGCCCCCACGGATATGGGGCCACCGGTTCTTCCCCGCACACTATGGGTCCGCAGTGCCCCCACAGATGTGGGGCCACCGGTTCTTCCCCGCAGGTCTCACCCATAGACCATGCAGCCTGGTACCCGTGAGATATCCGAGGATACCTCAGGTGGTCTCCAGAGGTCTCACACAGACCAAAGGAACAAACCCTGATTGTAAAATAAATACACCAGACCTATACATTAAATACATACATCCACCCCCCCAACACATACAGTACAATAATCTGCAAAATAACTATTATCCAGATATGGATAATATATTATTTGCCCATTATGAAACACATAAAACATGCATAAATCAAAACATGAATTCTTAATCTTAAAATCACCACATTGCATGTTAAAATAAATCCTGCAGCAATAGTAAATATAAACCAACAAACCAGCAGCTACACAAATGTATATGAAATGTCACACAATTGCATTGAGTGTGTACATGATGCAATTAATCTGTGCATCATGTAACACTATGGAAAATATATGTAACAATAATATACACTATGAACAATGTCCCCTAACCACCAATGCAATCATGAAAATCAAATAGAAACTAAGCTACATCAATACATTTACCATCAATTAATTAATTAATTTCCTAAACCAATTACAATACAATACAAATCAATTATACAATTCCCTATTCAATTCCTAAAGCCAAACCATTGCCAAAATAATTCTAATTTAAAGTAACCACCATCATTCTAATCTAACTACCAGAAATAAGCCATTACAAAAAACCTGTCACTAAATACAAATTACATTATTCACAACAATGACAAAATAAAGCTGATAAATACATTAGCCACACATGAAAAGAACATAAACATTAGCAAAACGATCAATTATTATCCCTGTATGTCTATCCATATAGATAGATATACATAAAATACAGGGGCAATAATAGAGCATAAAATACAATGCATTTCCATACAAAAATCACATACAATACACCCATTCAGTATCCGTGAATGTATGTATATACATAGATACATTCACGGGCATTAAATGGGACTGAAAAAATAAAAGACATGAATCAAAAATCAAAAAAACCTGTAAAAGTAAAAATAAGAAACTTTTCTTTTGTTTACTCACCATTAGATGCTCACTCACCGAAATCCAGGCGACCCAGAAGCACTGGAACCAATCCACAGGTAACCATAAAAAATAAACCCTTACAATCCACGTCTGTGTCTTTTTTCTTCTATTTGTAATCCTTCCCGTCTGTCTTGGGGTCTTCTTTTCTTCTTTGGGGTCTTCTCCGTCTTCTTCCGTCTTCTTACGCCATGCCCTTCTTTTCTTCCCGTAGTGTGCGGGGAAGAACTGGTGGCCCCACATCCGTGGGGGCACTGCAGACCCGTAGTGATCACCCGTGGGTCCCCAGACCCCCGTTGGAACCACCCGAGGCCCCTCAGACACCTGTGGATCTGACCCGGGGCTCCCAGACATTCTCGGGCCTACCGTGGGGACCCAATTGTGGCCCACGGTGACCCGCGGAGACCACCTGGTGGGCCATGGTGCCTGGCGGGACCCACCAACAGGCCTCCAGAACCTGTATGAAACAAGTTGCTGGTAACCTGTAGGTCTGTGAGGTGACCCGTCGGGCCCACCAGGGACTCGCGTGGGCCTGGGGTATGAGCCCTGTATGTAAAAGAATAAATCAAGTATTTATGGGGGGCACAGGGGGTGGGTTAAGTATTTATTAAATAGAATGATGTTTATTGTGGGGCAGTGTATTGTTTTAATTATGGGTACTCGGGGTGGGGGGAGGGTGTTTTGGCCCCAAGGGTATGTGGGTAGGCCCCCCGGCTGGGCAGTGGGTGAGGGTGGTTAGGCCTCACGGGGTGGGGGGTTAGTGGGGGAGGGTATGTTGGCCTCTCGAGTGGTGGGTGAGGGTGGGTTAACCCCTTAATGACTGTAGCGGTTAATAACCGCTATGGTGATTAAGTGTTTAGGGGACATTACATTGGATGTTTTGATTCTTGTGTATGTCTTGCAGCATCGGACGGGGCATTGGCAGGATGAAGATGAGGATGAAGACGGCCTTCATCGTGGGTGCCTGTAAAAGGTAAGTGTCATATATATTGACTGTATTTATATGTATTTAAAATGGGCAAATGCATTATTATCCATATGTGGATAATAGTAATTTTGCCCATTACAGTACTGTATGTGTTAGTGGGCGGGGGGGATGTGTGTTGTTTATTGGGGGCAATTGTCCCCAATAAACATGCTAATGTGCCTTAACCCCTTCATTGCCTTAGCGGCTATCCGCTAAGGTAATGAAGCTGCATTAATGTTAATTTTAATAATAGTGTGCGGGAGCAGGGGATCCCCTGAGCTAAACCGCATTGATTTCTGCCTCAGAGACCCCCTGCTTCCTGAGTTACAGGCCCCGGTTTGGGGCATCGGTGCCAGTGTGGACGCCATCTTTATAGAGCCCACGTTGCGTCTTGGACGCTATAAAGATGGCGGCGGCACTGGCACACAATGCCCCATACCGGGGCCTGTAACTCGGGAAGCAGGGGTCTCTGAGGCAGAAATCAATGCGGTTCAGCTCAGGGGACCCCCTGCTCCCACACACAATTATTAAAAATACATTAAAGCAGCTTCATTACCATAGCGGATAGCCGCTACGGTAATGAATTATTATTTATTGTTATGTGTGTTTTAATACCAGTGTAGATGTGCAGGGGGTCTCCTGAGCTGAACCGCATTGGTTTCATCCTCGGGGACCCCCTAATTCAGGAAATATAGGCTCCTTTATGGGGTGCCGGTATCCCCTGCAGAATTTAAATGTCCCGGTCACGTGACGCGGAAGCTTTAAAGTGCAGGGGATACCGGCACCCCATAACGGGGCCTATATCTCCTGAAGTGGGGGGTCCTTGGACCTGAAACCAATGCGGTTCAGCTCAGGAGACCCCCTGCTCATGTACACTACTATTAAAATGTATTTATTTAGTGTACGATCGCCTGTAACAGCCGTGCATGGAGATGGCAAATCTCCATGCAAATGTTACATGCGTTTTTTTTTCTATCAGCTAGCGTACGTAAAGGTTAAGAACGCTGGCAGGGGAAAAAAAGCAACTCGTACGCTGTGGCTGTTCTGAGATATTTTGAGCAGGTACGTTAAAAAATTGCCTCAAGGCCTTAGTGAATCGCGTCCCCGGCTTCACTTTTTAACGAACCTGCTTTTTTGCCAAATCAGAACGCAAAGCCATTGAGCTTAGTGCATAGCCCCCTTAGCCCGGAATCTCCTGGTTCCCAAATCGGCTTGAAGGTCCACACACCAACGCTCCCTTCTCTTCTGAGAACTTGGACTTTTCTTGAACGCGAGTTAGTACCAAACTCCTGGAACTAAAGTCGGCTTGAAATCCCAGCCGCGAACGCTATGTTCAATTTTCAGAATTTTGGCGCAAAAAGCGGGACGTAGAATATGGCAGGCAGACTTTTCAGTCTTTAAATCAAAGCTCTTTGCTTTTCTATTCGCGCAAGAGCAACTTTGAAAGACCGCCCCGCGCTCTTACTACTGGGGATCTCCAATCTGATTGAGACTGTGATGGCAGATACAATAAATTTGTTAAAAAAAAAGTTGGACATCTTTTTAGATGGGAAAGGTATACAGGGATATACCAAATAAGTATACATGGGAAGGATGTTGATCCAGGGATTAATCCGATTGCCAATTCTTGGAGTCAGGAAGGAATTTATTTTTCCCCTTATGAGATATAATTGGATGATATAACACTGGGGTTTTTTTGTTTGCCTTCCTCTGGATCAATAAGTAAGTATAGATATAGGATAAAGTATCTGTTGTCTAAATTTAGCATAGGTTGAACTTGATGGACCTATGTCTTTTTTCAACCTCATCTACTCTGTAACTACTATGTAACTATGATTGGCTCACTGGTTCTTATAGTAAAATATGCCTGAGCTTTATTCACAAAACTCAGCAGCCAATCATCGCGTGGGAACTTTCTCAGCAGCAATCAAAGCTAAGCCGGTATGAAAAGCCTGGCGAGTGGGAAATATGAAATTGCCAAGGGACATGCACGAGTTTGCCACCTCAGTCCCTGGCAATCTCAACACCATCTGCTGGGTCAGGCTCTACTAGGTCTGGCAGAACTAAAGGCCACCCGGACGACTGCTATTGTTCCCCGGACCTTGGTACTTGAGCCCTTCCCTGCCAACCAAATGCTCTTCACACCTCCGGCAACCTCTGGCTACTTTGAACTTCGATTTCGAGTAGACTTACTGGGACAAATGTGGTATCCCTGGCAGTCTATTTGGACATTGGTTCTAAAAGTCCAAAATACAGTATAATACATACATTATTGGGGAATAGAATAGAGAGATGTACTTTTTTTTCTATCAACCTTGATTCCCAGCCTTTATCTTTTGGATTTAGCTTGGACTCTGAGATTCCCCCCACAACTTTATCTATGGTTGGGGACACCCACAAACCCAATACAAGTTCTGGGTTACCTGGGCACTAACTGGGGTACTCCCCTTAACCTAGGGATCCCCTAAGCTACAGGGACACTGTTCATCCCTGTTCCCCATTTACTTTTCTGGACTATGCTGAAGCAGGGGACCCTAGTGATGCGTCTCTCTCTCTCTCTCTCTCTCTCTCTCTCTCTCTCTCTCTCTCTCTCTCTCTCTCACACTCTCTCACACTCTCTCACACTCTCTCACACTCTCTCACACTCTCTCACACTCTCTCACACTCACTCTCAACAATCCACAGAATTCCAGGAAATGGATTTAGCCTGGATCTCCCATCTCTACTTATTATATTACTGTTCTTCAATATATTATAAATGAATATAAATAATAAATTGAGTAACATGCAAAGGCATTTAATGATAGTCATAGATATATTTGAAAGGTACACTATAATTGAAGACATTTTTAAACACGTCGTAGACTAGTCTCCAGAGATGAGGATAAGATAGTATTATTAATAATAAAATTAATAAAGAAACTCATGTCATTCAGCAGAATTTTTATAGCAAAAACACTGATGTAATTGTAGTATATTAAATTCAAAAGATTCAACATTTAAATTACACACAATATTTACATTTTAGATTAGGTTATTAAAAGGCACATGCTGATCAAGTTTAACCTTTATTATATTTTATTTGGCTAAAATAATCATTCTGTATCAATAGCTTTAGTAACACAGATTACTGCAAACTATAAACCTCAGTCAAATATTTGTCAATCATAAGGAACATAATTTATTTATTGACTCATGTATTGGCATAGAGATTTCTCTGGATCAACACCCTTCCAATGTTGAATTTGTGTAGTATATCACTATATCTTATCCCTGTACATATTTATTTTCTAAAAAGATGTATAACCTTTTCTTAGAGATGTTTACTGTATCAGCCATCACCGTTTCCATGGGTAGGACATTAAGTAGACTTACTGTATATAAAGTATCTCTCTGTGAATGAGACCTGTTTAGCTCTGTTACGCTTTTCTAGTTTTTTTTTTTCAAATAAATTTCCTGAAGGCTGCCCTAATCTCCTGGCTCCTCAGGCTGTATATTATGGGATTGAACAATGGGGTCACCACAATATACAGCAAAGAGAGAACTTTATTGAAATTGACCGAGTGTCCTCTTGATGGGACCTGATATATGGTGATCAATGTTCCATAGTATGAGGACACAACAGTCATGTGTGAACTGCAGGTGGAGAAGGCTTTCTGTCTCCCACTGGTGGAAGGGATCCTGAGGATGGTGAGGAAGATACTGACATAAGTTACAATGATAAAGATAAATGAGAAGGAGGTTATAGGAACAGAGACAACAACTTGTTCCAATTTTAAAAAGGAGGTGTCCATGCAGGACAACTCTAGAAGGGGATCAAAATCACAGAATACATGGTCAATTACATTGGATCCACAGAATTGAAACATACCTATCTGTGTAGCTATAATTAGGGATATTATGAACCCCAAAAACCAAGACCAAAAAACTAGATGATACTGGAGCCTGATGTCCATAATGGAGGTATAATGCAATGGATGACAGATAGCCAAGTATCGGTCATAGGACATCACTGAAAGAAAAAAACTCTCTGCAGCTGCTGAGACACCAAATATATAAAATTGAGTGATGCAGCCATTAAAAGAAATGGTGGTTCCTTCTTCCAATATACCATGAAGCATGTTGGGGACAATATTTGTTGAAATCAAGATGTCAGATAGAGATAGATGGCTGAGGAAGAAGTACATGGGAGAGTGGAGTTTGTAACCGGTTGACACCAACACGATGATCAGGATGTTTCCAGTTAATGTCATTATGTAAATCCCAAGAAAAAAGACAGGAATTCTGAGGCTCTGAAGATCCTTAAATCCCAGGAGGAGGAATTCTGTAACTCTTGTATGGTTCGCCACACGCATTGCGATCAGATCCTTTCCTCTTCCTGTAATATTCCAAAGGGAAAGAATTTATAGGAAGTCTGATCAGTAACGGATAATAGTCATGAAGCTAGTGTCACTGGTGGCCAAACAAAAGGGACATGTGATCACTTATATTTCGTAGCAATCATTTGGCCCAAATCTGACCCCAATGCCCTCATGGGTGCCAATTACTGTGTCATTTCTAGAACTCTACAAGGGGACATAAAAGGTTAACCATAGCCCACAAAAGGGTGCTAAACTATAGAACGCCTCAGCTCCCATTCATCTGAAGCTAAAGCATAGCACCCTTTTTTGGACCTTGGTCTATAAAATGTATCACAGGTTAGTGAAGAGACCAATTACGGTCACACAGTAACAAAGCATTTAATTAACAAATGTAATGTACATTTTAATAGTTGATCGGAAGAAAATCAATTAAATACCGTACGGGCATAGATTTCATAAAACAAAAAAGAGGAAAATGTAATGAACCTCAACACGGATCCACTGTATAAAAAGATAGAGAAGAGGAATAGGATAAAGAGTTTAATTGAAGCAATGCACAAATAGTCAAACTTTGAATTATCGTGGTAGGGACAGAGTAGATTTGTGACAACACACTCTTAACTAATCTTGAGCTATTGTAACTAAATCTTTTTGCTATGGCTTTTTCATTTCATGAAATCAAGACTGATCACTTCTACAACAGTGTAAACGGTAATCATTTTTATCCTGTAGAACAGCAGTGTACGTACTGTAGATTTTCTCGGTCACAAACTCTTGTCTTGAGGCACAGGGAGATACATTAACTTGCCCAACATCATAAAGAGATGGTTCCCAAGGTCACACTGGGATTTCAACCATGTTGACCAACAACAGGAGCAGTGATAGTGCTATTAGACTATAACTTCAACCAAACGGGCGATATGTGTCCCATTTCTATCTTCAAAAGAATGACATACACTACTGTACTGTACATGTATTCATGTGTTTTTATTAACTTCAAGTATCATGGTATCTTATGATGAGGAATAGTTCTGCAAAATATTGAACTCAATATTTTGTTGAATGTTATGAATGTATTCCTACCAACAAAGAGAACTAGAGGTTGAACAATTAAGATTTTTATGTCTAAATAAGCAAGCAGGAAGACACAGAAACTGGAGAGGATTGAAATATGGGTACCAAACAATGCCTTTACCCTATGTATTTCAAGAACCCGGGGTCCTATCCTATAAAATACAGTAAAGGAGGGGTAAAACAAATAAAAAACAAGCAGCTGGGAACAAAGTTATCTCCTTGTTTTTAAAGTAGGAACATTGTATTTTTCTACTTACCACAAGTTATTCCGAATCCTGTTTTTAAATGTAGAAATTGCACCAGTTTTCAGAGGCAGTCGACATCTGTCTGATATGGAAACATGTCCAGCAAGTGTCCCCTCCTCACTAGAGCATAGAAAGCCATAAGTTAATGCCACGGTTTTACAGATTCCAGTCCGTGTTGGGAGTATTGCAGTCACACAGTGAAGATCCCGTCTGTCACACAGCACAGAGATATGGACTTATACACAGTCTGGAGAGGAGTCCATGAGGACCCGTAATTGGGTAGAGAATTCTATGAAATTCCCCTATGTGCAATAACATGCAGAACAAAACAGCATCAGATATCATACAGTTATTAACCATTTGCTGCAAACTTTGCTCTTCAGCTGCACAATAGGTTACTGTGGATTAGATTATGTGCTTCATGATAAGAACATGGAAACGTATATTGTGTGTACTATATATATAATATATATATATATATATATATATATATATATATATATATATATATATATATATATATATATATATATATATATATATTAGGATGTAGTGGTTAGAACTGCCTATGAATCTGTGTGTCAGTATTGACCCTGCACAAGTCCCTTAATCCTGCTGCTGCTACACATACTGCACCGACACACTTTATTCGAGCAAATACCCGGTATGTACCTGGCAGATACCTGGAATGCGCCGCTCCTCACCTCTGACAAGCCCCGTTGCATTTGCCTTCCCAGCCTGGGTTCATGCCTGGCTGATGGGCGGCTGATCTGTTAAATGATAATGATTAGGATTTAATAGGCTGCAATGCTTCGCGTGTCTACCAGATGGCATAAATTCATGAATTGTAATGCAGTATATATATATGTACTGTGCAGTATTGCAGTCAGCGGGAATAAAATGCTTCAATCCCTGCTGGAAAATAACTCAATGCACTCGGGCAGAAAACAGTCACAAACCTCAATACACCCGGGTATACCCGAATTCGTGGGACTAGCCGAGCTCGAATAAAGTGTGTCGCCAGTGTAGATTGTGAGCTTGGGTCCTGAAACATTTGATCTTTACACAACTGATCACATTGTTATGGTGCTGGCAAATCCATGGTATTCTGATGCTGGAAAGTGCATGATACTATGGTGCTGGGAAGTCCATGATTCTACAGTGATGGGAAGTCCATGGTACCTTGGTGCTGGAATTTCCATGGTACTCTGGTGCCAGGAAGTCCATGATATTCTGGTGCTGGGAGATCCATAGTACTCTCGTGCCAGGAAGTCCATTTTACTCTGGTGCAAGGAAATCCATGGTACTCTGGTTTTGGGAAGTCCATGGTACTCTGGTTTTGGGAAGACCATGGTGCTCTGGTGCCTGGGAGATCCATGATACTCTGGTGCCAGGAAGTCCATGGTACTCTAATGCTCGAAAGTCCATGATACTCTAATGCTGGGAAGTTCATGGTACTTTGGTGCTGGTAGAGACATGGTATTTTGGTGCTGGGAGATCCATGGTACCCTAGTGCTGGTTTGTCCATGGTACTCTGCTGCCAGGATGTCCATGTTATGTATGCTCAGCTATGGGCATTTTCATCATACCAAGTCTTCTGCTTGGTCTGAGCCTCCCTGAGATTGTCCTGTGCCAACCGCATAAGCATTTCTAACAGGTCCCTGAGAACTATCACATACTGAAGCACAGATGCATCAGTATTGATAGTCTCCCATTCCCATCCCATGGAATAAGTCAAGAGGTCCCTGGACCCTGCGACCATATAGCAGCTCGAATGGAGAGAACCTGGTAGATTCTTGCGGTACCTCTCGGTATGCAAACAACAAAAGCTGCAGGTGAATCTTCCAGTACTTCCCTTCAGCTTCAATGAAGGCTTGCAGCATCTGCTTCAGGGTACCATTGAACCTCTCACATAAACCATTTGTCTGGGGATGGTAAGGGGTCGAGCACTGGTGCTTCACCCTGCACGCATCCCAGAGACACTGTAACAATTCACTCATGACTTGTGACCCTTGATCGGTTACAATCTAACTAGGGAAACCTACTATAGTGAATATAACTAACCATGCCTTTGCAACTGCCCTAGCATCGATGGTGGCAAGGGCTACAGCCTCCGGGTACCTGGTGGCAAAATCCACCACGTGAGAATGTAACGCTTTCCAGACCAACTGGGGATCATGAGGGGTGTCCATAGCTACCCTCTGGAAAGGTTTCCCAATTACCGGTAACGGTTTAAAGGGTGAACTCACCGGATCCCCCGCCTTACCCACTCGCTGGCAGGCATCACAGGAGCGTCAGAAATCTGCCAAAGCCCCCGGTGCCCCTGGCCAGTTGTAATGCTGCAACAGCCGGACACTTGTCCGAGTGACCCCTGATGCTCGCTAGTGGTATGGAGTGGGCTACCTGTAACAACTGTTGCCTATACTCCCTCAGTACCACTTACTGTCGACCTACCAGTCCAGACCCTATCTAGACCCATAGCCGTCTGCTCCCTATATAAGAGCATGCAGTGCCATGAGAAACATTCTGATTCACTTGCCGAGTTAGGCTCGTTCGCCTGGAGCCTCATATGGTCCAAGCTGGGATCAGATCTCACTGCATCCCTAAACTGTGTCATTAATTCTGGCCACCCATCCTTAGTTTCTAAGTCAGGGGAAAAGGGACAGGTAAAGGGGAAGGTAAGTCAGCATACTGTCGCTACTCAGTCTGGCTTACCTGCCTGGTCTCCTCAGAGACCCCTGGAACTGTTGGTCCCAATTGCAAGGGGACGGCAGATTCTTCAAGTGCAACTCCTGATTACTAACTCCTGGTAATCGCTGCAACAGGAGCCAGCTCTGCCGTAAAAATGCATGTTACATGCCCCAAGTTATTGCCCAGGATTACCTCAGAATCTAATACAGGTAATACCCCCACCTCCCTCATGCCATGTCCGGTACCCCAATCAAGAAAGACCCGGGCACCCTGGAGGGATTTTGGTCCTCCGTCTGGCATGATCACTTCCATCCCGGTGCCCGGGAGCAAATCCTCTGGCAGGATCATATCAGGTCGGACCAGGGTCGCAGACGCCTCTGCCGGACATCATTGGACTGCATCCCGACTGGTGCAATCTGATGTCCCTCTGTCTCTGCTGCTGGTTCCTGGGGACAAGTGCAGATCTCTCCATGGAGGTTCCCCTTGGGGCTGGTCCGATGGCTGTACTTGGCTCCTCTGTGTGTGCCTGTCGCACACAGGCAACCGGCTTCACAGTTGGAGTGCATTGCCCCTGATGTGGTCCACCGGACCTCGGATGGTCCAGACAGTCTGGCTTGATGTGCCCAGTCTTGTTGCACAGGTAGCACCACCTTTCGTGTCGGAACTCTGCAGTTCTGGGTGCACTTGCATCTGTTGCAGGTTTACTCTTCCACTGAGGTGTGCTTTTGTCTCCCTTGGCCAGAGTGGCTGTTTCCTGGGTAGCCTCTTTCTTTTGCAACACCACCCAACTGGTGAAAAATTCATCAGCCAGCTTTGCAGCATCTGTATAAGTCTTTGGTTTGCGGTCAAAGATCTACTCCTGCACGTCTGCCGGGCACTGCTGCAAAAATTCTTCCTTATAGATCAAGACCAGAAGCAAGTGGTACTTAGTAGCACCATACCCTGCCACCCACTACCCCCATGCAAAGCCATGCGGGAGGCAAACTGCGTGCAGGACTCTCTGGGCCATTTCCCTCGGATCTGAACATGCCCTGGTACTCTTCTGGGGTGAGGGCATACTGAGTGAGCAGGAGGGCTTTCACAGGTCTATAGTCATTACCACCCTTCATGTGCGATTCCCTAGAGAGACTCTTTGGCTGCACCTGACAATAACGGGTCAAGCCGCAAAACCCAGCCCGCTCTGGTACCTTGTATCTGTGACATTGGGCTTCAAAGTTCCTGAGAAACCCATCGATCTTGTCCGTGCCATCCATTAACTTCCCGAAGCTGTGATGGTCCACTTGGAGGGTTGCTTGCTCCCCGTTAATAAGGTGGAAGAACGGGGTTGATGTTCCTTGTGCGGCTGCAAGCAGCCGGATCCTTTCGTCCAGGGCCACCCTCTCTCCCCATGAGGTAACGAGTGCGACAATTCTGGGGGTGGCAAGTTCATTAGCCACTGGGGCTACCTCAGCCACACTCCCCCGAACCAGTGCCCCAACAATCTCCATGCTGGCACCTGCTCCTTCCCCATGTCCTTCCTCCATCACCAGGGCTGGATAAACCTCCTGCACCCGTGGCTGAAGTGTGATCACTGCAACTGCAGCTGAAAGCAAGTCCTCCTCTGGTAAAGCCATCCGGGCTTCGTGAGCTTCCAAGTCCTCCTCCAGTAAAGTCTTTGACTGACCGTCTGTCTGTAGTCCATAGCTTTCACACCGGGCAACAATCTTTGTTCGGTCCCATGACCGGTACCATCCTGATCACTTGTCCATGTTCGCCCGCAGGTACTAGGGGGTAAAGAGAACCTGTGTTTTCCTTGCCTTGTGAAACGTGTGCAAGTTACCGCTTGTTTTGTGAACTCGCAATCTTCAAGTTTCCCGTTATGTTATAAGACCCCTCAGAGTTTATAACATAGGCTCAATCGATCCCACCTCTGCCACCAGTTAATACAAGCCTGTCACAGGAGACCAAGTATATCAACACCTTTTTATACTGGGATCAATGATTGAGTAAAGCAAGGATGTAAAATAAATTGTAATTTATTTCAGGAAAAGACATACACACAATGTAACAAAATTTACAGGGTTAACACACTTACTGGGAACGAGGCTAACGAATAAATCTATCCTCTAAATGAAATTCACAAAAATGACCTCTGTAGGAGCCCTTTCCAATGACTGGTAGGTACTCACGAAAGTCCTGGAACTGATTTGGGCATGCAATGCCAGACGCGTCCGCTACGTTCTTCAGTAGTGGGACTTAGAAGAATTCTTGAGTCAAAATCTTTGAAGCCGGCTCACGTCTATTCAGCACAGAGCATCTTTGAATTTGCAGCTGTTGGTTTGGCGCTTAGAATCTGCACTCCTTATTGGCTGCAAGGCTCCAGATGGGTTTCAGTGTTCCGTTCACAAACCTCTACAGCCTATCAGAGCGTGGGAAATTCCCTCCAGCCAATACCCAATTTGCCGGTATTGTAAAGCAAGGTGCGTACCTTTTCTCATTCTGCAAAGGGGCATGTGCCAACCTGGCCCCTCTGCCTCTTTTCAAACTGAGCCCACCCACTGTCAATGCTCCACAGAGTCTGGGGTCTGGCAAATGGTGGCCAGATAGCCCTGTGTTTGCCCAGGATGCGGGTACTCAAGCAGAACTGCTGTACCCCTCCTGTTCTAACACCTTGGCATCCCTGAGGCTTTCAAGTCCGGACTCCGTATAGACCCATAGACACAAAGCTTGGTAGCCATCTGATCTCTCGGAATCCATGACTTGGAAATCCCACAGTTCATTCACAGGTTATCAGTATATATACATATTAAATAGAACTCTTTAATAAAATATACTATGTACTGTTTTTTGTGTGATAAAGATGTATAAGTCCCTATTCTGGTGTCAGGGAGGGAGTGAGTGTATATATTGTCTACCCTTACAAGCCTAATTCTTGGCACACTTTAGAAATACTTTTTTTAAATGTTTAACACACAAGAAAGTTTACTTTCAACTTTATCACTTAGCTGGAGAACCCCTGAACCACTATACCAGGTTCAGAGTACCTGGGCATGTATCTGATCACCTCACCTTAAACTAGGGACCCCACTTTATACTAGGGACCCCATGTATGGTTGCAGGTATACATTAACCCCTTCATTCCTGTTTACATTGTCTGGAAGATGCTGTAGCAGGAATCCTGGCGGTGAGTCGTAAGAATGTTTTCAGAGTCAGAGTTAGACCGGAGCAATGTGCTTGGCTGTATCTGAGACTCTAACTCGATTCCTGGATCCAACTCTTGGGGTATCCCAGAACCCCGATACATAGACACATTCTGTTAAGACTTTCACTTGCAAACCTACTCTGAAACTTGCATCCTACAAATCTCTCGGTCCCAGAATCCCAGAAAAGGCAAAAAACACATAAATCTTTAATGTCGCATAATTTTCACAGTCAGAGTAATGCATTTCTTGAAACTGGGTCCAAGATCTGACACTCTAGGACCTCAACAAACGGATCAGGGGTAACCAAGTGGGCTTAACCTTTATTAGTGAACCTGCTTAACCCCTTCACCGTCACACTGGTGCCTGAAAAGGACGGAACCGCCTTGTACTATGTAGACTATTGACAGCTCAATGTTCAGCCCTACGTATCTGGCCAGTCACTTACAGTGATCACTTATCACAATCCTCTGAGGTGGCCACAAAGGGTGTCGGGGGAGAGGGGCAAGTAGAAATGCTGGACTCTTGCATTGCAGGAGTGTGACTTCACTATCCAACACAAGAAAGGCAGAGAGCATGGGAATACTGATGAACTCTCCAGACAGGATATCCCTAGTGAGCCCAAAACCTCAAGAGTCTCTGGGTGTGTGGAGCCACCGGTTAAGGTGGCTGCCACAAATCCCTCATCTTGAGGGGGGAGGTGTGACGGTGAGGGGTTAACCAGGCTCACTAATAAAGTTTAAGCTCACTTGGTTGCTCCGTTAGCTGTGTTCTGAGGTCCTAGAGTGCAAGCCCTTGGACCTGATGGTTGTACATGAACTGCTGTGCATTGTATGTAAAATGTGTGACATTAAAGAATTTTCTTGTTTTTGCCTTTCCAGGAGTGCTAGCAAGGGGAGATTGCTAGGCTCTGAGTTCCAGGATGGGTTTTGCAGAGGAAGTCTTATGAGATTGTGGCTATGTAGCAGGGTTCCTGAGTTACAGGACACCCCAAAAATGTATTGGGGGATCAAGTGAGATTCTCGGGTACATGGAAACACAATGCTCCGGTCAAACTCTTACCCTAGAAACGTTCTTGTGACTCACCGCTAAAATTCCTTTCTGCAGCATAAACGGGACAGGTAAAAAGGGCACAGGGGTGGATAGTATCCCCAGAAATGGTACAGGGGCCCTTAGTGTAAAGGGGGGATGCCCAGTTCATGCCAAGGTCACCCTAACTCTGGTTTCGGTGTTCAGGGATGCTCTAGTCCTTTATAATAGTGAGCAGGTTTTTATTAAAATAAGAAGTTTGTTTATTGAGTGTTAGAGATATGGCTGGTTGGCCTCATTAAAACCTCCGAATTGCTGTTCAACAGCCATACCTGGAGAAGAAGACATAATGTACGAAATCTTAGCATGCAAAAGATCCAATTGCATAGTATTATATATTTATCTATGTAATTATGCCAACTGGAGTGCTACTGGGAAAATGTACAACCTTAAACAAAGAAGCCTCAATGCACATCCAATATGACAAATTATTTGATTAATTTCTATATCTTTTTTCTTCTCAGAAGTATTGGTCATTTAGTTTAATCTTTTGGCAAAAATATGTTAAACCTGCAACCACGTCAAGGTTAACCCGCCCCGCTAACATGTTACACATCCCATACTATTGACTATATCATGGTTTTTCGTTCCTCTTTACTTCAGTGCAGTGAAGTAAATAGAAAAGACCCAGTATAACATTGTTAGTGTAGGTACCTGCTGAAAGGGTCTACCTTGCCGTGGCTGTTTTTGGCTTGCAGGATACATAATATTTGGGGGAATTACAATTTTTGTTTAATATCATGACATTGTAATGGTGATCTTGTTTTCCTTTAATATTTTTTTCTGATACTATTTAGAGAGCTCTCTTGCTCATAAGATGAAAGAAGTAGATTTCAGTTGCTGCTCTACTAGCTTACGTACAGTAACAAAAAGCTGTATGGTGCTCAAACATGAGCCACTGGCTATATAGCCAAAGGATATGAACATATAATATAGTATCCCTGGAGGTCCCAGACAGTCCAGACCAAAATAATCCAACCCTGCAATAAAACCACTTCCACTAGATACCGAATAGCTGGAAAAAATCCCACTGAAATAATGTGGGACCTTCACTGGCTAGTGACCAGACATAAACATCGGTTGGGTAAGTATAGGTACATTCAGGTGAACAGGTTGGAGTAACTCACATTTGTGGGATCTTCAATGGGATTTCCTCCGTGGGTACGTGCTGCCGTTACTCCACAATCACCGGACATCCAAAGGAAGGAGAGATGGAGCACAGCTGAAGGTGAATAAACTACTAAGGAGAGTGGGACCCAGATAAAAATTGTTATATTTAATGGATCAGTGCAAAAATACAAAAAACGGAGCCCTCAGGCCCCCACCAATGCGTTTCGAGCTCGTGGCTCTTTCTTGAGAAAGTCTGGACTTACATAGTTACAGATGCAGCGGGCGCTATTCGAACAAATCACGGAGCCGTTTCCGTATGCTCTGCTGTATTCCACGCTGCATTAACGTGGCCAATCGCCCAAGCCACATGTGTTTTATTGTGTAAATCAATTGTATCTGCCAGCACAATCTCCATGGGTAATGAATTCCACATTTTAACTGCCCTTACTGTAAAGAACCCTTTCCTTTGTTGCTGGTGAAATCTCTTTTCCTCCTGAGTTGCATTCTATCCAATTCACTTACCATGCAAAGAGTCCAGGTCTTCTCAACATCTGTCATTAACTATGGGTTATTCAGAATTTGTCAGTAACATGCATAGGTAGTTCAAATCAGACAATTAAGAAACTGACATTGGGGCCTATTAACAAAGCAGTGATAAAATCAGTGTATTGCCGAATGTGGGCAAAATCGTATTCACTAAGAAAAAATCTACCGTATTTCCTCGATTGTAAGACGCCATCGATTGTAAGACGCACCATCGATTTGGCCCTTAAAATCGAGGAAAATTACGTTTTCACTTGCCATGTTTTAGGAGAGGTCCCATGTCCGCGGAAGATGAAGCGGGCGGTGGCGGCTGGAGAGGTCCCATGTCAGCGGAAGATGTAGCGGGCGGTGGCGGCAGGAGAGGTCCCACGTCTGCAGATGGTTGAAGATGGACAGTGTGCGGCGGGAGTGCGGCGGCAGCAGGACAGGTCCCAAGTCTGCAGGTGAATGAAGATATGACAGCGGGCGTGCGATGGCAGCGGCGGCAGGAGATCATAAAAGCAGGAGAGCTGAGCAGGAGCAGAGCGGCATAGGGGAACGACTGGGGAAGAGCGCACTGTAACCGGAAGTCAGACACCGGTAAACTTCCGGTGTTACAGTGTGCACCTCCCCAGCCGTTCCCCTATGCCGCTCTGCTCCTGCTCAGCTCTCCTGCTATTATGATCTCCTGCCGCCGCTGCCATCGCACGCCCGCTGTCTTCTTATCTTCATTCACCTGCAGACTTGGCACCTGTCCTGCCGCTGCCGCACAACCGCCAGCTGTCCATCTTCAATCATCTGCAGACGTGGGACCTCTTCTGCCGCTGCCGCCTGCTTCATCCTCTACTGACATGGGACCTCTCCTGAAACATGGTAAGTAAAATAGGGGATTAGTACTGTAGGCACTTTTTTTCTTTTCATTTTTTAATACATCGATTCTAAGACGCACCCTGATTTCAGACATGTGAAAATCGAAAAAAAGGTGCGTCTTAGAATCGAGGAAATACGGTAATTTCTTTAAAGTTCGATTAAAAAAAGCAGTATTGAAAGACTTGGGTTTTTTTTCCTGAGGGCTATCACGCTATAATCCTTGGCCTTCCGGATGGGTATCGGGGGAGGGTGGGATATCCCAATAATTACTATAGTGGTTACTAACCGCTATGTTGATTAAGCGGTTAGTGGCCATTAGATTGTATTTTTTATTGTACTATTGCTGCCAGCAGAGGACAAGGACGGTGATGAGGATGAGGACACCCTTCATCTTGGCAGGGGTAAGTGCAAATTTTATACACGTTATGCTGGCTGGTTTTATTTTAAATTGGCAAATGCACTATTATACATATCTGGATAATATTAATATTGCCCATTACTGTACTGTATTTGTTTGGGGGGAATACATTTGTAATTATGATTGCATAGGGAATTTGATAAAGACTCTAGGGGTGAACTGTGCTATTAATATGGGATAAACTAGCAAGTCAAGATTCTATATGTTCATTGGAACCATTGCAAAAATAATTATTCTTCAAGAAACCTGGTCTCAGATTAACCAGCATCATAAAATGGTCCATCAGTGGAGGCTATTTCGATGCAAATTTGGGACATTTTCATCTCATGCTTCCTTGGGCCAAGATATTTATTTATTTATAAAATGTTTTACCAGGCAGTAATACATGGAGACTTTCCTCTCGTTTTCAAATACTGTATGTCCTGGGCATAGAGTTATGATGACAAATAATACATGGTTACAAATACATAGTTACATACAGTAAGTGAACAGGGTATACATTATATACAAGACATTTCATGCACAGTTAAAGATAATATATATTATAGGCGTATTTAACAGTTACAGACCAGATTAAAATGTGAGACTGCTTTAGTTTTGAAAGAACTTAGACTGGTTGTGGCTTTGAGAGTCTCCGGTAGATTGTTCCAGTTTTGGGGTGCACGGTAAGAGAAGGAGTAGTGGCCTGGTATTTTGCTGAACCTTGAGACCATGAAAAGTCTTTTGGAGTCAGATCTCAGATGATACTGTAAGTGCTGCATATGGCAGGGTTGAGGAGCTTGTTCAGGTAGACGTGTTAATTGCCCACAAAGTATTTGAAGGCAAGACAGGAGAGATGAACTTTGAGCTTAGACTCAATTGATGACCAATTTACTGTAGTTCTTTGAGCATTTCACAGTGATGTGTGTTGTATTTGCATTGGAGAACAAAATAGCATATAGAATTGTAGAGGGTATCACGTGTGCTAATTTGAGTTTAGGGTGCCGAGTCGTATACTATGTCCCCATAGTCGATAATAGGCAATAGTATCTGCTGTGCGATACGCTTTTTGACCACCAGACGTAGCAAGGATTTTTTTTTGGAAGGTACACCTATTTTGGCATAGGTTTTGGATGTTAGGGTTTCAATGTGCATCCCAAATGTTAAATGGGAGTCAAACCATATGCCCAAGTATTTAAAACTAGTAACTGGAGTTAGGGTGGTATTAGCGTTGGTTCTAATGTGAAGCTCAGTCCTTGGAAGCTTTAAAAATGTAGCCTTGGTAAAACCGAAGATAACAATAAAGTCGATGCCCAAGAGAAGGGAAGAACCCTTCCACAAATAACATCAATACAGTTTGGAACCTGGGGCTGGGGCCGCTTGGGCCGGCAGCCGGTTGAGGGAAGAGACCCTCGCCTTTCCCCTCCTCTCCCTCCTTTCCTCCCCCCTCTCTCCTCCTTCTTTCCTGATCTCTTTACCCCCCCTTCCTCTGCTAACCTTCCTGCTCACCCTTCTCTTTTTTTTTTTTCAACTCTGTTTCACCTACAATTGTCTGGACACCATCATACCCGTGGAACGACGGCTGGCCGTTGTTGTTGCTCTTGTTAGCTCTCAGCTCAGCCAGCAGGGCCTAACTGCCCCCCTCCCACATTCTGATTATAGAGGGTGGGACCACCCTCCTCAGCAAACCATTGTCCTTAACCTATCTTTCCTCTATGCTGTTAAAAAACATGTTAACATTAGGTATTGAAGACCACCTGTTTTATCATCTGTTTCTGTTTGTAATGCCTACCTAATAAAAATGTTTGGAAAAAAAAAATGTAGCCTTGGTCCTAAATACAATTGTTACAGTCTTGTCAGTGTTTAAAAACAGTTTGTTTTGGGAAATCCAATGTTAACGTCTCAAATAATCAGATTGAAATATGTTTTCAAGGTCGGAGAGGCTAGGACTGTGTGCATATAAGATTGTGTCATCTGCATACTGTACATGTGTATTGAAGCTCCCTTACAAACTGTAGGAAGATCATTGATGAACACCGAGAAGAGTAGGACCCTAAAACAGAGCCTTGCGCAACACCACAGGTGATATACAAGGGGTTGGAGTTAAAGAAGGAGAAAAACAGTTTAAAGAATGCTTCCCTATTCCAGAGCACTGGAGTTTGTTAAGCAAGATAAAATGATCAACAGTATCAAAAGCCTTTGCAAAATCTAGGAATATTGCACGAGTGAGTTGCCCCACTTCCATTCCACACTAGATTTCATTGCCAACTTTTAGCAGGGTAGTTATGGTGGAGTGTTTGGGGCGAAAGCAAGATTGGAATTGGCTAGGGAAATTTGTCTTGGTATAGTAATTTCTTTATTGGGAGTGAACACATTTTTCCATGACTTTGGATAGTATTGGGAGAAGAGATTGGCCTGTAGTTTGAGACAGTTTTTTTGTCCAACTGTAGCAGTTTTCCAGATCTTAGGGATATGGCCTGCAGACAGAATAGAGTTGACTATGGAAGCAACCGGTTTGGCAATGGCTGGGGCACCATGACTTAGAAAGTTAGATTGCAGTAAATCAGGTCCACATTGGCTGCAAAGTTTTATTTTGAGGTTCACTTGTGTAATCTCTCCTTCAGAAACTAGGGCAAATTGAAAATTGTGAGAGGTGTTGGGAGAGGGTGGCGCTGTAGGGGTACTTGCAGCATGAGGTTAATGTTTGTGATTTGGATTGCGTTTTGCTAATAAGTTAGTAGCACACCCTACAAAGTAATCATTAAATGCATTTGCAATGTCAGTTTGATTTGTCAGAGTAATATCCTCCTTAGTGATATTACTTGGTTGTTGATGGCTAGAAGGCTGGAATATATTGTGGATAACCTTCCAGAAGTTAGCTGGGTTTGATGTATTCTGGTAAAGATTGTCAGAGTAATATTGTGCTTTTGCATGTCTTATTTGCCTTGTGCACATATTCCGCAGGCATCTATAGTTAAGATCCTTGGTAGTGCTAGTTACTTTGTAGCTTTTCCACAAGGCATCCTTAAAATGGTACAGTGCTACTGTATAATGTCTGTTGTAAACCACGGACGTTGGGCCCCCATACTCTTATTTTGCGTAGTGGAGCATGGGTATCACAGAGTTTTAAGAACTCGGATTGGAAATAGTCGAGCGAAGAATCAGGGTCGGGAGTTAAGTCGATTCTGTACAAAGGGCAGTTGGTAAGGTCAGCCAGAAACTGTTGTGGGTTAAAGTTTCTAAATGTTCTAGTGAGGAGAACTTTAGAATTTGATTGGGATGGTTTAATTGTACTTACACAGTACACTATTGCATGGTCACTGAAAATGTCAGGAGGGATGCCAGAGGATTGGATTCTGCTGGGAATTGAGGAGAGAATCCAGTCTAGCAAGGAGTGTTTGTGAGATTTCAAGGCTGCCCATGTGGGTTGGCAAATGAGTTGCGTTAGGTTAAGTGACTTGAGTTGTATCTGGATTTGTGTTTTTTAGAGTTGAGATGATTGTAGTTGAAATCCCCAAGAACTAGCAGCTCACTCTTCTCATTCAGAGAGGAAATGGAGCCAAGAAACTGGGTGATATGTATCGAAGTACTTGTTTTCAATGTTGTCCCATGTGCAGTTTGTGATTGGGAAAGTGTCATTAGGAGTGAGTGAGGGAGGAGATACTGTGTGTAACATCTTAAAGTGTAACATTGAAAGTGTGGAGATAATTTTGGAGATTAATCTTTAATCATGGATGCTCTCTGAATATCTGGACTAATACTCTGATTTCTTCAAACAGTGATTTCCATCTAACAATTGAAGGAACTTTAATCAAATTAACATCTAACTGGTATGAGCTGAATAGGCAGACCCCTTCCTTAATTGTTAGACAAGTGAATGTGTTCAAGTATATAAGGCAGACTCTTTTGGCTGTGAGCCATATGACTGTGTGTAACATCTTAAAGTGTAACATTGATAGTGTGGAGATAATTTTTGAGATTAATTTGGAGGTGAAGATTGGAGGAAGATGCACAACAACAACTCTGCAGCTGTGAAAACTTGATTTTCTAAATGCTCTGATTCTTTGTACTCTTTCTATCCTCCAATACCTGGCTTGTCTCTCATCCTGCATCTCAATATGCCCACCATATTGCTTTTTCTGTTTACTGTTTCCTCACTCCTTTGTCAACATCTCTGTTCTCTCCAACTTCCCACTCTCAACTGCACCATTATTTATACACCTCTCTCCCAACAACTTATTTACCCCTCAATAAAAAACACCCACACAAATCCTCTGTTCACACCCTCTATCTACTCCTGCCTGCTGCTGTGGATCTCCACTAAGCCTGAACCCAGACACCTGAACTCACCCATGCATCCCTGCCATCTCTTCCCCTGTAAATGGTGTTAACCTTCTGATCTAATACTCACTAACCTTAAAACTCACCCCAAGTTAAGCATCCCAACAGCCTGCACTCATGGTTACTATCCCACACTCGGCCACTCCTACAACCCATTGTGGCCAAGAACTGCCATACACAGCACTTATTCCCTCACCTGCTGTCTCTGTAAGTCTCCCATCAAACATCTTAGATTGTAAGCTCTTTGGGGCAGGGATTTCCTTTCCTATTGTCTGATATGCTGCACTTACTGTATTATTATAATTCCCTGTACTGTATTCTTTGTGAAGCGCTGAGTACACTTTTGGCGCTATATAAATAAAGACATACAAGACAATACAATACCTGACTCAGATAATATATTCGGACCCATAAACAGGCCTATCAGTCAAAGTCTCCTGGCTGGTACAAAATGACTGCACTATAACATTTTGATGTTAATGGAAATCAGGAACAGACTTTCAGAGAAGTCCAGGGAACATAAAACAAAGGCAAAAAGGAACAGAAGACTGGAAACTATAAAAGCATACATGGACAGAGGACAGGAGTACCAAGAGGAGACAGACAGAGGAAAACCCGGAGCAGACAGACAGAGGAAAAATACAATTACTAAACAGATTAGCTATTACACACCAACTAATAATTCAACATAAGAGTAATTAATCTTATATGAATGATGAACAGCTAGCGCTCAAATCACTCTAGATATTTAAATAATAAAAAATATATATCTATTAGATCAACAGTATATATAAAGTCTTAATAGTGTTAGTCCACCAAGAGTCCAATAGGTCAGTCACCAGTCCAAGGTGGTTATCAATCTCAGGTAAATGATGCTGCTCTCTTCAAAGGATCCAACCCATGGGTCCAGAACAAAACTACAGAAAAAAAGAAGAAAGAGAAAGCGCACAACACATAGTGTACCCTGTAAATTTAATGAGACAAAAGCAACGGTTAAAAACACTCACAGACATCCGCCATAAGTGTGCACGAAAAAGATACTCTATCGCCTGTATAGTCCCGCTCAAACGTCCACTGCAGCCACAGTTCTTTCACCCGGTCTGCACCATCAGTTCCAGAGCCCCTCTCTCCACTTGCTCGATCAATTCCACTTCCGCGTTTGCGTCACCTGAACAGTGACATCAGTGCATTGTGCGTCGATCGCGTCGCTTCGGGATTAGCTAAGAGCCTTGCAATGCTCCTGTCGGCGAGCTGAGTTTGGTTTACAACAATACGCGTTGTGGGAGTGTCAGACTGAAAGCCACTAGAGACACAGCTCAAAGGCAAAGGCAAAAAGGAACAGCTGACTGGAAACTATTAAAGCAGACATGGACAGAGGACAGGAGTACCAAGAGGAGACAGACAGAGAAAAATCCAGACCAAACAGAAACAGCAGCACACCTGGTGGATTGACAAAAGAACCGTGAGAGAGGGAGATTTAGGAAAACATTTCAGGGCTATTCCTGGAAATAGCTTTGCCTGTCATACTGAAAAAAAGGCTCTTTTGATTTGTTCCATGCCTGGTATCCAACCTCTAATTACCCAACTACAGATGTAAGATTTGTACTAACAAAGCTCGGTCTGAGTTGAGATTGGTGTGTGGATGGAATGCATATTCTGTACGTCAGAGTGAGTCGGAAGGGAGAGAGAAAGACGAACTCAACGAGTGTAGAGAAGTTGTAAGCTGAATTGCTAGACAATGAGTCCTGCATGAACCTCTGCGAGCTTTGGTGTTTTCCACATATTTATTAAGCTATTGCATAAGACACTGCTGGGCAGTAAAAGAAGTTATGGCCAATTGAAGTCAATGAACTTTCAGGTATCTGCCAGTGCCGGAACATTTTTTGTGGCAGAGCACCGCTTGGTAAAAATGCCCCAGTGTCTTCTGTATGACAGATGGGGATTACGTTTTAAACATTCAACTCAAATTGCTGCTGGGAGAATATGTTAATTAATTTGAAACTCAAGTAATGGAGAGAAAAAAACACAAGCAATAGAAATATGGATACATTTTCTTAATGCAACCACTCCATGCTAAGCGTCGCAAGAACTCCTCCTTTTGCACAGTAGTATTGATGTCGTCTTATGTATGTATACAATGGGTAAGATACACAGTACATAGGCCATTTAGGCTAGTCAAGAATAAATTAAAGCAAGACAGTAAAATAGGAATCACAATATTAATCCCATAGTAGCTGAAGTGGCCTCAAGGAATAGTTAATCCATGTCTTGACAGAATTATACTGTGATGTTTATATGGTATTTCTTGAATGGCCAAATAACAAAGAAAGAGACAGCGCAAAAAACCTCATTATGCAATATATAAACAAAATTGGATTAGTAAACTGGTAAATATCACACGTACATCAAAATGGTTAGATTAAGCAGAACATGTTATGGAAATGTTACCAATCTGTGCTCTGGATAGGGGACATCTAGGTCAGCTTGCTTCCCGCAGATCTCGTGGAACAGCTGCAGACCGGCAGGATGCAGACTCAGCAGTCGTCGCCACAGGGGAACTGCCGTTATAGATGAAGAAACCGCTCCGGTTCCGGACACCACAGTGGAAAGTCTCACCACCTGCAGTTAATCCCTCGATCACCAGCTGTAGATGCAGTCACAACTGCCACACAGGGGGGAAAGATATTCCAGCTCTGTCCACCGCAATGGGAAGCCTCACCATCGGCTACTCACTCCTAGAACGCTAGACACACATCCGTGACATCATCGAGCGGCGTCAGCGTGTCACGTGCGAGTGAGTCACTGCATGGGGAGATGGAAGTCCCGCAGGTGTCCGAAGACGATATGTCCAAAGACAATAATAAGGCTTACAAATGGTAGCATAAATACTTCCAATTGGAAAAGGATGAATGCGCCCTCAGTCCAACGCGTTTCGTGTTTACAACACTTCGTCAGGGAATGGAGGATTAGTTAGTGGGGGCGCTTCATATACCCACAGATCTCTTATGATTGGCTTACTGCCAAAAGTCCAACCTCTCTAGTGGGAGGTACAATTAAAACGCAAGTTCTTGTAAGCATACATAGATTACAAAGAATACACACAATATTTATTAAATTAAAAAATACTTGCGATGTTGCTAAAAAATAATAAGACACATATATTAGTACACAAAATAAAACACTTGAAATATTTATCAGTAAAAAGATCTAATGGTATTAAAGGTATAAGGAATAAAAGTAAGGAGAGGTGTAACAACAGATCTAAAGAGAGTCTCTATACAGAGGATCTATATATATTCCAAGGATAGCAGTTTTAAAATGATTAAAAATCATTAAAATCCATTAAAAATCATTAGAATTCAATATAAAGACCATACATCGAGTTCTTCATTTAGCCCTAGGGGGGACAGATACAGGGGCATTGGGGTTGTTTAAAAAGCAAATCTAAATTAGTGAATATATTTTGTATGTTTTCTTGCCATATATAAATACATATACTAAGTGTAATCACTCAACCCCATGCACACCCATCGTTACCACGATATTATGATAACAATACCCAATATCAAAGGTTGTTCATTTAATTAATGTTAAACAGTTATTGTTTTTTTAAATGTTTGTCTTTTTATAACACTTGTTATGTCTTTTTAATTCTTCATTAAGTTTACCTTGATGTTCCCCCTTTGGAGTGTGTGTATCTAATAAAGTTTTTTTTAAGTTTTTTTCAATTACACCTCCCAGTCATCCCTCATCTGGCGTGACGTGATGACGTCACACCCATTTACGCGTTAAGACTCTCACATTGGACAAGGCATGTGACACAGTTCAGGGCACTTGTGGACACGCCTTCATGCTTCACTCGTTCCCTGACTAGGTCCTGTGTATGTCCAAGTGAGATACCCCATGCGTGAGATGACGCACCACCACGCGATGACGCTTGATGCTCCGATCACGTGATCGATGCGGAAGTGCCGCGATTGGCACAGAGGTGCAGGTAATTCATATAAATAACACTCCAGGGGGGTAAGTATTTTATTCACCTTGAGAAAGGACTTGTTATAGTCCGAAACGCGTTGGTGTGTATCTTTTTTGTATCTGACCCATTAAATAAGCCTGCACTGTGGGAACGCATCCTTGCATTTTTTGGCATAGCCTTGTGGATCTAGTGCTCCGTTTTCTCCCCTCCTTTGCTACTAGGGGGGACAGAGTTTGCATTTTATAAATCCACAAACTTTCCTGTTTTGAGAGCATCTTATCTCTATCTCCCCCACGTCTCCCAATACTAACAGTTTGGATACCGATATATTTCAGGAGACTAGAGTCACAGTTATGTTTATTTTTAAAGTGCCTAGAAACACTATGATGTTCTAAACCTAATCTAATGTTTCTAGCATGCTCTAGTATCCGAATCCTCAGGTATCGTTTAGTGCATCCAATATATTGGTACCCACATGGACATTTAAGTAGGTAAACCACATATGTGGATTTACAGGAAATACAGTCCTTGACCATAAAGCATTCCTTTGTGGTGTTTGAAACGAATTTTATACGGTCAATATGAAGCATTCTACAAGCTTTACATCTACCGCAACTAAAATTGCCATTAGGTCTCGTTGGTAACCAAATTGTCCCTGATTTAGGGACAATAGGAGGACCAATGTCACTAGGTGCCAGATAGTGTTTTAAATTTTTGGCTCTGCGGTAGATGAAGCTTGGTGCGGACTGCAAAGATGGGCCAAGGACAGGATATTTACATAGAATTTTCCAGTTGTCGCTTATGATTTTCTGAATATTTCTACTAACTGAATTGTATTCCGTGACAAAAGGGACTTTAATTTTATTGTCATTATTCCTGTCCTCTGTCACTATTTTGTTATTATTTTGTTGTATCAGAAGCGACTCTCTATCCATGTTATAAACCTTTATTAATGATTTAGTGAGAAGGGCCCTATCATATCCACGATCAATGAATTTATCAAATAAGAGTGCCAATTGATTCTCAAAATCAGAATTTAAACTGCAGTTGCGTCTAATACGCATAAACTGACTCTTTGGAATATTATCTATCCAGGACCGTTTATGGTTACTGGACGACAATATGAAGCTATTTGCATCCACTTTATTGAAAAAGGTTTTCGTGTTCATTTTCATATCTATTCTAGACTCTAGATGGAGATCTAGAAAATGAATCTCTCTAGCGTTAGTGTCAGCTGTAAACCTCAGATTAAATGTGTTTTTATTGAGGTATACTTTAAAAAGTTCCAAGGTGCACTCATCACCCTCCCAGATACACAAAATATCGTCAATATATCTTTTCCAGACAATTACATGGTTGGAGAAAGGGTTATTTTGCCAAATATGTTGATCTTCCCAAATTCCCATGTAAATGTTGGCATACTGTAGCTAGGGGCAAAACGTGTCCCCATAGCCATACCACAGAGCTGGACATAGTGTTGATTCATAAAAAGAAAATAATTATGGGACAATATAAATTTTATTGCATTGACGATGAACTCACAATTTAAGGGATGTAGATCAGGATCTTTCACCAGAGTCTCACTGACGGCTTGTATACCTTTTCGTTGTATTCCAGGGGGAGCATGGAGGGAAATAGAACAAAAAAGACAAAAAACAATCTAAGTGTAGACAGTTTTTAAATAGTGTAATATTAAGTGTCTTGTCTTGGCTCGTATGTTGTGCCTACTTACAAGATGTAAGTTGTAATCAAGCGGTTTAGACACACAATGGTCTCTGCTGAGGTAGTTGTTCTCCACTCTGTGAAGCGGTCTCCAGTTGTCAGCTCAGCAACCTTTGTGTGTTCATTTTGTTGTAACAATTTTTCTGCAAAAACTACAGTAGATGGTAGCTGAGCACCAATTAGGAAAATCCTTTTCCTTGCTGCATACTCCCATAGGGCATTTTAAATTTAGTATCTCTGAAACGTCATAGGCTGCGACAAGAGGCTTGTATACCTTTGTCATGGGGAATACAGGTGCATAACGACTGAACGTCGAAAGTAGCCCATCTATAGGTATCTTGCCATTTTATTGTTTTAACCAAATGGAGAACGGCCGTTGTATCTTTTGTATAGGATGGCTGTACTTTTACATACTTCTGTAGAAAAAAGTCTACATATTGAGACAGGTTAGCCATCAGTGAGCTACTACCAGAAATTATCGGCCTACCTGGTGGATCAGTCAATGATTTGTGTATCTTGGGAAGGTGATAGTACACTGGAATTTTTGGAAATTGTGCATATAAAAACTGAAACTCCGTTTTATTAATTACCGTGGATTCAACAGCTTCATCCAGGAGTTCTTTTAGTTCCTTAAGATAGTCATTCTTAGGATCGTGAGGGAGTTTATCATAATAAATAGGGTCTTGTAATATACGAAATGCTTCCTTTTCATAGTCCCTTCTATTTTGGAGCACTACCCCTCCCCCTTTGTCTGCTTGCCTTATGATCAGTTCACTGTTGTCCTGTAATTCTTTCAGAGCTAAATGCTCATTATACTTCAAATTATGTTTGATGTCTGTTACAGTAGCTTGAAGTTTTTTACTAATGAAATAAACTCGTTATTGACTACATTAAAAAATGAATCAATAAAACTGCCTTTACTGTTAGCAGGATAAAATCTAGATGGTGGTTTAAAATGTGTGTGCTGACAGAGCGTATCCTCAATCTCATCATCTCCAGAGACTTGGTTTGTCTCAACTATTGAATAGTCAATGCATCTTTCCTTTTTGAGGAAGTGCCTTTTCAAAGTCAAGTTTCTCGTGAATTTGTGTAAATCAGAGAATAACTGGAACCCATTCGGGCCACTTGACTTTGAAAATTTTAAACCTTTATTAAGAACTTGTTTTTGGCAAGGAGATAATGTAATTGAAAATAGATTAAAAATGCCATCCATTTTGTCATTAGGAACTAGTTGGATTCCCTTCTCTGTTTGGGATTTCCGCCCTCCCCTTGTCCCTCTTCTGGTGAATGATGTCGTTTTTGCGATTTCGGTATTTCTTGGCACCTTATAGGTTATAGCCAATCATAAGAGATCTGTGGGTAAATGAAGCGCCCCCACTAACTAATCCTCCATTCCCTGACGAAGTGTTGTAAACACTAAACGTGTTGGACTGAGGGCGCATTCATCCTTTTCCAATTGGAAGTATTTATGCTACCATTTGTAAGCCTTATTATTGTCTTTGGACATATCGTCTTCGGACACCTGCGGGACTTCCATCTCCCCATGCAGTGACTCACTCGCACGTGACACGCTGACGCCGCTCGATGATGTCACGGATGTGTGTCTAGCGTTCTAGGAGTGAGTAGCCGATGGTGAGGCTTCCCATTGCGGTGGACAGAGCTGGAATATCTTCCCCCCATGTGTGGCAGTGGTGACTGCATCTACAGCTGGTGATCGAGGGATTAACTGCAGGTGGTGAGACTTTCCACTGTGGTGTCCGGAACCGGAGCGGTTTCTTCATCTATAACGGCAGTTCCCCTGTGGCGACGACTGCTGAGTCTGCATCGTGCCAGTCTGCAGCTGTGCCACGAGATCTGCGGGAAGCAAGCTGACCTAGATGTCCCCTATCCAGAGCACAGATTGGTAACATGTCCATAACATGTTCTGCTTAATCTAACCATTTTGATGTACGTGTGATACTTACCAGTTTACTAATACAATTTTGTTTATATATTGCATAATGAGGTTTTTTGCGCTGTCTCTTTCTTTGTTTTTGCACTAGTTTGGTTGTGGAGCGGTACCACGAGCGCAGCAGCATAACCTCCTTTATTGTAAACAGGTTTTTTTATTCTTAATAACTTAAATCACTAAGAGCACAATAACACAATTTTTTGAGCGCAGATCACTTTTTTCTTTATTGAATGGCCCAATGGCTTCTGTTACTTTACTCCATGGCTTTATAATAGTCCTGTAGACCATGCTAGAGCGTTGCATGTGTTTTGTAGTAAGGTTGGGTGGCTATTTTGGTGCCCTGGGGTGTGGAGTAGAGCCCCTCCTTGGAACTGGTGGAACCCTTATATATAGGAGCCCAGGAACACATTTTTAGATGGCAGAGCTGTATGTAAAAAATCACTAACATTTCCATAACGTAAAATATATAAACCAAGAGGGGGGGGGGGAAGAGGGGGAGGGCTGCTGAACCCCCACAATCATTGTTCCTTCTCCCAACACTTCCATATCTTAGTAATAGTAATTAGCTTTGGCACTGCATTGCAGTGCATAAGCTGCCTCTTGGCATGTAAAACATAGGTTAGGTAGTATTTAGGTGTTTGTACAGATACATAATTACATTGTCACGTAGTTTCAGAGAAGATGAGGTTGAAAAAAGACATATCTCCATCAAGTTCAACCTATACTTTACTGGACACACAGGGAGAACACACAAACACAAGTTCACAACCATTTTTTGGTAGCATAGACTCAGGCCTTCGAAAAAATCTATCTTTTGTCCTAATTACAATAGAGGACCTGCTATCGTCACCTTTGAACGTCTAGTAGAGCGAGATCTACGTTTGTTGGCACGAGGATTTTCTTGTTCTCAAGAAATCCAATAAACAATTCAATAATTTAACATATACAGAAATTTTAAATTAGATCAACTGAAAGAGTCACAATATAATTTTGAAGAATGCTGATAAGGGCAGGACCCTGGTAATTTTGTCTCATGAGCAATATAAAAACGAAGCATTAAGACAACTTAGGGACACCACCTCTTATCAGCAACTTAAAAGCGATCCTACTCCCAGGTTCATAAAAGAACTTGAGGAAGTTATTGAATTTGGTAGGATTTTGACCGTTATTAATCAAAAAGAACGCGTGTACTTGACCTGTCCACATCCCGTGATACCACCATCTCCCAAAGATCCATAAATCGCTAGTCGACTATCCTGGTCGGCCAATAGTGGTGAGCATTGGATCTTTGGGAGATGGTTTATTGCGGTATGTGGACAGCTTTCTACAACCATTTGTGTTTCAGTTGCCCTCTTTTGTTCAAGATTCAGCAGACCTCATTGTCAATCTGCAGAGTATCCAGTGGAAAAAAGAGTACAGGTGGGTCACACTCGATGTGATCTCACTGTACTCCATTATTAAACATTCACACGGTATAACAGCCATTAGTCATTATTTAGACTTGTCTGAATTATCACTTTCACATTGCACTTTTTTATTAGAATCAATTTTGTTTCTACTTACTCACAATTATTTTTTACTCGATGCACAGTTATTAGGCACGGCTATGGGCACGAGTTTTTCACCATCATACGCAAATTTATTTATGGGTTATTGGGAAACACTTCACGTTTATCCCATTAATAATCTTTTTAAGGATCATATTATTTTTTATAAAAGATATATTGATGACCTTATTATGATTTGGGATCGTGATACACACACACTCACTTCTTTTATTCAACAATTGAACACTAATGATTTAAATATTCGGTTCACTTTTGAGCACAATATGCACCATATTCACTATCTGGATATACTTTTGTACATTGACAATGACATGGTCATTCAAACTGAGATGTATAGAAAGCCTAATTCTCGGAATACGCTCCTATGTGCCCAAAGTAACCATCCATGCTCCTTAGTCAGGAGCATCCCTAAAGCACAGTTTTTGAGACTGAAGAAATTGTGTTCTGATAATGAGTCATTCCTTTCTCAGTCTAAAGATATGGCGGAAAGATTTATATCTAGAGGCTATAAAGAAATCGATGTTAAAATAGCATTTAATTATGCGGCCTCTATAGACAGAAACACACTTTTGATAAAAGAAGAGTCAAGGGTCAGGAAGAACAGGTCTCGGAAATTCTTTAATAATGAGAATAGGAGTCCTTACTTCATAACGACTTATAGTCGCCAATCAAAAGCCATCCGTGACATTGTGTCAAGACACTGGCACACTTTATTGTTAGATAAGGATATTTCACAACTTATTCAAGGAGGACCTAAGTTCACTTATTGTAGAGCTAAAACATTAGCATCCCATTTATCCCCAAGTCTCTTTGACTCACGGTCTATTTTTCCCCAAGTAAGAGGTATACCTAAAGGGTTTTTTACTTGTGGCAAATGCTCTTTTTGTAAATTTGCTGAACCTACTAAGGTAGTTCGTTATAACAATTCCAAAACATATTACATTCGGATTTTTTTGAATTGCAATACTAGCTTTGTAATTTATGTTCTAAACTGTGGGTGCGGTTTAAAATACGTAGGCCGTACCATAAGACCAGTAAAAAATAGAATTGCCGAACATGTACGTCTCATTAGGAGGCGATATTTGACCCACCCAGTGGCCAGACACTTTGCAGAATGTACTAGGGGTGGCATTGACAATTTCACTTTTTTTGCATTAGAACATATTCCTTGCCATCCTAGGGGTGGCAATAGGGAAAATACTCTTAATAAACAGGAAATGTACTGGATACATACTTTAAACACCTTGCACCCCCATGGTATCAACTTGGACTGGGAACTCAAGCACTTTCACACAGATTGATTTGTCTGGGGAAGATGTTTGAAACAAATTGTTTATATGTTGCAATAATGTATATATTTATTTGGATATTTTTGCTACATTGTTCTGATTATGTTACAACCTTTGAATCATTGCTTATATATATGTAATTACACTGTATTACTTATCATTATGGTATATATTATTATTATTATTATTATTATTATTATTATAAAAATTAATTTATTATTTAATAGTATTTCATATTATCTATATGAGTTTTTTTCTTATATCATTTATAAGAGGTTCTTAGTGATGAAAGTTAGAGGTTTTTTCCAATTCACCATTTTGTACCAATAAAGTTTTTTCTATACTAACGCTTGGTTGAGCCCTATGGAGTTTTTGCAGTGACCGCCGGAGTTTCTTCTTTGCTTCATTCACTTACCGGATCGGCAGGAGCACGCAGACCACACTACAGCAGGGAGGACAGCCCTACACCAGCATTCTTGGAGGAACTCACGGATTCCAGTCAGTGAAGATGGGCACACGCCGTGTGACACAGGGTCTGGTAAGGGTAGCAGTCTCTGTTTCTTCGTGATTTACTCGGCTGCATATATCACTATGTGTAACCTTGTACTTCTATCAGCCACTGCTTATTAGCCCCCACCCCGGATAGTCTTTAACACGTGCGTTCCAGTTCATAATTATGACTTTATTTACTGCTGTTAGTGTTGGTTACCTCCGTTTTTGCACACAGGAAACTTAGGACTGCTTAACTTGTATAGCAAGTATTGGTAGCATCAGTACTTCTTTGGGGTCATACCCCCTCCTTTTTACTATGCTAAATTTAGATGACAGATACTTATCCTATATTTGTATATACAGTATTTTGATCAAGCGGAAGGCAAACAAAAAAAACCAGTGAAACATCATCCAGTACGGTCTCATAAGGGGAAAAAAATTCCTTCCCGACTCCAAAAATGGCAATCGGATTACTCCCTGAATTAACATCCTTCCCATATTTACGTATTTGGTATATCCCTGTATACCTTTCTATAATGATGTCCAATCTTTTTTTGAAGATATTTACTGTATCTGCCATCACAGTCTCAATAGGTAATGAATTCTACATTTTAAGTCCCCTTTCTGTAAAGAACCCTTTCCTCCAACCTTAAGGGATAATTGCATGTCATTTGTAATACCCTTGGGGTGAATAGCTCTTTTGAAAGCTCCTTGTATTGTCCCTGACTATATTTACATATAGTAATCATATCCTCTCTTAGACGCCTCTTTTCTAATGTAATCGAATCTAAATTACTGTAGATAGCTTCTCCTCATAAATCAGATTTTTCATTCCCTATATTAATGTTGTGCCTCCTCTCTGCACGTTTTCTATCTCCAGAATGTATTTTTAATGGAATGGTGCCTAAAACCATATTCAAGTTATGGTCTTACTAGTGCTCTATAGAGGGGCATAATTATCCTTACTTCCCTTCCATTCATTACCTGTTTAATGCAAGATAAGATATTATCAGCCTTTGCAGCTACTGCATGACTTTATGCACTATTGGTAAGCCTTCTGTCAACAAGAAGACGTAAATTCTTCTCCATCAAGAAGTCACCTAATGGGTCCCCATTTAATTTTTAAGTCGCCTGTTTATTCTTGTTTCCCTAATGCATTACATGTATGTATATTAAACGTCATCTGCCATTTATCTGCCCAAGTTTCTAGTTTATCCATGTCCTTCTGGAGTGAAATTACATCCTGCTCTAATTTGACTACCTTATATAATTTAGTGTCATCAGCAAAAATGGGGACTTTGCTCTCTATGCCAAACTCAAAATCATTAATAAAGAAGTATAAAAGCAGGGGTCCGTAGCGATCGTTGAGGTACTCCACTCACAACTTTAGCCCAACCAGAAAAAGTTTAATTTATTACAACTCTCTGTTGTCTGTCCTTCAACCAGTTTTCAATCCAGGTGGAAATAGTTTTAACAAGTACAATTAGCTTAATTTTTTGCACTAACCTATAGTGTGGCACTGTATAAAAATGTTTGCAAAATCTAACTAGACCACATCAACTGAATTACCCTGGTCTAAAATAACTGTAGTACTTACCTCCTCCAAAAACACAATCGAGGTTAGTTTGGTATGACCTATCCTTCATAAATCCATGCTAACTATTACTAATAATTTTGCTATTTATTAGGTATTCCTGAATATTAAACCGTACTATCCCTTAAGGTAGCTTCCCCACTATTATGTCAGGTTTACAGGTCTGTAATTCCCCGGTTGTGATCTAGCTCCCTTTTTAAATATAGGCACCACGTCTGCTTTACGCTAATCTTGTGGCACTGAGCCTGTGGAAATGGAGTGCTTGAAAATTAAATGTAATGGTTTGGCTATTACTGAACTTAACTCCTTGAGAACTCTTGGATGTATGCCATCAGGGCCAGGTGCCTTATTTACTTTAATTTTATCAAGCCGCCTATGAAATTCTTCATCAGTGAACCAACTTTTCGTTAATATAGATGTACAGTTAATATCTAAGAAACTATTGCAATCAGAAACAAGAATTAATATAACAACACAAATAGTAAACTAGATATTTTGTAAATCATGTGATACTGGGTGACACCCCTTCAATACCATTAAATTGTTTGCATTTCTAGATTGCTTAGAATTGTGTGAAGGACCATGGGCGAAATGAAAGCACCATTTTGCTTGAACGTTACAATGCCTGTGTTACATTTTTTTGGTAGTTTTCTTCAGGAAATTACCTTCAGTGGTCCTGCAAAGATGTGAATGCAAGTGAAGGTCAGAATGGACATTTGGGAAGCTCAGTATTAGAAAAAATTCCGCCTCTATCTCCCAGGCTATCATGTGTAAATCATGTGATACTGGGTCACATACTGTTTGTCTACCCCAGAATATTGCCAGCTTCATACTGTAGGAATCATCTACCAATGATTTTACAGTAGAGAGAGAGATTACCCGGCTGAGAGACATGCTAATGGCTATGCAAAGAATATTTAAATGAGTCCCATCCCATGCTTCCTAAATGGATTTTTATACTAACGGCTGTATATAGAGTTGATAAGGCACCAACCAAATGGCTGGAATGGTGTCAGATCTTACAGGACTAGAACCCCCAACCACTACATTTCAAGGCCAAATTTTATTCAATGACGGGTTGGAATGAATCTGCTGAGATTTTTTAATACCCAATCCGCAGGCAGATTTTGTTGGGATGATGGTCTAAACAATCCACGGAATTCCGGGGGAAAAGATTTGGATTGGTTCACCCATCTCTAGTGACTATAACGTAAGAAGAGGAACCAGTATAGATGGTTATAAAAGCTCATTTAAACCAATTTTTGAGTACAAATGCTTTCTTATTAATCAGTTCAGAATGAGTTCAAAAAGTCAGAATTATGTTGCTACAGTAACAAAAGGATAACCCTGTCTATAACATAATTAGCAAATAATTTTCCAGTATTTGTCCTTTCAGGATCAGGTGATTCACTTCAATCCTTACTACATTATAGATGTACAATATGCCCTTTTTTCCCTCATTAGATTAGAATTGTTATCTTCTTATCACCATTCAGATACATTTCCTCAGAGCTGCCCTGATCTCCTGATTCCTCAGGCTATATATTATGGGATTGAATAATGGAGTCACTACAGTGTACAGCAGAGAAAGGACCTTGCTTAAGCCCCGTAAACGTCCACTGGATGGAACCATGTACTTTGCAATCAGTGTCCCATAATACATGCACACAACTGCTAGATGAGAGCTACACGTGGAGAAAGCTTTCTGTTTCCCAGTGGTGGAGGGGATTCTGAGAATGGTTAGTGATATATAAACATATGTTAAAAGGATTAACACAAATGGGAAAAGAATTACTGGAATTGATAGCACAAAAGCTACTATTTCCACAATAGAGGTATCTGAGCAAGACAGTTCTAACAGAGGACCAAGCTCACAGAAGAAATGGTCAATAACATTTGGGCCACATAATCGTAATTCACATACCATCCATGCCATAATAAGTATCAATGTAAACTCTATCAACCAACACAAAGTAACTAAAGTATAGCACAGCTTGGCACCCATAATACTGGAGTAATGTAATGGGTTGCAGATAGCCAAGTATCGGTCATAAGACATCACTGTGAGAAGAAAGCATTCGGCACCTGCTGAAGCAGAACTGAAAACAAACTGTGTTATGCAGTTAGTAAAAGGGATAGTGGCCCCTTCTTCCAATATAACCTGCAGCATTTGAGGGACGATATTTGTGATGAGCACGATGTCAGATAAAGACAGATTACTGAGGAAAAAATACATTGGGGAGTAGAGCTGTTGACTGGTTGACACTAATCCAATGATTATGGAGTTTCCTGTAATTGTTACAATGTAAAACACGAGTAACAAAGAGAAAACTAATATCTTGAGGTCTTGAAGATTCTGAAATCCCAAAAGCCGGAGTTCTCTGACTGTAGTCTGGTTTCCCCAATGTGTTGACTGATGATGAAAAAGGTTGGGTCTCAAATTGATTGGCATTTTCGCTGTATCATTTAAAAGAGACAGAGTTCGGTTTAATACACAATACAGTACAAGCAGTTATTCAGGCTTTAAGAAGCTCCTAATCTGTCATGAATGGGCCATTAGAAATATTAAAGTAACAATGTATTTAACTAAAAAAATAGACAGACTGCTCAATCCCTGGTGCCAGTAATATTGTGTGTATTTACTAAGGTGCAAAGAGACAAGTAATTATTGCTAATACCAAATAGTGGGATAAAGATCTCACTCAAGAGTCCCTATGACTTGCATTCTAAGTATATATTTCTTGTTAGAGATATATTAATCTCAGAGAATATAAATATTCCCACATAGAGAATATAAATTATATTATAATAATTCTCATATGTACCACTGATAACATAAAAACAATAAAGTTTTATTAAACACAAACATCGTCGCTACGTGTTGTAATTATTTACAGTGTAATAAAATCCCCAGTGGAAAGACTGTTAGACGGGTGTTGACTTTACCCAGATAGTTAAATAGTACTAATTATGCTGTATCGAAATCGTATTCCTCTGTAGTGATTTTCCTCTGAGTTAGGTATATCCATAGAGCATCAATATTAAGTATATGTAACCAAATCAGCAATGAACATATCATATGGAATTCCATATAAGTACGGTGAATCTAACCACAGCCTGCCATCAATTGAAAGACGTTATAAGCATGTTTAAAGCAGATAGAATGTCTCACCATTATCTGTAGATATTTAACACAGACAGTGAATTAGTTAATACATCTGCTACCTGTATAACATCAACATATGCACAGTATATCAATAGTCAGCAGACCCTTGTAAGTGATTCAATATAGCAGTGAATGTATTGATAGAGAGCCGATGTGTCAACACCTTCAGAGACAGCTGTATAAGATGAAGCGCATAGAGGCTTAATAGTCTCAATGTTATTAACAAATAAACTTCTATTATAAGAACTAACAAACTGCATATATAGTACAATGCATCACTAGTGTGTGGTTAGTCTGTATCATGTTTACTGACTCCACAAAGATAGCTCAATCTCTACCCATAGATAAATCTTGCCAATTTATCCAATGCAGCACATTTCATCCATATGATACCGATATACACAGTTACAACACGGCCCACATAATTTGTAACCAATGAAGCCGACACTATATCAATTCCTTCAGTGTGTGACCGCACCACCCTGGCTATAACTACTGTAGTGCCAACGATTATTCTAAAACAAACCTTGGGCAATCTCCAAAAAGACCCAGGTACATGCTGGGTATATGCTGGGTACATGTTGCAACATTTCACACATTTCTGCAGACAGACTAATGGCCCATCGGATTAACAGCGGGGGTCCCTGGACCCCTGTTGTGTTAATCCGATGGGCCATTAGCCTCTGCAGAAATGTCACTGAAATGTACCCAGCATGTACCCAGCATATACCTGGCTAGTTTAAGGCAAGTTAAAGGCAAGTTTTAAAATACTCGTTGGCACATCTGTATGAGTAACCTCCTCCACTGTTGTTGGCAATCGTGACAGATAGCGCTAGATAGTATTTCACGTAGTATTGCGGTTTTGGCTATATAATCCTCCAAATGTAAGTAACATATACATAACATAGTTACATAGTTACCTAGTAGATGAGGTTGAAAAAAGACACATGTCCATCAAATTTAACCTATGCTAAATTTAGACAACAGATACTTTATCATATATCTATACTTACTTATTGATCCAGAGGAAGGCAAACACAAAACCCCATTAAGGGGAAAAATTAATTCCTTCCTGACTCCAAGAATTGGTAATCAGATTAATCCCTGAATCAACATCCTTCCCATGTATACTTATTTGGTACATCACTGTATACCTTTCCTTTCTAAAAAGATGTCCAAAATTTTTGAACAAATAATCTAATGTATCTGCCATCACAGTCTCCATGGGTAATGAATTCCACATTTTAACTGCCCTTACTGTAAAGAACCCTTTCCTTTGTTGCTGGTGAAATCTCCTTTCCTCCATCCTTAAGGGATGCCCCAAGTCCTTTGTACTGTCCGTGGGATGAATAGTTCTTTTGAAAGCTCCTCGTATTGTCCCCGAATATATTTGTATATAGTTATCATATCCCCTCTTAGACGCCTCTTTTCCAATGTAAATAAATCTCATTTAGCTAGCCTCTCCTCATAAGTTAGATTGTCCATCCCCTTTATTAATTTGGTGGCTCTTCTCTGCACTCTCTCTAGTTCCATAATGTCTTTTCTTAGGATTGGTGCCCAAAATGGTACTACATATTCAAGGTGTGGTCTTACTAATGCTTTGTAAAGGGGCATAATTATGTTTACTTCCCTTCCATCCATTGCCCGTTTGATGCAAGATAAGATTTTGTTTGCCTTTGCAGCTACTGCATGACATTGGGCACTATTGCTAAGCCTGCAGTCTACAAGCACTCCTAAATCCTTCTCCATCAAGGATTCCCCCAATTTATCCCCATTTAATTTGTAAGTCGCCTTTTTATTCTTGCATCACAAATGCATAAACTAACATTTATCTGTATTAAACCTCATCTGCCATTTACCTGCCCACGTTTCCAGTCTGTCCAAGTCCTTCTGAAGAGAAATTACATCCTGCTCTGATTCTACTACTTTACACAATTTAGTTATCATCAGCAAAGATGGAGACTTTGCTCTCGATGCCAACCTCAAGGTCATTAATAACCAAGTTAAAAAGCAGGGGTCCCAGTACCGATCCCTGAGGTACTCCACTCACAACTTTAGCCCAACCTGCAAAAGTTCAATTTATGACAACCCTCTGTTGTCTGTCATTTAACCAGTTTTCAATCAGGTGCATATATTATTACTGAGTCCAATTTTCTTTATTTTGTATACCAACCTCTTGTGTGAAACCGTATCAAAAGCCTTTGCAAAATCTAAGTAGGCCACATCAACTGCATTACCCTGGTCTAAATTCCTACTTACCTCCTCAAATAAACAAATAAGGTTAGTTTGGCATGATCTATCCTTCATAAATCATGCTGACTATTACTAATAATTTTGTTTTCCATTAGGTATTCCTGAATATTATCCCGTATTAAACCTTCAAGTAGTTTCCCCACTAAAGAAGTCAGACTTACAGGTCTGTAATTCCCCAGTTGTGATCTAGCTCCATTTTTAAATATAGGCACCACATCTGCTTTACGGCAATCTTGTGGTACTGAGCCTGTGGAAATGGAGTCCTTGAATATTAAATATAATTGTTTGGCTATTACTGAGCTTAACTCCTTGAGAACTCTTGGATGTATGCCATCGGGGCCAGGTGCCTTATTTACTTTTTTTTTTTTCATGCTGCCTATGAACTTTTTCCTCAGTAAAGCAATTGTTGATTAATATTGAGGTTGTGGCTTCCTCCTGCGGCACTTGAAATGGATTCTTCTTGGTAAATACAGAGGCGCAGACTTTGTTTAATACCTCTGCTTTTTCGTTATTTCCAGTAATCTGCCTACCCATCTCACACTGAAAGGGTCCTATATTTTCCTTTCTAATTTTTTTATTATGAAGGTAATTGAAAACCTTTTTAGGGTTGATCTTACTTTCTGTTGCAATGAAAAGTGTAGAGCTTAACAATGATTCTTACCATTAGACACCTTCGAGCACCAGAAGACATCTTACAGTATATATAATTTGTTTGAATGGGCCAAAAGGTGTCATCTTCTTGTTCAGGAATTGTCTCATGGAATAGTTCAATAATTACTAAATAAAAAAATAGGAACAAGAGTAGAACTTCACAATGCTATTATTGCAAAAATCTAAGGTGCATACTCATCAGAAACCTTGCTCCAAACTTGACAAGCATGAACACCTGTAGTTCACAATTTATGATCAACAAACAATTGGAGAAGTAGATTACATTTCTATTGATTTATTTAGAAGAGCAACATAACATGCAATGTTTTGGGCAACACCGAGCCATTTGTTAAGCAGTGTGATACCGTAAAAAAATTCACTTATATACCAAACAAATAGTAGGGAGTCAACACCTATGTGTTAAGTGACATTGTCAAGATACCATTAGTAAATATGTTACACTATCTTGTCAATTCTATTCTGCAGAATGATTATTTGATAAATGATTGAATTAAAGCAGTAAAACACAACATACATTGTCCATATGAAGAAAATAACAACATTTTTAAATAGAAGATTTTGTCAGTTTATGTTGGCACATTTTGCTTTTACTGTTCATATTCTAATAGTCCATTAATTGACTGTTTTTTTATTCTTTTTATCTGGACATTTAAGGGTTGAAGGATTATCATATGTTTATGCCTTTGAAGTAGGTGACCTTATTTGGATGCCAGTGTCAGTTCTCTTTGGGACCCTTGGGCAGTTCACTTAATATCCCTGTGCCAACGTTAACTAATGCCATGGACTTGTTTAAAAAATTTCATCCACAGTTGGTGGATGACATATTTTCTTATTTTTAAATAATGTATTGATTTAAGTTTGTAAACAGACGTGAGAGGGGTTTGATTTCCTTTGGCTGCTCCCTTTTGTGAGGTTACTATGCTTTAAAAAATATTTTGCACACTTAATTACAAAGGGGAGAAAGTAAGGTGTTATCGACTCTCTAATAAGGACAGGGTAGACTTAGGATAAAGAAAATAGTAGATTGAAAAACACTACCCTTATCTAAGGTCTTTAAGTTATTCAGCTTGCCATTGTTTTACAAATAATGAAAAATGCCAAACCTTTGTTATTCATATAGTTAGATTTGAGATATTATTTTTACCCTCTTGTGGTTTTTATACAGGTAACGTAGTTGTATAGCAAATCAGAGATCGCAGTGGCTGAAGAAACCCCCTGTGTGGCTCATTACAATCTCTGATGTACCTGTACAACGGCTAGACCTGAAGAAGAAGTCATACACATTCATATCAAGCTTAGAAACCTAGTCCCACAGTATAATATATATTTAATTATGTCAACTGGAGCGCTACTGGGAATGTGAACTCAAATATACAGTAAACAAGAAACCCCTATACAGTACACATCCATATGACACATGCTTTGATTAATTTCTATATTTTTTCTTCTTATAAGTATGGGACATTTAGATCAATCTTTTAGCCAAAACATGTTAAGGCTGCAACTACATCAAGGTAGACCCACACCACTTACAGTACATGTTTTGTTTCCTTTGTTCTCCATGCAGTGAAGGAAATAAAAAAGGACACAGTATAACATTTTTAGTTTTAGTACCCGATGAAAGGTTCTATTTGGACATGGTTGATGTCTTAACATGTTTTAGCCATAAGATTACCCATACATAGAATTAAAAAACATATGGAAGTTAATTAAATCATTTTTCATATTGGGTGTGCATTGGTGTTTCTTTGTTGTATACTTGAAGAAGAACCCTGGACATTCGAGGGCTTGTATATTGTAAGTCATTGTTGGTCTAATAGAAGGTACAGTATCATACTACCAACTTTTTCCTTTAGGGAAGCCAATTAGACCTCCTGTATTAATGATATTCAACATTTTGACTTGTGTTCTGGCTTGTTATATTGGATTCCACAAACTACAGTAAGCTCACTTTCAGAATACGTAATGTTGGGGGGGTGGGGGGGATAAGCTTTTTTTAATATCATGAAAATTAAATAATGACCTTGTGTTCCTTATGAAAATGCATTTTATAAGCAAAGAGAACGCTGTTATTCATAAGATTAGACTAGTAGATCTCAGTCACTGCTCCACTAACGTTGTTGCATTCAATCCAATTAACTTACCATGAAATTAGTCCAGGTCTTCTCAACATCTGTAATTCCATATGGTTCGTTCTTACAATTATCAGGAACAGGCAAAATGTTTCAAATAAAACAAATAAGCAACAGACCCTTACTCTAAACTGAAAAATGTAGTAATAAAAGAGGTCAACCGATAAAATACTGAAGAAATAGTTGCATAATTGTAAATGGTTTTAAGCTGTGGGCAGAAGACCCTCCTTCAGCACGGAACAAAAAAGCTCACTGGTGGACTGTAATGTTCACTGCTCCGTTACTCAATTTATTATCTCCAAGCATTCAGTAGAGGAGTCATTGTGGAATTCTGATTGCACAGATAATTTGATAAGGACTCTGGGGATGTACTGTGCTAATAATATGGGAGAAAATGGCAAGTCATTGTGATTCCCTTTGTGATTGGAACCTGGTCTATCAACCAAAGTATCCAGTCTGGTACAAAAAGACTGCACAATAACACTTTGGTGTTAATTGGAATAGTTTTTCTTGATAAATAAAACACTGTTTTATTTTGCCCTGGGAAACTTTGATAAATAGACCCCGCAATGTTGTGTTTCTAAGTGTTATTTGTCAAAATTTCCCAGCTGCCAAACTGGGACTATTACAGCACCAGATTTAGAACTAAACCTTTCCCATTGAAATATATGGTTTGTAAAATATGGTGACGTGTTTTTACATGAGTTTTGCCTGTTTTTTGTAGCCAAATAACTTTGATAAATGTCCCTCTGTGATTAATTTTGTTAGGGACATTTTTAGTAACCGGTGCATTTCAATTAGACTTCTTTCATTGCCCCTAGAGACATACAAGCAATGGGGGAGCGTGGGATTAGAAAAACATTTGACAATAAAAAACAATAAAATACAATAAAATTAATGTGGTTACAACAATATTGCTGGGGGTTGGTGAAAATATTAAATACACTTACACGGCCATGTGCAAGCGGACACGGTAATGTGGTTTCTTTAAGCAATTCCAGTCACTCCCAACAACAGGTAATGGTGGTTTAGAGGGTTTTGAAATAAATATATAAATATATCTGTACTCACACGGCCATGTGTGAGTCCTTGCAGGAAATTGGTAACTTTGGGGTTAAATTAACCCATCTGCATCTCCCCCCAGTGTAGACTCTTCTTTGTTTGCAACCAACGTGGGATTCTAACTCCAGTCTTGGGCATCAGATGGGGACTCTCCCCAGTGGTGGTAGTAGGGGGGGGAGTAGGTAGAGAAAGTGAGGCACGTTGTCAGTGGGGTTTAAAACACATTTATTAGTTTTAAAAGCAATTGGTACAACAAGACTCACATACATACATAGTGGTTGGACCCCTGGCCTCCTCGTGCAGTCCAGGATACAGTTTAAGCAGCCGTTATTGCCAATCACGCGTCCGTGATGCAGGAGGAAAAAAAACAAAACTTTTTCTCCTTATCTGCAATGGCTGCCTGGTTGATCCGGCTACGGGAGCCACGTTGGGCCAAATTCAGCAGGAACTTTAGAGCTACGCGTTTCGTCGAATCATCGACTTCCTCAGGCTCATATGAGCTCATATGAGCCTGAGGAAGTCGATGATTCGACGAAACGCGTAGCTCTAAAGTTCCTGCTGAATTTGGCCCAACGTGGCTCCCGTAGCCGGATCAACCAGGCAGCCATTGCAGATAAGGAGAAAAAGTTTTGTTTTTTTTCCTCCTGCATCACGGACGCGTGATTGGCAATAACGGCTGCTTAAACTGTATCCTGGACTGCACGAGGAGGCCAGGGGTCCAACCACTATGTATGTATGTGAGTCTTGTTGTACCAATTGCTTTTAAAACTAATAAATGTGTTTTAAACCCCACTGACAACGTGCCTCACTTTCTCTACCTACTCCCCCCCCTACTACCACCACTGGGGAGAGTCCCCATCTGATGCCCAAGACTGGAGTTAGAATCCCACGTTGGTTGCAAACAAAGAAGAGTCTACACTGGGGGGAGATGCAGATGGGTTAATTTAACCCCAAAGTTACCAATTTCCTGCAAGGACTCACACATGGCCGTGTGAGTACAGATATATTTATATATTTATTTCAAAACCCTCTAAACCACCATTACCTGTTGTTGGGAGTGACTGGAATTGCTTAAAGAAACCACATTACCGTGTCCGCTTGCACATGGCCGTGTAAGTGTATTTAATATTTTCACCAACCCCCAGCAATATTGTTGTAACCACATTAATTTTATTGTATTTTATTGTTTTTTATTGTCAAATGTTTTTCTAATCCCACGCTCCCCCATTGCTTGTATGTCTCTATATCTTTAAAAGGGTTCCGGATTAACCCTTCCCTGGGGTTGCAGCAGAGGGGAACTCCATGCTGGCTCAAAGCATCTGTCATAGAGCCGTGGTCTAACTTACTGCCACATTGTAAGCACACCTCATATATTAAGCTTAAGGTAAGCGCCAGGTTTTTTCCTATTTTCATTGCCCCTAGTCACCTTATGGCTTATTCACTGGAATGGGCCTTTCATTACCTTCTGGCACTTGAAGGTGTCTCATGCTATAGCATCACCCAGGGCCATTATCCGCCAGGTCAGCAGCATATATCTCTTTAGAGGTAATTCAATATCTCATGAAATGGCCAAATGCTTTCTTCAGGCAAGGGCATAAGTACAGTAAATGAAACAACAGCTAGATCACATCTAGCTCATGTGGGTAGTGAAGCACTCCCAACTATAAGAGAAAAAGTGTATACAAATGTAGCCAAGTCCCCTCTGCCCCACGACCCCCCCCCCTAATTACCTCAACTGCCGGGGGTCACTCGACAGACACGCCGGCACATCTGGAGGGTGAGGGCCGAGCAGGGAGAACTCCGGTGCACCGGAGGTCCCCGGCGGCTCCCGAGCAGGGTGCCGCCATCTTGCGCAAGTTCGCGCATGCGCAGGGCCATAGTACATGCGGCAGCCAGCCAGAGACATTGCGCATGCGCAGTGATAGCGCCTGAGCCCTAGCCTACCAGGAAAGGCTCTTGGAAGGGGCTACAAGTCCCATGAGCCGCAGAAACGACCCACGTGATGCCAGGGAGCCAATAGGGCAGTAGTATCTCCCTGCACAGAGGGATTGATACATTTCGCGGGCTCTTGGTAAGGGCAGTTGGAGCAGGGAGCTGGGTGAGTGAGGGTACAGGGGAGCAATAGCTCCTTGCACTAGGCCAGTTAACCCAAAAGGCCCCAGATAATTGTTACCCTTGCCCCAGTTTGTGGTTGCTTCAGGGACAGGCCCTAGATGAGTGGTTCTGCCCCTTTAGCTGTTTGGGTTGAGTAAGGAATCACTCAGTGGCGCGCAACCTGATTCCTGGGTCTGGGCTCAGACCCCTCTATATATAAAGACTATCTTCCCAGAGACTCATATATATATATAGACTATCTTCACGGAGGCCACGCCAAGCAGTGACTGCGGCCTGCCGGCTGCAGACGGATCCCCGCCAAGGTACGGAGCCGCGGTGATATTATCCACGCCGGAATTCACCCCACGCGTAGGAGGACATCCCGTCAGATCAGGCGGATCCAAACCCAGTTGTATAGCGGCACCCATGGCAGGATACCGGGCAGGTATTTATAAAGAGTGCACCAACATGTCAAGGGATAGCGCTATCTCCAACACACATTGGGTGGGTTTGGACATAAGGGACATCAGGGAATTGGTGCCCAGCACCCAGGTACTTTGGAGGAGGGACTACCTACAGCACCGACATTGTTTATTGCACTAAATCACGACGGCACGCCGAGATCTACCCCAGCTGCCGCCAGTAACAACCGCGCGCCGCCGCGTTTCCCCCACGCACCCCCCCTCCACTTCGCGCGCAATTTACCTCCCTTCCCGACACCGTACCCGGCTCCTGCTCTGCCCCTCTGCTTCCCCGCACCCCCGCTTACCTTCATTTGATCTCCAGGGGTGTCGGGGAAGCCTGGGGAAGCCGGGGAAGACGGGGAAGCCGGGCGCGCATGTTACTGTGACGTCACAGTGCGCCGCCACGCGCCGCGGCTACCCGCTTCCCAGCCGCATGGAGCCGGCGGCTTTTGCTTCAATAAGCAATGTCGCTACTGTAAGTTGATGTGTGCACCTGGTACGCAGCTATGTATATGGTTATATGCATTATACTGTGTGGTACAGGATACCAAAGTTATTATTAGTAATAATAAACGGTTGCAACATATATTGTGTGCGTGTATTGCTATTACTGTGTTCCTGTAAGAGGACCATTCCACTCCGGTGGGAACCCTTACAGGTGGAGGCGCTGTGTTCGAATCATCAGGTAACCGCAGGCTCCCAGTGGCGGAGGTTCAGGCCTTCTGTGAGCCTAACAGGTAACGCACCACACCCGGTAACACAAGAGTATTATTACATATGATCCCCATCTGCGATAGGGGGGGGAAAGATGTTAGATTTGGAGACGCTGCTGAGATCAGACCTGGGGTGCCCTATTCCATATCAAATTGTCCGATTTAAACTCCATCATGTCCGTGCCGTCAAAGCAAGAAGTAAATGACTGGGCCTTAGCACGCCGCATGTCCCCAAGACGCGTGGTTGCAGTGGCGGGAGTATCAAATGACACGGACTTAGTCGCAGTGCGCACACAAGTAAGAAATTGTCCAGGACTGGCCACGGCCCGGGTGGTAGACTATAAACTTGATGCTGATGGCCGGGGGACCACCTACCTCCTGGCCACCGTACGTGACATATGCTCAGAGACTGTTCCCCATGTATTAAGCCAACCAGAGCCCTCCGCAGAGGACTGTCTCATGATATATCCTGACACACAGGCTCCCAAATAACCGTCCACCAGTACTGGGCCAAAAATGACCCACCGGGTGACCAGTTGTCAGGGTCGCCTAGACCTCCTGCCTAGCCATAGCTTCTTTGTCCACTGGGTGTGCTGCTGCCTTCTGTTTCCTCTGGGTTCCTCTGTCTGCCTGTCTGTCTTCTTGTTGCTCCTGTCTCTGTCCTTTATAGCTCTGCTTCCTGTCTGTTGCTATTGCCTTTGCTTCAAGTCAGACTCCTACAGTATGCACATGCCTCTGTCTCTGATCCTGATCTGTTCCTGTACCTGTATTTGAGTCTGTTCACAGTAAAAGCCCTTGCTAGTAATCTGGCTTGTCCCTGTTTGTTCCTGCTCCCCGGTCTCAGTCCCTGCTCCCTGTTCTCAGTCCCTGTCCTGCCCCGCCTGTCCTGTTCCAGTCAACTCATTGCCGACCTCTGCTTGTTACCTGACTTCGCTACCTGCCACCTGCCTCGGACCCCTGCTTGTTACCTGACTTCGCTACCTGCCGCCTGCCTCGGACCCCTGCTAGTTACCTGACTTCGCTACCTGCTGCCTGCCTCAGACCCCTGCTTGTGACCCCTACTACGCTCGTGCTGTTCCGGCCACCGAGATCCTACCCGCCACAGGAGTCTCCCGTGACAGAAAGCAAAGGCCACTTCTGGATCTCGCTGGAACAGATTCTTCTTCTGCCTGCACCCTTTCCTGCCTGCTGCAGCAGATCACATCCGCATGGTTGAAGATAAGTACTTTCGTTTCTTTTTTGGAAAATTCCAGTTGGGAAGGTTTTTTTTTTTGCTGCTAAGTGTTCTGCAAGAATTATTGCGTTCATAACGAAAAAACATTTTTGCTGAGACTAGAACTGTTGTTGCAGAGACTATTGCAGCTTTCTTTGAGATTTTTCTTTTTGTGCAGTGCCTGGGTTAACCCTTGCAGTACCTGTTGCCACCTTTTTAGACTCTGACTTTTCATTTTCTGGACAAGGCTTGTCTCTGCATCCCTGGTTGGACCACTGCTGTTCACAGGGTTCCCATTTCAAAAGACAAGAGTGCTTCCATTATTTTGTTACTGCATGCAGGAAAAATCACAGCAATCTGTAGTTTTTCCTATGATTGATTCTAAGGTTTCAGGTTTACCTGCAAGTTCCCCTAAAGTTTGTTTCTCTGTAACTTGTGATATCCCTACGCCTGATATCAAGGGTTTCAGATTTAACTGCAAGGTTCTCTGTCTAATATTCCTATGTCTGATGTCAAAAGTTTCAGATCTGACTGCAAGTTTTCTCTGTATTAATTTCCTGCTGTTTATGATATTTTTATGCCTGATATCTAAAGTTTCAGATTTAAACTGCAGGTTTTCTCTGTCTATATGATGTCCCTACGCCTGATTTCTAAAGTTTCAGATATAACTACAGGTTTCTCTGTCTATGTTTTTTTCCTTGCATTTATAAACCTCTGTGACTGATGCTAAAGTCTCAAAAGGTCAGCTCTCCTATCTTGTGTCTCTCTGTGTCTAATATTCCTGTTGTTCATTCTAATGCTTCTGCTTTAAAAACACATTTCCTCTTTACTGGTTTCTTGGGAAGTGTGGTTTCCCCATGTCTGAAATTATGGCTCCCACTCAAACAGTCTTGAGCAGTAAATGTGAACACAGCACCACTGATTCTTCAGAGCTTCTCAAAGCAAGGAAGAAGAAGAAAAAGAAGGGAGGAATTACTGTGGAAGTTGCAGAAGGAATTAAGAATGAAAATTTAACCTCAGAGTCTGCATTTGATGAAAGAGATATGCTGCAGCTTAAGGCAACTCACAGACGTTCCCAAGAATAGTGGAAGAAAAGAAAGATGCCCCTACTCAGACGCTTCAAGCTGCACAGAAAGCGATTGATTGTCTCTATGGACGTTTAGATAAGGAGCAAGAAGCCAACGCAACACTACAGAGCTGTCTTTCCTCAGCAATTGCTAAGTGTGTTCTCCAGGAAAAAGAAAAGCACCAGTTGGAGAGTGACCTGGATGTCATGTCAGGTGAGCTGGAGAAGGCATATGCTGATGCTGCTGAGAATCGGCGCCTCGCTTCTAAAAGTAACGAATTCCTGGAAATCTCTATGAAGGAAATTGACAGGCTTAATACAGAGCTTAAAGTCTCCCAGGAGGAGATTTGCTACTTCAAAAAAGAGATAGAAGTTGTTCTGGAGGAGAGATGCTACTTGAAAACAGAGATACGTTCTATGAGAGACGCCTCCGAAGAGTTAAATAGTAGGTTTGAAACTATAAACCAAATGAGTAAGAACTTCTCTGTCCAAGCCAGTGAAGGAGATAAAAGACTCCATGAATCAGAAGAGGAGAAGAGACTATTGATAGAAGAAAAGTCAAGGATGCAATTAGCGCTGGAAAAAGCAGAGGGTGACTGGGAAAAAGAAAAATATCAGTTGGAGAATGACAGGTTGATCTTGTCAAGTAAGCTGGAGAAGGCCTATGCTGATTCTGCCCAGTACCAGACTCTCATGGCTCAAGTTGAAGCAGCACTGGAAGCATCTCAGAAAGAGGTTCACAGGCTTACTACAGAGCTGGAAGCCTCTAAGGAGAAGAGTTGCCACTTCAACACAGAACTATGTTCATTAAGAGAAATCTTCGAAGGGTTAAATATCAGGTTTGAAACTGTAACCCAAGAGTGCAAGAATCTCTATGTCAAGTCAGTGAAGGAGATAAGAAACTCCATGAATTAGGAGAGGAGAAGAAACAGTTGTCCCAGGAAAAGTTAGATGTGCAGACAGCATTGCAGAATGCAGAGAGAGTGCTGCAAGAAGAATGTGTCTCCCTGGAGTGGCGCACACAAGCAGAAAATATGCTGCAGAGTCAGCTGCAAGAACTGCGTACACATCTGCAGGACACCAAGGAGAAATGGGTGAATGCTGAAGAAAAGCAGCGAGTTCTGCAGGAAGAAAGTTTCCAGACTGCCTACAAAATAAAGATGCTGCAAGATTATTTGAGTACCCAGTGTCCCCCCAAAGAACAGCATGAGGAGCTGAAGGCCACACTGAGCATAACCAGAGCCTCGCTGGAGGAAGAGCTACAGCTAGCAGCTGAACACACATCTCAGCAACTCACAGCGCTGCAGGCGCAGATCGCTGAGCTCAAGACACAACTTGCCAAAAAGGAGAGAGAGAAGGTGTCCGTCTGTCAAGTGGCTGGCCTGACACAGCGCTATGAGGTCAAAATGGCTGATGCCTGCAAATTATTGGACCACACAGCCCGTGATAAGGTCTGGCTGCAGCTGGAGCTGTACAATGCCCGGGAGGAGTACCGGCAGCTGCAGATCAGAAATGAAGAAGATGCAACATATCTAAGCTTTACTCTGAGTCAGCTGGGAGATATGGAGTCGCGACTCAACTCCAAAAGAGTTGAACTGACAACTGCTTTGAGTGGGAAAAGAAGTGCAGAAGGACAGCTTCAAGAGCTGAAAACTTGAATAGCTGGTTTTTCATTGGTTGGTGCCACGAAACGGCAGTCGCAAGAGGAGACCATGGAGAGCAAACTCTGTGTCCCCAATGACTCATGTGGAAAAGCTGCAGCCGTCCTTGATGCCCACATTCCTGATGTCTCTGTCCCTGCTTTTGGGTTGAACGCACCCATTCGGAGGTTCCTTGCAGCAACCAATGTACCTGTGGAGTACCCTCTGCCCGCTGACAAACCACCAGAGGTGGGTCACCTTGAGTCTCCTTTTCATCAAGGCCTCCGGGAAGAGCCTGGAGGATCGTCCGGAGAACGCTCTCGAGAGGGGGGAGTAATGTCAGGGTCGCCTAGACCTCCTGCCTAGCCATAGCTTCTTTGTCCACTGGGTGTGCTGCTGCCTTCTGTTTCCTCTGGGTTCCTCTGTCTGCCTGTCTGTCTTCTTGTTGCTCCTGTCTCTGTCCTTTATAGCTCTGCTTCCTGTCTGTTGCTTTTGCCTTTGCTTCAAGTCAAACTCCTACAGTATGCACATGCCTCTGTCTCTGATTCCTGATCTGTTCCTGTACCTGTACCTGTATTTGAGTCTGTTCACAGTAAAAGCCCTTGCTAGTAATCTGGCTTGTCCCTGTTTGTTCTTGCTCCCCGGTCTCAGTCCCTGCTCCCTGTTCTCAGTCCCTGTCCTGCCCGCCTGTCCTGTTCCAGTCTCCTCATTGCCGACCTCTGCTTGTTACCTGACTTCGCTACCTGCCGCCTGCCTCGGACCCCTGCTTGTTACCTGACTTCGCTACCTGCCACCTGCCTCGGACTCCTGCTTGTGACCCCTACTACGCTCGTGCTGTTCCGGCCACCGAGATCCTACCCGCCACAGGAGTCTCCCGTGACACCAGTACTCCTCACAGGGTAGGTCCCCCTAAGGTCTCCTTCACCCCGAGTGGTCTAGGAGAAGTCAGGTGCTGGGCGGGGAGCCCACCCACCTCGCCTACTCCTGATAGATGGGCAGACAGTCCCCCATCCATGCCTAGCGTCGGAATTGGAGCAAGTAGTCAGCCCCTTAGTGGAGGTCTTTCCTTGAATATGACAGCCTCCCAACTAGTAGCAGCTATAACCATCTCGTCTCAAACACAGAACTACCGGAAGCTAAAAGCCTTTTATGGAATTCTACCGATGCCTTCAGGAGAAGAAGGGATCGAGACATGGCGGGAACATACTCTCCAAGTAATAGCGGAGTGGTCGTGCTCCGAAGCCAGCAAAAGACAGAGATTGGTTGAGTGTCGCAGAGCTCCAGCCTCCCAACTGGTACGGACACATCGTGAAGTGGAAGGAGAAGTTACAGCCCAGTAACTGGTGGAAATGCTCACTCAGTGCTACACGGGAGAAGACGACGAGGATGAGCTAATGGCCCAGTTCAAGGCTCTTCGCCAAAAAGGAGAGGATTTGTCTGTCTTCGTCCGCAAACTACAGCTGTCGCTGGGGAACCTCCTGTCCAAAAACATAATTTCAGTCACCGAAGTGGACTGGTACAGACTCAAACAGCTACTAAAGGAGTCGTTGCCTAGCCACCCCATAGCTATAGTGATGCGGGCCGCCCCGATCACTGCTGTACCACCTAGCTTCATGGAATTGTTGCGTCATATCAGAAGACATGAGGTGCAGCTACATTTTCATGACTCCAAAAAGACCAAGGAACCCATCAAGAGTGACGCCCCGGTCCCCTCATCCCCAAAGGGTAAGAAATCTTCCATCCGAGAGGGATAGTAGAATCATATATTTGACGACATGGATGCCTGATAGTGTCGATTTAATCTATTTTTAATTCACTTTACACAACTCTTTGGTAATATATGTTTTAAGTAAATCTATTAAAAGTTAACTTTTACACGCTGTGGTGTGCAGTTTAGTGAATTCTTTTAGGGGCACAATCATTTTGTGTTTCCCTTTCCCTTTTTTCTGATTCACTTTTCAGTTCACAGTTTGCACCCACAATTTAATTACCTTATTCACGTATTTAATTACATTATTCAATTAGTATGTCCTGTGATCACTCCCTATCTTTTTTTTGTTGTTTCTCGGTGGCACACAAGTCGCCTGCCGGGAACGGCCGTACCTCCGAGAAGCCATTTGCCACATACAAGGGTTGTCCTGAATGCAGCGAAGTCGTTTTCTATAACTGCGGTAAGAAGGGCCACTTCTCCAGTGACTATCCAGAGAGGGAGGATCCCCCAGAGGACATTCAGCCCAGTCAATGGTCTGCCGCATACAAATGGCAGGGTCTGACCCAGAAACCCCTACTGGACTTGAAGAGGCTCCTCCTGACTCCGGCCCCAGTGATGACGCCTTACCAGGGGTTGCTTACTGTCAAGTAGGCCCCTCGGTCATTGTGCCTGTTGTACTGGAAGGGATCTATGCCTCTGCCTTACTGGACACCGGATCCCAAGTGACCATTATATACCACAAGTTCTTTGACCAGCACCTTAGACACTGCGGTCGGCCGAACATATGAAGGTAAGGGGGTTAAGTAATGAAGACTACCCCATCAATGGGATTGTAAGGGTTCAACTGGAAATACTCCAACTGAACACCGGCAAGAAACACCCCACGCATGTAGCAGCAATGGTATGCCCGGAGCACCAAGACCAGTGCAAGTATCCGATCATCTTGGGAACAAATACTGATATAGTACAAGTTGTAATCAGAGCATACCTGAAAGAGATCAACGAGTTGACGCTGGCCAATTCGCTCCTAGATCCCGTCCTACGAGAGGAGTACAACCGGGTATATGCCTTAGAGCGTCACGGGGATCTCTACAATCGAAAACGCTGACTGACGACCCTTTTACCAGGGGGAGTGCAACGAATGGCCATCTGGTGCTGTTATCCCAATCGAGATGAGAACGATCAGCTTTTCTCTCTGGAGAGTACCCCAGAGGAAGAGGTTCATAGAGGGTATAGGGTACTACCCGAAGTGAGAGCGTGGACGACTAAAATCCCTCTACGAACATACGTATATGTGCAGAACATCTCCCCATTCCCAATGGACCTCGATGCAGGACAAAGTCTGGGTTGCATATATCCGGTTAGCCCTGTGGAAAAAATTGCCCAGGTAAACGCTGCACAAGTGGGTGAGCGGGTAGTCGATCTGGACTTCAACTTCGGCGAGTCGACGTTGCCTACTGAGTGGAAAGAGCGGCTGACAACCAAGTTGAATAAACGACGGACTGTGTTCTCCACGAGTGAGATGGATATGGGGTGCAGTCGCAGCACTCAACATGCCATTAGACTGAGGGACGCCATTCCGTTCCGTGAACGCTCTCGTCGCATCGCCCCCAGGGATGTGGACGATGTAAGGAACGTCTTGCAAGAAATGGAGACCGCTGGGATTTTGACGGAGTCTCTGAGTCCTTACGCCTCTCCCATAGTGGTGGTAAGGAAGAAGAACGGATCCGTAAGACTGTGTGTCGACTATCCAGCCCTGAACAATCATACGATACCAGACCAGTACAACCTTCCTCGCATTGAAGAGATCCTGAATGCTCTGAACGGAAGCCAATGGTTCAGTGTGCTCGATTTACGATCTGGGTACTATCAGGTACTTTTAAAACCAGAGACGAACATGAAACACAGACAGAGCTCAATGCACATCCAGCAAAACTTTATACACGGTACAGTGCCTAAATATACATGTATTGATATCTATTAAATAAAATTGTCTTTTAGTTTAACATTAAATTGTTTTAAGCCCCTGAGCCACTGCATGGCAGACCACACCTCAAGGGTCCTTACACTAATATAAATTCTTAATAACCTGTGCATGGCCAGGAAGAATGATTTATAATAAATCTGTCAAAATTAGTTGCAAAGTTCTAAGTCTGATTGAAGCTTTTATTAACCTGAACATTACCAGGAAAAGCACTCTGTATTAGATTTGTCACAATCACACTGCAAGCAGGCAAGTTCCCCTGAGAGTGGGAGATGCTATGGAGTGAGCTTTTAACCATTTAAAAGTGGGAGGGGGTGAGCTTAAATTAGGTAGGAGGTTGCCACCCTCCAATCAGCCAAGACCAGCTGAACAAGAATTGTAAGACATATAGAACACCCACAAGCTCATACTGAACCCCCAAAATAACCACAAAATATATATAAGCATATAAGTGTCACAGAGGAGTGCTACTGAGCATGGCAATATACATTTAAAACCAGAGACGAACATGAAACACAGACAGAGCTCAATGCACATCCAGCGAAACTTTATACACAGTACAGTGTACACCTCAAGGGTCCCTACACTAATATAAATTGTGTGGTCTGCCGTGCCGTGGCTCAGGGGCTTAAAACAATTTGGCCAAAATGTTAAACTTAAAGACTATTTTATTTAATAGATATCAATATATGTATATTTAGGCACTGTACCGTGTATAAAGTTTAGCTGGATGTGCATTGAGCTCTGTCTGTGTTTCATGTTCGTCTCTGGTTTTAAATGTATATTGCCATGCTCAGTAGCACTCCTCTGTGACACTTATATGCTTATATATATGTTGTGGTTATTTTGGGGGTTCAGTATGAGCTTGTGGGTGTTCTATATGTCTTACTATCAGGTACCCATGAATGCAGTGGACCAGGAAAAAACAGCCTTCGTCTGCCCCCTGGGTTTCGACCAATTTACACGTATGCCCCAAGGTATATGTGGGGCCCCTGCTACCTTCCAACGATTGATGGAGAAGACTATTGGAGACATGAACCCCTGGGAGTGTCTAGTCTACCTGGACAACATCATTGTCTTCGGAAGGACCCTGGAAGAGCACGAAGAGAGGCTGCTTAAAGTGATAGACCGTCTTGGGAAAGAAGGATTGAAATTGTCCCTCAACAAGTGTCGGTTCTGTCACACCTCGGTGACTTACGTGGGACACATCGTGTCTGCTCAATGAATCACCACCGACCCAGCCAAAGTAGAAGCAGTTGTGAACTGGCCTCGTCCTGAGAATGTCACGGAACTACAATCCTTCCTGGGGTTCTGTGGGTATTACCGTCGCTTCATGGAAGGGTACTCTAGATGAGCTAAACCCTTGAACAATCTATTGAAGATATACCCCGAAGATACAGGAAGGAAGGCCACGTCAGCCCGTCAACCGTTTGGCGATAAATGGACGTCTGAGTGTGAACAGGCCTTCCTGAAGTTGAAGAAAAGCCTGACCGAAGCACCGGTGCTTGCATATATGCTGATCCAGAACAACCATACGTTCTGCATGTGGATGCTAGTCTCAATGGACTGGGTGCCATCCTGCACCAGAAGCACCCCGAGGGCCTTCAGCCTGTAGCCTACATCAGCCACAGTCTGACACCCAGTGAACAGAAATACCCTGTCCACAAACTGGAGATCCTGGCTCTCAAATGGGAGATCACGGAAAAGCTCCACGATTACCTTTACGGTGTTACGTTTGAGGTAAGGACAGATAACAATCCCATCAATACCTCGGCCAAATTGGATGAAGCAGGACACCGATGGCTGGCAGCTCTAAACAATTACCAATTCTCCCTGAAGTACAAACCGGGGCATTTGAATGTCGGGGCTGACGCTCTATCCCGACAACCAGAACTAAGTGCTACTCCAGATGATGAGGAGTGGGAAGAACTCCCAGGGCCTGGGGTGCGAGCTATGTGTAGCACCGCTGCCATCATCAACAATCAAGTGGCCTTTTCAGAATTACGGGTTGCAGACTCCTTGGGATGCCAGTCGCAGGCTGTCCCCGCTGCCTACTGCGATCCAAAAGGGATGAACATAACCCACGACAAAGTGCTACGGTGGAAAGATCTGTTAGACTACCAAATACGAGATCCTGTAATTAGTATTATTAGGCAAGCCGTTGAAAAGAATAACCAAGCCATACTGAAGGGTGCTCCCAGAGACTTGGTTGCCTTGCTTATGCGGGAGGAGGACAAATTTGAGATCGATAACTGTTTACTCTATCGGGTGGTGCAATATCACAACCACCCGGACAGACGACAACTAGTCCTCCTTAGGAACTTGCAGTACATGGTGTTAAAGTCCCTACATGATGAGCATGAACATCTCGGTGTAGAGAAGACATTTGGGTTGGTCCGAGACCGCTTTTTCTGGCCCAAGATGCGAGAGGCAGTAGAACACCATTGTCGCCATTGTTCGTGGTGTATCCAAAGCAAGACCCTGCCTACCAGAGCAGCGCCCATGGGCCATCTGAAAAGTTCTGGTCCAATGGACCTTGTGTGTACACTGGCGACACATTTTATTGAAGTGCGGCCGGTTCCGCAAGCCGGGAGATTTCCCGGCTTGCTAGTGGCATCCCCTCGGCGTGCCGCGCGTCACCGATGCGCGGTCACGCGTCATCGGGTGCCTGCGCCCCCTGCACGCGCGTCCAGGGCTCCCCGAGGGAGCCCTGGTGTCCCGCGATGTGGGGGACGGCGGCAGGGGGTTCCGGGGGACCCGGCGGACCTGGCAGCGGGAGGAAGAAAGCCCCGATCGGAGGGCGCTCCTCCGTTGCTTCGGCGCGCGCCCAGCACCCTCCGGCGCGCACCAGGTTACTGCTGCGGCCGAGAACGGGCAAATGCTCGAATAAACTCGGCCGCAGCAGTATGGACTTTCGGTGCATTGAGCCTGATAGCCGAGGCATATGCAACGTGCTGGTCATCACGGACCATTACACCCGGTATGCCCAGGCCTTCCCCACTAAAGACCAGGGGGTGCAGCGCACAGCAAACGAGGAGAGCAGGTCTTGCAATAAAAAGTCCTTTATTGGGGAATCATATGGTGTGGAACAGCAGCAAACCTTCTACGTGTTTCGTTCGGATGAACTTTATCAAGATAAAGTTCATCCGAACGAAACGCGTAGAAGGTTTGCTGCTGTTCCACACCATATGATTCCCCAATAAAGGACTTTTTATTGCAAGACCTGCTCTCCTCATTTGCTGTGCGCTGCACACCCTGGTTTTTGGAGTTCCTATCCTACTTCAGTTGCACGCTCTGGAAGGGAGACCCTGGGAGAGGCAAGACTGTGAGTACATACCTGGGGCTTACCCGATGAGGAAAGGGGGGTGTCCTTTGGCAACCTACCCCGACCTTCAGGGTACCTTATGCCCTCTTAAGGCTTAGTACTGCTACTGTACAATTGATCATACCCAGCCTACACTCCCTTCCATCATATACAGCCCCAGCACTTTGAGCACCATTTCACAAACAAACTTCCCCACTAAAGACCAGAAAGCTATCACGGTGGCAAAAATATTATGGGAGAAGTACTTTGTTCACTACGGTCTTCCAAACCGCCTTCACTCAGACCAAGGTCGGGATTTTGAGAGCACTCTGATCCGAGAATTGCTCAAAATGCTGAACATTGCTAAATCACGAACGACTCCGTACCATCCCGAAGGAGACGCTTTGCCAGAACGATTTAATCGGACCTTACTGGACATGCTCGGAACTCTAATGGGGGCATAAAAGACTGAATGGAGTCGACACGTGGAGGCCCTGGTTCACATGTACAATTGTACCCGACACGAGTCAACTGGATTCTCCCCATACTTCCTCATGTTCGGACGAGAGGCGAGACTGCCAGTAGATGTACGCCTTAGAGTCTCGACGGATGGGATACACAATGCTACCCATTTCAAATACGTGCAAAGACTTAAAGACAGCTTGCAACAGGCCTATCAACAGGCTGAGAAGTCTACAGCTAAGCTGAATGCTGACAATAAAAGGCGATATGATCATAAGGTCAAATATCGTGAGCTTCGTCCTGAGGACGCTGTGTTGCTTCGATATCTGGGAGTCCCCAGAAAACATAAATTGGCCGACCAATGGAGAGATGTTGTATATGAAATAGAATCTCAGATGCCAGGCCTCCCGGTCTATCGCATCAAAGACACTGAAGGCCGGGTAAAGGTATGGCACCGTAACCATCTTCTCCCCATTCCACAAGTGGGAGATGAGGAAGCTGAAATATTGGCCACACCACTGAATGGTGAGTCCGATCCCTCAGAAATTAATTGGTCAAGAGACTGTACATGATCATACCAACCCTGAAACTCCGGAAGATCCTATGGAAGGACCCTCTCAAAGGGATCCTCCAATTGGAGGGGCATCTCCCGGAGGAGCTATGGGTAAAGGGCTCCGTAGGCCAATGACTACTAAGGTGGCTCCAGCGGGCTAGCCTTTGGATCCACAAAGTCCGTGCTTTGTGCCGAACAGAGACTGTTCAGAGACATTTCTCTCCTCAAGGGAAGAGGCTGAGCCTCAGGACTGTACTTATTACTCCCCGAGGGAGTTGCTGAAGTACAGCTCCGAAGGAGCAAAAGAGTCAGGTACCCTCCCAATCAGGTAACCTATGATCAAATTGGGGCACCCCATTATGAGGCTCAGCAGTGGTCTCGGAGCAAAATCCAATCCATGATTGCGATGCTCACAGAATTGTGTAACATTGTTTAAAGTCGATGCAATGTGCTAAGTTATATAATTGAACTGCATTTTTATTATATAATTTCTGTACATGTTTGAGTTGTGTCCCAAGCGAGGACGTTGGGGTTTTTACCAGGGCGAGGATGTAGCTTGGTCCCCTCTGCCCCGCAACCCACCCTCTCGTTACCTCCACTGCCGGGGGTCACTCGACAGACACGCCGGCACTTCTGGAGGGTGGGGGCCGAGCTGGGAGAACTCCGGTGCTCCGGAGGTCCCCGGCGGCTCCCGAGCAGGGTACCACCATCTTGTGCAAGTTCGCGCATGCGCAGTGCCATAGTACATGCGGCGGCCAGTCAGAGACATTGCGCATGCGCAGTGATAGCGCGCGAGCCCTAGCCTACCAGGGAAGGCTCTTGGAAGGGACTACAAGTCCCATGAGCCTCAGAAACGACCCACATGATGCCAGGGAGCCAATAGGGCAGTAGTATCTCCCTGCACAGAGGGATTGATACATTTCGCGGGCTCTTAGTAACAGCAGTTGGAGCAGGGAGCTGGGTGAGTGAGGGTACAGGGGAGCTCCTTGCACTAGGCCAGTTAACCCCCTAGGCCCCAGATAATTGTTACCCTTGCCCCAGTTTGTGGTTGCTTCAGGGACAGGCCCTAGGTGAGTGGTTCTGCCCATTTAGCTGTTTGGGTTGAGAAAGGAATCACACAGTGGCACGCAGCCTGATTCCTGGGTCTGGGCTCAGACCCCTCTATATATAAAGACTATCTTCCTAGAGACTCATATATATTGTGACAGAAACCAGGGCATGGTAATAAATTTCATATATAGGGCTCCCAGGTTACTGAACAGTTTCTATCTTGTTTAGGCTGGAAAGTGCAGCCTCAGAATGCATGCACTCCATCCCACAGTTTGGCAAGTGCTGGAACTGAGGGATGAGGGATTCAGACCAGAGTTTGTCTGCTGCCTGATTTCTGTCACCTGTCCTGCTAGATAGAGATCAGGTATTTAAGGCTGATTTCCTGGTTCCTCTTCCCTCTCCCCAAGAGACTGCAGGCAGGAAGGCTGCTGGAAGCAGAGAGGGGAAAAGCCTCTCCCCAAACAGGTTAAAGCATTCTGTTCCTTTTTTCTAAAATTGCAAAGTACCTTATTTTTGTTGTTGGAAGTGGATAAGCCGCTCCAACCCCAGTCAGTGAAAACCTAAGTTAAGTTATTGCTCAGGTGAGCAGGGTTTTGTTTGCTTATGTTTTATTTTGTATTCCGTGTGGCAGTCTCAGTGCCTGGGACTGATTAAACTGGGCAGTAGCCTGTTTAAAGGAACAGCACGTTACGCCTCGTAATTTAACCTACCCTAAAAGACCGTGTTCTAACAGTCCCGGACAGACGGCGGAGCCCCGGAGTAAGCCGTTTGTTACATATGGTGGAGAATGCGGGCAGGACACTTAAAGGTCTGGGGGTAAAAGAACTTTAAGGAAAAAAAAAAGGGTTTTTTCCAAACAAGATGGAAGACGTGGTGAGTGCGCTGGTACGCAATGTCGCTGCCCAGAAAGAGGCGAATGAAACCCAGCAACAGGCGAATGCAACCAAGCAACAGATGAATGCAGCCCTGCAAACCGCGAATGCAACCCAGTAACAGCTGCTAATAGCCCAGCAAGAGACTAATGCAAACCAGCAGTAGACGAATGCAGCCTTGCAAGAGGCGAATGCAGCCCGGCAAAACGCGAATGCAACCCAGCAAGAGACAAACCGCTTGCTGAGAGAGGAGCAACAATGGTATGCCCAGGGCTTACAGCAGGATCTCAAGGTCCTGAGAGAGGCTATCATTAAGACTCCACTGGCAGAGGCAGGCCCCGTCCTGAAAATGACCAGGGCAAGCCACTACCTTCAGAAGATGGGGCACTCGAATGATGTTGAAACCTATCTTCTCACTTTTGAACGCACGGCACAGAGAGAGGGTTGGCCAGAAGCTGAGTGGGCCAGTCTAATCGCACCCTTCTTAAGCGGCGAACCCCAGAAGGCTTACTTTGATCTAGAGAAAGCCAAAGCTAACGTCTATGCAAAATTGAAGTTCGAGATCCTCGCCCACCTCGGCGTAACCATGGCCGATCACGCCCAAAGGTTCCACGCATGGTCCTTCACGTTGAATAAAGCCACCTGATCCCAGATGTATGACCTCATCCACCTCGCTCGGAAGTGGCTACAACCCGAGATCAACTCAGCAAGCCACATCATGGAACGGTTTGGTCATGGACCAGTTCTTGAGGAAACTTCCCTCTGCCCTACGCCGTTGGGTCAGTCAGAGTGACCCCCACAATGCAGACGAGCTGGTGGCTCTCGTAGAAAGGTACAATGCTGCAGAAGAGCACCTGCAACCCACAGTTATGGAGCATCCTCACTACCCAAGGTTCCAGGACTCTTCCAGAGATGGTAAAAGGGTACCAGGGTTAAGGGTGGCTGATGAGCGACGACCACCTTCACACAGCACCAGCAACAGTGGCTCGCATACGAAGGGCAACAGCCAACATGGAGAGCCGAAAAAGGGCTCTAAGTGGGACACAGACTATGTACCTAAATGTGTAAATTGTTATGAGAGGGGCCACACCGCAAAAGTCTGCCCACTAAATACTGAACCAATGCAATGCAACAGCATTGATCCTTATTCATTGTGGTCTCAATGTATGGGCCCTAGCCCAGAGGAACCCTTGAATAACCATCTCTGGGCATTTGTAAAGGTAAATGGTAAGAGTGTTCGGGCACTACTTGACTCTGGGAGTATGGTTACACTAGTGTCCGAATATCTGTTGCCCATTGGGAAAAAACAGGTAAACAGTTCACAAAGAGTGGCAATTTGTTGTATACATGGGGATAATCACGAATATTCCACTGTTGATTTTCTTATTGAAACAGAGTTTGGTTCTTTAGATTTCAAAGTGGGTATAGTACCCAAACTGGCACATCATGTGTTAATAGGGACTGACTTTCCCCATTTTCTGAAAATGTGGTCCTCCTCTCAGAATAGCACCCAGAGTTCAATAGCGGACCATAAAGAAGTAACAGAAGAAACAAATCCTTTCCCTTTTTCAGAAATGGAGGTTGACGAGGGCCCAAATAAAAAGTGGAAAGAGGAAGAGTGCTGTAAAATCCCCTTTCCCATGGCCACCTTGGTAGGGAATACCCCAAATCAAGATGTTGAACAGGCGCTTACCACCCCAGAACAGGATAAGACCTTCGCTGACCTAGAGGTCAGTCCTGGGAGTTTTAAGAAGGCCCAGTGGGAAGACCCCCACAAGGGGGAATATACGGGACCAGAATAGTACTCCTGGCCAACCAGATAGGTCACTTGCCTACCGCTACTTCGAGGTAGAGAATGACCTAGTATATCGGGTTGATAAAAGGAAATCCATTATAACTAAACAATTGTTGGTACCACGGACATTCCGTAATGTAGTCACCCATTGGGGGGACACCTAGGGGTTGAAAAGACAAAAGAAAGGGTTCTCCGAAGCTTCTATTGGCCTGGAGTTCTGGCAGAAATGACAAATTATTGCTCCTCATGCCCAGAATGTCAGATCACCACCCCGTTCAAAGCGTATCATAGCCCGTTGGTACCCCTTCCCATAATAGATGTACCATTTGACCGGATTGCTATGGATCTAGTAGGACCCCTAATAAAGTCTGCTAGGGGACATCAGCATATATTGGTAATATTAGATTATGCCACCCGATATCCGGAGGCAATTCCCCTACGTAGCACCTCTGCTAGAAACATAGCAAAAGAGTTAATAGTCCTGTTTACCCCGATCGGAATTCCTAAAGAGATCTTAACGGACTAGGGAACACCATTTATGTCCCAAGTAACAAAAGAGTTATGTAAACTCCTAAAAATCGAGCATCTCAGAACCTCAGTCTATCATCCAAAAACAGGTGGTTTAGTGGAACGATTCAATAAAACCTTAAAAAACATGTTACGCCGGGCAGTCGATAAGGATGGGAAAAACTGGGATTTTTTGTTACCATACCTGTTATTTGCCATTATGGAGGTTCTCCAATCATCCACAGGCTTCTCCCCGTTTGAACAATTGTATGGCCGACACCCAAGGGGCTTAATGGATATAGCCAAAGAGACTTGGGAACACGAGGTTACCCCATACAGAAGTGTAATAGAACATGTTGCCCAGATGCAGGACCGCATAGCTGCAGTTCTACCTATAGTGAGGGAACACATGGAAAAAGCTCAAGAGGCACAGAGGAATACGTATAATAAGGGTGCTAGGGTCAGAATTTTTTTCCAGGCGATAGGGTGCTAGTTCAGGTTCCCACCGTAGAGAGTAAATTCCTTGCTAAATGGCATGGGCCATATGAGGTCTTGGAAAGAGTGGGAGAAGTAAATTTCAAGGTGAGACAGCCAAGTAGGAGGAAACCTGAGCAAATTTACCATGTAAACCTACTTAAGCCCTGGAAAGATAGAGAGGTCTTGTTAACCCTAGTACCCCCAGGTCTGTCAGAGAATCGAGAAACTGACCCAGAGGTTAGCATACTGTAGCTGAAACCGTGTCCATTTATCAGAAACGAGAGGTCCAGAATTTAGTGAGAAGAAACAAAGAAGTCTTCTCTACACAGCCAGGTAGAACTAGCGTAACTGAACATGACCTAGTCTCTGAACCGGGGGTCCGAGTGAACCTTAAACCGTACCGAATCCCAGAGGCCAAAAGAGAGGCTATAAGTTTAGATGTTAAAAAAATGCTAAAACTAGGCGTAATTGAGGAATCCCAAAATGGGTGGAACAGCCCCTTGTTTTATTTTGTATTCCGTGTGGCAGTCTCAGTGCCTGGGACTGAATAAACCAGGCAGTAGCCTGTTTAAATGAACAGCACGTTACGCCTCGTCATTTAACCTACCCTAAAAGACCGTGTTCTAACAGTCCCGGACAGACGGCGGAGCCCCGGTGTAAGCCGTTTGTCACAATATATATAGACTATCTTCACGGAGGCCACGCCAAGCAGTGACTGCGGCCTGCCGGCTGCAGATAGATCCCCGCCAAGGTACAGGCGGTGCGGAGCTGCGGTGATATTATCCACGCCGGAGTTCACCCCACGCGTAGGAGGACATCCCGTCGGATCAGGCAGATCCAAACCCAGTTGTATAGCGGCACCCGTGGTTGGAGCCCGGGCAGGTATCTATAAAGAGTTCACCAACACGTCAAGGGATAGCGCTATCTCCAACACATATTGGGTGGGTTTGGACATAAGGGACATCAGGGAATTGGTGCCCAGCACCCAGGTACTTTGGAGGAGGGAGTACCTAAGTTGATGTGTGCACCTGGTGCGCTGCTATATATATGGTTATATGCATTATACTGTGTGGTACAGGATACCAATGTTATTATTAGTTATAGTAAACAGTTGCACCATATATTGTGTGCGTGTATTGCTATTATTGTGTTCCTGTAAGAGGACCATTCCACTCCGGTGGGAACCCTTACAGGTGGAGGCGCTGTGTTCGAATCATCAGGTAACCCCAGGCTCCCAGTGGCGGAGGTTCAGGCCTTCTGTGAGCCTAACACGTAACGCACCACACCCGGTAACACAAGAGTATTATTACATATGATCCCCATCTGCGATAGGGGGGGGAAAGATGTTAGATTTGGAGACGCTGCTGAGATCAGACCTGGGGTGCCCTATTCCATATCAAATTGTCCGATTTAAACTCCATCATGTCCGTGCCGTCAAAGCAAGAAGTAAATGACTGGGCCTTAGCACGCCGCATGTCCCCAAGACGCGTGGTTGCAGTGGCGGGAGTATCAAATGACACGGACTTAGTCGCAGTGCGCACACAAGTAAGAAATTGTCCAGGACTGGCCACCGCCCGGGAGTATTATTAAATATGATCCCCATCTGCGATAGGGAGGGGCAAAAGGTGTTACACAAATATCGGTGCACCTAACCCCAGGTCAGACCGGCTGTTGTCCAAGACATCCAAAACATACCTAGAGGAACGGCACTATTCGGATTTAACAAAAAAGCAGATTTATTAGCCACAGAGGGTCAACATTTCGGCAGACACAGCAGTCTTTCTCAAGCACATGCCATGTCCTTGAGAACAGCTTCTTTGTCCGCCGAAATGTGGGTCCTCTATGACTAATAAATCTTTTTTTTGTGAAATCTGACTAGTGCCCTTACTCTCCCTCTGATTTGTAATTAATCTGAGACACTGAAATTATAATCTCTGAGAACCCCCAATTGATGGTCATTTGAGCACATGGCCTTTGACTGTTGTTGGGTACTGTTTGTTATGGGGAAAGGCACTTTGCACCTTCTTAATACTCAGACTACAGATTTAGTAAGATTTATTGCCATCATGGCCGCTGTGAGGTGCTTTTAAGACCGTGGCAATTATTTACATTTATTGTATGTTTTGCAGAGTGGGCACAACTGACTCGCAACTGCGCCGCAACCACAAAAAATAGAGTTTTAGCATCAGTCAGTACTTTGCAGTAATGATAGGTGGCGTTTGTGTGTTAGTGTGTCTTTAATATACATGTGCCGGTAAATACAATGTAACCCATCCCTTATTCCCGTTCATTTCATATGATATATACCATTTATTTTAATGATGTAGTTAGGATGTACAGTAGGTTCATCTCGTTTTCGGAGTTGGTTTTCCGTACTGGTAATGGTATTGAGGCAGGTACTCGGCTGGAGACCAGTACTCATGTGGAGGAAGGTACTGTCTTGTGGGAGCCGATTGGAGAGATCGATTTGGAAAGGTCTACTAAGTCTCTTTCTACTTCAAAATATGCCATAATCAAACATACCCATCAATGACATGTGTAGTGTCCAGTACCCACCCGGCAGGGACAGGGAGGGAGCAACACGTCACCTCCACCGCCACTTCTCCTCCTCACCACCCACGGGCCCCGTACTATCTTCACTCAGCGGGTACTGCCAGGAGAGCCGGGGAGGGGGGGAAGGAGTGCCGAGGGGGGGAACGACCGCTGGGAACGGAGGGTGGGGAGGAACAAGCACCAGGGACAGGGGGGGGGAACAAGCAGTGGGGACAGGGTGGGGAATGAGCAACTGGGACAGGGGGAACAAGCGCCTGGGATGGGGTGATACAGGGGGGGAAGAGTGATGAGGGCTGCAGGGGGAGAGAGATGTTGGCTGCAGGGGGGAGAGTGATGTAGGGTGCAGGGAGGAGAGTGATATGGGATGGAGGGGGAGGAGAGTGATGTGGGGTGAAGGGGGGGAGAGTGATGTGGGTTTAGGGAGGGGGAGAGTGATGTGGGGTGCAGGGGGAGAGTGCTGTGAAGTGACAGGGGGGGAACAAGTGCCAAGGGGGGAACAACCGCTGGGAACGGGGGGGTGGGGGGAACAAGCACCGGGGACAGGGGGGGAACAAGCATTGGGGACAGGGTGGGGAATGAGCACCGGGGACGGGGGGAACAAGCATTGGGGACAGGGTGGGGAATGAACACCGGGGATGGGGGGAACGAGCGCCTGGGATGGGGGGATGCAGGGGGGGAAGATTGATGAGGGCTGCAGGGGGGAGGGTGATGAGGGGTTTAGGGGGGTGATAAGGGCTGCAGGGGGGGAGAGTGATGTTGGCTGCAGGGGGGAGAGTGATGTAGGGTGCAGGGGGGAGAGTGATATGGGTTGCAGGGGGGGAGTGATGTGGGGTGAAGGGGGGAGAGTGATGTGGGGTGCAGAGAGGGGGAGAGTGATGTGGGGTGCAGGGAGGGGGAGAGTTATGTGGGGTGCAGGGAGGGGGAGAGTGATGTGGGGTCTAGGGGGAGAGTGATGTGAAGTGTAGGGGGGGGTAGAGTGCTGTCCGGTGCAGGGGGTGGGGGCAGTGATGTGAGGTGTCCCGGGGGGAATGGAGCTTAATGGGGGGGGGGACGGAGCTGGGAATGGGGGGGGAATGGAGCTGTGAACAGGGGAGAGGAGCGGAGACAGAGGGGGAGCGGGAAAATTAACTCCCGAGCAATGCTGGGTATATCAGCTAGTATCATATATGCATAAATGCAAGCGGGTGTGCAAAGAGCCATGTTAACATTCAATGTTAAAAAGGTTGGAGGAAATTTTAAACTAGGATGGAGAGGGGAGAGACAATAAACAGATAACAAACTTTATTTTATTTAGTTTAATTTAGTCTATTTATAGAATAGATAGGGAGGGGGACATAGCAAGTGGTGATGGAGGTAAAATGGGGGCGAGTGGGAGTTTAGTAAGCAGGGAAACACATTTTAAATACAGATAATACTAGAACACTACTAAAGACTAAAACCTATTGGCACAGAAAGGAAGGAACAGATAAGATAATATTAGAAGGCAGGGGAGGGTTAAAGGAGAAAAAAAACAAAAGAATTCCTAATTGCACTCACCTACACTGGCAGCACATTTTATTCTTACCTGGCTGGAGCCACAAGCCGGGAGGTGTCCTGATATACAGTAGAGGTATCTGGAGAGGAAACTTCAAACAAATATTGACAAACTTAAAGCAGACATGAAGGTCAGGAAGCAGAAAAAAATTGTGAGAGATTCAGCTGACTTTAGGGAGGGTAAGATTTTCCGTTATATAATTAAGGCATCCAGGAAGAAATACATCCCCATACACTCAGAGTCCTCAACTGAGTGGGAGCATTCCGCTAGTGACACCGACCCAGATACCCAGAGAGAGGGCCCTATTTTTCCGGCCCCTGGTTGGAGTTTGCTACCTAACCCTCAGGAATTTCCTTTTTTAGGGAGAGGGGGTTACACCCAGCCAGGCCGCGGAAGACAAGGCGGGGGAAGGGAAGTGTCACTAAGAGACAGGGAAGTATGGGGGTACCAACCGCAGGGACCACCGAGGAGGGTCTACAGGGGACGGAAGAAAAGAGACAGGTGATAAATCTATCCAATAAAGTACTTAATACATACCATCTTGAAGTACTAGGGAAGGGTTTATCATTCTCCCCGACATGTGACCTTAATACTTTTGACTGCATAAAGGACCTTAACCTATTTTCAAGGAAACTTTTACTTCACAAATTTTTCCAAAGACGGAGGCTAAATTCTGTACGAGGAACAGCACTTGAAAGTCTTACTTCTAGTGAACTTGAACATATTGATACTTTGGCAGACTTAGAAGCCGAATGTGATAGAAACCCAGGAGAGGGCCCATTCACGGGCCTTAAAAACAAATCTACCTACACCCCTCCATCTGAATCATGCTCGCATGTGGATGTCTTTGTTAAAATGGTCACAGCTGACATTTTGAAATTACCCGCGAAGCTTAAAAAACAAAACCTTACTTACCTACAACATATTGCACTACATGATTTAGAACAAGACCCCCTTATAGAGATAAAACCCTCCGATAAGGGGGGGAATGTAGTCATACTGAATAAAGATGCGTACGCGGCTGAGTGCAAATGGTTATTATCAGATCACATGAGCTATAGGATACTCACAGAAGACCCCACCAATATGTTTAGAAACCAACTGCAGAATATCTTGATTGATGGCCTTAACAATAAGGTCATTTCTAAACATGAGTTTGATTTCATTATGGTGAAGTGTCCTCGCGTTGCGACATTTTACCACTTACCAAAAATCCACAAGAAAAAATTGCCGCCTCCAGGAAGACCAATAGTCTCAGGAATCGGCAATTTGACATCCAACGCAAGTGTATATATTGATACTGTCCTCCGCCCATTTGTAAACACACTGCCATCCTTCCTAAGAGACACAAAAGATGTCTTGTTGAGACTAGAGGACGTAGTAGTAACCCCCGATACCTTACTTGTAGGACTAGATGTGGAGGGGCTGTACACCAGTATCCCCCACCCAGTTGGACTTAAAGCCATTATGCATTTCCTCATCCAGCGCGATACAGGTTGCTACGCACATAATGATTTCATCCTTCAACTGTGGGATTTTGTATTAACTAGGAACTACTTCCTTTTTGATCAAAAGATATACCATCAGATCCAGGGCACCGCGATGGGGACCACTTGTGCTCCCACCTACGCCAATCTATATCTAGGCTGGTGGGAGGAAACAGTGGTCTTCAGCGATGCCCTGGCAGAGTACACAGGACATGTTGAGTGGTGGGGCCGCTACATCGATGACATTATCATGTTATGGAGCGGCCCCAAACAACTTCTATGCCAATTTGTGAATGTACTCAATATGAACGATCACAATTTAAGACTCACGATGGAGGTAAGCGATACAAATTTGAATTTTTTGGATCTGACTATCTCTAAGCAAGCAGATGGGAAATTAACCACTACAATATATAGGAAGACTACTGCCACAAATAGTCTCCTGCGTGCAGACAGTCACCACCCTGGACACATAATCAGAAACATACCCACCGGCCAATACTTAAGGTTGCGCAGGAACTGCACAACACTTAAAGAGTATAAAAAGCAAGCGGTGGATATGAACCTGAGATTTGCCGAGCGTGGCTACTCCAAAAACTCCATCAAAAAGGTATTTAGAAGAGCAAGGGATACATCACGCACAACATTGTTGGGGGATAGACAACAAATAGCGTCACAAGAGAAACAAATCATCAGATTTATTGGTGATTACAACAACCAGTGGGATGGTTTGCGTTGCATTTTCAACACACACTGGCATATCTTAATGAACGATCCCGATTTTAGACTGGTGCTTCAGGAGAGACCGACCATGACCTGTAGAAGGGCGAGAAACCTCAAAGACAGATTAGTTCACAGCCATTTTGCAATACAAAAACAGAGAACATGGTTAGGTAATAGGCGACCGTTGGGGTCTTACCCGTGTGGTCGCGGCAAAGCGTGCCCCTTTATGAAGACAACTAAAAACTTTACAGATCAAGCAGAGACTACTGTATTCACTATCAAAGACTATATCAATTGTCTCACAGTTGGGGTCATATATCTTATCACCTGCAGATGTGGCGTGCGATATGTGGGTAAGACACACCGGGCACTAAAGGTGAGGATCCTTGAACACCTGGGATCCATTAGAAACACCTTGGATACCCCAGTCGCACGCCACATCCATGCTGAACACAACGGTGATCCCCAATATCTCACATTCTGCGGCATAGAGCATCTACCATGGGGGCCACGCAAAGGGGACTGGGATAAGCGTCTGATGCAACGTGAGTGCAGATGGATATTTACGCTCCAGACACTTTCCCCTAAAGGACTTAATGAGGGGTACATTTATTCCCCCTTTTTGTGATACTTTTATCCTCCTAAACCCCCTATATTGCTAGGCGTGAACACTCCTGTCATTTTCCATCATTGTCACTATCATATTTTGTGACCTTCTCAGTCTGGCCATCAGGAGTATCTGGGCTAACAGTGTTATCATGGGGATCCGGGTATACAGTGGGGGTCCTATACTCCCCATGACCGTTTTGACTTGTAGAGGCGGTCATCTAAGGTCCACACACTCCTACATCCCCATATATCCATAGCATCTGTTCTATGGGAACAACAAGAGGGTATTTACCTCAATCGCATGGGCATATATATAACTACCTCATATACTATTACTACTTCTAGGGAGTGATCTACACCTGCACCCCGCAGGATCTTTTTCATTTTTATGGCATAATGCCTTCTTTAATAATAATGAGATCAATATGAGCCTCATTACTGCCCCCTGAAGTGCTAGCAGCAAGAGGGACGCGTGTGGTATATTTACCCTATTTAAGGATCAATACTGGCACGTACAGGGTTAACTCAGCCCACTCATAGCCACGATCCAGCTAATATATTCACCTCCCCTGGTTGTGATTGGCCTATCTGCAAAGCCACTCCCCCAGCCAATCATTACAAAACACCAGGGAAGTGACTGTCTCTATACTCTCTCCTACCTTGACAAAGCGCAAGCGCGCGAAACGATCGTCGGTTTTAATGACGTCATACCTGTGACGTCATCAGAGAGTGCGGAGCGGAGAGTAACGTGGGAGCTGCCTTCTGCCTAAGATACCAGGTCGTATATCACTGAGCTAAGAATGCAGCAGTGAATAGCAGACTTCCACACTGTATTGCAGAGCTGGTTTGCTGCCCGACTGACAAACACTGTTGATGGTTTGTCTCCGCTTTGGGAGCTTGTATGTCGGGACTCCATATGGGGGGAATCTGAGACAATAGATTGGGTACTTCTAAGGGAGATCCACTATACATTCCCTGACTAAGGAGGCAGAACACATGTCCTAACTACTGGTGCAGTACAGCACAATTTCAATTGAGATAGGACACAAGTGCTAGCAGTTTACACACACAGGCTAATGTGCTTGAGGTTTGCTATGCTATGCCTACACTGCTTGTAGCATGCCAGAGTGTGTGCACGATAGGAGGGTTTATGCAGTAGTCTGACATGATATATCAATAAGCATTTGCGTCTGTTAGGTGTGTGCTGACTATACAAGGTCAGATTGCCCACTCCACTCTCTGCACCCACCCCCTGTTTCTTTTAACAAATGTATTTGTCTTTGCATAATTGTCTATTAAATGATTTTATTGTATATCACTAAATGGTGTATGGGTTTTTACCCAGGGATTGAATCTCTCCCAACCATTTATTAGTATAGCTAGTAAAGCTTGGCCCCCTGCAGATGCACTTACCAGAACTCCCTCCTTCTGTCTCTGTACGTTCTCCCTACCTACCAATTAGACTGTAAGCTCCTCGGAGCAGGGACTCCTCTTCCTTAATGTCTAAAGCACTTATTCCCATGATCTGTTATTTATATTATCTGTTATTTATTGGATTACCACATGTATTACTGCTGTGAAGCGCTATGTACATTAATGGCGCTATATAAATAAAGACATACAATACAATACAATATAGGTGAGTGCAATTAGGAATTCTTTGGGTTTTTTTTCTCCTTTAAACCTCCCCTTCCTCCATATATGTGTCTTTTTCCCGTATGCACCTCCTATCTATTTGTATATATTTTATGTACAATTGGTGAGCGGCAATACTCTCTGTCTCAGAAGATAATATTAGAGACTGGAAAATAACTTAAACTTATGCTTGCTAATGCAAGAAGCCTGACTGATAAAATGGGGTAGCTTGAATTAATAGCAATAATGGAGCAGTATGATATCCTGCCTTTTGCCTCTAAACTCCTTGAACATCTTGTATTCTCTCGCTTGCTCTTTTTTCTCAACAGCTATTTTCTCCTAGACCCTCTACAATCTGGCGTCCGAACTGCTCACTCCACTGAAACAGCCCGCACTAAAATAACTAATGGCTTCCAGGCTGCCAAAGACAGAGGTCATTACACTCTGCTCATACTACTTGACCTCTCTTCAGCATTTGATACTGTGGACCACCCTCTTCTCCTTCACGTTCTCCATACTCTTGGCATTCGTAACAAAGCTCTATCCTGGGTCTCTTCTCACCTCTCCCATTGTACTATCAGGGTCTCTTTTGCCAACACATCCTCCTCTATCAACCTCTCTGTGGGGGTACCCATGGGCTCTGTCCTGGGACCTCTCCTCTTTTCTCTGTACACACTCTCTCTAGGTGACCTAATCACATCTCTTGGGTTCCAATATCGCCTCTATGCTGACGACACACAAATGTACTTTTCGACCCCTGACCTTACACCTTGTAAGGAATCGGGGAGAGCGTCTTCCGCCGCGCACTCCCTTCTTACCTGCTGCCTCGCACAACCCTGCTGTTTACACAGCGAGCACTCAAGGAGGAACCTTGTGAATGTTGTGGAGTCTGGCTCCGACCCCTGGTTATGGTGCGCATCAGCCTCACGCGGCACGCACAAGTGACAGGTGTGCACCGCTCCCCAGCTTTGCGTCAAAACTCATCACGCTCACCTGTCTCCTGCACCGCTCCACCTATCCCTGCATCTGCTGAGGCCACACCGCTACTCCTCCTCTCTTTTCTATTGGTCCTGTTCTCCTATATATGCTCAGCTGTGCCACTTGCACTTTGGCTGAACATAGTTCCAGTTGCGTTGTTCTCCCACTTCCTAGTTCCTAGACTTGCCTTGCCTTGTCACCCGTTGCCTTGCTTTTTCAGATTGATCTCTTGTGTACCGACCCGGCTTTTCCAGGATGTTCCTTTATCACCTCCGACCAACAATCAGTCTGTCTTGTCTTGTACTCTGGGGACCGGACATCTGGCTTGTGCCCTTCTGACATCCCTGTTCTGGACTCTCCTGTTTTTCCACAGCTCTGGACTTCCAAATATTTCTGTGATTCTTTCTGGGTGTCAAGAATTGCAGTACCACCGTTCTCATGTGTAAAGATGGTACTCGCCAATGAACTGCTGGATTACGGCCAACTTCCCGTCTAAGACAGTTCAGAAACAATTCTAAGTTCCCCAAATCTATTATGGATCGCTCGGAGTTCGATCCTGAAGAGGGGGGTACTGTAAGGAATCCGCTCCTTGGTTTTGCTGAAACCTTTTCCTTACAGAGTCTTGCAGCTTCTAGACAACTCCCCCCTTGTTTCTGCAATTAGCATCACCTGCTTCTGCAATTAGACTGCAGCCTGCTTCTTGCTCCCTCCTATGCAGCTTTGCCTCATTGGCTGCCTGTTCTATTTAACTCCTGCCCCGCCCACCAGGAAGTTTCTGAACATAGACTTTCCCTAATAACTGTTCTTGCCACAGCATCTGTGTTTGGCCTGCTTGGACTTCTTGTCATAGTTCGCAGTTTCTGGCAGACTACGCTGCGCTATAGTGGTTACACTGAAGCCCTCAGTGTTTCTTGTCCTGTCTGCAGTTCCAGTTCCCTGTGACCTTCCAGTGGCCTCACCAATTCTCAGCTGTATCCAGCTAGGGGTTGCTGTTCTGTGCTGTTGCACTGTATCCTCAGTTACTGTTACCTATCTGCATATCCCTCCTGCAGAGGCCTGCATCGGTGTTCCTGTTACCTGCTGCATATTCTCCGTGAAGAGGCCTGCATCGTTGTTCCCATTACCTGTTGCAATCTCCTGCTTCCAGTGGCCTCCACTACTCACAGCTGTACCCGGCTAGGGAGTGCTATTTTGTGCTGAAGCACTGGATCCCCTGTTCCTTGCTACGTTGAAGCACCTTCGCTCAAGCGTCCTGTTGCCGAACGCCAGCATGGATATTGTTTACCCAGCCTTCTCTAATCCTGACCCCGGCTTGTCCATGGATTATCCTGCCTTCTCCTGTCCTGACCCGGCTATGTTTGACCACGGAATTCGCAACCCGGATCCGGTTTCGTGGTCTAAGGTCAGTGAATATCTATCCCCACCTCAGCCCCTAGGTCTGGTCCAGGTTTGTGATGAGCACGTACGTAACAGTACCACCTTCAGACCAACGGTCAGACCAAGAGGACATATCAAACCCTGGAACAGTACTTATGATGCTTCATCTCCGATGCCCAAGATAACTGGTGGATCTTCTTCCATGGGCAGAATTCTCCCACAATTCTCTAAGGAACGAATCAACACAAGAATCCCCATTCTTTATTAACTACGGATTTCATCCTGCATGGCTACCCATCACTTCTTCTTCCTAGGTCCCAGCGACTGACAACTGAATAAATTCTCTGCAAGAATCTTGGAGGAAAATTCATAGCACTCTTGGGGAGGCGATTCGCAGACAAAAGTCCCAGGCGGATAGGTACCGTCACAAGGTACCCAAGTTCAAACCAGGAGACAGAGTGTGGCTTTCTTCAAAGAATATCAGACTCAAGACACCTACTTTCAAATTGGCCCCAAGATTTTTGGGCCCATACTCTATCGTGGAGAATATCAATCTGGTTACGTACCGTCTCCAGCTCCATTCATCCATGAGGATTCCATCGGTGTTCCATTTATCTCTCTTAAAGCCTGTCTTCCAAAGTTCTCAGTTTCCAGGCCTCTTCTATTCCTGCTCCAGTGATCATACAAGGACAACAAGAATACGAGGTACAGTCCATTATTGATTCAAGAATTTCAAGAGGAGCGGTACAATATTTGGTTCATTGGAAGGGGTTCGGACAAGAAGAACGTTCCTGGATACCCCGGGTTCATGTGAAGTATCCCCTCAAGCCATATTGGAGTCGTCCAGAGGCCGCTCCTCAAGGGGGTTACTGTAAGGAATCGGGGAGCGCGTCATCTGTGGCGCACCCCTCCTTATCTGCTGCCTCGTGCAACCCTACTGTTTACACAGCGCACGCTCATGGAGGAACATTGTGGACGTCGTGGAATCTGGCTCCAACCCCCGGTTATGGCATGCATCGGCGTCACACGGCACACACGTGACACGTGTGCACTGCTCCCCAGCTGCGCGTCAACACTCATCACACTCACCTGTCTCCTGCACCGCTCCACCTATCCCTACCTCCGCTGAGGCCGCACCTCTACTCCTCCCCTCTTTCCCATTGGTCCTGGTCTCCTATATACTGTATGCTCAGCTGTGCCACTTGCACTTTGGCTGAGTATGAGTTCTCCCACTTTCTTGTTCCTAGCCTTGCCTTGTCTCCCGTTGTCTTGCTTTTTCAGATTGATCTCCTGTGTACTGACCCGGCTTGACCCTTGGACTCCGCACCTCTGGCTTACGGACCCCGACTTACCTCTGACCTTCCGCATCTCTCCAATCCTGACCATGGCATATGGACTTCTACGATCCTACTTGCTTTAACCCCTGACCATGGCTATCGAACTCTGACTATTCTACTTGCTCCTAACTCTGACCTCGGCAAGAATAAAGACTAATCTAACCTCTCCAATCCTGACCTGGCTATCTTGACCATACACTCTTCAGACATGTCCCCATGGCTGTGGGTTGCTTAATACCCATTCCCACCTCAGTCCCGGGGTCCCGTCTTGTTTGTGATGAGCACAGCGTTACCCACCTGCTGCACAGACCAAACTTTGTGAATGTCTCTCTGCGATATCATCCTGGATGGCCCTCCGCCGACTTAAATTTAACATGGCAAAAACAGTGTTCCTCATACTTCCTCCCAAAACTGGCCGCACTACCTCCTTCCACATTACTGTTGGAAGTTCAGTCATACACCCAGTAGCGCAAGCACGATGCCTAGGGGTCACACTCGACTCCGCTCTCACTTTCTCCTTTCACAGTCAAAACGTATCTAAAACCTGTCACTTTTTCCGCCGCAATATCACAAAAATACGCCCTTTCCTCTGTTGCTCGACTGCTAAAACTCTTACGCAGGCCCTCATTCTCTCCTGTCTCGATTACTGTAACCTCCTGCTGCCCGTCCTTCCTGCCTCTCACCTGTCTCCCATACAATCTAATAATAGGAAAGTGCTAGGGTGCTCCAATGTGACTTACAATATTATATAGTGTGTTAAATTAACCAAACGCACGTAATAAGGCCACAAATTAAAATCAATAGTGGCCCAATAATGAATGCTGCATCTCAACCTTAAGATGCTCGTCCCACGATCCTTGAGTAGAGTATGGAAAGGAATAGGGGAGCGCAAATGTGATATAAAAACAAAGATATAACACTTATTAGTATAGACTGGAAGATATCCAAATATCCAAATGATGAAATTAAAATAGAATTTATTGCTTAAAAAATGATTGCTACAATGAACTCACATTAAAAGAAACGTCAGTGGTAAGGTTTCTGAACCTGACGAAGTATCGCGAGATACAAAATGCGTTGTTCGGGCAACATTCACTCTTTTGACTCCTGCTGGCCACCGAAGGGCTCCGTCAACACTACTCTCCAGTTCTACACACCGGACGTGGTAGGTGGAGGAGTTTCTAGTGAGACGCAGCCCGGAGAAGACAGGAGCACTGATGTTTCTTTTAAAGTGAGTTCATTGTCGAGACCACGACTATTCTAAAGCTTGCCTTAAACTAGCCCGGTTACATTCTGGGTATGTGCTGGGCTTGTTTAAGGCAAGTTTAAGGCATTGGTGCATTGACTAATGACCCATAGGATTAACACAGCAGTTTGAATGGGAATGCCAGGGACCCCCGCTGTTAATCTGATGGGCCATTAATCAATGCAGAAATGCTGGGGCTAGTTTAAGGCAAGTTTAAGGCATGTATTCAGTATGTACCTGGGTGTACCTGGGTCTTTTTGGCTATTGCCACTGGTTTGTGTTAGAATAGTTGCAGTCTCTGCTCTCATTTTTTAAGTAATAAATTCTGTGTTTTTACTACATCAGTTGGATATCTTCATTCATATTGGCACCTGTAGTACCACGAGGGTCCTTCAGAGAGGGACGTGATGGTCAGATCCTGTGCTAAAGATACCTTTTTAAGAACAGACTTACACATGGCTGTGTGAGTTTATACCATATATATTTATATCTGATATTACAGTGTTGGTGTACGGTCCACTGGGGCATGTTGGTGTATTGTTTTCACCTTTGCACATCCCAACACTAGTGCTTGCAGATTGCATGTTTTACCAGAGCTATCTAGCTGTTTTGGGTTGATACAAGTCTATACTAATAAGTGTTGTATCTTTGTTTTTATATCACATTTGCTCTCCCCTATTCCTTTCCATCCCCTACAATCTATCCTAAACGCTGCTGCCAAAATAACTCTACCCTTTCCTAAATCTGTCTCAGCGCCTCCCTTGCTGAAATCCCTCTCCTGGCTTCCTATCAAATCCCATATCACACATTCAATTCTCCTCCTCACTTTTAAAGCTTTACACTCTTCCGTACCTTCATACATATCAGCCCTAATTTCTCGCTATGCACCATCCTGACTCTTGCTTTCCGCTCAAGGATGTCTTTTCTCTACCTGCCTTAAACCTTTCTCACTGACTGTCCCAGACATCTGGAATGCCATTCCCCTCAATACCTGACTAGCACCCTCTCTATCCACCTTTAAGACCCACTTTAAGACACACTTGCTTAAAGAAGCATATGAATAGCACTGTGGATATTCTGAACACGATACATAAAGCTTGGCCCCCTGCAGACGCACTTACCAGAACTCTCTCCTACTGTCTCTGTACGTTCTACCTACCTAACACTTAGACTGTAAGCTCCTCGGGGCAGGGACTCTTCCTTAATGTTACTTTTATGTCTGAAGCACTTATTCCCATGACCTGTTATTTATATTATCTGTTAATTATTTGATTACGAAATAGAGGGATGGGGGGAGGAGAAGGGGTGAACTTCTCATGGTCATGGACTTCTTCACAAGTCTACAAAGTTACCTGGACTCGAATATGATCCCCAGAGGACTTAGATTGAAATTAAGTCCTGCTTATCACATTACTTCTCAGGATTTTATTAAAGAGTGGGAAGATACTTTGTCCAGATGCTCTAATGAGCTTATGAATCTCCTCATTGACCATGAGAAGTCAAGGTTAGATGTGACCAATAAAGACCTTGATGTCAACCTTAAGGACCTCAGTAAATATAATCAACTACAGGAATTTGAGGAGATGGAGAAAAAACTGGAAACTAATATGATCAAGTTTAGACAAGAGTTGAAGGATAGAAAACACACTAAATATTTACGTGACACCAATGATTACGAGCAGGGTACAGTCTACAGATACCCTATTAGGTCTAGAAGAAGAGGCACTTATTCTGATTATTCTTCATCAGAGACAGATGCCTCTGATAATGAACAAAAGGGCACCAGATCTAAGGGTTCTAACAAAGGTAGAGGTAGAAAGGCCACTAAAGATACCCAGGTGGGTTTTTTAGCGCAGGCCCTCCAAAACACAAAGCCAGGAGAGGAAAAAAGGTATTTAAGAACAAAGAAAAATCCCAATGCACCCACCCAATGACTAACAACTGTATAGACAATGATGCCCTGCATGTTTTCAATCTGTCCAATCATTCCTTTAGTGACAGTCAACTCAATCTGTTAAGGAAGGGACTATCCTTTTCACCCACTTCGGACTTCAATCTATTCGAGTGGGTGAAGGATCTGAAACTCTTTGGCAGAAGGCTATTGCTACATAAATTCCATTCCAAGCGCATTGCCAATAACCCAAATGCACTCACAGATGGAATGACTGTACAGGAAAGACAAGATGTTGAGGATCTCTGTCAGTTGTTTGACCAAAACACTGTACCTGATAGTGACATAACTGGTCCTTTAACTCACCTTAAGACCAAGAGCCACTTTACACCACCCATTACCATCTGTCCGGCTGTTGAATTATTTGTTGGCTGTGTCACTAGGGACCTTGAAGCCGAACCAAAACACTATAAGTCTGATAATAACCTCACATTTGAGGAAAGAACTGGCCTAAGAGATCTTATGTCTAACAAGGCCTACACCATCAAACCATCTGACAAAGGTGGTAACATTGTTATATTAGATACTGAAGCCTATGTTAAGGAGAACATGAGACTTCTCAATGACAAAGATTGCTATGAGATCCTGGAACGTAGTCCCACATCCGAATATAAATTAGAACTGCTGAACATCTTACAGGATGCCCTTGACGCAGACATGATAAGCCGAAGTGAGTTTGATTTTATGTACCGCAAGTCACCTACTGTGGCGACGTTTTATACCCTACCTAAGGTACATAAACGCCTACAGTCCCCTCCTGGTCGCCCAATTGTCTCGGGCAACAATTGTCTGTCCGAAGGCAGTAGCATATATCTGGATAAGGTCCTGAGGGATTTTGTCATCAGTCTCCCATCGTATGTTCAGGATACGAAAGACACACTAAAGAGACTGGATGGCATCCATGTTACTTCTCAGACCATCCTTGTGAGTTTAGATGTTGAATCGTTATATACTTCCATCATCCACAAGAATGGTCTTACTGCTGTCAGACATTTTCTAACAACTAGGGACCGTAGGTTCAATAGACACAACTCATTTGTGTTAGACCTACTGAACTACGTCTTAACACACAATTACTTTGTTTTCGATGGGCTGTATTACCACCAGACCCAAGGTACGGCAATGGGCACAGCTTGTGCACCAACGTATGCCAATCTGTACCTGGGCTGGTGGGAGCGTACCCACGTTTTTAATGAGGAACTCTGTATGTACACTGACCACATTTCTATGTGGATCAGGTACATAGATGATATCCTGCTACTCTGGGAAGGAACCAGTCAACTGTTGCACGAATTTGTTGAGAAGCTGAATACAAACAAGCTTAACCTGAGGCTTACCACCGTGCTGAGTACCACCTCAATAACATTCTTAGATTTGAACATCTATGTTGATCATGAGTGCAACATACAAACTAAGGTGTTTAGGAAAAGCACAGCAACCAACAGCTTGTTACTGGCACAGAGCCAGCATCCCAGGAGTTTGGTAGCGGGCATTCCAATAGGGCAGTACCTCCGTCTCCGGCGTAACTGCTCTACGATCGAAAAATTTACCACTCAATCTAAAGAACTTCGATCCAGGTTCCTCAACCGTGGTTACAGCATCAAAACATTGAATAAGGCTTACCATCGGGCACTACACAGTGATAGGGCCTCACTCCTGTCCAGCAATAAGGAGAAGGCACAGGACAAAACAATCAGAGTCATTGGCACCTTTAATAAAAGATGGTGGGCCATTAAACAGATCTTTGCTAGACATTGGCATCTTCTTCAGGCAGATGACGACCTGGCGAAAGTCATAGGCCCTAGACCCATTATTACCAGCAGGCGGTCTAGGAACCTACGGGATTCTCTAGTGAACAGCCACTTCCAGCGGGCAAGGACCACTACTTGGTTGAGTCCCGTGAAAGGCATGTACCGCTGCCAGGGATGTAAAGTGTGCAGATACATCAATGTTGGCAAAACATTCGCCAATCATGACAATACTTCACAATTCCGTGTGGATAGTTTTATTAATTGCCGCACTACCAACGTTATCTATCTTATCACATGCAATTGTGGTAAGAGATACGTTGGTAAGACGACCAGACAGCTACGCAGACGTGTTCTTGAACACATTAATTCCATCAAACACTCTGCTGAGACATCCGTGGCTAGACATGTCACACAATGTCATGACGGCGACATTAATGCCATCAAATTCATGGGCATTTATCAGTTGAAATGTCCCATGAGAGGTGGTAACACTGACCAATCCCTGCTTCGTATCGAAGCAGAATGGATTTACAAGCTAAAAACTAGGAGCCCCAACGGTCTTAATGAGGGGTTCACCTTTACGCCCTTCATTTAAGCAAGGGACTATTTGGTCGAACATATGTACCCTGCCATCTATTCACATTATGTATATACATTTTACTTGTCTCTCCGATATCCAGTTATGTCAATTTCATTGTCCACCACGACAATTTCCAGCCTCGGTATTGAAAAAATAAATAGATTATAGTATTATTATTATTATTTAGACTAGTGACTATAATACTTAAGTTCTAAACCCAGCAGTGGGTTTAGTATCTGTGTAATGTGTGTATATGTGTTATATATAACGAGCAGAGATAATAAATTATTGACACATATACAGTCATACTTTTTCAAATTGTTTAATTGATTTATCCAACACTGCATTGAAAGTTGACACATTGTGTTTTACACACATGGGGGACTGCAAATAATTTTATTTGCATTGTCAACCAACACAATATGTGAAATACAGGTTCTGTACACCCTTATCCTCAATCTACACTCAGTACCCTTTGTATGTGCCCAATCATAATTTACTCCATGTACATCCTTCTCCCCTGAGGAATCTTGAACTCCCATGTACTAGCATCATATTTGGGCAGTTTACGACATAATTTCTAAGTCCTTGAGCATGCGCAGTACAAATTACCAGGAATCGGAAAAATTTCTAAGTGTCCGCGCATGCGCAATACACAAAAATCGTTGCAATAAACTCTAAGTTTTCACGCATGCGCAGTTCGCGCTAGCGCTCCATGAGGAAAAATGTTTTTTTCCGGAATTATTTCTAAGTCCCAACGCATGCGCACCATGACGGAGAGTAGATCGTACATAATTCTAAGTTTTTGCGCATGCGCGGTGGCACGATAGAATGCGCAATGTAATGGCACAAATATAGAAACGTTCTCTATGTTCTCGCGCATGCACAATGGAGACGAAAAAGAATGGAAATATATCTAAGTCCCCGCGCATGCGCGATACGCACGGACTAGAATCAAAATACAGTCTAAGTCCCTGCAAATGTGCAGTAGACACTGGATATGGCGATCACGGTTTATGGCCTTTAAATCTCTACGAACAGCCGGTTTATGAGGTGAATATGCATAAATAAAGGTACAAACAATGGGACTTTCTTTGATAATTCATTTATTGGAGTTTGAGTACTTTGATGAGTCAGTCTGTGAGTGTGATCAGTGCGCATGTGCAAACAGCTGATAGCAATTGATTTTGTAATTAGGGTATTGAAGGGGTATAAAAGGGTTCAGACCTCTCTCCCCCAGTAAAATTTGTCCCTGAAGAAGCTCCTTTGCTGGAGGGAAACGCGCGTTGGACGCGCAATGTTGTCAGTCTCCTACTTGGAGCTGTTTTAATGTAGTGTCTGTAGTCTCCTGGTTCTAACTTTGCAGACCCTAGCAGCTAGTCGTTTATTTATTCAATTCCACTGTTTGTGTGCCTGCCTTCCTTGCACTCTATGAGAGGTGTTTTCCCAGTTATTTCTGTGCTATTCACCCCAGCACTGCTGTGTCTGGTGGATTCATGTTGCAGTGTTTGTATTTTCACTACACTGTATGTGCTAGCTTTACTGCCCAGGCACTTTGTACTTTAACACACTAAAGCCTCCTTGCAGTGTGCAGTGCTGGTCCATCTAGCAAGGAAGCTCAATTTGTTGGCCACTTACTTATGAACAACTATATATATTCTCACTACTGGGTCTCATCGTTGCTCCAGAGGGGTTAACACCCTGACTCCTAGCATCCCCTGTCTTTTGTATCCCTCTAATATCAAGTGGACATCTGGGATAGCACGATTCATTAATCAAAGACATGGATGCCATATATTTCTGATTTAATACATTTTTAATCCACATTACACATTACTTTGGTAATATATGTTTTAAGTAATTTATTAAAAGTTAATTTTTACACTAGTTTGGTGTGCATATAAGTGAATTCTTTTAGGGTACACACTCATTTTGTGTTTCCCTTCCCCCCTTTCTGATTCACTTTTCAGTTCACAGTTTGCACCCATCTTTTTGATTACCTCACTTAAATATTTGACTACATTATTCAATTGGTATGGTCTTGTGATCACTCCCTATCCCTCTGTTGTTTCTATATATAATGTTAGCCTGTATATGAACTGAGGGATTTTCTAAAGTCCGGGATTCTGGCCAGCCCAGATGGTGACCAAGTTTGGTGCCTCTCTGTTTGTGTAGAATCCGTACTTGAAAGCCTCAGGGATGCCAAGGTGTTAGAACAGGAGTACTGCAGTTATACTTGAGTACCCACGTCCTTGGCTAACACAAGGCGATCCAGCGACCATTTGCCAAACCCCAGACTCTGTGGAGCCTGGACAGTGGGTGGGCTCAGTATGCAAAGAGGAAGAGGTGCCAGGTTGGCGCATACCCCATTGGCAGACTGAGAAAAGGTGCTCTCCCGGCTTTACAACCCGGCAAATTGTTGATTGGCTGGCTGGGGAATTCCCACGCTCTGATAGGCTGTAGAGGTTTGTGAATTGAAGTCAGAAACCCATAAGAATCCTTGCAGCCAATCAGGATCGCAGATTACAAGCACCAAACCAACAGCTGCAAATTCAAAGATGCACAGAACTGAATAGACGTGAGAGGGCTTCAAGTATTTTCAAGTCAGAAAAGTTTCTAAGTCCAGCTTTTTAGAACGTAGCGGTAGCGGTCGTGGTCGGCATTGCATGCCGAAATCAGTTAGAGGACTTTTGCGAGTAACTGCCGGTCATTGGAAAGTGCTCTAAAAAGGTAATCTGAAGGAATTTCGGTCCGGAAATGGATTTATTCGTTAGCCCCATTCCCAGTTAGTGTGTTGAACTTGTATTTTGTAGCATTGTGTGTTTGCCTGCTATAAGAAATAAATTATCATTTAATTTAGCATCTTGTTTTGCTCAATCAATGATCCCGGTTATAAAAAGGTGTTAAGAAACCTGGTCTCCCGTGACAATGTTATTTGTATTATTGTCACGTGTATTACTACTGTGAAGCTCTATGTACATTAATGGCGCTATATAAATAAAGACATACATACATATATATCATAGGCATTACTGAAACATGGTGGAATGAAACTCATGACTGGGTAGTTCATGTAGATGGTTATTCCATTTTTCGGAAGGATCGAGCAAATAGAAGAGGAGGTGGAGTATGTAAATATGTTATGTTATGGGAGAAGGATTTGCTCAGTGAGTAAAGACTGGCACTGAGTTTGAAGCAGAGGAACCTGGTTCCATTCCCAGTGTCAGCTCCTTGTGTCCTGGGGCAACTCACTTTATCTCCCTGTACCTCAGGCTGCAAAAACATTGATAATGAGCTCTACGGCAGGGTCTGTGTTTGCTAATTGTCTTTGTAAAGTGCTACGTAAAACTAGCAGCGGTATATAAGAACAAATTTTTATTATTTTTAATTAAACCGGATCTAAAACCTATCATAAGGGAATATGTTTATGAAGGGAATGATGCAGATGTTGAGACCTCGTGGATAGAATTTAACAGTGGGGTTAAAGTTCAAAGAAAATGTTTGTAGGGATAAGCTACATACAGTATGTGAGATTGAGGAAGCCATAATACTTTTGCAAGTGGAGAAGGCATTAAACTAGTTCATATGTGCATAATGGGTGATTTTAATTTTCCAGACGTAGACTGGGGCAATGAGATTAGCATTGCAAAGAAAGGAAACAGGTTTTTAGGGGTGCTTAAAGACAATTACATGACTCAAATTATTGAGGAACCAACCAGGAGATGGGCAATACTGGATTTGATCATATCAAACAATGTAGAAGTAATAACAAATATCCAAGTCCCGGAACATTTGAGTAACAGTGATCAAAACATGGTCTCATTTGAAATAAAAAATCTAAAACCCTATTACTTGGTTTCAACAAAGACTTTAAACTTTAGAAAGGCAGATTTGAATGAACTGAGGACTAATCTACAAGTAATACACCAGGAAACTGTTTTTGCAGAGAAAAATGTGGAAGATAAATGGACAGTCTTTAAAACATTGTTAGAAAAGTACACTAATCAGTGTATACCCTTCGAAAATAAATATAAAAGAAACAAGACTAAACCAATGTGACTAAATAAACAGTTATGGGAGGAAATGGAAAAGAAGAGCATGCTTTTAGATTCTAAAAGTCAGAAGGGATGGAGGCATAATATCAGAATTATAAGGAATTTAACAAAAGTTGCAAAAGGGCAATCAAATTAGCAAAAATGGATAATGATAAAAGGGTTGCAATAGAAAGTGAACTAATCCTTGTTGGAGAACAAGAGAGGATGAGAAAAGGCCCCTATGTTAGCACTCCTAGTTGTGTAATGATGACATCATTAAAAATAATCTTTATTAAATAATGAAATGATAAAATAAAGTTGGACTGACTGACACAACAAACAAATAACACAACATCTAATATGATATAAATAAGGTTCCCCCAAACATAGGTATGAAGGGAGGAATCAGACCTTAATAGTGGTCAGTGTGATGTTACTACAGATAGGAAATCATCCCATCTGCAAGAGACCACTCACATGGCAATGGAAATTCTAATCATATACCAGTGTGTCTAGGGGTATACATGAAGAATCCTAATAGGATAATAAAAATGTAAAATACACCCTCTTGTGTCAAATAGTGATGACTGTTGTTAAACACCGAAGTCTGTCTTATGTGCAAATCCGGATCAGATCAATAGTAGATAGGTGGGACAAGGTATAGTTATTATATTGTGTAAAGGAAGGGGTTAAATACCCCAGAGAGAATATGCTTGAATCAGGATCAGAAGTGTACACTATGTTAGCAGCCCCGGTTAGAGCATAGGATATATCAAAGCTCAAGGTAAACACACAAGGGTCACTCACTGGATAAGGACGTGACTGGTGTGTATACTGACATTGTGTATAAACCACTGGTCGTTGGTCTAGACCTGTTTACTCTTAATAGGACTACTGAGAGTATCCTAGATATAACATATGCATGTAGTTGGTCTTGAGTGGCTCTGCTTAACCATATTTGTAGGCTCTTTGCCTAGGCAGAGTGACTTTAGACTTAATGGTACTGCTGCGGCCGCCTTTATCCTAGTGCAGCCGTAGCGGCGCAACTCTGATAATCGCGGGCAGATGCAGTATGGTTTTTTTTTTCCGGAATATGTTGCGGTATTTTAGCGCTCGTAATATTAGCATTTTATTAGCGCTGTCTGCAATACTGCAATACTGTCTAAAAACTCAGGGGGTCGTTCGCAAGCTGTTGTCTTCATAGTCTAATACTTTAGCAGTGCAACCTACGTCAGTACACAGTCTGCGTGTGCGGGCGCAGTAATTGTAAATTTGCATATTTATACATGCATGTGCAGTGCTGTATGTCTCATTTGAACATTGTTGAAATGCATAGGCGTGTACTGTAACAGTATCACATTTCGGCATACACTGGCGACACACTTTATTCGAGCTTGGCTAGTCCCACGAATTCGGGTATACCCGGGTGTATTGAGGTTTGTGACTGTTTTCTGCCCGAGTGCATTGAGTTATTTTCCAGGCAGGGATTGAAGCATTTTATTCCCGCTGGCTGCAATACTGCACAGTATATATATATATACTGCATTACAATTCATGAATTTATGCCATCTGGTAGACACGTGAAGCATTGCAGCCTATTAAATCCTAATCATTATCATTTAACAGATCAGCCGCCCATCAGCCAGGCATGAACCCAGGCTGGGAAGGCAAATGCAACGGGGCTTGTCAGAGGTGAGGAGTGGCGCATTCCAGGTATCTGCCAGGTACATACCGGGTATTTGCTCGAATAAAGTGTGTCGGTGCAGTATACAGGGCTCTCCCCTTGCTCGCCCCCGCACACACACAGGCTAATTTACTGCACTGCAGTAATTCAACTTCTTATCTTATTTACAGTACAGTACACCTCTCCCACACCATTCCTTTGAATATGTGTCCTTCAGGTTTCAATCACATTCCTGCTTGATAGCTGACGATTACTGCGCATGCGTCTTTAACTTCACCACTGCTTGCTTGCGAAGTTCAAGAGTGAGTGACCAAAAAAAAAAAAAATGTTCTCGTCATTTTTTATTTTCTCAACAAGCTTGCCTAAACCATCTTGATATTACGATATTCAATCTGTGCTGTAGCTTTGGACTGCGACACTGTGCGTTTGACTGCACATGGTTGATTTGTGTGCTTTTTCTGTATTTGGGGTGTGGGGATCAAATTATTATGGTGACCTGTCTGTTGAAAATATGTCATGTCTTTGAACTACAGTGCAGCTAATCCTTCATGCGGCTGTACCCTGTACCCCCCTCCCCCACGCACACACACAAGGCTTGCTCAAGGATTTGAACCTCTTATCAACACCTCTCCAAAACCATTCCGTTTCTAAAGCTTGTCATTGTGCTTTTAATCGTCCCTAGCTGAGCATCACCTCTCTGTGCCTGCGTGTAATCCTCTTTGGGATGGGAGCTACATAGCTGATGATTACTGCGCATGCGTCTTTAACTTCACCACTGCTTGCTTGCGAAGTTCAAGAGTGAGTGACCAAAAAAAAAATATTATTTTTTTTCTCGTCATTTTTTATTTTTATTTTCTCCACAAGCTTGCCTAAACCATCTTGATATCACAATATTCAATCTGTGCTGTAGCTTTGGACTGCGACACTGTGCGTTTGACTGCACATGGTTGATGTGTGTGCTTTTTCTGTATTTGGGGTGTGGGGATCACATTATTATGATAACCTGTCTGTTGAAAATATGTCATGTCTTTGAACTACAGTACAGCTAATCCTTCATGCGGCTGTACCCTGTACCCCCCTCCCCCACGCACACACACAAGGCTCGCTCAAGGATTTGAACCTCTTATCGACACCTCTCCAGAAAAATTCAGTTTCTAAAGCTTGTCTTTTTGCTTTTAATCGTCCCTAGCTGATCATCACCTCTCTGCGCCTGCATGTAATCCTGAAAACCATTCATTAATTTTCCTATTGTTGGCTTTGAGTCACCTCTCTGTAATCCTCTTTGGGAAAGGAGCTAGCTGATGATTACTGCGCATGACTCACCCATTGACTCACCCATCCACCCCCCCAACCCTTTGAGGCTTTGTTTACGGTAACACTTGTGATAATCCCTTCTCGAATTTGATATGTAAATCTGATTTGCACAGCTCTGTGAAATTGAGAGTTAAAAAACCCAAAATCTAATTCATGTTTTTCCTGCAGTAAGTTACCACTTTTTGTCATTCTTTCTATTTCTTTGGTGAATGGGGAGGGGGGGGGGGGGTCAATGATTATGATTAGCATGAATGTAAAGAAATATTTATTTTATTTTATCAGGAACAAAAAATACAAATATACAAATAATCATGAATAATACAAAATGTAGTCTTTATTCAGTTCTTCTGTCAAATTAAAATTGAGGGCCGGTGGATAATCATGAATAATGCACATTGATAATAATATTAACTAATAATAATTAAATAATTAATAATAATTTAATAAATAATTAAAAATTAATTAATAAAAATAATAATTTTTTCCGTCTTTATCTTCTTCCTCATTCTGTGTACAGTAGTTCATTGAGAGAGGGGAGGTTTGGTGTAAATCATGACTGCAGTTTAGATACACTTAACTGTACAAACAGTTCCCAAACTTTACACATGATACCCCCCCTCTCCCCCAGTCCACCTTTTTTTCTGTAAAGACAAGAAAACAGAAAATTAGTGCAGTTATGTGCATACTGTATTATGGCATTGTGTGCTGTATAGTACTATCAAACTAGTCTATACTGGAACTATTGTATACTGTAACTTCTGTTAAATACTTTGCAACCAGATGGCTAGTGCAGCTCTCTCAGGAAAGAAAAAAATTGTGCAGTTAGGTGCATATTATGGCATTGTGTACTGTATAGCTACTCCATATTGGACTACAGTATGCAGTTAGTACTGTCAAACAAGTCTATACTGGAACTACTGTATACTGTGACTACTTTTAAATACTATGTAACCAGATGGCTAGTGCTGTTCTCTCAGGAAAGAAAAAATCTGTGCCATACTTACCTGTATCATACAGTACTGTACTTGGTGTGCCTGTACTTACCATACTACAGTAGAGTACTATACCATACTACCTTCCTGATGCTTGCACATTACACGTAATCACAATGGGAAACACAGTCGCAATGTAGTCAATATATTTATTGCATCGTTCCACGGTGAGCACATCGTTCCAAAAACTCATTATGCCTTGCGCCAACTCATCCTTTTTGGAGAGTTTCACGATTTTTCGGACATGATCCTTCAGCTGATGCCAGACTATTTCGATAGGATTGAAGTCTGGCGATCTGTCATTGGAGGGAGAAAAAAAGGACAATTAGTTAAAAAGATACAGTACACCGTAAAAACAGTGAGAAAAAATGAGACACGATTACCGCACTTACTCCGCTGGCGTCTTCACCCAGATGATACCGCGCTCAAGAATATGCGCTGTTGACTCGGTGTGCTTCGGATCGTTGTCCTGGTAGAAACGGTGACTATCTGGGAACTCACGTGTGATGTATTCCACAATCTCAGGCACAATTTGCTCTTGGAAAAAAGCTTTGTTCATGATTCCTATAACAAGAAAAGAAAAGTGCTCAAAAAACTGCACACTAGAACAGTACAGTGCATAAAGCAAAAGCGTGTGACTTATTTTACCTTCAAAGATGACGATGCATCCTGGTCCACGCCTAGAGATGGCACCCCACACATGCATCTTCACTGGGTGGTTTGGACGCGGCTTCATAGATATGCGACCTTTTTTGTGGAATGCAAAGGTGGCAAATCTCTCCAGCGATACAGTAGACTCGTCAGTGAAGATGCAATCCTGGAAAGTTTCTCCACTGTCGATCCATGCCTGGGCCTGGACCACTCTCTTGATCTTGTTAACATCCCTTATCATAGGGCACGCTCTGTAATGACAAGGAATACTTTTATAGGTACAGTACAGTTTCTTAAACAACACTATAACCTCCTGTACTGTCCAGTACTAACCTCACACGTCCATATTTCCATCCAATTCTGTGTCTCATCTTTTTTATGCTGGTCTCGGATACAGTGAGATTGTGATTTTGCTGCAGAGTGTTTTTGACCCTTAAGGCACTCTTCTCATCATTCTCTTCACTTATTTTGTCGACCAGAAGAGTTGTCTCCCTACAGTGTACAGAAAAACAACAATCCGGTAAGTTACAGTGCAGTAGGCCATAAGTACAGCACATCATTTACAGTAAAAATAGTATAAAATTAGATAGATCTATACTATATAGTCCTATTAATATGCAGCAATATAAACAATAATAGATATACTGTATTATATACTGTAGTTATATAAATATACCGAAATAACTATAAAATTAGATAGATCTATACTATATAGTTCTATTAATATGCAGCAATATAAACAATAATAGATATACTGTATTATATACTATAGTTATATAAATATACCGAAATAACTATAAAATTAGATAGATCTATACTACTGCACCGACACACTTTATTCGAGCAAATACCCGGTATGTACCTGGCAGATACCTGGAATGCGCCGCTCCTCACCTCTGACAAGCCCCATTGTGTTTGCCTTCCCAGCCTGGGTTCATGCCTGGCTGACGGGCGGCTGATCTGTTAAATGATAATGATTAGGATTTAATAGGCTGCAATGCTTCGCGTGTCTACCAGATGGCATAAATTCATGAATTGTAATGCAGTATATATATATATACTGTGCAGTATTGCAGCCAGCGGGAATAAAATGCTTCAATCCCTTGCTGGAAAATACCTCAATGCACTCGGGCAGAAAACAGTCACATACCTCAATACACCCGGGTATACCCGAATTCGTGGGACTAGCCAAGCTCGAATAAAGTGTGTCGCCAGTGTATATAGTTCTATTAATATGCAGCAATATAAACAATAATAGATATACTGTATTATATACTGTAGTTATATAAATATACCGAAATAACTATAAAATTAGATAGATCTATACTATATAGTCCTATTAAAATGCAGCAATATAAACAATAATAGATATACTGTATTATATGCTGTAGTTATATAAATATACCGAAATAACTATAAAATTAGATAGATCTATACTATATAGTTCTATTAATATGAAGCAATATAAATAATAATAGATATACTGTATTATATAGTTATATAAATAAACTTACGCGTTAGTTACCGTTGGTGTCCACGTGCGTTGTTTGGTTTTTCCGTGTGCATGATAGCAGACGGTGGTTGATGGCACAACGAGGCCAGAAGCAGCTAACCAGCGTTGGATATCTGCAATTCGTTGTTCGCTCATGTACATCTCCTTAATTCTCATGCTGAGATCCTTTGAAATCTTTTTAACAGGCATTGCTGCGAGTAGAAAGAAATATAAGCACAAGAATGTATATTCGATGTTTAGTCTGTGTATTCAATGTGCAGTGAATCCACAAAATGGATGGTGTATTTATACGTTAATGACTCACATTAGAGTATGCCCACTTTTAACACCTGTACCTCGTCGCCATGCATAAAAGGTTACACACTTTGCATACAGTAGCCCACCACTCGATGATCTGTATCTGAACTTGCCCTTGCCCAGATACTGCATTGTGCCATCTGCTTCCATGGATCAACCCCGATTCTACGGACACAAGAAGCCACTTGCCTCTGCCGTGCCTATCACACAGAAAAAGCGAAAGGCGGCAGCCGTTTCCAAACCAAGGCCAAAGCGACAGGCTAAGGCTAATAAAGAAAACTTTCTGCTGACCCCAAAGGCTAAGGGTTTTAATACACGTAAGCCTTATTATGTCAAGAAGAAATTTGGTGATGTACACTCAAGGCAAAACAAATGGCAGCCAACCCATCGAACCCGCAGGCCACTTCCTCGATTACGCTTCGACGACTCCGCCGCTGCTCTCCCGGAAATCCACAGCCCATCTTCTCCACTACTCTTGGACGACACTGCCGCTGGTCTCCCTGAAATCCACGGGTCACTTTCTCCATTACGCTTAGACGACTCTGCTGCTTCTCGCCCAGAAATCCACAGGTCACTTTCTCCATCCCTCTTCGACGATGCTGCCGCTTCTCTCCAGGGAACCCCCGTCTCATACTCCATAGCACCCATCCACCCAGATGTCCACAGCACAATTTGAACAAGAACCAGCTCGTTAGACCGCATGCTGAATGGGTTAAGTGTGGATATCCCTGGGAACTCTACTGTGCTGGTAAAGATAGATCTGCTTTTAGAGACCATGCTAAATATGGATCAATGGATGGAGAAGATGAATCAACGGATGGAGAAGATGGATCGACGGATGGAGAAGATAGAGACTGACATAGCGGGGATACATAATTTGCTCGGTGTTCATGCCCCTGTATCTCTGACGCCGGAGCAGGAGGGTGGCATGGATGTGATGAATGGGACTTTCGACCACCTTCCAACACCAAGCGCACCCCCTCCACCAGAAGAATTTGTGTACATGTATGCCGTTGAGGAGGAGGATAACATGACAACCCCGTCAAGACCACACCAGGAGACAACACAGCGACCAAGACAGAAGAAAGCTTACTCCCAGACAACCTACCCTCGCCCGCCGCCACAAGCACACCCACTCCCAGAAGCACACCTGCTCCCAGAACCCAACCTACATACTACGCTTGCATCGATACGGTGCCCGACATCATCCTGCGCGAGCTGCCACTGGCACTCAGGGAGAAGTATAGGGTGATGAGTGCTGGTTTACCCCAGAAGTATGGCATGTTAATTTTTAAGCACCACGTGTCCTACTTGGTGTACTGCGGGTGGGCCAAAAATGTCAACTACGAAGGAAATCGCGAAAAAAGGGTGCTTCCTGAAAATTTAAGAAGGACTATGGTGGAGGAATTGCGGCGCTATTTTTCAATTTCAGATCCTTTAATGAAAATCGTTCGAGACTCCATTAATGGCATTTTGCACCATACAAGGCATCGGCCCTGGAAGGACAATCTGGTGGGGATCGAATTTGCGTCACTTTCAACTGTTGTTTATTTTTTTACTTGTTGCTTGTTTTAACTTGTATTAATAAAGAAATGTTTTTACTTACTGTACACAAGACCTACACAATTCCAGTCCTCGAGGGCCGTAAACAGGTCTGGTTTTCAGGATAAAACCGGGCCTGTTTGCGGCCCTCGAGGACTGGAGTTGTGCAGGCCTGACTGACTGTTCTGTACACCATCCTACTGTAAATGTTTTGACTTTCTATACTTTAATAAAGGAGATGTTGCGTGTATTAAATTTTATGAATAAAGAATTTTTTTTACTAACACCATACTGTTGTGCTGTACATGTTTTGACTTTCTGTACTTTAATAAAAGAGATGTTGCGTGTTTTAACTTGTATTAATAAAGAAATGTTTTTACTTACTGTACACAAGACCTGCACAATTCCAGTCCTCGAGGGCCGCAAACAGGCTCGGTTTTCATGGTTATCCTTAAAACTGGGCCTGTTTGCGGCCCTCGAGGACTGGAGTTGTGCAGGTCTGACTGACTGTTCTGTACACAATCCTACTGTATATGTTTTGACTTTCTGTACTTTAATAAAGGAGATGTTGCGTGTTTTAAATTTTATGAATAAAGATTTTTTTTACTAACACCATACCGTTGTGCTGTACATGTTTTGACTTTCTGTACTTTAATAAAGGAGATGTTGCATGTTTTAACTTGTATTAATAAAGAAATGTTTTTACTTACTGTACTCAAGACCTGCACAATTCCAGTCTTCAAGGGCCGCAAACAGGCCTGGTTTTCAAGGTTATCCTTAAAACCGGGCCTGTTTGTGGCCCTCGAGGACTGGAGTTGTGCAGGCCTGACTGACTGTACTGTACACCATCCTACTGTAAATGTTTTGACTTTCTGTACATAATTGTTTTCACTAGCAGTAAACCATACACCTGTTAATGTTTTGAATTGCTGTTCACTTTAAATGTTTTTTAAATTGTATTTGTAAATAAATGTTTTTTTACTTACTCCACCAATAAAAGAAAATGTTGATTTGTTTTAAATTGTTCCATTGTCTCCTTTTATACTGTAACAAAATACAGTGTTTCTAGAACATACAGTACTGTACAGGCATACTGTAGAGTACTGTACTGTATACTGTAAGCATGCTCATCACAAGAGTATTAAAACAATACATGCTGCACGGGTATAGAATACACATATGTACTGGAATAAATGTAGAATAAATGCATACTTTTTATTTTTCGGGTTTATTATACAGTATATATAAAAAAGTATTATATACGGTTTGAAAACAACAGCATACTGTTTCAGGTTTTCTATGAAGCTCTCAGTTACAGTATTCTATCCTAATCAATAACAACGACCACTAAACTGTAGACTCTGGTAAGTGGTTTTTTAAATCCGATTCAACAATGTGCAGGCATTGTAACACAAAGCGATATTACCCATCGAAATCCCTCCATTTGCCGTTTTCCGCATGAGATGACAAAGTTTTCTTTTCTGAGGAAAAACAAAAGTACAAGTTTTACTGTAATGGTCAGTCAGTCCCCTAAAGAAGTTCCCACAGTCAGTCACACCAATAATTTTCTCGGGGGGTGTCTCCTGCTCACATGCGCATGCGCCTACTGTCGATGTGATGACACGCATATGCGTTTCAAGAAGGTTCAAATGTGCATGCGTCTAGCTTTCCACCAATTGTTCAGTATCTACTGTAGAAGCTGCTCAGCCAATGATATTGCTTACAGGAGAATCGCTTGACTGTGCATTGATATTGATATTTCAAATACAGAATAAAATACGGCAACATTACTCACCATAGACTTTGCCAATCAGCTGGCGCCGAGCCACTGCCAGTCCCGTATTCTTGATTATACACGTAGTTGACAGGTGACAGTGGGACTACTATACCTGTAGTCAGCTGATGAGGCTGGAAATCGCTTCGCTACATGCAAGCTTGCTGGAATCTGTACGCGAAATCTGGCTCAGGCTGCAGGTATCCGGGCAGGGACAGACAGCAAGGGTTGTCGGTCACCAGGTTTTCACTGACGGTCGGATCGTTATTGGAAGCCGGTGCTGGTGCTAGCGCAGGCGCATTGCTTGCCTGCGACTGACGTTTCTTAGTTGGTTTTAACATGACCTTTCGAATTTTGAAGTCTCCATGATCATAGATACGGGAAAAATCCGGTGATACACACCAATACCCTCCAATAACTCCGGGATCAATACGAAAAAAACATGGATCGATACATAACTTTTTCCGTATTGCACGCTTCCACACATGAGCATCTGGTGAAAATTTGTAAAAGTCATAGTTTTCGATAAAATATTGATACATTTGACCAACTTTTGCCATCTTATCTGTTGCATTAATCGCGGCCCATATTAAATAAGCGTACGTTCTGTCGGGTTTTTGGAACACGGACTGCAGTGGTGCACTCATGTCGGGACACTCAATAAAACACCAGACACTGTGCATGTATTTTTTAATATGAAATGCCTAAATTGATACATTATTGTAACTTCTTCAGTCCCAATGCCAATTTACAATGGACCACTGTGGTATTCTTTTAAACACCTGCAAGTCGACACATTACTGAAGCGCATGCGCATTAAAATTCATGAATATCTGGCGGATACGTGAAGAATTGCAACCAATTAAATCCGAACAATTATCAATAAACACATCAACCGCGGGTGTGAATGCAGCATGAATGCGGCATGAACGTGGTGAAGTGCGGTGAAGTGCGTGGCATTCGGAAAAAATCCCCGAAAAAATTCGGAAATTTTGGAGAATAAAAGGGGCCGCGGCTGTACATGCGGTACTGGTACCTAATAATAGGGGGTTAAGTGCTCTGTAGATGCCTGTCATAGCGGGTAATACAATAAGGTGTTAACTCTGATATGATTCTTTGCATGCTGGGAACACAGTGTGACGGTACAGGGGATTCCTTCATGTGTCCCTGACGCTCCGCTCCCTCCTGCCTCTCATGTCCCTTCCTTGCCTCCCCGTTCTATCCTCCCTTCCTCCTCCCGCATTCGACCCTCTGCGGCAGCCCCTGACGCTCTCCCGGCGTTTGCGCGCGTTCCACGCAGGACACGCGCGTCTTCTCACTCTCCAATTCTCCTTTACAATGATCCCCGCTCAAGGTCTCCCTCTGCTTCTGCTCCGGTCCCCTTACCTCCTGCAGACTCTCCTCCTGTTCTCCCCCCGCCCTCAGTGGGTACCCCCGCGGTGCAGCGCTCGGCGCGCCTCCTGACACAGACTGTGTGCGCGCACTCTAACCTTACAGAGGGCGCGCACACACGCTCCTCTTGTAGGCTTTCCCAGACCCCTGGCTCCTCCTCTCATGCTGTACATGCTATCTCCCTCTCTGGCTCACCTGTCTCCTCCTCCTCTCCTTCTCACCTATCCCTGCTGCCTCTCACTTCACCCTCTGCTCCTCCTCTCTCTCCCATTGGTGTTCCCTCCTTTATAACCTCTGTCTGTTCTCTAACTCATTGCTCTGCACAGTTCTTTGTAACCCCTGTGTGTGCAGTCCTATGCTTGGCTCTCCTGTGTTTTCCAGCTTCTGTTCCTGCTCCTGCTTACCCCTGGATCTCCCTGGCTTGACCTCTTCTTGTACTGGATTACCCTGTTCTCTCCTGCCCTTGAACCGTGCTTACGGATACGACTTTGCTGACTTCTGTTATCTCTGGACACTGGCTTACGGACATCACTATCCTGCTCTCTATTGCCCTAGACTCTGGCACACGGACATCACTAACCGAACTCTATACCCCGAGGCGTTGCAAGTATACTCTAACCATCTTTCTACAGGCCCGGCAAAGAACTACCACACTCCGGGCACGCCCTCACTGCTGTGGGTGCGTGTGTTAACCCTACCCACCTCAGTACTGGGGACTGGCCAGGTCTGCGGGCATACAGGCATTGCATTATGCAGAGCCAAACAAATGCAGACCCCCCTGAGGTGGGTACAGGTGTTTCTTTGGAGCATTTACAATTTGTGAGCAACCAGCTGACCACTGTTTCCCAGCAACTTGCTAACCTCTCCCTCCAGGAAACTCCTATGGCTCCGTCACCCCCTGTCACTATGTCTTATGCTAATGCTGGACCCCGTATTCCACCGCCCAACCGGTATGATGGGGACCCCCTCGCTTGCCGCGGATTCCTCAACCAATGCGAGGTGCAATTCGAAATGTCTCCCTCTCAGTTTCCTACCGGCCGCTCTAAGTTGGCTTACATTTACGCCTTGCTCACCGGTGACGCCCTTGCTTGGGCTTCTCCCCTTTGGGAACATAAGACTGAATTAACCCAAGATTACTCTAAATTTAGGCGTGAATTCCAGCAAGTGTTTGACACTTCCGCATGACGGGAGACGGCCGCCATCTCTCTTTTCCATATTTCACAAGCTCGAAGATCGGCTGCCAAGTACGCGATCGAGTTCCGTACCCTCGCCGCCGAGACCCAATGGAATGATGAGGCACTCGCTGCCGCATACTGGCACGGTCTCTCTGACACCTTGAAGGATGATCTTGCTACTCATGCCCGGCCTTCCTCCCTGGAGGAGTTGATTACTCTTAGTGTATGTATGGACCAGCGCACCAAGGAATGACGGCATGAGAGACACTGTTCCCGTTCTCTTCCTTCCCCTGTTGTCTCTCACAGGTCGCCCTCTTCGTCTTCCTGGCGTTGGACGCCCCAGAGCCGATGAAAATCGGTAGCCAACAACTTCGGGCTGCGGAGAGAATGCAACGCCGTCAGAAGGGACTCTGTTTCTACTGTGGTTCTTCGGAACATCGCCTCCAGAACAGTTCCCTGAAGCCGGGAAACGGGAACACCCAGTAAAGGTAGAGGGGCTTCTACTGGGTACTGTCTCTTCTTGCCCCTCTCTCCATGAGGATCTCCCAAAGAATTTTATGCTTCCTGCTACGCTGGAGGGCCCTGACCTCCTACTGGAAGTAAAGGCTTTCATTGACTCTGGATCTGGCTGTAACTTCCTGGATCAAACCTTCGTCTCTGAGAACCAAATTCCCATGGTCAAGAGAAAAGCACATATTGGTCTCGAGGCCATCGATGGTCGCCCACTCCAGCCAGCATTCATCATCTGGGAGTTCATTCCTCTCACTTTGACCTTGGCCGACGGTCATAAGGAGGTAATAGTTTTTGATATCTTCCATTCTCCTACCGTTCAACTTATTTTAGGATTGCCTTGGCTTCAACTCCACAATCCGCGCATTGATTGGACCGGCACGTTGCCTATCCAGTGGCCTTCTTCCACCGAGTCTGTCTCTACGGCTCCTCCTGTTGCGGTGCTCGCCGGCCTGGATTCCGTTCCTTCCAATCTCTCGATTCTCCCGACCGTGTATCATGAGTTCCTGGATGTGTTCAACAAAGTACAGGCTGAAGTTCTGCCTCCCCATCATCCATACGATTGTCCTATCGATTTAATTTCAGGGACCATCCTCCCGAAGTCGAAGTCTTACCCTTTGTCCGTTCCAGAAACCGAAGCCATGACGTCTTACATCCAAGAAACTTGGAGAAAGGATTAATCCACAATTCTACCTCCCCCGCTGGGGCAGGCTTCTTCTTCTTGAAGAAGAAGGATGGATCGCTAAGACCTTGTATTGATTTTCGTGGACTCACCAAAATCACGGTAAAGAATCGGTACCCCCTTCCCTTAATCTCTGAACTTTTCAATCATCTCCAAGGAGCCTCTATCTTCTCCAAGCTCGATTTAAGAGGGGCCTATAACCTCATTCGCATAAGGGAGGGGGACGAATGGAAAACCGCGTTTAATACGTGATCTGGACATTATGAGTATCTAGTTATGCCCTTTGGTTTATGCAATGCTCCTGCCGTCTTCCAAGAGTTCATGAACGACATCTTACGGGATGTATTGGGAACATTTGTTATCGTATACTTGGATGACATTCTAATTTTTTCTAAAAACTTAGATGAACACATTCACCATACCAAACTGGTGCTGTCTAGGCTCCGTGCTAACCGCCTATACGCCAAGATGGAGAAATGTTTGTTCCACCAGACGTCTTCTGCATTCCTAGGCTATATATATAACCAAGGTTTTTCTATGGACCCAGAGAAATTGAAGTCTGTTCTCGACTGGCCGCTGCCAAATTCTCTCAAGGCCGTGCAGCGTTTTCTTGGCTTTGTCAATTATTACAGGAAATTCATCCGTAATTTTTCTTCCATTGCTCTCCCCATCACTGCCTTGACCAAAAAAGGTGCCGACCCCACGTCTTGGTCTCCTGAAGCCATTGATGCATTCGAGTTTCTCAAAAAAGCCTTTGTCTCTGCACCCATCCTACGTCACCCGGATACCTCCCTTCCCTTCACATTGGAAGTTGATGCTTCGGATGTGGGAGCCGGTGCAGTTCTTTCTCAGAGACCCTCTCCCCAAGAAAAACTCCATTACTGTGGTTTTTTTTCTCGGAAATTCTCGTCTGCTGAGAGAAATTATGATGTTGGGAATCGTGAGCTTTTGGCCATTAAATTGGCTCTTCAGGAGTGGAGGCATCTTTTAGAAGGCACCAAGGAACCTATTGCCATCCTCACCGACCACAACAATTTGCTGTATATCGAGGGGGCTCGCCGGTTAGGATCCCGTCAGGCCCGTTGGTCTCATTTTTTTCCCGTTTTAACTATACCATTTCGTATATTCCTGGTACCAAAAATATCAAAGCGGACGCTCTCTCCCGCCAGTTCGCCACGGAGAACGAATCTAATGTATCCACGGAGCCAATTCTTCCTGCCAAATGCATAATCTCTGCCAATAATTTTGATGTGTTGGATGAAACCAACAATGCCCAGGTTCACATTCCCAGCAGGTTCAGGGTGCCAGAGGGACGCTTACTGTCACGGCCAGCTTTATTCTAAAGCTTACCGAGTGTATCGCGGGCTGACAGCGGGGCTTTTCTCTGTTTAAAACGGAGTTTCCCGCACGGCGGCCGCTTCAATAGATATGCGCTAATGGCACTTACTATTGAAAGCGCCGGAAGCGTGGGAAAACCGGCCGGAAACGGCCGAAGATAGCCGTGCGCTGCCCGCAGCTGTTTTTAAACTGTGGCGGCAGCCGCATTAGTTTTAAGCCAGCCGCCACTGTATACGCAGCTCCACGGTTTCGCCACAAGATTTTACGTTGAGGACATTCTTCTAGATCGGCCGGTCTTCCAGGCTTCAAGAGGACAGCGGATCTTATTAAACGGACATTGTGGTGGCCTAACATGAACAAAGACATTTTTGATTTCACTAGTGCTTGTCCGGTATGTGCCCAGAGTAAATCTGCCCATCACAAACCTTCGGGTCTTCTCATGCCTCTTCCCATCCCGAAGCAACCTTGGAAACACATCTCTATAGACTTCATTGTCGAACTTCCCAAATTTGTGTTTGAGATAGCTAGTCCTGCGCCTTGTAGCATACCACACTGCACATAAATATGTCCTATAACATTATTAGTTTAGGTACCTGCTGAAAGCATCTTCCTATACAGGGTTGCAGTCTTTACATGTTTTGGCCATAAGATTGAACTAAATGACCCATACATAAGAGTATTAAAAAAAAAAGGATAGAAATTAAGTGTCACTGTTTTTAAGCTGCAAGCAGAACACTCTCCTTCAGCACTCAACAGAAAAGCTGTCACTGACGGGCTGTAATGTTCACTGGTCCGTGACCCAATTTATAACCTCCATGCATTCAGTAGAGGAGTCATTGTGGAATTCTGATTGCACAGAGATTTCTATAAGGACTCTAGGGACGGACTGCGCTAATAATGTGTGAGAAGATAACAAGTCACCATTACTCCATTTGTTTATTGAACATTTGCAAAGATAATTATATTTCTCCAAACTGGTCTTAGGTTAACCAGCATCATGAAAGTGTCCATCAGTGAAGGTTATTTTGATGCAATATTGCGACACGGACACATTTTAATCTCGTGTTTCTTTGTGCCAATGTATCAGGTAGTTGTCTTCAATTTTGACACGTGTGCACAAATTCGTGATTGGGAAAGTGTCAATAGGAGTGAGAGAGGTGTTACAGTACATGACTCACATCATATAATCGGATCCATGAACATCATCAGTCTAAGTCTCCAGTCTGGTACAAAAAGACTGCACTATTACACTTTGGTGTTAATGGGATTAGTTTGTCCTTGATAAATCAATCACAGTTTTATTTTGCCATGGGAGACTCTGATAAAATGCCCCACAATGTTGTGTTTCTGGGGGTTATTTATCAAAGTGAGGAGAGGAGGAGGGGTGTTATTTTATATTGCAGACACCTTACAATTTACACTGTTAAATTGCCCCCCAAGCCCACCCTCTTTTGAAATCCTAGTTGGCAGAATATGCCTCCCCTTTTCTAAGCCCATCTTGCTTGCTGGCATCTACCACCCCCTAAAGCCCATCTACAATCCCTGACTGATATCACCCAGTTTCTTGGCTCCATTTCTTCTCTGAATGAGAAGAGTGAGCTGCTAGTTCTTGGGGATTTCAACTTCAATTGGCTCGACCCTAAAAACCACAAAATCCAGATACAAATCAAATCGCTTAACCTATCGCAACTAATTTCCCAACCCACACGGACAAACCTGAAATCGCACAACCATTCCTTGCTTGACTGGATTCTCTCCTCAAATCCAAGCAGAATCCAATCCTCTGGCATCCTTCCTGACATTTTCAGTGACCATGCAATAGTGTACTATGTAAGGAAAATTAAACCGCCCCAATCAAGCCCTAAAGTTCTTCTCACTAAAACATTTAGAAACTTTAACCCACAACAGTTTCTGGATGACCTTACCAACTGCCCTTGGCACAGAATCGATTTAATTCCCGACCCTTATTCTGCGCTGTACTATTTCCAGTCCGAGTTCTTAAAACTCTGTGATACCCATGCTCCACTCCGCAGAATAAGGGTATGGAGTGCCCACTTTCCATGGGTTACACCTGACCTTATAGCACTCTACCAGTTCAGGGATGCCTTGTGGAAAAGCTACAAAGTAACTGGCACTACCAAGGATCTCAATCACTACAGATGCCTGCGGAACATGTGCACAAGGCAAACAAGGCATGCAAAGCACAATATTACTCTGACAATCTCCTCCAGAATACATCAAACCCAGCTAACTTCTGGAAGGTTATCAACAACATATTCCAGCCTTCTAACCATCAACAGCCAAGTAATATCACTAAGGGGGAAATTACTCTGACAAACCCCACCGACATTGCAAATGCATTCAATGATTACTTTGTGGGGTGTGCTACTAACATATTAGCGAAACGCAACCCAAACCACAAACCTGAATCTCATCCTGGGAGTACCCATATAGCCCCACCCCTTCCCAACATTGCCCACAATTTTCAGTTTGGCCCAGTATCCGAAGAGGAGATTACACAAGCGCTCCTCAAATTAAAACTAAGCAATGTGGACCTGACCTATTACAATCTAGGTTCCTAAGACTTGGTGCCCCAGCAATTGCCAAACCAATTGCTTCCATAGTCAACTCTATCCTGTCTGCAGGCCACATCCCTAAGACCTGGAAAACTGCCAGAGTTGTCCCAATCTTCAAAAGTGGAGACAAAAACAATGTCTCAAACTACAGGCCAATCTCCCTTCTCCCAAAGTCATGGAAAAATGTGTCCACTCCCAATTAAGCGATTACTATAACAAGACAAATTTCCCTAGCCAATTCCAATCAGGCTTTCGCCCCAAACACTCCACGGTAACTACCCTGCTAAAAGTTTGCAATGAAATCCAGTGTGGAATGGAACAGGGTCAACTCACTGGTGCAATATTCCTAGATTTTGCAAAGACTTTTGATACTGTTGATCATGTAATCCTGCTTAACAAACTACAGAGCTCTGGAATAATGAAGCATGCTTTAAACTGGTTTCAGTCCTACCTATCATTTAGATCCCAACATGTGTCCATCTCAGGCTCTAACTCCAACCCCCTGGATATCACATGTGGCGTCCCGCAAGGCTCTGTTCTGGGGCCCCTACTCTTCTCAGTGTTCATCAATGATCATCCCACAGCTTGTAAGGAAGCCTCAATATACATGTATGCAGATGACACAATCCTATATGCACACAGCCATAGCCTCTCTGACCTTGAACACAAACTTCAGTCTGACTTTTTGAGACTTGAAACCTGGATTTCCCAAAACAAACTGTTTTTAAACACCGACAAGACTGTAACAATGGTATTTGGGACCAAGACTAATTTTTTTTAGAAAGCTTCCAGTGACTGAGCTCCAGATCAGAACCAACGCTAACACCACCCTAACTCCTGTTACTGTTTTTAAATACCTGGGCATATGGTTTGACTCCCACTTAACATTTGGAATGCACATTGATACCCTGACATCCAAAACCTTTGCCAAACTAGGGGTACTTTACAGGAACAAATCCTCCCTAAGCCTGCTGGTCAGAAAGCGTATTGCACAGCAGATGCTAATGGCAATTATCGACTATGGAGACATAGTATATGGCTCGGCACCCCAAACCCACCTTGGCAAACTTGACACCCTCTACAATTCAATTTGTCATTTCGTTCTCCAATGCAACTACAACACACATCACTACAAAATGCTCAAAGAACTAGATTGGTCATCACTCGAGTCTAGGCGCAAAGTTCACCTTTCCTGTCTTGCCTTCAAATACTTTCTGGGCAAGCTACCCACCTATCTGTACAAGCTCCTCACCCCTACCACATGCAGCATTTATCATCTGAGATCTGACTCCAAAAGTCTGTTCATGGTCCAAAGGCTCAACAAAGTATCCGGTCGCTCCTCCTTCTCTTACCGTGCACCCCAAAACTGGAACAACCAACCAGAGACTCTCACATCCACCACCATTTTAAGTTCTTTCAAAACTAAGGCTGTCTCACATTTTAATCTGGTCTTTAACTGTTACATAAGCCTATAATATACATCTTCTTTAACTGTGCATGCAATGTATTGTATATAATGTATACCCTGTTCATTTATGTAACTGTATTTGTAACCATGTATTATTTGTCATATTAACTATGCCCAGGACATACTTGAAAACAAGAGGTAACTCTCAATGTATTACTTCCTGGTAAAACATTTTATAAATAAATTAATAAAAGTCTCGCAGCTGGAAAACTGGGAGAAAAACAGCACCGGATTTAGACCTAAACCTTTCCCATTAAAATATACTGTTTGTTTAATATGAGGCAGTGTTTTAACACCAGTTTTGCCCATCTTGTTGCAGCCAAATTACTTTGATAAATGTCCCACTATGTGATGTATATTTGATGTAGCATTGGGTATTTTTGTCTTTTGTTGTATACATTTGGCCACGCCCAGTACCACTCCTTTTGACAAAAATATATGTATATATACAGTAAATATGATATGATGTGGTGGGTGCTGGGCTTAAAGCTTGCAGGGATTGTGTATTCAGGACAAGATACAGCCTTTGTTATCGTATTATTGTGATATACTGTATGGACTTGATATTTGTGCTGATTATGCTGTAGCAAGGCTCTTTGGATTTGTTCCATGCCTGGTGTCTAAACCCTAATTATTCCACTACAGCTACAGGTGTAATGAAGATACTTTCATTGCAAGAGAACAGGGATCCTTGGAGGGAAAATTTGATGCTACAAAAGTAATATTTAACCTGAGCGCGAGGTGTGGTATAATGTAACTTAGTTGCTGAAGGATCCATCCACAGGGTGACATGTGGGTTGTCATGATGGGTGGGGGTTGGAAAGTTACTTAAGGAGGGTTAATTAGTGTTTTCAGTTCACCATCTTGAAGAGTATCCCACCCTCTCTCCTTTAAGATGAATGAATATCAGGAAAAAATATAAGAGAAATAGAAAAGAGGAAGGCTGTGATGTGGTCTTGAGGTAGTGGGAGGTTTTAGGATTCTGTTTAGGGTTATCTTGTTAATGTGTGAGTTGGGTGTCACAGTTGGCAGGAAGAGTGTGCCATGGGGTAAGGATTAAGTCAGTCTTGGCTCATGTAGATGAGGTGTGTTTACCTTCTTCTTAGATGTTATAGGCAAGGTTGTGTCATGCCTTTCTTGGCGGCCGTTATGGGAGTTTTTTTATGGGCCATATGGTACCACGAGCAAGCTTCCATACGAGTCTACTACACTAAAGACACCAACCCCAGTTTGGGGCTTGAGGTTTGTATAGTACAGTCACATTGTGTGTGTTTTTTGGAGAGTGCTTATTCACCCACCTTATCCCTGTGTCTTAATACAGTAGGATTGCACTATTATTGTGTTTCTTTTTTCATGTACCAACCGATGGCTTGTGCTCCCTGAGTTTTCCATTATCACTGTCTAAGAGAACCAAGGAGAGAGGTTTATCAAAGGTTGAGACGCCATCATCGAGTTGTGTTTATTTGTATATATATTTTATTCCATTTATTTTTGCTTCCCCACTATTGATGTCTGGCTTACAGATCTGTAATTCCCCAGTTGTGATCTAGCGCCCTTTTTAAATATAGGCACCATGCCTGCTTTACGCCAGTCTTGTCATACTAAGCCTGTGGAAATGCAGTCCTTGAATATTAAATGTAATGGTTTGGCTATTATTGAACTTAACTCCTTATCTCCAATAATTTGCCTGCTCATCTCACACTGAAAGGGTCCTATATTTTCTTTTCTATTTTTTTTGTTATTAAGGTACTTAAAGAACTTTTTAGGGTTGATATTACTTTCTATTGCAATCCTTTTGTCATTTTACATTTTTGCTAATTTGATATATATTTGCTAATATATATATATAAAAACACAAACATAACCGCATCAAAAAACAAAAAGGGTAGATATGATCACAACCCACAAATATACCGAAATACAGGTAAGTGACGGTGCTTTGGGAACTAAAGTATGAAAATGCAGAAAGACAGAGAAATCCCAACACAAGCACTCTGACCATGTAAAGTAATAATAACCAAAACAGTTTATTTTGTCATGGACTGAAGCAACAACGAAAACAAGGTGAAAAATAACATACAATAAAAAAAAGAGAGAGAGAGAGAGAGAGAGAGAGAGAGAGAGAGAGAGAGAGAGAGAGAGAGAGAGAGAGAGAGAGAGAGAGAGAGAGAGAGAGAGAGAGAGAGAGAGAGGTGATCGAAACAGAAGTAAAGTTGTAAGCTGAACATAGAACATACAGAAAAAGCACTCTCTAAACAAGACTTATTGGATATTTCAATTTAGTACTCTAACTCGGGTTGCTAAGGCTAGTTATTGAACTTATTATTAAGTCTCTTACCCGGAGATGCTGCTCTGCTCTGGATGAACTTGGGTGTTGATGTTATCTGTGAGTGTTACGGTATGACATGTCCCAACTCTAAATGTGATTCCACGTGCAATCATCCGGCCTTACAGAGGGATGTGGCTTGCACACTGGGACCTATATTGGGGCTTACCTGATGTCCACACTTCTGCAGTGGCCAAATCACTACCCACTCTCCGCTGCCATCCATTCTGACTGTATCATTTCGAGGGTCCTTCTGCCTTGGAGACGACTTCTATACGGTTTTATACCAAAATGATTATTTAATTATTTATTCTGTACATGCATTCATCACCTTTTTATACCACAAAAAAATGTTAATACTACATTATGAGATTTCACTTTTCTCCTTTTTTTAATTATTGTATTTCCGTGCATAAGCGGCCTCTTTGTTATGTAAAACGTTGGTATGTTAGTATATGGTAGTTAATTCAGTTAACATCTGAGAAACTATTGGAATCAAAAACAAAGAAAATAAAACAACACAAACAATTAGCAACACATTTGTACAACATGATGCTATTAAGGCTTAGACATTGTAATGAAATTCTTAGCATGACTAGATTGCTTAGAGTAGTGTGATCGACCATGGACAAAACTACAGTAAACTCCCATTTTGCTTGAACGCCACAACTTCTGCATTACATTTAGTGGACCTATTCAGTTTTTCCTCATTTTCTACAGCAGATTGCGTTCACTGCTTCAGGAAAGATGTGAATGAAAGTGAAGGTCAAAACTGAGTTTTTGGGAACTCAGTATGGGAGGACGAGCCTTCCTCTATCTCCCAGGCTAACAGAAGGCCCAGTGTAGAGCAGACCACAAGAAACTCATTGTTAATGGCAAGGACTTTTCAATTAAAGTTCAGATTTGCTAGATCCGGCAGGGTGATTTTTGAGCAAATCAATGTGATTGAAAGGTTGTTGTTGCTGTACAGTTAAAAAAAAATAGATTTTCTTCTTTTTCTTAAGTCTATATTCACATAATTGAACTAAATTGACCACATTTCCAAAGTTTGCCCATACGGTATATACCATTTGCTTTCACAAAATATTGGTCTCAAAGAAAAATGTACAGCTGGTGATTCTTGGCAAAGTTTCACATACAGTGTGACCAACCCAGAAGAGTGCCAGCGGTATAGGCATAATCTGGGGGGGCAATAATTTTATCTGGATCTGTTTAACCCACAAATGTTATTCACATATCTACAGAGACACACAGGGTATATGTATCACATGTGGTAAAAAAGACCATTGGCCCAAAAAACCTGTGCCATTTACTCTGCATCACAATCTGTCAATCATGGGGATTTAGTTCAATTTTTCCAGCATTTTTGGAATGTATATAGGAGGGGTTAAGGGAGGAGTGTGTCAGTAAAAAATGATAATGGGATATATAAAAATGTGTGAATTTAACTGGTGCAGTTTTCCATTCTGTTTGCTTATTCGTTTTATTTAGGTGTGACCATACCTTAAGAAGAGAAACACATGTAAACGTAGTAACAAAGGAGGGAGAGGGAGTAGGTGGTATGATAACTTTTATTGGACCGACAAGTAGTTGATATTTTACAAGCTTTCATACCTCTCAGGGTCCATGATCCAAGGTCTTTTAAAATCATGTAAATAATTATAAACGTCCACTTATACCAATATTTGAGTTAAAAAGTTTAGTTTTCTATTATTTCAGCATAAGTTGAACTATCCATAAATTATTCAATTAATATTGTTGTTACTGACAAAAGGAGAACACCTTCTATAACGTCAGTAGCAACAAATCCCTAATTGTTTTGTTCTGTCAGGATCAAATGTTTCATCTCAATTCTTATACCCCAAAACAACATTACAGATGTACAGTATACCCCTTTTCGCATTAGATTAGAACTATTTCCTTTCTATCAGCATCCAGATACATTTCTTTAGGACTTCTCTGATCTCCCGATTTCTCAGGCTATATATTATAGGATTGAATAATGGAGTCACTACTGTGTGCATCAGAGAAAGGACCATGCTTAAGTTCTGTAATTGTCCTCTGGATGGAACCATGTACTTGGCAATTAGTGTCCCATAATACATGCACACAACTTCTAGATGAGAGCTGCAGGTGGAGAAGGCTTTCTGTTTCCCAGTGGTGGAGGGGATCCTGAGAATGGTTAGTGAGATATAAACATATGTTAAAATGATGAACACAAATGGAAAAATAAATACAGGGATGGTAAGAACAAAAGTCCTTATTTAGCCCTTGTTGCTCGAGTTCAAAGCGACCCTGCAATGCGCTCCCTGTGGCGTGCTCGGGCTCCTCATCGCCATGTTGGATATCGGAACTCGGCTCTGGCTGTCTCTGCGTGGGGGGGAAGAACTTCGTTACAGGATTTTGAGCTCTCTTTTGCTTCCCTTCCATTCCCTCAGCTTCAGGTGTTGGGTTGGCAGCTTTTCTGGGTATTTTTTTGTAAGGGGTTTTGCTCTTTCTGTTGGATTTCATAGGAGGGTGCCGGGAGCTCTCTTCCTAGTCAGCCATCCACGGTGACGTCACCGGAAGTGTCCTGCCATATGTTTTTTGAGAATCACACAAGTGTTTTTTCCCTGATGAGAAAAAAGTTTACACATTGGGGCTATAGCCAAAGTAACATTAAACAGGCATATCAAAATGCAAGGAAAGCCCAAGAGAAACTCTCTTACAGGACAAAGAGAGACAATTAGGTTTATTGGGTCCAACAGCTCCTAGTCGACAGACGTTAAGAACATCTTCATTAGACACTGGCACAACCTCTTAGATGAGAATAAATTTAGAGAGGTCTTAAAGCCAAGTCCAACGATGTAAAACAGATGCTCTAAAATTCAGAAGGATTTCTTGGGCCACAGTCATTTCCAAAATCCCATTGTCTGACCTCCAGGAAATTGACTCCCCCAGTGAATAGTGGGCACCTAGAATGTGGGAGCTGTAAAGCATGCAAGTACATTACACCTAGTAAACAATTTGAGAATAGCAATTGTAATAGAACCCATACCTATCCAATGTGCAGCTTTATTAACTTTAAAACTATGAGGGTTATTTACTTGATGACTTGCACAAAACATGTGGGCAAGATGAGCTGCCAATTTCGCAGGCATACTCTTGACCATATCGGCTCTGTGAAGAACAGTTTGAACACCCCCGTATTCCAGACATGTCCGTGAAAGACCTATAGAAAATGTTGATGGGTTACATTTCCAGGGCATTGACCACATATTGTACCCCATAATAAAAGGGTGAGAGAGTGACTGGGGCAGTTAACTATTAAAAAAGGAATCACGGTGGATTTACACCATGAACACCCTGACTCCTAATGGGTTAAATTTGGATTTCCTATACTCTCCCTTCGATTAGTGTTTTTATTTTTCTGCAGACATTACATTGTTTCCTTCCTGAATATAACGGAGTATTAGCTACTCTCTGATTGATAATAGGGGATCTTCAGAATGTATTTAACAAGTGTCTTGCACATGTTTACACTCTATGTTGATTCTTGAACCAATATCTCAATAGCATGAGGATACTCAGCAACAAAGAATCACACACACTTTAGCATAGACTAGACTAATTACCTGGTTTGTGCTGTGTATAATGTACTGAACTGCAGACATTAAAGAACAGCCCATTAATTATATCAGCCCTCTCCAGACCTATCAACATTAAGCGTTTATCAGTCTCCATAGAAACCTGAGGGAATAAAACACTCCTCAGGCTGCAAGAGGATCCCACCCAGATAAATCAGATTGGTGAAACATATGTTGTGTGCGTCTGACGTAACCCACACGTGACGTTTGCTCCATAGCGGGTGTGCACAGAAGGGGCTCTCTGCATCACTAACTGATGTGATACACCAGTATACTACATCAGATAGGTTTGGAAGCCACAATCTACTTTCTGAGAGCTAAGTGGCTACGTGTCAACAATTTAGAAAGAATGATGTGTTTGTTATAGACCTCCTCAATTTTGTTCTTAGTAGCAATTATTTCTGGTTCCATGAAAAACACTTCTATCAGACCAGATGTACATCCATGGGAACAACTTGCGCCCCCACAGACGGTACACCAAATCTTTTTCTAGGTTGGTGGTAGGAATGCATTGTATGCACTGATGACATGGCAATATATACCTCACACATTGAATTATTGGTGAGGTATATTGATGATATTCTGATCCTGTGGAAGGGGACACAAAAACCTCTTCTTGATTTTATAAACACAATTGATAAAAACATCAACCTTAAGGTGACATATAAGATTTACCTCCAAGACACCGTTTTCCTATATCTAAGAATATACCAAGGGACAGATGGTAATACATTCACAAGCATGTATCATAACAAGACGGCAACAAATAGCCTCTTACCTTGATCAGTTCCTAAGAGCGAAAAATAACTGTTTCACACCCTGAATTTGAGGCACAAGCTGCCTTAATAAAATCTCGGTTTTGTAGGAAAAGGCTACAGCAAAAACAGTGTAACAACAGCCTACAAAAGGGCTAAATACACTACAAAAGATGAACTATTGGTCACTAAAAAACCTTCAAACGCAGATTCAAAAATGGTCTGGTTCAAAGCGATGTTTAACAATCAATGGTCTAACATTATCCAGAACAACTGGCATACAGTATCCGACTTGAGAATGATGACCTGGTATACAGTATAGCAATTTTGAGGCTGACACTAAAACCACATGGCTGAGTTCAAGCAAAATAGTAGACAACTTTAGATGTCACAGATGTAGGGCATGTCCTTATATTATACCATCTTAAATTTTCCCCAGCTGGAATGCTGAAAGGAACTATACCATTAGATATTTCATTAATTGTGTCATGTGAAAAGGAAAATCAAGCGCAAATAATATCACAACAGATCAAAGGTAACACAGATGATTTACTATCCTTAATGAGTGCAGCTCCTGACGTAGAATTAAAACAAAATTCAATCAGCAAACGAAGGAGAAACAGGTGCGCAAATCACACCAGGACATGTAAAAGAAAGTAAAAACACAAAATAGTGCAATATTGTCTACTTCAGCAAATTAGCTTCAATGCTGAAAGTTCTATAAAATTTGCACTCACGTGTTTAACGTGAAATGAAAGCGTTGTGGTTATTCAAAGTTACCAACTTATTTCTCCAGACAGGTACTCTAGATCCACATAGAGAGGGGGAAATTCCATATACAAAAGAGGGGAAAAGCAAAATAGTATAATATTGTTTTTAATGTTAAAAACACAAAGTATTCCACTTACATAAGTGCCTTTGTTTGAGAGCATTCAGACCACACTGGGTCATAGGGTCAGACAAAATATTCACAGCAACAGCATCTGCTCCACGGCCGTCACAGCAAGTACTGGGCTGATTAAAGTTATCCTCCACTCTAGATGTCATCAACAAGGGCTCCTTTAGTGGTCACTGATATCACCCAACACGTGTTTCCACTGTAAAGTCTTCCTCAGGGGATAATCTAACATCCCTCTCTGTATCCCTCCCTTAAATAGTGTCCCCGCATTAATTTTCAAAATTTGCAGGGCATCATGACGTCATCACGTCACGTGAAGCATCATGTGACGCGTCGTCATGGAAACATTTGCATATTCATGCCTGTCAATGCTCTGTAAAGCTCCATAGCATACACTGGCGACACACTTTATTCGAGCTTGGCTAGTCCCACGAATTCGGGTATACCCGGGTGTATTGAGGTTTGTGACTGTTTTCTGCCCGAGTGCATTGAGTTATTTTCCAAGCAGGGATTGAAGCATTTTATTCCCACTGGCTGCAATACTGCACAGTATATATATATATACTGCATTACAATTCATGAATTTATGCCATCTGGTAGACACGCGAAGCATTGCAGCCTATTAAATCCTAATCATTATCATTTAACAGATCAGCCGCCCATCAGCCAGGCATGAACCCAGGCTGGGAAGGCAAATGCAACGGGGCTTGTCAGAGGTGAGGAGTGGCGCATTCCAGGTATCTGCCAGGTACATACCGGGTATTTGCTCGAATAAAGTGTGTCGGTGCAGTATTTGCCAACCATTCTCCTATAGTAGGTCTATCAGTCCACCATCTTGTGGTTGGACTCTTCAATGCATCAAACTTTATTGAGCACAAACAAAAACGAACCCCCAAATGCAAGCCCCTGAGATTTAAGCAACACAAGGTAATGGGTTAAGATAGCAGAACGCCACTAATGACGTCATTTAGTACAGTACAATAACAAAGTACCCTTGTACTATTGTAAACAATTATATCATATAAAAAGATGTGGTTTATACTTCCACTACACACATATATTAATATATAAATGGCTATCACTGTAACAGACATGATGCCATATAGAAATATTACAGTACTTATACAATGAAAAAGACATAGCAAAAAACATGAAAGGCATAATTTAAATAAAATACCATATACATTTATTTAACCATTCATGCTTTAACATCAGTGAATATAATATATTATACATGCAATGATGCCAAACAGGAATGGATTACAAACAAAAACAAATTAACCCTTGCTACATTTTAGCTGTTGATGAATCCAAGGCGTAATAGTCTAAAAATAAAAATATAATAATTAATTACATAGAATATAAAAGAGTCAAGGTTAAATGACATATTTCCGGAATTATTAAAGAGTAAAGGTACATCCCAAAAATTAGGTCAGGAACGCATTTACAGTATGTCAAATTCGACATTTAAGCCTCTTGGCTGTAGCGTTCTTAACCTATGAATCCAGGAGGATTCTCTCCTTGATAGAGACTGAATTCTATTTCCACCCCTCCAGTGGGCTGATGTTTGTTCAATCCCCATATACTTCAGTCCAGAGGGATCTGAATTGTGACACTTTTTAAAATGAAGAGACACATTATGCGTTTCAAGCCCAATTGTAATATTACTGTACATATGTGTTCCAAGATTCTAACCCTTAATGGGCGGATAGTTCTTCCTACATACTGATAATTACAGAGACAAGTCAAGAGATACACTACATATGTGCTTTTACAGTTGACGAATCCCTTCATTTTAATAATGTCATTAGTATTAGTAGAAATAAAGGTCTCCGATTTCTCAACCCCAAATCTGCAGGCCTTACATTTATCGCATTTAAACAATCCCTTTGGTTTTCCAGGTAACCATGTTGTACTATTATTACACACACTTTTTCTCAGTGCACTTGGAGCTATGTTGTCTTTCAGGTTCCTTGCCTTTGTAAAGACCACCTGAGGATAGGAACTATACCATTAGATATTTCATTAATTGTGTCATGACAGGTGTTATATACCTATCAACCTACATTTGTGGAAAACGGTATGTGGGGAATACATATCGTTAAAATACTAGGACAATCCTTGAGCACATTGACACAATTAGAAATAAAATCTATACTCCTATCTCAAGACATATCAATGAACAACATGGAGGCAATGCAATGATTCTTAAATTTATTGGAATCGACATAGTACGTCAGAATCCACAATAAGGAGACTGGGAAATTTCAATATGAACAACCGTTTGTGGATGATAGTGATGACAAACTGGCATTAGATAATTGTATTGTATGTATATTTAAATGGTCAATTCTGAAACCATATTTCACAAATCAAATATGATCAATAATATTGTATATACAATATACAGTATATATATATATATATATATATAACTACTAAACACAACTTAAATTAGGAATGATGGGGTGTATTAACCAAAAGTACGAAAACAAAGAACTTAAAGGTGCAAATATTTAACTACAGACATGAACATAAAGCAGTGTAGACAATAATTAAAGAGGAAAGGAGGTAATGGCAGAAGTGTAGGTAGTGGATGTACTGTTCAGAATAGACATATCAATGGGTTGTAAGGGGCGAATTCAGAAGTTAACCTTCAATAATGTGTAAATGGACAAAATAAGTGGATCATATGAGAATCAATTTCAAAGTTTCTGCCATTGATTATCCTCGGGTGGAATAGTGTCAAAATAACATAACTTTCCTAAAAGCTGACCTGATCTCCTGATTCCTCAGGCTGTATATTATTGGGTTGAGCAATGGGGTCACCACAGTGTAGAGCAGGGATAGGGCTTTGTTAACTTTTAATGAGTGTCCTCTAGATGGTGTCATATATAGGGAGATCAAGGTTCCATAGAATATGGAAACCAATGTTAGGTGGGAGCTGCATGTAGAAAAGGCTTTTTGTCTCCCAGTGGAAGAGTGAATTCTGAGGATGGCGAGGATGATATAAATGTAGGTTGCAGTAATGAACACAAATGGTAGGAGAATTACCGGAGTTGATAGCACAAAAACGGTGCTTTCCACAAAGGAGCTGTCTGAGCAAGAAAGTTCCAGGATTGGAGCAAGATCACAGAAAAAATGGTCAATTACATTTGAATTACAGAACTGCAATGTATCTATCAGAATAACTGTAATTAGTGATATCATGAAGCTAATGAACCAGGACCAGACAACCAGGTGTAGACGAAGCTTGAGGTCCATAATAGAGGTGTAATATAATGGGTTACAGATGGCCAAATATCGGTCATAGGACATCACTGTCAGAAGAAGACACTCTGCAGTTTCTGAGACAGCAAAGAAGTACAATTGGGTGATGCAACTAGTGAAAGATATAGTGCTACCATCCTTCAGTATGACCTGTAACATATTAGGGGCGATATTTGTGGTCAGCAATATATCACATAAGGAGAGATGTTTGAGAAAGAAGTACATTGGAGAGGACAGGTGATGACTTGAGGAGACCAGAGCAATGATCAAGATATTTCCACTCAATGTCATGATGTAGACATGCAAAAAAATAAAGAATAGAATAATGTTCAGGTTGTGACGTTTCTCAAACCCCAGAAGCAGGAACTCTGTGAAATTCATCTGGTTTCCCTTCTGCATGTCTCAATGTTAGTATCAAAGAATTCACAGAACTTAGTCGGTCTCACGTCCTGCATTAAACTCAAGAGAGAAAAAGGAAAATTAGAGGTGTGCTAAACTGTCCAAAATGTATTAGCAACATTTAAAGTTTTTTTTCCCTCCAAATACTTTTTTTTGCAAAAATTTTCACCGAGGTCTCAAAGGGCTCAAAATGAATCAATTTTGCAAAAAAATATCGCCAGACACTAAGCAGATTCCACAACCCACTGACTGATTTTAATAATCCAATCCATGGATTGGATTCTTAAAATCCGTCTGCGGATTGTGTAAACCATGGATGGTGCTAACAGACTGCTCTCCTGTCTAATATATATTGGGCACTTGCGTTTTCTGGCAGATATATAAATACGTGAATATTACTTACCTAAGGTCTGTACAGCTGCTGATTAACTTCTGGAACTAGAGAGACATTGAGCCAGTCATAAACAGACTGCCCCTCTGTCCTGTCACGCAGTGATACACCAACAGGGACGGCTTTTAAATACCTGTCTGCAGGAATAACCTAACTGAGGGCTGCTAAGACACTCAATTAGTCATTACCTGATTAAATATACTGCACAGTTATGTCCATGGGCTAATAGATAGCGGTGTACATTACTCACCAGTAGTCCAAAGAATTGAACTAGAGAGACACTATGCAAACAGACTGCTCCTCTATCCAATCCACGCAGAAGTTTATAACCCCCAAAAGATCTTGGGGTGCTGTGAACATACTCTGAACAGGTTGTCTCACCACTAAGACAGATATATAGAGACTTATGTTCTATTGCATACAAGCACTTACACTGTATCTGATTTTAGACGCATTAAAGAAAAGTCTACCTTGCACTTACCCGACCCATGTGACACATACTCTATAGGAGCACCTGTGAAGCTACACACCCTTTATAAATTCGCTAAGTTTATTAGGCACTAATGTTCTGTTAGTTAGGTTTGCGATCCATTTTATATTATTGAGTACTTCTCACAATAAAGTTACGTTTTTAAATCCTTATCATACTTCACCGTTTCCGTTGAGTTTTTACCCTGGCTATATATCATATGTATACCACTTGGTCCCCTATTAAGGTTTAGCTACTTTTTGGAGTGCTCTCATGATAGGGGATTCTTTTCTCTGGTATATTTCTGTTATTTCCCCTGATAGCAGAACCCACCTGTAGGGCTACCTTTCCTCTGCCTCCTCCACCCTCCCTGTCCCCACTTTTGCCCTAAGTTTACTAACCCCAAGGAGGCTAAGACCAAGCAGAAAGCTTGGTATGATCAAAATGCCCGTAGCAGATCATTCAACCTAGGACAGCAGGTACTTGTTCTAAAGCCCACTCGGCAGAACAAATTAATGGCTGCCTGGTCTGGACCATACACGGTTCTCAGAAAGATGAATGAGTACAACTATATTGTACAGTTAGATGGTGAGACAGGAAGAACTAGGACGTATCACATCAACATGTTAAAGGAGTATTTTGCACTGAGTGTGGCATCAGTGCTGACTATCTGTAGCCCACCGATTGGGGATACGGGACCCGAGTAATGCTCTGCTGACCTCCTAGGGGAGACTAGGAAGGGGGGCACCGTAGAGCAGGTTGAGATAGGGTCCGAGCTCAGAGAGCGGCAGAGTGTAGAGGTGAGAGCTATGCTAGATCAGTATAGGGTTCTGTTCACGGACCAGCTGGGCAAAACACATATCACAGATCAGCCAGTGCTCACCAAGCATGCCTATCGAGTATCAGCAGAGGTGAAGGGCAGAATAGAGAGGGAGGTAGAGGAGATGCAGGCCCTAGGGGTAATTTTACTTTCCCAGAGCCCTTGAGCTTGTCCGGTAGTCCTAGTATCTAAGAAGGACAGGACCACCCACTTCTGTGTGGACTGCCGGCAGCTCAATGCAGGGACGGTGTCAGATGCTTATCCCATGCCCCGCATGGATGAGCTATTAGATGAGCTCGCAGGGGAAAAGTATCGGACAACCATGGACCTTAGCAAGGTGTATTGGCAGATCCCTCTGACCCAGGAGGCTAGGGAGAAGTCAGCATTCATTACTCCAAGTGGCCTCTATAAATTTCTATGGATGCCATTTGGGATGAAGAATGCCCCGGCTACCTTCCAATGCCTGGTCAATAGGTTACTGGAAGGGATGCAGGGTTTCACAAGGGCATACCTGGATGACATCGCAGTGTTTAGCGGGACGTGGGACAATCACCTAGTTCATGTAGCAGTGGTGCTGAAAAGAATTAGGGAGGCAGGGCTCACATTGAAACCCACCAAGTGTTTAGTATGTATGCCAGAAGTTATGTATCTAGGGCACAGGGTGGGCGGAGGGCACCTCAAACCTGAACAAGCTAAGGTTGAGGCTATAGTGCAGTAGCCAGTCCCCAAACCCAAGAAGCAGGTTATGGCTTTTTTAGGCACCGCTGGCTAGTATAGGAAGTTTGTCCCACAGTACAGCGCCGTGGCTAAACCCTTGACTGACTTGACACAGAAGTGACTCCTAGTTCTGGTAGCCTGGACTTCTGCTTGTGAAACATCGTTTCAGGCACTCAAGACAGCGCTAGGAAGCGCACACATCCTTGCAGCCCCTGACTATTCAAAAATATTTTTGGTGCAGACTGATGCCTCTGATTACAGTATCGGTGCTGAACTCAGTCAAGTGGGGGCGGAGGGGGGAGAGCATCCTGCGGTGAACCTGAGCAGAACGTTATTGCCCAGGGAAGTGGCTTATGCCACCATTGAAAAAGAATGTTTGGCCATTGTATGGGTTCTGAGGAATCTGCTGCCCAATTTGTATGGCAGGACATTCACGGTGATCACTGATCACAACCCCTTGTGTTGGTTGCAGAAGGTGCCTGGGGAAAATGGCAACCTTCTTCGCTGGTGTCTTCCCTGCAAGAATTTGACTTTACCATCAAGCACAAAAAAGGCAGTGAGCATTGCAATGCAGAAGGACTATCACACCAGGACAGTCCCAGTGAACCAATATCCTCAAGACGGGACAGGCCAGTTAAACCGCCGGACGAGGCAGTTGTAACACAGCCTGGCATTTGTGTAGGGGAGGTGTGACAGTGAAGGGTTTAACTAGGCTCATCAATAATGGTCAAGCCCACTTGGTTAACCCTGACCCATGTGTTAGGGTCTTAGAGTGTCAGCTCTGGGACCCAGATGTCGAAAATGTATAACTGCAACTGTATATCAATTTTGCAACATTAAAAATGTATGTGTCTTTTGCCTTTACTGGGGTGCTGATCTGGAGATTTCTAGGCTGTAAGTTTCAGGGTGGGTTTGTCAGAGGAAGTCTTTACAGAATGTGGCTATATATCGGGGTTACAAAGTTATGGGATATCCCAAAAGTTGTATCTGGGAATCGAGTGAGATTCTCGGATACAGACAAGCACATTACTCCGCCAAACTCTAACTCTGAAAGCATTATTGCGACTCACCGCCAGGATCCCTGCTGCAGCATCTTCCAGACAAGGTAAATGGGTATGAGGGGGTTAAACTATATCTGTGGCTATACAAGGTTTCCCTAGTATAACAGGGGTTCATCAGCATAGCGGAGATACCCAGATGTATACCCAGGTACCCTGAACCTAGTGTAGGGGTTCAGGGGCTGCTCCAGCTAGGTTATAAAGCTGAGCAGGTTTTACAGTGTTTAAAAGTTTAAAAGTATTTTTCTCATGGGTACCAAGAATGAGGCTAGTGAATGTAGGATATTTGTACACTCACTCCATCCCTGGCACCAGAATAAGGACGCATAACTTTTAGCACACCAAATACAATATATTATATTAACTGGGTATAGTTTAATAGGTATATATATTTTGTTAACCTGCATATGAACTGAGGGATTTTCTAAGTCCGGGATTCCGGCCAGCTCAGTGTGACGGTGAAGAGGTAACCAGACCAATAATAAAGGTATTATGCCCGGCTGGTTGCCCCTAAACCCTGTTGGGGATTAAGGTCAACATAATGTTATGTTGAAATTAATGCCATGTTTTCCCTGTTTATCACGTGTGATGTCCCCTGGGTCATACTGTGGAAATGGAGTGTCAGTTCTGCAGCTCAGAACCTAGCTGCAGTCCTGTTAATATATACTGTATGTGTAGAATGTGCCCGCTAAGCAAGGGTGGCTCCTAGGGCTGTACAAAGAGTTAATTGAATAAGCGTGCCTATGGTGAGCGGCAACATTGAAGCCCTGAATTACTTCCTAAACCGCAAACCCTCCGGGAAAGCCTTAACCACAAACTCAAGTGGAGAAGTGGCTTGCGGTCTAGTTGAAGTGGCGGAGTGCAAAAATGCATCCTGAGGTCTCGTTAACCAATGAAGGTCAATTGAAGTGCTTCTGCGGTTATTGATCCCGACAAGCAGTGCTACATTGTATGCCGGCTTCTGATCGCAGAACGATTATAAATCAAACCGCAAACCACATCACAGAGCCTATTCAATTAAGGGGCTAACTTGCGTTAGGAGGGAGCTACTGTAGCACTCTAATTTTTGAAATACAGATAGCTAAGGACTGGTCATACACATACATGTTGTTTTAATACCACCCCCTCATATAGAAATCACATATACAAATAAACCTTGTTTTAGGTATTTTAAAATATAAAGACAGGAACCCTTACCCTATCAGCCTGGCAGTTAAAACATTAACATGCGCATATGTTTGGGATAAATGAGCTGAGGGATTTCCAACTCCATACTTCAAAGGGCACCCTGCTGCGCTGGTGCCCCAATGTCTAGAGAAGTCCGGTGTTGAAAGCCTCAGAGACCCTAAAGTGTTAGGGCGGGCGGGATACAGTAAAGTACCCTGTACCGGTGTGAAGTATGGGCTATTATCAAATGGTAGCCGACACCCAGACTTACTGTCGCCAGGTAAGAAGTTGGGTCCCGTATGCTAAGCAGCATAGGTGCCAAGTTAGCGCATGCTCTTAGCAGACCGGAAAGCCACCTCTGCCAGGTTTTTGAGCTACTGGCAAGTCTGGGATAGGCGAGAAAAGTTATTCCCCCAGGGGGATTGGCTGTACAGGTTAAGGATAGGAGTCTTAAGCCTATAAGAATGCCTGCAGCCCGGTCTTAGATTCAGCTAAGAAACATCTTAAGTGTCAAGCAAGGTCTGTTCCAGTGTCAGCGGAGTTCTGGAGTGTGAGGGGTTAAAACATCGTAACAAAGAATTGCACCCCTCTTCTAGAATTCATTTGAGCTAAGGATTCCCGAACGAATCCTGTAAGGACTTAACAAAAAGTTTTCCTTCGGCGGAGTTACAGGGGCTGCATTCCGCACCCCTAGCCAAAGAATGTCGCACGGCTCTATTTGCACACCATCCCGCTCCCATGCAGTGGTGCCTAGAGACTTTGTTTTCGAGTTATTCGTTCCGTGGACATTATATTTAGTTTCCCCATCCCAATAAGTGTATATTAAGTGTCATTGTGAAGAATTGTGTGTTTGTCTTAAAAGGAAATAAATTACAATTTATTTTACCCTCCTTGTTGTGCTCAATCCAGAATCCCGGTATTAATGTGTTAATAAGACTTGGTCTCCCATGACACCCAGATGGTGACCAAGCTTGGTGCCTCTCTGTCTGTGTGGAATCTGTACTTGAAAGCCTCAGGGATACCAAGGTGTTAGAACAGGAGGAGTACTACAGTTATACCTCAGTATCCACGTCCTGGACTAACACAAGGCTATCTGGCGACCATTTGCCCAACCCCAGACTCTGTGGAGCCTGGACAGCGGGTGGGCTCAGTATACAAAGAGGCAGAGGTGCCAGGTTGGTGCATGCCCCTTTGGCAGACTGAAAAAAGATTCCCTCCCGGCTTTACAACCCAGCAAATTGGTGATTGGCTAGCGGGGAAATTGCCACGCTCTGAGACCTGTAGAGGTCTTGTAATGGAAGTCAGAAACCCATAAGAATACTTGCAGCTAATCAGGAGGGCAGATTCCAAGCGCCAAACCAACAGCGGCAAATTCAAAGATGCTCAGAACTGAATAGACACGAGCCGGCTTCAAATTTTTTTAAGGCAGAAAAGTGTCTAAGTCCTACTTTTTATAACGTAGTGGTCGCGGTCGGCATTGCATACCGAGATCAGTTCCAGGACTTTTGCGAGTAACTACCGGTCATGGGAAAATGCTCTTAAAAGGTCATCTGAAGGAATTTCGTTCCGGAAACGGATTTATTTTTAGCCCCATTCCCAGTAAGTGTGTTGAACTTGTATTTTGTAACATTGTGTGTTTGTCTGCAATAAGAAATAAATAAACATTTATTTTACCATCTTGTTTTGCTCAATCAATGATCCCGGTTATAAAAATGTGTTAAGAAACCTGGTCTCCCGTGACACATATCTTACACCCACCCTGAATGAAAGAGCCATTAATGTAATCGCAGATCTTCCACAGCACCTTGACCAAGATTACGAGACTATCAAAGCTGTATTGCTGCACAGTTTCAACATCACCCCTGAAATCCATAGGCTAAAGTTCAGAGCCCTTCAGCACAATGGTCCCAGCAGTTATTCTGAGCTGGTGTGGCGTCTGACATCTTTGTGCAAGCAGTGGATTGGAGGGCTGGAAGTTGAAAGCTTTGAATGGCTTTTGGAGCAATTTTGAACCCTGTGCTCACCTGAATTGAGAAAGTGGTTTAAGGACCGAGATCCTAAGTCCACCACAGAGGCTGGCAAGCATGCAGATGCAAGTACTAAGAAGAGTGATAGTGCGCAACTAATAACGTGATATAATGATAAAATGCACAATTGTGAATACAAAGTGTAATAAACAATAGTGATGACCTTGTTGGTGTAAGTGCACAAATAGTGCATCTGCAGCCTTTCTTGGGGGGTGGCTCGACACCCCTGGGACTAGAGAAACAGAGAAAAGACAAGGCGCACAACGCACATAGTGAAATACAGTTTAAAAAGTTAATTTTACTAGAAGATAATAAGTTCTGCGTACATCAAAGTGTATAAAATCAAGCATTTGATAAGTGGGGTTACCACACAGGGGAACAGCTGGACTCGTCAGGCTTCATCCACTATCAGGAGAGGAACCGGAGACCAACGATCATCCGACCAGGTAGGGGGGCCCTCTGGATCCGTGGAGGGCACTCACTCCGTTCCTGGATGCTGAGATGTTAAATCCGCAGTGTGGATATGCACAAAAGTCCCAAGAACAAGTGCAGTCGTCTCTGCTGCTGCCTTCCACTGCTACACGCCGACAGCACGCCGTTACGCCTCGTGGGACGCCCGCTGATGACGTCACTGGTTGCTCTTTCAGTGCAGAGCCCAAGGCAATGTCTACAGTGTCCACAGTATTAGCGCAAAGCGCCGCACGGCATCCAGGGAGGCACAGGATGAATCAGGCAGGGATGACTGATAACAAGGGACAGGGAGGGGTGGATAAAAGATAATAAAATATAGTTAAGAAATTAGCTGAAACACACTCCAACGCGTTTCGTAACACACAAGAAGTACCCATAAGTACCCACCTATGGTGCAGCAGTTAAAGTCAATGCACTACCGCTCCACACATATATATACACAAAGGTCACAACATGTAGCAACCGCATGGTGTAACACTTGCAAACATAGAGACTCTTAAATTCATAAGTACCCCCTCTCAGGGCAGCGCAGCATAATGTCTGCACGAAAAGCTAGGAAGCAGTACACTTAGCTCAATGTCAGATGTATCGGCAGGTACATAATGCCGCCCAGAGGAGTGGGGAGAGCAGGAGACTACAACAGCAGGGCAGCAGAGGTATAGCTCGAGCAGCTGGAATCGCCGGAACGCTGGAACGCATGTCAATAGCGTACGTCCTGTAGGGTGACGTCACGCCGTGTGATCACCTGACGCACGTTTCGCGCGGGTTCACGCTTTCTCAAAGGTGAGTGCACGTTGTAAGCATGCGCAATTTATAGCAGATGGTAGTCATGGCAGACATAGGGAAATTTAACCCCTGTGCTGCCGTATATGTACCCTCACCCCAGAGAGCCCTAGTTACGTCCCTACACCGTAAATCCACTGCCACCAACAGCCTCCTCAGAGCTGGCAGTCACCACCCTAAACACCAAATTAGGGGAATCCCCCAATGGGGTCCACGGTTGGTTCCCATGAGAAAAATGCCTTTCACGGGAGAACAGCACTTTTAACACCTTAATACCCGGATCCTTTGATTGAGCAAAGCGAAGCGGTAAAATAAATTGTGATTTATTTACAGAATGAACACACACAGTTTACAAAGAACACTTGAAATACACTTACTGGGATGGGGTAAAATGAAATCTTCTATTCCCGGAATGAAATCTTTAAAATAGAGTCTTTAGGCACAATTTCCCAGGAGTGGGAGTTGTGCGCAAACAGAGCCGAAAGCAGTCTTTGGACAGTGGCGCTGCTCGCAACCAATGTTTCTCCTCCGAAGCTGCCTTCTTCATTATACCGCCGTAGAATTGGTTCTGGATTCCTTAGTTCTAACAAACTCTTGACTTGGGTTACAATGTTATAAAATTTAAAATCCAGCTTAGATTAATCTTTCACTGCATGATGAATTTCACTCCCGATCAGCTGCAGGGATTCTTATACAGAAAAAATCCCTATCTGTAACCTCTGCAGCCAATCTCTGTAGTGGGAATAATATTCCTACCTATCCCAGAGTTGCCCATACTTGGCAAAAACTATTTAAAACACCACTAAAAAACACATCTTACTAAATAAAAAAAATAAAAAAATTGCACAAACTTTTCTAAACAAACAAGCAAATTACACTTAAAATACATTTAAAAAAAGCATTTGTAAAAACAACCATTGATTGTCCCTGTATGTGAGTATGTATGTATTTATATCCATAGAGACATACATAAATACAGTGGCAATGAATGAGCATCCAAAAATAATTTAATCACAATAAATAATAATCAAATACCTGTAAAAGAAAAATAACATACATTCCATATTTTTACTTACTTTTAGATGTCTTCATCCTCCGAATCCCGGGGACACCACATGCTCTCGAACCAATCCACGAACAGGAACCAGGTAAAAAAAAAAAAAATCCCAAATCTTTATCTTCTTTCTTTTTCTTCTTCTGTAAATTTGTAATCCAATTTGTCACTTTCTTGGGTCTTCTAGGGGTTGGTGAAGGGGGTATTAGCCCCAAGGATGGGTGTTTAGGTCTACCGGGTGGGTAGTGGGAGGGGTTAACCCCTTCATTACCTTAGCGGTATTAACCGCTAAGGTAATGAAAGGGTTAAGTCCACCCGCAACCCCATCGCAAGGCCTAAACACCCTCCAAGGGCCAAATACCACCTTCCACCACCCCTGCTACCCTCAATAAGCCTGGCACGGGTATTTAACCCCTTCATTGCCTTAGCGGTTAGCCGCTAAAGTAATGAAGCTGCTTGAATGTAATTGTTAATAATATTGTGCGGTAGCAGGGGGTCTCCTGAGCTGAACTGCTTTTATTTCAGCATCGGGGACCCCCTGCTCCCGGAGTTAGAGGACAAGATATTTTTAATCACCCAGTAACGTCACACGGACCCTTTAAAAATGGCGGCGACACTGGCGTCCGATGCCCCATAGATGAGCAGGGGGTCTTTGGAGCTGAACCACATTGGTTTCAGGTCCGGGGACCCCTGCTTCTCGAGAGACAGGCCCCGTTATGGGGTGCCAGTATCCCTGTGCAGTATTTCAATCCCCCAGTCAAGTGATCGGGACATTTCCATGCATATGAGATACCGGCACCCAATAACGGGGCCTGTATCTCAAGAAGCAGAGGGTCCCCGGACGTGAAAGATAGATCTCGCCAGGTGAGCCCTTATCGGCAGGCAGGTCCTATCATCGCCAGCAACTCGCCATGTTTAGAAATGTTGCTCTCACTGATATTCGAGCCTTTCTGCATACCGTGAGAGCAACTCGGCAAAAACATGGCGAGTTCAAAACCCTGTCTATACTGTAATGTCTATCGAGATTTACTGCATAGGCCCCTAAATTGTGTAAGGTAGTAGAATCACAGCCGGAAGTCATTTGCCTCAAGAAGGACTTGGAGAGATTTGAAACTTGGTTAGGTAAATGGCAGATGATATTGAATACATATAAATGTAAGATTATTCATTTGGGAAACAAGAATAAACAGGCAATTTGAAAATGAAATGAGGATAAATTAGGAGAATCCTTGATGGAGAAGGATTTAGGAGTGCTTGTAGACAGCAGGCTTAGCAATAGTGCTCAATGTCATGCAGGAGCTGCAAAGGCAAACAAGATCTTATCTTGAATTAAACAAAAATAGATGGAAGAGAAGTAAACATAATTATGACCCTTTATAAAGCATTAGTAAGACCACACCTTGAATATGGAGTATAATGTTGTCACCACTCCTTAGAAAATATATTTTGGAACGTAATAAAGTGCAGAGAAGAGAGGCTAGCTAAATTATAGTTGTTTGCATTAGAAAATAAGTGAACTTAAAGTGATTTGTTACCGGCGCTAACCACACCCAATCTGTGATAAAATAGTGCACAAAATTAAAATTCAAAATAAAATGTGTCAAGGTGATCACTGATCAAATTCTCAACCTTCCAGGAATGTGTACAGATTCCTTTCAATAGTAGCTTGTCCGGGATGGGAAGGGAGCGAAGATAGCAGGGATACACCATGAAAAAGAAAAAATAAATGCATACAATAGTGTAATAAGTTCTTTTCAATCTGGATAAAACATGTATGTCTTGGCTCTATAGCAATGCCTACTTACAGCAGGTCAAAAGGTAAAAAGCATTGATCTACACAGCAGGTAGAAAGGTGTCAGGATCTTCAGGAACAACAGCCCAGGTTTACAGCATAAGAAATCAGCACCTCAGCTCAGACGTCAGTAGATGTGAGTGGATCAGAGACATTCAAAAGAAAGGCAGACCATAGTGTCGATCGTGCATAAAATTTATATAAACAAACAACAAATTTTAGGAATTGTACTCACATTGTGTACATAATCATAGTTCACATAAGGCTTTACTTGAGGGAAATGGAGTGCTGGTTCAGTGTGGAGCAGCTCACCGGGGATCTTCTCCTTAGACTCACAACAGACCGGGTGGGAGATGGCGTCTGACGTCACATCCGCTGTTGGGGTGACGGCATCCGGTCTTGGAGGCAAACGGTGGGGGAACTCAGCAACTCTGAAGCCTTCAGTAGAAAGAGCAGCTGCAGCAATGAAAGTGGCTCTACGCGTTTCGTCGTACTAGACAACTTCCTCATTGCTCCTGAGGAAGTTGTCTAGTACGACGAAACGCGTAGAGCCACTTTCATTGCTGCAGCTGCTCTTTCTACTGAAGGCTTCAGAGTTGCTGAGTTCCCCCACCGTTTGCCTCCAAGACCGGATGCCGTCACCCCAACAGCGGATGTGACGTCAGACGCCATCTCCCACCCGGTCTGTTGTGAGTCTAAGGAGAAGATCCCCGGTGAGCTGCTCCACACTGAACCAGCACTCCATTTCCCTCAAGTAAAGCCTTATGTGAACTATGATTATGTACACAATGTGAGTACAATTCCTAAAATTTGTTGTTTGTTTATATAAATTTTATGCACGATCGACACTATGGTCTGCCTTTCTTTTGCATGTCTCTGATCCACTCACATCTACTGACGTCTGAGCTGAGGTGCTGATTTCTTATGCTGTAAACCTGGGCTGTTGTTCCTGAAGATCCTGACACCTTTCTACCTGCTGTGTAGATCAATGCTTTTTACCTTTTGACCTGCTGTAAGTAGGCATTGCTATAGAGCCAAGACATACATGTTTTATCTAGATTGAAAAGAACTTATTACACTATTGTATGCATTTATTTTTTATTTTTCATGGTGTATCCCTGCTATCTTCGCTCCCTTCCCATCCCGGACAAGCTGCATTAGAAAATAGGCATCTAGGAGGGGATATGATAACTATATACAAATATATATTTGGGGACAATACAAGAAGCTTTCAAAATAACTATTCATCCCAAGGGTAGTACAAATGACACAGGGTCATACTTTGAGATTGGAGGAAAGGAGATTTCACCAGCAACAAAGGAAAGGGTTCTTTACAGTAAGGGTAGTTAAAATCATGGAGACTGTGATTGCAGGTATAATAGATATGTTCAAAAAAGGTTGGACATCTTTTTAGAAAGGAAAGGTATACAGGGATATACCAAATAACTAAACTTGGGAAGGATGTTAATCCAATATATGGATTCAGGAAGGAATTTATTTTTTCCCTTATGAGATAAGTAATAATCCCAGAAGAACAGGGCATTACTGGCCAATAATGCCCTGTTCTGAGGGGATTATTACTATTATAGGCGGAATGTAGGCTTTTTTCATAAATAATAGACACTTTTGTATAGTTATATAGATTTTGTTATTAAAATAAAATGGTAAATACATTAAACCACCTGTATATACGCTTATACTGCAGCTATCTATATCCACACACTGCCGCCCTCTCTGTGTACACACACACACACACACACACACACACACACACACACACACACACACACACACACACACACACACACACACACACACACACACACACACACACACACACACACACACACACACACACACTCTGCTGCTGCTGCTGCTGCTAAACACACATACAATACAACAGCACACCACACACACACACACACACACACAAACTGCGGCTACACACAAACTCTGCTGCTGCTAAACACACATACAACACAACAGCACAGCACACCTCACACACACTGCTGCTGCTACACCGATAAACACTGCTGCTGACACACACACACATTGCAGCTCTACACACACACACAGCAGCTCAACACACAACAAAGCAGCTCAAAACACATCACAGCACCTCTAAACACACAGCAGCTCTACACACAATACAGCAGCTCTACATACGACACAGCAGCTCTACATACAACACAGCAGCTCTACACACACACAAACTGCTGCTACATACACACACAATAGCACAGCACACCACACCACACACCTGCTAAACCGATAAACACTTATTTTTTTTAAATTTTTCATAAAAAAGATACATTTTTGTAGTCATATTGATATTTATCAGCATGATCGTCTGCATTCTTTTGCTTTTACTGCAAGTTTATTAAAAGGAAATTGTACATACACGCAGCCCCCTCTATACACACACACACACACAAACACACACACTCACACGCACACACTGCAACCCTCCCTCTATATACACAAACACACTCTGCAGTCCCCCCTACACACTGTGCAGCCCCTCTCCTCTACACCCACAAAACATAATGCAGCCCTCCTCCACCCTCTACACTCACAAAACACACACAGCAGCACCCCCTCTACACTCACAAACACAGAAACACACTGCAGACACACACACATACACACACACACACACACACACACACACCAAAACACACTCTGCAGCCCTCCTCCACCATCTACACACACACACACACACACACACACACACACACACACACACACACACACACACACACACACACACACACACACACACACAACAAAGCAGACTGCTGCCCCCTCTACATCCATAAAACACACACCGAAGCCCCCCTCTTCACCCACTGCAGAGCCCATGTAAACCCACACACTGCAGACACACACACACACACACACACAAAAAACACTCTGCACCCCTCCTCCACCAAACAAAACACACACACTGATGACACACAATTGGCAGCCCCCCTCTACATCCACAAAACACACACTGCAGACTCACGCAAACCAACAGACTCTGCCAGCTCTACATCCACAAAACACACACTGCATACACACACACACACAAAAACCCCTGCACCCCTCCCCCACCCACAATACACACACTGCAGTCCACCCCCCCCCCTCTGCACCTACAAAACACGCACAAATCAACAAAACAGACTCTGCCACCTCTACATCCACAAAACACACACCAGCAGCCCCCTCCCTACACCCACTGCAGCCCCCTGTAAACCCACACACTGCAGACACACACACCAACAAAACACTCCGCACCCCTCCTCCACCAACAAAACACACACTGAAGACACACACATTGCAGCCCCCCTCCCCTCTGCACCAACAAAACACACACAGCAGAAACACACCAAGAAGACTCTGCTGCCTCCTCTACACCCACAAAACACACACCAACAGAAAACACACACTAATAAAACACTCTGCTGGCCCCCTTTAAACCCACAAAACACACAACAGACACATAAACCTTTCCCCTCACTCTCCTGTGCTGAGCTCTCTGAGGCAGGGAGGGGGAGGAGTCAGTGCCTTGCTGGTGCCTTCTGTCCAATCACCTCCCCTGTCTAAGAGCAAATTTCACTCTTTATGAATGAAAACTGAAAGCTGATTGACTGAAAAACTTGGCAGGGTGCCAAAATTCCGTGCCATTACTGATTGGATAATGCCCGGAATTTTAACCAATCAAAGAGCAGGGAATTCAATAATGCTCGGAATTTACCAGCTTTAGCCTATAATAGATGATATTTCACTGGGGTTTTTTTTTCTGCCTTTCCCTGGATCAAAATACTGTAAGTACAAATATAGGATAAAGTATCTGTCATCTAAGTTTAGCATAGGTTGAACATGATTGATATACAGTTTGTATCTCAAGAACCCAGGGGTCCTTTCCTATAAAATAAATGAGGGGTAAAAACATATAAAAAAACTAGCAGCCGGGAACAAAGTTATCTCCTCGTTTATACAGAAGGAAAATTGTCTTTTTCTACTTACCACAAGTTATTCCGAATCCTGTTTTTAAATGTAGAGAATGCACCAGTTTTCAGAGGCAGCCGACATCATTCTGATACAAGACACATGTCCAGCACGTGTCACCTCCTCGCTAGAGCGTGGAAAGCTGGAAGGTAATGCCACAGTATTAGAGTCCTGTCTGTGTGAGAAGCATTGCAGTCACACAGTGAAGATCACGTCTGTAACACAGCACAGAGATCAGGACTTATACACAGTCTGGAGAGGAGTCCACGAGGACCAATTGGGTAGAGAATTCCCCTATGTGCAATAACACGCAGAACAAAACATCAGATGTCACATGGGTATTAACCATTTGCTGCACACTTTGCTCTTCAGCTGCACAATATGTTTGTTTGGATTAGCTTCTGTGCTGCAAGATAAGAACATGGAAACTCCCAATACCAAGTAATAACAAGAGTAAAATACTGTGTGTACGGTATATATACAGGTCTGCCGATGAGTATTCTAAAACTTGCCTTGGGAAATCTGGGGCAATCACCAACAAGACCCAGGTACATGCTGGTTACATGCTGCAACATTTCAGTGACATTTCTGCAGAGACTAATGGCCCATCTGATTAACACAGCAGGGGATCCTGGCAGTCCCATTCAAACTGAATGGGACTGCCAGGGACCCCCACTGTTAATCTGATGGGCCATTAGTCTGTCTGCAGAAATGTCACTGAAATGTTGCAGCATGTACCCAGAATGTACCTGGGTCTTGTTGGTGATTGCCCCAGATTTGTTTTAGAATACTCGTCGGCACTACAGTATAATTAGGATGTAGTGGTTAGAACTGCCTATGAATCTATGTGTCAGTGTTGCCTCTGCACAACTCCCTTAATCTTGCTGCTGCTGCTGCTGCTGCTGCTGCTGCTGCTGCTGCTGCTGCTGCTGCTGCTGCTGCTGCTGCTGCTGCTGCTGCTGCTACACATAGATTGTGAGCTTGGGTCCTGAAACATGTGATCTTTACACAACTGATACATGGTTACGGTGCTGGCAGATCCATGGTATTCTGATGCTGGAAAATCCATGATACTATGGTGCTGGGAAGTCCATGATACTATATTGGTGGTAAGTCCATGGTACTCTGGTGCTAGGAAGTCCATGGTACTTTGGTACCGGGAAGTCCGTGGCACTCTGGTGCCAGGAAGTCCATGGCACTCTGGTGCTAGGAAGTCCATGTTACTCTGGTGCTGGGAAGTTCATGGTACTCTGGTGCTGGGAAGTCTAAGTACTCTGGTACCTGGAAGTCCATGATATTCAGGTGCTGTAAAGTCCATGGTATGCTGGTGCCAGGAAGTAAATAGAACTCCGGTGCCAGGGAGTCCATGGTACTCAGGTGCCAGGAAGACTATGGTACTCTTGTGCTAGGAAGTCCATGGTATTCTGGTGCCGGTTTGTCGAAGGTACTTTAATGCAAGAAAATCCAAGGTACTCTGGTGCTGGGAAGTGCATTGTGCTCTGGTGTTGATTTGTCCATGGCAATCTGGTGCCAGGAAGTCCATGATACTCTAGTGCCTGTGAGATCCATGGAACTCTGGTGCTTATTGGTCCATGGTACTCTGGTGCTGGGAAGTCTATCACCACACATCATTGCCACTGATTTCGGACATGCTACAAATAATGGGGAATTTGTGAGTATATCCGCTGTTGATTTACAGACCATGACTCACCATATTACAGACATATTGCACTATTGTATTTTCTTCTCTTATTCTATATGGACCTGCGCTCCATAACCTGGAAACCTGCACAATTGAGTTGGAAAGATCAATCCCTACAAGGATTTGAAATGTATTTTAAAATTGCATTTATAAGACTTAAGCGCCACTAATAACACTTTGTTTTCCATTAATCTGCCCCCCTGCCAGGGTACCCTCTCAGCCTCTGAGGCCAAATCTGAATCTGATGAGTTGAAGGCTACTGACAGCTCAAAACAGAGGGTGCAAAAAAGTATATAAAAGTAAATAATGAGTGGGACTGCTGAGGTAAGCCGCGAGGGAATTCCAAAGCGTGGGTGTGGAAAGGATGGAAGTAGATGGGGGAGACGCTGTAAGCTGCGTGTGTGTAGGAGGAGTTCCAATGGAAAACGCTACCTGAGATCCTGGAAGTATAGAAGGCCTGGTAAGCGCCTCTATGGATCCCTTCTGTAGCCCTCCTCCAGCGCAGTCTTCTCCGCAGAGGGGACGCAGCCATCCTAGGTGTCCTCTGTGCAGTCTCCCATCAGTGGCTCGGAGATCCCGAGTGCCGGAAACACGTAATGGTGCATCCGGTCCGTCCGGAAAAATCTTCCTCTCCCAGTAGACACGTGATAACACGGAGGAGAATAGACAGCCGCCAACACCCACGCAACCTCCGATCCTCAGCGCGTCACTCCAATCAGGCAGTGGCAGGAAGCAAGGTGATGATTGGAAGGTTGAGTCGCAAAAAGCCCCAAAAAAACACCGACAGCTCACCAAAATAAAGAACTAAAAACGTTTATTAAAGACTACATAAAAAAGAAAATGAGGACAAACAAAAAACTGCTACATAACAATGTTATGTAGCAGTTTTTTGTTTGTCCTCATTTTCTTTTTTATGTAGTCTTTAATAAACGTTTTAAGTTCTTTATTTTGGTGAGCTGTCGGTGTTTTTTTGGGGCTTTTTGCGACTCAACCTTCCAATCATCACCTTGCTTACCAAATCTGAATCTGCCCCCTCCAGGACACCCTCTCAGCATCTGAGGCCAAGTCTGAATCTGCCCCTGCCAGGACTCACTCTCACCCTCTGATGCCAAGTCTGAATCTGCCCCCTGCCAGGACTCGCAGCCTCTGAGACCAAGTCTGATCTTCTCCCTGTCTGGAATCCCTTTCACACTCTGAAGCCAAGTCTGAATCTGCCCCCTGCCAGGACTCACAGCCTCTGAAGCCAAGGTTGACTCTGCACCCTGCCAGGACTTGCAGCCTCTGAGGCCAAGTCTGAATCTGCCTCCTGCCAGGACTCACAGCCTCTGAAGCCAAGGTTGACTCTGCACCCTGCCAGGGCTCGCAGCCTCTGAGGCCAAGTCTGAATCTGCCCCCTGCCAGAACTCACAGCCTCTGAAGCCAAGGTTGACTCTGCACCCTGCCAGGACTCGCAGCCTCTGAGGCCAAGTCTGAATCTGCCCCCTGCCAGGACTCACAGCCTCTGAGACCATGTCTGAATCTGCCCCCTGTCAGGAATCACTCTCACCCTCTGAGGCCAAGTCTGCATCTGCCCCCTGCTAGGACTTGCAGCCTCTGAGACCAAGTCTGAATCTTCTCCCTGTCAGGAATCCCTTTCACAATCTGAGGCCAAGTCTGAATCTGCCACCTGCCAGGACTCACTGCCTCTGAAGCCAAGGTTGACTCTGCACCCTGCCAGGACTCGCAACCTCTGAGGCCAAGTCTGAATCTGCCCCCTGCCAGGACTCACAGCCTCTGAAGCCAAGTCTGAATCCTCCCCTTGACTGGACTACCTCTCACCTTCTGAGGCCAAGTCTGACTTTCCCCTCCCAGGGCTCCCTCTCACCCTCTGAGGCCAAGTCTGAATCTGCCCCCTGCCAGGACTCCCTCTCACCCTCTGAGGCCAAGTCTGAATCTGCCCCCTGCCAGGACTCCCTCTCACCCTCTGAGGCCAAGTCTGAATCTGCCCCATGCCAGGACTCACAGCCTCAGAGACCAAGTCTGAATCTGCCCCCTGCCAGGATTCGCTCTCACCCTCTGAGGCAAATCTGAATCTGCCCCCGGCCAGGACTCCCTCTCACCCTCTGAGGCCAAGTCTGAATCTGCCCCCTGCCAGGACTCGCAGCCTCTGAGACCAAGTCTGAATCTGCCCCCTGCCAGGACTCCCTCTCACCCTCTGAGGCCAAGTCAGAATCTACCTTCTGCCAGGACATGCAGCCTCTGAGGCCAAGTCTGAATCTGCCCCCTTTCAGGACTCCCTCTCACTCTCTGAGACAAAGTCTGTATCTGCCCCCTGCCAGGACTCCCTCTCACCCTCTGGGGCCAAGTCTGAATCTGCCCCCTGCAAGGACTCATAGCCTCTGAGGCCAAGTCTGAATCTGCCCCCTGCAAGGACTCACAGCCTCTGAGGCCAAGTCTGAATCTGCTCCCTGCCAGGAATCCCTCTCAGCCTCTAAGGCCCAGTCTGAATCTGCCCCCTGCCAGGGCTGCCTCTCACCCTCTGAGGCCAAGATTGAATCTGCCCCCTGCCAGGACTCCCTCTCACCCGCTGAGGCCCAGTCTGAATCTGCCCCCTGCCAGGGCTGCCTCTCACCCTCTGAGGCCAAGATTGAATCTGCCCCCTGCCAGGACTCCCTCTCACCCGCTGAGGCCAAGTCTGAATCTGCCCCATGCCAAGACTCGCAGCCTCTGAGACTAAGTCTGAATCTGCCCCCTGCAAGGACTCCCTCTCACCCTCTGAGACCAAGCCTGAATCTGCCCCCTGCCAGGACTCCCTCTCACCTTCTGAGTCCAAGTCTGACTCTGCCCCTTGGCAAGACTTGGCAGGACTCCTGTGCAGTCCTCGTCCAAAAGGAAAGTCGGGTAAGCTGTCCTTCAACCTCACCACATGTCTGTAGTAACCATTTCACATAACTTTAATGGTCTGAATAACCCAGGTAAGAGGAGATTAGCACTCCTTGACTATAAATGGAGAAAGACGGATGTCATTCTCCTACAAGAGACCCTTTTTAGTTCAACAAGTTATCCAAAATTCTTCGATATAATTCGCAGTACAGGCAGTGGTACCTCTCCACTGCCAAAGTAAAGAAAAGAGTCATTGCAATACTACTTATTAACAGATTCCCATTTACAACGGAGCAAGTTAAAAGAGATAGAGAAGGAAGGTATCTAATATTAGTGGATAAACTACAAGGGCAATACGTAACTATTGCTACCATATATGTATGCCTCCTGTGAGCATGATCCTATATTTTTCACTTCCTTTTTCAACACGCTAGGCAGGGTAACAAAAGGTCATATCATTATGGCAGGGTATTTCAATTTAGTAGTAGACAGTGAACTGGATAGTTCAGCCCACTCCAAAAGAATAAAGAAGAAAAACACAAATAAGTTCCATCGTAATGTTAGGGATAACAAATTGACGGACATCTGGAGGGACCTACAGTACATCCGAGAGACAAAGGTTTTACATTTTATTCGAACCCACATAACAGCAATAGTAGAATAGACTACTTCTTTGTATCTAACAGACTGGTTCCAAAGATCCCCGATACTCAGATCCATGTAATTTCATGGTCAGATCACGCACCCATGATACTATTTTGATGGGAAGTTCATGGAACTCTGGTGCTGGGAAGTCCATGAAATTCTGGTGCCAGGAAGTATGTGGTATTTGGATGCTGGAAAGTCCATGATACTATAGTGATGAGAAGTCCAGTGTACTCCGATTCCTGGGAAGTCCATGGTACTCTGGTGCTGGTTTGTCCATAGTACTCTGGTGCTGGTTTTGTACATGGTACTCTGGTGATGGGGAGTCCATTGTTCTGGTTCTGGGAAGTCCATGGCAATAAACAACACATGGAACCCCAGAAAGCTCATTGTAGGAACCACTGAGCCCCCACAAAATATATATGTACAGTATATAAGTGTCAAAAGGGAGAGTTATTGAGCATGGCAAATGTATACAACAAGCAACAGAGAAGCCCAATGCAACATCTAATATGACAAAAATACACAGGAAAATACTTATGTATTCTCTTGAAAAAGTGTCATTTAGTTTAACCCTTTGGCCAAAGCATTTTAAGCCTGTGAGCCACGACAAGGCAGACTCAGTTCACAGGTCCTAACTCTACCAGATAAAATACTAATATACCTCTATTAGGATTAAAAATCTCATTTACCTCTATTAGGAGGGAGAAAAACAAACATTGGATCTATATCCAGTAAAATGAAAAAGACCTGCTGACTTGGGTAGTGGGGAGGGGTGATCTTAAAACCCTGGCAAGGAGGAGCCACTAAACTCCAACAGCTGAAATGCCCCTTGTCATATGACCATGGGAATCCAAAGCATAGGATATACCGGCACTCCATAACAGAGCCTGTATCTCGGGAAGCAGGGGGTCCCCGGACCTGAAGCCAATGTGTTTCTGCTCCTGAGACCCCCTGCTCATCTACACAAAAATTAAAAATTCCGTAAGGCCTTTTCGGGGGGCAGATCCTATCGCCGGCGGGTTCTCGACATTTCTGCAAATGTTGTTATCACTGGTATTCAGGCCTTCTGCATACTGTGATACCAACACTGCCACACATGGCGATTTAAAAAACACTGGCAATTTTTTCTATTGGACTTTACTGCACAAGGCCCAATATGTTCTCAAGAACAGACAGGTTCCTGATCTCAGCTAACTTAATGCAGATAATAAACCTTGCTAAAATAGAAAATATAATAATTTCAGACCATGCACCGATATGGATTAATTTAAGACTAAGTAAACCCAAAACTATCTCATGAAGTTGCCACATGCCTACGTATCTAGCCAACTCAAAAGTGTTCAAAGCTTATCTACAAAACCAGTGGTCCAACTATGAGATGGACAACCAGCAGCATACTGTAGAACCCATTCTGTAGTGGGAAGCATTCAAAGCAGTACTTAGAGGCCATATAATTGCTTACAGTATTAGGAAAAACAAAACCCTAAACACCAAACTGAACAACCTAAACACACAACTAACACAGGCATTCCAAATATACAAAACAGATAATACAGAACAAAATAAGAAGCAGTATTTAGAAACCAAAGAGTTGTACGAGGCACTGCTGACAGAAAGTGCACAAACCCAACTTATGTATAAAAAAAACCTGTTATTTTAGATGGGGCTATAAACCTGGGAAATTGTTGGCCAACTACCAAAGAATCCAAAATCACTAATCAAATAGTGTCCATTAGCACTAAGGAGGGTAGCAGAACAACAAATGCCAAAGAAATGTATGCAACATTTCTAAATTACTACAAAGAACTCTTGTAACAGAGGAGTAATCCCGGTTCAAGTAATGTGCCTTTAATCTAGCAGTGTGATGGTTAACTGCTGGTAGTCAATTAATAAACACCACCTGCCTGATTTAGATTGCTTACAAAAGCCTTTCTGTTGAGACAGGAAGTGTCTCCTTAGCTCTGACTGAGAGCTGAACTTTGGAGACAGAGGAGTATTCTTGAGTCTCCCAGGAGAGACTGACCAAGAGAACACACATCTCTGGAGCTGACCGGTCTTGAGCTCTGCACAGCATAGCTGATTTCAAGACACCAAATAAGACTTCTAAACCTGGATGCTGATTTTCTGTGCACGCATGGGTGAGGTTCCAGGAGAGCAGAGAAGCTTACTTTACAGCAGCTAACAGATAAGACTTTCATTATTAAGAGACTGCTTATATCTGCTTATTTCATGCTATATGTTTTGGGGCTGCGAGACATGCTTTTCTAAGTGAGATGTGAATTAATTGCATAGGATTTCACTAGAAATACTCCCAAGTGAATAGCAGCTTTGTTCCCCCCCCCTGTGTTTGGATGATTTCCTGATGAAAAGGAAAAGGCACAATAAAGCCTATTATGATTTCACCTTATAAAGTCTCCACTTGTGTACCTCTGTGAACGTCCGTCTACATATGGTGTCCGAAGTGAGATGAAATGTGTCTTTGTAGTTAAAAAGGACCGGAGATTTTTTATGTGAAATTTTTTTTATGCTTTTTGCCTACAAACAAGTCTGAGAAACTTAGAAAAAAAAAAAAAAAAACCTCATGCAGCAGAGATCAGAGTTAAAGGGACACACCACTGAAACTTACACTGCATTGAAACTTACAAAACCACAGATGGACTCTTTGCCCCACTTCCAAGAGGAGAGAGACTGCTGAAAAAGCTGAAACCTTATTTGGCTATCACAAAGTGTAATATGGTCATTGAAATAGAGGTTTTGCCTTCCAGCCATAGTCAGGGTTCAAGAAGTGAGTCAGCCCTTAAAAAGGGATAGGTGTTTTTTGTTTTCAAAAGTTTCGCTGAAGCAGTGAATACAGATGGTGACCCACGAGTGGTACTGATTTTGCCAATAAAGGTTGCCACAGCGCATAGGGCTACCAGCTGTGAATGGAGTATATGCAGAAAAGTGTGAAAATTGATACAAGACTGTGCTGAAGCAGGGGAATTTTTAGCAAACAAATGCTGAGTGTAAAATTGCCCTATAGGGGAAAAAGTGATTTCTGAACTGTGTAAAAGGTTTTTCAAAACCAATTGCTGAATGTTGAGTCACCCTGCCGGGAATGAAAGAAATAGTCCACTGCAAAGAATGTTATTTTTTCTGCAAGTAAAAAAAGTCTGCCTATATATATCTTGGGAGCAAAAACAGACACCCAAAGTGTGAAGTGTGAATGCCATAATACCCAAAGATGAGACTGAAAATTACTGAACTCAGGCAGAAAACCAAATTCTGTTGCTAAAGCGGAGAGATTGGACCTAGCAAGTAAATGGTGTAAAGCAAACAGAAGTTTTTTCCTAGCAACTACACATTCAGCATACCTAATGAGAGTTTAAACCTAGCAAGTAAATGGTGTAAAGCAAATATACTTTTTTACCTAGCAACTGCACATCTTGTATACCTGATGAGAGAAAATGCATGCACAGTACTGCTGATATTGTAAAACTTATCCAAGAAAGAAAAATTCTACAGAAATGCCTGTGAGAGCTACAACCTCTACAAGCAAAATATGCCCATCTGTAGGACTATCACAATTGGGGGTTCTAGCAAATACAGTGGCAACAGCTGCAATAGCGCCTCCTGAGGTTAGGAAGAAAATGACACCTGATAGCCTAAAAATGGAGGACAAGATGCAGCGTTCCTGTAATGAACCCTACCCTACGGAAGAGTGGCACTTCCAGTCCAATAAAGAGGAAGACATCTCTTACAGGGAACCCAAACCGAGTCACACCCACAAAACACCCCAAGAATGGTGGGGGTGCCTGAACTCGGCACGAACAGAAAAGACCGCTCCCTTTGATGACGAATATGATCAGCAGGAGACAGAGCGGGAGCAGTAGATCACCGAATATTTCCGTCAGCTATTACAGTTGCAAGAAAAGCCGGGTGGATCCAGTGACGCTGCTAAAACTTCAAATGAAGATGGAGACCCCAATATCCCTGAAGGGACGGTGTCATCCAAATCAAAAAGGAAGAAAAAGAAAAAGAACAGCGGTTCTTCACTTACCGTGGAAATAACAGACACGTCCGCAGATCCTGTGGAGAAAAAGGGGGAACGAGATACCCTGCAGGCTAGAGAAAATGGAGAATTCGTCCCGCGTATAACGAAAATCCAGAGGGCCCAAGGCAGAAGTCGTGTACCCCGGTGCCAACAGTGAGGAACCCTCAACCAGTCATCCCAGGGAAGCGGAGCCGGAACCAGTGAGTGACGATCCCTTTACCAGCCCTGAAGACGCCCTGAAAATTGCCAGGCGTGACTGTGATTTACTCCGTGAACAATTGAATCAAAAGAAAGATGGTTACGCGGAGCTACTGAAAAATAACGTGAAGCTACAGGAATATGTGCTCGCAATGTACTCTACAGCCAGGACAGAATTGGACGATCTCAAGACTGAGCTAGATACTGCAAAGGCTGCTATTTCTGCCATGGATGAAAAGCAGAGCCAATCTGATAAAATGATGGCTACGCTAAAGCGGAAGTATGAGGAGGGATTGAAGCAAATGACAGTCTTCCAGCAAGAGGTTCACACTCTTCGCATAGAGCTGAATGCCTCACAACAGGAGGTCAACAGTGTCCAGATATAGGTGGACGTAGCTCAGAAAGAGGTTCAGACACTCCACAGAGCACTGGATGCCTCACTTCATGAGACCAACAGCTGCCGCACAGACCTGGATGTTTCCAGAAAGGAACTACACAGTCTCACGGAGGAGCTGGACATTTCAAGGAAAACTATCCTACATCTTAACTTAGATCTCAAAGTCTCTCAGAAGGAGCTTCAGAACTTAAACCTGGAGATGGAAGTCTCACGCCAGGAAACAGCCCGCCTCCAAGCAGATGTGCAAAAATGGAAGGTGGACTGCAAGGAAGCCCTGAATAGTACAGAGACTGACAAAAGAGAAAATTTAAGATGGAAAAAAGAAAATTCTGAGTTGACAGAATACGTCAAGGGAAAGAATGAAGAGCTGCAGGCTCTTAAAGAAATAAATAAACTTTTGAAAGAGGAAATGTTTGAAGCAGAGCGCCGACTGCAGAACCAACTGCAAGGTCTGCGTACACACCTCCAGTATGCTGAGGAGAAGCAGCAAACGCTGCAGGAAGAAAAGCTGCAGGCTGCTAAAGAGGTACAAGCGCTGCAGGAACGTCTGAATACCCAGTACGTCCCCACAGAGCAGTATGAGGAGCTAAAGGCCACGCTGCATGTCTTCAGAGCATCATTGGAGGCAGAGCTTCGATACCAGGTGACTCTGTATGAGAGGGAGCGTGAGAAGGCTCAGAAACTGGAGCAAGAGCTGGTGAGACAGAGAGACTGTTCCATTCCCTTGAGTCAGTACACCAAGGAAACAGACGCAGCGGCAACCTTGACAACAAAAATTACGGAGCTCCAGAATATGAAGGAGACTCTAATACAGCCACCTAAGAAAGCACTAGCCAAACCTACAGCTACCCAACAGGCAACAAACAGAGGTAGGAGTGCGGAAACAAAGCCAGAAGAATCCTTAGCTGAGGAAGCTGAAAAAATAGGACGTTCTCTGGAAAAGGAGGTGGAGGTGCAACTCAGTCCCAAGAAGGTGAACTGGCGACTCCGTGGTGTGGAGAAGAGCAGAAAACTCTAAGGGCTAGTCATAACTTCTCTATAACTGTTGCCATACACTTTGTCTATAAAAAGAGGAGTGCCCGACGCAACAGAAATCTCATGACCACGCACGCGATAAAAAGACTTTACGTGGAAAAAGTCCTCCTCGAGCGACTGAGGAGTTCTGATCTCAAGCACCTTCGGGAGGAGACAAAAATAAACTGGAGAAAGGGCTCCAATCCCAGCAGGACAGAGGGTTCTCTTCCTCCATCCACTCTCATTCAAGTCACAGAAAGATCTCGAATGAGAGTGGAAGGATGGGCTTTGGCCGTGGTAAGCCCGAGCTTCCCACAAACAGGGGAGGTATGTAACAGGGGACTTATCCCTGTTCACTAAGGTGCCTCTAATCCAGCAGTGTGGTGGTTAACTGCTGGTAGCAAATTAACTAGCACCACCTGCCTGATTACAGGTAGTAGAAAAAGCCTGCCTTTGAGACAGGAAGTAACTCCTCCCTAGCTCTGACTGAGAGCTGACCTTTGGAGAGAAAGAGCAGAGGTTCTTGAGTCCCAGGAGAGACTGACCAAAAGAAACCCCGATCTCTGGAGCTGACCGGTCTTGAGCTCTGCACAGCAGAGCTGAATTCAAGACACAGGGAAAACTACTACACCTAAAGCTGAACCAGGAAGTGAGATTTTCCCTCCAAGAAACAGATAAGACTTTTATTCTTAAGAGACTGCTTATATCTGCTTATTTCATGTTATATGTTTTGGGGCTGCGAGAACTGCTTGACTAAGGGAGATGTGAATTATTGCATAGTGTTTCACTAGAAATACTCCCAAGTGAATGGAAGCTTTGTTCCCCCCCCTGTGTTTGGATAATTTTCCTGATGAAAAGGAACAGGCACAATAAAGCCTATTATAATTTCACATGATAAAGCATCCTAATTGTGTACCTCTGTGAACGTCCGTCCACACATACCATCTTTTGTTATGGTTAAATTGTTATTGAATGCTTTCCAATATGACTGTCCATTCTGAACTATCTATACTAACCCATGTGTAGGATTTATGATAGTATTTTCTACACACTAGTGGTATATTAGTATGTGTGTTTTTTTGTGATGGGCTTTGTTCTCTGTCACACGTAATTAACCTTTGTTGGGTGAGTCTTTTTACCCATCCAAGTTACAATTTTCATATACTGGACACAATTATTGTTAAGCATTTTATTTCTTTCTTTACTTTATTTTTCTATTAAGAGTTAAGTTGTCTCTGCTGTTTCATTCTTTTGCAGTGAAGTTTTCTTTCTTTTCTTTTTTCTTTTTCTTCTTCGTTTTCTTTTCTTTTCTTCCTGCAAGACAAGATTAATTAATTATTTAAAACAGCTGTCTTGTATGACGGGTAGTGTGTTAAATACCCAGGGCGTTCCCCATCTCGTCACTCCTTGAGAAAGCGCCATAGTGGGCGTGAAACGCGTGGGAGAGTAGTTTGTGTTGTTTGTTTTTTCATTTTTTATGTAGTTTAATAAAGAAGATTTTTAACCTCTTTGCTGGTGAGTTCTTACCATTTTTTTCACGGAGCGGATGGACAACCGATCCTTACCCTTTCCTGGAGAAGATATAGGCTAGGGGTGAGGAGGGTAATCCTTTGAGAGGAATAAAATGTGCCATCTTGGAAAACCGATCCACCACTACTAAAATGGTGTTCATGCCATTCGACCTAGGCAATTCGACAATAAAGTCCATGGATATGTGGGAACAGGGGCGCTCCGGGATGGATAAAGGCAAAAGAAGACCCTGGGGTCTCTGGTGAGGAATCTTATTGCGTGCACATACCGGACAGGCCAAGGGTAAATTCAAGGGTGGATTTGGCCATATTGGGCCACCAAAAGGTGCGAAGGATGAGATCCAAAGTTTTCTTGTATCCAGGATGTCCTGCCGAACGGGAAGCATGCCCCCATTCCAGAATCTCCGGAATAAACTTGGCTTCCACGTATAAGGTGTCCTTCGGGATCTCAAGATCGCTAGGAAGGTGACTTTGAGACTTGATGATCTTCACAAGATTCTTGAATGTAGCGACCGCGAGGATTTTTTGTTTGGAAGGATAGACTCTGTAGTCTTCTCTGGTCTCTCATCAGAAGAATATTGTCTAGAGAGAGCATCCATCTTGATGTTCTTAGAGCCGGGAATGTAAGACAAAATAAAATTAAACCTGGAGAAAAATAACGACCAGTGGGCTTGGCGGGGACCTAAACGACGGGCATTCTCGATGTATAAAATATTTTTGTGGTCCGTGATAATAGTGAACGGCTCTTTTGACCCCTCCAACAGATGCCTCCATTCCTGAAGAGTCAACTTGATGGGCAAAAGTTCTCTATTGGCCACATCATAGTTCCTCTCAGCTGGAGAAAACTTCTTTTAGAAAAACCCGCAAGGGTGAAGTTTATCCTGGGGAGAAAATCTTTGGGATAGGACAGCGCCGGCCCCGCAATCCGAGGCGTCTATCTCTAGGGTGAAAGAAAAATTGGTGTCCGGGTGTCGAAGGATGGGAGCTGAGACAAATGTTTGTTTCAGTGTTTCAAAAGCTGTGACTGCCTCAGGAGACCAAGACGAAGGATCAGCTCCTTTTTGGGTCAGTGCTTTGATCAGGGCGATGATGGTGGAGAAGTTGCGAATAAACTTCCGGTAATAATTGGAAAAGCCTAGGAACGCTGAATAGATTTGAGGGAGTCGGGTTGCGGCCAATCTATTACGGCTTTAAGTTTCTGAGAGTTTTCTGAGAGTACCGTCTTTTTTCTTGACGAAAAAGAATCCAGCTCCTGCGGGTGAATTGGAGTGCCGTATAAAGCTCCATTTTAGGTTCTCACGGATATATTCGTTCATGGCTTCCGTCTCAGGAAGAGAGAGGGGATAGGATTTGGATTTGGGCAATGTGTATCCAGGTACCAAGTCTATCGGGCAATCGTAAGATTTGTGGGGAGGTAATAGTTGGGTCTTGCAGAAGACATCCAGAAAAGCAGCATACGGAGCTGGTAAGCCTCCCTTAGAGTTGGATGTATTGGCAAGCAGTCGAGGCGGAAGTACGGCTGGTGGAGATGTCTCCTCAGACCTTGACCTCCAAGTAATAGGATCTTGGGATGACTAGTTGATGAGAGAATTGTGATTCTGCAACCAAGGTAAGCCGAGAGTGACTGGGGTTCCAGGAGCGTGGATTACATCCAAGGCCAAGGTCTCCTCATGGGAATGAGAGGAAAGGGTGATGGGGCAAGTCTCCAAAGAAATGTATGCCGAGGTGAGCGGACACTCGTTGATCCCGACCAAGGCAACGGGAGACTTTTTCCTAACGAGTGGAATCTGATTCTGTTCAGAGAAGGTTTGGTCCATGAAATTTCCTCCTGCACCGGAATCGATAAATGCCGCCGTGGAGGTGTGGAAGGTAGAACCCGAGAGAGAGACGGGAATGGTCAATTTCTTGGGAAGTTCCTTCCTGGAAAGGGGACAAGGAGATTTAGCACCCAGGGAGAGCCCCTTCGTACTCACTGGGTTTGGTCGTTTCCCGGGCGTAGTGGACATTCACGGACCAGATGCTCGGAGGATCCGCAGTAATAACATAATCCACCGGCTTGGTGAGCTTGCTGTATCGGTGTCCGGGAACGCTGGACTCCAAGTTGCATCGGCTCCGGAGCCTCCAAAGCGGGTAGCGGGTAGACGGCAGGTCCTGTGGTTGGAGAGAATCTGGGAAAAGGAGCACAGAAGGGCATAAATCGGGGAAGCTGGCGCTGGGCGCGGCGTACCTGAAGACGCTGATCCACTCGATTGGCTTGGGAGATGAGTTCCTCCAGAAGACCTGGCCTGGGTTGTGAGGTGAGCTCGTCCTTCAAGGAATCCGTTAAGCCTCGCCAGAAGACTGAGACTAAAGCCTCCTGGTCCCATCGTGTCTAAGCTGCTATGGTCCTGAACTCCAAGGCGTACTGGGCCACGGAACGACGTCCCTGAAAAAGCTCAAGCAACGAGACAGAGGCAGTTTCTTGGCGTGCGGGAGTATCGAATACCTGTCGAAAGTCTCGTCTAAAGGCCGCGTAGTCGCGGATGATATCGGGATGTAGTTCCCAAATCGGGGAGGCCCATGCCAGCGCTTTCCCTGTAAGTAGGCTGTACACATATGCCACTTTCTTGCGACCAGTGGAGTACTGCTGCGGAGCCATCTCAAACTGGATCTCGCATTAATTGAGAAAACCGGCACAGGCGTGCGGATCCCCCGCATACGGTTTAGGTGCCGGGATCTTCGGACCTGAGGTCACAGCGGATACTGGTTCTGGCGTCAGTGGTGGTGCGGCCTCAGGTGGTGCCTGAAATGAAATGTCCTATACCTGTTGAGTGAGGAGAACCATTTGGTCAGTTAGGGCCTGGACTTGTTAATACATGGCCGTCATCATGGAGGCCATGTCAGTCTGGTCTGCGTATTGTGGGCTCGACATAATGTTACGCCGGTGCTGCCCGCAGACCAGATTCGTCCCTTATACTGAGGTGGGGACGTATATGTGCACGCACCCGCAGCAGAAGGAGCGTGTCCGGAGTGTGGTTTTTGGCGTTGCCAGGCTAGGTGTGTATAGGTGTAGCAATACTTGCCGGTACCGGTACTGATGAGGCGAAGTCGTTGCCATTTAGCCAAGGTCGGGGATTGAGAGAGATCCGGAAGGTCGAGGTCCAAGCTGTGGTCAAGGGATGATAGAGGCTGCAAAGTCAAGTGGGAGCCGGGATCCGGAGCCAGGTAGGAACGTCCACCAAGCCGGGTTGTAACCTGAATACACGAAGACAAAGGGAGAGCCAGAATAGACGTCTGTAGCAGAGACTATGTCGAGCGATGTGAGAGAGGTAGGACAGGGATTAAGTACTGTGGCTGACCAATGGGTAGCGGAGGCAGACCTGGAGGAGCCCTAGGAGCTGTCCAGGATTGGTCCCCATAATAGGACACCAGGAGGTAAGGTTTAGGGTTAACTGGTAACCAGCATGTGGGTGTGGGGCATGGCTTCACTGCAAGAGCAGTGAATAAATTAACTGGTGCCGCCACACGCTCCGTAACGGAGGGGATGCGCATGCAGGGGCAATGGCAGGCGCCCGAGCATCAGCCGCACGTGGAGCAGCGGCAGCCCGACGGAGAGGATGGGGAAGCCCCTTCACCACGGGGGTTGGGAGGGAGCGACGAGGACGGAGCCACACAGCAGCGGGAGTAGAAAGAGGTGAGGGGAGGTCACGCTGCGACCGCCGTGACCCCCGAGTCCTCACAGTTTCACGCTTTGTTGAATTTAAAGAAGGGACAATTTTATTTGTACCGGATAATCAAGGCAAAATGAATACAAAAATACAGTAGGTCGCCTCTTCTTCCAAATTTAAAATCCTGTCTTTATCGTCCTCGTAATGGCTGCATTACATTTTGTACTGTCATTTTTGTCATTGAGAGAGTGGGGGGGGGGTTAGGGGAAATTGCTGATTTTTTCTATAGTATACACACAGTACTATATTGTACGTTTGCACATTCACTCCCTTCCCCCTTCCTGTAGTGCTGCAGCTCTGGAAAGAAAAAAGGACCAGACTAAATTCCTCGAGACACAAAAGAAATAGAGACACCCCTGAGAATAGACTCCCCCCAAAAAAAAAAAAAAATTCACTTCATTAAAATCCACTATCTAAAGACAAAGACTAAATAAAACCCAGAAACATAATTTGTAGACATGATCCAAAAAATGTTAACGCCAAATGGCATTTAGTTTAATAAGCGCTCCCATGTTTGAGGGAGTGGTTAGTGCTTCTGGGAGTCCGAGCTATAAAGGAAAAAAAAATTAGGTGATATAAACTCAGATCACAATGTATTACTTTATAGAGAAAACCTGTAACTGTCACGGGAGACTCCTGTGGCAGGTAGGACCTCAGTAGCCGGAACAGCGGGAGCAGGCAAAGATTGTTGGGGTAACAGGCTGAGGTCAGTGGCAGGCAGCGAGCAGGATCATCGTGGCAAGCAGGGGTCAGTGGCAGGCAGCAAGCAGGATCGTCGTGGCACATGCAGAGGTTCAGCAACAGGAAGACAGGAGCAGGAACCGGGCAGGGAAGCCGGGAATAAGACCAGGGAACAAACAGGGACAAGCCAGATTACCAGCAAGGGCCTTTAATGGAACAGAACTCCAACACGGAACAGAACAGGTACATGTTCAGGAACAGAAGCTGCAGCACGGGCATACTGTAGGCATGGAGTCTGATTCAAAACAAAGGCATGGTACTAACAGGAAGCAGAACTATAAGACAGAGAGAGGAACAACAAGAAGACAGACAGACAGAGGTACCCTAGAGCAGACAGAAGCAGCAGCACACACGGTGGACAAGGAAAGGAACTATGGCTCGGCAGGATGTCTAGGAGACCCTGACAGTAATAAGCATATATATATATATATATATATATATATATATATATATATATATATATATATATATATATACAGTGTTCGACAAACCTATACATTTGTTGGATTTAACCCCCGGGCGAGTAAATATTGGCCCAAGCAGCACACGTTTGGTACTAGGTGGCGAGTAGATTTTTTTGTGTGGCGAGTAGATTTTTTGGTGATTTGTCAACCACTGTGTATATATATATATATATATATATATATATATATATATATATATATATATATATCAAAAGAAACAAAAAGCAATGAAGTAGCGCCTCTAATATAACCTGAACACAAGCTAATAAAATGAAGAACTAATTAACCCTACCATGAATTAGTGTATTGGGGTGGTTAAATGATGGCCAATGGCAATACTAAAACCCTGTAATCTCAAAGGAGATATGGTAGTGCATATAATGTTTAAATAAACACAATACTACAGTATTTAATAAAGATAATAAATATATAAACAATATTAAAACTCAAAATGTATAAATGCAATTGAAAAGTTCTTCAAAATTGAATGAATAAAAAACCTTTAAAAAAACCTCTGAAAAAACAAAGTCCCGTTCCAAAAGCAATGACATCCAGGTGTTTGCAGCCCATTTCAAAGGGATCACTACTCCCTGAATAAATCTGTGAAAAAAGAAGAAAAAAACAGGCGCACACCTAGTGCATTAACGTAATAACATATATTTTATGGAACTTAAAATCAAGCAAATGCCCACTCACAAAAGTACTGTAAAAATAAGCAGGTATGAGATTGGCTCTCATCTGCCAGCAAAGCCGTCTGATTTGAAGTGATAGCGTCCTCCTGTGTGTCTCCTTCGTGTAACCGGATTGCCGGTAGTGAAGTCCTTCCAATTCGGTGTTCAGTGTATGGAGTCCCTCCGGGAACCAGCAGCTCAAGGATTCTTGTGCTGGCAGCAGTATCACGGGAGAACAGGAACCAGTGTCGCACTACCAGCAGTACCAAAGTTCATAGGCAAGTGACGGCCTCAGTTAGACCACGCCCTACTCGTTTCGTCATCTATACTCATTCACCAGACGCTGGACTCTACTGATCTGCTCGCACGCCTCTCCCCCACATGTGGTATTGGCACATCTGAGCTACCGTCCAGCAGGAGCTTCAGAAAATGCACAGCTTCTCCTGATGTCGAACGGACACAAACTGAATCATCCAGGGGTTGATAGGAGAAAAAAATAGCAGGACCTTGGGGGATAGATCGTCAGCGCGTGGCAGTGTCTCAAAGTCTTATTAGAGTCCAGGGTGTAGGTAGGTCTGGTGTAATCCAGTATAACTCATTACATGCTTGATTTACCATTTTTGTTTGTGAGTTTAAATTTGTTGGATTTTTACTGGGAAAATTAAATTGTATTTTTTTTATATTACACTAGAATCGGGCGCTTTCTTTTTTCTCGTTTTTCATAGATCCACTGGGAGGTCGTTGTTTCTTTATAGAAGGCTGCCAGCATCCTGAAAAGAGGGCCATCATCCATTTTTTAGTTTATTACAACAGGACTATCCACTCATGGTTTCTTTTTGGACTCTATTTTGACCATTCATTGTGTAATCCCATTAATGTCATATACATTTTTTAATTCATTTTTTACAATTACATATTTTTTTTATATATATTTATATGTTACCAATATATAACTAGTGACTAATATATATATATATATATATATATATATATATATATATATATATATATATATATATATTATTTTAGTCACTAGCTATATATTGGTTATTATTATTTAGGTATTGCATTTTTTATTATATTTGTGTGTGTTGATTATCTTATTTACAGTTGCTATATCATCATTTTTGTAAATTCAATACAATAGTGACCCATATATAGGGGTTTATATTAATAGATTCATACTACGCTATTGCAGTTGATATAGATACCAAAGGCGCAGTCTTTTTGTCTGTATATATATATATATATATTCCTTTTTTTAATTCATTTTTTACAATTACATATTTTTTTTATATATATATATGTTACCAATATATAACTAGTGACTAATATATATATATATATATATATATATATATATATATATATATATATATATATATATATATATATATATTTATTTTAGTCACTAGCTATATATTGGTTATTATTATTTAGGTATTGCATTTTTTATTATATTTGTGTGTGTTGATTATCTTATTTACAGTTGCTATATCATCATTTTTGTAAATTCAATACAATAGTGACCCATATATAGGGGTTTATATTAATAGATTCATACTACGCTATTGCAGTTGATATAGATACCAAAGGCGCAGTCTTTTTGTCTGTATATATATATATATATATATATGTAGTGCAGAATAAATTAGTTCTTCAGTATTAGGCGATACCTTTTTTATTGGACTAACAATTTATGTCATAGGACAAGCTTTCGAGATTTCTCCCTTCAGTTCCTCCACCACTGCCTTTAGGTCACCCTGCAGGGATTGATGGAGCTTTGCATGCATATTGGTCATTATCTCTTCCAGGTATATGCGAGTGACCCCTCCATCCTTCTCCGGAATTATATTGGGCCGGTCCCAGCCGTCGGCCCCTGAAGTAGGGCGCGTGTACTAGCGCCATCTTGGCTCGCAGGGGTCGCACACGACCCGTGCTGCTGTGGCGAAAAGTATTTTGTAACTGGCTGAGCTGCCCGTTTCTTTGGCTTGTTGGACATACTGGCAGGTTTAGCTGTCCTTTTGGGTTGTTTTCACGGGAAATCCTCTGGGGGGAAGGTGCAATAAAATCAGTTTATGGCTGAGGGTCCCCGGAGCTCCTCTTCTACAAGTCCGTCCCAGTTGACACCACCGGAAGTCCCCCCCCAACTGAGGCCTTTTTAAGGAAGAAACCACACGTGGAATCAGCAAAACGGTGAGAAAAATAAGTGGCCCTTGTATCAGAAGGGGGGCGTCTAGAAACCAAAATACAAAAACATTCAATATATCTGTAACGTTTATCATACATTACATTATCCAATAAAGTGTGTGCAGGCATCAGTGTAAAGAATAAAATATTGTGTATAGAATAAAGAATACACTAATAAAGCGCTGTGTACGTGACTTAGAAATATAAATGTGATGAAATGGTGCAGGGGGAATAATGGAGAGGCTGGTACATAATTTACTAATGTGAGCAAGATAAGTCTAATTATGTCTATGGGATGTACCAGATACTTCATTGAAGCCAGCGCATAATGCTTTTCCCAAAAGGGCTGTCCATTTATTTGTGAAATTATACATTTTGGATCATGTCCTAATTAAATAATTGATCATTTGGTTGCATCCCATTGAAGAAGATACCTCCACTAAAACTCCATGTTTCTCCATGTCTGGTGGACTAAACCCCTCCCACAGTTACAAGACAAGACCGCCAGCAGGTTCTCCCATATAATTATTATCCCTGTAACATTGTATGTAATGCCAAGCATGCAAAGCGGCTTATTATATTACTTCATTATAAACTGTATGAATGAGTACATGCACTTATGATATACAATAATAGGGACTGTATGACATGGGCAAATACTAGTTTTTAAGGGAGGGAGAGGGATGGTGCGTCCAGCCCTATCAAAAGGGACGTGAAGATCCCCTACTTCCTGTGTCTGGGGTATAATCGCATCCGGGGAGCGATGACAGGATGGCGCAGTATGTGTGTGTGCGTGCGTGTGTGTATGGGGAGTAAGGGGGCAGTCTGTTACAACCCCTACACCTTGCTCTGTAAAAGGTAATACTTTCTTCTTCAGAGAGGAGAATTATTTTATATTATTAATATCGTTATCATTGTTATCAGTAAAGAAGCCCATGCAATTGAGCAGAATTTTGATAGTAAAAACTCAGAGACTATTGTACTATAATGATAAAGATTCACCATTATATTTATTTTCACACAGTATTTACACAGTGCTGCAGATGAGGTTGTAAAAATACACATCCATCAAGTTTAACATGTATTAAATTATAACTAAGATAATCATTATTTTTATTTATATTGTTACATATTAAGAGAAATAAAAATCTTCAGGAAATGTATGTAAATCATAAGGTAAACCATTTCCTTCTTGAATCTAGTATTGGCAATCAGATTTCTCTTTGGATTAACATGCTTGCTATGTTTAATTTATTAAATATATCCCTGAATTTATTTGAGATACCCTGTATCCCTGCACATATTTCCTTTCTAAAATTATGTCTAACCTTTCATTAAAGAATTTTACTGTACGTATCAGCCATCATAGTCTCCATGGGTAGGACATTAAGCAGGCTCATATCTTTTTCTGTGTGAATGAAACTTGTTTAGCTATGTTATGCTTCTCTAATTTTCTTGCTAACCAGTTTCCTTAAGGCTTCCCTAATCTCCTGGCTCCTCAGGCTGTATATTATGGGATTAAACAATGGGGTCACCACAATATACAGCAAAGACAGGACTTTATTGAGATTCACCGATTGCCCTCTTGATGGGATCTGATATATGGTGATCAATGTTCCATAGAATAAGGACACAACTGACAGGTGGGAACTGCAGGTGGAGAAGGCTTTCTTTCTCCCACAGGTGGAAGGGATCTTGCGGATTGTGAGGAAGATACGGACATAAGTTACAATGATGAAGATAAATGAGAAGAAGGTTATAGGAACAGAGAGAACAACTTGTTCCAATTTCAAAAAGGAGGTGTCCATGCAGGACAACTCTAGAAGGGGAGCTAAATCACAGAATACATGGTCAATTACATTGGGGCCACAGAATTGCAACATACCTATCTGGGTAGTTAAAATTAGGAATATTGTGAATCCCAAGAACCAAGACCAGAAAACAAGATGATACTGGAGCCTAAAGTCCATAATGGAAGTATAATGCAAAGGGTGACAGATGGCCAAGTATCGGTCATAAGACATCACTGTAAGAAGGAAGCTCTCTGTAGCTACTGAGACACCAAAAATATCAAATTGAGTGATGCAGCCATTAAAAGAAATGGTGGCTCCTTCTTTCAATATACCATGGAGCATGCTAGGGACAATAGTTGTTGTAATCAAGATGTCAGTTACAGATAGATTGCTGAGGAAGAAGTACATGGGAGAGTGGAGTTTGTGACTGGTTGACACCAACACGATGATCAGGAGGTTTCCAGTTAATGTCATCATGCAAATCCCGAGAAACAGAAAGAAGACAGGAATCCTGAGGCTCTGAAGATCCTTGAATCCCAGGAGGAGGAATTCTGTAGCTCTTGTCTGGTTCTCCACATGCATTGTGATCAGATCCTTCCCTCTTCCTGTATTATGCCAAAAGGGAAAGACGTTACAGGGAGTCTATTCAGTAACAGATAATAATCATTACAATGGGAACGCAGGAAATCCGATAACAGGAGCACAAAAAGGGTAATCTTAGGACAGGCCTGCACAACTCCAATCCTCGTGGGCCGCAAACAGGCCAGGTTTTCAGGATTTCCCTACTTCAGCACAGCTGGTTCAATTAGTGGTTCAGTCAAACTTGAGCCAGCTGTGCTAAAGTAGGGATATCCTGAAAACTTGGCCAATTTGCTGCCCTCGAGGACTGGAGTTGTGCAGGCCTGTGTTAGGATCACTAACTGGTTAGAATAAGTAATGTAAATAATATATCACAAAATAAAGAGTATGGAAAAGAATCTCCTTAAACTGGTAAATAATAATATAATAAATTATTGATTGAGGTCACATTTGACGGAAACTCCTTTGTGGGATACACATTTCACGCATAAAAATACCACCATACATAATGTTACATTTTCTAAGAAAAATACAGATTCTATAACACTTAACTATTTGAAAGAAAATAAAAAAAATGTAATTAAGAAGGATTTGCAATATTTGGCGAACATCTGGACATCAGGCAACAGAGTTAGTATCAGTGCTGTTCTGGAGCAAAGCGTGGGCATAGAGAGTTATTTTCCACTTGTGTGTCTTGGCATCTGAAGGAAAGCAGGAGTCTCCTAGTAATGTAGGGACACTTTATTGGAACGGGTTATACAGAATTCAATGCGCTAATACAAGTACAGATGGGAGGGTCAGCTTTAACATGTCGCGTGTGCCTGATATGTAATAAGGAGAGCGTTGATAAGATGTACTAAACAAGCAAAAATCTAAACATTATAAGCTATATTTACTAAGTGATGTCACTCCATAAGATAGCGCTGCTTAGTAAATATGACGCTTCATAAACCATTCAGGTAATTAGGCTGTAAGGGGTATTCCAGCTGCTAATGTGTAATAGAATAGCATGTCTTAGTAGACATGGCCATACATGTGTACAGTGCGCAGACTAAAATTTTTTTTTTATAAAGGTTCTCACTGCCATCCTGATAATTACAGGGCTTCTTATAAACAGGATCCCCCTTGAAGGTAAGATCGCCCCCCAAGAAGAAAGATAAATGTTTGCACCTAACATGTAGGGGCTGGTACTACAGTTACAGTAAGGGCAGAAGGAGGGAGATAAGGAAGAACATACACTGTATAAAGAGATAATCAGAAGCGCAAAGCAACACAATCAGTACAATAATGAATATACTGCATAGAAACATACTGAAGTGATTAAAAGTAAAGGAAGTAGTTTAAGCTGATGCGACTATAATATTCAATGTATCTGGCATACCTGTTCATTTTTTATATGATCAAATGCATCATATCTAACAATTGAAACAAACACAAGAACGTATTTTAAACCCAAGATACATCTTAATATATCTTCCCTAGAAATCATGTTTGACCCACTGTTTTTCTACCTTCTAGATAAAGAAAGCTAGATACTTTTTAATAACAATCTTTAGTGATACAGAATATGTATTATAGAGACTATTGTTAATATTAAAATTTTTACTTTTAATATTTTCAAAATCTTTAAGCCTGAAAAATAATTTCCTGAGCATGCGCAGAACTATGTGCGCTGATCTTGGGAGCCTCCATAATATATGGTGTTTAAAACAATATACTGAGAATGGATTGTGCCCTTATGGACTCAGGGAGACAGAGATAAAGCCAGCTGATCCCATCTTCGTCCCTCTAATAAGCCTTCTGTATGTGATGATATACACAACAAGATATTGTCCTTTGAACAACACAGTCATCTGGGAAATTAATAGCATTATACACCCACCTGCTTCATTTCAAACATGGAGACAACATATGAATATCTTGCTGCCCTTTTTCCATCTCACATATTGTTTAGGGAACTTGGAGGGTACCAGGAAAAGTTGACGTTGGTTGGTGTACAGTAACATTATCCTAGATTTCTGACCCTCAATGTCTGCAATTCTGTTATGTAACCCTCATCTCTAATTCAATAAATCTGTAACTCTAATATTCATATTCTTGTTAATTTACTTAAATCACAGAACGGTCAAAAGTTTCCAAGTATTTAATTGAATCGTACCAATGCCCATCCAGAGCCAGAAAATTGTTTTTTTCTGGAGGGGAGAAAATGCTTGCTTATCTATTGCAAATACTGTTATTGGAAAAAAAGTGATTTGATGGTAAAAATGTGGGATTTTTTCAAAACTTTTAGCCCTTAAAAGTTCTGCCAACTGGTCCACTCGAAATCAATGCATTTTGGAAAGTTTTGCACATGTGTATGTACAATCTTATTTATATACTGTTATATAACCAGTCAGCATTGCAGCCCAAGTCAAGAAGCCTGTTTAAGTAGGAAGCATAGTGGTGTTTAAAAGGGGGTTCAAAAGGAGTGAACAAGTGGACGACACCTACTGGCCCTGATTCCTGGATTTGATCTATGCTGGAAAGGAGGATATCATCTACTCCAGACTGCACATCGCTACAGTTTAATATTGCTGTGATGCCACCTCTACTATTTATATTTGCTATGGCCTCAATTCTTTTCAAATTATGCACTTCCTTTACCAGCCTCATTATGTCTCCAAACTCTATTCAGTTATCTCCATCTCTCCTCTCTTTGCCACTTCTCAGTTCACATTAACTACTTTCTTACCTGCGCCCTCTGTTACTACACAGCTATACCCCTTGCACTAAAACACACCCCTACAAATCATCCTCACACATCTTCTTTCTGTCCATGCTTCTCCTCCTTGCTTCTGGGTATATCTCTCCCAATCCTTGCCCCTGCCTTATTTCTACATGCTCTCGTCCTCACCTGCCAAATGCAACTTCTACTCCATCTGGTGTCAACCCCTCTTACCTCATACCCATCCCCTGCCACCATCCCTCCTCTTTGACTTTCTCCTGTGTCCTGTGGTATGCTTGCCCTCTCTAATAAGTTCTCTCTGTGCATGACTTCTTTCTCTCTCACTCTCTGCTCCTCTTTGCTATAACTGAGACCTGGCTCACTCAGTCTGACTCTGCTCTGGAAGCTTCTCTCTCTTATGGTGGCCTTTCTCTCCCCCACACTCCGCGCCTTAATGGCATGGGTAGAGGTGTGGGTGCCCTCCTCTCCTCTCTCTGCTGTTACCGACCCCTTCCTATTCCTCCCTCTCTTGCTTTTCCCTCCTTTGAGGCTCACACTGTCCAGATCTTCTCTCCTCTCCCTATCCATGTGGTGGTCATCTATCACCCACCTACCTCTACTCATACCCCCTTCTGTCTTTATCTCTCACATTGAATCCTGGCTCTCTTTCTTTCTCTACTCAGACTCCCTGTTCTTCAACTTGGTGACTTTAACTGCCACATTGATGACCCCTCTCTCCCTTGGGCTTCCTGCTTTCTCTCTCTCACCTCTTCTTTTGGCCTTCAACAGTGGACTGCTGCTAGCACCCACAAGCATGGCCACTATCTAGACCTGGTTTTCACTAAAAACGTCTCTCTCTGATTTTTCCATTTCCTCTCTCTGACTATCACCTCGTCTCATTTTCTCTCTCTCGCTATTCTTCTCCATCTCTATCTACCCCTCGTTTCTGTAGAAACCTGTGCTCTATTAACCTACCAGCTTTTGATTCCACTTTACGCTCCTCCCTCTCCTCTCTCATTTCTGCTCCAGACCCTGACAACCTGGTCAGGAACTACAACTCTGCCTTATCCTCCTCTCTTGATCTACATGCCCCGCTTTCTCTCTGCCGTCCTCACCCTTCTAACCCCAGACCCTGGCTAAAATCCCACACATGCATGCTGCGTTCCTCCACTCGTTCCTCTGAATGCCTCTGGAGGAAATCTCATATTTTCGCAGATTTTCTTCACTAAAAATTGATGCTGTCCTGTTTCAACTCTGCCCTCTCTCAGGTTAACAAACCTACTTTTCTTCACTAATCAACATGCACAAGTCTAAACCACGCTGACTCTTCTCAGTCTTTGACTCTCTACTCAGACCACCCTCAGCTGCCTCCTCTTCTTCCACCATCTCACCTCAGGACTTTGCTGGCTATTTTAAGGAAAAGGTGGAATCCATGTGTCAGAACATCTCCTTTGTTTCCTTCTCCAATCCCACACCACTTCCTAACTCTCCTCCTGCCTTCCTTGACTCCTTTTCCGCTGTCTCAGAGGAGAATGTGTCATTGCTGATCTCTTCTCCCTGTACTAACTGCCCTATTGACCCCATTCCCTCTCATCTCCTAAAACGTCTTGCTCCAACTATAATCCCTACGCTCACACAGATTTTTAACTCTTCCCTCTACTCTGGTACCTTTCCCTCATCCTTCAAACATGCAACAATTATACCATTAGTCAAAAATAACAAGCTTGACCCTACCTGTCTTTCTAATTATTGACTTGTCTCCCTCCTGCCTTTTGCCTCCAAACTCCTTGAACATCTTGTATTCTCTCATTTGCTCAATTTTCTCAACACCTATTCTCTCCTAGACCCTCTACAATCTAGCTTCCACAGTGCTCACTCGATTGAAACAGCCCTCACTAAAATAACTAATGACCTCCATGCTGCCAATGACAGAGCTCATAACACGCTGCTCATACTACTTGACCTCTCTGCAGCATTTGACACCGTGGACCACCCTCTTCTCCTGCACATTCTCCATACTCTTGGTATTCATAACAAAGCTCTATCCTGGATCTCCTCCTACCTCTCCCATCATACTTTCAGTGTCTCTTTTGCCAAGACCTCCTCCTCCTCTATCAATCTCTCTGTGGGCATACCCAAGAGCTCTATCCTGGGACCTCTTTTCTTTTCTCTCTACACACTTTCTCTAGGTGACCTAATCACATCTCTTGGGTTTAAATATCACCTCTATGCTGACGACACACAAATCTAAACCTGTTGCTTTTTCCTCTGCAATATTTCAAAGATACACCCTTTCCTCTGTTACTCGACTGCTAAAACTTTCATCTCAGTCCTAATTTCTTGCTATTCACCATGCCGACTATTGTGTTTTGCACCCCCTTATCTATACCACCTTTGTATCTAAAGCCCTCTCCTGCCTTAAACCTTTCTCACTGACTGCCCCGCACCTCTGGAATGCCCTTCCCCTCAATACAAGCACCCTCTCTATCCACCTTAAGACACACTTGCTTAAAGAAGCATGAGTAGCACCGTGGCTAATACGATACATAAAGCTTGACCCCTTGCAGATGCACTTACCAGAATGCCCTCCTACTATCTCTGTACGTTCTCCCTACCAATTAAATTGTAAGCTCTTCAGAGCAGGGACTCCTCTTCCACAATGTTACTTTTATGTCTGAAGCACTTATTCCCATGACCTGTTATTTGTCATTTATATGATTGTCACGTGTATTACTACTGTGAAGCGCTATGTACTTTAATGGCGCTATATAAATAAAGACATACATACATGTCACAATTCCAGGTCGGTGATACAGGACAGCAGAGGTTAACGTTCAAATGCTTCCCATTTGAATCCTGTGTGGCAGATTTTCATACAATGCTGGAACAATGTCTCCCGGGAACAGTCGAGGAAATTAAACAATATTACAGGAAGCCTTTAGTTGGTCGATGTTGCGGCCAGGTATTCTGCTCCCATATGAAGAGTGGTGAAAATACTCACAATGCTTATGTATTTATATTCTTTTTTTACAATGTAGAGATACAGTGTGGGACCACGTGCACTGAATCCCTTCATGGCCAATTACAGTTGAATCCATATGTACGTTTGTACGGAGTTGTTATCGGATTGTAAGAGGGGACAAGGGACATAATTTGTTGTTTACATAATTATGATAAAACATTCATATCTCACAATGATTAACTCATTTGAGATTTGCACTTTGATTAACCCCATGATAAAACTGACACATCAATGGATATTAATACTAAAACCATTACATCCTCTTTGTTAGAAATGTTTTGTTATGTCAATATTCATTTAACCATATGAGGTATTGTGACCATGCCTGGACATTCAAAGGGATTGTCACAAAGTTGAGGTATATACCAGGTTCGTTGTCACAGAGTGTGACGCAGTCACGTGGTGCGGAAGAGTGAGAGAATCAAACCCGGAAGTTCTGTGGTGGCGTGCAGTGGAGGAATCGCCGGCGCAGCTTGACCCCCTGCAGCAGTTTCACCACTTACAGGTTTTCTACCTCCCACAACGGAGACTGACAGTGCTGTATTTCCATTGCCTGATTTCTGGGGCTTTTTTGTAAGTTCCCACTGCATCTGTGTGCTCCATGATGTTTACCTACTAAACTTATTTGTTATTTTATCCTTCTGTGTGGCAATCTTCGTTTTTGTCCACCTTTCATGTTTCCATTTTAGTTTTACCATCCATCAATCATACAGTATTGCACTACCATCTGTGTTATGTTCTTTTCCTTTCATGTTTACCCTGGTGTCTGCGCTCCCTGACTTCTCGACACTGCAATTCAAAGGGATTGGCCCAAATATTGTAGTTCAAATAATCCTTTATACATTTAATAAACAGTAGAGATAGGCAAGTGTTTTTTGTGGGTTTGGATCCACCTTGCATTGTTCGGTTTCTTTGATCCACAGATTTTTCTAAGAAATGCCAATCCGCCTTTTCTGTTTTTTTCCCCTATCATTTGCAATCCCCACGACCGATTAATAACTTGAACCAAAAACCATAATCATCGGATAAGGATAAGCATAAAAGGCATAGCCTCAAGCTGCAGTCATTTGTTGCAGTGTTTTGCTATCGATTGGTTAGGCTGCTTGTTTCAGGGTTAGCTGTGGGTTGGTTAGCCTGTGTGTAGCAGGGTTTAGCTGAGAGTTGTGTAGGCTGTGTTGCTGCAGCACTTTAACTTAAAATTAAAACAGTTACTAATGTTTTTTCATTAACCTGCTGTGATTCAGACTTTGTGACATGGGCACTCTGTTCCTCAGGCTGCAACTTTACTGTGAGTTTTAACATAACAGCACCTATTATAATTATTATTGAAAAATGCCAAGAGTAATTAAGCTTCAAGTTTAAGAACAGTTTATTAATGGTAGCAAACAAATTTTGTAAGGGACAGTCAGAGATAATATATCCAGTATTCTACTCCAACTTAATTTATCCTTCCTCTCCTTGTATATTGGTGGCAAAGGGCACTGGTTTAAACACTTGGTGATATCAATCTTAAAGTGTGAAAAAGTTTTTTTTTAGTTACATAAGTGTGATTTAGCTGAACCATTAAACCACCAGGCTTTTAACCAGTGGTGATGGACGGTATGTTTAATGGAGTGGGTTCCACCAGTGCCTAATATGGCCCTCACGCGTTACGTTTTTGCGGTTGTACTACAGTATATCAAGAATTGATCTTACTGTGGAAAATAACTCCAGGAATTATTAAGCTTCAACAATTTGTGCTGTTCCTTTTTGGATAATCAATGTGGTCCCAATTGGAGTTTGTACATCATTCTCTGCTGCAGAGCAGTGCGTTCGGTCCATCACTCCGCATCTGCATGACAAAACAAAAGCATCAAGAGCAGTCACTGGCTGCCATTGCATAATAATTACAACTATATAACAAGAGTAAAGCCAAATAATTAGATCAACATGTCCAATAGGAGAAATACAAGTTAGTCTTTTGAATAACTATTGGGACAGTAGATGTAGAGGTGGGCGTAGTGGTGATGAATCAGATCAAGTTACATTTGTTAACAAGGTGGTACTCCTGTTAGTGTTGACTCTGCTACCACCATTACAGTCATCAGCCACAGCAAGAATAAGCAGATATATAACGACATGGCCATGAATCCCATTCACAGCCTCACTGCTGAAGGCCCACTTCCCCCTGCCCCCCTCCTCTCCCAAGCCATCAAGTAGTTAATGAACTTCCAGTTGCTATAAAAAGCAAACTGAAAGAGAAAGTTGGAGTCAGCCGGCTATGTCCTTATACCTAGCAAGTGCTTTGAAACTAAAATGGATAATGTGGAACATTATTGATCATCATCATGTTCTTGTATTTCGCTGCTAGTTTTATGCAGCGCTTTACAGAGACATTTTGCAGCCACAGGTCCCTGCCCCGTGGAGCTTACAATCTATGTATTTGGTGATTGAGGCACAGGGAGATAAAGTGACTTGCCCAAGGTCACAAGTAGCCGATGCTGGGAATTGAACCAGGTTCCCCTGCTTCAAACTTAGTGTCAGTCAGTATCTTTACTCACTGAGCCACTCCTTGATAAAAAAACAGTCAGTTGTAAGGAGATGGCATTGTGTGTAAAGAATATAAACTCAAAGGATAGTGTTACAACTACTTGTTGCTTATGAAGAACAGTTGGGAAAGGGGGTTAAGTCGGGTACCAATCTCGGCACCTCTTTAAGGGTGCACATAACTTGCCACCTTTACAAAGTGGTAGGTAACCTAAGATAGCCAGTGCAAGAACAAAAAAAAGGAAGGGGGGGGTGGGGGGGTGGGGGGGTGGGGGGGTGGGGTGTGGGGGGGTGGGTGTGCAGCAATCAGACTAATTTCATAGGTGGAGATTAGCCCATTGTCTATGTATTCATAGACTTCCTCACCACCAACACCATCACTAGTGTCTCCTGCTGGCAATGTAGATTTGTGCAGCAGAGATGAATAGCCATGATGCATTAATTTTAAAAACGTGTCAATGACCAGTTACCAGAAGTTGGAAGACAAATTACAGAAACACAATAATTTGAAAAGCTTTATTTCTACACAGTTTGCAAATAAGATCTCTTCTTAGAGACGCGATACAGTCACAATAACGAAAGCCAATATTATAACGGACACAAAACCCCCACTGCTGCCATCACCCAAATCTCAACCATCGGTTTGGATTCCTGTTTTGTTGCAGATACTTTGTTGTCAGGGGGATCAATAACCAGCAGGGAGCCCAGGGTGGCAAAGGTTTGTTCTTGCTCAGTGTTTGTGCCTGCATAGGAAAATTAGGTTAGTCCAGCTAAGATAATGGTTGGTAGAACAGCTGTGACTTTAGCTTTGAAGGTTAAGATCTGCTATGGAATGGAACATTTTATTTACAGATGCAGCCACCAGTATCCGATCACTTGCCTGTGTAAAACCTAAGGCATCTCACAGTAAATGCCTCAACATTTCTAATGGCCCATTGAGTTAGCACAGCAGGGGTCCCTGCAGTCCCATTCAGTTTGAATGGGACTGCAGGGACCCCCCTGCCCCCCACTGTGTAATCCGATGGGCCATTACGAATCCCACAGAATTGTTGAGGACACACACACACCCACCCACACTTCTTATTAGATCCCCATGTAACTGGCTCCATTGTTCCGGTTTGGTGGGAGCGTCTCATTTTGCACCAACATGGCTCTTGAAGTATTCTGGGGCTTATGCAGAGAGGTAAAGTAAGGACAATTGTGCCAGGTTTGTGGCAAAAATGTCCGCATTCAAAGAGTTTGTGGCGAGAACTTGGCGGGAAAAGTCAAATCCGCCAGAATTATGTAGATTCCAAAATTATTAGCCAGACGGGTGGCGAGAAGCTTGATTTCACCATTTTAAAAACACGCACTATTCCAGTAGCTCCGATGCGCCAATCGGAGCTACTATATGGCGCGTTTGTGTAAAATTTTGCCCGCCAGAAAAATTGGCTTTATGGTGGCCAAATACCGCGCGCCTCTGAATGCCGAGTTTCACGCCAAGTGAAACTCGCCAAATTAACAATTTACTGCACACGGGGCTATTGGAGTACCCTGCATAGGACGAAATTAAATGCCAATCCTGTGGCGAATTTATTGCCGTTAAGCCTTTCTGGTACGTACCTCTCTGCATAAGCCCCTCTGTGTTCTAACAGCATGTCATGTTACCTGGTGGAGAGCTGGCTACAGCTACACCGTAGAAAATAGATTAGTAACAAAATAGTGGAAGGGTTATGTACCACCCACCTTTTTTTTATCCTGACGGTTGCCCACATTGATCAACCTACAGTATATCACCCCTTCCAGTGCATACAACTCTCAAGGTGTCTTGTACTGTAGAACACCAGTGCTTGGTCAATTTTACTCCATATGCATTATTACAATGATGTAACGTACATTGCACCTGTTAACACGATCTCAAAATAAACACTGGAGTGCAATTTCAGAACAATGGCAACTTGCAGTATTTGTCGGTGATGCCAGCGTCATCTGGAGTAGTTAAACACCATTTTGCAAACTGAAAATAAAGACAGAACCCACGAGTGTGCTTGTCTCTCAAATAACCCACCGGCTTCATTGACACAATACTGGGCAACTGCAAGTCACTGGTTGTAAATTAGCATGTGTGGACAGGTCACATATTTACCCCCATAATCTTGTGCTTCGATCTCTCAGCATCTTAAAACCAGTCTCACCGACTGCCCCACACCTCTGGAATGCTCCTCTCCTCAAAAGCCAACTGGCACCCTCTCTAACTACCTTAAAGACTCATCTTAAAACTCACCACTGTAATGAAGCATGAGTAGTACCGTGGCTAATACTTTACACCTCATACATAAACCTTGGTCCCTTGCAGATGCACTTACCAGAATGCCCTCCTGTCTCTGTACGTTCTTCCTAACAACCAATTAGAGATTGTAAGCTCTTCGGAGCAGTGATTCCTTTTCTTAATGTTAATTTTGTCTGAAGCACTTCTTCCAATTGTGTGTTATCTGTATTAGGTCAATGTACTGTATTACTGTTGATGCGCTATGTACATTAATGGAGCTATATAAAGATATACATACATTTTATCCGCAGTCGAAATGTAAAGACTGCAGAAAGCAAGGTCTGCATTCACCATATATCGCTTCTCCTCTCCAAGGTCTTCTATTCGGCAAAGGGTTAGTTCTCCAGCTCTGCCCTGAGGGCACCACACAATTTACGGTTTCACAACAGCTACTGTACACACATTATTGGGACCTTCCACAGGGGACTAACTCTGCAGAGATAGACGCAAATGGCACAGAACCAGTGGGACTGTTTATTCACTCAGCCAGTGTAACAAGCATTTCAGATGGAATCTGGTGTCAAATGAACACCAATTATATTGACTGTGCCCCCATTTACAGCATAAACTGCCCCCACATTAAGGGTTTAGTCAACTAAAATTAGCTCAGACGTGAGGTCACAGCAGTAACTAGAATGTATTAAACCTGCATGAAAATAATCTGCCATGTTGAAGGTCGCAAATCCTAAGAGTCTGTAAGTGCAAATTCTAGTTGCTGCAGTAATTAACCAACAATGCGCTGTGGGCTCATTATATACACACAGTAGGGTAATATTTTCAGTAGTATGGCTATGATAATTCAATTTATATCTATCAATTATTTCATTTAAATTGCGTCAGTCAACATTGTCCGTTTAATAAGTCCCTGAAGAGTTTCACTCACATGCTGCGTTGGCACCAAAATTCGATGGTCCTACTAAGTACAGTAGGTCGCTTCATATACAAAATCGTGGTTTTAGATCATACATCGTTTAATTATCCTAAAGATGGCATTTTTAGATTTATATAACGTACCCTCCTACAGTTTCCTATGTACCAATTAGATTGTAAGCTTCAAGTGGCAGGGACCACTTTTATGAATGTTACTTTGATGTATGAAGTTCTTATTCCTGTTATGGTCATGTGTATTAGCCTGGTGTCATATCTCTGCGCCTGCGTGTAATTCTCTTTTGGACCTTGTTGATTATTAATGCGCACACATGTATAACTTCACATTCATTTAGAAGTTCTGAATTTTTTTTGTTTTTGTTTTTTTTTGTTTCGTTTCCAGACATGAGCCTGTAAAAAATTAGTGATATTCTGATATTCAATCGATACTGTAGCTTTTTAATGCGACACTAGGCATGCACATGCTTATTTATGTGATTTTTATTTATTTGGGGTTTGGGGGGATCAAAACATATGATGACCTGTTGAAAATATTTCTTTGAACGACAGTACAGCTAATCCTTCATGCAGCTTTACCCCCCTCCCCGCCCACACACACACACACACACACACACACACACACACACACACACACACACACACACACACACACACACAAGGCTCAAGGATTTGATTTCAACTTCTTATCGACACAGACCATTCATTTTCAAATGGTTGGCTTTGTGGTTGTAATCGTCCCGAACCTGGTGTCACATCTCTGCGCCTGCGTGTAATTCTCATGACTCATCCATCCACCCCCCCCAACCCTTTGAGGCTTTGTTTAGGGTAACGCATGTGCATGTGTGATAATGCCTTTTCAAATTTAATATGTTAATCTGATTAGCCCTTCTTGGCAACTACAGAAACTAGTGTAGACTTGTGAGGATCACAACGTACTGTACTGTTTAGATAAATGTAATGAAGAGAAATGTGTATCCACACCTTCCGGAATTTAATATGTTAATCTGATAAGCCCTTCTTGCCAACTACAGTAAGTAGTGTAGCCCACCTCTAAGCACTTCACACACAAACCCAAAGCCTTCTTGAAAAATCTCCCCCCCCACACACACATTCAAAGTGAATTTAAAGTTCAAAGAAAAAAAAATACCTTTTAAAAAACCCATCATCATCTGAATCATGTTTTTGATAAATTACCAATTTTTGTCATCCTTTCTTTTTCTTTGGGGTGGGGGGGGTTCAATGATTATGATTATCGTGAGTGTAATTAAATATTTATTTTATTTTTCAGGAATAAAAAATACAAATAATACAAATAATCATGAATAATACAAAATTCAGTCTTTATCTTCTTTGTACATGTACTGTAGTTCTTTCTGTCAGTTGAAAATTGAGGGCCGGTGGATAATCATGGAAGAATGAAAAATACAAGTAATCATGAATAAAACAGTAATATAAATTTTTAGTCTTCTCTTCTTCGTCATGGCCACATTTCATTCTGTAGTTCATTGAGAGAGGGGGTGGGGTTGTGTAAATGTGTGTACTGTAGATACACTATACACACAGTTCACACAATTTACACATGATACTCCCCTCCCCTCGCCCGTCCTTTTTTAGTGCAGTGAAGTGCATGCTGTATACTGTAAAACAATATGTGCCATACTTACCTGTATCATACTGGTGTGCCTGTACTTACCATACTACAGTACTGTACTGTACCATACTACCTTCCTGATACATGTCCATTACGTTGTATCACAATGGGCAACACAGTCGCAATATGGTCGATATATTTATTACATCGTTCCACGGTGAGTACATCATTCCAAAAACTCATTATGCCTTTCGACAACTCATCCTTTTTGGAGGGTTTCTGTCATTGGAGGGAGAAAAAAGGAAAAAAAATAGTTAAAGAGATACACAGTAAACAGTGGAAAAAAATGAGACACGGTTACCGTACTTACTCCACTGGCGTCTTCACCCAGTTAATACCGCAGGCAAGAATATGCGCAATTGACGCGGTGTGCTTGGGATCGTTGTCCTGGTAGAAACGGTGACCATCTGGGAATTCATGTGTGATGTATTCCACAATCTCAGGCACTTTTTTCTCTTAAAAAAAACTTTATTCATGATTCCTGTAACAAGAAAAGAAAAGTGCTCAAAATAATGCACACTACAGTAGTACAGTACAGTGCATAAGGCTACAGCATGGGACTTTGTGCATTATTTTACCATCAAATATGACGATGCATCCTGGTCCACGCCTAGAGATGGCACCCCACACATCCATCTTCACTGGGTGTTTTGGATGTGGCTTCATAGATATGCGTCCTTTTTTGTGGAATGCAAAGGTGGCAAATCTCTCCAGCGATACGGTAGACTCGTCAGTATTGATGCAATCCTGAAAAGTTTCGCAACTGTCAATCCATGCCTGTGACTGGACCACTCTCTTGATCTTGTTGATGTCCCTTATCATAGGGTACACTCTGTAATGACAAGGAATAATTTTATAGGTACAGTTTATTAAACCACACTTTTACCTCCTGTACTGTCCAGTACTAACCTCACACGTCCATATTTCCATCCAATTCTGCGTCTCATCTTCTTGATGCTGGTCTCTGATACGGTTAGATTGTGATTTTCATGCAGAGTGTCTTTGACCCTTAAGGCACTCTTCTCATCATTCTCTTCACTTATTTGGTCAACCAGAAGAGTTGTCTCCCTACAGGAAACAACAATATGTTACAGTAGGCCACAAGTACAGTACATAATTTATGCTCAGGCCTACAGCATGGCTAAATATATATATGCTACTGTAATATAATAGTTATATAAATATACAGCGATAACAATAATAATAGATAGATATAGAATAGAGTTATATACTGTAGTGCCCACGGTAATTCTAACACAAACCAGTGGCAATCGCCAAAAAGACCCAGGTACACCCAGGTACATGCTGAATACATGCCTTAAACTTGCCTTAAACTAGACCCAGCATTTCTGCATTGATTAATAGCCCATCAGAGTAATAGCGGGGGTCCCTGGCAGTCCCATTCAAACTGACCCCTGTCAGGGACCCCTGCTGTGTTAATCCTATAGGTCAATAGTCAATGCAGAATGCCTTAAACTTGCCTTAAACTAGCCAGGTTACACCCAGCACATACCCAGAATGTAACCGGGCTAGTTTAAGGCAACCTTTAGAATACTCGTGGTCTCGTCTGTAAATATATAGCGATAACAATAATAATAGATATATAATTACAATAATAACAATATATATATATATATATATATATATATATATATATATATATAAATAAATATACAGTATAACAGATATGTATATAACATACAGTATATATAACATATCATATTAACTGTACTTAATGTGTGTGTGTGTGTGTGTGTGTGTCATAATGTGAGTGAACTGTGTACTGTAATGGGGGTTGTGAGTGTGTGAGTCATAATGAGTAATAATGAAGTGAGTGATAATTAAGGAAAAAGGTGCAACTCATTTTCAAATAGAATTGATAATAAAATGTAGGAATGCAATTATGATAATTGAGGAAGGAGGTGCAACACAATAACAAGTAGTACAGTACAGTTTATCTAATAATTGCTAGGAAAATGATTCTGTTAAAAACAATAAGCCATCTAACCAATAAAAGTGCTATTGCAGTACTGCCCGGTACAGAAAACATACAGTATTCAAAATACTTTACAGTACTTACACGGTAGTAACCGTTGTTGTCCTCGTGACTTTTTTGGTCTTTCCGTGTGCATGATAGCTCACGGTGGCTGCTGGTACAACGAGGCCAGAAGTACTTAACCAGCGTTGAATATCTGCAATTCGTTGTCCTCTCATGTACTGCACCGACACACTTTATTCGAGCAAATACCCAGTATGTACCTGGCAGATACCTGGAATGCGCCGCTCCTCACCTCTGACAAGCCCCGTTGTGTTTGCCTTCCCAGCCTGGGTTCATGCCTGGCTGACGGGCGGCTGATCTGTTAAATGATAATGATTAGGATTTAATAGGCTGCAATGCTTCGCGTGTCTACCAGATGGCATAAATTCATGAATTGTAATGCAGTATATATATATATATACTGTGCATTATTGCAGCCAGCGGGAATAAAATGCTTCAATCCCTGCCTTGAAAATACCTCAATGCACTCGGGCAGAAAACAGTCACAAACCTCAATACACCCGGGTATACCCGAATTCGTGGGACTAGCCGAGCTCGAATAAAGTGTGTCGCCAGTGTACATCTCCTTTATTCTCATGCTGAGATCCTTAGAAATCTTTTTAATAGACATCGCCGCGTGTAGAAAGAAATACAAGCACAAGAATGTATATTCGATGTTTAGTTGATGTGTATTGAATGTGCAGTCAAGCCACAAAATGTATGGTGTATTTATACGTTAATGAGTCACTTTAGAGTATGCCCACTTTTAACACCTGCACCTCATTGCCATGCATAAAAGGTGACACACATTGCATAGCCTCCCACTCGATGATCTGTATCTGAGCTTGCCCTTGTCCAGATACTGCATGGTGCCATCTGCTTCCATGGATAAACCCCGATTCTATGGACGCAGGAACCCACTCTCTTCTGCCGTGCCTGTCATGCCGAAAATCGAAAGGCTGAAGCCATTTCCAAGCCAAGGCCAAAGCGAAAGGCTAAGGCTTATAAAGAAAACCTTCTGACGACTCCAAAGGCTAGGGCTTTTAAGAAGCCTTATTATGTCAAGAAGAAATTCGCTGATGTAGACACAAAGCAAAACAAATGGAAGCCAACCAATCAAACCCACCGAACCCACGGGTCTCCTCCTCCATCACTCCTCGACGACGCTGCCGCTTCTCTCCCGGAAATCCGCAGGTCACCTTCTCCATTACTCTTCGACGATGCTGCCGCTTCTCTCCCGGAAATCCACAGGTCACTTTCTCCATCACTCTTCGACGACTCTGTAGCTTCTCTCCCAGAAATCCACAGGTCACCTCCTCCATCACTCCTCGATGATGCTGCCGCTTCTCTCCAGGGAACTCCCATCTCATCCTCTTCAGCACCCATCCACCCAGATGTCCACAGCACCCCATGCACATGATCCAGCTCCTTAGACCACATTCTGAATGGTTTAAGTGTTGATATCCCTGGGAACTCTATGCTGGTAAAGATAGATCTTCTTTTAGAGACCATGCTAAATATGGATCAACGGATGGAGAAGATGGATCAACAGATGGAGAAGATGGATCAACGGATGGAGAAGATGGAGAAGCGCATGGAGAAGATAGAGACTGACATAGTGGGGATACATAATTTGCTTGGAGTTCATGCCCCTGTATCTCTGACGCAGGAGCAGGAAGTGGCATGGATGGGATGAATGAGACCTTCAACCTTCCATCACCTAGAGCACCCCCTCCATCAGAAGAATATGTGTTCATGTATGCCGTTGACGAGGATGACATGACAACCCCGTCAAGACCACGCCAGGAGACAACACAGACAAGGAGACCAAGACAGGAGGAAAGCATCCTCCAAGACAACCTACCCTCGCTCTCCGCCACAAGCATACCCGCTCCCAGAAGCAAACCCGCTCCCAGAATCTCACCCACATACTCCTTGCATTGAGACGGTGCCCAACATCACCTTGCGCGAGCTGTCCCAGCCAGTCAGGGAGAAGTATAGGTTTGCAAGTGGTGGTGTAGCACAGAAACATGCCATGTACATTTTCAAGCACCACGTTCCCACAATGTAAACAACTAAAGGAATCGCGTCAAAAAGGCTCTTCCTGAAAATTTAAGAAAGACTATTGTGGAGGAATTGCGGTGCTATTTTACAATTAGCGATCATTTAATGAAGATCGTGAGAGACTCCATAAATGGCATTTTGCGGCATACAAGGCACCGTCCCTGGAAGGACGATCTGCTGGGGATCGAATTCGCTGCGTGATTGGTCGTCTTTTCAAATGTTGAGTCGTTTTTGACTTGTTGATTGTTTTATGTCGTATTCTAAAATGTTTTTACTTACAGTACACCGTGAATGTTTTTTACTTACTGTACTCCACCAATAAAAAAAATGCTGCTTGTTTTAAATTTTATTCTTCAATGTTTTTACTTACAGTACACCATGAATGTTTTTTTACTTACTGTACTCCACCAATAAAAAAAAATGCTGCTTGTTTTAAATTGTATTCTTCAATGTTTTTACTTAAAGTACACTGTTGCAGAGTACATGCAACTACACACGCTGGGTCTCTTGACAAGGCTTATTTATTTAGCCTTAAAAAACATACAGCACACAAAACAAAATAGCTTCTCTTCAGCAGACAAAACAAAATAGCTTATCTTCAGCATGACAAACAAAACTGGTTCTCTTCAGCATGGCAAACAAAGCAGTTTCTCTTCAGCATGCAGGACACAACAGTTCATAAACCATGTACTTTGCAAACAGACCTTATATCAGTAATCTCTTCAGTAACTCACTCCTGTCTCCTGACCAGCTAGCCTGCATGTGTGCACATCCTGTGGTTTTTAACACACCTTGATTAGGCAGTGGGATCCAAATAATTGCCATGAGCTTCCCAGCTGAAGTTAACCTATTCACTGCTGCACTGCAGACTAAACATATGTCTGCCAGGCATATAGCTGGTGGCTTTTATTTACCCTGTCACATACACATGAATGCTTTTTTACTTACTGTACTCCACCAAAAAAAAATGCTGCTTGTTTTAAGTTGTATTCTAAAATGTTTTTACTTACAGTACACCATGAATGTTTTTTTTAACTTACTCCACCAATAAAAAAAATGCTGCTTGTTTTAAATTGTATTCTTAAATATTTTTACTTACAGTACACCATGAATGTTTTAATACACCTGGATCAAGTAGGGTTTATTGGAGGCAGGAAGGCAGCAGACAATACCAGACGGATAATAGATTTGATCGATTTGGCCAAAAACCAGAATATCCCGTCATTGGTATTAAGTCTGGATGCAGAGATAGCCTTCGATAGCATAGACTGGCCGTACTTAAGAGAAACACTGAATGGGTGTATTCTATGTGAATTTTGTATGGAAATGCATTGTTTTTTATGCTGTATTATTGCCCCTGTTTTTTATGTATATGTATCGATATGGATAGACATAAAGGGATAATAATTGATTGTTTTGCTAATGTTTATGTTTTTTTCATGTATGGCTAATGTATTTATCAGCTTTATTTTGTCATTGTTGTGAATAATGTAATTTGTATTTAGTTACAGGTTAATTGTAATGGCTTCATTATTTATTATTTTATTTTTATTTATTTATAAAATATTTTACCAGGAAGTAATACATTGAGAGTTACCTCTCGTTTTCCAGTATGTCCTGGGCACAGAGTAAAACAAATAGTACATGGTTACGAATACAGTTACATAAATGAACAGGGTATACATTATATACAAGACATTGCGTGCACAGTTAAAGAAAATATATATTATGAGCGTATGAAACAGTTACAGACCAGGTTAAAATGTGAGACAGCCTTATATTTGAAAGAACTTAAACTTATGGTACTTAGATTAGAATGATGGTTGTTACTTTAAATTAGAATTGTTTTGGCAATGGTTTGGCTTTAGGAATTGAATAGGGAATTGTATAATTGATTTGTATAGTATTGTAATTGTTTGAGGAAATTGATTAATTGATTGATGCTAATTGTATTGATGTTGCTCAGTTTATACTGTATTTGATTTTCATGATGGTATTGCTGGTTAGGGGACATTGTTCATATTGTATTTTATTCTTACATATATTTTGCATAGTGTTACATGATGCACAGATTAATTGCATCATTTACACACTCAATGCAATTGTGTGACATTTCATATACATTTGTATAGCTGCTGGTTTCTTGGGTTATATTTACAATGGCTGCTGGATTTATTTTAACATGCAATGTGGTGATTTTAAGATTAAAAATTCATATTTTGATATATGCATGTTTATGTGTTTAATAATGGGCAAATAATCTATTATCCATATCTGGATAATAGTTATTTTGCACATTATTGTACAGTATGTGTTTGGGGGGGGGGGGGATGTATCTATTGAATGTATAGGTCAGGTTTATTTATTTTACATTCAGGGTTGGTTCCTTGGTTCTGCGTGAGACCTCTGGAGACCACCTGAGGTATCCTCTGGTATCTCACGGGTATCAGGCTGGTGGGTCCACGGGTGACAACTGCGGGGAAGAACCGGTGGCCTCACATCCATGGGGGCACCGCAGATCCGTAGTGAGCACCCGTGGGTCCACATATCCCAGTGGGAACAACCTGAGGCCCCTCAGACACCTGTGGGTCTGACCCGGGGCTCCCAGATATCCGCGGGCCTACCGTGGGGACCCAATTGTGGCCCACGGTGACCCGCGGAGACAACCTGGTGGGCAAAGGTGCCTGGCAGGACCCACCAACAGGCCTCCAGAACCTGTGTGAAACAAGTTGATGGTACCCTGTAGGTCTGTGAGGTGACCCGCCGGGCCCACTGGGGACTCACGTGGGGCTGGGGTATGAACCCTGTATGTAAAATAATAAATCATGTATTTATGTGGGGGCACAGGGGGTGGGTAATGTATTTAATAAATAGAATGATGCTTATTGTGGGGCTGTGTGTTGTTTTTATTGTGGGTACTGGGGGTGGAGGGAGAGGGTATTGGCCCCAAGGGTATGTGGGTAGGACTCCCGGCTGGGTAGTGGGTGAGGGTGGTTAGGCCTCACAGGATGGGGGGGTTAGTGGGGGAGGGTATGTAGGCCTCCCGAGTGGTGGGTGAGGGTGGGTTAACCCCTTAATGCCTGTAGCAGTTAATAACCGCTATGGTGATTAAGGGGTTAGGGGACATTACATTGGCTGTTTTTATTCTTGTGTATATCTTGCAGCATCGAAAGGGGCATGGGCAGGATGAAGATGATGGTGAAGACGGCCTTCATCATGGGTGTCTGTAAAAGGTAAGTGTCATATATATTGCCTGTATTAATTGTAATTTATATGTATTTAAAATGGGCAAATGCATTATTATCCATATGTGGATAATAGTAATTTTGTCCATTAGAGTACTGTATGTGTTAGGGGGCGGGGGGGGGATGTGTGTTATTTATTGGGGGCAATTGTCCCCAATAAACATGCTAATGTGTCTTAACCCCTTCATTGCCTTAGTGCTACCCGCTAAGGTAATGAAGCTGCATTAATGTTAATTTTAATAATAGTGTGCGGGAGCAGGGGTCTCCTGAGCTGAACCGCATTGATTTCTGCCTCAGAGACCGCCTGCTTCCAAGTTACAGGCCCCGGTTTGGGGCATCGGTGCCAGTGTGGACGCCATCTTTATAGAGCCCACGTCGCGTCTTGGACGCTATAAAGATGGCGGTGGCACTGGCACCCGATGCCCCATACTGGGGCCTGTAACTCGGGAAGCAGGGGGTCTCTGAGGCAGAAATCAATGCGGTTCAGCTCAGGGGACCCCCTGCTCCCGCACAATCATATTAAAAATACATTAATGCAGCTTCATTACCATAGCGGATAACCGCTACGGTAATGAATTATTGTTTATTGTTATGTGTGTTTTAATACTAGCGTAGATGTGCAGGGGGTCTCCTGAGCTGAACCGCATTTGTTTCAACCTCGGGGATCCCCTACTTATGGAGATATAGGCCCCTTTATGGGGTGCCAGTATCCCCTGCAGAATTTAAATATCCCGGTCACGTGACGCGATGGGGCTTGTATCTCCTGAAGTAGGGGGTCCTTGGACCTCAAACCAATGCGGTTCAGCTCGGGAGACCCCCTGCTCATGTACACTATTATTAAAATGTATTTATTTAGTGTACGATCGCCTGTAACAGCCTTGCATGGAGATACAGAATCTCCATGCAAATGTTACATGCGGCTTTTTTTTCTATCAGCTAGCGTACGGAAAGGTTCAGAACGCTCGCAGGGGGAAAAAAAGCAACACGTACGCTGTGGGTGTTTTGAGCTATTTTGAGCAGGTACGTTAAAAAATGGCCTCAAGGCCTTAGTGAATCGCGTCCACGGCTTCACTTTTTAACAAACCTGCTTTTTTGCCAAATCAGAACGCAAAGCCATTGAGCTTAGTGCAAAGCCCCCACAGTCCTTACAGTATTGTAATTCCAGTGTTAATTCAGAAAGTGGCTGTTACGTCGGTGCTGCCCGCAGACCAGACCTGTCCCTTATACTGAGGTGGGGACTTATAGGAACACACACCCGCAGCAGAAGGAGCGTGTCCGGAGTGTAGTGAATTAGGCGTTGCCAGGCCAGGTGGTGTTTGCTAGCAAAACTTGCCGGTACCGGTTTAAGAAGTTCCGTAGTCGTAGTCCAAGCCGGGTTTGAGGGGTATCAGAGTGAGCGTTGTCCAAGGAATGCTGAGATTGAGAGCCAGAGGGGGTAGTCGTACAAGCCGTGTCAGAACCTGTGAAAACACTAAGAGACTCCTGAAGTACTTCCATGCAGAGACTATGTCGAGCAAAGACTGAGAGCAGAGAGGAGCTAGATAAAGCAGGAAGGTCCAATTAGGACCGGAGGTGGGACAGGAAGAGCTACAGGGAGACACTGCAGATTGGTGCAGGCATAACAGGCCAAGTGAGACTTGTTGGTAACCTGAGTATGCGTGTGTGGCTTGCGGGGGAGGAGCCTGAGGTCCGGGTGACGGGAAGAAGAGTGTGCAGACTGAGCGTGCTCCGTAACGTGTGTACGCGTGTGGACCGAGCCAGTGGATGGTGCAGGTGTGCGTGCGGGAGGGCGTGGGCGCGCCCTGCGCTGAGCAGAGGAATCGCAGAGGGAAGTGAGTGCTCTGTGTGGGGAGCGCGGAGAACGCCGACTCCTGACAGTACCCCCCTCTTCAGGAACGGCCTCAGGACGGTCCATGAACGGTTTCTCTGGAAACTTTTTCCTGAAGGACTTAAGAAGGGCCGGGGCATGAATGTCCTTTAAAGGTACCCAGGATATCTCTTCAGGGCCAAAGCCCTTCCACTGCACCAAGAACTGGAGCTGGCCCCTGGATAGATGAGAATCCAAAAGAGAGTGAGTTATTTTGGACAGTAATGGGGTCCGGTTTACGAGTCTGATCCGGAAAGAAGTGACTGGTGATGAATGGTTTTAAGAGGGACACATGAAAGACATTAGGAATCTTCATACTGTGTGGTAGTTGGAGCCGGAATGCCACAGGATTGATTTGTTCACTAATAGGGAAGGGACCCAGGAACTTAGGTGCCAATTTTGGAGATAGTACATTGAGGCGGATATTGTTAGTGGAGAGCCATACCAAATCCCCTGGCTTGTAACTGGGTGCAGAACGACGAAGACGATCGGCCTGTAGTTTTGATCTGCGGGAGGAGTCGAGAAGGGTAGACTGAATACTAGACCATGTGGTTTGGAGGGCAGTAATGCGTTCATCTACGGCTGGAACTCCAGAAGGGATGTTGGAGATGGGTAGGCAGGGGGGGTGCAACCCATAATTTATAAAGAAGGGCGACTCCGGGTGTCTTCATTTTTAGCAGAATTGACAGCGTACTCTGCCCAAGGAAGGAGTTGAGCCCCATCATCCTGGGAATCAGATATGAAACATCTCAGGTATTTCTCCAGGGATTGATTGATTCTCTCTGTTTGTCCATTGGACTGTGGATGATAGGTGGAAGAGAAAGAAGAAGAGATGCCCAATCTCTTGGTGAAAGTTCTCCAAAATTTGGATACAAATTAAGAACCTCTGTCAGAAACAATGGACGAAGGAATCCCATGAATCCGGAAAATGTGCTCCGTAAAGATATCAGCAAGGGCGGGGGATGAGGGTAATCCCTTAAATGGAATAAAATGGGACATCTTTGAGAACCTGTCCACGACCACCAAGATAGTGTTCATTCCTCTGGACCTGGGCAACTCCACAATGAAGTCCATCGAAATGTGGAACCAGTGGCGGTCGGGAACTGGAAGAGGTAACAGAAAACCCTGAGGCTTTTGACGGAGAGTCTTGCTTTGAGCGCACATGGGACAGGCGCGGGTAAACTCCAGATTTTCTTGAGACATCCTTGGCTACCAGAAATTCCGACGAATGAGGTCAGTAGTCTTCTTAAAACCTGGATGACCTGCAGATTTAGAGGAGTGACCCCAAGACAGGACCTCTGGAACAAATTTGGAAGGTACGAAGAGTTTATTGTCGGGAACGACCAAGTCCTTAGGAATTCATCTCTGGGAGTGCAAAATCTTGTCAAGATTCTTGAAAGTAGACATGGCGAGAATCTTCTCTTGTGGAAGGATGGTCTCCAAAGGTTCCTCTGGTCTCTCTTCAGAAGAATGTATTCGGGAGAGTGCGTCTGCCTTTACGTTCTTGGTCCCGGGGATATAGGAAAGGTGAAAATCGAATCGAGAAAAAAAAGAGCCCAACAAGCCTGTCGTGGACCAAGGCGTCGTGCATTTTCTATGTAAAGAAGGTTCTTGTGGTCCATGAGAATAGTAAATGGCTCTTTCGACTCCTCCAGCAGGTGTCTCCACTCTTGAAGAGCCATCTTCACGGCCAGAAGTTCCCTGTTACCCACGTCATAGTTCCTCTCGGCAGATGAGAATTTCTTGGAAAAATATGCACAGGGATGTAACATATCTTGAGGCGTGGGTCTCTGAGAAAGAACGGCTCCAGCGCCGCAATCAGAAGCGTCGACCTCCAGGACGAAGGGAAGTTCAATATTGGGATGACGAAGAATAGGTGCGGATATAAAAGCTTCCTTGAGTGTCTCGAAGGCGGAGATGGCCTGATATGACCAAGCAGAAGGATCAGCTCCTTTTTTGGTGAGCGCAGTGAGAGGTGCCACGATGGTAGAAAAACTCTGTATAAACTTACGATAGTAATTAGCGAACCCTAAAAAACATTGTATGGCCTTGAGAGAATTGGGTCTTGGCCATTCAGTGACTGCTTGAAGTTTACCGGCATCCATCATAAAACCTTCATCGGAAATGATGTACCCCAGGAACGGAGTAGATGTCTGATGAAAGGTGCACTTCTCCAATTTGACGTACAAATGGTGTTCACGGAGATGGGAAAGGACGTAGGAGTTATGGCGTATATGGTCCTAGAGATCTTTGGAAAAAATCAGGATATCATCAAAGTATACTATAACAAAAATATTGAGTACCTTACGAAAGACGTCGTTGATGAAATCCTTGAAGACAGCGGGAGCATTACATAAGCCGAAGGGCATTACAAGATACTCGTAGTGTCCGCTACGTGTGTTGAAGGCTGTCTTCCATTCATCCTCCTTCCTGATGCGCACCAGGTTATAGGCACCACGGAGATCCAACTTGGTAAAAATCTTGGCCCCCTGTAATTTATCGAACAGTTCGGTAATAATTGGGAGGGGGTAACGATTCTTAACTGTTATGCGGTTCAAACCCCTGTAATCGATGCAAGGCCTCAACGACCCGTCATTTTTCTTGACGAAGAAAAACCCAGCTCCTTTTGGAGAATTGGAGTGACGGATAAAGTCTTTCTTGAGATTCTCCTGGATATATTCATCCATAGCATGAGATTCTGGTAACGACAAGGGGTAGGTCTTGGACTTGGGTAGGGAGTAACCTCGAACCAGATCGATCGGACAATCGTAAGTCCTGTGTGGCGGCAGAAGGTCTGACTGTACCTTATTGAAAACGTCCCGGAATTGGTGGTAAACAGAAGGTAGAATAACCTCAAGAACAGAGGTATTGGCCACCAGTCAAGGCGGAAGTATGGCTGGTGGAGATGGCTCCTCTGACATTGACCTCCAAGTAATAGGGTCTTGGGATGTCCAGTTGATGAGGATTGTGCTTCTGCAACCAAGGTAAGCCTAGAGTGACTGGAGTTTCGGGAGCGTGGATTACATCAAAGGCCAAGGTCTCCTCGTGTGAGTGAGAGGAAAGGGTGATGGGGCAAGTCTCCAAGGCAATGTATGCTGGGGTGAACGGACGGTTGTCGATCCCAACCAAGGCAACGGGAGACTTCTTCCTAACAAGTGGAATCTGGTTCTGTTTAGAGAAGGTTTGGTCCATGAAATTTCCTCCCGCGCCGGAGTCGATAAATGCCGCAGTGGAGGTGCCTAAGGTAGGACCCGAGAGAGAAAGGGAATGGTCAATTTTTTGGGAAGTTCCTTTCTGGAAAGGGGACAAGGAGATTTAACACCCAGGGAGTGCCCCTTCGTACTCACTGGGTTCGGTCGTTTCCCGGGCGTAGTGGACATTCACGGACCAGATGCTCGGAGGATCCACAGTAATAACATAATCCACCGGCTTGGCGTGCTTGCTGCATCGGTGTCCGGTAATGCTGGACTCCAAGTTGCATCGGCTCCGGAGCCTCCAGAGCGGGTAGCGGGGAGACGGCAGGTCCTGGGGTTGGAGAGAATCTGGGAGAAGGAGCACGGAAGGGCATAAATTTGGGAAGCTGGCGCTGGAGGCTGCGTACCTGAAGGTGCTGATCCACTCAATTGGCTTGGGAGATGAGTTCCTCCAGAAGCCCTGGCCTGGGTTGTGAGGCGAGCTCGTCCTTCACGGAATCCGTTAAGCCTCGCCAGAAGACTGAGACCAAAGCCTCATGGTCCCACCGTGTCTCAGCTGCTATAGTCCTGAACTCCAAGGCGTACTGGGCCATGGAACGATGTCCCTGGGAAAGCTCAAGCAAAGAGTCAGAGGCAGTTTCTTGGCATGCGGGGGTATCGAAGACCTGTCGAAAGTCTCGTCTAAAGGCTGAGTAGTCGCGGGTGATATCGGGATGTAGTTCCCAAATTGGGGAGGCCCATGCCAGCACTTTCCCTGTAAGCAGGCTGTAAACATACGCCACTTTCTTGCAACCAGTGGAATACTGCTGCAGAGCCATCTCGAACTGGATCTCGCATTGATTGAGGAAACTGCAGCAGGCGTGCGGATCCCCCGCATACAGTTTAGGTGCCGGGATCTTCGGGTTCGAGGTAGCGGCGGATACTGGTTCTGGCGACTGTGGCGGTGCGGCAACAGGTGGTGCCTGAAATGAAATGTCCTGTACCTGTTGAGTGAGAAGAGCCATTTGGTCCGTTAGGGCCTGAACTTGCTTATACATGGCCGTCATCATGGATGCCATGTTAGTCTGGTCTGCGTCTTGTGGGCTCGACATAATGTTACGCCGGTGCTGCCCGCAGACCAGACCCGTCCCTTATACTGAGGTGGGGACGTATAGGAACACACACCCGCAGTAGAAGGAGCGTGACCGGAGTGTGGTGAATTAGGCGTTGTCAGGCCAGGTGGTGTTTGCTAGCAATACTTTCCGGTACCGGTTTAAGAAGTTCCGTAGTCATAGTCCAAGCCAGGTTCGAGGGGTATCAGATTGAGCGTTGTCCAAGGAATGCCGAGATCGAGAGCCAGAGGGGGTAGTCGTACAAGCCGTGTCAGAACCTGTAAAAACACTAAGAGACTCCTGAAATACTTCCATGCAGGGACTATGTCAAGCAAAGACTGAGAGCAGAGAGGAGCTAGATAAAGCAGGAAGGTCCAATTAGGACCGGAGGTGGGACAGGAAGAGCTACAGGGAGACACTGCAGATTGGTGCAGGCATAACAGGCCAGGTGAGACTTGTTGGTAACCTGAGTATGCGTGTGCGGCTTGCGGGGACGGAGCCTGAGGTCCGGGGGACGGGAAGAAGAGTGTGCAGACTGAGCGCACTCCGTAACGCGTGTACGCGTGTGGACCGAGCCAGTGGATGGTGCAGGTGTGCGTGCGGGAGGGCGTGGGCGCGCCCAGCGCTGAGCAGAGGAATTGCCGAGGGAAGTGAGTGCTCTGTGTGGGGAGCGTGGAGAACGCCGATTCCTGACAGTGGCATCCTTTGTTACACAGTAATAGTATATGTTCATTTGCTGGTGGTGTATATACAGGTACTCAATGTACTCTATTAAAGAGTTTTGACTGAGTGGTAATAGCATGCTTATTGTTTTGACAAATTAAAGTATTTTCATAAAATGCATCTGAATCAGCATAAATATACTTAGTATTATTAAGAAACTGAACAGATCGAGAGATACTGCTGCGACACACTTTATTCGAGCAAATACCCAGTATGTACCTGGCAGATACCTGGAATGCGCCGCTCCTCACCTCTGACAAGCCCCGTTGCGTTTGCCTTCCCAGCCATGGTTCATGCCTGGCTGATGGGCAGCTGATCTGTTAAATGATAATGATTAGGATTTAATAGGCTGCAATGCTTCGCGTGTCTACCAGATGGCATAAATTCATGAATTGTAATGCAGTATATATATATATACTGTGCAGTATTGCAGCCAGCGGGGATAAAATGCTTCAATCCCTGCCTGGAAAATACCTCAATGCACTCGGGCAGAAAACAGTCACAAACCTCAATACACCCGGGTATACCCGAATTCGTGGGACTAGCCGAGCTCGAATAAAGTGTGTCGCCAGTATACATACTCAGCACTACAGTACCATACAATGCAGACACACATATATCGCATGGTATATAGTGATACTCTCCTAAAGTGGGTCACTCCACCACAGAGACAGATGACTTCGCTGACGACAACGTGGGCTCAGACTGGTCTTGTCATCAGTTGGCGGTACCCGGCCGTTGGATCGCCCGGAAGGTATCACACCCTACAAGTGCACCAATGAGCACACACACTCTATGGGTAGCACTACCGCACACTTTGGGGTGGGTTTTTCTCCTGTGGACACCAGGTAGTTAGGTGCCCAGGGCACCTCAGTACTTTGGGGGAACTGCACCAGGGTGTATAAGGTGGTGGTTGGACAGTGGTGCACTGTGTGGGCACAGCCATGCGAGGCCTGTATATATATGTTATTAGTTGTGTACCAGTAAAGATAATCTGTTATAACACTGTGTGTATAATTTCTCTACTGTGTGTTCCTGGGCAGGGGTTATCAAATTTTGCTTGGATCCCTCCCAGGTGGAGGCGCTGTCATCACACATATCAGGTACACCCCAGGCTCCCTGCAGTGGAGAATCAGGCCACCTGTGAGCCCAACTGGTAACGCACCACACGTAGTCACCATAGACACAGGGGAAAGGGGGCTACAAATATAATTCAATGTCTTTATACATAATGTATAATCCTGTTCACCTAATGTAACCATGTACTGTCGCGGCCCTTTTTATTCTCCAACATCACCGCCTTTTTCTGGGATTTTTTTTTCGAATGCCACGCACTTTACCGCGTTCATGCCGCATTCATACCGTATTCATGTTGCATTCACAGCCGCGGTTGATGCGCGGTTGATGCGCGGTTGATGTGTTTATTGAGAATGGTTCGGATTTAATGGGTTGCAATTCTTCGTGTGTCCGCCAGATGGCAGATATTCATGAATTGTAATGCGCATGCGCTTCAGTAATGTGTCGACTTGCAGGTGTTTCGTTTAAAAAAGATACCACAGCGGTCTATTGTAAATTGGCCTTGGGACTGAAGGAAGAGGTTACAATAATGTATCAATTTAGGCTTTTCATATTATAGAAAGACAAGCACCAGTTTCTGGTCTGGTTATTGTCCAGAGATTCCCACCGCCATGAGTGTACAAGTGCAGCCCGTGTTCCAAAAACCCGACAGAACGTACGCTTATTTAATATGGGCCGCGATTAATGCAACAGATGATAAGATGGCAACAGTTGTTCAAATTTATCAGTATTTTATCGAAAACTATGACTTTTACAAATTTTCGCCAGATCCTCATGTGTGGAAGCGTGCAATAAGGAAAAAGTTATGTAGCGATCCATGTTTTTTTCGTATTGATCCCGAATTTATTGGAGGGTGTTGGTGTGTATCACCGGGATTTTCCCGTATCTATGATCATGTAGACGGCAAAAGGTGAAAGGTCGTGTTAAAACCAAGTAAGAAACGTCAGTCGCTGGCAAGCAATGCGCCAGCACCAGCACCGGCTTCCAATAACGGCCCGAAAGTCAGTGACAACCTGGTGACCTGCAACCCTTGCTGTCTGTCCACGCACAGATACCTGCAGCCTGAGCCGGATTTCGCGTACAGTTTCGAGCAAGCTTGCATGTACCTAAGCGATTTCCAGCCTCATCAGCTGACTTCAGGTGTAGTAGTCCCGCTGTCACCTGTCAACGTGTATGATCAAGAATACAGGACTGGCAGTGGCCCAGCGCCGGCACCAGCTGAATGGGAAATTCTATGGTGAGTAATGTTGCCGTATTTTATTTATTTTTTTTATTTTGAAAATATCAATATCAGTGCGATTCAAAAGTCAAGCGATTCTCCTGTAAGCAATATCAGTGGCTGAGCAGATTTTACAGTACTGTAGATACTGAACAATTGATGGAACGCTAGGCGCATGCGCATTGGAACCTTCTTGAAACGCATATGCGTGTCATCACATCGACGGTAGGTGCATGCGCATGTGAACAGGAGACGCCCCCTGAGAAAATTATTGGTGGGACTGACTGGGAACTTCTTTAGGGGACTCACCATTACAGTAAAACTTTTACTTTTGTTTTTCCTCAGAAAAGAAAATTTTGTCATCTCATGCGGAAAACGGCAAATGGAGGGATTTTGATGAATAATATCATTTTGTGTAACAATGCCTGCACATTGCTGAATCGGATTTAAAAAAACACATTTTTTTTACTATATATACTAAACTATATACTTTTTTATATATACTGTATAATAAACCCGAGAAAATAAAAAGTATGCATCAACATTTTCTTTTATTGGTGGAGTAAGTACAAAAACATTTATTTACAAATACTGTACAATGTAAAAACATTTTAAGTGCACAGCAATTCAAAACATCAACAGGTGTATGGTTTACTGCTAGTGAAAACATTTATGTACAGAAAGTCAAAACATTTACAGTCAGTCAGTATGGTTTATAGTCATATGTTGTTATTAAAAAAAATTCTTTATTCAGAAAATTTTAAAAACGCAACATCTCCTTTATTAAAGTACAGCAAGTCAAAACATGTACAGTACAGCACAACAGTATGTTATTAAAAAAAAATCTTTATTCAGAAAATTTAAAAAACGCAACATCTCCTTTATTAAAGTACAGCAAGTCAAAACATTTACAGTAGGATGGTGTACAGAACAGTCAGTCAGGCCTGCACAACTCCAGTCCCCAAGGGCCGCAAACAGGCCCGGTTTTCAGGATAACCTTGAAAACCGGGCCTGTTTGACGCCCTCGTGAACTGGAATTGTGCAGGTCCTCTGTGTACAGTAAGTAAAAACATTTAAACATTTCTTTATTAATACATGTTAAAACACGCAGCATCTCCTTTATTTAAGTACAGCAAGTCAAAACATGTACAGTACAGCACAACAGTATGGTGTTATTAAAAAAATTATTTATTCAGAAAATTTAAAAAACGCAACATCTCCTTTATTAATGTACAGTAAGTCAAAACATTTACAGTAGGATGGTGTACAGAACAGTCAGTCAGGCCTGCACAACTCCAGTCCTCGAGGGCCGCAAACAGGCCCGGTTTTCAGGATAACCTTGAAAACCGGGCCTGTTTGCGGCACTCGGGGACTGGAACAAAACATTTACAAAAAATAAACAACAGTTGAACACTCACGCAAATGCGTACCCCACCAGATTGTCCTTCCAGGGCCGATGCCTTGTATGGCGCAAAATGCCATTAATGCAGTCTCGAACGCTTTTCATTAAAGGATCTGTAATTGGAAAAAAGTGCCGCAATTCCTCCACAATAGTCTTTCTTATATTATCAGGAAGCGCCTTTTTTCGCGATTTCCTTCATAGTTCACTTTGTAGGCCCAGTCGCAGTACACCAAGTAGGACACGTGGTGCTTAAAAATTAACACGGCATACTTTAAGGTAAACAAGCACTCATCACCCTATACTTCTTCCTGAGTGGATTGGGCAGCTCGCGCAGGATAATGTCGGGCACCGTCTCGATGCAAGCGTATGTAGGTTGGGTTCTGGGAGCGGGTGTGCTTCTGTGAGCGGGTGTGCTTGCGGCGTCGGGTGAGGGTAGGTTGTCTGGGAGGAAGCTTTCCTCCTGTCTTGGTCGCCGTGTTGTCTCCTGGCGTGGTCTTGACGGGGTTGTCATGTTATCCTCCTCCTCAATGGCATACATGTACACAAAATCTTCTGGTGGAGGGGGTGCGCTTGCTGATGGAAGATGGTCGAAGGTCCCATTCATCACATCCATGCCACCCTCCTGCTCCGGTGTCGGGGATACAGGGGCATGAACACCGAGCAAATGATGTATCCCCGCTATGTCAGTCTCTATCTTCTCCATCCGTTGATCCATCATCTGCATCCGTTGATCCATATTTAGCATGGTCTCCAGAAGCAGATCTATCTTTGCCAGCAAAATAGAGTTCCCGTGGATATCCACACTTATCCCATTCAGCATGCGGTCTAACGAGCTGGTTCTTGTGCATGGCGTGCTGTGGACATCTGGGTGGATGGGTGCTACGGAGGATGAGATGGTGGTTCCATGGAGAGAAGTGGCAGCGTCGCCGAAGAAGGGTGGAGGAGGTGACCTGTGGATTTCCGGGAGAGGAGAAGTGGCAGCGTCGTCGAAGAGGGATGAAGAAGGTGACCTGTGGATTTCCGGGCGAGAAGCGGCAGAGTCGTGTAAGCGCAATGGAGAAAGTGACCCGTGGATTTCAGGGGCACCAGCGGCAGCATCGTGGACGAGTAGTGGAGAAGATGGGCTGTAGACTTCCGGGAGAGCGGCGGCAGAGTCGTCGAAGCATAAACGAGGAAGTGTTAGATGTGTGAAGAAGGCGCTACTGCGCATGACAGAAGTCTAAACAGGTCCCGGATGATACAAAAAGCTTTATTGACAACACACTTGGGGTCTACACCACGATCTCCTCCTCTACGCATTTCACCCTTGGATATAGCGCCTTCTTCACACATCTACCATTCGCATCCATTGAAGGCAGCACGCGGACACTGGAGGAGAGGCGCGAGCAGGACCCAGACCGGAGTGGAGAACTAAGGTAAGAGATTTATTTCTTTTTTACCTCTCCACACACTCCGGTCACCCTAGGGTCTTTTATATGCTCCCTCACACCCAGAGACATGGCGGGTTGACACCTTTGGTGCCTACTGTTAGGCTGAAGCGCAGGACAGCATTTTTTCTATTTAAACGAGGAAGTGGCCTGCGGGTTCGATGGGTTGGCTGCCATTTGATTTGCGTTGTGTGTACATCACCGAATTTCTTCCTGACGTAATAAGGCTTACGTGTTTTAAAACCCTTAGCCTTTGGGGTCAGCAGAAGGTTTTCTTTATTAGCCTTAGTCTGTCGCTTTGGCCTTGGCTTGGAAACGGCCACCTTTCGCTTTTTCTGCGTGATAGGCATGGCAGAGGCGAGTGGCATCTTGCGTCCGTAGAATAGGGGTTGATCCATGGAAGCAGATGACACAATGCAGTATCTGGACAAGGGCAAGTTCAGATAAAGATCATCGAGTGGTGGGTTATGCAAAGTATGTAACCTTTTATGCATGGCAACGAGGTATATGTGTTGAAAGTGGGCGTACTCTAATGTGAGTCATTAACGTATAAATACATCATCCATTTTGTGGATTCACTGCACATCGAATACACATCGACTAAACATCGAATATACATTCTTGTGTTTGTATTTCTTTCTACTCGCAGCAATGCCTGTTAAAAAGATTTCAAAAGATCTCAGCATGAGAATTAAGGAGATGTAAATGAGCGGACACCAAATTGCAGATATCCAACGCTGGTTAGCTGCTTCTGGCCTCGTTGTGCCATCAACCACCGTGTGCTATCATGCACACGGAAAAACCAAAAGGAAAAAAGGGGGAGCAAAGGATTAGATGGACCTATATTAACATTACTAAGATGACTTCATAGCATATCTAGCTGTTTAATAAAGGTGGGGTGACGAAATGACAGTATATGGTAATCCAATACTCACACGGCCCTGTGTGAGCACATATGTGTAAGGGTATCTTGTTCCTGGTATCCACTTCTTAGCCCAAATGTTGTTCAGATGGAAGGGGGGGGTTTAGAAAAAAAAAAAAAAAATAATAATACACTACTTACACGGCCATGTGTAAGCTCAATCCTGGGAGAGAATAATGTGGGGTTGTCTGATGGACCCGTCCGTGGTACTTCCCGTGGCAACGTATAATCAGCTGCTTGCGGGCAAAGTAATTGCTGGCGGTTCCCCTTCCCTCACACGTTCCAATCCTCCCCCCTCCCCGATTCAGGAAACGGGGATGCGTGGGGTAAAATGATAGCAGGGCGTCAGTTACAGTCTTCAATTAAATGAGTGTTTTATTAAACATTTAAACAGAACAAAAGACTCACAGAATAATGTTTAGAGCACCCCGTGGCACTCCGATCAGCGTGGCTGCAGGTCGCCTTCCAGCTGCGCTGTCTTCCGTATCCGGATTCAGAAGTGATGGAAACTTCTGACGCGGCTGTGACTGCAGTCTGCTTCCACTTGCTACGGATGCCTCCAACGTCCAAAATGATGTGGTGAATTAGAGCAACGCGTTTCGCCGTTCTCTACGGCTTCCTCAGGCTCAAAATGTAAAATGGTGGGGGTCTTCTTAACTTATATAGACCCCATTAATCATACATATTGGTTAAACATGGTCAGTTAATTGTTATCTGCCTTAAAGGGATATACCCCCATTGTGGTTGTGGTATCTAATTCATATGCAGGGCTGCTATAGTGTGTTGTAGAAAACATTATGAAAAAACATTAAAAATGGAGACTTGCTGACTTAATCAAATGTGATAATGATGTACAACAATGAATATAGGTAAAAACAATACAAATATAAAATACTCTTAAAAGCATCCTAGCAATCACTAAAAATATAGTTAATTCTAGGGCATTCTTCTTTCACAAGTTAAAATTCAATTACATTACAAATTTTATTACATTACAATGTAACTTAAAAAATGCATACTGCTATTATCGGAAAAATTGGTAGAAAATAAATTTCCACGTCGAAGTTTTAAAAATGTTAAAAAACTCATACTATTCAATAAATCTTTAAAATATGTGTAACTATTATGTTAAAAGTTTAGTTGCGATGATAAGTATAAATGAACCTAAAAATAATGGTGTTTATGCTCAAATTCATATTTTCCACTTTAAAATGAATATGGACCTGAATTTAGTGGTCAATGCAATTTATACACAGTAGATGGTAATCCGTGTATCTATAATCAAAAAACAGGGTTATATTGGTTAAGACACAGTTTTTCTGGTAACCTGTTCCAATCAACCCCTATATTTTAGTAAATAGATTAAGTGGGTGAAAGGGGAAGCAAAGAGAAGGGTGGGGGGGGGGGGAAGGGGGGGGGGAAGAGGACCTTGGAGGGGGGGGGGGGCAAATGAACAAAGAAAGTGGATGATGAAAGAAAAAAGTCCCTGGTTAATGAATGGGAATATGTGTAATGGTTCTTTCCCATTCACTTTCACACGAACGCAGCCATGTCCAAATCAACATTCAGACCGTTGGGGGTTAGGGTTTTTAGTTGGTAAATCCAAAATGTTTCCCTTTGGCGTAAACGCTTTAGCCTGTCTCCTCCCCTCCAATCCTCCTCCACCATTTCTATTCCCCTATAGGTCAAACCCTCAGGGTTACCTCCATGGGCTGAACTGAAATGCAAAGGTACACTATGATTCGCCACTTTCCTTCTAATGTTGCCTATGTGTTCCAGTATGCGGACCTTAAGACTTCTCGAGGTCCGGCCCACATACTGGAGACCGCACGGGCATTCCAGCAGATAAACGACAAAAGTGGACTTGCAATTAATAAATTGCTTTGTTTTGAATGATTTCTTAGTCTTTGTCGAAGTAAAGCTTGTTTTATCCCTTGACGCGTGTTTGCACGCCTTACAACTAAAACAGTTATAGAAGCCCACTGGTTTGGGCAACCAGTTAGTGGTTTGCTCCACAACTTCCCTCCTATAAACACTGGGGACTAATTGCATTTTTAAATTGTTCGCCCGTCTAAAGATCACGCGTGGGGCTTCTGGTAGGTGGTCCTTCAATATTACATCCTTACGTAGAATGTGCCAATGCTTTTTTAAAATTTCACATATTTTGTTGGCTTCAGTGTTGTAGCGTGTAACAAAGGGTACTGTAATTTTATCATTATCTACCCTAGCTTTTGATTTAGGTTTCAATAGTTCCTCCCTTGATAGTGCCAATGTCTTTGTTAGGGCCTTCTCTATAACCCCCTGTTCGTAATCTCTTTCCTCAAACTTGCTTTTTAGGATCCCAGCTTGTTCATTAAACACCCCTACCTCAGTGCAGTTCTGCCTGATCCGGCGTAATTGGCCAAAGGGTATATTCTTTAGCCATTGTGGATGGTGGCAGCTGTTCTGTAAAATAAAGTTATTCGCATCTACCTCCTTAAAAAATGTCTTCGTTTTGATTTGACCATCCTCTATATAGATGGTCAAATCTAAGAAGTTGATGCTTGTCGGACTGATCTCAGATGTAAAAGATAGGTTTACCTGATTCTCATTGATATGACTTAGAAAAAGGTTTAAATCTTCTTTGCTTCCACGCCATATGAAGATCACATCATCGATGTATCTCTTCCAGAGGACTAGGTTTGCTCCAAAGGGGTTGCCTGACCAGATGTTCTTCTCTTCCCAATGTGCCATAAAAATGTTTGCATAGCTGGGAGCAAACCTAGTCCCCATTGCGGTCCCGCATTTTTGTATGAACATGGAGCCATCGAACCAAAAGAGATTATGTTTTAGAATGAACTTAATCCCATCAATTAGGAATGTTTTCTGTTCAATTGGGATTAAAGGATCTCCTTCTAAAGCATCCCTTACTGCCTCACATCCGTCTTCATGTCTAATCGAGGTATAAAGTGAGGTCACATCACACGTGACCATGAGGAAATCTGTCTGCCACTGTACCTCAGATAAAACCCCTAGAACCTGTAGGGTGTCTCTTAAGTATGATCTTGCATTGGTGGCATACTTCTGAAGATAATGATCTACATATTCAGAAAAGTTTTGCGTCAGTGACCCAATCCCTGAGATGATTGGTCTCCCCGGGGGTCTAAGGCGGTCTTTGTGGATCTTGGGTAAGAAGTAAAATACCGCCTTTACTGGTTGTGATTTCAACAGATATTGGTATTCTCTCTCACCCAAAATCCCTACATCCTTAGCTTGAATTAGAATGTTCAATAATTCCTCCTGAAACTTTTTTGACGGATCTTGTTCTAGTTTCTCATATGTAATGCGATCATTAAGGATGCGCAACGCTTCTGTGTGGTAGTAATGTGTGTCCATCACTACCACCCCGCCTCCCTTATCCGCTGGTTTTATAGTAATACTTCTGTCTTCTGACAAAGCTTTCAGAGCTTCCCTCTCTTTCTTTCTTAGGTTATTGTGCTGTCTACTTTTTTGGTTCACCATATCCTCAAAATCATCCATCACCAATTGGTTAAAGACTTCTAAAAATTGTCCTTTGCAATGGCTAGGGTAGAAATCTGATTTATTTTTTAATGATGAATGGACAAATTTGTCAGGTGCAGTTTGGGCCACTTCAGTTTCTGTGTTAATAGCTAGACCCTGATCTCCTTGTGTTACTGTATTTTTATTTAAGAAAAAACGCTTTACGGTCAATTGGCGTAAGTATTTTTGTGCGTCCACAAACAGATCGAAGCCACTTGGGCCTCTAGAGGGTGCAAAGTTAAGACCCTTTGATAAAACTTTCTCCTCTGCTTCATTCAATATTTTCGTGCTAATATTAAAGATACTGCTTAACGCATTGCTCGTTTGTTTGATGCGCTTTCTTCCTCCTCTTTTCCCTCTCTGGTTCTTTTTTTTCCCTTCCCTTCCACTGATCCTGATATCCCTGGATCGTCCAGAATGGAGTATCTGTTCTGTGTTATTATTGGTGACTTTGGTGCCTGATCTAAAAAAGACACCCCCAACTTACTCCTATCAGTTCGTTCCCAGATTGGGCTCTTCTGAGGCGCATGATCGTGTCTATTGTCCCTATGGTCTCCTCTTTCCCTTCTATAGTCATATCTTTCATTCGACCTTTCTTCCCTGGCCCTCCTAGGGGATCTTTCCCTTCTTGGTGATCTTTCCCACCGTGGTGATCTCTCCCTTCTGTCTCGCCACTCATGCTTGTAATACCTAGTGTCCCTAGAGTAATGGGGTGCATATTGGTCCCTCCTATCATAGTGTGTATGGTACCTATGGTCCGTTCTTCTCCCATTATCCCTATCTTGTCGGGCATACTTCTCAGATTGATTATTTATTACTGGGTGTGGGTCTCTCCCTTTGTCTCTATCCTGTGTGTTCTGCCCTTTCCCACCTGAATTCCCCTTTCTCTCTGTTTCTACAGGTTTCTTTTGGGGCGGGTTATATGTGGTTTTTGTCGGACTCTTTTTACTAGGGCTTTCCTTTTTCGATTCTTGGGGATTATGCGATGTCCTTCTTTCTTTCCCTGTGTTAGAGTTACTTCTGTCCCTATTCTTTTGGTCCCTAGTTGCAGACTTATCCCATTTCCTCTGCTTCCCTTCCCTGTAATCTTCCTCGTCTCTTACAAATTTTTTGTTCTTATTTACAGTAATGTTCCTTTCTAGTGAGTCTAATTCCTTCGAGAGCTTTTGGTTTAAGGAGTTAAAGGAGGGGCTTTCCATAAGTGGTTCTAGAATGGTTTTAATCTGATTAATCTCATCATCCAGATTTTGTAAAGTTATCTCGTGGTGTGAAATTAACAAATTCATTAGGTCTATACTGCATGTGTCTAAGATCTTTTCCCACATACACGTATACTCGATCTCAACCAAGTCAAATGATGCTGGTTTGAATACTCTCAGGCCTCGAGGTATTCTCGAGACCCTAAGGTATTCTTTCAGATATGAGTGGTCTAATAAAATCCTAACTTCTTTTTTCATTGCCTTGTCCAATTTCTCAAATTCTGTTTTAATTATATCCTCTGCATTGATTTCTTCCTTAATGCTTAATCTGCTTTCCATATCATTACTCCTTAGTGCTCTTTTTTCAAATACACTTTGAGTAACTTCTATTTCCGTTATGGTTTCTACGGGGGTGGTGGGAATTTCCGCCACCTCCATATCAGACATGATTGGAACCCTGCACCAAAATAAAGGTTATGCTGCTACCGGAAAAGGAACAAATGTAAGTGAAATGCAGGCAAAAAAACCGGGCGCTTACCTTAGGGTATTAGCAGAGGAGAAAGTTTTATCAAAGGGTCTTAACTTTGCACCCTCTAGAGGCCCAAGTGGCTTCGATCTGTTTGTGGACGCACAAAAATACTTACGCCAATTGACCGTAAAGCGTTTTTTCTTAAATAAAAATACAGTAACACAAGGAGATCAGGGTCTAGCTATTAACACAGAAACTGAAGTGGCCCAAACTGCACCTGACAAATTTGTCCATTCATCATTAAAAAATAAATCACATTTCTACCCTAGCCATTGCAAAGGACAATTTTTAGAAGTCTTTAACCAATTGGTGATGGATGATTTTGAGGATATGGTGAACCAAAAAAGTAGACAGCACAATAACCTAAGAAAGAAAGAGAGGGAAGCTCTGAAAGCTTTGTCAGAAGACAGAAGTATTACTATAAAACCAGCGGATAAGGGAGGCGGGGTGGTAGTGATGGACACACATTACTACCACACAGAAGCGTTGCGCATCCTTAATGATCGCATTACATATGAGAAACTAGAACAAGATCCGTCAAAAAAGTTTCAGGAGGAATTATTGAACATTCTAATTCAAGCTAAGGATGTAGGGATTTTGGGTGAGAGAGAATACCAATATCTGTTGAAATCACAACCAGTAAAGGCGGTATTTTACTTCTTACCCAAGATCCACAAAGACCGCCTTAGACCCCCGGGGAGACCAATCATCTCAGGGATTGGGTCACTGACGCAAAACTTTTCTGAATATGTAGATCATTATCTTCAGAAGTATGCCACCAATGCAAGATCATACTTAAGAGACACCCTACAGGTTCTAGGGGTTTTATCTGAGGTACAGTGGCAGACAGATTTCCTCATGGTCACGTGTGATGTGACCTCACTTTATACCTCGATTAGACATGAAGACGGATGTGAGGCAGTAAGGGATGCTTTAGAAGGAGATCCTTTAATCCCAATTGAACAGAAAACATTCCTAATTGATGGGATTAAGTTCATTCTAAAACATAATCTCTTTTGGTTCGATGGCTCCATGTTCATACAAAAATGCGGGACCGCAATGGGGACTAGGTTTGCTCCCAGCTATGCAAACATTTTTATGGCACATTGGGAAGAGAAGAACATCTGGTCAGGCAACCCCTTTGGAGCAAACCTAGTCCTCTGGAAGAGATACATCGATGATGTGATCTTCATATGGCGTGGAAGCAAAGAAGATTTAAACCTTTTTCTAAGTCATATCAATGAGAATCAGGTAAACCTATCTTTTACATCTGAGATCAGTCCGACAAGCATCAACTTCTTAGATTTGACCATCTATATAGAGGATGGTCAAATCAAAACGAAGACATTTTTTAAGGAGGTAGATGCGAATAACTTTATTTTACAGAACAGCTGCCACCATCCACAATGGCTAAAGAATATACCCTTTGGCCAATTACGCCGGATCAGGCGGAACTGCACTGAGGTAGGGGTGTTTAATGAACAAGCTGGGATCCTAAAAAGCAAGTTTGAGGAAAGAGATTACGAACAGGGGGTTATAGAGAAGGCCCTAACAAAGACATTGGCACTATCAAGGGAGGAACTATTGAAACCTAAATCAAAAGCTAGGGTAGATAATGATAAAATTACAGTACCCTTTGTTACACGCTACAACACTGAAGCCAACAAAATATGTGAAATTTTAAAAAAGCATTGGCACATTCTACGTAAGGATGTAATATTGAAGGACCACCTACCAGAAGCCCCACGCGTGATCTTTAGACGGGCGAACAATTTAAAAATGCAATTAGTCCCCAGTGTTTATAGGAGGGAAGTTGTGGAGCAAACCACTAACTGGTTGCCCAAACCAGTGGGCTTCTATAACTGTTTTAGTTGTAAGGCGTGCAAACACGGGTCAAGGGATATAACAAGCTTTACTTCGACAAAGACTAAGAAATCATTCAAAACAAAGCAATTTATTAATTGCAAGTCCACTTTTGTCGTTTATCTGCTGGAATGCCCGTGCGGTCTCCAGTATGTGGGCCGGACCTCGAGAAGTCTTAAGGTCCGCATACTGGAACACATAGGCAACATTAGAAGGAAAGTGGCGAATCATAGTGTACCTTTGCATTTCAGTTCAGCCCATGGAGGTAACCCTGAGGGTTTGACCTATAGGGGAATAGAAATGGTGGAGGAGGATTGGAGGGGAGGAGACAGGCTAAAGCGTTTACGCCAAAGGGAAACATTTTGGATTTACCAACTAAAAACCCTAACCCCCAACGGTCTGAATGTTGATTTGGACATGGCTGCGTTCGTGTGAAAGTGAATGGGAAAGAACCATTACACATATTCCCATTCATTAACCAGGGACTTTTTTCTTTCATCATCCACTTTCTTTGTTCATTTGCCCCCCCCCCCCCTCCAAGGTCCTCTTCCCCCCCCCTTTCCCCCCCCCCCACCCTTCTCTTTGCTTCCCCTTTCACCCACTTAATCTATTTACTAAAATATAGGGGTTGATTGGAACAGGTTACCAGAAAAACTGTGTCTTAACCAATATAACCCTGTTTTTTGATTATAGATACACGGATTACCATCTACTGTGTATAAATTGCATTGACCACTAAATTCAGGTCCATATTCATTTTAAAGTGGAAAATATGAATTTGAGCATAAACACCATTATTTTTAGGTTCATTTATACTTATCATCGCAACTAAACTTTTAACATAATAGTTACACATATTTTAAAGATTTATTGAATAGTATGAGTTTTTTAACATTTTTAAAACTTCGACGTGGAAATTTATTTTCTACCAATTTTTCCGATAATAGCAGTATGCATTTTTTAAGTTACATTGTAATGTAATAAAATTTGTAATGTAATTGAATTTTAACTTGTGAAAGAATAATGCCCTAGAATTAACTATATTTTTAGTGATTGCTAGGATGCTTTTAAGAGTATTTTATATTTGTATTGTTTTTACCTATATTCATTGTTGTACATCATTATCACATTTGATTAAGTCAGCAAGTCTCCATTTTTAATGTTTTTTCATAATGTTTTCTACAACACACTATAGCAGCCCTGCATATGAATTAGATACCACAACCACAATGGGGGTATATCCCTTTAAGGCAGATAACAATTAACTGACCATGTTTAACCAATATGTATGATTAATGGGGTCTATATAAGTTAAGAAGACCCCCACCATTTTACATTTTGAGCCTGAGGAAGCCGTCGAGAACGGCGAAACGCGTTGCTCTAATTCACCACATCATTTTGGACGTTGGAGGCATCCGTAGCAAGTGGAAGCAGACTGCAGTCACAGCCGCGTCAGAAGTTTCCATCACTTCTGAATCCGGATACGGAAGACAGCGCAGCTGGAAGGCGACCTGCAGCCACGCTGATCGGAGTGCCACGGGGTGCTCTAAACATTATTCTGTGAGTCTTTTGTTCTGTTTAAATGTTTAATAAAACGCTCATTTAATTGAAGACTGTAACTGACGCCCTGCTATCATTTTACCCCACGCATCCCCGTTTCCTGAATCGGGGAGGGGGGAGGATTGGAACGTGTGAGGGAAGGGGAACCGCCAGCAATTACTTTGCCCGCAAGCAGCTGATTATACGTTGCCACGGGAAGTACCACGGACGGGTCCATCAGACAACCCCACATTATTCTCTCCCAGGATTGAGCTTACACATGGCCGTGTAAGTAGTGTATTATTATTTTTTTTTCTAAACCCCCCCCTTCCATCTGAACAACATTTGGGCTAAGAAGTGGATACCAGGAACAAGATACCCTTACACATATGTGCTCACACAGGGCCGTGTGAGTATTGGATTACCATATACTGTCATTTCGTCACCCCACCTTTATTAAACAGCTAGATATGCTATGAAGTCATCTTAGTAATGTTAATATAGGTCCATCTAATCCTTTGCTCCCCCTTTTTTCCTTTTCGTTCTCCTATACCTTGAGGGTTTGGATACCCCTCTCTGGGGTCGAGCAGAGGAATTCATCGCAAGCCACGGATTGCACTGTGAAAGACTACATCCATTGGTTTTGGGATAAGTATTTTACTTTATTCTCTACCCTGTACTAATACCCTAAGGTAAGCGCCCGTTTTTTTTGCCTGCATTTCACCTACACGGAAAAACCAAACAACAAACGAGGACACCAACGGTAACTAACGCGTAAGTATATTTATATAACTATATATTGTAATACAGTATATCTATCATTGTTTATATTGATGCATATTACTAGAACAATATATTGTGTAGATCTATCTAATTTTATAGGTATTTCAGAATATTTTTATAACAACAGTATATATATTGTTTATATTGCTGCATATTAATAGAACAATATATTGTGTAGATCTATCTAATTTTATAGTTATTTCAGCATATTTATATAACAACAGTATATATTGTTTATATTGCTGCAAATTAATAGAACAATATATTGTGTAGAGCTATCTAATTTTATAGTTATTTAGGCATATTTATATAACAACAGTATATATATATTGTTTATATTGCTGCATATTAATAGAACAATATATTGTGTAGATCTATCTCATTGTATACTATTTTTACTGCAAATGATGTGCTGTTCTTGTGGCCTACTGCACTGTAACTTACCGGATTGTTGTTTTTCTGTACATTGTAGGGAGACAACTCTTCTGGTCGACAAAATAAGTGAGGAGAATGATGAGAAGAGTGCATTAAGGGTCAAATAGACTCTGCAGTAAAATCACAATCTCACTGTATCCGAGACCAGCATAAAGAAGATGAGACGCAGAATTGGATGGAAATATGGACATGTGAGGATAGTACTGGACAGTACAGGAGGTAAAAGTGTTGTTTAAGAAACTGTACTGTACCTCTAAAATTATTTATTCCTTGTCATTACAGAGCGTACCCCATGATAAGGGACGTTAACAAAATCAAGAGAGTGGTCCACGCCCAGGCATGGAGAAATTTTCCTGGATTGCATCTTCACTGACGGGTCTACTGTTTCGCTGGAGAGATTTGCCACCTTTGCATTCCACAAAAAAGGTCGCATATCTATGAAGCCGCGTCCGAAACACCCTGTAAAGATGCATGTGTGGGGTGCCATCTCTAGGCATGGACCAGGATGCATTGTCATCTTTGAAGGTACAGTAAAATGTATGTCACACGCTTTTGCCTTACGCACTTTACTGTACTAGTGTGCAGTTTTTTGAGCACTTTTCTTTTCTTGTTATAGGAATCATGAATAAAGCTTTCTTCCAAGACAAAATTGTGCCTGAGATTGTGGAATACATCACACGTGAGTTCCCGGATGGTCACCGTTTCTACCAGAACAACGATCCGAAGCACACCGCGTCAACAGCGCATATCCTTGAGCGCAGTATCAACTGGGTGAAGATGTCAGCGGAGTAAGTGTGGTTACCGTGTCTCATTTTTTCCCACTGTTTTTACTGTGTACTGTATCTCTTAAACTAATTGTCCTTTTTTTCCCCCTCCAATGACAGATCGCCAGACTTCAATCCGATCGAAATGGTCTGGCATCAGCTGAAGGACCATATCCGAAAAGTCGTGAAACCCTCCAAAAAGGATGAGTTGGCGCAAGGCATACTGAATTTTTGGTACGATGTACTCACCGTGGGACGATGCAATAAATATATTGACCATATTGCAACTGTGTTGCCCATTGTGATCACGAGTAATGGGAAAGCATCAGGAAGGTAGTATGGTATACAGTAGTACTGTACTGTAGCATTGTAAGTACAGTATGATTCAGGTAAGTATGGCACAGATTTTTTCTTTCCTGGTATTCAGAGTATACAGTAGTTCCAGTATAGACTAGTTTGACAGAACTGTAGTCCAATATGGAGTAGCTATACAGTACACAATGCCATAATACAGTATGCACCTACAGTAACTGCTCAATTTTTTTCTTTCCAGAGAGAGCAGAACCTGCCATCTGGTTACAAAGTATTTAACAGTAGTCACAGTATACAATAGTTCCAGTATCGAGTAGTTTGACAGTACTACACAGCACACAATGCCATAATACAGTATGCACATACAGTAACTGCACAATTTTTTTGTTTTCTTGTCTTTTCAGAAAAAAAGGATGTCCTGGGAGAGAGGGGGGGGGGGGGTATCATGTAAAGTCTGTGAACTGTTGGTACAGTTAAGTGTACAGTGTCTAAACTGCAGTCATGATGTACACAAAACCTCTCCTCTCTCAATGAACTACTGTACTGTACACAGAATAAGGAAGAAGATAAAGACGGAAAAAATTATATTACTATATATACATATTATTATATATTATATATTATTAATTAATATTATTATCAATGTGCATTATTCATGATTATCCACCGGCCCTCAATTTCCATCTGACAGAAGAACTTAATAAAGACTGCATTATGTATTCATGATTATTTTTATATTTGTTTTTTTGTTCCTGATAAAATAAAATAAATATTTATTTACATTCATGATAATCATAATAATTGACAACAACCCCCCCCCCCCCTACCCACACCTACAGTACACCAAAGAAAAAGAAAGAATGACAAAACAACATGAATCAGTTAATGGTTTTTTTAACTCTCAATTCTCACAATGCTGTGCAAATCACAGTGCTGTGTAAATCAGATTTACATATCAAATTTGAGAAGGAATTTTCCCAAGCGTTACCGTAAACAAAGCCTCAAAGGGTTGGGGGGGGGGGGTTGGTTGAGTCATGCGCAGTAATCATCAGCTAGCTCCCATCTCAAAGAGGATTACACGCAGGTGCAGTGAGGTGACGCTCGGCTAGGGACGGATTAAAAACACAATGGCAAGCTTCAGAAAATGAATGACTCTGTAGAGGTGTCTGTCGATAAGAGATTGAAATCCTTGCTTGAGCGAGCCTTGTGTGTGTGCGTGGGGGAGGGGGATACAGGGTACAGCTGCATGAAGGATTAGCTGTGCAGCAGTTCAAAGAAATGACATAATTTCAAAAGGCAGTTCATAATAATATGTTCCCTACACCCCCAAATACAGTACATAAAAAGCACACAAATCAACCATGTGCAGTCAAACGCACAGGGTCGCAGTCGAAAGCTACAGCACAGATTGAATATCGTAATATCAAGATGGTTTTTGCAGGCTTGTGGAGAATATAAAAATAAAAAATGAGGAGAATTTTTATTTTTTATTTTTTGGGTCACTCACTCAAGCAAGCAGTGGTGAATTTACAGGCGCATGCACAGTAATCATCAGCTGTCAATCAGTAATGTGATTGAAACCAGAAAGACACACATTCAAAGGAATGGTGTGGGAGAGGTGTACTTCACTGTAGAGAAGATAAGAAGTTGAAATACCCTGCAGTGCAGTACTGCACCGACACACTTTATTCGAGCAAATACCCAGTATCTACCTGGCAGATACCTGGAATGCGCCGCTCCTCACCTCTGACAAGCCCCGTTGCATTTGCCTTCCCAGCCTGGGTTCATGCCTGGCTGACGGGCGGCTGATCTGTTAAATGATAATGATTAGGATTTAATAGGCTGCAATGCTTCGCGTGTCTACCAGATGGCATAAATTCATGAATTGTAATGCAGTATATATATATATACTGTGCAGTATTGCAGCCAGCGGGAATAAAATGCTTCAATCCCTGCATGGAAAATACCTCAATGCACTCGGGCAGAAAACAGTCACAAACCTCAATACACCCGGGTATACCCGAATTCGTGGGACTAGCCGAGCTCGAATAAAGTGTGTCGCCAGTGTACATTATCCTGTGTGTGTGCGGGAGCGAGCGAGGGGAGAGCGCTGTATATGCTGAAATGTGATACTGTTACAGTACTGTACACGCCTATGCGTTTCAACAATTTTCAAATGAGACATACAGCACTGCAAATGCATGTATACAGTAAATATGAAAATTTACAATTACTGCGCGCGCACACGTAGACTGTGTACTGACGTAGGTTGAACTGCTAAAGTATTACACTTCCAAGACAACAGCTCACGAACACCCCCCTGAGTTTTTAGACGGTATTGCAGTATTGCAGACAGCGATAATAAAATGCTAATATTACGAGCGCTAAAATAACGCAATTCACTCCGGACCAAAAAAAAAAACGCATCTGCCCGCGATTTTTGGAGCACCGCGGATCCGGCCGCATTAAGATAAAGGTTGCCGCCACTGTATTTGTAACCATTTATCTGTCATCATAACCCTATGCCCAGAACATACGTGAAAACGAGAGGTAACTCTCAATGTATTACTTCTTGGTAAAACATTTTATACATAAATAAAAACAAATTTCTGCAAATAAATTGAATCACGTAGTGAATCATGTAGTGCAGGAGCAGGGAGTCGGAACTGATCGCCGTGCGGTGTCAGTGGAAGCGGTGTGTGAGGGACCCATTCAGGGCACACTGTTCCCAGAACATGTCCATGTTTGCTATGTTAAACTGATTACATCCTCACTCCCCTTAACCACCAATTATTGTGGATCTCTTCTACAGTATAAAGGGCTCCTGAGGGCTCTGCTGAATATTACTTTCCTCAATTCCCTATATTCATAGGATTCAGTGTGCTTTATTACTACACTCGACTAAGGTTCCTTTGTGCGTCTTAAATGTCATTTTAATACCCTGTATTTTAGTTTATTGTGATCAATTAAAACACATTGTAAACTTCACATAAATCATTCAGACAGGGGACCTGAGGGCTTCTTAATGGGTTTCTTTTCTCTACCTCATCTAATGATCTATTACCTCCCCAACAGCACAGCTCCCTACCTACATTTAGCTGAAGCGGGGGCGCCCGATCTGTTTCTTATAATATAACTATGTAGGATAACTGAAATTCCTTTAGGGTGACTGTTCACCAGACTTTATCCTAATGACCATGTTAGTTATTGTGCCTATTCTCCTGGTGTTACTTTAAATGCCAATAAAACCATGGAAGGTCTTGTCTTCAATGCATGTTGACACAAAACCACATTCCTTTCTTCCAAGCCTTTATGGCATCTTGAGTACACCTGTTCTGTAATGTTTTTCTTCCAGAGGCTGCATTTAGCGGTGTTTATGGGGGATGGGGTGGTCAGGGCTTGATTTTGGATAATCTCCCTGGTTTGAAACCTTCGACATTTGTAATGACCCCTGGAGCCTGAAAATGCTTTCCGTGATAAGGAACCATCTTCCATCCACTTGTAGTATTATCCCACTGTCTGCTGGGTGTAAGAACCCTTTATTATCAAAGTGAGTACGTTTCTCGTCTTCCTGTGATCCTACATATCCCCCTACTGTGACAGTGAAAAATAACCCCTGGCGCTTGCGACATAATAATGTGGAAATAATACGGGAATGGTAAGCAGCTCCAAAACCCACTTCGAACTACCTCAAAGTTCATCAAAGACAAATGGAAATTAAAAAAAGTATTGGGGAGCGCCAACAAGTGCAACATAATGAAGTAATATAAAAAGAAATGTGAATAAAATACAAAAATGTGAATATTAGAATTAAACTGCTGTGTAATAAGGAATAAAAGGATTTTGACCATATAAAGGCGTGGCGTTCTCTTATTTCATTTCTTCACAAACAGCAACTTTTTTCTTCCCGGTTTTGATAGAAATACCCAATAGTGCACATTGTACAAGTTGTATTTCTCTCCGAAAATGTCAAAAATGTCAATGGTCACACTCACATTTGAAGAAATTTGTCTGTAAAGGCTTTCTTTAGGGTCTGTAAAGCTTTTATGAAAGATTTATCTCCCAAAGATATATATTTGGCGTGCGTGTCACGGATGCGTCTCACCGATAGCGGAATTGACGTCATCCGCTTCCAGGGGTTCCGGCCGGTTGTGGATTTGATTGGTCAACGTCACTCTATGCGTTTCATCTTCCTCGGTTTCGTCAGGAGTATTGTTGACTAGATACTGGGAGCATATATACTCTATACTGAGTTCCCATAGGTGGATACTTAACAAGGTAATAGTGTTTACAATGTCTGAGATAGCCAAGATGTAATGAAAGCGTATACTTGTTCACTCTACATCGGACATATGTAGAGCCCAAATATGTAGTAATATACTTTAATTAGAACATATATAATAAAAACATATATAATAAAAACATAGAATGTAATAAAAAACAGATTACACTGATATATATATCTAGTATCTGATGATATCCTTATGAATGGTTAATTAATTAATATACTAGAGGGTGAAACGTGTAGAGGGGGAGATCGTGGTGTAGCCCTAGTGTGTTTTGTGTGAATAAAGTTTTGTTGAATTCATCTGGGAGCTGTTTGGAGTTTGTCATGCGCAGTTGCGCCGGAGCCCTTCCATTTCCTCTAGTCAACAATACTCCTGACGAAACCGAGGAAGGTGAAACGCGTAGAGTGACGTTGACCAATCAAATCCACAACCGACCAGAACCCCTAGAAGCGGATGACGTCACTTCCGCTATCAGTGAGACGCATCCGTGACACGCACCCATACCAGAGGGGAAGCAGAGAAACCACTGATCCTGCTGCCGAGATCCGTTGTGTGAGATCTAAATGCTTGTTTACACTTTTCATAGTATACTTAAATGATTTGCATAGGCGCCACAATACCCTAATTTTACACTTGTTTACACTTTTCATCATGTGAGTGTATTGGATTTTACTTACCTTTTATAAATATCATATACAGTCTGCACTATGTCCAGTTCTTTTGTTTTACACTAAGGTCCACCGGAGGGTACATTTCCATTGTGATCATTTGTATTTTCACCACACTGCTGGCGGATCATCATCCAAAGATACCATTACGTCTATACTATTCATCTCACGTTTGTGAGTATTCTACACTTTGACTTGATACTACAATCTTCACATTTTTTGTTTTAACAATATTGCTCCATCAGAATATCTTTCTGTTTCCACATGTTTGCGCTTCCCGATGATCTACACCTTTCCATTATTCAACAATATGTCAATAGAAATTTTGGCCATATAAGGTGAGAATATATATTTTTATAAAATAAGCCCCATATGTAAGACTGATTCTTTAACCTGTTAAACAGTTTACTGTCATTATGTCACTTAGCAGAACCTTAGTGGGACAGACCCTTTAAAACTCAGGCTTCAGCAGGTTATTGTGGATGGGTTTTGGATAGGAATGACCCTTTGCACCATGACACAGGTTACTTTAATTTTGTCCCTTTGTTCCCAGGTTGATTAACCTTTTAACCCATATAATATGGGAATTTGATTAGGGTCACTTTGGTTCTTCTGGAGACTTTATCTCATTTAACATGTCACTTTTCTCCCAATGCCAATTCACCATATCACTACCAATACGTCACTTTACTGTTATATGTGGGTCTGACCCATTATACCAGGGGTCTCAAGCTCAGTCCTCTAGGGCCACCAAAAGGCCAGGTTTTATGGATATCCCTGCTTCAGCACAGGTGGCTCAATCGGTGCCTCAGTCAAACACTGAGCCACTGATTGAGCCACCTGTGCCGAAGAAGGGATATAAATAAAAGCTGACCTTTTGGTGGCCCTTGAGGACTGAGTTTGAGACCACTACATTACACCATTAAACATTTCATTTTCTTTAGGAACCTTATATCCTACAGGGGACACTATAACCCACTATACATGTCACCGGTTTAAGGTCCCTTTCATACATGTTTAGGCAGACATATCTTTCAAAATAATTTTTTATACAGGTGAAATTGCATATATGTAACTGTCGGTTTCAGATGTAAAATCATTTCATTGTGCCTGCTTGCTTTGAATATTCCCTGGAGCTGATACACTGAATTTCCTGGCACGGCAAGGCTTACAGTAATTACAGCATGACTAATTGTATACACAGTAACTAGTAAAGTTTAGAGAAAGGTTACAGCAATGAAGCGACTTGGGAACATCTCCCCAGATAATGCACGGCTGATTACACAGTCCTTGCATTACAAGTGTATACAGTACAATGCAATCATTAGTATTTGCAATTTAGAGAGTTAAATACAGAAGAAAACCCCTAAAAATATGGCATATGAAGTGGTTCACAAAGCATTAAATATTATATTTTTCTTCATCTCATTTTGTTGACTCATTGTGGCAAACACAGGACAGTTTAATTAGCAAAGCACAACTAAAGTCTACATACTCTAAAGGGATTTATCAGTCTGCAAATATCCAGGGAACATCTCCCTATCTCGTTAATTAACGGTGTGTGCTTCTCTTTCTAAAGTTTGGTAAAGTGCCTTAATTGGACTCGATTTCTAATTAAACCTAATTATTTGATGTGAAGTTGAATTTCTTGGGAATAGCCAGTGTAAAGAGACAGAAGTGTATTGCAACTTGTGAATGAGATTGCTTAAAATTACAAATCTGTATATATAACTTTATATATTTGTAAATATATTATACATTCATTGATAGATACTTTAAACAATGAAATATAAACATCTACTACTAAACAATGTATGGATTGGAAGTGTTGGTCTACTCTATGCTATAAAAAACATCATTAAACTAAAGCACAGACTGGCTATTTATTTCAGTAAATAAAGATTACATGTATTTAAAGAGAAAAGGCAGTAAAATATTTTGAAAACCATATCTAAAAATATTATAATATCAATTCTTAGTCCAAATAAAGAATGTACAGTATCACTTAATACTGAAGTAATAATGAACTCTGCATAATCACTATATACTGAAGTAATCATTTTCTCTGCACTGTCACTACTGGACTAACATGGTTATTTCTATTTAATTCAGAATAAACAACAAATATTCAAAACTTTACGTGCTGTTCTAAGAGATTTGGATGTGTCTGTCTGTGTGTCTGTGTATCTGTCTGTGTATCTGTCTCTCTGTCTGTCTGTGGGGCCTATGCTGTAAACTGCGAGAATGGCCATTCGCCAGACTTAGAACTCTCCATGTTTTTGGTGGATTACCCTCGCAGTATGCAGGAAAGTGCGCATATCTGTGAGAGGAATCCGGCAGAGAGATGGCGAGCCCTGGCGAGAAGAGCTCCGCTGGCGAGATCTGTCAGCAGAGAGCGAAATCCGCCTCTCTCTGCACAAATCTCGGCTGCAAATAAAAAATGTTTACATATCAATTGGATTACTATTGTAGATGTTCAGGGGGTCTCCGGAGATGAACCGCGTTGGTTTTATGTCCGGGGACCCCCTGCTTCCCGTTATGAGGTGCCGGTATCTCCTATGCATTGAGATAGCCCGATCACGTGATGCGGGACATTTCCATTCATAGGAGATACTGGCACCTCATAAAGGGGCCTGTATCTCGGGAAGCAGGGGGTCCCCGGACATAAAACCAACACGGTTCATGTCCGGAGAACCTATGCACACTATTAATAAAAATACAGTAGTGCTGCTTCATTACCTTAGCGGCTATCCGTTAAGGCAATGAAGGGGTTAAGTCACAGTAGCAAGTTTATTGGGGACAATGGCCCCCAATAAACATTGCAATACACAACACAATCAGGCTCTGTGCCCCCAATAACACCTAAACACCCCTTTATACATAACCCATAGTTATTTTTTTAGGCACAGGAATGGTACTATAGGCTGGCGGTGGCCCTCGGGTGTTGCCTGCAGTTTCAAGTCTGTGCCCCCAAAAAATAATTAAAAAACACATAAATACTTTAACATAAATACACCCCACCCCCCTACCCACCACTGTCAGGCATAACCACCATCACCCCCAACACATGGGGAGGCCTACCCTCTATCCCTTGGGGACAATACCCCCTATCCCCAATACCCACATTCAAAACAATACACACACCCGCAAGAAACTTAACACTTATTAATAAACTATACATAACCCACCCATACCATTTAGCAAATATATTGTGGTGTTACTTAACCCCTTAATAACAATAACGGTTATTAAGCGCTAAAGTTATTAATGGGTTAAGCCACCATGCACCCATTCATTTGTAGAGTGGCTTCATCATTCTCTTTATATATATATAAATAATATATATATATATAATATTTTACATATATCTTTATAAATATATGTAAAATATAAGTATGATTAAGCAATTCTTCAAAGAAATGGGAAAGGATATGAATGTAGCAATTTAAAACATCCGATCTGTAATTGACAACATCACTGCCAAATTAAAAACAAAGCCAAATGAAAATAAAAACACATCTCATAAGAGAATACAGCAAGCACCTATCCAAACCAGTAAAGAGTAAATTGCAATACAACTTACAATTGAACAATGTGTACAGCACATGAAGCAAATAATATTTCAAATAATATTTCCATCATGTACACAATAGCAATCAATGGTCCAAAACAAATACACGATTGAAAGTAAACATTCAATATAAACAAAGCAAGAAGACAATAATAAATTAACAACACACAATTAATGCCATCTGAAATACATTACAAGCAAATCTAAACCAAAAACCCTATTCAAGATTGTTATGAAAACACAAAACCATTGCAAAAACAAATGTATTTCTAACTAACACGATCATACACAATCTAAATTCACCAAATAAGCCACAATAAACCATTAAGGCAGGGTCCAAACATATACCCATGCAATCATCATCATATGAAATGACATAAGTAATTCTACATTACATTTCACACACACAATAGTAACCAAACAGGGAAAAGACTTGTAGAAGACATGAAAAAATGCAACAAACATTTGAAAAACAACCCTTTAATAAACATGTATGTATATAGCTTCAGAGGGATATATATATACATACATGGGCATGAAATGGACATTAAAAAAATAAATCAGACGTGTGAGAAAAAAACAAGTTACAACTTAAATAAAATAAAATACATTTCTTGACTTACCATTAGATGACCAATGACCGACTTCAGGGGGAACCGCTATGTCTGCAACATAAGGTGCATACCCAGAAAACCACCCACAGACAGCTGTTTTGACCTTAATGGGTCTCATCAGTGTGGGGTTGATTTTAACTGGGTATGCAAAGAGGCTATGGGATAGGCTATACCATAATACTGAGTTAACTGAGAAACAGGTTTTTGGGGGTGCTTAAAGACAGTTACATGATCAAAATGATTGAGGAACCAACCAGGAGAGGAGCAATACTAGATTTTGTAATATCAAACAATGTTTAGAGATGGAGACAATAGCACATTTTAAAGTCCGGGAACATTTGGGAAACAGTGATGATACAGATGCAGCAGCCGTTATTCGAACATATCATGCGTTGTATACCTCAGAATACCCATGTCATGGCACGTCATTACCGCGTGTTCACTCGTGTTTTAAACACCTGCAAATTGACACAGTACTGTACTGTACACATTAAAATGCATTCATTTCTGCAACGGAAACGCGAAGAATTGCACCCAAAGAAATCGGGATCCATGAAATTCAAACAAGATGGTCTCATTTGAAATACATTATCAACAAATATATTTTTGAAAGGCAAGGAATAAATTGGGTGACGTTTTTGCAGGGAACATTTTGGAAGATAAATATGCAGTCTTTAAAAAATCTCCATCTTTGCTGATGACACTAAATTGTGTAAGGTACTGTAGTAGAATCAGAGCAGGATGTAATGTCTCTCCAGAAGGACTTAGAAACTTGGGAAGGTAAATGGCAGAGGTTTAATACAGATAAATGTAAGGGTATGCATTTGGGAAACAAGAATAAACAGGTAACTTACACATTAAATGGGGATACACTAGGGGAATCCTTTATGGAGAAGGATTTAGGAGTGCTTGTAAACATCAGGCCTAGCAATAGTGGTCAATGTCAGGCAGTAGCTACCAAAACGAGATTACATAGCTGGGTGATGACTTTATTAGCCAAACCTTCCATCAGAATATTTTAAAGGATAGTGTTGGATCATGAAGTAGAATAGCTTAACAATTTTTATCGGCCAGTAGACATTTGCATTCACAAGCATATTTGTCTTTGTCTAAGATAACAACATTTCCCCCTTTATCGGAGGGTTTAATCTCGATAAAGGGGTCAGTTTCGAGATCTTTAAAAGCTTCCCTTTCTGCATAGTTAAGGTTACTATGTCCTGATCTTACAGGTAAATTCCTTATAGAGAAAAAAAAAGAACAAGGCGCACAACGCACATAGTGAAGTATAATTTAAATAAGTGAATTTTACTAAAGGGTAATAAGTTCTGCGTACATCAAAGTAAATACAAAAGAGCAGTGGGTTAGTGGGTTTACCACACAAGTAGACAGCTGGAAGAGCTACTCTTTACTCAATCTCGGGGAGCAGTGGGCCAGCAGTCATCTATCCCGACAGGTGGTTCCTCTACATATGTAGAGTCCAAACCCTCCGTCTCAGGGTGGTAAGCAGGTCTGTCCTTGATTCAAAGTCCCAGAAAATAAGTATCAAACTGGCGTGTAGCAGCCTCTGTTACTGTCCTTATGTCTGTTATCACCATTTTGACAAAGACCTTGGTGCAGGTTTCTGCTGGTGGAGTAAAGATAGAGGGACCCCATGAGATTTGTTAACAGGCCCTCTCCTGGTGTTTTGTAACTCTCTTTTATAAGACTACTGAGTACGTTAATGTTGGCAAAATGTAACTGGTCCAAATTTTCATATGTAGTATTGCGCAAGCTGTTATGCTGTCTTCTCGTGAAGAACTTGTGAAGTAGAAGTTAACGAGAAAATAAGTTAAGATCCTTAATGCAGTCAAAAACTTCCAGATCGTGAGTAGGAGAGAAAGATAATCCTCTGGATAGTACTTTTAAGTGATTGGCGTTCAAGATTTTATTGGACAGGTTCATTACTTTTTTGGTCTCCTCCTCCCTTTGTAAGGTGCCCACTGTCTCCCCTGTCCCTGATATCACCAGATCTCTCTGTCTCTTAAAAACCCCTCCGTTCCCCCTTCTGGTCTTCCTCTTGCCTGTTTGGAATGCCTGCCTCGTCCCTCTAAAAAAGGACCAGTGATGTTAAATGGGAGTGTCGTTCTGGTTGGACCTTAATTAGAGGTGTCATCAAGTGGGGTGTCCTGCTCAATATTACTAGCAGACTGTTCCCAGTCAGTAGATGATTCGTAAGTCCTAGGTGTTTGTTTATTCTTAGCAGTCTTGTTCTTATATCGAAATATGTTGCCCACTTTAAAGTCCACAGAATCTCTAATAAACTTCTTTTGTTTTCTACATTTTATTTCAGATTTCAATCTCTCAATATTGGATTTCAATTTATTCTCAAGATCCTAAAACTCTGTTTTTTCTTTCCAGGTTTTTACGTCTGCCAATAAAAGGTCAATTTGTTCATTAATTTTGTCAAGTTTTTTGTTCTCGTATTCAATTAGTAATTTCATTAGATTGGTTGAACATTTCAACAATATTGATTCCCATGCTTTGTGAAACGTCTCATCTAGATTATGGTGGGAGGGTGATAGATTTAGTTTGAAACCTCTTGGGTCTTGTTCTGATTTTAAATATTTCTCGAGGCTCGCTATCTCCCACCATACTCTAGTTTGCAATTTGTAGGCTTTATCTAAGTCTCTAAAGAATCCCTTAATATCATTACTCTGTGTGCCGACATCAGGATAAAACACCAATAAAAAAACAGTTTGATGCCTCAGTTTTCCATACATCAAAATCACATCTTGATGACAAGAAGCCTGCCATAAGATTAGTGAAATGGGTGAGGCTTCCCTGATATAGGTACCAAACGAACGAAACAAAAACTAAACACTAGAATTTAGTAATAGCGTGAACCCCTGGGGAGCTGGTAGATGGAAAAAGGACGTGGTTTTTAGGATTAATATCGTAAAAGAGAAAGGAAGCTACTGCTCACCTATTGTAGGAATGTATTAGTGATAGTACATAGGGTGCATACGGGACAATTGTGATACATTTACAAAAAAGGTTGCAGGGAACAACCCAAAAAGCTCCTATTTGCAGTCACTACAGACGTGTTTATGGCTGGAAAAATGTAATCCAAGGATATAAATAACCCTAAACGGCCACTCACTATGTGTGAGTACAGTTAAAATAACAATGTATTAAACATATATACTAATGTACAAAACATAAAAAATTACTGTGAAGTGATTAGCAGCGGAGAGGTCTTTTAGCACACACAGTTAGTTAATGTACTGTGTTTAACCAGTCAGGGATATGCTAGAGAAGACAGAGTGATATATCTCAAGTGAACCTGTAGTCTGTGTGCTAGGGTGTTAGCGTGTAATTACTTGTTGTGAGGATTCGCCATTTGGCGGTCGCAGACCATCTCCTCACCCCAACAAGCCTTCCGTGACGGACACTCAGGATGCGTGGTTTCGTGGTCCCAGTATGCACGCGCGCAGACCTTGCAGGGCCTGATCCCCGTCCGCGGATTCGGACCCCGCCTCCTGCTGTGATGCACGACGGGTGTGTTCGGCCAGGCTCGCTGCTGACGCACAGTACAAGCCCCGCCTCCGATCTGGTGATGGACAGGATCGGCGAGGAGTGATGCGCGCTCTCGGCTCCGCCCCCTGACCTCCGTGACACGTTCGGGACGACGCGCGATTGATTCCGCCCTCTCTTGCCCTAAAGTCACTCAGCCTATCGGTGCTTACTTCCTGGTTCAGCCCTTGCTGGCTATTTGAGGCTCCGCCTTTATATACCTTCAGTCTGCTCTCATTCTTTGCTGAGCATAGTTAAGTGTGACGCCGTGAGTTGCTGCATTCTAGCTCCAGACCTTGCCTTTCCTTGCGTTGCTGATTAACTTCTTGTTGCCTGACCCTGCTTGTCTCTTAGATTCCGCACCTCTCCTCTCCTGCTCCCGCTTCGAACGACCATTGACCTTGGCTAAGTACTCCAACCATCCGATATTCTCCTATCCTGAATCTGGCTAAGTAGTCCAATGATCCGATATTCTCCCATCCTGAACCTGGCTACGTACCCCGACAATCCGCTACTCTCCAATCCTGATCCTGGCTACGCACTCTGACGATCCACAACTCTCCGCACCTGAACCGGACAAGTACTTTAACTATTCTCCAATCTGCAATCCTGACCTGACTTAAACGACTACTCTACATCCTAGATGCGCCTGCATGGCTGTGGGTCGGCATTAACCAATTCCCTACCTCAGCACTGCGGTTGCGCTTCTTTTGTTGTGAGTTCCGCGTTACAGTATGGTCAGCCACACAAACTTCGACCCCGCTGAGGTAGGACGAGTTCTGCGCACACACGCAAGCTACCTAACTACATTAGAGGAAAAAATTGTAGGTAGCGAGCAAACATGCTCTCCCTTCAGAAGGATTTTCGCACCATTTCTCGTGCTTTACAAAAGCCACATTCCCCTCTTGTGCCTGCTGTTCCTGATATTCCCACTACTCCAGCTTTGCCTTTCTCTCAGGAACCTCGTTTACCTACCCCCAACCGTTATGGAGGCGACCCTCATGAATGTCGTTTTTTTTTTTATCAATGCTTAATACAATTTGAAATTAATCCTTCACGCTTTACTGCACCCCGCGCCAAGGTGGCGTACCTTTTTTCTCTCCCTGTAGATGATGCTCTTGCCTGGGCATCCCCCATCTGGGAGCGAAGATCCGACCTCACACGGTATCGAAGCCTTTGCCCGGGAATTCCGAAAAGTGTTTGATACACCCGGTCGTAAGTTATGTGCTTCCTCTGCACTTTTTCATGTTTCCCAACGCAGTCGTTCAGTCACCAAATACGCTCTTGAGTTTAGAAGTATAGCTCCCGAGACAGACTGGAACGACATAGCCCTGGCCGTAGCCTTTTGGCAAGGTTTATCGGAAACCTTGAAGGATGAGTTGGCAGCCTACGATTGTCCCACCGATTTGGTGGAGCTCATTGCTGTCTGTATCAAGGTGGATCGTCACCTCCTGGAGAGACGTTCAGAGAAGGTTCACCATCGTACCATCCCAGCCCGGATCAGTTCTGGTCAGGTGAGCCCCACTGAGGTTTAAACCCCGGATACGTCCGAACCTATGCAATTAGGGAGTACTAGTCTTTCCAAATCGGAGAAATTACGATGCAAAAACGCAGGCCTATGTCTTTACTGCGGTGTTTCTGGACATGTTGCCTATTTTTGTCCCCAAAAGTCGGAAACGCAAAGTTCCCATGAGTCCCGGGGGAGTCTCATTGGGAACGCTTTTTCTCTCCCCTATTTTTATTTTTTTCAAAAAAAATTATTAGGCATACTTACATTAAACAGACATGGGTCTGCTGATATCTCAATTTCAGCGTAAATTTTAGTTATTAGATCTTTTTGATGAGCAGTGTTACGACACCGCTTCTCAAAATTAGTGAGAGAGGGAAATTCTCATTTTGGGTAAATTTTCTGTATAAAATGACGAATTTGGAGATATTTGAACGTAATCAGTTCAGGAATTTCATATTTAGTTCGTACTCCCTGGTAACTCAGAAACTTTCCTAGGCTCAATAGATCAGCGATCGCCCTGATACCCTTTTATTTGAATTGGTCGAATTGTTTAGATTCACAACCAGGGGGAATTTTGGGGTTATTGAAAATTGGGGTAAATTGCGAATTAGTGGTTGTGAGCTTGAATTTGAGTTTGGATTTCATCCAGACCTCCCAAGTATGCCTCATCGCTCCTAATTTGAATTTACGGGATTGCATGTCTCCTCTATTCAAGGTCCAAAGGCAGGTTGGCAGAGAAGGCGTTTTGGCATGATTGTACTCTATATAAAGCTAGCAATATTGACCTGGACTAGCATTCCATACCACCGCTTGTCTTAATTGAGTAGCTTGGTAATATCTAGCAATATCTGGGACCCCAGGCCTCCCCTCGCTCTTGATGACACCAGAACTGATCTAGCAATCCTGGGTATTTTGCCCTGCCAAATAAAATGAAACAACCTTTTCTGGATGTTTTTCAATTCTGAGCCGGGTACATGGACCGGGAGTGTCTGGAAAAAGTATATTAATCTGGGGAGTATATTAATTTTGACCAAGATCATTCTCCCGATCCATGAGATCTGGTAGCCTTCCCACTTATCCAAATCGTTTTTTGATTTTCCTGAAAAGGGCCGGGTAATTGTGTTGATATAGAGCAGGGGTGAGCAAACTTTTTATGCCAAGCCCCCCTTTTCATCCATGAAATTTCTCGGGCCCCCCCCTGCCTGATGTAATCAAAATCACATGACGTCAGCGCACGTGAGCTGGTTCAGCTATTGAGGGCGAACCAGCTTTGTAACGCCCCCGCCACGCGTCTACAAAAAAAGTATTTATAGCACAAATTACATAACTTAAAAATAAATATTATAATATTTGTCTAATAGCGTTCCCATTTCTGCTGTATTATTAATCTCTCTCTTCCCGCCACATTAGAACACCTCAGGACCTCTCTAACCTCTTCCAGTCTCTCCCTGTATTTCTCACTCCCCCTCCAGTCCCTCTCTATTCCTCCCCTCAGTGTCTCCCCCTCCCCCCCCCACTCTCTTTCCCTCCCCCCAGTGTGTGTCTCTTTCTCCCTCCCCCCATTGTCTCTCACTCTCTCCCCTCTTCCAGTCTCACACTCCTCTTCCAGTCTCTCCAACTCCCTGTATTTCTCACTCCCCCTCCAGTCCCTCTCTATCCCTCCCCTCAGTGTCTCCCCCCACTCTCTTTCCCTCCCCCTGTGTGTCTCTCTCTCTTTCTCCCTCCCCCTAGTGTCTCCCTCCCTCCATTGTCTCTCACTCTCCTTCCAGCCATTGCCTCTCCCTCCCCCCAGTGTCTCTCTTGCACTCTCCAACCAGCTATTGTTTCTCCCTCCACCCGGTGTCTCTCTCACACTCTCCCTCCAGCCATTGTGTGTCTCTCTCCCTCCTGCCAGTGTCTCCCTCCCTCCCACCAATGTCTCTCTCATCCCCATCCCCATGTAGCTCTTTCACCCCCCCTCCCCATGTCACACTCACTCTCACCCCCCTCCCCATCTCACACTCTCACCCCCCTCATGTCACTCACACCCTCCCCATGCCTCAGTCTCACACTCACTCCCCCATGTCCCAGTCTCACACTCACTCCCCCATGTCCCAGTCTCACTCTCCCACCCCCCATGTCCCAGTCTCACTCCCCCCCATGTCCCAGTCTCACTCCCCCCATGTCCCAGTCTCACTCCCGCCCCATGTCCCAGTCTCACTCCCGCCCCATGTCCTAGTCTCACTCCCCCCCATGTCCCAGTCTCACTCCCCCCCCCATGTCCCAGTCTCACTCCTCACCATGTCCCAGTCTCACTCCCCCCCATGTCCCAGTCTCACTCCCCCCATGTCCCAGTCTCACTCCCCCCCCATGTCCCAGTCTCACTCCCCCCCCATGTCCCAGTCTCACTCCCCCCCCATGTCCCAGTCTCACTCCCCCCCCATGTCCCAGTCTCACTCCCCCCCATGTCCCAGTCTCACTCCCCCCCATGTCCCAGTCTCACTCCCCCCCCATGTCCCAGTCTCACTCCCCCCCATGTCCCAGTCTCACCCCCCCCCATGTCCCAGTCTCACTCCCCCCCCCATGTCCCAGTCTCACTCCCCCCCCCATGTTCCAGTCTCACTCCCCCCCATGTGCCAGTCTCACTCACCCCTCCCATGTCCCAGTCTCACTCCCCCCCCCCCCATGTCCCAGTCTCACTCCCCCCCCATGTCCCAGTCTCACTCCCCCCCCCATGTCCCAGTCTCACTCCCCCCCCATGTCCCAGTCTCACTCCCCCCCCCATGTCCCAGTCTCACTCCCCCCCCATGTCCCAGTCTCACTCCCCCCCCCATGTCCCAGTCTCACTCCCCCCCATGTCCCAGTCTCACTCCCCCCCCCATGTCCCAGTCTCACCCCCCCCCATGTCCCAGTCTCACTCCCCCCCCATGTCCCAGTCTCACTCCCCCCCCCATGTCCCAGTCTCACTCCCCCCCCCCCATGTCCCAGTCTCACTCCCCCCCCCCATGTCCCAGTCTCACTCCCCCCCCCATGTCCCAGTCTCACTCCCCCCCCATGTCCCAGTCTCACTCCCCCCCCCCATGTCACAGTCTCACTCCCCCCCATGTGCCAGTCTCACTCACCCCCTCTCCCCATGTCACACACGCTGATGCAGGAAGCAACGAGATGCTGCTGTGTACTGTAGCACAGCGCAGCACAGCGCCACCTAATGGCCAAAAGAAAAATTGCAGCTGCAGACGGCTTTTTTCCCTCTGCTCCTGGCAAAATCGCCGCTGCTTCCTGCGCCCCCCCTAAACAATCTTGCGCCCCCCCAGGGGGGCGCGCCCCCCAGTTTGCGCACCGCTGATATAGAGAATGGTAGTTCCTTGATACATTTACTCCCAAATACTTAATGTATGAGGAGCTCCATCTATAGATGAAATGTAGTTTTAGTAGTTTCACCCCTCTGGTAAATTTTGGTTTAGGGCTTTGGATTTATCATTGTTGATTTTATATCCTGATATTTTGCCAAAGTCCAATAGTTCTCTTTGAAGGTTGGGAAGGGAAGTTTGAGGCCGAGACAGGGTTAAAATAATATCGTCGGCAAACAAGGATATCTTATAGTTTATATTCCCAATTTCTATGCCCTGAATATTAGTATTTTCTCATATTTTGAATGCTAGAGGTTCTATAGTCAGAGCAAAGAGGAGGGGGATAGGGGGCAACTCTGCCTCGTACCATTTTTGATATTAAACTGCTGTGCGTTGCCCCATAGCCGATGGGTTATGATAAAGCGTACAGACACCCTCCAGATATGCGTCCTTGAAGCCAAACTTTCGTAAAGTATTGTCTAGAAATGACCAATCAATCCTATCAAACGCCTTCTCTGCGTCCAAGCTAAATAAAACTGCCTTAGTTCCTGTGAGGTGCACATGATCAACTATATTAATTATCTTGCGTGTATTGTCTGAGGCTTGTCTGCCCGCAACAAACCCGACTTGGTCAATATTTATTCATCTAGGTAGTATGGGGTTCAGCCTATTTGCCAAGATTTTACTATATAATTTGAGGTCATTGATTAAGAGGGAGATTGGACGGTAACTTCCACATTGCATCGTGTCTCTTCCATCTTTATGTATAATAGCTAGGTTAGCTAGGGACATTGATGATGTGATTGGGTTCCCTTCCATAAAGAAATTGAACATTTTTAGAAGATGAGTAGATAAAATTGGTAGAAATCTCTTATAGTAGACATTGGTGAATCCATCAGGGCCTGAGGATTTGGACACTTTCAATGTACTTACAGCTTCTCCAACTCCTCTTTTGATATTTTAGCATTAAGTATAGAGTTTTCCTCTTCTGTCAATGAGGGTAGATGGCAGCTGTCTAGATAGTTTGCGATGGATTCTGATGCTACTGGCTCAGGGTTTCCATTCTGAGTTCTTAGGTTATAGAATTTAGTATAAAATTTAGTGAATTCTTCTGCAATTTTCTTATCGTTATATAGTATCTCACCAGACCTTCTACATCCTCCAACTGGACTTGTTTTAATTCAGTTCTAGCGGTAGTCAGAGTTTTATACATTTTCTTTGATGGGTTAGATTTATGCTGTTGCTCCAATTTATTGATTTTGTCTGTTAAATCTTTGAGTAGTTTTAGTTTGACCTTTTTCCTATGGGATGCAATAGAGATAAACTTACCTCTGATTGCAGAAAAAATAGGGAATGAACCCCAATGAGTCCGATGCTACAAAGCCACGTGTATGGCTAGATTTCAAGACGGTCGGCCAATATACAGTCATGTACCTCTGATTGCAGCCTTATGGGCTTCCCATAAGGTCGCCGGAGATGTGACCGAGCCTAAGTTAAAGAAAAAGTAGTCCTTGAGTGCTGTTTTGATCTTTCTCTATCTCTGGGTAGTTTAGCAGAGAGTCGTTTAGTCTCCAATTATAGGAATTTGATTTCACAAATGGGACGGTAAGGGTCAAGATAATAGGTGCATGGTCCGACCAGGTAATTGGAACAATATCTGAATATGAGGAGGCCTATAGAACCTTTTTAGATACCAAAAAGTAGTCTATACGAGAGTAGGTCTGGTGATGGGCAGAATAGAAAGTAAAAGCCTTTTGGCCCTGGTGTTGGGATCTCCAAATGTCGATCAGTGAGATGTCTTTAATTATCTCTCTGAACCTTTTCCCAGCTTGTTGGGAGTGGGCAGAGTGAGAGCGGTCTAGTGTGGATGATTTGTCCTCAGTGGGGTTTAGGACCATATTGAAGTCGCCTCCGTTTATTACCGATGACAAATACCCAGGGTCAACTCCCTCAAGGACTGTCTTTAGGAATTCTGTCTGATTCTCATTGGGTGCATATAGGTTGGTCAGGGCAATCGCCGAACCAGAAAGTGAGCCATACACCACTAGAAATCTACCTTCTGGGTCCACTGTTGTTTTTACGTGATTGAATGGGGTTCCCTGTTGGAGTAAAATAGCGACTCCTCGCTTTTTACTACTAAATGATGCGTAGAAGCTCATTGGGAACACTCTTTTAAATAGGTTAGGTGGGTCTTGCGTCGTAAAGTGCGCTCTCCTGTAGGAATATAATATCACCCCTGATCTTTTCATTTCTTGAAGAGCTAGTCTCCTTTTTCTATTATTTTGCAGTCCCTTCACATTTAAAGAAATTATCTTAATTGCGGCTTGGCTAGTCATTGAATCTATTTTTTGTGCGGAACCTTGAGACCTCTCCTCTCCCACTGGGGAGGCCCTGATTCATCATCCTAGAGACTAGGTTCAGCTTCAGCAAACACACATAGTAAATAAACATTTTGCATAAATTAGGTCTGGTGGACCAGGGAGGGAGGTGGGGAGAAGAAAAAAAGAACAGATTCAGCAGGTGGAGGATAGTGGAGAGTAGGTCTAGAAAAGACCATCAAAGGGTACGACCGATCATTTGACCGACCGGCTTTTTAGGCTTAAAGCCCTTTCGGGGGTTTGTCTGGCGACAACGGTAGGTGGGTGCGGTAGGGGCTAAGGGGCTAAGACCCTCAAACAAGCAGAACCAACACTTTTCCCCCATCATATGTATTGCGGTATAGATTTGCAAATGGGTCTCGTAGGGGGGGAGGAGGGGAGGGAGAGTGGGGGGAGGTGGAAGGGGGGCAGGGGAGAGGGGAAAGGGGGAGGGATAAGGGGGGGAGGAGGGGAAAGGGGGATGGAGGAGAGGGGGGACAGTAAGGGGGGATATCGGGGAGGGGGAGGGGTGGGAGGAGGGAAGAGGGGGCAGCGAGGTAGATGGACAGGGGGGGAAAGGGGAGGGGTTGGGATAAGGGGGAAAAGATCACAGTACAAGTCCAGTTTCAAGAAACCATCCTTAAAAACTCTATTATAGACCTTTAGATAGGATACACAATATTCCTTTGTATTGTCCGATTGCTCAAACCCCACTTTGTATACCCCAAGGGTGTCTGCACAAGACCCTCAGGTGGCACAATCTGCGGCTGGTCAATTAGTCACACATCAAAGAATATACATTAAAGGTGAAGCTGACGCCGAATTGAGCTGAGTGATGGTAGGGTCAGAGGGGGGGGGGGTTCTCTCCCCTATTTCTACTGACAACCCATTTCGCATTCTTGTCCCCATTACACTCCTTGGGCAGGGCTTTCAAGTACCTATGCTTGCTTTCATCGATTCAGGTGCCGGAGGAAACTTCATAGATCAAACTTTCGTAGAACGCCATCTGGTTCCTACCAGGCACAGAAAGAAGCCCATCGCTCTTGAAGCCATTGATGGAAGACCTCTGAAGCCGGCATTCATCTCCTTGGAGACAGAGGTGCTTCAACTCAAGGTGCAAGACACACACTGGGAAAATATCCAATTCAATGTTATCCATACGCCTTCCATCAGCGTTATCCTCGGTCTACCCTGGCTAAAGATTCACAACTCTCGGGTTGATAGGCTCAACAAGGAACCCATCCAATGGAGCGTTTTTTGCCATAAGAACTGCATTTTGGAAGCAAGTAGATCAGGACTGGACTGGCGGGGGAGTGACGCGCGCTCTCGGCTCCACCCCCTGACCTCCGTGACATGCGCGGGTTGACGCGCGATTGATCCGGCCCCCTCTTGCCCTAAGGTCACTCAGATTCGGCGCAGGAGTGACACGCGCTCCAGGCTCTGCCCCCGGACCACCGTGACGCACGCAGGATGGCGCGTGAGCAGTTCCTCCCCCATCCCCGATTAGGCTGCATCATAGGGCACACCTGTGTGCACGAGCAGCCAATCGGTGCTTACATCCTGGTTCCGCCCTTGCTGGCTATTGGAGGCTCAGCCTTTATATACCTTCAGTCTGCTCTCATTCTTTGCAGAGCATAGTTAAGTGTGACGCCGTGCCTTGCTGCATTCTAGCTCCAGACCTTGTCTTGCCTTGCTGATTAACCTCTTGCTGCCTGACCCTGCTTGTCTCTTGGATTCCGCACCTCTCCTTTCCTGATCCGGCTTCGAACAACCATTCTCCTGTCTCCAGTCCAGACCTTGGCTAAGTACTCCAACGATATGATATTCTCCAATCCTGAACCTGGCTACGCACTCTGACGATCCGCAACTCTCTGCTCCTGAACTTGGCAAGTACTTTAACTTTTCTCCTATCTGTAATACTGACCTGGCTTGAACGACTACTCTACATCCTAGGCGTGCCCGCTTGGCTGTGGGTCGGCGTTAACCATTTCCCTACCTCAGCACCGCGGTCGCGCTTCGGTTGTGGTGAGCTACGCGTTACACTTGTACAGACGCTGACATTCTAAATAAGTACTGTAGCTTGCTTAACAAGGCTCAGAGGTGCATTGTATGAACAGAACCCATTGACCGCTAGTATAGTGTAGTATGAGGGTGTAAAGTGACTAGTTATCATTAGTCACGGCAAGTGAAGCCAACCACGTTATAGTTAGCGATCGTGCTTACTACCCACACCTGCGTTGAACAGTCTGCTATTGAGTATTAGAGCAGCGACAAGCTGTTCAATTGTAGTAGTCGAAAAGTCCCTAGTTGTAACACAAATGTAATTCAAGTGATACAACAGTATCAGTATAACCACATGACACCGCTGTATAGTACTCAGTAGCCAGGATAGTCCTGTGTAGTCATTTCTGGCATTTATCCAGTAGTTTCAAGTCCAAAAAACATGAACGTTCGTATATCGGTTCATATTTGGTTTAATAGCATAGGGGATCAAGTTTCAAGGTCTTAATATGAAGTGTTCTATGTATAGGAAACCAATTATGTCATCGTAGCCTCTTTCAGGGGTAGGGCTTGCACATGAATGTGTACCAGGTAGTAGACAATAAATGGAAAAAAAGATGGTGCAATTAGCGCTACAAGCTAAACAATATATGTGTAGTGCAAACACTTAGAAAACCTAACACTTACAGGGCAAGGCTGCCAGGAATTAATGACCCAAAACACAGTAAAAAAATATACAACAAAGAACAATACAAACCGGCGCCTAAAAAATAGCTTGTAGAACCACCTTTAGCAGCAATAACTTGAAGTAATCGTTTTCTGTATGACTTTATCAGTCTTTCACATCATTGTGGAGGAATTTTGGGCCACTCTTCTTTACAACGTTGCTTCAGTTCATTGAGGTTTGTGGTCATTTGTTAATGCACAGCTCTCTTAAAGTCCAGCCACAGCATTTCAATCAGGTTGAGGTCTGTACTTTGCTTGGGCCATTGCAACACCTTGATTCTTTTCTTTTTCAGCCATTCTGTTGTAGATTTACTGGTGTGCTTGGGATCATTGTCCTATTGCATGACCCAATTTCGGCCAAGCTTTAGCTGTCGAACAGATGGCCTCACATTTGACTCTAGAATACCGAGGAGTTCATGGTCGACTCAATGACCGTGCTTGACAGTTGGTATGAGGTGTTTGTGCTGATATGCTGTGTTTGGTTTTCGCCAAACGTGGCGCTGTGCATTATGGCCAAACATCTCCACTTTGGTCTCGTCTGTCCAAAGAACATTGTTCCAGAAGTCTTGTGGTTTGTTCAGATGCAACTTTGCAAACCTATGCCGTGCTGCCATTTTCTTTTTAGAGAGAAGAGGCTTTCTTCTGGCAACCCTTCCAAACAAACCATACTTGTTCAGTCTTTTTCTAATTGTAATCCCGCTCCTGGAGGATGATTCGTACTGCATCGCTATGGTAGACCAATAAATCTTTTTTGACACTCGATTCAGCCTCCATCCGGTTTTGTTGCTGTGCACCGCTACCTTTTTTCCCCCATGGGATTTCTTCTGGCAACCTCATATATGGTTGGAGCACCAATGAACCCCAATATAGGTTCTGTGCTACCTGGGCAACCTGGGTTTCCCCCTTAACCTAGGGACCCCTCATAGTTTCAGGGACTCTTTGCCCCACTTACCTTTCTTGGCTATGCTGAAGCAGGGAACCCTAGGGGTGATATTGCCGGGACAATGTGCCTATAAGTATCATGGGATCAGACATGATTCATGGGTACATTTTAAGCGGAACCGACAACTCCGTACCCCAATTACCTACTACACATTCTGACAACAATTTATATGCAAAACCACCCTTGAAACTCATGCCCTAGCAATCCCTGCTCGCTGGCATCCCTGGAAAGGTAAAAACACAACAATTCTTTATTAACGCAAGTGACGGGTTATGCAAATGACGTATTATGCAAATAACGTTACTGGGCTCAAGTATAGGAGTACTTGTACTTTCTTGACAGGGGTTTACTCACAATCCTCTGGAACTAAAATCGGCATGAAATCCCAGTCGCACCCGCTACGTTTGATAGTGAGAACTGGGCCACAAAAAGTCGGGACTTAGACTCAAGCGGGCAGACTTTTCAGGCTTGAAATTGAAGCCGATTGCCTTGCTGTTCATGCAAGAGCAACTTTGAAAAGCCCACCCGCGCTCTTACAACTGGAGGACACCAATATGATTGGCTCACAAATTTTTATAGTATTCTGAGTTTCATTCACAAAACTCAGCAGCCAATCATCACGTGTGAACTATCCCAAGCAGCCAATCAGAGCCAAGTTGGATAGAAAAGACAGGTCAGCGGGAAATATGAAATGGCCAAGTGCCATGCGCAAACCTGGCACCTCTCTACCGGACTATTACAATGCCACCTGCTGGGACAGGCTCCACCAGGTCTGGCAGAGCAAGTGGCAGCCTGGACAACTGCCAGTGCTCCCCGGACCTAGGTACTCAGCCCTTCTTCTCTGACCAAATGCTTTTCACACCTCTGGGCATCCTGACTGCTTTGAACTCCGATGTTCAGCAGACTTACTGGCGTCTATGGGTTAGGCCTGGCAGTCTGTTTGAACATCGGTTCCGAACGTCCCAAGCACATTACAGTACATACATTACATTGTATTAAAGTATATTTTTAATACACTCCTAAGTCTCTGCGTATGGGGAACAGAATAGTAAAAGTGTTGTAGTTTATTTCTATCTGCTTGTATTCCCCACAAACTATCTTTTGGACTTAGCTTGGACTCTGAGAGTCCCCCCACAACCTTATAAACAGTTGGGGTAGCCACAAACCCAATAGAGGTTCTGGGACACCTTGGCACTAACTGGGGTACCCCCTTAACCTAGGGATTCCCTCAGCTACAGGAATACTGGTTCATACCTGTGCCTCATTCACCTTTCTGGGCTATGCTGAAGCAGGGTACCCTAGTGTGAGTCGCGCTTGTGTTTTCAAGGGGAGGTATTGCTGGACAATGTGCCTACATGTATCCGAGAATCAGGCATGATTCCCGGGTAGATTTATAGGGGAACCGACAACTCTGAACCCCAACCTCCTAGGCACATTCTGATAACAATCCCTTCGCAAAAAAACCCTTGAAACTCATACCCCAGTAATCTCTGCTCGCTGGCATGCCCGGAAAGGGAAAAACACATCAAATGCTTTTATTACACATAAAGGTACAATGTTACTGGGCCCAAGAGCTAACCCCCTTGGACCCTTATACATGGATCAGGGGTACCCAAAAACAGGTTTAACCTTTATTTAAGAGCTTGGTTACCCCTTACCATCACACACTGGATGGGGAAGCGATTGAAGCATTGCTAGGATTACAGTTCCATCGGCTCCATGTTTTTTTGGAGGGTGGTGCATGGTATAATGTGGTCCCAGGTTCCTGTGGAGTTTTTACGTTTGGTCAAACTGGTTAGATATGTTGATGGTTCATGCAGCTCATAGAATTTGTGCTGCCTGCTTATTATGGAACTAATGTATGATATGAAATGAAAAATTGCGCATATTTCCATACTCCTCAGTGGGGTTTTGGTTGTGGGGTGTGAAATTGTTCCCCCACTTGGACAAAAGCAATCAGAGAGTTTAAAAGCAAAAGAGCAGTGTTGAATGAAAGTCAAATTAGAGGGATTTGAATCAGGCATGGGGGTTTGGAAGAGGCCAGTGGGGTATTGTATAGAACAGGTGGTGTCCATTTATTTGACATGAGTCTTGACACTTGAGTGGGCCATGGGGGACTGTTGTGGGTGGTGGTTTGGGAGACATCTATGGCAGTCTTGGGTGAGTTAAGGTAGAAATTGGCAAGCAGATCAATGGGGCTCATTTTAAGTTCAGTGCACAGATTTGGCCTAATAGTATAACAATGGGTTTTGGAGAGGGGTTTCAGACTTGGATAGTTAGTCTAGCCTAAAAAGTCTCCTCCTAGTGACGAAAGGGGAAATCCCTTCAGTATTCCATAGTAATATGCAATGTTCAACAGCGAAAAAAGTAAGTGTCTACAAAAAGTATATGTCTTAACTAAAAGTATATACCATGAAAAGTGCCAGCACACGCAAAAAAAACGAAATATATACTGTACAGTGAGTTTAATATGTTAAACTTTTCTAATACAGAAGAGAGCAGGAATAGTTATGCTAAATTGTGCTAAGGTACAAGTTCTGGTAAAGTGAAAATATGTATATAAATAAATAATATATACAGTATCTATTGGTGTCCCGCTAAACCAGAATGAATATAGCTCAATCTCACCAAACATCAGTAAAGGGTCCTCCTGGAAGGCTTCTTCCTGAACGATAATTTCTTCATGCAAGCTAAATAAATTAACAGAAAGCACAAAACATTTATTGAAACCGACTCTTTATAGAAAACGCCTATGTTCCCACTCTTTTAATTGGTGGATTATGGAGGTGTTGGCTCTTTCTGATTTTTGATATAAGGAATCCTTCCCCAGTTGGGAGGGTGAACTGGAAGCCTGCTAGGTGCCTTTCTGATAAATGAATAGCAACCCAGATCTGAGAGGTCTGACCCTCAGGAACTCAGCCATCCATCTGGTTTCTTGGTATGAGTCCACATGATGGGATCAGCTGGTGGAAATCTCAGGATAGAAGGTATCTGAGGCCTCTAGTATTGGTTGGCCTTTTGTCCCCCGGCCTGGGGAACTCTCATTTTGCTCTATATAAAAGTATTTTTACCAACAGAAGTGTCCATCACAGAGTAACAGTGTGTAAGAATCCGGCAGTCGCGCCACCCTCTACGTGCTCCCGCGCTACCTCCATCCGAAATAAGGAGTTCCGCTCCTTGCAACATTCTGTCGGGACCGGCGCATCTAACACACTGAAGGGGAGGGTCTCGCCTCCAAGTTGCCCTCACGCACTGACGGCGTCGGCACGCGGCGCACGCACATGACGCGTGCACAGCGCATGCAAGCTCCGCATCAACTGGCCTCATCAGTGATTCGGCCAGCACCAGTCTCCTGCACCGCTATGCCCAATCCCAGCTTGTGCTGAGGATGCATCCCCACTCCGCCTCTCCTCTCATATATGCTCAGCTGTGCCACTGGCACATTGGCTGAGCATAATCATAGTTGCGTTGTGTTTACCTCTTCTCTGCCTGCACAGTCTTGCCTGGTCTTGATGTTCCTCGCTCTGTGTATTGACTGGCTTCGCTTTTGGACTTCGCTCTTCTGTACTCCTGACCCTGGCTATCTACAACAATCCGCACCTTTCCAACCCTGACCTTGGCACTCAGACAACGACCCTTCTCACCTCTCCAACCCAGACCACGGCTAATAGTATCTTCAACGATCCGTACCTCTCAGACCCAGACCCTGGCAAATATACAGACTATCCATACCTCTCCAACCCCGACCCGGGTGTGGGTGGCGTTTCTATTCATTACCACCTCGGTCCCGCCTTGTTTGTGGTGAGCACACCGTGACACAGTGCAAATACAGGAGAGGTTGAAGCAGTTACTGATGAATATTATTGGACGACCACTCTTCCTTCCAAACACATTAGGTCATGCTATTAATGAAGAGGTTAATAGAACTGTTGCAAATGTGTTAATATACCCCACAGACCTATTAATTGTGTTCTATTTTTTTTTCTCTTTCCCTTAGGTACTTTTTATCTTTGTGATGAATGTCCACGGAATTCTCTACCTGATCAGATTTCCACAGGGAATTCTGGGTAATAACTATACAAAAAGCTAGAGCCATCGATACAGTGTGTTTGAGATCATGGCAGCCTACATGTCTGTTGATACACCCTATGCTGAGCTGAACATTGCCACTTAGGATATCAATTGAACACATTTTATTTCTTACCCAGCACATATTTGGGGAAGACACAATAACTTAGTAGTGCAAAGATTTTATAATATATCGCATTGATGCTTGGACCACGGGGACATAAAGGCACTTCCAAAGCCTCAGTATTAATAATATTACCAGTATTTATGCATCCAGTTTCAGAGTTCATAGGAGAGATCTGACATTTTCTGGGTAGGTTTTGTCTAAATGCTGTGGCAAAGAATTGATCAGAAGATCCTGTCAAATTCCAGGGTAAGTAACAATATACAGTATATATATACATTTGCGTGTTGGTGTAAGGTTGGTAATGCAACAGTGTCAGACATATTGGGCGCTATAACATGCCACCTTTGATGTCAATGTGCTATATCATATTGTCAAGTAAGTAAGCCTTGGACAGAAAAGTGACATGCCTTGCTGTTCACTAGATTGATGAAAATCTAACCTCAGCGATCTACATCATCAGGCACTGGAAGAAGGGAATCCATACATGGTATTTTATCCCTGAGATTACTCAATGTCTAATTTTCCTAATAGTTTTCAGCGCTTCCAATGTAAGAGGCAGAAATGCTGGGCTTTAGGGCCTGTGTAGATGTCTCATGTTCTTATTTGCACTGCAGAAATTTGAGGAGTTGCTTACTTAATATGATACAGTATAATAACTAAAGGGAGATCGAGCGGTGCAGTGAGTAAAGACCCTGACTGTGATAACAATTACATGGAGTTTGGAGCAGGGGAACCTGATTCAATTCTTGGTGTCAGCAACCTGTGACCTCCTACAAGTTACTTTATCTCCCTGTGCCTCAGGCACCAAAAACATAGATTGTAAGCTCTGGGGGGGTAGGGATTGTGTCTGTACATTCCTTTGTGCTGTGTACCGCACTATACTGTAATTGTGATGCGCTTTTAAAAAAAATGATATATTTATTTATCATAGGAAAAGAACATTTCTGGAAAGACATAAAGAACCCAAATATGGGCAGAAAAAACAAAACTAAATGTTTATTGCAATTAAACTTCTCTATACACAGGGTTTCTAGTCCACCAAATGCTTTTACAGAATTAAAGTTTCTTACTCTAGAGCAGGTGGAGCAACCCTAGTCCTTAAGGGCCATCAACAGGTCAAGTTTTCAGGATATCCCTGTTTCAGCACAAGTGGCTCAGTCGATGACTCCACCAACACCTGACCTGTTGGTAGCTGTTGAGGACTGGGGTTGAAACCCCCTGCTCTAGGTAAAGTTGAGTCCCTCACTGCTACTTACTGCCTGTAAGTGTAAAATTGCAATGTTGTAACTTTATTTCTAGATGCTTGATGATGTCACAGCTGACCTCACAAGGCTGTGACCAGCTGCATACCCCGCCCGATAAGGCATAAAACAAATGATTTAGTTCATTACTATCTGCTTTTTCTCCGCATAAGTGCAAGTCATTCAGTTCAATACAGGTCAAATTCAGACCCCATCAACTGGTAACTTCCCTACCAATGTTATACTGTACTGTATTTCTTGTATATCTTGTATTTCTTCCACTGCATAGAGCCGGGTGGCCAACTCCAGTCCTGAAGGGCCACGAACAGCTCAGGTTGTAAAGATATCCCTGCTTCAGCACAGGTAGCTCAAGAAGTGGCTCAGTCATTGATTGAGCCACTGCTTGAGCCACCTGTGCTGAAGCAGGGATATCCTGAAAACTTGTTGGTGGCCCTTCAGGACTGGAGTTGGCCCACTCCTGGCATAAAGAGAAGAGGAAACAAAAATAGCACTATAGCCAACAGCATGGTGTGTGACATGTATGCGGGGCCTAAATGGTTAAAATGAAGACGCACTGTACTGCATGTACATATATAGCACCTACTGTACAGTGCTTCTTCATTTGAACCCTTTAGGCCCTGCATACATATCACGCTTCCCACACGGTTGGCTATAGTGTTATTTTGTTTTCTGTTCTCTCTGTGCAGTGGAAGAAATACAGTATAACATTGGTAGGTTAGGACCTACTTATTGGGCCACACCTTGATATGGTCACAGGATGGAAATGTTTTGGCCAAAGGATTTAACGAAATGACCCAAACTTATCAGAATATTTTTCCGCACTGCCTGCAGTTATTATCTAGGACTACCCCTTTAATCTGTTCCCCTATTGCCTGATATATAAATGTGAATGTCCCTCTCTGTGTGTAGTAATCCCCAATATACACCCTACAGCTGTGCAAAACATTCACCCAAAGTCGCCAACCGGGCAAAATTCCCAATTTTCTGATTCGTGAAACAAATTGCGACTTTGACAGAGTTCGCTAGAGATTTGTCAAGTGGTAAATCCCCGCGCACCGCAATTTAAGGCTAATTTTCCACAATCTAGATTATCTTTAATCTGAGACTAAGCCACACACACCATCACACCATGCCAAGAAGATTTACCACACACCATGTGTCATCACCCACTGGTTGGTGGAATTGCCAAATTGAAGACTAATTTCCCAACATAGTGTGACGCGTCTTTAGTGGCTAACCCCTTTTCTGGATTGTTTGACATTTCTGTTGTATGCATTTTGTTATTGTGTCTGTCCCCTGTTTCTGTCACTGACCCCTATCTCTGTCCCTCTCTGCTTTGTTGCCTTATGGCTATGCTAAGTGAGGGTAATATCCAGTCTAAATGCATCAAGTGGACCTTATTTCCTGTCTATATATATATATATATATATATATATATATATATATATATATATATATATATATAAATATATATATATACAGCTCAACCCCGTTATAGCGCGGTCCTCAAGGGCCACCCGATCCGACCGCGCTATAACCGGGGTCGTGCTAATTAAAAAAAATGGCCGCCGAGCACCCGATCGGGAGGAGGGGAGAGGGGGGAAGAGGTGGCCGGCAGCCCTACACATCCCCCAGCAGCCACCATAACTTCCCCTAGCAGCCTCACTTCCCCCAGCAGTTCACACTGATCCCACCCCCGCCAGCTACAATCACCCCCCCCCGCCAGCTACAATCCCCCCCGCAAGCTCCAATCCCCCCGACCAGCCCTACTCCAATCCCCCTGCCAGACCCACTTCGATCCCCCCCGCCAGACTCGCTCCTATCCCCCCCGCCAGCGACGCTCCGATCCCCCCGCCAGCCACGCTCTGACACCAGACACACTCCGATCTCCCCCGCCAGCACCGCTCCGATCCAGCTTTGCTCTGATCCCCCCCGCCAGGCCCGCTCCGACCCCCAGCAGCTGACAACAAAGGTAGGGAGGTAGGGGGTGGCTGAGTGTGTGTTGTGAGTGTGTGCAGTGTGCTGTGATGTGTGCAGTGTGTTGTGAATGTGTGCAGTGTATTTTGAGTGTGTTGTGAGTGTGTGCAGTGTGCTGTGATTGTGTGCAATGTGCTGTGAGTAGTGTGCTGTGTGTGTGTGTGTGTGTGTGTGTGTGTGTGTGTGTGTGTGTGTGTGTGTGTGTGTGTGTGTGTGTGTGTGTGTGTGTGTGTGTGTGTGTGCGCAGTGTGCTGTGAGTGTGTTCAGTGTGTTGTGAGTGTGTGCAGTGTGCTGTGAGTGTCTGCAGTGTGTGCAGTGTGCTGTGCGTGTGTGCGTGTGTGCAGTGTGCTCTGTGTGTGTGCTGTGAGTGTGTGCAATGTGTGTGCAAAAAAAATAAATGTTTTTTTTTTAATATTCGGGGTCCACGCTCAAACCGCGTTATATGCGGATCCGTGTTATAGTGTATTGTGCTATATATAAATATATGTTTTTACCTGTGTTTTGGTTTTGACTTTGGTTCCAAAAAAAATTATTGTCTTAATTTTGCCAGAACTCGATTACTTATGGATTAGTAAATAAATTATGAAAAAAAGACCTTAAAAATAAGCAGGAACATTTTCGGCAACATTTAAGCCAACCCTTCGAAATGTTTACTTTTGTTCCTTACTTTTCTAGTTTTTAATTCTCAAACCCCAAAGTTCACAGAGTTTGTTTAAAATAATAGCTAATAATAAAAACAAGTCTTCTTTGAGTTCTAACTTGTATTTATTTTGCATTTGGAAATTCGTTTGACTTGGACATCAGAATAAACATCGAAGTTCAAAAGGTTCGGATTTCAACCCATTAACCTTCTTATTCTAAACATGCTTTGTTAGTTATCTCCATAATAACCTGTTCACTTTCCATCAGATAATGCATGAGGAGAACCAAACAACAGTCTCTGTTTTCCTGCTTATGGGGTTTCCAAATCTTCACAGCTTCAGTACCTTACTCTTCCTTATATTCCTTTTTGTTTACATTGGGACATTCGCTGGAAATCTCCTGATCATTGCATTAGTGGGCACCAGTCAAAGTCTTAACTCCCCCATGTACTTCTTCCTCAGACAGCTATCCACATGTGACATATTGCTGATCACCGTCATTGTCCCTTACATGCTGTGTGTTATCCTGAGAGAAGGAGAAACCATATCTTTTTTTGGATGTATCCTTCAATTTGAACTGTTTGGTTCCTTAGCCACCACTGAGTGTCTTCTCCTTGCAGTCATGTCTTATGACCGATATCTGGCTATATGTTATCCATTGCGTTATGCATCTATTATGGACATCAGGCTTTGCCTCCACCTAGCTATCTGGCCTTGGATTTTAGGATTCGGGATGATGATGGTGACAGCCATTCAAGTATCCAGGTTACATTTCTGTGGACCCAATGCCATTGACCATTTCTTCTGTGACCTTGCTCCTCTGCTGGAACTTTCATGCTCTGATACTTTTTTTGTGGAAGCAGAGAACCTTGCTCTAGGTATCCCAGCAACTTTCGGCCCATTCCTGTTCATAACTGCAACTTACGTCTACATCTTTATAACCATCCTCAGGATCCCCACCACCACTGGGAGACAGAAAGCCTTCTCCACCTGCAGCTCCCACCTGACTGTTGTGTTCCTATATTATGGGACACTGGTGGCTGCATATTTGTTTCTATCTAAAGGACACTCATTAAATGTAAATAAGGTGTTATCCTTGCTGTACACAGTGGTGACCCCATTGTCCAATCCAATCATATACAGCCTGAGGAGCAAAGAGATTAAGGCAGCACTAGGTAAAGTGATTAATAGATATAAAGGAGATAAGACCGCTCATCCCATATATACTGAATACAATCAGAAAAACGTGAAACAGGTGCTTAGGGGAATAGTGCAACCATTATAACAGAGTTCATCCAAGAAGGATCAGAAAGGATTCCCCCTATATATAGCACTCAATGTTGGTATACAACGGACGGACTAACAATGGTCCAACAGATAAATGCTGTGTATAGGTCAAATTTGGCCTATAAAGACCGGGAAAACCAGAGAGAAAAATAAAAAAGTTTTATTCAAATTAGTTTGGGTTAAAAAAACACATATCACATTCACACATTAAAATAGCCCCATAGTGAAGTGGCTAGACATGCAAACCATTTAAGGTAAGTATCCTTTTCATAAATCCAGGTTGCTGTCTAAAAAAGCGTTTATTTACTATGATTCAAATATCTTACAGATAAACAGATTAATAGTAGCACTGTATAACCCTGTATGACATAGGTAATCTCTGGTAATAACAGTCAATGCAAATAGATCTCAAAGTTCATAAATACAGTCCTATTAATAGGTACTCTGGTAATAACAGTCAATACAAATAGATGTCAAAGTTCATAAATACAGTCCTATTAATAGGTATATGTATCAGCATAGGTAGTGGAACCATCAGTATGGAAAAGCACCCACTAATTGTTTAAACATTCTATGTTTGTGACTTAGAGCACTCCCGTGTTTAGACCCTAGATCTATTAATATACATCAAATTATCATCCAAGTTGCGATATTACTATCTCATGGATGGAGGACAAAAACCGCATATAGCTAATATGTAATCTCTTAAACGTGGTAGTATGCAAAGAGCAATTGCAATAGCAAGGAAATCCACGGCGGGTAAGGGATAACATAAAAGGCTCCGTCGATAATACAAGCCTGACTGCAAGGTTGTCCCTCTGCTGCCTGTATGGAAAAGACGCTGCCACTTCTGATGACGTCATCATCCTATTAATAGGACTGTATTTATGAACTTTAAGATCTATTTGCATTGACTGTTATTACCAGAGATTACCTATGTCATATTTTTCTCTCTGGTTTTCCCAGTCTTTATAGGCCAAATTTGACCTATACACAGCATTTATCTGTTGGACCATTGTTAGTCTGTCCATTGTATACCAACATTGAGTGCTATATATAGGGGGAGTCTTTTCTGATCCTTCTTGGATCAACTCTGTTATAAAGTGATTAATGTAAGAGTCGGAACATTCAAAAGATTTTAAACACAGAGAAACAACATCCCATATTTACTAAGTGATGCTATTTCAGAAGACACCCAAGGGTGCCGGGTGATGTAAGACTTGAGAGGGTTAAATATCTGGTGATCATTCTCTCTGCGCAGTATATATTGGCAGACTGCATAGAATATTATAAAATGGTTGAGGATTTTTGAAAAACACTTATTTTCCTTGAGTTTTTTCTTTAAATAACGGTATTCTGGTTGTTTCCTACTCAAAAAAATCTGGGTAGGAAACTACACCAGCTTTTCAAAAACAAATAAAACATTCTCAATGACTGGTGGGATTACTGTATCTTCTTTGATAAACCAGGTGCGATATTTTTGTCATGCTTTCATCCCGTTCTTGCAGTTAGAAGCCCTATATAAATAAACCCAATAACTTTATATTGATCAAAACTAAGGTAAACAAGAAACAATGAAACATTATCAAGTTCTGTTTCCAAAAGGATGAAAAATATTTTTTTCCTTGATTTTACTAAATAGCAGTCCAATGTTTCTTTGTTTCTTTGAGGAGGTAAGTAGGAATTTAAACCAGGGAAATGCAGTTGATGTGGTCTAGTTAGATTTTACAAAGCTTTTCATACGGTTCCACACAAGAGGTTGGTGTACAAAATAAAGCAAACTGGACTGGATTGAAAACTGGTTGAAGGATAGGCAACAGAGGGTTGTCATAAATAGAACTTTTTCAGGTTGGGCTAGGGTTGTGAGTGGAGTACTCCAGGGATCGGTACTGGGACAACTGTTTTTTAACTTGTTTATTAATAACCTTGAGGTTGGCATCGAGAGCAAAGTCTCCATCTTTGCTGATGATACTAAATTGTGTAAGGTAATAGAATCAGAGCAGGATGTAATTTCTCTTCAGAAGGACTTGGAGAGACTGGAAACGTGGGCAGGTAATACGGCAAATGAGGTTTAATACAGATAAATGTAAGGTTATGCATTTGGGAAACAAGAATAAACAGATGGCTTACAAATTAAATGGAGATACATTGGGGGAATCCCCATGCAGTATCGGCAAAGGCAAACAATATCTTATCTTTCATTAAACGGGCAATGGATGGAAGGGAAGTAAACATAATTATGCCCCTTTACAAAGCATTAGTAAGACCACACCTTGAATATGGAGTACAATTTTGGGCGCCACTCCTTAGAAAAGACATGGAACTAGAGAGAGTGTAGAGAAGAGCCACCAAATTAATTAAGGGGATGGACAATCTAACTTATGAGGAGAGGCTAGCTAAATTAGATTTATTTGCATTAGAAAAGAGGTATCTAAAAGGGGATATGATAACTATATATAAATATTTTGGGGGACAGTTCAGGGAGCTTTCAAAAGAACTATTCTTTCCCAAGGGCATTACAAAGGACTCGGGGGCATCCCTTTAGGTTGGGGAAAGGCGATTTCACCAGCAGCAAAGAAAAGGGTTCTTTACAGTAAGGGCAGTTAAAATGTGTTATTCATTACCCACGGAGACTGTGATGGCAGATACAATGGATTTGTTCAAAAAAGGGTGGACATCTTTTTAGAAAGAAAAGGTATACAGGGATATACTGTAGCCAAATAAGTAAACATGGGACGAATGTTGATCCAGGGAGTAATCCAATTGCCAATTCTTTGAGTCAGAACGGAAATTATTTTTCCCCTTATGAGATATCATTGGATGATATAACACTAGGGTTTTTTATTTGCCTTCCTCTGGATCAATAAGTAAGTATAGATATAGGATAAAGTATCTGTTGTGTAAATTTAGCATAGGCTGAACTTGATGGACGTGTCTTTTTTCAACCTCATCTACTATGTAAATGTCTCCCTGGAGACCTCTTCATGTTTAAGTCCATCTTTTGACCTAAATCTACAAGTGGCAATGACACAGTTGCTATCAAACCTCCCTGCCTAACAAATTTGTCCTTTGCAATCTATCCACAATTCTGCAACTAGAATAGTAATTTCACTTTTCCCTAAAACAGTCTCTGCTCGTCTCATCCTTAAATCCCTCTCCTGGCTTCCCATCAAGTTCCAGATCACCTACTAAGTTCACCTCCTTACCATCTAGGCTCTCCACTCATCTACTCCTCCCTACACATCAGCTCTGATCTCTTGTTATGCCCCTGCTGGTCTCCTGAACTCTACCCATAACTGTCTGCTTTCCAGCCCTTTCACCTCTACATCTCTCTCTCTACTTAAACTTTTTTCCCCTTACTGCCCCTTAACTGTGGGACACCCTCACACACAGTATACGCCAAACACCTTCCCTCCGTCCTTTAAAACAAGCCTTAAAACTCACCCCTTAAATTAATCATTTCCATAGCCTAGACTCATGGCGACTGTTCCACACCCACTGTCACTCCTACTAATAATCAGCATGGCCAAGCACTGCCATCTACTGCATCTACCCACCATCAAGGCCAGGCACTGCCATCTACTGCACCTACCCACCATCAAGGTCAGGTACTGCCATCTACTGAACCTACCCACCATCATGGCCAGGCACTGCAATTTACTGCACTTATTCCCTTACCTGCTGTCTCTGTAAGTCTCCCAACATTTCCCTGCTGTGTAATATCACTACTTTCTGAAAAGCATTTGACTTAGTATTGTATTTAATCATTCCTGTTTTTTTTTATAAAGACATTTTTTAATAAAGGATTTCATTTAGTAGGATTTGTAGGGATTCTCTTGGCAATCTTATTGCTTTATTTGATATACATTTTTTTTATCTTTTATCTATAATATATAATATAATTCATGTTTATATTTGTTACATTTGTACTTATTTTTGTAAAATAATATGAGGGGGAGCGGAGGGGGAGAATCAGATCCAGTTTAGCAGTATCTCCAGTTGTGTATATGTTCTCTCAAACCTCCCTCGAAAAACATTAGGGAGAGATGGCTGTGCTTAAAAAGAAACATACCTGTGGTACCCTGGAAGATGCAAATTATATGTAAATGAGTCACACCTCCTAAATTATTTCCATAACACCAATACTGACAAGTCTAAGGGCCCTCTTGCTGAAGGGAGTACTGGTATAAGACCCAACGGGATCAAAACCCACAACCTCTGACATACATGGCAGCTCCTCCTCCTCCTTCTCCGCCACATCACCACCACCATGCAAAAGTCCTTTTCCAGGCTCTGGAGGGAACTCGCAATTACTATTACGCCTACCTTGAGGTGGTGAGAACATAAAATGCGAGTTGTATGAAGCGGTTTCGCCATTTGCACTTTTCAGAACTAATAGAACTCAGCTAGTTTCCTCATTCTGCATGGATTTGCAGAGCCGCAACAGAGTCGTTTCTAAAATGGCTTCCCCCCCCCCCCCACGGTTTGGACATGTGAGGAGAGCTTACAGAATAGCAAAGCATGCCAATCCTATTGGATTGCACACTTCAGAGCTATGAGAATAGGCCTCTATGAATCCAGTGTAGAATGTGGACCAGGTTTTGCATTCTGACCATCATGAAATTATGGTCATTAATGTCACTTAGATGCATCCCATTCTTTTTAACTTCTGGAGTACAATACCATTGAAATGATTGAGATCCCTTTGTTTACTTTTCTGTAAAAATGAGGTGGGCATTTTTGATTGAGATGTCCTTAATGGTACTGGCATGAGAGGAAAGCAGAGCCCTCAGTCAAGAAATGTCACAGTCGTGGTCCCACGTCTTTCCATGACAGCAGGGAAAGTTTGTATGGCAACATCTACATTTGTCTTCTTTTTTTTCTCTAGAAATGCATTTCTTGGGAGCCTCTGCCTGGGAGAAGATCTGTCAACCAAGTGTCTGTTTTTTACCCATATCCCACCCCGACCATATCAAAGAACCAATTAAGATAAATGGACGGAAGGGGAACATCTTTGTCTGTTAAATTTCTTGTTCAACACAGAACGACATCAAATAAATGAGAGAAGTGAGGGATTCCTCTCAGATTTTAGCTCCCAATGTGTACAAACTAACTTTATTAAAGTTATTTAAAAATACTTAGGTGTCATATTTTGGTAAAATACATGAATCCCCTATATGTAGCCCCTTAACCATGTCATTGTAATTAGTACACTTTGGTCATAGGAGAGACTAACCCCTTAAACATGTCACTGCCATTAGTACTCTTTGCTCCTATGAGGGACTAACCCCTTAAACATGTCACTGCCATTAGAACACATTGCTCCTATGAGGGACTCACCCCATAACCATGCCACTGCCATTAGTACACATTGGCCTTAGGAGGGACTGACCAGTAAACATATTACTGCCATTAGTACACTTAACCCTAAGAAGGACTGATTATTAAATTCATATTACACTTTTTACAAACTATCTTTGCCTAGATCAAAATACAAAAATTACATGAATTAATAAGGTCAGTACTCATCTGTTTTTTTTAAATCATCATCTTTTTGTAACTTATTCAGCATATCACAAAAATTAGTTTCACCTGGTCCTAAATGAGATTGCATGCTAAATTAACATGGGATTTGTTATACTCTTGGTCCTACAGATAACACAAAGAAAAGTGCTTAGGCGCTATGTGCAATAAAATAAAATACTAACAATAATAGCACAATGTGTACAGGGCAGCCAGGAACACTAACAGAACAACACCAGAGAGAACACAAAGAACATATACAGACCAGTGCCCAAAAAGAGTCCAAAGTCCCTAATAGAGTGCAAACAGATGGAAGGGAAGATAATCCAAATGCTCCAATCACTGGAAGATCTCCAATCCGGGGGTCCGTGACATAGAGACAGAAACAAAGAAAATAATAGTGTAATACGTAATGTTAAAATGGTTCAAAAAACATGAAACACTTAACAGAAGACAAACATAAAACAGTCAAGCTGAAAGAAAAATAACTATTTAATAAAACAAACGGAGCCTGCTGCAGCGGGTCATCAAGGGGTTAAAACCCAAAAGCCTACTTACAGCAGGACTGGAATAAACAAGCAGTGTGACCAAGTGGGGCAGACGCCTGCAGCAGTGGGGGTCCTCACGGGCTCCCTGATGTTTAGTTTCTTTCCCTCTAGCTTCAAAACACTCTCCAAGATGGATGTCGAGTAAGGGAACTCCACACTCTCCTGCTTGCCAGCACTGCAGCTTCAATGATGCTGCTTCCTGCTTCACTTGACTGACACTTCTCACAACAAGTGTTACTCCAAGGCACCGTGACCGTAGACCATACGCGTTTTGTGACTGACGTCACGTCCTCAGGGGATGGTTCAGTGAAGGTGAAGTCCCATTATATACACTTCACTTATCACTGATTGGATAGAAATATCGAATACCAATTAAGTTTAAAACTTCAGCTCTAGAAAATACAACACAGACTAAGACTACCAAATACACACATACAGACCTACAAACATATTACAAATGAAGATGAATTCACATCAAAGACTGCATAGATAGCAGTAACAAAATAGTAATGCAATAATAATAATAATCCTAATATAATAATCTATAAATATATAAATAATAAAATAATCAATAATATTAAAATAACAAACTCAGAATTATAATCATTCCTACAATTAAACATAAAAATGATAATAACAATCATACAGAAAAAAGGAAACCAGGGGAATATAAAGAATTAAAAAGTGCAACACTATACACTATATTAAGAGACCCTATATTATTTGATAAGAAAGACTCGTAGATCAAAGTCTAGATTTAATCCATTTGGAGAGAGGGTTTTAAGCTCATAAATCCAGAAAGCCTCACGTCTGCTAATCTGGTTGATTTTATCACCCCCCCTCCAATTGGTAGCAGCAATTTCAATTGCTTGACAGCAAAGACCAGTCGGGTCCTTGTTGTGGCAATTCAAAAAATGGTTTGACACACTGTGGGTTATTAGACCCTTTTTAATGTTGTACACATGCTTGTATATTCTTCTTTGGAAGGACCTACCTGTGCGTCCCACATACTGTAAGCCACAGGGACAGGTCAGCAAATAAATTACATAAGCTGTATGGCAATTAATAAAGGATTTTATTAAGTATGGTAAACCAGGTACTATGTTCAAGTCCAATGTCACTTTGAAAATTTATCAAATATAATCCCCACTGCTGCAGGCATCTGCCCCACTTGGTCACACTGCTTGTTTATTCCAGTCCTGCTGTAAGTAGGCTTTTGGGTTTTAACCCCTTGATGACCCGCTGCAGCAGGCTCCATTTGTTTTATTAAATAGTTATTTTTCTTTCAGCTTGATTGTTTTATGTTTGTCTTCTGTTAAGTGTTTCATGTTGTTTGTCCCATTTTAACATTACGTATTACACTATTATTTTCTTTGTTTCTGTCCCTATGTCACGGACCCCCGGATTGGAGATCTTCCAGTGATTGGAGCATTTGGATTATCTTCCCTTCGATACATAACTTTTTCCTTATTGCACGCTTCCACACGAGCATCTGGTGAAAATTTGTAAAAATCATAATTTTCGATAAAATATTGATAAATTTAACCAACTGTGGCATCTTATCTGCTGCATTAATTGCGGACCATATTAAATAAGCGTACGTTATGTCGAGCTTTTTGAACATGTACTGCGGCGGTGTACTCATCTCGGAACTCTCTGAACAATACTGTAGAGCCCCAGACACTGTCCATTGAGTTTTTAATATGAAACGCCTAAATTGATACAGTATTGTAACTTCTTCAGTGCCAAGGTCAATTCACAATGGACTGCTGTGGTATTTTTTAAACACCTGCAAGTCGACACATTACTGTAGCACATGTGCAGTACTGTAGTGTACACATTAGAATTCATTACAATTCATGAATATCTGCCACCTGGCGGATACGCGAAGAATTGCACCCAATTAAATCCGAACCATTATCATTAAACAGATCAACCGCGGGTGATGGCCGGCATGAATGCAGCATGAATACGGCATGAAAGCGGCAAGAAAGTGGTGAAGCGCGTGGAAGTCTGAAAATGCAACCACTAAACCCCCGAGAAGTGTTAAAATAAAAGCTGCCGCGGCTATATATATATATATATATATATATATATATATATATATATATATATATATATATATAGCACCTGTTCCCCCCAGCCATGGAAGATCTAGCCACTACATGGGTATTGGCCCCGGTACTGTAGCTCACCTGCAGGTTCAGGAGGTCTGAGTTTCTCTGCGGTTGGGGTTTGGGAGCAGCAAAAAGGCAGACTTTCTTCTAGTTCTTACAGTGCAGCACCTTCATGCCATGAGGATCCTGGGATTGCAGGATGGTCCCCACAGGCCATACTCCTCCCCAATAACCACACAGTATATTGGGTCCAACGGCAGGTTTATTGCATGTACAGGAGGACATCTCATTCCCTGGAGCAAACCCCCGGGGCTTGAGGCCCCAAGACCCCCTCCTAATCTCCTCAACCCTCTTAAAGGGAAAAGGGTTTACACGGCACCATAACCATCCACCTCAAAGCACACTCAATTTGGTGGTGTCAGCTTTTATACCCGGGGATGGGCTTGTAACCCCGCCCCGGTTATAAAAGCCCCGCCAGGCATCACACCATGTACATGTGACCCAGTCAGTACCCCCCCCCCAGGTATGACACTACAACAGCCATTTTAGGTCTTCCCATGGATAAGGCAACATAGTACTTATTCCAGGCTGCAACTGCAGGCTAGGCCCTTTGCATAAATTTAACCCCAACACTACCTGTTCCTATCAGGACTTATAGTGTTCAGGCCAGTAGAAGGCTATAGCCAGGGGCACCCGGCTACACACACATATCTATCTATCTATATCTATCGATAGATCGATAGATGTATACATACACACACACACACATATATATATATATATATATATATATATATATATATATATACAATATATATATATATATATATATATATATAATCAAAAAAATAAATAGATGATACCGTTCTGTGGCTAACGAAATGCTTTTATTTGTGCGAGCTTTCGAGATACACTGATCTCTTCTTCCGGCGATGTTACAATGAATGAAGCAAAAGGTAAACTTAAAAACAGTGTCCCTTGGAATGTTATCTGTGCTGTTCCTTCCCCCGGTGTGGATGTGTTTTATGGCTGGAGGTGTTAAATGGTTACTGAAAGCAAGTGAAGAAAGAGTGTGTATGTGTATCAGTGGGAATAAAAATGAATGGAGAGCCCACAGTATATACAGTGCTTTACACAAGGTGTGTGTGGAGTGGGACTGGATATAAATGGTGTGGGTGGGTGTGGAAATGTGAGAGTTAGTAGCACAACTAAAAGTGTGTGTGGATACTTAGTGGTCCCTATTGGTGTATTGGGATGGAAAAACAAGGAGTATTAGTATGTGTGAGAGACAGCTGTGTGTGCATACATATAGCACAGTATGTACAGACATGGCCTTTAGCGCTCATGGGAAGAGAGTTCGCTAGTGTCAGTAATGACTCATAAAATTTCGATCTCTGTTTAGGCCACTGCTAAGTGTCCCGAACAGTTGCATAAATTTGTATTCATGCAACCGTCTCTCTTTCGGGCTTAGAAATACAATACATGAATACAAATTTATGCAACTGTTCGGGACACTTAGCAGTGGCCTAAACAGAGATCGAAATTTTATGAGTCATTACTGACAGTAGTGAACTCTCGTCCCATAAGCGCTAAAGGCCATGTCTGTACATACTGTGCTATATGTATGCACACACAGCTGTCTCTCACACATACTAATACTCCTTGTTTTTCCATCCCTATACACCAATAGGGACCACTAAGTATCCACACACACTTTTAGTTGTGCTACTAACTCTCACATTTCCACACCCACCCACACCATTTATATCCAGTCCCACTCCACACACACCTTGTGTAAAGCACTGTATATACTGTGGGCTCTCCATTCATTTTTATTCCCACTGATACACATACACACTCTTTCTTCACTTGCTTTCAGTAACCATTTAACACCTCCAGCCATAAAACACATCCACACCGGGGGAAGGAACAGCACAGATAACATTCCAAGAGACACTGTTTTTAAGTTTACCTTTTGCTTCATTCATTGTAACATCGCCGGAAGAAGAGATCAGTGTATCTCGAAAGCTCGCACAAATAAAAGCATTTCGTTAGCCACAGAACGGTATCATCTATTTATTTTTTAAATTTTTTGATTATTGAAGCTCGGCTAACACGGTACTGATACCTCTACATGTATATATATATATATATATATATATATATATACTTGTATAGTTACCAGAGTAGACAGAACTGGTCCGGTGGTCCGGTGACAGAGAGACAGCACACAGTGGTATAGAAAAAAACTGTATTATTATAACGCAGAACACCAAAATAAACGTTTCGGTCCACAACAGGGACCTTCCTCAGGATGGTGCTACCTAACATTGGTTGGGGCGACCTTTTTTTGTACTGCATGCTTTATATATTTATATATAAAATATATAATAATATAATATAAAATATATAATAATATAATATAAAATAATAATATATATATATAAATAATGGAAGACAGGACAGGCACTCCTATAGTGAAGACTTTTTTGAGTATTGAAGTGCCACTCCTGTTTTCCTTTCTTTTACCTTTCTGGATGGTGTGCACCCTCTCTTTACCTTTATACCTTTATTTCATACAGTATCCTGTTTTGTATGCGCCCTGCTCCTGATCATACTGTATATACAATATATATTGACTCCAAAAGACTGCTCATGGTCCCAATGTTTAACAAAGTATCCGGCCGCATCTCCTTCTCTTACTGTGCACCCCACAACTGGAACAGTCTACCGGAGACTCTCACAGCCGCAACCATTCTAAGTTCTTTAATAACTGAAGCTGTCTCACATTTTAATCTGGTCTGTAACTGTTACATACACCTATAATATATATTATCTCTAACTGTGCATGCAATGTCCTGTATATAATGTATACCCTGCTCACTTATGTAACCATGTATTTGTCATTTTGTCATCATAACTCTGTGCCCAGGACATGCGTGGGAACGAGAGGTAACTCTCAATGTATTACTTCCTGGTAAAACACTATGGGGGTCATGCACTAAGCTCCGATAAGTCGTTTTTAGAGCGTAAGTGCTCTTAGAACGTGAGGTTGCGCTGAACACGATGCCCTAAGCCACGCAAACAGGCACATTGCGCTCTAAAACTGACTTTTTTCAGGAAATTTTTCTAAGTCCAACTTTTCTCGTTCGTTACCCTGTTTGCGTTAAATTCTGCCGTTAAGCAGGATGTACTAAGCTAAGCGCACTGTTCAAACCATGTTCCGACTTTAATTTTTTTTTTTACATGACGTCACTTAAAGGGAATGATGCCAGCCAATCAGAATGGCTGTGCTTCATTTGCCTTTAAGATAAAGTGACGAAGCCGGCGTCACATGGTATTTCAGCCAATCAGAACGTGGGAACCAATTCCACACTCTGAGTGGCTGAAATACCATGTGACGCCAGCCATCTTGGATTTAGTGAAGTCGTCTTAAAGGCAAATGAAGCACAGCCATTCTGATTGGCGGGCATCATTCCCTTTAAGTGACGTCATGTGAAAAAACAAAGAATTAAAGTCGGAACATGGTTTGAACAGCCAATCAGGTGGCTGGTAACCATTTTGAGGCTAAATTTGACATCACAAGCCCTATTTAAGGCCGTGACGCCTCATTTGAGCCCAAAAAGACGATGAGACAACATCGGTTTGGATTTACCATGGGGTTATTTTGGATTGACAGATGAAGATAGAAGATAAAGAAGATCAAGAAATGGTGACAGATGAAGATAGAAGAAGGTGATTAAAGAAAGAAAAAAGAAGATTTGGGTACCTGATCCGGATCTTCATGGCGGATGGCATCAGATGCTGTTGGAGGCCTTCAAGTTACGTGAGCTTCCTGTTACCCTTGGAGTCGGAGGGCCACCGCTTCTAATGGTAAGTAATATATTGAATGTTTGTAAATGTCTCTTTTTACATGTTTTTTCATTGGATGTGTGTTTTGATTTTTTTGGGGGAGGCACATTGACTGATAATATATTAATGTGTACAACTTTAGGGTACAGATTAATACATTATTATGACAATATTTGGGGGGCATTTGTGGCTTGATATTGCTGTTGGTTTTTTTAATTTCAATTTCTTATGTGGATGTGATTGGTTGTTTTTTTCCTGCTTAATGGTAATAAAATGTTTGCGATTGGTGTTTGTTTGTAGTTAATGTTGTATCATGTTAGCTAATCCATTTTATGGTTATTTCAGATATTGTTTGAATTTATTTATTTGTCTTTTAATGTTTACATTCATTAATTTTGTAGTAATTCATTGGTTTGATTGGTTAGTGTTACTATTCATTTTGAGTTGGTTTAGGAATTAATTGGTTTCATTGATTAATAGTTTAATTAATTCATTGTTGATGTTGTTACTGCTTGTATTCATTGGATTAGCTGGATTAGCTGGATTAGCTGGCTACTGTTTTTATTTACTTTATTTAGGTATGCTAATGCAGTGTTTAATAATGGGCAAATAATCTATTATCCATATCTGGATAATAGTAATTTTGCACATTATTGTACTGTATGTGTTAGAGTGAAGGAGGGGGGGGGGGTCACGTATTGATGTTTGTTAAATCTTTTTTTAATATACATGTGTTTCATAGTGTAGATGTGCAGGGGGTCTCTGGAGCTGAACCGAATTGGTTTCCCCTACTTCAGGTGATACAGGCCCCTTTATGGGGTATATATGGGGTATATATATATATATATATATATATATATATATATCCACTATCTATCTATCCACTATCTTATCTGTTTTTATGTCATGTTAAATGTTGTGTCATGCTGTTTTTTTATGTTTGCAAAGCTGAATCAAATGTCAGTGATCTATTAAGCTAATTGGTGTATCCCCTTGACTGCCCTGATTGACAGACCAATCGGAGCCAAGCTAAGGATATATATACCAGGACTCACTGCCATAACTTTATATCCCCTGAGGAAGTGTGGTTACCCACACGAAACGCGTAGGGCTGTTTTATTCTATTTTGGACACTTTTGCTGAGTACAAGCTGTTATATCGTTGAGCGCTTTTGTTGAGCGAAGTAGGGGCAAGGAGGTGCGTATCGCCATTTCCCTGAGGCTTCACTGGATTCACCAGTCCTGACGTCACATCCGGCGACGTCATTTCCGGTTTCGGCGCAACGGAGACGTCATTTCCGGTCCTCACCAGTAAGGAGCAACAGAGGGAATACACGGCATCCTGAGAACCCTGCGACCCCCCCACACGTGGATTTCAGCTCACATTGACTTATGCGAATCTACATCTGCCGTCCTGTGAGTGTTATTCAGATTTTAACCCACCGGAGCGGCATATCAACAACCTGTCCTACTTTTTATTTTCAGTTATAATAAATTAACTTTTATCATTAGCTTTGCTTTAATGTTGTCTGTCTAGTTGTGTCTGTCTGTCTTGTCCCCCTGTGTCAGCCAGCTTGCATTTTCATGTCTGTGTAATCTGTTTAGCTGTGTTGCACTAAATTCTCTCTTCTTTTATTTCATGTTCCACATCCCCTGCATGAATTCCTAACGGAGCACTCAAAGATTCAGTGACTGTAGCACTTCTTGGAATTGGGACTATTTCTACTGGACTTCCATCCATTGTGGACTGATCAGGGGCCGGTATCTCTCTTTTATTTACCTCATGGCGTCTGCCAATGCCTTCTGTAGCAGTGGAAATAGGGAGATACTGAGGGAGAGATAAAGAGAGAATAATTAATCAAAATATTTAAAACCTATAACAAGTTACACAGTCATCATGGAAACAACAAAATCATTGTGATTAGTGTATAAATTAGATCATAAGGTAAAACCCAAAAACATCAATTAGAAACAGGGCAAGGAAGGGAAAGGGAGTAAGGAAAGGGGGGGTAGGAGGGGAGGGGGAAATGAGGGGAAGAAAATTAATCATTGAAGAAAATAAGCATATTACAAAAACACTTTGAGATCCCTTTCTGTGTTGAGACCTTTTGGTATTATGGTATCTATGGCAAAAATCCCAAATGCTTCTCTTTGATAAAGAATTTTAGATCTATCTCCACCGCGAATATGTGACTTGATTTTTTCTAGGGCAATACATTTAAAGTTTTTTAGACTGCCATTTTGGCATTCTTTAAAATGACAAGAGACAGGATGGATTAATTCCAAGTTTTTTATGTCTCATGTGCTCTAGCATCCTTATTTTGAATGCTCTGGTGGTGAGACCCACGTACCTTTTGTTACAACCGCAGGTGATCATATATATAATATGATCAGAATTATAATTTAAAAAGGAGAGTATTTTAAATTCTTTATTGTTGGTACTATTAGTGAAGGTTTTGGATTTTTGTACATGTTGGCAAACTTTGCATTTCCCACATGGAAAGCAACCCACAAGGTTAGGAAAAAACATGTTAAGTTTATTATTATTATCTTTTAGATTGGAGGGTAACATACTAGGTGACATCGTATTTCCTAGAGACTGGGCTTTTTTAAACACAAATTTTGGACCATTTGCAGCCATTTCTTTTAGATGTATGTCAGTTTTCAAAATTCCCCAATGCTTTTAAATTATTGATTTAATGTTATATGATTGTGTACTGAACTACGTAATAAAGAAAGGTGGTTGTGTTTTGTCAGTCTCTGTTTCATATTTTCTATTAGTATTTTTAACATAAGAAAATGTGGAGGGATCAGTACTGATCAACTGGTCTCTTGGTATGTCTCTTGCTCTAACATAGGCCTGATAAAGATTATTTGATTCATAACCCCTCATGAGAAGTCTATCTGTAAGTTCTTGAGAACTAGCGTCATAATATTCCATAGTGGAACTGTTCCTACGAATACGTAGGTATTGTCCATAGGGAAATCCTTTAATAAGGTTAGGATTATGGCAGCTTGAGGCATGTAACAATGTATTTCTACAATGTTGTTTTCTATAGATCTTAATATGTATTTTAGAATCCAAACCTACATAAAGACACAAATTAAGGAAAAATATGTGGTGGTGGTGAATTTGGTGTGTGAAAGTGAGATTGAGAGTGTTAGTGTGCACGTAAGCAAGGAAGGCGTGTAGATCATTGAGAGACCCAGGCCAGACTAAGATCAGGTCGTCAATGTAACGGTGATAGGTGACAATGAGATGTCGATAGGGGTTTCCATTTCCAAACACATGGGACAGTTCGCACCAACCAATGAACAGGTTGGCATAGGAAGGCGCAAATGATGACCCCAGGGCTGTGCCACGTGTCTGGAGATAGAACCCCCCAACGAACATAAAGTAATTGTGTGTAAGGAGGAATCGGATGCTATCCAGGAGAAAAGCAATTTGCGCCGGAGCTAGGGTGGCATCCGATTCCAAGAAATGGCATGTGGCAGTAAGTCCGTGATCGTAAGAAATTATAGTGTGAAGAGAAGCCACATCTAAAGTGACCCAAAGAAAATGTGAAGCCAAGTGAAGTTGCAAAAGAGAGAAAGAACGTGTGTGGTGTCTAAAAGATGTGAAGGGAGATTATAAACTAAATGTTGTAAAAAGTGGTTAATATATTATGTAAGGTGCTCCCCACTGAACCAATACTAGAAATGATAGGTCTGCCAGGTGGGTGCGAAAGAGATTTGTGAACTTTAGGTAGGTGGTGAAATATTGATATAATTGGTATAAAAATTCATACCCTTGAACTGACAATACCTGAAGGACTCTACCCATTTCTAAAATTCTTGTAGTTCAGTCAAAAAGCATTTAGTGGGGTCTGAAAATAAAGGGACATAAGAATTATTATCATGCAATTGACGTAATGTTCATTAACATAATATGATCGATCGAGTACCACAACTGCTTCCCCTTTATCAGCATTTTTTATGATTATAGAATCATTATTTTTCAAGGACATCATGGCTTGTCTCTGAAGAGAAGTTAAGTTGTTTTTGTTTGAAATATAATTATTAGTAGTTGTGATATTTTCGGAGAGCAGTATGAGGTCTCGTTGCACAGCATTTTGAAAGGTTTTTATGGCATAACCATTGTATTGTGTTGGGGTGAGGGGGGGAGAGGAAGAGGGGAGGGGGGAGGAGGGGGGAGAGGGGAAGGAGGGGGTGGGAGGTGAAGGGGGGAGGGGAGGGGGGAGAGGAGGGGGGGAGGAGAGAGGGGAGGGGGTTGGGGGAAGAGACCCAAAGTCCGGTCACATTTGTTCAGGTGGGACTAAAACCAAATTGGAGGAGCTTCCTCTCCTCCTTGTACACCCTCTCCTCGGGGGGGGGGGGCTCTCACAAAGTGCCTTACTCACTGTTTACCGTCCTACACCCGCTGGGGCCAGACTCCCGGTTTTTCTTCCACTCCTGCATATATCTGCCAGGCCGATGGTCCATTATTTTGGGCTGACCAACAGTAGAGAGCAGACATAGGGCGAGCATAGCGTCTACAATCACAGGCAGGATTTCCCATGGGCGCAGGGGACCTGGCGGGGAGCTTTATTCCTCAGCGGCTGTGTAACGGATCGGGGGACTCGCGCTTCGCAGCGTGTCCCCGTCACCTCATGTCCCACGGTGCTTAGCCGCCCCACTTCCCTACGTCCCGCTCTCTCTTTTCCTCCTCTTTACCCTGTCCCTCCGCGGCACGGTCCACATGCCCTGGCACACGTTCAGCACACGCACACGGTTCCCTTGCTAGGCGCGCGCGTTCCTGTTCGCTTGTCACTAATCGAGTGGCACACGCCCCTCGGCGTGTCTCCATCATCCAAGCCCTTGCCGTACCTGCCCCCTCCGCTTCCCCTTCCCTTCTGCCGAAAACCTCCTCCGCGATGCACCCTCCACGCTATGGTGCACGCGCGGTGCGTGCGCATATCAACCTTACAGAAGTCGCGCGCATCCGTTCTAGTTATCTGCCGTCCCCACGCACTGGCTCCGCCCCCCGTAGGTTGCAGGTTATTACCTTGGATTACCTTCCTGTCTCCTCCCCTGCTCACTCTGACCTATCCCTGCAATTACCCACTCAAACCTCTGCTCCACCTCTCACCCCTATTGGCCCCTCTTCCTATTTAACCTCACTCTGTCCTCTCAGTCCTTGCTCTGCATCGCTTTCCTGTAGCTCCTGTGTGTGCAGTGTCTATGTCCAGCTCCCTTGTCTGTTTCAGCCCTGGTTCCTGTCCCTGCCCCTGCTTGGATTCCTTTGGCTTGAACTTGTACTGTTTGGACTTGACAACGCTGCCTTCTCCTGCCCTCGAACCCTGGCTATCGGACATCACTACACTGCTCACTCCAACCCCTGAACTCTGGCACTTGGACATTACCCTCCGACCTCTGGCACCCCGGACTCAGCAAGTATTACGTTAACCCTTACTCACCAGGCCCGGCAATGCTATTACCACACTCGGGCATGCCCTCACTGCTGTGGGTGCGTGTTATACCCTTACCCACCTCAGTACTGGGGACTGGCCGGGTCTGCGGGCATACAGGCTGCGACATTATTGCAGGAGCGGAGTGCAGCACTCGAGCACATTCCGTGTGACGTCACCGGAAGCCCCCGAGAATGTGTTTGTTTAACGATTAAAAGAGTTAATAGTGTAATTGATTTGGATGGTATTTTAATTGTTTTGGGATGTCATTAATTAATGGTAATTTATTTGGCTTGCCTTGCTTGGTTTAAATAGTATACTTGTTTGGATTTCATTGTATTTTCTTTTGAATATTTTATTGTTAACATTGAATGGCAAAGAGTGTACTTGGTGCACAGATTTTATGCATCATGTATACAATGTCAATTCAATCTTTTGATTGGCATTTGATGCTTTTGATTGCTACATGAGCATGATTTTATTAGGAAATAGGATTTTGTTTTACTGTGGCAGATATGGAGAACTGGTATTTTTATTTATGCATGTTTTACTAAACCCTTAAACATTTCTTTGTATATTGGTTCATCATATGTATATATAAATATATATATGTATGTGTATGTATGTATATATATATATATATATATATATATATATATATATATATATATAGTTGCATGATGAAGCCACTGTACAAATGAATGGGTGAAGGGTGGGTTAACCCCTTAATTACCTTTGCGGTTATGAAGATGAGGATGGCCTTCATCGTGCCAGCCGGAAATGGGTGAGTGCAATATGTATTTAATGTATTTTTTGTTCTTTATGTATTTAAAATGGGCAAATGCACAATTATCCATATGTGGATAATAATAATTTTGCACATTATTGTACTGTACTGTACTGTACTGTATGTGTTAGGGGGGGGTGTATTTATTGTAAAGTATTTGTGTTGTTGGATTTTTTTGGGGGGGCACAGAATTGGTACTGCAGGCCTGCGGGGAACACCCGAGGGCCACCGCCGGCCTCTAGTATCATTGCTGTGCATCCCAAAAATGTAATTTATGTAATGGGGGTATAGGGGTTGTTGGGTGCAAAGGGGGTGTATGTTGTTTATTGCAATGTTTATTGGGGGCAATTGTCCCCAATAAACATGCTATTATGCCTTCACCCCTTCATTGCCTTAGCAGCTATCCGCTATGGTAATGAAGCAGCATTAATGTATTTTAATAATATTGTGTGGGAGCAGGGGGTCCCCTGAGCTGAACCGCATTGATTTGTGGCTCAGGGACCCCCTGCTTCCCGAGTTACAGGCCCCGGTATGGGGCATCAGAGGCCAATGTCGCCGCCATCTTTATAGCATCCAAGACGCGACGTGGGCTCTATAAAGATGGCGGCAACACTGGCACCCGATGACCCATACCGGGGCCTATAACTCGGGAAGCATGGGGTCCCTGATCCACAAATCAACATGGTTCAGCTCAGGGGACCCCCTGTTCCCGTACACTATTAATAAAATTACATTAATGCTGCTTCATTACCATAGCAGATAGCCGCAAAGGTAAGGAATTATTGTTTATTTATATGTGTGTTTTACTCATAGTGTAGATGTGCAGAGGGTCTCCGGAGCTTAACCGCTTTGGTTTTAGGTCCGGGGACCCCCTGCTTCCCGAGATACAGGTCACTTTATGGGGTGCCGGTATCCCTCTGCTTTGTTTACATTCCGCGGTCATGTGATCGGGATATTTAAATGCAGAGGGATACCGGCACCTCATAAAGGGGCCTGTATCTCGGGAAGCAGGGGGTCCCTGGACCTGAAACTAATGCGGTTCAGCTCCGGAGACCCTCTGCACATCTACACTATGATTAAAAATAGTTTTGATATATTTTTATTCTTGCCGATGTTTGCGCAGAGAGAGCGGTGGCTCTCTCTCTGCTGACATCTCGGCAGGGGACGGCGTATCGCCAGGTTATCGGGAGAAAGACTGTCTCACCACCGGCTACTCTGCATTTTTCTTTCGCAGTGATTCGCCAGGGATTCGGCCCTTCCTGAATACTGTGAGGGCAAATCGCCAAAATCATGCCGATATTGAACCCCTGCCGAGAGCACTTTTTCGGCGCTTACTGCATGAGGCCCATTATCTCCAGAAGCTAATTTTGTAATATACTTGCTCGAATCATGACGTAAACTTAATAGCTTCTGTGTAGGACTGCAAGTACTCAAGTGGGCCTTAAATCCAGACAGGAGAAATTATCCTGGCTATTGAACAGTTCAGCAGCTTTCTCCTGTCGGCGTCCATCCACTCCACTGTGTTGACATGTATCTAGCCGGGCGTCTCTACCAGGCATCCCAAGCCAGGCATTTCTAGCCAGGCTTCTCTAGTGATTGTCTTTAGCTGGGCGCCTGTAGCCGGACATCTCAAGCTGGGTGTCTGTAGCCGGGAGTCTCTAGCCGGGCATCTCTTGCCAGGCATCTATAGCTGGGCCTCCCTACCTGAGAGTCTCTAGACAGGCCTCTCTAGCCTGGGGTTTCTAGCCGGGCATCTCTACTGGGCTTCTCTAGCCGGTTCTTTAGCCGGTTGTAGCAAGGCATCTCTAGCCGGGCATCTCTATCTGGGTGTCTCTAGCCAGGAGTCTCTAGCTGGACATTCCTAGAAGGGCTTCGCTAGCCAGGTATCTATAGCTGGGCCTCTCTCGCCAAGTGACTCTTGCCGGGATGCTCTAGCCAGGCATCTCTATTCAGGCTTTTCTAGCCGGTCGTCTCTAGCCAGGCATCTCTAGCCGGGAATCTCTAGCTGGGCATCTCTAGCTAGGTGTCTCTTGCCAGACATCTCTAGCTAGGCATCTCTAGCCAGTCGCCTCTAGCCAGGCATCTCTAGCCGGGCATCTCTAGCTGGGCGTCTCTAGCCGGGAGTCTCTAGCCGGGCGTCTCTAGAAGGGTGTCTCTAGAAGGGCATCTCTAGCCGGGCATCTCTAGCCAGGCATCTATAGCTGGGCCACCCTAGCCGGGAGTCTCTAGCTGGGCATCTCTAGCTGGGTGTCTCTTGCAAGACATCTCTAGTTAGGCATCTCTAGCCAGTCGTCTCTAGCCAGGCATCTCTAGCCGGGCATCTCTAGCTTAGCGTCTCTAGCCAAGAGTCTCTAACTGGGCATCTCTAGAAGGGCTTCTCTTGCCGGGCATCTCTAGCCAGGCATCTATAGCTGGGCCTCCCTAGCCGGGAGTCTCTAGCCGGGCCTCTCTAGCCAGGAGACTCTAGCCGGGCATCTCTAGCCCACATCTCCAGCTGGTTGTCTCTAGCCAGGCATCTCTAGCTTGTAATCTCTAGCTGGGCGTGTCTAGCCAGTCTCTGGGATATGACGTCACCTATTCCATCGATCGAGTCTGATCCCACTGCTGCCTCTATTGATCCAACACTACGTGTTTCGGAACCAGAGGGTTACTTCCTCAGCTGCTCACTAACCAGGATAATTTCTCCGGCCTTGATATAAGGCGTACACTGAGCACACTTTTGTTCAGCATATGTTTTCTGTTTTTGCTTTTGCTTTAGTTCTATTTTTTGATGTTAGCAGTTTGAAAAGTTCACTTTCTGTGAATGACAAATTCCCATTGTTGCTTCAACCTGGCGACATTATATCCAGAGCGGGGTTCCATCCAGACGGATATCCAAAATTTCCCATATGCTTTATCGAAGACATACAGTACTAAAGGTGAGTACAGTATATATCTGGACTCACTATACTAGTGCTCAACTTACGTGTGGAGTTTGTGTCTTTGGTTTTCTCTACCTTTGATTCCAATAAAAGTAAAGTCTGAACTATATACAGTAATCATTCCAACTGGATCTGCTTGCTCTATACAGGAGCTTTCCTTGCTTTTGCAAGTTCTTTCTCCTTATGCATAATTGCTCCTGAGAGCACCTCGCCAACCATATTGTGACTGTTGCAAGAGCCTTCCTATCTCCCTGCATCCTCCCCCATCCTACACATATCTTCCATGGACCAGACAGACTGTGCTATGTCATCTCCTTTTTCTCCCTCCTTCCAGTAACTCCGGCATGGGATAAGAAAAGTTCCCATTGTATGAACATATCACACTATTTGGGGGGGGGGGGCTTCGTTTCTGTTTCCACATATTCCCTGGACCTATCCATGGCACCCAAGAGACCCAACACCTTATACTGACAATTTGGGGATTTTAGAGAAAACCCATGTTATTTTTATGCTGTGACTGCCTGTATCTACCTTGGGACACTAACGGTCACTATCCCTATTTTTCAGGATTATTAGTATCACTGTTTAACCTAGAGGGCACTGTTAAGTTCATAGAGCTGATTGTATGCGTTTTCTGTTCATTTAATGAATGACCCACAACCTGTCCGGCATTTAATAGCTACAGCCCCATCCCACACGGTATTGTATCTATCCTTGTGTTTGGTTTCTTTTATAACTTTAAATGTTTTCTTCTTATCCACTTTTTGTAACTGTAAAGCATGAGTCTCATTGGGAGAAAAGCGCTCTATAAATAAAGTTATAATTTTATTATTAATAATAATATTATTATTATTAGTAGTAGTAATAATAACAACAATAATAATAGGTGTATCTATTTATTTATTAAACTCTAAATCGAGCTGGGGGTTTCTCTTATAAGAGCGCCACAAAGTTAATATGGGTAAATATGGGTTATATTGTCTACATCTGGAGGACATATCTACAGAAGAACGACATCAACACAATATAAGTAATACAAAGACAAGTAACTGGTTCTTCATAAATTATATTATTGTGTTCAGAGTTTTCTTAGGTCTCTTCAGTATCACCACCTGAAAGTAATCTAGCAGGGGAAAGGTTAAATTATCTGCAAGGTGGATATACCAAACATCAGCAAAATTCTGTAAGTTACTGATTGGGATGGGATTTGGTGTTTTCCTCTCGGAATTTCTTTCAATCCTCCAGATGAAATCTCCATGGGATTCTGTATACTGATTATCACAGGGACTTTCTCTCTTCTGTGAAGAGTATAAAAACTCTATCAATCTGGGTGTAGTAAACATTACAGTCTGCCATTGTCAGACATGCTGCCCGGAATTAGGAGGTGGTGCCATATTGTATGGTCAACAAGAAGCACAGAGAATTATACCACAAAGACATCACATTGATGCATACATCTCACTGAGGACGTTTACAAGGGAAGCCTAAAGTACATTGGTTCCCTGAGAAAGCTGAGCCTGATACTGACTGAGTCTAATCATATCTATGGTGATTATAAGTGATGGTAAGTGTGAGATACTGAGGGAAGTCACATTAATCTGATTTCCAGGGTGTTAAATTGGTGATAGAATAAGGACATTTTAAGTTTATGACCTTGATTAAAAAACAGCTGTGTTGATTTTACATTGGGCTCTATGTAGCAACGCAAATAAAAAATTACTTTGATTCTGTGTATCATTAGTTTCTCATAGTTTTGTTAAAGGTAAATAATCCATTAATCAGATATTGGTATGCTATGTTTTGGGAAACGTACAGATACAGCAGGAGTTCAGTGGGTATCAGAGCCTGGTCAAGATTGTTAGTAACTGCCACAGTGTTTATGAGGAGATGTACAGATGTAGAAGGCTTTATTGTCCCCTCTGTGTTGGATATTGAGTGATACGTTGGGATATTCTGTACTAACACTGCCGTTAAACCCTATGGAAACTTATATTCTGAGTTATTATAAGACAGTTTGTATTATCGGAAGGAACAATGAAGCCTTCTGCATTTGTACTTTATATTCCAGACTATTGACCTGTTCTATCTAGAAGATGTTTTTCAATATTGGACATAAAAGCCTGTAGAGAGGGAACTTTTTATCAGAATCTGTAACAGAATCTGTACCCTCTATGCAGGGCAGTGGAATGGATTCTTTTACAACTTTTAACCACATCTCATCTCAGGGTATCACAAGTATCAAATAAGTAATTTATGTTTCGCCTGTCCTCAGGAGATGCTTGGGAACAATCACACAATAATCACAGAATTCCTTCTTCTTGGATTCCTGAATCTTCACAGTTTTAAGATTTTACTCTTCACTGTGTTCCTTGTGACTTCCATTATGACCTTTAGTAGCAATCTCCTGATCATTGCATTGGTGTCAACAAGTCTCCCGCTCCATTCTCCGATGTACGTCTTCCTTGCCCACTTGTCCTTATCCGACATCCTGCTCACCATGGTTATTGTCCCCAACATGCTACGCCTCATATGGGGAGAAGGTGGCACCATGTCTGTTGCTGGCTGCATTAGTCAACTTCACTTCTTTTCTTGCTCCGTGGCTACAGAGAGTCTCCTCCTCACAGTGATGTCCTATGACCGATACCTTGCCATCTGTCACCCATTGCGTTACACCACCATAATGAATTTTAAGCTTCGCCTGCAGCTGGTCATCTGGTCTTGGCTCTTAGGTCTTGTGGCGGCATTACTCTTAATTCTTCCAATCAGTCAGTTACAGTTCTGTGTCCCTAATGTCATTGACCATTTCTTCTGTGATTTTGCTCCTCTTCTAAAGCACTCATGCTCAGACACCTCCTTCTTAGAAATGGAAATATTTGTGCTAACCTTCCCGTTATCCTTCTTGCCATTTGCTTTCATCATTTTGACCTACGTGTGTATCTTCCTCACCATCCTCAGGATCCCCTCCACCACTGGGAGACAGAAAGCCTTCTCCACCTGTAGCTCTCACATCACAGTTGTTTGCACATATTATGGGACACTGATTATTATTTATGTTGTTCCATCCAGAGGACATACATTTAACATAAACAAGGTCCTATCTCTGCTCTACACGGTGGTGACTCCCTTCTTCAACCCTATCATATACAGCCTGAGGAATGAGTTGATCGGGGAAGCCCTGAGGAACAAGTTTCAATATTCAACAGATTTCTGGCATGAAAGGAGAGGGAGGTAACCCAACATATGAACCTCTTTGTACTATATAGAAAGTAAGATGATTGATAATGAATTTGTGTAAGGACCTCGGGAGTAGTCACTGCTTAGTATGATGACAGATGACCTCTTCCTGATAAGATATGACTCAGGATATCCTGCCTTCCTAATGGGAAGATGCACTGTATAGTTAGATGATCAGAAAGCTGTGTGCTGATATCGGTACATATGCAGATGTAGAAAGGGTTTATTACTCTCACTGGCATATTATGAGTGGGATATGTTGTTATATTCTGCGTTAAATCCTATGGAAACTCTGCTTTATAACATGAAATTCTATGTTATCAGTAGGTTAAAATAAATATTGCTACATATGTACCATAGTCTCACCATGCCTTGTATATTCCATGTATTGTAGTGCATCTGTATTATTGTCACAAGAGAAAATAATTGTATAGATATCATTAATATATATAAGACAATTTTAGATTGTTATCATATAGATAATAATATAAATATATACTGTATATACTGTTATTATTACTAATTTATATGTTTAAAATGTAGACCTTATTGTCAATATTATTGATATAGTTATTAATAATATTTATATTAATATCGATGACACCACCAATACATATTTTAATATTTAGAGTATGGTGTAGTTTTATATCTACTGTATTTATTGTGTGCAGGAATAGATACGAATAATGCTTTATATTAAATGAATTTAGAGATGATGGATCCATTAGGAAAAGTAGAAATGGGCTACACACATTCACATGGGCTCCAAACACGTCACTCATTTCCATGCTTGTTTATTTCAATAAGGCATTGAACATTGTATTCAGTAAGTGAATGAATGGCTGTGCAGCAAGTCCCATAAAGAGAATATACTGTACCTGGTGTTTCAGGCACAATAAAAACAATGTGTCTGTACTGTTTAAGCTGTTCTTTTATCAATCATCATAGGTTAATTGTTTTTTTTTTACATCACGTAGCCACTGGCTTTCTTTCCAACAACTGTGGCAGCAGTGGTTGAAATATTGCTGAGTGAGTGTGTTAGGCTGTATAGATATTTTCCTATTACGAAATGCCAGGACACGAATAATATATAATCAAAAAATAAATAGATGATACCGTTCTGTGGCTAACAAAATGCTTTTATTTGTGCGAGCTTTCGAGAGCTCTCGAAAGCTCGCACAAATAAAAGCATTTCGTTAGCCACAGAACGGTATCATCTATTTATTTTTTGATTATTGAAGCTCGGCTAACACGGTACTGATACCTCTACATGTATATATATATATATATATATATATATATATATATATATATATATATATATATATATATTTTTTTTTTTATATATATATATATATATATATATATATATATATATATATGCAAATATAACTGTATGCTCATCTGCATGTCTTAGGCAGGTCTGCAACCCCGCCTTTCCCCATTATCACCCAGCATACAGCACTTCCACTGCAGCAAGGGATTCTGGGAAATGACATGCAAATGAGCACACAGTGTCACTTTTGCCTCAATAACCATTTTTAACATGGTTCCATTTAGGCTTAAGCTTGCTGCATGGTCACAGCTTTGAGCACAGCCAGGGTTAAGGTGCATACCCAGAAAACCACCCACAGACAGCCGTTTCGACCTTGATGGGTCTCATCAGTGTGGGGTTGATTTTACTGGGAATGCAAGAGAGGCTATGGGATAGGCTAAACCATAATACTGAGTTAAGTTATGGTGAGTAAAAAAAGTGACAAAAACCCTCCACATATATACAGTATATGAAAAAATGTAAAAGACAGCGCCTTACTCAGATAATACCCAAATTACTGCAACCCTGATTGAACAGAGCAAGATGACACCCAGCACAGATGCCTAATAACAATGACAAGTATAAAAATACTAGTGGTTAGGAACAGGAGATTGTAAAATACCTCATGTATTAAATAAAAAATGTGCCAAAAGAATGTTAAAAAATCATGAAAAAAGTGTGTGTGAAAAAATGATTGAAAAATGAAAAAAGAAAGTAAAACAGTTGTGTGATCACAAAAAACAATGTGATGACATATGGAAAAAGAAAAAAATAAATTAATAAAAATGAAATAAAAAATGAAAAAATAAATAAAAAAATATAGAATAATTAATTAAACACCATAAAATATGAATCAATACTTAAATCCATATGCGTCCTTGTGTGTAACAAATAAAAGGTCCGGGCAGCTTCTTCTTTGGCTCACCAACCTCCCAACGAACCTAATAGAAAAGATAAAGAAAAAGCGCCCGATCCTTGTGTAAAATCAGATATATAAGGTTTAATAATCCATGGACAGACAAATGCACACTCACACTTTGTCAGTAAAATATAGGCATGTTATGGGTAAAGCTCATGCACCAGATGAACGTGAGAATTCACAGCTGTCCTCCGTTTGAATGCGGTGGAAGTAACTGCAAATAGATGTTGCTGCTGCTGTAGTCACCGAAGAGGGCTTTAACCTTTCAAACCGGAACACCTCTGTTTAGTGCGGCCACCATTTGCCTCTCACAGCTCACGTGGCATAGGAACTACGGTGGTCAAGCAGTCCAGACGCCAGAGTCAGGACGTCAGTGAAGGATTTCCATGCCTCTCTCCTCCTGTGCAATAATCTCTGGTACGGGAAGGTTTGCCAGGAGTAATCACGGGGATTTTCCCCATCCCCATGTGTTGTGTAGTATTCAGTGAAGGTAGTGACATCAGGCCCTATGTCCAATTACAGTGACACAAGGGTGGTGCCTATTGGAGCTATTTAATGCACAACACTTCCTGATTTAGTCGGTGTGCCTCACCACCTATGAGTGAGGTGAGTCTGTCCAGCAACTTGTCAGGGCTCTGGCAGTGTTTGTGGCCCTCCCTCAAGGGAGTGGTGTGGAAGAATGTTCCTCTTACTCCATCGGGGAGTAAGGGAAGACCTAGACCTTTCAGTGCCATTGCCTGGGAGTGTACGGTCAGGGACTTCCTTTGGGTTGGCAACCTGAGATGAGCGGCTAGAAGACCGGCTGTTATGATGGGTAGTCTGCCTGATGATGTTAATAAAGGATGCCAAAGATAAAGATTGCTTCTGTCCTGATTGTGGAGTAATTCAGGAAGAAGGTTCACATGTAGGTTCTCTTTCAGAGACTCCTCCCTGCTACCCTGGGGTCTAGAAGAGATGGAGGCGCTGTACCATGAGTGAGTATAACTCAGCACTACCTCATAAGCCAGTTCTGATGCTATCCCCCACACCATCGTGGGAGACTCAGGAGTTCTGTCAGCCAGCAGGTGCACCACACTACACCATATGTAACATGGATCAGTTTTCACAGAGGGGGGTCAACATGAGATTGGCCCAGGGAAACACCGTTACATTATAATCAACAGAACATACAGTATAAAAGATGAGATCATATATTAACCGTAACTCACAATATGGGATACATATGTTTTGAGATGTGGATGTTCCAAACTTTATTTTGGGGATGACAAGCAGGATGTTAAACATCAGTAATTGAACAGTAATTAAGAAAAAAGAGCTAAACCATCCACTGTCTAAACAATTTCCTACATGTTTGGAAGGTAATTTAATAAGCTTTTCCCTTTGGGGTGTGGAATACATTGTCTCTTTAAATAGAGGGGGTGACAGAGTCCGATTACTAAGAGAAGCATCTTTAACCTAAGGACGTTGATTCCATAAAGGGTTAAAATATGGAACGGCATCTTAAACATTTTTTACAATGAAAATATTCTGGGATCTGAATATGACTGGAGGTTTATTTTTAGTTCTGTAATTCTCCTCGCGTACTCTCTATGTTGTAGCTTGTAAATTTTATATTTGATTAAAGAAGTCATTATCAGTCGAGATCGTCTATGATAATATGTATTTAGTAGAATAAAGTGTATATGTTTTCAGATGGGATTCAGAAGGTTTATTATCTACCTAAATGTATATTGGACAGGCTAATTGAAACGTACAGCTGTTTTTAATGATAACTAATTATGTATGTGTATATAAAGATCACTTCAGTGATGATGTTGGCACTCCTTGAGAAAGCAACGACGTGTGAAACGCGTAGGTGATTCCTGGTTTTTATTTGTATGTGTTGTTTACTGTTCTCTTACTGATCTCAGTCTTCTCCTTTGGATCAGGGAGCAGTGCAGCCCAGATGGACATTTTCTATGTAAGATTTTATTTAATGACTTCTTAATATAGAAGTGCATCTAAACTGGAAATGAGACAATGCATCTGAAACCTTGTTCTCAACCAATGGTCCATGTTTTGCCTTCAAGCAAATATTATGTTCCATGCAGTAAAAAATAAATGCACAAGAAGCATAACCACTGGATGGGACAAAGCCAAAAACCCATTGACCACTGCTACTTTACTTCCACCAGACAGAGCCCTTATATAGCTTACATTCCCCCAAAATCGTATCTACATACGTGTAATGCCCCTTCTCCCCCCCTAAGGGAGATCGTTGGTAAATAGGGTGTTAGGGTGCTCACCTGTGGGTTCCCAGGAGCCTGGGACTCTGCACACAGGGAGGGTGGAGGGTAGATATAGAGTCTGGTGCAGCGCCTCGACCGGCAAGGGCTCGGCCAGAGGCAGGGGATATCCCTTACAGGAACTTGTAGATAATAAACACAATGCAAAGTCCAGGACCGTAGCAACAGGGATTTACTGTAGCCTTGTAGAATCCTGCACACTGCCATGCAATACAGACAATGTTGCTGGTCTGTCACACATCACCTACCCACTAACTTGGGCAGATGCACAATTCTTCACTGTAACGCATTAGGACACTCACCTTTTCCTGGGCAGGTAGGCCTCAATCTCCAGTATCCTAACCCAGGGATATCCTTCCTACCCTGGAAAAGACAAGATTCCCCAGGAGTCAGGGCCCTTGTACTCAGGAGCTCCCTAGAATATCTTCTAATAAAAGGGGAGGGTTCCCAACTTATGTACCCAGGGGGTGTAACCCTTTCCATCCCCAGTCTCTGGGCAGAACACACTGTTGCACAGCATCACACCACCAGGCTCATGACCCACCAGAACCTTCCTAGCTCGGACTCATGCAAGCTTGTGCCTGGAAGCTGCAACATTGTAACTTAGCCCTTCATGTGAGTGGATTCCTAGCGGTGTGCAAGCTGATTAACCCTTATTAACCCTTTCACTGCCAGCATCTATCATAGCCTACATGCTAAAATTGTCTGTTTCAGCATAGGGGCTACATACGTAAAAGCCCCCAAACAGATGCCTTCTCCCGATTCAAGCTAGTTCAGATGGCAAATGATTGACACAAATCCCCAACCAACTTACAGTATTAACCTGCCTTCTCTCTCCTCCTCTGCATTCTCATCCTTCGGCCATAGGGGTTTCTTATAATCGAGGAGCAATGAGAAAATGTCCACATTCTCCCACCCCTTTCCATACCTTCTCCTTCACCGCTTGTGACAGATGCATCCTCAAGGGGCTTGTGAATCAAAAATACGCGTAATTAATGTTACCTTAACCGCCCCTTCATGATCTTCTCCATGCCCCAGCTTTCAGAAATGTCCTGTGCCCCCACTCACTTTACCTCGGGCTGCCCCAGCCAGCCCACTTCTGTCAGCCATTGAAGAAACTGCCCTTGTGTTTTCTTCATCATCAGGTGATGCTAGGGAAGAATCAAACAATAGTCACAGAACTCCTGCTTCTTGGATTTCAGAATATTCACAGTTTTAAGATTTTACTCTTCTCTCTGTTCCTCGTGACTTACATTATGACCATAAGTAGTAATCTCCTGATCATCGCATTGGTGTCAACCAATCACCAACTCCACTCTCCCATGTACTTCTTCCTTGCCCACTTGTCCTTATCCGACATCCTACTCACAACAGTTATTGTCCCCAACATGCTATGACTCATATGGGGAGAAGGTGGCACCATGTCTGTTGCTGGCTGCATCAGTCTAATTCACTTCTTTGTTTCTTCCGTGGCAACAGAGAGTCTCCTCCTAACAGTGATGTCCTACGACCGATACCTGGCCATCTTTCACCCATTGCGTAACACCACCATTATGAATTTCAAGCTTTGCCTGCAGCTGGTCATCTTGGCTTGGCTCTTAGATTTTATAATTATATTACTCTTAATTCTTCCGATCAGTCAGATGTAGTTCTTGGACACCAATGTCATTGACCGTATCTTCTGTGATTTTGCTCCTCTTGTTAAACACTCATGCTCAGACACCTCCTTTTTAGAAATTTAAGACTTTGTGCTATCCATCGCTTTAGCCCTCTTGCCATTTGTGTTTATCATTGTGACCTACATATGTATCTTCCTCACCATCCTCAGGATCCCCTCCACCACTGGGAGACAGAAAGCATTCTCCACCTGCAGCTCTCACATCTCTGTTGTTTGCACATATTATGGGACTCTGATTATTATTTATGTTGCTCCATCCAGAGGACATTCATTTACCATAAACAAGGTCCTATCTCTGCTGTACACGGTGGTGACTTCCTTCTTCAACCCCTTAATATACAGCATGAGGAACCAGGAGATCGGGGCAGCCCTGAGGAGACGGTTTCAATATACAGCAGATTTCTGGCATGAAAGAAAATGGAGGTAACCCAACATATGAACCTCTTTGTACTATATAAATGATAAGATTAATATTGAATTTGTATAGGGACCTCAGGAGTAGACACTGCTTAGTTTGATGACAGATGACCTCTTCCTGAAGATTTATATCAGGTTGTCCTGCCTTCCCAATGGGAAGATGCACTGTATAGTTAGATGATCAGAAAGTTGTGTGATAGTATCGGTACATGTGCAGATGTAGAAAGGGTATTATTCTCACTGGCACATTATGGTGGGATATGTTGTTATATTCTGTGTTATCAGTGCCATTAAATCCTATGGAAACTCTGCTTTATAACATGAAATTATATGTGATCAGTAGGTAAAATAAAGCTTGCTACATAGGTACAGTGGCGGCCAGCATAAATCTTATGCGGCAGCCTCAGCGTAATTTAAACGCTCACCGTTCAGATGCGGGCTTTGAATGGAGAAATGGGGCCGCGCGCGGCCGCAAGATGTGCATGGCGCGCGGCCAATTCCGGCGCCAAAATTGAAATGGCAGGGAAAAATGCAGTCAAGCTTTAGATTAAGCTTGGCCGCAGCAGTACCATAGTCTCACCATGACATGTATATTCCATGTTGTAACAGGGGACTTATCTCTGTTCACAAATGTGCCTCTAATCCAGCAGTGTGGTTGTTAACTGCTGGTAGGCAATTAACTAACACCATCTTGCTGATTACAGGTGTTAGAAAAAGCCTGCCTCTGAGACAGGAAGGGAGACTCCTGAGCACACAAGTGAGCTGAACAAGGAGACAGACGTCTTGAACCTGCCAAAAGAGACTGCAAGCTGACAAATAGACACAGGGAATAATACTTCTATACCTGGATCCTGACATTGCCTTATCACACACGGGTGTGGACACCAGAAGAACAAAGAAGCCTTCTCCTACAGCAACCCAGCTAACAGATAAGACTTTTCTTTTAAGACTATTATATATGTCTATCTAAGTATATGAATGTCTCTCTGATTTGGGCTGGTGAATTGCTGGGCTAACCACGCAGTTAGAGAGAACTGGATCACAAGTGTATATATACTCCAGAGTGGAGTGGATTTTTGATTTACATGTTTGCTGTGTTTAAAGCAACAGGCGCAATAAAGCCTTAAATAAGTGAAAAATGTGATAAAATTTACGTAAATACAGTTTCACCCCCTGCTCTGGAACCCACTGGAAGGGGTAGTCTTCACTCTTCCCCCACAGTAACAGCAAAACACACAAAATCCACGGGGAGCATGGGGAGGAAACAAAAATAAATTTAAGTGCAGCAAAAATGACAATGTGAAAAAAGCCTTCAATTGACTTGGCTCTAATGAATTGACTACTTACAAGATGTAAGAGTCAAAAAGGCAGGGTTGACTCAAACGGTCAGAGGTAAGTGGATGATGCAGTTGTCATCAAAGTGGATCAGGACCCCAGGATCACGTACCCCAAGAGAGAGAAAAAATTATAACAATAAAAAACGGGCATATCACACTGCATTAGTGTAGGAAGATTTTAGCCAGCTGGCTCACTGTCCCACAACATTCCCCCACTCCTCCGCCTCAGCCTCCGGTCAGCTGTTTAGACTGCTCCGACTGGCGTGTGACGTCACTTCCGGTTTCGTTGCTCGGTGAGGGCTGGATCCTCCTGCAACTCCTCTGCTGTATGCTCCTCTCTGAATAAGACTCCCACTCTACGCGTTTCGAAAGCGACTGCTTTCTTCCTCAGGAGTGGGGGAACGTTGCGGGACGGTGAGCCAGCTGGCTAAAATCTTCCTACACTAATGCAGTGTGATATGCCTGTTTTTTATTGTTAGAATTTTTTCTCTCTACATTGGGGTACGTGATCCTGGGGTCCTGATCCACTTTGATGACAACTGCATCATCCACTTACCTCTGACCGTTTGAGTCAACCCTGCCTTTTTTACTCTTACATCTTGTAAGTAGTCAATTCATTAGAGCCAAGTCAATTGAAGGCTTTTTTCACATTGTCATTTTTGCTGCACTTAAATTTATTTTTGTTTCCTCCCCATGCTCCCCGTGGATTTTGTGTGTTTTGCATAGTTCCTGCAAACAGACTGAGCAACAAAGCAAAGAATCACATGCAGCAGAGATCAGAATTAAAGGGATACACAACCAGGCAGGAAATCTACACTGCACTGAAGAAAGCCACAAAACCACAGATGGACTCTTTTCCCCAATCCCAAGAGGAGAGAGAGAGAGAGAGAGAGAGAGAGAGAGAGAGAGAGAGAGAGAGAGAGAGAGAGAGAGACTGCTGAAGCAGGTAAACCTTACTTTCCTATCACAATAATGTGTAATAGGGTTGTTGAAAAGGGGCTTTGCCTTCCAGCCATAGTCAGGGTTCAAGAAGTGAGTTAGCGCTCCAGAGAAGCTAGGCTTTGTTGTTTTCTTTAAAAAAAAAAAAAATAATTATAATAATAATAAATAAGACTATTATCTATGTATGTGTATTGATAAATGTCTCCATAATTTGGGGCTGGTAAATAGCTTATCTAACCAACCCAGTCAGAGAGGGCTGAACTACATGTATAGATAGTCTCGAAAGCAGAGATAGGGGTTTTTGGCTGGCTCACTATTTCGCTTATGTTGTTTTTTTTTGCTGTTTAAAGCGACAGGCACAATAAAGCCTTGTTATAATTTCACCTTACAACAGTCTCCATTGTGTACCTCTGCACATGTCCTCCTACATATGGTGTCAGAAATTTGGGATGAGAGGTGGCCTTTGAAGTTTAAAGGGCCGGAGATTGCCTGTGGAATTTTTTTGTGTGCTTTTGCCTGCATACAGTCTTGCAAACAAACCTGAGCAACAAAAACAAAGATTCACCTGCAGCAGAGATCAGAATTAAAGGGATACACACCCAGGCAGGAAACTTACACTGCACTGAAACCTACAAAACCACAAATGGACTATTTTCCCCAATCCCAAGAGGGGAGAGACTGCTGAAGCAGATAAACCTTATTTGCCTATCACAAAGTGTAATATGGTCATTGAAATAGGGGGTTTGCCTTCCAGCCATAGTCAGGGTTAAAGAAGTGAGTCAGCCCTTTAAAAGGGATAGGTGTTTGTTGTTTTCAAAAGTTTCGCTGAAGCAGTGAATTCAGATGGTGACTCACGAGCGGTACTGATTCTGCAAGTAAAGGCTGCCACACCGCATAGGACTACCAGCTGTGAGTTTATACAGAAAAGTGTGAAAATTGTTGCAAGACTGTGCTGAAGCAGGGGAATTTTCAGCAAAGAAGTGCTGAGTGTAAAATTACCCTACCGGGAAAAAAGGGATTGCTGAACTGTGTAAAAGGTATCCCAAAGCATTTGCTGAGTGTTGAGTCACCCTGCCGGGAGTGGAAAAAATGTTCCACTGCAAAGAATATATTTTTTTCTGCAAGTGAAGTCTGTCTATGAATCTTGGGAGTAAAACAGGCACCCAAAGTGTGAAGAGTGAATGCCATAATACCCAAAGATGAGACTGAAAATTACTGAACTCAAGCAGAAAACCACATTATTTTGCTGAAGCGGAGGGATTGGACCTAGCAAGTAAATGGTGTAAAGCAAATAGAAGTTTTTACTTAGCAACTGCACATCCAGTATACCTAATGAGAAAGAATGCATGCTCAGTACTGCTGATGTTTTAAAACTTACTAAAAAAAAGAAAAAGTCTACGGAGATGCCTGTGAGAGCTACGACCTCTACAAGCAAAATATGCCCACCGGTAGAACTATCACAAGCTGGGGTTCTAGAAAATACACTGGCAAAAGCTACAATAGCGCCTCTAGAGGTCAGGAAGAAAAATACACCTGATAGCCCCAAAATGGAGGACAAAATGCGGCGTTCCTGTAATGAAACCAACCCCATGGAAGAGTGGCCCTTCCAGTCTGATGAGGAGAAAGACAACTCTTACGGGGAACCCAAACTGAGTCACACCCACAAAACACCCCAAGAATGGTGGGGGTGCCTGAACTCGGTACGAACTGAAAAGACCGCTCCCTATGATGACGAATATGATCGGCAGGAGAAAGAGCGGGAGCAGCGGATCACCGAATATTTCCGTCAGCTAATACAGTTGCAAGAAAAGCATGGTGGATCCTGTGAAGCTGCAAACATTTCAAATGAAGATGGAGACCACAGTATCCCTGAGGGGACGGAGTCATCCAAAACAAAAAGGCAAAAAAAGAAAAAGAAAATCGGTTCTTCATGTACCATGGAAGGAAAAGACACGTCCGCAGATCCCGCAGAGAAAAAGGGGGACCGAGATGCCCTGTAGCCTAGAGAAAATGGAGGATTCATCATGCAAATGACCAAATATCCAGAGGGCCCAAGGCAGAAGTCGGATGACCCAAAGAAGTGTCTGTCCATTGCCAACAGTGAGGAACCCTCAATCAACCATCCCAGGGAAGCGGATCCGGAACCAGTGAGTGACGATCCCTTGACAGCCCTGAAGATGCCCTGAAAATTGCCAGGCGTGAATGTGTATTTTGATATTGCTTATTTGTTCGGGTGTACATTGTGTTTAAGCTGTGGATGTCAAGTGGACCCCACTAGACACTTATCCTTTCCTATGTACATGCAAATACTGTTTCAGGACTTTCCATTGTCATCTTGATTATCAACATATGTTTTGGATGGAATTCTCTCTAATTTTGGATGCATCACATCTCTTCTACCTTCTTCTATCTTCAAGTGACTGCTCATTGGACTGATTCATGTTATATATAAAGTGACACACTCCATATAGGTCATACAATTATTGGTTATTGCAAGGTCTTGGTATACACATTTTTTCCCCCCTCCCAAGACGGGCGAGGGGAGGTTACATAATCTGAATGTAATTTATATAATAATTTTTCATAGATACATATTTTATAGATATATTTTTTATATATATGCTATTTGGATTTTTACTTCCATTTTTTGTAACCATGGACGATGAGGGAATTGAACATGTGTACCATGAAGACTCCACCAATTATATCTTTGGTTATCTTGATAACACATATAGGCTCAGAAAAGCCAAAAAAGTTTTTGATAACCAATCTAGCTTGGACTGTGATGATTTGACAGATCTTCAAGATCATTTTCAGAAATTGAATAAATTAATGACCAATGATACAAGGATTTGGTGGGACCTTATCTCACTGGAGATTTATCTTTTGGTAAAGAGGATTCCAAGAGGGCTAAGAGTTAAGAAATCCCCTACGTTTGGTTTTGTAAGTCAGCAGTTTGAAAATGATTGTGAGACTATTTTAAATGATTGCTCGTTTAAATTGATAGAATTAATTGTAAAATTAAAAACAAAAGAAAAAATGGCTCTTGAAAAGGAGATCAAAGATTTACAAACATACCTTACAAAATTCTGCAAAATGGAAGGTTTCAGAGAATTGGATAAAAATCTAGAAAAAACCATCAAAGATCTAGAAAAATCTATAATGGACAAAAAAAAACAAAAATTTGAAAGGGAAAAATTAGATTATGATCGACATCAAGTATATACATGGGAGAGAATAACAACAAATAAAAGAAATAATAGAGATGCACGTCCCTCTCATTCGACACCAGAAAATAAATCCAATAAATATAGAAAGTCCATTTTGAAACCTAGGGGTAACCCCAATACTCCATACAGCGGAGATTCTGATACACTTGACACAGATAACATGGGACACACTGTTTCATTTTTCACCACACATGAGGAAGACAATTCCCAATCAGATGGAGATGCTCCTAAAGAACAACGCCCTTTTTGGGAAAGAAAATATAAAGAACGAGAAACAGAGCAAAGACCACAACAAGGACACTCCTCTGAATCCTCTGGACCACCGCTTGTGTCAAAAAACCCAAAAGGATGAGACGGGGGACAAAAACAACAAAAAAGTCAAATCAAAGGAGCACCCACCAAGAGAAAAAAGAACTTTTAAATGAAGTGTGTGGTGTGATAAATATATCCAATGTTACACTCTCTAACGACGAACTATCATTACTTAACAAGGGCTTTGGATTTGTTCCAGATATTGATTTTAATTTATTCCAAACGGTTATTGACCTGAATAAGTTTGTCAGGAAGTGCACACTTAAGAAATTCTTTAATGATAAATGTAATTTAGAAAATGATGATCAGTTGATTGGGAATTCTACATCAGCTGATGATCAATCTATGTTTCCTTCTACAGATTGTGTTACTACCAATGAAATATGTAATCTGGACATTAGTTCCTTTAGGGAGCAGTGTCTTGTTCAAGACATGGAAGAGATGCAGGGGTTTCATGATCTTGAGCACAATCCTGATAGCTTTTTGGGTAATTATAAAACAGGTTTAAAGAAAAAATCAGTGTTTTTTCCCACATTTACTAAAGGTAAATTTCTATCCACTTTTGAGTCTCTTGTAGAGAGAGATCTCAGATTATTACATAAGGGTTTTTCATTTAATACCCTAAATGTTTATAAACGTGAAGATAATTTAACAACAAATGAAAGACAAGCTTTGAAAAACTTTCAAACAAATAAAATGTTGGTTATTAAAAATGCCGACAAATGTGGGGTGGTGGTGGTACAGCATAGGGATGATTATCTCAAAGAGGCTATGCGCCAACTTGGGGATTTGACTTCCTATGCTGTGCTACCTTCCGACCCCACTAAAAAAATTCAAAATGAACTTAAAAATTTGCTGGATGTTGGCTCTATGTTGCGAGTTTTAGATGAGAATTATACTGATTTTCTTTACAATCCTTTACCAACACGCCCGTGTTTCACCATCTCCCGAAGATTCATAAGACATTGGTCTAGACCAATTGTCTCTAGTACTGATTCTTTGGGAGATGGTGTTTCACTGTACGTGGATTTTTTCCTTCAGCCCCTTGTTCAACAATTGACTTCCTACATCCAGGACAGTAGTGATTTATTAACCACTCTTGATCAGTTTGTATGGAACCATAACATGGTGTGGGTGACATTAGATGTCACATCTCTTTATACCATCATTTCCCATGAACATGGCTTGACAGCTGCATGCCACTTTCTTAACCGGTCTGATTTAGCACCAGCACAAGTGATTTTTCTTTTAGATGCTATTCACTTTTTACTCACCCACAATTTTTTTCTTTTCAATGGGGTTCATTATTTCCAAACACGTGGAACGGCCATGGGCACGAGTTTTGCCCCCTCATACGCCAACCTCTTCATGGGGTGGTGGGAGTCGTTCCACGTGTTTGGAGAAATGAACCAATATAGGGAGCACATACTTTTTTATAGGCGTTATATTGACGATCTTCTGTTTATTTGGGAGGGAGACATCACCACACTTTTAGAATTAATTTCTGCACTTAATGTTAATGAGTATAATCTTTCTTTCACTTATTCTTATCACTTTCAACACATTTATTATTTAGATTTGTGTTTATATATTGATACAGCACTTTCTATACAGACCACATTATACCGTAAACCTAACTCACGCAACACTTTCTTACGGGCTAGCAGCTGTCATCCCCAAATGCAGCCTTAAGGTTCGTATCCAGGAACATATCAGAAATATCAAAAATGGTTTTGAAAAACACAGTGTATCCAGACACTTTTTATTACACCATAATAAAGACCCGTCTAGTCTCACTTTTAAGGGGATTCAGTCTATTCCTATAAATAGAAGAGGTGGGGACAGAGTTAAAATATTATCTTCCAAAGAGACATACTGGATACATAAATTAGACACCATGTCCCCTAAAGGGTTAAATGAGGACGTTGACATTTGGGCACTCTATTAAGCATTTAGGCCCTCCTCCTACCCCATGGTGATGTCACCGGTATATTTATTAGTGTTCGCACCGTTCTGTATTATATGTTTAGCTACGTCTCTTATATATTTTTATATGTGTTTTGAAATGATGCCTATTTTTAAATAATTAACACTGTGTTTCTTTTATTTCAGAATGTTTTTAAGTATTTATGTTATGTTTCGATTTTAACATATTTTTAGAATTGTCAATAAAGTTGTTGTTTTATAAGTAATGTTCCTATCTTCCCTATCACATTGACCATTACCTACCTTAGTCGATTGGTCCAGTACTAATTACTTGACCAATAAGACATCTTTATGAGGTATTTAAGACCTCTGGGTAATGGCCCAATTATTCCCTGAAGAAGTAGTTAGTTCTACGAAACGCGTTGGATGTTATTGCCTGTTGTCTATTGCTTTTTATTGCTACATCTATTGACATCGCCCTGCCAAAATCACTCCTGTGTGGTATTTGAGCTTATTTGGGCCTTTTTTGAGACTTTCACCATCTACCTGCCGATTCCACTACTGCTGCGGTGACTGTGACGTCATCACGCAGCGTCTCGTGACGGAGCGGCATCGTGGCACGCTGAGTGTGTCCCTGCAGGCTGCGGTTTCACCTTCCTGTGCAGTATACTTGCCTGTGAAGCAACACGAACGGCTCCAGACGATTTGGAACTCTGTGCAGTCCCACCAAGCACTGTTATCTACAGCGGAGTCTGGTTACCTAAAGGGGAATCCCCCCTTCTGCAGTCGCAAACTGCTGGATGAAGAGTTCCAACAGGTTTCCTGCTTCAGAGCCATATCAGCAGTCCCGACTGAGAGAAGCAAGTACCAGATCTTCCTGTTCACAGCTGCAGAGTGGTAACCAGTGTGATACACACTAAATGCACTATTTTCACCTATATGATGTACGCAGATTTTATACCCTTCTATAAATATTAATTTGTATTACCCACTTCACTATTTGGCGTTGTGCGCTGTTTTCTTTTGTTTCCATTTCTTAGAGTGTGGGGGGTGCTGAGCCACCCCCCGTGTTTATAGCAGCAGACGCCCCCAACATTTACACGGTTATGTGATATATTTATTTATATTTTTTTCACTGTGGTTTTTGTGGTTTCACGTCCCACGTACTTAAGGGTTCAGTCACTGCACTGTATCATTTATATATTTGTAGGTTAACTGGTTGCGCACAGTTTAGTTTTTGTTTTTGTTTTTTCATCGTCATCCCCAAGCCATGTTCAGGGGAATAACAAAAAGTCAATTTATCAGAGCACGCCGCAATTGTTCTAATGATGATGAATTTAAATTAAAGTCTAATGATTTGTATAGTCGTTTTCTGCAGAGAGGCTACAAACAAGAGGAATTAGATAAAACACTAAGAGAGGTTTCAAATATGGACAGAAATACTTTACTTAGACAAAAATCAGTCAAGAGATCAAGATCTAATGATAGTTCGTCTTTCATCACACCTTTTAATAGACAACAGTCAATTAAAACCATTCTCAAAAAACATTGGAATATTTTATCCCTAGATCCAGTGTTAAAACCCTATGTGTCTTTGGGCCCCAATGTTATATTCAAACGCGCAAAAACATTGGCTAATACATTATCTCCTAGTTTATTCAGAGCTGAAGAAGGGACAAAATCTACATTACCAAAGGGAACATATACATGCACTAAGTGTAAAGTATGTGACAAAGTTGAGACATTAGGGGGTCTGGCATAACAACATAACATTGTTATAACAACATAGCATTTAGGATGAAGCCATTTTGTGTGAATATTTCAATCCGCCATCTTGTCTTGTCTCTGTGAATCTTAATTTCTGTGTTTTATTTCTGTATAAACAAATGTGTGAAGCAGAGAATGGAATGTTATCGCTCTTAGCTGAATTTATTGACCCTTCCTCATCCAATCAGCTTCAAATTGAAAGTGTAAACAGGCTAAAGGTTGTGAGAACCCATGAGATAAACTAGTTCTCACACAAATACCAGGTGGCAGAATAGGCACATCCCATTTAACCCCAGAATGGTTTCTAGCTGACAGGCAGTTATACAATATTATTATGTATTCCAAAATGACATCGACTTTAATATTGTTATGTATTACAAAATGAGGTAATGTCAGTGACGTGCAAGCCCCCATTGAGGGAGGACACTTTTCAGGATTTAGGGTATAAATATATGGCATACCATGATTATTGTTTAGAGAGCTTTTGTTTTGAAGCTGTCTCCGTTGTGCACTTGACTTGAATAAATTCACGTGTTATTCTGTTTCAAAATAACCTCAGACTGTGTTTTTATTTACGCTTTTCTCAGATGGCGCATTCCGAAATAGGGACTCAATATCATCGGAATCGAGCACCCGGATGAATCACTCCTCCATCACTCAAACCTGTGCGCTCATATGAATCAAGGTAAGGCTACCTGCATTTTTAGACAAACAGCCTGATTAAATTGTTTTGAGTGGTGCGTGTAGCTGATTTTTGAACGGTGTCTTATCTGATGTGACGAGTAAGAATCCCTAGCAGTTTCACGTGAATTTATTATTCTCTGTTCCTGTATTCATTTTAAAGTGTAAGAGTTGTTAAGAGTTGTTAGGGGCTAAGGTAAGAGTCCCGTTAAAAGTTTTGGTGTTTTGGTGATGAAGGTGAGTGTTTGTATGCTTAAAGGGATTGTTTTCAGACCGTCCTGGGTTGTGATAAATATTTTTGTTGTCTGAGCAGGATGGATCCCTGATTGTACATTTGCTCTGTCTTGTCATTAACATACTAAGTGAGTTATTCATGGATATCTGGTTAGAAAGTCTTATCTGTATCCATGTTATAAAAGTATAAGGTTTATCAGGACTGGGTTGGACCCGCTGAAGTGATTCAAGTTTTTCTTTGGTATAGTTATGGTGAGAAAATGTGATTGGGGAACAGTCTTGTGACAGGTCCTTATTTGCATATTTACACTATTCAGAACAATAACATGCCAAAAGAGTTGTACGTAATCAGCTTGCGCTGATTATTGTAACGCTAAATTGTACAGGTCAATTAACAGTTGATTGCTGTAGCCGAAGTATTGTACAGGTCAATTAAATTTGATTTCTGTAACCGAAGAAGTATTGTACAGGTCAATTAAATTTGATTTCTGTAACAGGGGAATAATGGGAAACCAAAAATTCTCAAAGGATTGTGTGTCTGCAGACGAAAATAATAAAGAATGAATACAGAGAACGAAAAGAGACAATATAAATATATTTTGTTGGCCAGAGAATGGCACTGTTTTGTACTATTATCAACTAATTGCGCAGATGTTTAAATGAGAGAGGGGTCTTTTTCTGTGGGATTGATAAGCTCAGGGAGCGCCGTCTCGTGTGTTTTTGAATCCCACAGGGAAACATACCTTACGTTAATATGGGTCAAAATAATTATATTGAGGGACAGAAGGGTCCCGCTGCATTAATTTGTACCATTGCCAGGACAGAAGTTAATATAATAACAAGTGAAAAAGAAAGTGAATAGGAAAAAAATAGCAAGTGAATTTGCTGATAGATAATTAAGGCATATTATGGTGTTGAGGAAGTAGATATTGAGGGTTATTTTTATGAAAGGTTATATGCAGAAATTGGGATACAATTAGAGACTGTGTATATTGTTTGGAAGGGACAGAAAGTGTTTGGAAGGGACAGAAAGTGTTATAAGTGTAAAAAGGTAGGACATGTTGCCAGTAATTTCAGAGCAGCCCTAAGAGATAGAGTAGAAGAAAAAGAATGGAATTTAAAGGTTTGTTCGTACTGGCCACACGAATGGGTCTTTTAAACCAGAAAATATTCTTTTTCCTTCTGTTCTAATGGCAACTAGAAAGAGAAGCAGAATAACAGCAGCACAGACCGCGCCAAAACCCCCCTTTTTCTCAAAAGGAATGTGCAAAAGATACGAAAAGTTAACTCAAAACTCAAAAGCTCCGGAGCATTAAAAAAAAATTAGTTTTAAAATTAGGTTATTTATGAGAGATTGATTCACTGTGTAGGAGAGAAGTTTGTGTCTATGTTCTTTGTGTGTCTGTATTGTGGTTTCTGTATTGTGTGTAAACCAGTAAAAACATGTAAATTGCATTTCTATAGGATTAGGATATGTTGGAGAGATTTTAAGCTTGCACGTATTGTTTAAATTATATAGGGTGTGTTCATAAGTTGATCTAACCTCAGTTTAGTTAATTGTCCCATTTTTATTTTTGAGAGGCCATATTTTTATTTTTGAAAGGTCATATTTTTTATTTTTTAGAGGCCATATTTTTATTTTTGAGAGGCCATAAATTTTTTCGGTTTTATTGCTGTGGAGAGAGCTCCATTTTTAACTTTGAGCTGAAGTTTCAATCCAATAATTAATATTTAGAAGACGGAGAAACTGTTTTGTTATCTGCTTTGCACTCAAGGTCTTTTTTTGCCGAAACGCCCGGGCTGGCAAATTGCCCAAGATAAACAAGCTGTGAAATTTTTCTCTGAGTGACTTTAAAAAAATAACGCTGTCAGTGTGTTCGGCACTGTGCAAAGAGATTATATTACAAGAAATTTAGTGTGAAGTCCTATACAAAAGCATTTGACTATTATATGAATATGTGATGTATTTTATAACTTCTAACCATTTATTTTTCCATAGGTGTTCTATTTTTATAATAAGCAGTAGTTACTGTAACAATCACTGTATAATATATAATTCTAAGTCTGCTGATTAAGCAAACAACATCCTAGTTGCTAATTTATTTTATTTATAGAATGTTTTGCCAGAAAATGGTGCACTGGGAGTCACCTCTCGTTTTTGGATATGTTCTAGGTATAGAGTTAAAGGACAGGTGATATACAGTTGCAAATACAGTTACATAAGTGAGCAGGGTATATATTATATGCAAGGCATTTCATATTTTTAGCAGAATATTTACAATGGAGTGTTTGGGGTGGAGGCCAGACTGGAATTGGCTAGGGGCATTTGTCTTAGTATAGTAATTGTTTAATTGGGAGTGAACACATTTTTGTCCATGACTTTGGATAGTAGTGTATTGTAGTGTATGAATTTATGTATAGCGTCAAAAATGTACTCAGCACTTCACAAAGAATACAGTAGAGGGAATTATAATAGAATAATAAGTGCAGCAAAATCAGACAATAGGAAAGGAAATCCCTGCCCTTAAGAGTTTACAATCTAAGGTTTAAGGGAAATTTATAGAGATAGCAGGTGAGGGAATAAGTGCTGTAGATGGCAGTGCTTGGCCACAATGGGTGTGGTAGGAGTGACAGTGTGTGAAATAATAGCCATGAGTGCAGGCTATTGGGATGTTTAATTTGTGGGGCAAGTTTTAAGGTTAGTTAGTATTTTATGAAAAGGTCGATACCATTTGCATCAGAGGAGATGATAGTGAGGCATGAATGAGAGCAAGTGTGTATTGGGAGAAGAGATATTGGTCTGTAGTTTGAGGCATTGTTTTTGTCCCCACTTTTGAAGATTGGGACAGCTCTGGTAGTTTTCCAGGTCTTAGGGATATGGCCTGTAGACAGGATAGAGTTGATTATGGAAGCAATTGGTTTGACAATGGATGAGGCCCAAAGTCTTAGGAACTTAGATTGTAGTACAGTCAAATCCACACTAGCTGCTTAGTTTTAAATATGAGGAGCATTAATAGGAGATACCTCTGTCTATATGTGGATGTTAAGACAGTAGTAAACACATTGATACAGCAGCGGCAGCTCTTATTCGAGCAAAAGCCGCTGGCTGTATGCGGCTGGGAAGCGGGTAGCCGCGGCGCGTGGCGGCGCACTGTGACGTCACAGTCACATGCGCGCCCGTCTTCCCCGTCTTCCCCGGCTTCCCCAGGCTTCCCCGACACCCCTGGAGATGAAATTAAGGTAAGCGGGGGTGCGGGGAAGCAGAGGGGCAGAGCAGAAGCCGGGTTCGGGGTCCGGAAGGGGGGGTAAATTGCGCACGATGAGGAGGGGGGGTGAGTGGGGGAAACGCGGCGGCGCGCGTTTATTACTGGCGGCAGCTGGAGCAGATCCCGGCATGCCGCCGGCATTTAGTGCAATAAAGTATGTCGCTACTGTACAAGAATTTGTTCCTAGGTATAAATTATCTCCCTATGAGACACTTATGGGATGACTTATGACTATCAGTAGTTCAAAGGAACAAATTAAGGACCATCTATTGGTAATAAAACAATTAATAAGTATTGTATGCCACTAATATATTTTTTGAGTCTCTCTAGGCATAAGGTATGATAAAAGTGCACCTACACGAGACGGAGTTAAAGGTCAAGTAGTTCCTAAACAAGCATGTTCCTCATCCCAGATGAAAGGGCCCGTACTAACCACCAATACAGCAATTAAAGTGGCAGAGTTCTTTCCCTGGACCCAAAGTACAGTAAAGCTCATTCCAGCTCCACCAAAGTCCAAAGGCACCTAAAGCACAGCAGCATCAAGTTAACGTTTTGACGAGACATAAACTTTGACCGTTAACCAACGAGGAAAATAAGATACCAGGCAGAGGCCTGGTCTTATCAGGAACACTTCATTTTTTCAAAGACTCAAAACATTCTATTTTTTCAGAGACTCAATATTCCTGATTTCTATCAGAACATTTCATTTTTCAGAGACTCAATATTTTTATTCTTTAGAGTGTGTTTAAGTTAGAAATTTAAGGTGTATGTACAATTGAGCCTTGATGGGAGGATTGGTTTCCTGGAAGCGTGGCTTGTGAAAGCTCTTGTATGTGTTTTGGCAGTACTCATCACTCTCTATGTATGTGTCATATGCAGCAAAACTTTGATCCAGAAGTGTGTTGCACCTCCACCGAGAGGAGGGGGTCACCCAGGGGGTGTGTCAGCCACAAGGAAAGGATCATAAGTCAGCCATGTTGACCATCGCAGACATTGTCTGTTCTGATATTCTGAGTGAATGATGTATATAATGCGTGCAGGGGTGAGGATCATGCATTTCGCTTCCACAGATACCAAACCCCCTAAATTCTCAGTAATACTGTAGAATGTTGTGATGATTCTGAAAGTATATGATGATAGAGATAGATGCAATTTCCTTTATCTAGCAACTGCATATCCAAAGAAAGGTTGCTTGCATAAAATAAGGTTTTTAGTATTATGTGTATAATTTCTGTATTTTCCCATTTTTTAAGGGAACCTCTTTAAAGGGTGTATCACACACTAGGAACAGGAATCAATTTATGGGTCAAGTGTCTCCACCAACCAATGAAACCTGTGTTAAAATGTATGTTCAGTCAGATAACAATTTACAGGAATGATGTGGCCTTAATTTTGCAGTTTTTAATTTCATCATTAAACCAAGAACAGGTTCAGATCAGGCTTATGGCCTTACAAAACAGAATTGCTTTAGATTACATTTTAGCATTGTGGCAGGACGGCCTGTAGCCGAGGTCAGGGAACAGTCCACACGTATAGTTTCAGGATAAATAAAAATGTTCAGTGGCTTTATTTCTCCACAGTAACATAACATGAGGGTACACTGTCCCTTTAACAAAATTAATCCTGCTCCACTTTTGGGAGAAAAACTGACTAATAACACAGCAGACCTATCTAGCAGGCTGGCTGGCTAAACCAGAACCAAACCATAAGGGTACTTTAAGCAGTCAGTAAACAAATGAATAATCCTTACTTTAGTTGAAGTAGTCTTTGGTGAAATCCCTCTGGCTAAGGGCTCATGCAGCAGTGTGCTTCTCTCTCTCTCTCTCTCTATGGCAGCTACTGCCAGTCACATGATCCTTTATCTACCTTGCTGGCTCTCAGGTGTCAGCTAAAGAGTTCTGATTTCCTAACTTCCACCTGAGTTAACCCTTATGAGTGCTGGATGAGTGCTGGATGAGTGCTGGATGAAGCACTTAGGGACCAACATGATAGGGCTACACCATTCGCTGTGGGACTCCTCGATCACGCCCAATTCCAACATGTCTATTATCTCCCTCTCTACCAGGTCTTTTCGGCCCTCTGGCAATCTATAGGGACGGGACCGTACTTTTACGCCAGGTTCTGTCTCAATTCTATGGGAAACTAAATCAGTCTGCCCTGGCAGCTCAGAAACAACATCTGGGAACTGGTCACATACATCAAGTAGGTCTGACCTTTGTTCCGTTGTTAACTGCTCTCCCATGGGAACCTGATGGTCAGTGTACGTACTACCCTTTGGAAGCTTTGGACCCAAATCCATCTCTCCTTCCCGAGGGTGAATGAACAGTGATCTCATCGTTTTCCAGGGTTTCAGGCGGTTCACGTGGTAGATTTGTTTACCCTTCCTGGACCCTGGTTGAGAGATCTCATAGTTCACCTCCCCGGTGCGGCGGAGAACTTGAAAAGGACCCTGCCACTTTGCAAGGAGTTTACTCTCTGATGTCGGTAGTAGTAGCATCACTTGGTCCCCAGGTTGGAAGACCCTCAAGCGAGCATTTTGGTTGTACTGCCTCTCTTGACGTTCTTGAGCAGATTTGAGGTTTTCCTTCGCAAACCGACCTATCATGTCTAGGCGGTTTCTAAGGTCTATGACATACTGAAGGGTATTCTTGGAGGGAGAGGGCTCCTCCTCCCAGGATTCCTTCAGTAGGTCGAGAATACCCCGAGGTTGGCGTCCATATAGGAGCTCAAACGGGGAGAAGCCTGTGGATGATTGGGGAACTTCTCGTACCGCAAACAACAGGAAAGGGAGAAGTTCATCCCAAGCTCGCTTTTCAGTGTCCACAAACTTCCTAAGCATAGTTTTTAAAGTACGGTTAAACCTCTCTACCAATCCATCAGTCTGAGGATGGTAGACCGAGGTCCGGACGGATTTTACCTCCAATAACTTCAGGACATCCTGCATTAACTTTGCCATGAAATTTGTTCCCTGGTCAGTTAACATTACTTGTGGAAGTCCTACCCTAGAAAACAGTTCTAACAGCCTGTGAGCAACCTGTTTAGCAGTGGCTGATCTCAGAGGGAAGGCCTCAGGATACCTGGTGGCATAATCAACAACAACGAGTATAAATTTATGTCCCTTCGCAGAGGGTTCTAAAGGTCTGACCAGATCTACCCCAATTCTCTCGAATGGGACGGCTACCAAGGGCAGAGGAACCAAAGGAGCCGGCTTCTGTCCTTTTTGGCTAGTTAACTGGCATTCAGGACATGTCTCACATAGTTTCATGATGTCACCATGTATGCCTGGCCAGTAAAACCGGGACGAGATGCGGTCCGTGGTCTTATCTCTGCCCAAATGACCACCCCATGGGAGAGTATGGGCTAGGGTAAACACTGTTTTAATCAACCCTTTAGGGACTAGCATCTGTCGAATGACCTCCCCTGTTTGTGTAACCTAATTCACACGATATAGTATGTCATTCACAGTTCAAAATGTGGAAACACTTTTACACCTTGTTCATCTATTATCTTGTTGTTGACCTGTACCACCTTCTCATATTGTCTAGCCAGAGCTGGGTCCTCCCTCTGCCTCTGACGGAAGTCAGGAAGATCCAGGTCTGGCAACACTCCTGTATCTATCTGTTCCCCACCCTGGTCATCCCCGGCCATGACCTGCAGTCCTTTGGGCTGACTAATGTTACCAAAAGTCCCAGCCTTTCTTAACCAGTCCTCTTTTTCTGAACGTCTCTGTTTACGTGTCTTTGGGACATGGTGTCTACGGGGAAAAATCTCTGGGGAAAAAGTGAACAAGTCTCCGGGCTTCTCCAGTACCAGAGAAGTAGGCTCCGTAGGAGCAGGGGCCAACAATGTTTCGAGGTAGGGCCAGTCTCGGCCAAGTAGAACAGGAGCAGGTAGCCAGGGAGCAACTCCCACTAGTAGGCTAGCCTCTTGATCCTGGATACGCAGTGTAATGTTCTCCGTCGGGTATCTCTTTGTATCCCCAAGGATACACTCGATATTCCAAGGAGAGTCATAAGATAGTCTATTGCTTGGAATTAGGCCCTCTAGGATCAGGGTTTTTCCAGAGCCCGAGTCCAGCATGGTGTTTTCTTTTGTCCCCTCCACAGATGCTGGGACTAACCACGGAGTGTGGTCCCCTCGGAGACAAGCTGTGGCAGTGGTTCTGCCAGATGAACAGTCCATTTCCTCATCTCCTGAGTCCGCAAACTCGGTCGTCCGCGGAAGCTCTCGACGGGGCTCGGTATTTGGACCTCTCCGCTGTTGGATGGGGTCCTCCCTTCTGGTTGGTGGGGTTATCCTCTCCACCGGGTGGGTGACAGGAGTCCAGGTTCTCGGGGAATACTGTGGGTGGCGGCCTCCCTTGAGTGATCCAGTGGCCTCGGACCCAGGATGGGCGTCTCTGCGGGAGTTTGTACCAGGAACCCTCCGAGATGGGAAAGGGTCTTCCAATCGGGTTGACTGGATCTCCTGAGCTGGCGGGTTGTAGACCCCTCGATTGTCTGCTCTCCTGCCTCTAGTATCACCAGAAGCAACTGGTGTTTGCACCGGCCGTTCCCAGCTATACTGTTGGGTGTCGTCGCACAGGAAGTTTTCCACCAAGCGGACCGCTGAATCCAGGGAAAATGCAGCGTGTCTTTTTACCCAGGAGCGGGAGGAGGGGGGCAGTATCTGTATGAACTGCTCGAGCACAAACTGTTCAAGGATCTCTGCCTTGTCATGTTTTTCCGGTTGTATCCACCTGGCACATAAGTCTACTAAGCGGTGGGCTACGACCCGGGGTCTGTCTCGGTTTGTATATTTGACTGTCCGGAACCGCTGTCGGTAGGTCTCTGGCATGAGGCCTAGGCGATCCAGAAGAGCAGCCTTTAGTTTCTGATAGTCCATGGCCTCGTCCGCTGGAAGAGCCTGGTAGGCTGCCTGAGCTTCCCCTATGAGGAGTGGAGCCAGAGTCGTTACCCAGCGATCAACTGTCCAGCTGTGGGCCGTGGCTACCCTTTCAAAAGTGAGGAGAAATGCCTCTGGGTCTGCGTTTGGCTTCATTTTAGGCAGCATCACTGGTGGGTTATTTGGAATCCCTGGTCTGCCTGGGGTTGGGCCTTCGACCAGCAGTTGGAGTAGCTTTTCCTCTCGCCGGGCCTGTTGCTCATCTTGCTGGGCTTGTCGTTCAGCTTGCTGGGCTTGTCGCTCATCTTTCTGGGCTTGTCGCTCTGCTTGTTTCTCTGCTAGCTGGAGCTGTTGCTCAAGGAACTGAGAAAAAAATTTCTCCATTTTTTTTTTTTTTTTTTTTTGGTGTGGCCCTTTAGATACAGGGGCCGTCCGACATCCCACTTCTGACACCACCTGTGGCAGGACGGCCTGTAGCCGAGGTCAGGGAACAGTCCACACGTATAATTTCAGGATAAATAAAAACGTTCAGTGGCTTTATTTCTCCACAGTAACATAACATGCGGGTACACTGTCCCTTTAACAAAATTAATCCTGCTCCACTTTGGGAGAAAAACTGACTAATAACACAGCAGACCTATCTAGCAGGCTGGCTGGCTAAACCAGAACCAAACCATAAGGGTACTTTAAGCAGTCAGTAAACAAATGAATAATCCTTACTTTAGTTGAAGTAGTCTTTGGTGAAATCCCTCTGGCTAAGGGCTCATGCAGCATTGTGCTTCTCTCTCTCTCTCTCTCTCTCTGGCAGCTACTGCCAGTCACATGATCCTTTATCTACCTTGCTGGCTCTCAGGTGTCAGCTAAAGAGTTCTGATTTCCTAACTTCCACCTGAGTTAACCCTTATGAGTGCTGGATGAAGCACTCAGACATATGTCTCCCAGGCGTAACTGATAGGAGTTGACTTCACTCTGTCACAAGCATCAAAAGGAGGTGTATGTGCCCTAATTAAAGAACAATGTTGTGTTTTCATCCAAGATCAGAGTGGCAAGGTACAACATGAGTTAGATAAGACAGAAGAAATTCAAAAAAGACTTAGGAAGGAAGGGGACACAGACTGGGACCCTTTGGGGCTGACTGGATTGGTAGGATCACTAGGAGCGATATTTTTGAATGCGGTAATGTGTGTGATTTTGATACTCGTTGTCATCTATGTTTGTGTTACGTTTGTCAAAGGCATGATCCACAACCATGCAACCCCCTCTGCAGATATAATGCCATTGTTTGCAGAACCAATCTACAGCAGTCCCTTGAAGAAAGAAGATGCCAAGTACAATTTTCTAACTCTGGAAAAGAATTTGGCTATAACGCCATACGAGACTATGACTACATTTAGCAGGCACCCTCGTGCACTGTCCTATACCCTCAAGCAGCATTATGAGATGATGCAGCACCCTTGTGCCTCCCAACTTGTTTCTGGACTAAAATCATACCAATAATTCTCAAAAACAATGTTTTAAAGAATCAGAGGAGGGACTGACAAAGTTGAGACATTAGGGGTCTGGCATAACAACATAACAGCATTTAGGTTTATGAACCAAGGTAAAATGTTTACATCAACTGTTACCAGAATGACGTACAATGTTCAAACTTTTATTAATTATAACTCCACTTATATGGTATATTTGTTCAAATGTGGCTGTGGACGTCAATACGTCGGAAGGACGACTAGACAGCTGAAGGTTAGAGTTCTAGAACACCTTAGACTGATTTGCAATAAAGATCAAAATCATCCTGTACCTAAACATTTTTCAAATTGTCCCTATGGTAGTGAGAATCTCCTCTCGTTCCAAGGTATTGAACAAATTCCCTTATCCCCAAGGGGTGGAGATAGAATTAAGCTATTGGATAAACGAGAATCCTATTGGATTTTCACACTTAGAACTAGAGAACCTCTTGGCATGAACATTGATTGGGATATAAGTCATTTTTTATAATGATTTTCTTATAGATATATTTTTTACATTTTTTATATTGCATTTATTTATTATAAGCAATACTTATTATTGAAAGTAATTCCTTATTTATCATTTCTTATTTATTATTTTTTATTTAAATTATCATTATAGTTATTTGTTCATTTAATAATTAATATATTGTAAATTAGATTATATATAATTATATATTCATAATTATTATTATGTTTGCTTTCCCAATCACTGTTCCTGCTCTTTCCCATTTGTTATACATGTGTGCATGATTTATTTAGTGTTATGTACACATGTATATATATTTTTCCCACTGTTATATAAGTTTACATCTTATGATGCTATCTTTTGGGGTCATCTCATGAATGTTTTATAGATATGTTATTATATGTGTGCTTCTTGCATTTAATTGTGAGTAATTTTTACGAATTTATTGAATTCATAATTATGCATTTACTATCATTTGCATCATATATGTATATATACATACTTTTTACATTGTGAAAGTGTTTTCCTATGAACTACAAGGTAACCACTATTTTTTGCCTGAGTATATGTTTCAATGACATTTAACATTACAAAATACGAATGGTCATTAGCATAAGAGTACAATAGTAATTGGAGATGAATAACCATTATAAACTTCCTTTCTGTGGAAGTTTATTTTACTCCCCCATATTGACTTTACTCTGGCAAATTTGCTGCATAAGCAAGATTGATTACGTTTAAAATTGTGTATTTACATACGTTTCTGTGTGTTGTTCATGTGTTTTTTTGTTAATAAAGTTTGTTTTATAAAAAATAGAAAGAAAGTTAGACTTAGCATATCACCTGACTTGCCCAGCCTATGGCTGTGTAGCCACGTCACCGCGACTCTCCTGAGATGCGGGCAGATGACGTCACACCCGATAGTGCAGAGGACAACTCAGGTGAGTATAAATCAAGCAGCATTATGTTATCTTGTCACCTTGATAAAGTGCCATGTGCACAAAACGCGTAGGTGCGTTCGTGTTGTCTTGTTGCTCTGCCTACCTGCAATAAACCAGACCTAATGCCAGATTGGAGTGTGCATTTTTGTTTCATGTTTTCCGGTTCCACTGGGAGTTGGATTTTCATGGCAGTGCTATCCATTATCATCCTCTACCGTGACTATGATCTGCTCCAGGAAAAATTGAAACTGAAGAAAGATGGTTACGCAGAGCTACTGAAAAATAACGTGGAGCTACAGAAGAATGTGCTCACGATGTACTCTTTGGCCAGGACAGAATTGGACGATCTCAAGACTGAGCTAGATACTGCAAACTACTACTACCTCCATGAATGAAAAGCTTAGCCAATCTGATAAAATGATGGCTAAGCTGAAGCGGAAGTACAGTATGCGGAAGCAATGAAGGAGTTTACAGTCTTTCAGCAAGATGTTCACAATCTTCGCGCAGCACTGGATGCCTCTCAGCATGAGATCAACAGTGGCCACACAAAACTGGAAGTCTCCAGAAAGAAACTACACAATCTCGCTGAGGAGCTGGACAATTCTAAACAAACTATTGTCAATCTTAATACAGATCTCAACGTCTCTCAGAAGGAGCTTCAGACCCTCAACCTAGAGAAGGAAGTCTCACGCCAGGAGACTGTCATTCTCAAAGCAGATGTGCGTAAAAGAAGGAGGACTACATGGAGGACCTGAAAATTACAGAGACTGCAAATTGAGAAAATTTAAGACTGAAAGAAGAGAATTCTCATTTGACAGACCACGTCAAGGAAAAAAATAAAAAGCTGCACGAGCTAAAGAAATAAATAAACTTTTGGAAGAGGAAAAGTTTGAAGCAGAGCACCGACTGCAGAACCAACTGCAAGACCTGCGTACGCACCTCCAGAATCCGGAGGAGAAGCAGCAAATTCTGCAGGAAGACAATCTGCAGGCTGAAAAAAAATAAAAGTGCTGCAGGAACGTCTGATTACCCAGTATGTCCCCGCAAAGCAGCATGAGAAACATAAGGCTACCCTGAGCATCACCAAAGAATCGCTTGAGGCCAAGCTTAGAACCCAGGTGACTCGGCACAAGAGGGAGCACAAGAAGGTCCAGAAACTAAGACAAGTAACTGTGGCCCGAGCAAAGAAATTCACAGTGCTTCACAATACAATGAAAATGTGGAACCAAGCTCAGAGAAAGCAAAGTGCGCAGATAAATTCCCTGAGAAGAGACTTGCAAGACGCACTCAAACAACTGGGATCTCTCGCGGATGAGATTACAGTACTACAAGGACAAGTATTGACCCTGACCAAGCATCAGTATCCCACAGCCACAAAAACCCAAAGGAAAAAGGGTACAGTGAGAGCTGGGAGCACCGCTTGCCTAAAAAACAAGGTTGCAAAATCTGAACCACCTAAACAAGCACTAGCTAAACCTTCAGCCACCGAACAGGCAACAAAAAAAGGTATACGTGCAGAATCAAAACCAGAAGAATCCTTAGCAGATGAAGCTGAAAAGATGGGACATTCTCTGGAAGTGGATGTGGAATTGCAACTCAATCCCAAAGAAGCTGAACTAGCAACTCCATTGAGTGGAAAAGTGCAGAGAGACAGCTTCAAGAGTGGAAAACTCAAAGGGCTATTCCTAAACGCTCTGCAACTGTTGCCATACAGTCTGCCTACAATAAGAGGAGCACCCGACAAAAGGGAAATCTCATGACCGCGCATACAGTAAAAAGACTATTCTTGGAAAAAGTCCTCCCCGAGCGACTGAGGAGTGCTGATCTCAAGCACCTTCGGGAGGAGACACGAATAAACTGGAGAAAGGTCTCCAATCCCAGCGGGGCTGAGGGTTCTCTTCCTCCATCCACTCTCATTCAAGTCACAGAGATATCTCGAATGAGAGTGGAAGGATGGGCTTTGGCCGTGGCAAGCCCGAGCTTTCCACAAACAGGGGAGGTATGTAACAGGGGACTTATCCCTGTTCACAAATGTGCCTCTAATCCAGCAGTGTGGTGGTTAATTGCTGGTAGGAATTAACTAACACCGCCTGGCTGATTACAGGTATTAGAAAAAGCCTGCCCCTGAGACAGGAAGGGAGACTCCTGAGCACCCAAGTGAGCTGAACAAGGAGACAGACGTCTTGAGCCTGCCAAAAGAGACTGCAAGCTGACAACAAGACACAGGGGATAATTCTTCTATACCTGGATCCTGACATTGCCTTATCACACACGGGTGTGGACACCAAGAGAACAAAGAAGCCTTCTCCTACTGCAACCCAGCTAACAGATAAGACTTTTCTTTTAAGACTATAATCTCAACATGGCTAAAACAGAGCTCCTCATACTTCCTCCCAAACCTGGCCCTACTACCTCCTTCCACATTACTGTTGGAACTACGATCATTCACCCAGTAGCCCAAGCATGCTGCCTTGGGGTCACACTCGACTCCTCTCTCACATTTGCCCCTCACATTCAAAACATTTCTAAAACCTGTTGCTTTTTCCTCCGCAATATAACAAAGATACGCCCTTTCCTCTATTGCTCGACTGCTAAAACTCTAACTCAGGCCCCCATTCTCTCCCGTCTTGATTACTGTAACCTCCTGCTGTCCGGCCTTCCTGCCTCTCACCTGTCTCCCACTCTAACCCCCCATCCCATGAGGCCTAACCACCCTCACCAACTACCCACAAGGGAGGCCTTCCCACATACCCTTGGGGCCAATACACCCCCCCCCCCCCATCCCCAACAGCTACAGTACAATAATGTGCCAAATAACTATTATCCAGATATGGATAATATATTATTTGCCCATTATGAAACACATAAAACATCCACAAATCAAAACATGAATTTTTAATCTTAAAACCACCACATTGCATGTTAAAATAAATACAGCAGCCATTGCAAATATAAAAAAAACAAAATGCAGCTACACAAATGTCTATGAAATGTCACACAATTGCATTGTGTGTACATGATGCAATTAATCAGTGCATCATATAACACTATGCAAAATATATGTAACAATAAAATACACTATGAACAATGTCCCCTAACCACCAATGCCATCCTGAAAATCAATTAGAAACTAACCAACATCAATACAATTAGCATCAGTCAATTAATCCATTTCCTCAAACAATTAAAATACAATACAAATCAATTATACAATTCCCTATTCAAATGCTAAAGCCAAACCATTGCCAAAACAATTCTAATTTAAAGTAACCACCATCATTCTAATGTAAGTACCATAAAGAAGCCTTTAGCTAAATACAAACTACATTATTCACAACAATGACAAAATAAAGATGCAAAATTCATTATCCATACATGAAAAGAACCTAAACATGAACCAAACAATCACTTATTATCCCTGTATGTCTATCCATACAGATAGATAAACATAACATACAGGGGCAATAATACAGCATCAAATACAATGCATTTACATACAAAATTCACATACAATACACCCATTCATTGTCCGTGAATGTATTATATACATAGATACATTAACGGGCATTAAATGGGAGTGAAAAAATAAAAGACATGCATGAAAAATCATAAAAACCAGTAAAAGTAAAAATAATAAACTTTTTCTTTTGTTTACTCACCATTAGATGTCCACTCTCCGAAATCCAAGCGACCCGGAACTACAGGAACCAATCCACAGGTAAGCCATAAAATAAAAAACCATAACAAATCCACGTCTGTGTCTTCTTTGGGGTCTTCTGGGGTCTTCTTCCATCTTCTTCCGTCTTCTTCCGTCTTCTTAGGCCACGCCCTTCTTCTCTTCTTAGGAGGGGAGATGTTCCCTCCTCGGCGACTAGCTTCAAAATGAGGCGACATAGGCTTTTATAGGCCTATGATGTCAAATTTTGGTCAAATGTTTCACACGGTCCTGATTGGGCCGTGAAAAACATGTGATTTGGCCGATGGATAAAAAAATGATGACGTCATTTAAAGGCAATGAAAGCACAGCCAATCAGAATGGCTTTGCTTCAATTGCCTTTATGATGACGTCATTAAAAGAAACATGGCCGGTCTCACATGGTACCGTAGCCAATCAGAGCGTGGGAACTACATCCCATCTCTGATTGGCTCCAGTAGACCATGTGACAGAAGCTTGGGGGAGAACGGATGTGACGTCTTTGAAAGCCTGTCACATGGTACTAGATCCAATGCCCATTAATGTATCTATGTACTGCTGCGGCACAGTTTATTCGAGCATTTGCCCGTTCTGTGCCGCAGCAGTAGCCTGGCGCGCGCCCGAGTGTGACGGGCGCACGCCGAAGCAGCGGAAGAGCGCCCTCCGATCGGGGCGCTCTCCCTACCGCTGCCGGGTCCGCCGGGTCCCCCGGAACCCCCTGCCGCTGTCCCGCGATCGCGGGACACCAGGGCTCCCTCGGGGAGCCCCTGGACACGCGTGCAGCGGGCGCACGCTCCCGATGACGCGTGACCGCGCGTCTATGACGCGCGGCACACCGAGGGGCGGCCACTAGCAAGCCGGGAGATTTCCCGGCTTGCGGTACCGACCACACTTCAATAAAGTGTGTCGGTAGTGTATATAATACATTCACGGACACTGAATGGGTGTATTATATGTGAATTTTGTATGTAAATGCATTGTTTTTGATGCTGTATTATTGCATGTTATGTTTATCTAGCTGTATGGATAGACATACAGGGATAATAATTGGTTGTTTGGCTCATGTTTAGGTTCTTTTCATGTATGGCTAATGTATTTAGCAGCTTTATTTTGTCATTGTTGTGAATAATGTAGTTTGTATTTAGCTAAAGGCTTCTTTATGGTAGTAAGATTAGAATGATGGTGGTTACTTTAAATTAGAATTGTTTTGGCAATGGTTTGGCTTTAGCAATTGAATAGGGAATTGTATAATTGATTTGAATTGTATTTTAATTGTTTGAGGAAATGGATTAATTGACTGAGGATAATTGTATTGATGTTGGTTAGTTTCTAATTGATTTTCAGGATGGCATTGGTGGTTAGGGGACATTGTTGAAAGAATATTTTATTGTTACATATATTTTGCATAGTGTTATATGATGCACTGATTAATTACATCATGTACACACAATGCAATTGTGTGACATTTCATAGACATTTGTGTAGCTGCCTTTTGTTTTTTATATATTTGCAATGGCTGCTGTATTTATTTTAACATGCAATGTGGTGGTTTTAAGATTAAAAATTCATGTTTTGATTTGTGGATGTTTTATGTGTTTCATAATGGGCAAATAATATATTATCCATATCTGGATAATAGTTATTTGGCACATTATTGTACTGTAGCTGTTGGGGATGGGGGGGGGGGGGTGTATTGGCCCCAAGGGTATGTGGGTAGGCCTCCCTTGTGGGTAGTGGATGAGGGTGGTTAGGCCTCACGGGGTGCGGGGTTATTGGGGGAAGGTATTTAGGCCTCCCGAATGGTGGGTGAGGGTGGGTTAACCCCTTAATAACTGTAGCGGTTTATAACCGCTATGATGATTAAGGGGTTAGGGCACATTACATTGGCTATTGTAATTGTTGTGCATGTTTTGCAGCACCATAGGGGCATGGGCAGAATGAAGATGAGGATGAAGATGGCCTTCCTCGTGGGTGCCTGTAAAACGTAAGTGTTATATGTTTTTATTGTATTTATTGTAATTTATATGTATTTAAAATGGGCAAATGCATTATTATCCATATTTGGATAATAGTAATTTTGGCCATTACTGTATAGTATGTGTTAGGGGGTGAATTTAGTTAGAATGGTTGTTTTTTATTTTTGGAGGTGCAACATTGGTACTGCAGGCCCGGGGACGGCTGCGAGGACCCCCGGACTCCCGCAGGGACTCCCGCAGGGACCCCCGCACTCCCGCAGGGACCCCCGCGGGGTCAGCTGGGGACACCCGCGCGACCCCCGGGCTCTGTTGAGACCCCCGCGGGGTCAGACGGGACACTTAGTGCATCGGGTTTAGCCAAAAATCACGATCGAAGAGCACTTTGCGCTCTAAAAGTGACTTAACGGAGCTTAGTGCATAGCCCCCTATGACTTTTACAAATTTTCGCCAGCTCCTCATGTGTGAAAGCGTGCAATAAGGAAAAAGTTATGTAGCGATCCATGTTTTTTATGTATTGATCCCAAATTTATTGGAGGGTATTGATGTGTATCACCGGGTTTTTCCTGTATCTATGATCATGCAGACGGCAAAAGGCGAAAGGTCATGTTAAAACCAACTAAGAAATGACAGTTGCTTGTAAGCAATGCACCAGCACCGGCTTCCAATAACGGTACGACCGTCAGTGACAACCCTTGCTGTCTGTCCACGCACAGATACCTGCAGCCTGAGCCGGATTTCGCGTACAGTTGCGAGCAAGCTGGAATGTACCTAAGCGATTTCCAGCCTCATCAGCTGACTACAGGTGTAGTAGTCCCGCTGTCATTTGTCAATGTGTATGATCCAAAATACGGGACTGGCAGTGGTTCGGCGCCAGCTGATTGGGACATTCTATGGTGAGTAATGTTGCCGTATTTTATTCTGTTTTTTTATTTTGAAAATATCAATATCAGTGCGATTCAAAGGTCAAGCGATTATCCTGGAAGCAATATCATTGGCTGAGCGGCTTCTACAGTAGATACTCCACAATTGGTGAAAAGCTAGGCGCATGCGCATTGGAACCTTCTTGAAACGCATATGCGTGTCATCACATCGACGGTAGGCGCATGCGCATGTGAACAGGAGACGCCCCCCGAGAAAATTATTGGTGGGACTGACTGGGAACTTCTTTGGGGTACTGACCATCACAGTAAAACTTTTATTTATTTTTTCCTCAGAAAAGAAAACTTTGTCATCTCATGGATATGGATAGATAATATCGCTTCGTGTAACAATGCCTGCACATTGCAGAATCGGATTTAAAAAACCACGTACCGGAGTCTACAGCTTATTGGCCATTGTTATTGATTAGGATAGAATACCAGAAACAGTATGTTGATGTTTTCAGACCATACTGTACACAATGCTTTTTTCATATACTGTATAATAAACCCAAGAAAATAAAAAGTATGCATTTATTCTACATGTATTATGTACATATGTGTCTTCTATACCAGAACATACAGTACAGTATGTGTCTTGTATTTTTTTTAATACTTTTGTGATGTACAGTACTGAGCATGCCTGCAGTATACAGTACAGTATGCCTGGACAGTAGTGTGCATTCTAGAAACACTGTATTTTGTTACATTATCAAAGGAGCCAATGGAACAATTTAAAACAAATCAACATTTTCTTTTATTGGTGGAGTAAGTACAAAAACATTTATTTACAAATACTGTACAATCTAAAAACATTTTAATTGCACAGCAATTCAAAACATCAACAGGTTTACTGCTAGTTAAAACATTTATGTACAGAAAGTAAAAACATTTACAGTCAGTCAGTATGGTTTAAAGTCACATGTTGTTATTAAAAAAAATTCTTTATTCATAAAATATACAAAACGCAACATCTCCTTTATTAAATTGCAGCAAGTCAAAACATTTACAGTAGGATGGTGTACAGTACAGTCAGTCAGGCCTGCACAACTCCAGTCCTCGAGGGCTGCAGACAGCCCCGGTTTTCAGGGTAACCTTTGAAAACCCGGCCTGTTTGTTGCTCTCGGGGACTGGAGTTGTGCAGGTCTTGTGTACAGTAAACACAAACATTTATTTATTAATACAAGTTAAAACACACAACATCTCCTTTATTTAAGTACAGCAGGTCAAAACATGTACAGTACAGCACAACAGTATGGTCTTACAGTACCTGTTTTAAAAAAAAAATGTATTCATACAGTAAAATACAGTATACAAAATGCAACATCTCCTTTATTAAAGAACAGCAAATCAAAACATTTACAGTAGGATGGTGTGCAGAGCGGTCAGTCAGGCCTGCACTACTCCAGTCCTAGAGGGCCGCAAAAAGGCCCGGTTTTCAGGGTAACCTTTGAAAACCGGGCCTGTTTGTTGCCCTCGGGGACTGGAATTGTGTAGGTCTTGTGTACAGTAAACACAAACATTTATATATTAATACAAGTTAAAACACACAACATCTCCTTTATTTAAATACAGCAGGTCAAAACATGTACAGTACAGCACAACAGTATGGTCTTACCTGTTTGTTGCCCTCGGGGACTGTAACCAAATATTTACAAAAAATAAACAACAGTTGGACACTCACGCAAATTCGTAACCCACCAGATTGTCCTTCCATGGCCGATGCCTTGTATGGCGCAAAATGCCATTAATGCAGTCTCGAACGCCTTTCATTAAAGGATCTGTAATTGAAAAAAAGCGCCGCAATTCCTCCAGAATGGTCTTTCATAAATTGCGTCTTTTTTTCGCGATTTCCTTCATAGTTCACTTTGTAGGCCCACTCGCATCAAGTAGGACACGTGGTGCTTAAAAAGTAACAAGGCATACTTGTGGGGTACACCAGCACTCAACACCCTATTCTTCTCCCTGAGTGTCGGTGGCAAATCGCGCAGGATGATGTCAGGCACCGTATCGATGCAAGCGAATGTAGGTTGGGTTCTGGAAGCGGTTGTTCTTCTGTGAGTGGGTGTGCTTGTAGCAGCGGGCAAGGGTAGGTTGTCTGGGAGGAAGCTTTCCTCCTGTCTTGGTCGCCGTGTTGTCTCCTGGCGTGGTCTTGATGGGGTTGTCATGTTATACTCCTCCTCAACGGCATACATGTACACAAAATCTTACTTGATGATGGAAGGTGGTCAAAGGTCCCATTCATCACATCCATGCCACCCTCCTGCTCTGGCGTCGGGGATACAGGGACATGAACACCGAGCAAATTATGTATCCCTGCTATGTCAGTCTCTATCTTCTCCATACATCGATCCATCTTCTCCATCCGTTGATCCATCTTCTGCATCCGTTGATCCATATTTAGCATAAGTTGATCCATATTTAGCATGGTCTCCAGAAGCAGATCTATCTATGCCAGCACAATAGAGTTCCCGGGGATATCCACACTTATCCCATTCAGCATCCGGTCTAACGAGCTGCTTCTTGTGCATGGCGTGCTGTGGACATCTGGGTGGATGGGTGCTATGGAGGATGAGATGGGGGTTCCATGGAGAGAAGCGGCAGCGTTGCCGAAGAAGGGTGGAGGAGGTGACCTGTGGTTTTCCGGGAGAGGAGAAGCGGCAGCGTCGTCGAAGAGGGATGGAGAAAGTGACCTCTGGACTTCCGGGCAGGAAGCAGCAGAGACGTCTAAGCGCAAAGGAGAAAGTGACCCATGGATTTCAGGGGCACCAGCGGCAGAGTCCTCAAAAAGCAGTGGCGAAGATGGCCTGTGGTTTTCCGGGAGGGCGGCGGCAGCGTCGAGGATGAGTAGTGGAGAAGACGGGCTGAAGATATCCATGAGAGCGGCGGCAGAATCGTCGAATCTTATTGGAGGAAGTGGTCTGCGGGTTCGATGGGTTGGCTGCCTTTTTTTTGCGTTGAGTGTACATCACCATATTTCTTCTTTACATAATAAGGCTTACGTCTATTAAAGCCCTTAGCCTTTTGGGTCAGAAGCAGAAGGTTTTCTTTATTGGCCTTAGCCTGTCGCTTTGGCCTTGGCGTGGAAACGGCTGCCGCCTTTCTCTTTTTCTGCATGACAGGCACGGCAGAGGCGAGTGGGTTCTTGCGTCCTTAGATCGGGGTTGATCCATGGAAGCAGATGGCACAATGCAGTATCTGGAAAAGGGCAAGTTCAGATAAAGATCATCGAGTGGTGGGCTATGCAAAGTGTGTAACCTTTTATGCATGGCGACGAGGTACAGGTGTTGAAAGTGGGCGTACTCTAATGTGAGTCATTAACGTATAAATACACCATCCATTTTGTGGATTCATTGCACATTGAATACACATCGACTAAACATCGAATATACATTCTTGTGTTTGTATTTCTTTCTAGTTGCAGCAATGCCTGTTAAAAAGATTTCAAAGGATCTCAGCATGCAAATTAAAGAGATGTACACGAGCGGACACCGAATTGCAGATATCCAACGCTGGTTAGCTGCTTCTGGCCTCGTTGTGCCATTAACCACCGTGTGCTATCATGCACACGGAAAAACCAGACAACGCACGAGGACACCAACGGTAACTAACGCGTAAGTATATTTATATAACTATATAATACAGTATATCTGTCATTGATTATATTGCTGCATATTAATAGAACAATATATTGTGTAGATCTACTGTATCTAATGTTTTAGTTATTTCGGTATATTTATATAACAACAGTATATATATATTTTTTATATTGCTGCATATTAATAGAACAATATATTGTGTACTGTAGATCTACAGTATCTAATATTTTCGTTATTTCTGTATATTTAAATAAAAACAGTATATATATTTTTTATATTGCTGCATATTAATAGAACAATATATTGTGTACTGTAGATCTACTGTATATAATATTTTAGTTATTTCGGTACATTTATATAACAACAGTATATATATATATATATATTTTATATTGCTGCATATTAATAGAACAATATCTCATTGTATACTATTTTTACACCAAATGATGTGCTGTGCTTGTGGCCTACTGCACTGTAACTTACCGGATTGTTTTTCTATACACTGTAGGGAGACAACTCTTCTGGTCGACAAAATAAGTGAGGAGCATGATGAGAAGAATGCATTGAGGGTCAGATATACTATGCAGGAAAATCACAATCTGACTGTATCCGAGACCAGCATAAAGAAGATGAGACGCAGAATTGGATGGAAATATGGACATGTGAGGTTAGTACTGGACAGTACAGGGGGTAAAAGTATTGTTTAAGAAAATGTACTGTACCTCTAAAATTATTTATTCCTTGTCATTACAGACCGTACCCCATGATAAGGGACGTTAACAAAATCAAAAGAGTGGTCCAGGCCCAGGCATAGATCGACAGTGGAGAAACTTTCCAGGATTGCATCTTCACTGACGAGTCTACTGTATCGCTGTAGAGATTTGTCACCTTTGCATTCCCCAAAAAAGGTCGCATATCTATGAAGCCGCGTCCAAAACACCCAGTGAAGATGCATGTGTGGGGTGCCATCTCTAGGCGTGGAGCAGGATGCTTCGTCATCTTTGATGGTACAGTAAAATGTATGTCACACGCTTTTGCCTTATGCACTGTACTGTACTAGTGTGCAGTTTTTTGAGCAGTTTTCTTTTCTTGTTATAGGAATCATGAATAAAGCTTTCTTCCAAGAAAAAATTGTGCCTGAGATTGTGGAATACATCACACGTGAGTTCCCGGATGGTCACCGTTTCTACCAGGACAACGATCCGAAGCACACCGCGTCAACAGCGCATATCCTTCAGCGCGGTATCAACTGGGTGAAGACGCCAGCGGAGTAAGTGCAGTAACCGTGTCTCATTTTTTCCCACTGTTATTACTGTGTACTGTATCTCTTAAACTAATTGTCCTTTTTTTCCAATGACAGATCGCCAGACTTCAATCCGATCGAAATGGTCTGGCATCAGCTGAAGGATCATATCCAAAAAGTCATGAAACCCTCCAAAAAGGATGAGTTGGCGAAAGGCATACTGAGTTTTTGGAACGATGTACTCACCGTGGAACGATGCAATAAATATATTGACCATATTGCGACTGTGTTGCCCATTGTGATCGCGCGTAATGGGCAAGCATCAGGAAGGTAGTATGGTATACTGAAGTACTGTACTGTAGTATTGTAAGTACAGTATGATACAGGTAAGTATGGCACAGATTTTTTCTTTCCTAGTAGTCAGAGTATACTTTAGTTCCAGTATAGACTAGTTTGACAGTACTACGGTAACTGCATACTGTAGTCAAATATGGAGTAGCTACTGTACAGTATACAGTACACAATGCCATAATACAGTACGCACCTACAGTACAGTAACTGCTCAATTTATTTATTTCCAGAGAGAGCAGCACCAGCCATCTGGTTACAAAGTATTTAACAGTAGTCAGAGTATACAGTAGTTCCAGTATGGACTTGTTTGACAGTGCTAACAGCGTACTGTAGTCCAATATGGAGTAGCTACAGTATACAGTACACAATGCCATAATACATTACAGTATGCACCTAACTGCTCAATTTATTTATTTCCAGAGAGAGCAGCAGCAGCCATCTGGTTCCAAACTATTTAACAGTAGTCACAGTATACAGTAGTTACAGTTAAGACTAGTTTAACAGTACTACACAGAACACAATGCCTTAATATAGTATGCACATAACTGCACTAATTTTTTGTTTTCTTGTCTTTTCAGGAAAAAAGGATGGACTGGGAGAGAGGGGGGGGGGTCGTGTACAGTCTGTGAACTGTTTGTACAGTTAAGTGTACAGTATATAAACAGCAGTAATGATGTACACAAAACGTCTCCTCTCTCAATGAACTACTGTACTGTACACAGAATGAGGAAGAAGATAAAGATGGAAAAAATTAAATTACTATATATATATATTATATATTATTAATTAATATTATTATCAATGTCAATTTCCATCTGACAGAAGAACTTAATAAAGACTGCATTATGTATTATTCATGATTATTTTTATATTTGTTTTTTTCGGTTCCTGATAAAATAAAATAAATATTTATTTACATTCATGATAATCATAATCATTGACAAAAAACCCTCCCCCCCCCCCACACCTACAGTACACCAAAGAAAAAGAATGAATGACAAAACAACATGAATCAGTTAATGGTTTTTTAACTCTCAATTCTCAAAGTGCTGTGCAAATCAGATTTACATATCAAATTCGGGAAGGGATTTTTCCAAAGCATTACCGTAAACAAAGCCTCAAATGGTTGGAGGGTGGGGGGGGGGTTGGGTGAGTCATGCGCAGTAATCATCTAGCTCCCATCTCAAAGAGGATTACACGTAGGAGCAGTTAGGTGACGCTCGGCTAGGGACGGATTAAAAACACAATGACAAGCTTCAGAAAATGAATGACTCTGTAGAGGTGTCTGTCGATAAGAGTTTCAAATCCTTGAGCGAGCCTTGTGTGTGTGCGTGGGGGAGGGGGATACAGGGTACAGCTGCATGAAGATCAAAGATAATGACATACTGTAATTTCAAAAGGCAGTTCATCATAATAAAATGATCCCTACACCCCCAAATACAGTACATAAAAAGCACACAAATCAACCATGTGCAGTCAAACGCACAGGGTCGCAGTCAAAAGCTACAGCACAGATTGAATATCATAATATCAAGATGGTTTTTGCAGGCTTGTAAAGAAAATAAAAATAAAAAATGAGGAGAAAAAAAAAGTTTTTTTTTTTTTTGGTCACTCACTCACTCAAGCAGCAAGCAGTGGTGGGTGAAGTTACAGGCGCATACGCAGTAATAATCTGCTGTCAAGCAGGAATGTGATTGAAACCAGAAAGACACACGTTCAAAGGAATGGTGTGGGAGAGATGTACAGTACTACACTGTAGATAAGATAAGAAGTTGAAATAACCTGCAGTGCAGTAAATTATCCTGTGTGTGTGCGGGGGCGAGCGAGGGGAGAGCGCTGTATATGCCGAAATGTGACACTGATACAGTACTGTACACGCCTATGCGTTTCAACAATTTTAAAATGAGAAATACAGCACTGCAAATGCATGTACAGTATACAGTAAATATGCAAATTTACAATTACTGCGCGCGCACACGCAGACTGTGTACTGACGTAGGTTGCAATGCTAAGGTATTGGACTTCCAAGACAACAGCTCGCGAACGCCCCCCTGAGTTTTTAGACGGTATTGCAGTATTGCAGACAGCGAGAATAAAATGCTAATATCACAAGCTCTAAAATAACGCAATTCACTCCGGACCAAAAAAAAAACGCATCTGACCGAGATTATAAGAGTGCTGCGGATCCAGCCGCATTAGAATAAAGGCGGCCGCCACTGTAAATGGAGCATGCAACCACAATACATCATGTATTTTTACTTACAGGTTAAAGGTGGAATACACACCTGCTGTCCCTGTAAGTCTCACAACATATCACTTAGATTTTAAGCTCTTCAGCGCAGACATTTTATTTCCGATCTTTTGATTTCCTTTGTTGTATTTATTGTATTAGATTTCCCTTTAATGTATTGTTTCTATTGTGATGCGCTGAGAACACTGTGTGTGCGCATTATAAATAAATATAGATTTTACATACACCCAAACATAACTAAACATAAATCATTGTGAATGCAACATTGCTCTGATTGTTATTGTTTAATAATGTCTTTAGGCCGAGGCTGAGATTGAAGGCATTGAGATGTACATTGAGATACTGTATATATGGTGTAACAGATGTTTAGGCATCCTTAAAATAAGTGTTATTATCTTAGCTTTGACCCTATAATAGCCACAGAGTATTAAAAGTATCTGTGTGTATATCCCCCAAAATTATAACTAAAGATTGCAATGTATCCACAAATATATATTTCCCTGTGCCACCTGACATAAAGATACTGAAATCATACTTAAACAATAAAGCTATTTAACCGCGGTAATGTAATTTTGCCAGATTCCTGCAGCTTCCCCTCGGTTAAACATATCTTCACGCTGGTGGCATGTCACACCTTACCCCGATACCAACAATATTAGGTCAGGCTACGTCTGTGTAACTATATATATATATACGAGGTGTTCTCATGGGGCTTTTATTGCAGATGTAATAGTTTTGGCAATGGTCTTTGGTTTATATCCCTTCTGTCACTATATATATATAGTGCTACAATACAGACAGAAAGAACCTACCACACGCATACCCCTAGTGACCACATACAACCCTACCCTAGAGGGTATACGAAAAATAATCAAAGATCTGCAACCCATGCTGACAGAGGATGCGACATTAAAAGAAATCTTTCCCAAACCTCCCATTCTTGCATTCCGACAACCACCAAACCTCAAACAGAAATTAGTCAGCAGAAAACTTCACAACGATTTTAAAGACATGGATAATGGCACAAAACCGTGCAGCAACAAATGCTGCAAACTCTGCAAACATATTTGCCAAGATCCCACAGCCAGTCACAACCATAGAGCATTCAATGTTAAAGGATCATACAGCTGCACATCCAGGAAAATAGTGTATATGATTCAATGCAACAAATGTGACCAAGGTTGCTACATTGGGGAAACCAGCCAAAAACTACAAGGAAGAATGAATATGCACAGACACTCTATACTCCATCATGAAGAAGGAAGATACTGCTCACCTGTGGGACATCACTTCTCACAACCAGATCATTCCATAAATGATGTAAAAATTAAAATCCTCAATGGAATGTTTAAAAGCACCCAAGAACAGAAAACATTTGGACTCAGAATGATAAGACTCTTTGACACCAAAACCAAAGGACTTAATGCGGACATGGGTTTTCTCACACCCTATCAAAATTGCTTGTAATTATCCTGCTTGCCTCTATTCTTATCCACACTTTCTCTCTCCCCCCCAGTATCCCTCCCCCACCCCACCTTTCTTTGACACTGTCCCCTGGCTTCAAACACATTTAACACCCTACCTTATCTACAGTAAATATCTGTTTTTTTTCCCCTCTCTACACTGTTTTAGCCATTGAATCCTTTGTATATCAGTATTGCTTGACTTGAAGAAGAGAGGATAACTCTCAAAAGCTTGTCCTATGACATAAATTGTTAGTCCAATAAAAAAGGTATCACCTAATACTGAAGAACTCATTTATTCTGCACTATATATATATATAAACAAAAGAGAAAGTGTGCAGCCCATAGCGTAAAAAGCGTATCAAATGTAATAAAAGTTGAGGAGAGGGAAACAAGCTCACTCATAAACAGAGGTAGAATAAAAGCATTGTGTATATCACCACCACGGATCAGCACAGAGTCTCCCCCACAGCGAAGATGATAATAGCTGCCAGCTGTCAGTCCAAACGTTCAGACCTCGTGGTAGGCAATAAGGTGATTCATGTGGAAGTCCTTGGTTGTAAGCCCTTCCAAAACAGGTTGTTTGCCGTCCGCAACCAACACTGAGGCTCCTTGCAGCAGGAACAGGAGCTCGCCACGTGTGTTCTGTGTGTTGCATCCCAGGGTGATGACGTAATGCCGTCGCTGCTATCCTGACGCGTTTCGTCAGCAACTCTGACTTTCTCAAAGGATAATGAATCAGTAGACCACCGTAGAGGTATATATACAGAAACGGGTTGCTAGGCAACCAATAAACAATAAAAAAATTACCCGTTATAGATTAAACAGCTACCCAAATAAAAAGTATAGCTTGGAGACGCATGTAGAAGCTAAGAAGAAAAGAAAGCAAACATAAGTCAAGCTATTAAATATCAGTTGATATCTATGTATCATGCAGCCTAACAAAGAGCCATATCCGTGTATACTATATATATATAGGTAATTTAAATGTCTAAACATAGTGACACAGTAATAATATAACTATATATATTGAGCAAATATGCTCACTAAATATGACCTCTATGCATATTCAATACAGATCAATAATTATATGTATCTTAATGGTAAATGAGAGGGAGGGATAAATGGGGAGACAAGAGGGGAGACTAGGGGGGGGAGAAAGAGGGTAAGAGGGGGAAAGGGAAAGAGAGGGGAAGAGGGGGGTAGGGGTGCAGGAGAAGGATGGGAAAGAAAGGGAGGTGAAAGATGGGGAAAAGGAGGGGGGGGGACAGAAGGGAAGAGAGGGGAGACTCATGATAACCATAGATCCCAATGTTCAGTTTGTAGATTGTATAATTTGGTACTGATCTAGGTATGCATAACCCTCATATCACTTAATTAGTCACCATTCCTAAAAAGGGAAAAAGAGGCATTAGTACTCAAAAAGGGAAGAAGACGGGGCAGAAACAGGCAACGATCCAAAGAAAGAACCAAAAATGATGACATCTCACACAATAGTGCTAGTGTCTAGAGACTCATTGAATCCACCAGCTGCCAACGTGGCTAGCTGGTAAATCCAGTAAGTCCCCCGCTTGCATAACAATTTGTAACAATCACCCCCCAATGTGAGAGGTGAAATGTATTCTAAACCAGTGATCTTGAGTGATTTGGGATCCTTATTATGAACCAAGTCATACTGCCTATAAATGCTATGGCTGCTAACACCATTGATGATGTTCCGTCTGTGCTTGAGAAAACGAGCACAGAGAGGACGCGTGGTGCGGCCCACATATTGTTTGCCGCAACCATACGTTAGCATGTAAAGGACAAACATACTCAAACATGTAATAGCCCCCATGACACCATGCATGGTTCCCCTGACTGAGGAGACAAACTGATCAGATACCGACAGATACCCACAGGTGATACAGCGTGACCTGCCACACCTATGGTTACCAGGGATCCTCGAAGTGACAGATGCAGACGGATGATTATTTTTGATCTTAGTTGGTGCCAGTATATTTTTCATATTCCTGGCTTTCCGAAATATAACTGATGCTTTTTTGATAGTTTTGGCCCCAAATGGGGGTCACATTTCAAAATGTCCCAATGTTTAATTAATATCCTCCCAATAGCACTGGAGGATTGATTAAAGCTTGATATAAATCTCAAAGACATATTTGGAGTTTGACTGTTTGTGAACCTGGATGTATTTGCCCTCTTTGATCTAGATTGTGCTAGCAGTGAAGATCTATCTAACAAGGAAACCTTATCAAAAGATCGTTTGATAAGTTCTGAGTCAAACGCCTTGTTTATGAATTTTTTCTTAAGTGTTTTGGATTGGGTTATGAAGTCATCGTCCTTAGTGCAGTTCCTCTTCATTCGATTCAATTGGCCCAGTGGAATATTATTAATCCAGCGGGCAGCATGATTGCTGTCCGCATGCACGTAGTTGTTTACACTGACCAGCTTGAAGTGTGTTTTTGTTGAGATGTTTAAATCATCATCCACACCTAGCATCAGATCCAAGAACACCACAGAATTGGCATTGACTTCAAAAGTAAATTTGAGTCCTAAATCGTTGTTATCAAATGATTTCAAAATATTTCTAATAATGTCCTCCTCACCATCCCAAATCATAATTAAATCATCTATGAAATGGCCATAGTATACGAGACCCGCCACAAGCACGGCACACTGCCACACACCAAACTGCTCCCAATAGCCCATGTATAGGTTAGCGTAACTTGGGGCAAATCTCGTACCCATGCCGTTTCTCAGATCTGCAAATATTAAATTTCATCAAACAAAAAATAGTTATGTGTTAATATAAATTTGATACTTTCAAGTAAAAATATTTTTTGAATGGAAGGGATGGTAGTATCCTGGTTGAGCCAGAAGCTCACTGCGTCGATCCCCCCGAAATGCACTATGGATGTGTATAAAGATGAAACCTCACACGTTGCCCACACATATGTGGGCTACCATTTTATCCCGGAGATGGAGTCGACGACATGCAGTGTGTCCCTAATGTGGGACCTCTGTGAGGTCACAAAGGGTTGTAAAAAATAATCGACATATTGGGACAGGCTCGCCGTCGTCGAGTCCACCCCCGAGATAATAGGTCTTCAAGGGGGATCGACGAGAGACTTATATATATATATATATATATATATATATATATATATATATATATATATACTATAATTCTAAGTTTTCCGTTTGTTTGTATGTCAGAAGCATTGATATCTCACAAACGGCACCACGTAGCACCACAAAACTTTCACTGTACATTCTGCTGCGGATTTGTAGGTCAACGCAACTATTTTGAGTTTCCAATGTCACTCACCTCCCAAGTTATAGACATTCTAATGTCCAGCAAATCTCTTAGTGCAGGAACAGAGGGGCGGGGCATGTCTACTAAGGGAGGGGGCATGTTAAAAACGGCACATATAATAAAAACAACCTCTCTTTATGATTCCAAAAAAGGAGGTACAATTTATACAAATAATAGCCTAATATGGCATATAAAAAAACAGCATAATAAATTATATAAAATTTATAAAAAGTTATTAAAATTATAAAAACTCAAACCTAAATTTAACTTTATTTTTAACTTCATTCACGACGATAGTGGTATTTCTCAAAAAAAGGAGACATAAAAGAAAACATAATTAATAATTAATATAATGTCACACATAATGTATATTTATAACATCATAAGAAATTTTTATATATCAATCCTTAAAGAAACACTCCCAATTCAATGTCCACATTGAGCCCCCCTGGAGTTAGGGTTTTCAATGTGAAAATCCAATAGGTTTCTCTTTTTGTTAACTGGACATTGCGATCCCCTCCCCTCCAATGGGGTAAAACTTTTTCTAGGACTGTAAATGTCATCCCTGTTGGATTTCCTTGATGGTACTTAATGAAATGTTCTGACAGGAGATGTGTACTAACCCCCTGCCTGATATTTCCTAAGTGTTCTAAAATTCTAATTCGTACATCTCTCGAGGTTTTCCCTATGTACTGTAATCCACAGGGACATGTGATCATGTAAATTACATGATCAGTTCTACAGGTGACATGTTGTTTTATATGGTATTTTTCTTTTGTCACATGGGAAGTAAATGTGAATTTCTCCATTGTCCTGTGATTGCAAGCTTTACAAACTGTACATCCATAAAAACCTTTAACTTTAGGTAACCAATTGTTTTCTATGTTTTCTTTTATTTTAGGTAGCGAGCTGGGAGCCAAAATATTCTTCAAGCTATTGGCCTTTTGGAATATAACTGAAGGCACTTCAGGAACTATGTTACCTAATAGCGCATCATTCCGAATAGTGTGCCAATGTTTTCTTATGATGTTGGCAATTTTATATGAATCTCTGTTAAAATTTGTCAAAAAAGAAAAACTGAATTTATCCTTATTGTTTTTATTAGATGTTTTTTCAATATTCCTGTCTGTATATAATACATTTTCCCTATTGAGGTTTCGTGCTTTTGTCAAGGCTGTTTTTAAATTGTCCGGATTGTACTTTCTATCCAAGAATCTATTTTCCAATATCCTGGACTTTTCCTCAAAGACATTTAAATCTGTACAGTTACGTCTTACTCTTCTAAACTGGCCATATGGCACATTGCTTAGCCAACTGGAATGGTGACAGCTAGAGGGCAGGATGTAATTATTACTGTCAACCTCCTTATAGAAAGTTTTAGTTTTCAAACATCCTTCTTCCACAAAGATGGTCATGGTCAGAATCATTGTCATTGATATAATCAATAAATTTCAGAAGACCTGCTTCTTCACCTCTCCAAACAAAAAACACATCATCGATAAAACGCCGCCATAGGACAAAATTTGCACCCAGTTCAGGAATAGACCAAATATAGTCTTATTCCCATATTCCCATGAATAAATTCGCATAACTGCGAGCAAATTTGGTACCCATGGCGGTTCCACGCTGCTGTAAATAAAATGTATCCTCAAACCAGAAATAATTGTTACGTAAAATAAAAAGGATACTATCTAAAATGAAATTAGCGTGTTCATTGAGTAAATCTTCATCTTTGGCAAACACTCTATCTATCGCCTCAAATCCCTGATTATGTTCTATCGATGTATATAATGAGGTAACATCCCCAGTAACTAAAAGACACATCAGATATATTGAAAATTCTGGAAAATCAAGAATGGAATGAGGAATGTTTTCTAGTTACTGTCATTTCCCAGAATCCCTTGCTGCAGTGGAGGCGCTGTATGCTGGGCGATAATGGGGAAAGACAGGGTTGCAGACCTGTCTAAGACATGCAAATGAACATACAGTAATCTTTACAGTTGCTTTATGCTTTACTGTGGAGGGTTTTTGTCACTTTTTTTACCCACCATAACCTTAATAATAGTGGTGATTACCTAGTCTAGTCTCAAACCTGCATAGCCATTAAGACCAACCTCACACTGATAATACTCATCAAGGTTGAAACATGTTTGTGAGTGGGTTTAATGGCTTTGCATCTCATCCCAGCCTCTGTCTAAAAGCTGTGTTTAAAACAGCATTCATTGGCTTGAGGATTTGCTTGTGTAATACGAGCTTGAGACAAAAGGTGGCACTGAGTGCTCATTTGCATGTCATTTCCCAGAATCCCTTGCTGCAGTGGAAGCGCTGTATGCTGGGCGATAATGGGGAAAGACAGGGTAGCAGACCTGTCTAAGACATGCAAATGAACATACAGTAATATTTACAGTTGATATATATATATATATATATATATATATATACATATATATATATTTATATTTATATCTATATCTATATCTATATCTATATCTATATCTATAAAGGAAAAACCACTGCTGCGCTAGCCGGAATAACAGACAACAAAGGAGATGATTGCATACAAATAAATGTCCACACAAAAACACTATAAAGACTAGTACCTGTGTGTATGAGATAGCTGCTAAGAATAGAACATGGCATAAATGAACATACAACATAAACAATGAAGGGGAAGGCATGAATAGAAGGGGGAGGGAATGGAGAAGGAAAAGGGTTAAAAAAAACCAAGAGATGCGGTGAATAAATGAATAAAAATGAAAATAAAAATGAGTGTCTTTCAACAGCTACTGGGTGTCGCTGCCAGTCTTCAGGAAAAAAACACCTTCCTCTTGATCTGTAGAACGAAAAGAAGACAGCGCGGCTCCCATAGCATAATACTGTAATTTATTACTTAAAATGAACGTGCAAGTGAATCACGGACACTGACATTGAGCAAAATGAAATAAAACAATGAGTAAGGTCTTTACAGTCATCCGATGGAGCCTCCGTCGATAGTTGCTGTGAATGGAGTTCAACACACTCCCGTCGTGGATGCCAGCAGGGTGCGCGCGCACCCGGACTCCCCCTGGTTGTAAATCCCGCGAGAGTACGTGTCCTCTGATACTACGGGATACTGACACGGCAGTCAGACTTCCTGCATAGGATCCCACTATGATCTTTTTTCTTTTGTCTTTTTTTATCTTTGTCTTTTATGTTTGTCTGTCCTGATTGAGACTTTGTTGAAGATTCCTCCCAGGACGCCTCTTCATTCTTGTTGGACTTTATATTTGGCCAGATTTTATATTTTAGAGGCGCCGGTTCTCCCCATTTTTTAGTATTATTTGCACTGGTTTGTGTTAACCTTTTACCTAGGCAGCCCTCACTTTAAATGTAAAGCATATTGTATATAATACTGTCACTTATTTTGTGTCATTTTTCACAGTCACCACATCAGCGCTTATTACACTGCTCTTTCCCTTTACCTGGTGTCAACTCCGTTTGACCTTGGGCAAGTCACTTTATCTCCCTGTGCCTCAGGCACCAAAAACATAGATTGTAAGTTCCATGGGGCAGAGAGTTGTGACTGCCAAATGTCTCTGTAAAGCACCACGTAAAACTAGCAGCGCTATACAAGAACATATTATTATTATTTCAGTGAAGATATTCTATGATTATGCGTATTAAGTGGAGTATACTGTATGTTTTATTCTTCATTACTCATTTAAAAACAAAGGGATACAGAAGGTTTATTATCTACCTAAATGTATATTGAAGAGGTTTAATTAAACCTTACAGTTTTTTTTAATGAGAACTAATTATGTACAGTATGTGTATATAAAGATCTCTTCAGAGATTATGTCAGCGCACCTTGAGAAAGCAACAACAGGTGTGAAACGCGTAGGAAATTCCTGAGCTCTTTTTGGATTAATTTAGAAATGCATCTTACTTGTGATCCAATGTGGAGTCAAAGCAGATCCAAGTCATTCTACACTATAAGACGTTAGGAACACGAGTATCAGCATGGATATTGATGAGATCTGCTTTGGTTGCTGTATAATTGCACAGGTGTCACTTGGTATGGTCCGGTTTGTAGGATAAAAGGCCAAGAGATAGGAGAAGATAGGAAAGACTTACTTTATACTGTTCTCGAACTGGTGGGTGGTGTTTGGAGTACTTCCACAGAACCGTCCCTTAAATAACTCACATATAACAACATGGAAGAAAAACTGGTTGCAGCTTTATTGATAGACACACTATAAAGCTAATAATTAGGGTACCCCATTAGTGGCTCTGTCCACAACATATAGCCCAGATGGATACCCCTGGATTGTACCTGGATATGCCAATAGTCACCCAGGTCACATGATTAAACAAACACAATTACAGAAAGCAAGGGTTTTATCCTCGCTTGTGCTTTCAAAATGTTGTATGGTAGATGTTATCAGCTTCACCTCCTTACAGCAACTGTGCGTGGGAGCCTTCCCAGCTCCTACAAGATCCACTGAAGACAAGCTCCATGGACAAGACAAGAAAAACAGACATATAGCTCACTGGAGGTAAACAGTAAGTATATTACAAGAGAAAAGAATTGGTAAGTGCACACTTACAATTCAGAAATCTGTAGTTCAGTGGATTTTTGTAAAAAACGTCCATAATGCCTGTTCACTTAGTAGTTGAGCTGCTGGGAGCAGGGCTGGTTTCCCACAGCTCGTCCCATGCGCTGGGATCAGATGTTTGTCGGTGCTGTTCTCTTGCTTCCTGGTTCGTGTCACCCGTATGTAGAAGCCAGACTCAGCTATCTGCCTGCATGCCTCCGTCGTGTTCAACCTCAGTGTAGCAGCAAATTTACAGAACATCAACTAGGTTTCACAATTACATAAAGGACAGTCCCATACCGGCGTCCTTCTCCCACAATAACTATTGGAGGTACCCTACACCTCCACAAAGGAGCCAACTTCATTAATGGCTTCTTCACTCCTACCCATTTTTGCTGCCTCTGACATTCGAATAGGAATTAGAACTCACACTCAGATGCCCCAACTACAACTCCGTCGACCACCACTTCAGAACCTCCGGAATTTGGAAGCGTAACAGAGCAGACCCATCCTCATGCAGCAACAATGGGCCTCCAGACTTTGGCTTGACACCCCAATAAAACCACACAAATCTTACCAGACAAACAAGGGTCCCACACAGCTGACTCAGCATTACCCATCTACCTTTACTCTGCTGGTCTATTTTTGACCGCCTTATTACAAAAATAACTGCCCTCCATCCAATACAATATCCTTCCCCTCTACTAGAGGCATTAACCAACTCCCTCATTGCCCCATTAAAGGCAAAGGAGAAGGTAACACCAAATTATTTCTCCTCGAAACCACCTCAGTAATCTTCAATAGCCTTTCCAACATCTCGGCAAATTCTGGCACCCTTTCTTCCGCCCCTTCTGGGCTGCCACCTTTATCCCACTACAACCATCCATACCAGAAAATCCTTCGACAAATCCTGCAACTCAAACAACCTAAAGAAAAATCATCCAGAAACCTTTTCATCAAAGCTGTCAAATCAGCCCCTATAACAAATTAGCCCCGCCTCCAAATAGCATTAGTTGCTCCCTTGTGCATTCACTGCTGCAATTCAGCTCAAGCTAGCCACTATTAGCTGATGCTATGAAACCTAATTCTCCCATGCCGGTGCAAAAGCTAACCATATACCCAGAGCTAATGAACTTCACACCAGATCCATCACTCGTCCAGCGCTGCTTCCCTCAGGAATGATGGGCATTTTCCCCCCATGTGCTCTGCTCCTGGAACAAGGACCAAGATTTCTCTAAACTGGAAATGAGACAATGCATCTGTAACCTTGTTATCAAACACTGGTCCATGTTTGCCTTCATGAAATATTATGTTCCATGCAGTAAAAAGTACAAACGCACAAAGAAGTCTAACCACTGGATGGGACAAAGCCGAAACCCATTGTCCGTCACTACTATTCTTCCACCAGGCAGAGCCCTTATATAGCTTACATGCCCCCCATATCGTACCTACACAAAGAGTTCTCAGGCACCTTCTCCTGAATCAAGCTAGCTAAAATGGCGAATACCTGAATCCAATTCCCAAACAATTTAGGAACCTGCCTTCTCTCCCTCTCCTCCTCCTCTGCATTCTCATCCTTCAGCCATAGAGGTTTCTTATAGTCATGGAGTAATGACAAAGAGTGGTAACTTTCCAGTGTTTACTACCCAATTCAATGACAAACATAAGGCCATACCAAGGGCAATTTATAAACACTGGAATGTTCTCTCTCTATATCCAGTATTGGGCTCACTTGTTCAATCTAGACCAAAAATCGTATATAAAAGAGCACACTACTCATGTGGTCTATTTGTTGCAATGCAAATGTGGGTTTCAATACATTGGCAAAACCAAAAGGAGTATGAAAATTTGAATTATGGAACATATGGAACATATGAGAAATATTAGAAATGTTCAAAAACTAATTGACAAAAACTTGCCCCTAACCCACCTCTTAAAACACTTTAAGGATACTCATCGGTGTGATCCCAGTGGCATATCCTTTATGAGGATTGAAGTTATTACATTAGAAAAAAGACTGGGCAATAGAGAGCTCCGGTTTAGTAGAAGGGAATAATACTGGATCGATACTATGCAATCTAGACATCCTCAGGGATTGAATGATTACATAGAGTTGGTTCCCTTTCTTAAAGTGTAGAACAATATTTTGGGTGGCTTTCTCATTTTTAATGGTGATCCTTCTTTCCCTTGTCAACTAGAGTTTACATATATATATAGTAAAAGACTGCGCTTAGGTATAGTGTGACAGTAACAACATCAAGTGCAATAATAAAAAATGTGTAAAATAAAAAACTAAAATACAAATATAAATATATCTAACTGTGCAATCAATATATCACCAAATGCATAAATAGTTATAAAAGGATGTGCTGTGGACCCAATAACAAACTTTGTCAGAGTTCCTCTGGAGTCTAAATAAAGTCCAAAAATTCAGGGAACAGAAAAGCACTAACAGGAAAAAAGGCTGCTTCTTTTAAAGGGCACAACGACCTCCCTCTCCACCTGCATAGAAAATAAAAGAAAAAAGCGCCCAATCCTAGTGCGTTACTGTGCAAAAAATGGTTTAATTTCCAATAAAAGACTCATAAAATGAACTCACAAACATAAAAGGTAAAAATGTATTGTATGAGTTATACTCATGCTCCAAAAGATCTGGAAGCGCTGTTGCACTGCTACTCTGCTCCGTGGCTCTACCACATCCAGTACAGCCCTCGTGAATCTCTGCCAGCAGGAATTCACGTCATCAGGCTCATCTCAGTATTCTTTCCCCGGGAACAAACTACCAGATAGTCTAGGTTCCCACCGGGGACAGTGTTTGTGGCGGAATAAACAGATGACGTCACGCTGTGCACGGAGATGTTCAAGCAGGAGAATGTCAAGCAGAAAACGCAAACCAACGCTGACAAGATCCACAGCACTCTGGACACCCAACAAGCTCCTATTGAACCCCCAAAGTAACCACAACATATATATAAGCATATGAGTGTCACAGAGGAGTGCTACTGAGCATGGCAATATATATTTAAAATCAGAGAGAGAACATAAAACACAGACAGAGCTCAGTTTTTAGCACATCCAGTGAAACTCATACACGGTACAGTGCCTAAATATATATGTATAAATATCGAGTAAAATGGTCTTTTAGTTTAACATTTTTGGCCAAAATTGTTGTAAGCCCCTGAGCCAACTGCACGGCAGACCACAATACAGACCAATATACAACTGCATATAAGTTTTTCTAATGTGTGAGGTATCAGATTCAATTTCATTATGTTAATTGCTTACACCCGATTTGTAATCTAACTTTGCATAGTTAATTGGATATGTGGGTGTATATATATGTGTTTAACACACCCATAGTCCATCCCCTGATGAAAACAGTTTAGCTGTTGAAACGCGTAGGGCCAGGTGTGCTGTGGAACTTGTCAGCGTTGGTTTGCATTTTTTGCTTGACATTCTCCTGCTTGAACATCTCCGTGCACGGCGTGACATCATCTCTTTATTCCGCCGCAAACACTGTCCCCGGTGGGAACCTAGACTATCTGGTAGTTTGTTCCCACCGGGGAAAGAATACTGAGACGAGCCTGATGACGTGAGTTCCTGCTGGCAGAGATACACGAGGCCTGTACTGGATGCGGTGGAGCCACGGAGCAGAGTAGCAGTGCAACAGCGCTTCCAGATCCTTTGGAGCATGAGTATAACTCATACAATGCTTTTTAAACCTTTTATGTTTGTGAGTTCATTTTATGAGTCTTTTATTGGAAATTAAACCATTTTTTGCACAGTAATGCACTAGGATTGGGCGCTTTTTTGTTTTATTTTCTATGCAGGTAGAGTTTACATATAATTGATTGTGTTTTTTTATTCAGCTGCTTTTTATTCAACTGGTTTTTAAAATACAGAGTTTTTAAATATCACGTGTTTAAGTATTTGTGTGTTTTTTAATATTCAGAGTGTATTTCTGTGTGTTACTATTTCCCATGTAGGGGTTTTAACATGTGTTGAATAAGAATGTTACAATAGGTAATTGCATTATTTTGTTGCTACTTGCATTGGTTAAGCTCAAAGGGTACTGCACTCTGACAGGGTTAAAATTGATGGCAGCCGTAAGATCAGAATGAGTCATTGCAGCTGGTGGTTAATATTTGCCATTCATTTAGGCATCCATTGGCTGCGGTGTGTTACAGTATATAACTCCAGGGCAGAGTCATCACGTGACCTCCTGACGAAGCACTACGTGTGAAACACGTAGAGGTCACGTGAGACTGTTCCTGTGGAGTTCTTCCGGCGGAGGCTGTGCAGGATCACTCGTGTCTCTCTGCTGCCTGGTACGTTAACAGATTGGGTCCGGACCCTTTCTTTTGGTTGCACAGTGTTGATGCGTTGCTGTCCTGTCCCCCTCCTAGCCCATTGATATAGTTTTTGAATGTTTTATTGTGTATGTGTTTTTATTGATCCTACTATTGGGGTTATTAATAAACTAGTTTGTGTCCCTCAGTGTGCCTATCTGTCTATTTTCTTTTCGAGTAATGAAAAAATGTCCACATTCTGCCACCCGTTTTCACACCTTCTCCTTCACCGCTATTGACAAATGCATACGCCAGGGGGATTTGACACAAAAATATGTATCCTTAATGTAACCTTAACCGCCCCTTCCTTGATCTTCTCCCGTGCCCCAACTTTCAACAATGTATCCGGTGCCTCTCTCGCTTCACCTCCGGCTTCCCCAGCCACACCACTTCTGCCAGCCATTGAAGAAACTGCCTCTGTGTGCTCTGCACTACCGGTTCCTCCAGCACTGACCAAGCCTTCTGGCTGTGCCATGCACAACCCAGAGCCTTGAAGCCCTGAAAACCCACAAGCGAGACACATCCTGCCCCCCACTGGGCACCCCCAAGCCCCTGGTACTCATGTCTTTTCTAGAAAACCTGCTATTCAATGGGATCGCTACCCTGCCCCCCTTGATCCCAATTGGCAATCAATCCTATCAATGCCAACATGAATTATTCACTAGCGACTCATTTAGCCACACTCACAGCTCCTACAACATCCAACTCTGGGTCTTGATACTTCACCCCAGGGCTCCTGCCAAAAACCTACTGTATCAGCAGTTTCCACTGCTCCACATCGCACCCATTATTCATCAGTTACTGCCTTTGAAAAAAAAAACCCTGACATCCCGCTGGCACAGTGCCCTGACCGCTGCCCCTTGCCCTATTATAATGAGGAGCAGGAAAAGTGATAACCCTCCCCCCTGTACTTCAACCAAGTGCAAAACTGCAACCCTCATCCCCAGAAGAATATCCTGGAGACCCCTCTCTGTAACTACTCCCAGATAGGGTCTGCCTCTCTACCTGCTCCCTGCGAGATACAGCTTTCCTTCTCCTAACAGCCTCCCGCTCCCTAACTGCTCCCCTTTGGTAAAGTCCTCCATACTTCTACCCTTACAGACTGGCTCAATAAGGCCAACCTGGGTTATTGCCTGCACTCCTCCTTCCCCTCGATGGATCCGTCCTGTCCTTCACTGCCCTCTGCCCACCCGATGGGCAAAGTCTCTTTGTGGGATGGGAAGGCCTACTCCACCACCCCTCCTTCAGAGATGATCCTGCAGTCTGCTGCTCACCCTCACATCCACCTCCTACAGCTATCTGCAGGCTGATGCCACTACTCCTCACAGGCCCCTTTCTCCCTTTGCCTGGCACTGCAGCATGGGACCTTCAGTGCTCCTCCCACCACCGCAATCTCTCCATCTTTGTTTACCTCCATGGATGCCTCCCCTCGACCATTGATTCTTTCCAGCAGCCAGGCCCAACCTCTTCTTTCCATCTCTTCTCCCTCGTTGGTCAGGCAGGCATCTTCCATGAATACATCTTCAACCAGAGCTCCCGACCGATTTCTGCAACACCTCTCCCAGACGATGATCCCATAATTCAAACTGTACTGGAGCTGTTTATTCTAACTTTCTACACCCTCACCAACCCCTTACCTCTATTCCCCACTATCAACAATTAGGACCTCTTCCCCACCACTCATCCGGTAGTCATGTTTCCCTTCACCCATGTGCTCCAGGCCTGGCTTTATAGGGCTTGACTCAGTGTGTTTGGGATGATGATGATACACTGAATTTGTATATGCTGTCGCATATTTCAGATGTCCTAATTTTCATCATTTTCGACCACAAGCTAATGACTTCAAATGAGGTCAAACAGACTTAAATAATGTAGACACAGGGTTAATATTTCCCCGCGTATTATTGCTTCACATTACCAACTCTTAATCTAAGCCCTGGTGACTGGGTGGGTGACTGACTGGGTGGGTGACTGACTGGGTGGGTGACTGACTGATTGGGTGGGTGACTGACTGACTTGGTGGGTAACTGACTGACTGGGTGGGTGGGTGACTGAGTGGGTGTGTGACTGACTTACTGGGTGGGTGACTGACTGGATGATTTTGTGTGTGGGTAACTGACTGGGTGGGTGACTGTCTTGCTTGGTGACTGACTTGGTGGGTGACAGACTGGGCGGGTGACAGACTGGGTGGGTGACAGACTGGGTGGGTGACAGACTGGGTGGGTGGATGACAGACTGATTGGGTGGGTGACAGACTGATTGGGTGGGTGACTGACTGGGTGGCTGGATGACTGACTGGGTGGGTGGGTGACTGACTGGATGGGTGACTGACTGACTGACTGGGTGGGTGACTGACTGGATGGGTGACTGGCCATGGGTGCCTGACTGAGTGGGTAGGTGATAGGGTGGGTGTGTGACTGACTTAATGGATGGGTGACTGACTGGATGACTGGGTGTGTGGGTAACTGACTGGGTCGGTGACTGTCTTGATGGGTGACTGACTTGGTGGGTGACTGACTGGGTGGGTGACTGACTGGGTGGGTAACTGACTGATTGGGTGGGTGACTGACTGACTGTGTGGGTAGGTGACTTGACTGACTGATTAACTGACTGGGTGACTGACTGACTGCGTGGGTGACTGACTGGGTGGGTGATTGACCGGGTGGGTGACTAACTGACTGAGTGGGTGGGCGACCGACTGACTGGGTGTGTGACTGACTGACTGGGTGGGTGTCTAGGTGGGTGAATCTTACTCCTCACCTTCATTTCCCAGTTTTACTGTCAGCGTGCTCTCCCTTAACCCCCACACCCTTATTGCCTTTACGTTTGCCTACCACACACTCTCACCTTCTGGTGGGGTGGCAGACTATACCACCTCCTCCCTGTGGGGGTTCCCCATCTGTCCCCTCTCACCGCAGGTCCGGCTGGGGTCTGTATCAGAGCCTTCAGTTGGCACCCTGGCTCTCCTGCCATGTTGTACCTCCGGAGCCGCGCAGCTGCTGTCCCCCTTCCCCTGGATTTCAGTGCGGGCTGGGCCGCGAGTCTCAGGCACAGACAACGCATGTCTGTGGAGGGGACACTTAAAGCCTTGGTCTATTACTCTTGCTCTGCCGGCCACCCTCTCCTTCCTCAATAACTTCCCCGGCGATGCGGTGACAATTACGGCAGCAGCTCCCGGTAACTAGAGTAGAGAAATACTGTCCTGCGCTCCGGTTGTTGGTCTCAGCACCCGTAGGTGTCAGAGCAGTCACTGGTGGATGGAGAAGAAGGGTGCAATAAGGGACCTCTAGATAGATCAGAGCTGGGAGGGAAATCCCTTACCTATTGAAGCTCTCCGATCTGGGTCCTGTTCTCCTCTGCTCTCCGGTATCCCATGTGCAGCCTTCTGAGAAGTGGAATGGGAAGAAAGAAGATCACTGCAAGTGACAAGCATCAGGCTACTTCCGGGTATGTTGATAAAACTTTATTGGCACATCACAAACACAAGGCTATACATGGTGTAGCCTTGTGTTTGTGATGTGCCAATAAAGTTTTTTAAACATACCCGGAAGTAGCCCCATGCTTGTCACTTGCAGTGGCGCCGGATCTCTTTTTTCCCATCCCGTTAACTAGAGTGTCTACTCCTCCACCAAGCGGCGGAGGCAGCAATTCCGCCAACTTGGCACACCCGGAAGAAGCCTACCATGCTTCTACTCCCCTCTTCCACCCATACAACTACTTTAGCTCCTACTCCCCCCGTTCACGTTGGCATGGCAACACAGCGTCTTTTAATGCCACGCGGCCATTTACAATGCTGAAAATCCCGATACTCACCACCCCACCGCCGACGCAATACCCCGCCACCGCCACTGCAATACCCAGCTGCCACAGCAACAACTCACGAGCAGGTAAAATGCAGTTGCCCCGGGCAACTGGGCGAACGCATTTATTGAGGACTGCACACATACATAACATATAATACCATACCAATGTATTGCTGACAGGTAGGGGTAATGGCAGACTTAACCTTTATTAACAGCAGCCATATTTCCCCCTACATCACACTGGTGTCTTACGGAATAGCATGGCTAAGTAAATATGGGTCTTAGCGTCTACATCTGGAGGTCACATGAACACAAGAAAGACATCAACAAAATATAGAAGGGAAAAACCGACTGAAGAGTTCAAAGGTAATGTACCTGTTGGCATATGCCTATAATAACAGTGGGAGGTAAAGGAGCATCCGAGGGAGAGGTTACTGGAGAGTACAACTGCTGCTGTGTGACAAATATGTCCATATAGTGTAATGCAGAAAGACAGGATCAGCCTGGAGTGGCAATTTACTCACGATGCAGCCGTCCTCCGTTTGTCTATGGCTCACACTCTCTCTCCTCGTGTCAATGTGTGCGCACATGGATGATGTCACTCCCCGGTGCAGGCTCGATCCGGAGCATCAGAGGAAAAATGAATGATCGATGCCGCAGCCTCTCCAAAAATAAAGGGACTCACCAGATAAAAATAAAACTGAAGTTTATTCGAGTTACATTAAAAACAGGTTCTTCATAAATTATATTATTATGTACAATGCTTTTAAAACGTCTCAGGTCTCTTTAGTATCTCACCCTGAAATTAATCTTGCAGGGTAAAGGTTAAATATCTGCAAGAGGGAGATACCAAACTTCAGGAAAGTTGTGTAAGTTACTGCTTGGGATGGGAGTTGGTGTTTTCCTCCCGGAATTACTTTCAATCCTCCTGATGGAGTCTCCATGGGATTCTGTACACTGAGTATCACAGGGAATGTTCTCTCTACTCTGTGAAGAGTATAAAAACCTCTATCAATCTGGGTGTAGAAAACATTACAGCCTGCCATTGTCAGACACGCTGCCTGGCATTAGAAGAAGCTTCCATATTGTAGGGTCAACAAGAAACACAAAGAATTATATCACTTTGATACATACATCTCACTGAGGACGTTTACAAGGGAAGGCTAATTTGGTTCTCTGAGAAAGCCGAGCCTGATACTGACTGAGTCTATTCATTGCTGTGGTGATTACAAGTGAAGGTTGGTGTGGGATACTGAGGGAAGTCACATTAATCTGATTTGCAGGGTGGTGAATTGGTGATATAATAAGAAATATTTTAAGTATATGACCTTTATTAATAAATTGCTGTACTGATTTTTCATTGTGATCTATGTACCAACAGGGATAACAAATTGCTTTAATTCTGTATATCATTTTTTCTCATAGTTTTGTTAAATACAAATAACTCATTAATCAGGTGTTAGTATGCTATGTTTTGGGTAAACTTACAGATACAGCAGCAGTAGAGTGTATATCAGAGCCCACCATGATGGTTAGTAACTGCCACAGTGTTTATGAGGAGATGTACAGATGTAGAAGGCTTTATTGTCCCCTCTGTGTTAGATATTGTGAGATACATTGGGATATTCTGCACTAACACTGCCGTTAAACCCTATGGAAACTTATATTACGTGTTATCATATGACAGTTTGTGTTATCGGGAGAAACATGGAAGCCTTCTGCATCTGTGCTCATTATTCCAGACTATTGACCTGTTCTATCTAGAAGATGTAGAGTCTATCTAGAATGAGTATAAAGGAGACAGCTGTGAGCAGAGGGAAAAGGTTAAAGCAAATGCATAAATGGAGAGGTAGTGGATTGGATTCTTTTACAACCTTTAACCACATCTCATCTCAGGATATATATATATTTTTCACGTATGTCTGGACACAGAGTTATGATGCCCGATACATGGTTACAAATACATAGTTACATTAAGTGAGCAGGGTTATACATTATATACTGTACAAGACATTGCATGCACAGTCAGAGATAATATATGTTATAGGCGTATGTAACAGTTACAGACCAGATTAAAATGAGAGAAAGCTTTAGTTTTGAAAGAACTTAGACTGGTGGCAGAAGTGAGAGTCTCCGGTAGACTGTTCCAGTTTTGGGGTGCATACAGTAGGTTTTGGATATCAGGGTATCAATGTGCAACCGAAATCTTAAATCGAGTCAAACCATATGCCCAAGTATTTAAAACTAGCAACAGGGGCTAGGGTATTAGCGTTGGTTCTGATCTGGAGCTCATTCATTGGAAGCTTTAAAAAATTGTCACTTGTCAGTGTTTACAAACAGTTTGTTTTCGGAAATCCAATTTTCAAGTCTCAAAAAGTCAGATGGAAGTATGTTTTCAAGGTCAGAGAGGCTATGGCTGTGTGCATATAAGATTGTGTCATCTGCAAACATGTCTATTGAAGCTCCCTTACAAGCTGAAGGAAGATCATTGCATGAACACTGACAAGAGTAGGGGCTCCAAAACAGAGCCTTGCGGGACACCACAGGTGATATCCAAGGGGTTGGTGTTAGAGCCTGAGATGGACACATTAGGATCTACCTCATAGGTAGGAATGTAACCATTTTAAAGTGTGTGCCCCTATTCCGGAGCCCTGGAGTTTGTTAAGCAAGATAGCATGATCAAAAGTATCAAAAGCCTTTGCAAAATCTAGCAATATTGCACCAGTAAGTTGTCCCAATTCCATTCCACACTGGATTTCATTGCAAACTTTTAGTATGGTAGTTACCATGGAATGTTTGGGGCGAAAGTCAGATTGGAATTGGCTAGGGAAATTTGTTTTGGTATAGTAATTTCTTAGTTGGGGGTGGACACATTTTCCCATGACTTTGGATAGTATTGGGAGAAGGGAGATTGGCCTGTCGTTTGAGACAGTGTTTTTGTCCCTACTTTTGAAGATTGGGACATCTCTGGCAGTTTTCCAGGTCTTAGGGATGTGGCCTGCAGACAGGATAGAGTTGACTATGGAAGCAATTGGTTTGGCAATGGCTGGGGCACCAAGTTGTACAGCTGCAGCAGCCATTATTCGAACAAATCTCGAAATGGAATTTCCACATTGGCTGCTTAGTTTTAATTTGAGGAGCACTTGTGTAATCTCCTCTTCAGATACTGGGATAAATTGAAAATTGTGGGAATTGTTGGGAGAGCGTGAGGCTATGTGGTTACTCTCAGAATGAGGTTCATGTTTGTAGTTTGGGTTGCATTTCGCTAATACGTTAGTAGCACACCCCACAAAGTATTAATTGAATGCATTTGCAAAGTCAGTGGGATTTGTCAGAGTAATATCCTCCTTGATGTTATTACATCGTTGTTGTTGGCTAGAAGACTGGAATATATTGTTGACGACTTTCCAGAAGTTAGCTGGGTTTGATGTATTCTGGTGAAGAATATCAGAGTAATATTGGGCTTTTGTGTGCCTTGTTTGCTTTGTGCACATTTTCCACCGGCATCTGTAGTGTTTAAGATACTTGGTAGTGCCAGTTACTTTAAAGCTTTTCCACAAGGCATCCCTGAAATAGTAGATCGCTATTAGGTCAGTTGTAACAAACTGAAGGTGGGCGCCGCATGATCTAATTTGGCGCAATTGAGCATGGGTATCACAGAGTTTTAAGAACTCAGATTGGAAATAGTCGACAGCAGAATCGGGGTCGGAAATTAAGTCAAATCTGTACCAAGGGCAGTTGGTAAAATCATCACAAGTATCAAATAAGCTTTTTTTTTTCTCCTTCATTAGGTGATGCATGGGAAGAATCACACATTAGTCACAGAATTCCTGCTTCTTGGATTCCAGACTCTTCACAACTTCAAGATTTTACTCTTCACTCTGTTCCTCATGACTTACATTATGACCATAAGTAGTAATCTCCTGATCATCGCATTGGTGTCAGCCAATCACCAACTCCACTCTCCCATGTACTTATTCCTTGCCCACTTGTCCTTGTCTGACATCATGTTCGCCTCGGTTATTGTCCCCAACATGCTACGACTCATATGGGGACAGGGTGGCACCATGTCTGTTGTTGGCTGCATTTGTCAACTTCACTTCTTTGCTTCGTCCGTGGCAACAGAGTGTTTCCTTCTCACAGTGATGTCCTACGACCGATACCTGGCCATCTGTCACCCGTTGCGTTACACCACCATTATGAATTTCAAGCTATGTCTTCAGTTGGCAATCTGGTCTTGGCTGTTAGGATTTGTGGTGACATTAATCTTAATTATTCCAGTCAGTCAGTTACAGTTCTGTGGCCCTAATGTAATTGACCATTTCTTCTGTGATTTTGCTCCTCTTCTAAAACACTCTTGTTACGACACCTCATTCATTGAAATTGAAAGCTTTGTGCTAACCTTCCCTGTAGCCCTCTTTCCCTTTGTGTTCATCATTGTTACCTATGTGTGTATCTTCCTCACCATCCTCAGGATCTCCTCAACCACTGGGAGACAGAAAGCCTTCTCCACCTGCAGCTCCCACCTCACGGTTGTTTGCACATATTATGGAACACTGATTATTATTTATGTTTTTCCATCCCGCGGACACACATTTACCATAAACAAGGTCCTATCTCTGCTGTACACGGTGGTGACTCCCTTCTTCAACCCTTTAATATATAGCCTGAGGAACAAGGAGATCGGGGCAGCTCTGAGGAGAAGGCTACAATATTTAACAGATTTCTGGCATGAAAGGAGAGGAAGGAAACCCAACATATGAACCTCTTTGTACTGTATAGATGGTAAGATTATTGATATTGAATTTGTGTAGGGACCTCGGAGTAGTCACTGCGTAGTTTGATGACATAGGGAAATGGAAGAATGGAAGAAATTTCCCACAGTAGAGCTTCAGAGAAAAAAATGATACAAGCAGCAATCACCATTAAATCATATACTTATAAAGTCCACGATATTCCATCAAGTGAATGATCCTATGTGAGCTCATTTGTGGGGTGTACACCAAAGATAAAAGGGTTAATCGGCGGGGGCCATATGATAGACCGACCTGACTCCCAATGATTTGATAAACAACACCCTAGAGCTGGATCCCACAGAGTATAACACTATAGTACTCACTGAACTTGATTGAAGAAGTCTGGATGGCGTGCAATGGTTCAGCAACAGATGCAGGTAAGGAGAGATACCAGCCAGGGGAAAAAGCGCCATGCACAGCCGCCGTGGAATCGCTGAAATACAAGCTGATGCTGCTGCGTCACTTAAAAATGCTTTATTGGGTCTTCAATGCTTACAAAAATAGGTAAGTATCTCACGAAGGAGAACTCTGACGCGTTTCAGCCGCAGGGGCCTTTGTCAAAGAGTAATCTCCTCTGTGAAAGTACCGGCATTTGTAATCACAGCCGCGTAATGGTCCGCCCCGTGAGTCAGCTGCTAGTACTCTCGAGATACCAGATAACGAGACTCTCCTAGTATGACACTATGGAGGGTAACCAAGACAACCGGCAGACTCAAAAATGCCGGAACACATACAGAAATGTTTGACAACAACATATACAGTATAAAGAAATGAAAAACGAAGTGGGAAGTTAAAATCTAAACAACAATACACAAATTATCATCTAAATAAATTTGTCTAAATAAAAAAAAATGTACAATAATGAAATAACGATAAAATGAAAAGAAAATAATATTACAAATAAAATATGTGTATAAAATTATATAGAATCAACTGCACAAAATATACCATTTACAAATACTGTTAAAAATAAATCTAGAGGTACTTAATTGTCATAGGTAGATAACTCTCAATGCTTGTTTGAAAATTATTTAAAATACATTTTTTTAAATAAATTTTCATGCCAAATCCATACACACATTCTGTGTGTGTGAGTGTGTGTGTGTGTGTGTGTGTGTGTGTGTGTGTGTGTGTGTGTGTGCGTGCGTGCGTGTGTGTGTACATACTGAAACTTGTCCTGCATTTGTTGAATCAAATTCTGAACCACCACGGTCAGATCCTGCACGTTCTTTGGGTCCGACTCCGACATCCCGGTTCTCTTTCTACAGCTCCTACTCTTATATATATATATATATGTATAAGAGAGTTGTGGGACACAAAAATTGGAGCTAGCAGTGTTCCTATATTTTCTCAATACCTAAGTTGACTACATATATGGGAACAATATAACACATATATAAATATAATATAGTAATTATCCTCAATTTGCATGATTTAAATCTAAAGGGTAATGAGACAATAGGAAAGATGTATTCATCTAGATGCATTACTAGACACATATAAATCAAGTAGTTCAAGAATAAACATGATATCTAATTATTAATAAAATAGTAAGATGTGAGCATAGGTATCAATCAATCAAAATTTTTTTAATTCCCACTCCATGTTCATTCCAAATGGGACCAGAGTATTAAGGGTGAATATCCAGAACATCTCACGTTTATTTTGTCTATTCCCTTTTCGATAGAGGGTGAAATATGTTCTAAACCACTGAATTTAAAATGATCAATTTGTCCTTGTGGACAGTTTGAAAAGTTTCTTGATACAGGTAAATTTAGATCTTTCTTTTTTATAGATCTGAGATGCTCAATACAGTATTTCTTATTGTGTGCGGCCAACATAATTTTTTCCACATCCACAATACAAAATATAGATTACATAATAAGTGTTTCACGTGATAAATTTATTTATGGTTAATTTATCTTTGGTCACTCCAGACGAGATGTGTTTGATGGATTTAGTGTATTTACAAATGATGCAGAAGCCACACTTATAAAAACCCTTTTGGTGGACAGAAACCTTTAGTTTGTTTCTTAGGAGTCTCATAGAGGCTTGGTGATAAATATGTGGAGAGGGTATTTGCTCTCCTAAAGGTAAACTTAGGTGGTCTCTTAACGAAAGGTTTAAGGGTGTGATCTAATCTCAAAATATGCCAATGTTTCAAAATGATTGATTTAATATCATTCGAGTGGCGACTGTATTGAGTAATGAATAATGGATTATCCATAAATCTGTCTTTTCTTTTTAATTCTGACCACATTTGGTGTGAATATTCTTCAATAAATCAGATCGTGGTGTAACAAATGCATGATTGAAAGCTTTTTGAATATCATCACATTTATACCCTCTCTGTTTGAACCTGTGGGCCAAATCTTTGGATTGTTCAATAAACATATCATCTGTGGAACAAATCCTCTTAACTCTCAAGAACTGGTCTTTTGGAATACCTTTAATCGTAGAAGATGGATGGCTACTTGTAGCTCTTAATAGAGTATTTCTTGAGTTTGGTTTACGAAAGATGTCGCTCTGAATTGTATTATCCATATCTATGAACAAAAAGACATCTAGAAATTCAATATGTTGTATATGTGCTTTGTAAGTAAAATGTAAATTAACATCATTACTATTTAGGGAATCCACGAAGCTCCTCAACAGTCCCATACCACCCTCCCAAATAATAATAAGGTCATCAATATATTTTCTATAAAACATAATATTGTGCCTATAGGGATTGGTGTCACCGAAAATATGCATCCACTCCCAAAAGCCCATAAAGAGGTTTGCGCATGAGGGAGCGAAAGAAGTGCCCATTGCGGTGCCTCGTTGTTGTAAGTAATATTGCCTATCAAATAAAAAATAATTATGTGTTAATAAAAACAAAATAGATTCTATAATAAAAGTGTTTTGTGTCTGTGAAGGATAAAAACGGTGCAAAAAATGTTGAATGGCTTGTATGCCGTGTTGGTGATTAATAATAGTGTACAGTGAGGTGACATCTAAAGAAACCCAAGTGTAAGTGCGTGACCAAGTGAAGTTATGGAGAGCGTTGAGGAGATCCGTGGAATTCCTTAAATAAGAAGGTAATTGATGCACCAGTGGTTGTAGGAACCGATCTATATATCTTGATAATCCATCTCCCAAAGATCCAATGCTCGATATAATTGGTCTGCCAGGCAGGCAGACCAGAGACTTATGGACCTTTGGGAGATGGTGGAAGATTGGAACCACAGGATCAGTACAATAGAGAAAGGATCTCTCTTTTTCATTAATTACCTGCAAGAGTACCCCAAAATCTAGCACTCCGTTCAGCTGTGAAAGAAATATCTGAGTTGGATCATTGGGAAGTTTTAGATATGACGTTTGATCTAGTAATTGTCTAAGGGCTTCCTTACTATAGTCATCAGTACTTTGGATGACTATAGCTCCACCCTTATCAGCATTTTTTATGACTATATTATTTTTCTTTTTTAACATCTTTAGTTGTATCATTTCATCTCTAGTCAAGTTGCTATGTTCATAGGATGAGAATCTAACTCCTTTAGCTTATTCCAATAGATCCCTTTCAACAAGCTGTTCAAAGGTGCTGATATGGGTTCCGTTACAGTGTGTAGGGTAGAATATTGATTTGGGTCTAAAACCTGAATCAATTGAACCTAAAAGGAAAGAATCCATATCAATAGCAGTATCGACATTGAATTCTTCCCAAAGGTCTTGCATATCTTGTAGTGTACATAGTTCTTTAAATGAAGAAAGAGTACAATCAATGGGATGATCCGATGGAGACAAGGAAACCAAATCCCCAAAAGGGGAAATGGATATCCCACCATCCAAAGGTCCCCCATTGGTTGTATGTGTTTTGTTTAGATTGAAGAATTTTTTTAGAACCAGTTTTCGGACAAATTTCTCAACATCTATAGTGGTATCGAACAATTTAAAATCCTCTGATGGGGCAAAATTAAGCCCTTTATTAATGAGAAATAATTAATTGTCAGTCAAGTCAACCTTTGAGATATTAATCACATTTAGATTATCTATTGATACTTTTTCCTTTGATGACATACTTTATAACCCCTTCCTGATAAGATTTGACTCAGGATGTCCTGTTTCCCCAATGGGAAGATTCACTCTATAGTTAGATGATCAGAAAGCTTTGAGCTGGTATCGGTACATGTACAGATGTAGAATGGGTTATTACTCTCGCTAGCGTATTATGGTGGGATATGTTGTTATATTCTGCGTTATCAGTGCCATTAAATCCTATGAAAACTCTGTTCTATAATATGACTTGTATACTGTATTCCATATATTGTAGTCCATCTGTATTATTAACACAAATATATTCCAGCGCCTCAAATTTATCAAGATATCAAGAATGTAAAAAGATGGTCAAATCATAGAGTAAAGTCCAGTTTGGAAGATCTTGATGTGCTTCAAATGACCTCTGAGAAGTTCCCAGGACATGTGGGAGTTAGCAAATAGAAAAGTCATAGTGTATACTGATAGCAAATATTTACACTAAAAAGACATACCAACACAAAAGATAAAAACAAACTAAGGTTTTATTTTAAACGGGCAAATGCACTATTATCCACATCTGGATAATAGTAATTTTACCCATACACATACATATGTGATTGTGTTAGGGGGGTTGTTGTAGGTACAGGGAGTGGGTTGTGTATTGGTACAGTAGGTAGTAGGTATTTTAATGTTTGTTGTGGGTAAAGGGATTGAGTGAAGGTGGTAGTTGCCACAGGGTGGGTGGATAGGCCTCGGGTGCGTAGTGGGAGAGGACGACATTTTAATTACCATAGTGGTTACTACCGCTAAGATAATGAAGGGGCTAACCCCTCCCGTAACCTTCTAACCACCCACTCTGGGGCTATTACCCCCTTCAGTAAACCGGGTAGTCTGCCTTAACCATTTCATTGCCTTAGCAGTTAGCCGCTAATGTAATGAAGCTGCGTACATTTTATTTTTATTAATAGTGTGCGTGAGCAGAGGGTCTCCTGAGCTGAACCAAATGGATTTCAGTCTAGGGGACACCCTGCTTCCCGTGATACAGACCCCGGTATGGGGTTCCAGTATCCCGCAATGTTAAAATCCTCCGCGTCACATGACCGGAGGCTGTTAACATGGCGGAGATACCGGCACCCCATATCAGAGCCTGTATCTCGGGAAGCAGGGGGTCCAAAAGGCTGAAACAATGCGATTCGGCTCCAGAGTCCCCCGGCTACAATACTGTAATGTTAAAATGAAATAAATTTACAAAGCAGCGAGCCCTGCTTTTTTTAATACAATGGGCCATTACAGCCTGCTTCGGTCCACCTCTCGAGATATTGTGGCATATTTGCCGTTTTCATCTCGAGATGTGGTCGAATGTTGGTGGCTACATCTGTATATGATGTGATTTGATGTGATGTGCTGAGTGTTGTGGTTAGAGCTTCAGGGTTTGTGTTTGTGTAAATTTGTCAAGTGGTAACAGGTGTTTGGAGGTTGGTGACCCCTCCTTCCTCCCAGGGTTTAAGCTCACCACTACCCACTTTTTAAGTAGCCGGTTATTTCATGCACCTGTGGAAGACTGGTCTATTGAGACATTTCTCACTCTACTGTAGAGGTAAATATTCACAGGTAGTTAGTGTTAGTGTTGTTGCTCTTATTGTACAGTATTAGATTTCCCTGTATTGTATCGTTGGTGATGCGCTGAGAACACTGTGTGTGCGCATTATAAATATAGATTATACATACACACAAACATACCTAAAAAGAAATCATTGTGAATGCAACATTGTTGTGACTCTTATTGTTTTAAAATGTCTTTAGGCAGAGGCTGAGATGAAGGCATTCCGATGTACTATATACACTATATATACGGTGTATATGTACACTATAAATACGGTGCAATATATGTTTCCGCTCTCTTAAGAGAAGTTTTATTATCTTAGAATGAGCCCTATAACAGCCACAGAGCATTAAAGATATCTGTGCGTATATCCAAACGCAATTGCAATTGAATATTACAATGTACTTTAAAGTACTTATGCCGTGCCACAACCTCCCCGCGGCTATCCACAAAAATACATTTCCACTGTGCCACCTGGCTCACAGATACTGAAATCATACACAAAAAAGCCATTTAACCATGGGGATATCATTTTGCCATCGATTAAACCGCGTCTTCACGCTGGTGGGATGTCACACCTTGCTCTGAAACCAGGAACAATAGTTCGAGCTGCATTGGTACAATTATAAAAGTTTAATTTGACTGTTCTCATGTGTGATAATTTATCAAGGACTAATCCTCTGGTCTTTTCCTATTGGCAAGTGCCAACCTCTCAATAAAGATAGTAATAATACAATGATAGATATTAATATTTTTAATGTATAGGTTAAAAACATAAATGATACTGTTAATATTATTCATATATTTATTTGTGTTATTTATAGAATACACACAATCTTAGCAAGCTGGAAAGCCAAATCCTGTACATTATATATATATATATATATATATATATATATATATATATATATATATATATATATATATATATATATATATATATACTGTATATATATATATTTTTATATATATATATATATATATATATGTATTATATATATGTATGTATATATATATATATATATATATATATATATATATATATATATATATATATATATATCACAACAAAAAGAAAAAATGGCGCCAACCTAAACCACTCAATGAATATAAATGATGAAAAAAAACCCTATACTATCAAGGTGGAGAAACATAGTACAAACAATACACAAACATATAAAAATAACAGATGAAAAGTCCAGAAAAAATATATAATAAAAAATATACAAATCCTAAAAAATGCTCCAATTGCTATCCAAAAGAGTCTCTGCAGCCCGATTGAAGGGAACACCACTTCCTTGAAGATATCTATAAAAACACAGAAAAAACAGGCGCACTCGTAGCGTAAAAGGTATAACAATATATTTATGGAGTCAAGGATTTAAAAACTCACAAACGTAGCTTAATAAAAAGCATTTTTGAGTAAAACTCAGCCAGCCAGACGTAGGTACCTGGTAGCAGATGACTTTGGTATAGTGTCCGGTGTAGGTACACTGCAGCAGCCTCTATGGATACCTCCGGAGCCCGGGGAACACGAGGGACGTCACCTTCCTCTCAATCCTGCGTCACACAGTGAGTACTCAGCTCCAGATACCGCGAGAACTCAGTGACGTCAGTGGATTCAACCGGAAAAAGTTCCCAAATTAATTGTAAATCATTGTAAATAACATTCGAGACACTCCAGTATATTAGTATGGCCACCACTGTTCATGGAAAATCCCTTTAATGAAGTCACATTATTGTGACGAAACACGTCAGGGACGTACCTTACGACATTGCGTCATCATGTCGCATGCACGCTTTATGGCCGGAGTGTGTAAAACTTCCACTGCAGCAAGTGCTGTTTGCTGGGTGATAATAGTGAAAGACAGGGTTGCAGACCTGTCTAAGACATGCAAATGAATATACAGGAATATTTACAGTTGCTTTATGCTTTACTGTAGAGGGTTTTAGTCACTTTTTTTACCCACCATAACCTTAATAGTGGTGGTGATTACCTACTCTTATCTCATTTGAGCAAATGTCAGCAAGCCAACCTCACACTGATGATACCCATCAAGGTTGAAACATGTCTGTGAGTGGGTTAACTGACTTTGCATCTCCCAAGTCCTTGCTTAAAAGCTGTGTTTAAAGCAGCATGCATTGGCTAAGGGTTGCTCATGTAATGTGAGCATGAGATAAAAAGTGGCACTGTGTGCTCATTTGCATGTCATTTCCAGAATCCCTTGCTGCAGTGGAAGTGCTGTTTGCTGGGTGATAATGATGAAAGACAGGGTTGCAGACCTGTCTAAGACATGCAAATGAATATACAGGAATATTTACAGTTGCTTTATGCTTTACTGTGGAGGGTTTTAGTCACTTTTTTTACCCACCATAACCTTAATAGTGGTGGTGATTACCTACTCTTATCTCATTTGAGCAAATGTCAGCAAGCCAACCTCACACTGATGATACCCATCAAGGTTGAAACATGTCTGTGAGTGGGTTAACAGACTTTGCATCTCCAAAGTCCTTGCTTAAAAGCTGTTTTTAAAGCAGCATGCATTGGCTAAGGGTTGCTCATGTAATGTGAGCATGAGATAAAAAGTGCACAGTGTGCTCATTTGCATGTCATTTCCCAGAATCCCTTGCTGCAGTGGAAGTGCTGTTTGCTGGGTGATAATGGTGAAAGACAGGGTTGCAGACCTGTCTAAGACATGCAAAAGAATATACAGGAATATTTACAGTTGCTTTATGCTTTACTGTGGAGGGTTTTAGTCACTTTTTTTTACCCACCATAACCTTAATAGTGGTGGTATATATATATACAGTGTTTGACAATTCATTATAACTACTCGCCTGCGGTGGGTGGATTTAGGCCGCTGGCGAGCCGTTGCTGTGGCTCTATTTATTCCCCTGCTCGCGCCAAAATGTTCAATTTTTTTTTTAAATAAATAAATAATTCCTCTCCCTGATTGGTCTGACGGGGGAAGAGGGCCGACTGGCAGCTCTGGGTCAGCCTTTCTCTCACCCCTCCCTCTGCCAACTCTGGGTCAGCTTCTCTCTCCCACTCCCCCTCACCCTCTGCCCCCTGCCAGGGGCGGGAGGAGCAAGGGAAGCGCTTCCCCTCCGTCCCACGCTCCTTTGGATCCCGCGCGGGCAGGTTAATGCTGCAGGCTGGCAGCTCTGTATGCACATGGGTAGTGCGCGTGCGCACGCGCAAGCAAAGTTCGCTGCTGGATCCAGCGCGTCACCGTCCGGCCACGTTTCCCATCGGGGAGTTGGTGTGGCCGTGCGGATGTCAATTTCCCCCGCAGGCCCCCCGATGTCCCCCGCAGGCCCCCACATGCACTCCATTTCCCCCGCAGGCCCCCCAATGTCGCCCGATGTTCCCCGCAGGCCCCCACATACCCCCGATTTCCCCCGCAAGCCCCCCAATGTCTCCCGATGTCCCCCGCAGGCCCCCACGTGCACTCCAGTTCCTCCGCAGTCCCCCCAATGTCTCTCTTCCTCTCTCTTCCTCTCTCTTCCTCTTTCTCTCTCTTCTCTCCCCCTCTCTCTCTCTCTGTGTCTCTCTGTGTCTCTCTGTGTCATAAAACACATCCAACCGGGGGAAGGACAAGCACAGATAACATTCCAAGAGACACTGTTTTTAAGTATAACTTTTGCTTGCTTCATTCATTGTAACATCGCCGGAAGAAGAGATCAGTGTATCTAGAAAGCTCGCACAAATAAAAGCATTTCGTTAGCCACAGAACGGTATCATCTATTTATTTTTTGATTATATATGTATATATATATATATATATATATATATATATATACATATATATATATATATGCAAATACAACTGTATGCTCATCTACATGTCTTAGGCAGGCCTGCAACCCCGCCATTCCCCATTATCACCCAGCATACAGCACTTCCACTGCAGCAAGGGATTCTGGGAAATGACATGCAAATAAGCACACAGTGTCACTTTTTGCCTCTTGCAATCTTGCAATCTCTACTCTTCTCTCTCTGCCTCCTGTTCCCTCGCTCTCTCCTACACCCTGCCTCTTATCTCTGCCTCTTGCACCCAAATCCATCTCCCTCTTCCTCCAACACAATCTCTCTCCTTCCTGCATCCACTGCTTCCCTCTCTATCCCTCCTGTCCACTGTACCCCCTCTCTCTTTATCTGTGCCTCCTGCACCCACTTACCCTGCCTCCTCTATCCAATTCCTCACTCTCCCTCCTTCCTGCATCCACTTGCCCCTCCCACTCCTGCACCCATGGACCCTCCTTTCTTCCTCTTCTGCACCCACTGGCCCCTCTCCTATCTCCCAATCCTGCACCAACTACATCTCTGCCTCCTTTCTGCATTCACTGCCCCTGTCTCTCTCCATCCTGTGTCCACTACCCCACAGACCCTCTCCTGCCCCCACTGCCCCTCTGTCTTCTGCCTGCACTAATTTTTTGGTTGAACCACTCACATGACAGTTTAATTAGTTTAGCATATTTTGTTATTAACCCTTTTTTAGGAGTCCTATGTGCTTAACTTTTGCAGACGTTTAAGTTCCCCAAAATATATGTGCTGGTCTTTTAAGTGGGCTAGACTCCCTATGTGAGTCTGTGGTTATCGGGAAAGGTTAGAAGCTCTTGGGGTGGATTTCCCATAATAGCCTGGCTGGTGCAATGCTAACCCAAACTGGCTCAATGATCCACAATGTTAAACAATATTCAACCCAATGTAGGGACCTATGCATGGGCATCCGCAGGAGGGGGCTAGGGGGGGGAGCTTGCCCCCCCCTGGATCACTCGCAGTCCCGGACTGTTTTTGGCATTTATGGTGCCGTATAGTATGTTAACGGCGCTATAAACGCGAAAAACAGACTCCGGGAGGACAGGGATGGAGGTGGGTGGGTCCCCCTGGCGCTGCGGCAGGCAGCTAGTTGAAGAAGAAGTAGTTAATACTAAGAAATGCGTTGGATGTAACATTCTATTGCCTTATAACTGCCTATATTGGCCTTTGTCTATACACTGGCCTGTCCTGTTTTTATTCCATCCTGTGTGCTGTTTTGGACACTTATGAGAGACTTTGTAAGACTTTTCAAACTTCCCTATTGAATCCACCACTGCTGTGGAGACAGTGACGTCACTACACGGCGTCCCGCAACGGAGCGGCATCGTGGCACGCTGAGGGCACCCCAGTGAGCTGCGGTCCTACCTCTGTGCAGAGGATATACCTGCTGAGGTATAGGAGCAGCTCCATATCGGCCAGGAAGCCAGAGCGATTTCACCGAGCCCCAATACCAGCTGCTGAACCTGGCTGCATGAAGGGAAATCCCCTTGGGAGTGAAAGACTGACGTCCTGCCCCAGAATCAACCGAGCTGCATCAGCAGAGGGAAACAAGCACCTGAATCTACAGCCAACAGTTGCCGAGTGGTAAACAGTGTGATACACACTACATGCCTTTTACCAATCTCTTTCATGTACGCAGATATATTACCCCCTTTTTAATCTGATAATACATTGTTTGATTTACTTCACTATTTGGCGTTGTGCGCTGTTTTCTTTTGTTTCCATTCAGCTAGTTGTAGGCTAGCCTATGCTGCTGCGCAGGAGGAAGCGCACCGCACTGTCATTGGTAGCACTCGGGAGTGAGGTGGCTCTCATTGGTAGCACTACCTACCAATAAGAGCCACCTCACTCCCAAATCAAGACCAATCTGGCCGCGGCCGGGCCCGCCATTGCGCTGCGGGGGCGCCAACAAGTCCACTCATCATTGGTAGCTGAGCGCTACCAATGAGAGTGACGCCGCCGTCCCTTGATGACCCAGTCCCTGAGTCGGACCAATCATGGTCCTCCTCTGACCTCCACTCATCACGCGGCCTCCCGCCCATCATGTTCCCGCCTCCTCTGACTTGTCGTCAATTTGCGCAGGCTCACAGTTCAGAGAGTCTGCTGAAGAGTGAAGACGCAGGCAGTAGCACTCTCTTTGCACAATAGGCCCTGGCGGCCCCGGCACTCTGCAGAGTAGACTGCAATTAGTTCTGAAATCTTAATCCAATAATCCACAGACCACAGTAGCTTTGCTGCCTCAGGGGGCAGGAGGTAGCATTTGGAATTGGCAACAATTTGAAAATTAGGGTACAAAGACAACACGACTTTTCGCTGAGTGCCAGTGCCACCACATGCATCATGGTGGCTATCTATTAAGCTGAGCTGAATAGAGTGTGAGAAAGATTCTGAGAGAATAGAGAAATATTATGGAAAAAGCAAGACAGGGGCAGGGTGAGAGTGAGAGAGCAGCAAGAGAGAGTAAAAGTAAAATAGATACAGCAAAAGAGAGACAAAGGAGCATGATGCTACTATGGATGGAAAAAGAAAGATGGGGAGAGAGAGGGAGCACATGATAGAAAAAACCCTGCACTGTGTCTTGTGTGTTGTTGAAAAAACAAGGAGAAGCAGACAGTGAAAAATGAGGGAAAGCAAGCAAACACTTAGAAAAACGGGGGAGCGGAAGATGTGGGATTATATCTGGTGAATAATGTGGATGCCATCCAATGCTAAGGCAAGTGCTGTGGGGTTATAACTGGTGCTGTGTGGCAAGTGTTTTGGGTGCAATCTAGTGCTGTGGCAAGTGAAATCTGGCAATACAGTATTTATATTTTGTGTGTGTGTGTACAATCATACTAATAAGTGCTCCCACATACTGTAGCTCATAGGTCGCAGCACGCCCCGTTCCGCAGTGGAACGGGATGGACCCAAAGATGAAGCATGCCACCAAGGGGAAACCCTATTGGGTGAGGGTCATATAAAGAAAACATTCTGTCTTCCTTGCTTTTTTGAAAAAGAGTTGGTTTTGCAGTACTGAAGGGTCTTTTGTTGATTAGAAGTATATATACCCACCCACCCACACTGTGTGCCACACACATACACTTTTCCTTTTTCAAGTTTCTATTACTGCATACAGGGCTGTATTCAATAAATAGTGCATTGTAAGTGAGTTATTTGAAGTTCACAAATCTCATCTTACCAATATAACTATGCATTATGCAAGGAAAGCTTGGATCTCCTAGCAGGAGAAATTTAAAGGGATTTTTCAACTCACTGCAGCTCATCTACAACCCACAGTTTATTCAATACTGCCAGCCCGGTGATGAGTATTTAATGATCCCCATTTTTTTTTCTTGTGCCCCACCTGGCACACATCATGTCGGAGGATCCTACGCAGAGAAGCAGCCTTAAAAAGTAGTAGAATGGACACTTCCGGTGACGTCACCATGGATGGCTTACTAGGAGAAGAGCTCCCGACACCCTCCGAAGAAATGAATCAGAAAAAGCACATACCCCCACTAAAAACTGCTCGAAATAAGCTCCCAACACTGCACCCAAGGCTGAGGACATGGCGGGGAAGGCAAAAAAAGCCCAAAATCCGGTCACAAAGTTATTTACCCCCGTGCCACGGCAGGCAGAGCTGAGCCCAGAGATCCAAGATGGCGGCGCTGAGCGCGATCCAGGAGCAATTTGACCCTGACCAGCAAGGACTAAATATAGAATTCTTTGAGTCCTTGTTCTTAAAGATGAGGAGAGGGGTCCAGAAGGATCTCGAGACGGCTTTGGAGGGAATACGTTCAGACCTAGGATCCCTCTCCAAAAGAACGGATGAATTAGAGGCAAAAATGGACGGAGTCCTCACTACCCAGACAGCGACCCAAGATGAGGTGACCAGGTGTGGGGAAGCAATAAGTGACCTGCAAAACGCGCTGGAAGACCTCACAAATAGAGAGAGGAGACAAAATATCCTCAAGAATATTCCTGAAGCTGTCTCCCACGAGGATCTCCAGACCCACCTGCGTTAGATATTCCTGCAGCTGGTCCCAGATCTGACCGAGCACGAGCTCCTAATGGACCGTGCACACCGCGCACTGGGTCCAAAGCCGTCGGACCCAAACCGCCACAGAGATGTCGTTGTGAGACTACACGCATACACCACAAATGAGAGGATCATGGAGGCCGCCAGAGGTCTGCGCAGCATACAAATAGAAGATGCGGATATACAAATCTTCAGTGACCTCTCCAGGATCACTATAATTAAAAGGAGAGAAATGAAACCCTTTACAAGCTACCTCCGCGACCGGGGGGTCAAATATCAATGGGGCTTTCCTTTCAAACTAGTTGTGCTCCGCAACGGCCACCATTTTACAATCTCGGCCCCTGAGGACTCTAGGGATTTTCTAAAAGCCCTGGGGATTCCCCCCCGCAGGATGAAAATCGACCCCCCCGCACCGCTGCAAGACCGGACCCCTCGGATACACCCCGTGCATTAGAACGCCTAGCCAGCCAGAGAGCGTCTCCAGTGCCACCTCAGAAGTTATGGCTGTTACCTGATCTTCCACGCGGCTGAAGAACCACCTTCTCTTCCTCTGCCGCCCAGCCCCCACAGACGCCCGTTAACCCCCAGATTCTCCTGCTCTGTCGGACTCCCAAGCCCCATGCAAAGAGCCGAGCACTGCAGCAAAACCCTTTCCCCCCATCCCATGCTCCCCCCCCCCTCCAACCCATACTCATCCTCCTCTGCCCCCCCCTCCCCGACCCCCTTCTCTGTCCTTCCTCTCCCCATCCCTGTCCCCCTCTCCTCGTGTTGCGAGGCCCTCTCATCCTCCCCGCCAGCACCCAGCTCCCCACAGAGGAGCCCTCACTTCGCTCTCAGGCACTCCCAAGATGGCTGCTAATGGGCCTCCACAACACCCGACCCGTCTCCGCTGTCCCGTAGGAAGAGTGGAGGGTCCAACTGAGCCCCGCAGGAGGCGTACTATACCCACCCTTCCCCTCCCCGCGGGTCCCCCTGACCCTTCTTCCCCCATATTCCAATCCCAGGCCCTAGCCGCTCTCCCCTCCAACCCACACATGGCCCTCCCCACAATTCTCCCTGATTCCCCAGCCTAAACCTGCCCACCCCCTACGCAGACCTGCCACTTACCTGCCAGACCCAGCTCTCCGGAGAGGACCCTTTGCTCGACCGGAGCCACCTCTGCAATTGATCCCTGTCGTATCACATCTAATCCCGCCCAGCTGATGGACTTCGCCCCAGGTTCCCGGTACGCCACATGATGAAATAACTCGTAGTGGGGCCCTCAGCCGCCACCTCGGAGCATCCCCAGAGCCCCGCTCGTCCCAGAAGTGCTCCTACACCATGGACTATCAACCTGCGGCCCCACTATAACTAACTCCATCGGCCAGGTTTTATATTTGTTTCAGACTACCACAATATCATCCTCCCTCTCCAGGATTCAGATGCCATCCCCCCCTTCCTCTCCTTCCCCCCTTGCCCCCCACCCACCCCCATTATCCCCCCATCCATCACCCACCCCCTCCTCCCCCTCCTCCCCCCTTTCTTCCCCCCTACCCCCCCCACCCACACCCTGCCCCCCCTATGCGCCCCCAAAACCCACTCTACTAAAACTGAGGAAGGCATACCCGGTCTGCGCTGTGCTCTCTTGACATTGTTTTATATGTATGCTTTAAAAAGAGCCCAGGTCTTGCTGCCCTCATGACCTCTGGCACACAACAAAAATGCAAAGACATATCTCTCTCACAATATTTATGCTTTCAATTGTATTGGTCCACCTTCCCTGTGCCCCCTTCCTCCCCCCTCTCCCCCCTCCCCCCTCCTCCCTTGCCCCCTACCCCATCCCTCCCCCCCCTCCCTCCCCACCCCCTCCCCCTCCCCTATCCCCCCCTTCCCTCCCCCACCCACACTTTGGGACCCCCTATTCCCCCCAGAACCCCCCCCCCACTAACAACGAGGAAGAAATACTTTATCTGCACTGTGATCTCTTGTCACTGTTTTATATGCATGGTTTAAAAAGAGCCCGGGTCATGCTGCCCTCATGACTTCCGGCATCTGACAAAAATGCAAAGATTTATCTCTCTCACAACATTTACGTTTGCAATTGTATTGGTTCACCTGCCCTGTGCCCCCTTCCCCCCCCTCCAAGCCCCACCCCCCCACTACCCAGAAACTCCCCCTTTCCCGGCCTACCTTACCACCCCTACCCCCAACCCCTCCCCCCCCTCACCCCAACCCCACCCCTCCCCCTCCTCCTCCTCCTCCTCCTCCCCCTCCCCCTCTCCCTCCTCCCTGACCTCACCTACCTCCCCCTGCCCACACCCCCCCCTACGCAGGCTGCAAAGGACATACCTATACCCCCCACCCCCAAACTCCCCACTTCCCCTCCCCCCTCCACAGTATCTAAAATGATCTAAGAAATGTTGTGAAACAAGGCTGACACCTCCCCCCCTCAATGCCTCAAGCTGGATTTGAGTATGGCAGAAGGTCCCCATCTCAACCCCCCCCTCCCCAACGAGGCTCATAACTGGAGTCTCAAGAGTCTCCTCAATCAAGGTCAGCAACTATCCGAATCGGGATAATGACAATTGTAAATTCTCGCATATGATCTTCTAGTTGTATTTGTCTGTATTCTTCTACCTTCTTAGAAGAAGACCCCGGAAGAAGGTAGAAGAATACAGATGAAGATGGATTACAACTAGAAGACCCCTGGATTGTCGTGTTTTATTATTTTAATGTTTATTATTTTATGGTTTTTTATTTTATGGGTTCCTGTTCGTGGATTGGTTCGTGAGTAAGCTGATCAACGGGAGTCGGTGGGGGCAAGTAATGGTAAGTTAAATAAAGAAATGTATTTAATGTAACGGTGTTTTTTTTTGCTTTTTCATGTCTTCATTTTTTTTTATGCATATCATTTCTTGCCACTGTATGTATGTATGTATGTATGTCTAGAGAGATATATACATACAGGGTAAGAAATGATAGTGTTGTTAAAGCTTGATTTTCTGTATTGTAAATGATTGTGGCTATGCTGCTATGCATAAATGTGTGTTAAATGTATTTTATTATTAGAGAGATGTAAGTTTTGGGCTTTATGCTGTACTGTAGGTTATGGAGAGGCTTGCTATAGTATATTGTAAATTTTGGTGTCCTTTTTTGTATGTTTTGAAGTTGTTCTCTGTTACGATAGCTCTTAAGCAGAAATGCTTTTAAGTAGAAATCTTTAAAGTAGAATGGATGTTTAAAAAAGGAAGTTGGGATATTGATCTGCTTCTCATCTCATCTCTTGTCTTTTCTCAGGTAAAAACATCTCAAATTGTCTGTGTGTCCTGCAATCCTCATACCCTGCTGTCTTTTTAGCTCATTTTAGTTCAATTTAGGTAAAAACATCTCAAATTGTCTGTGTGTCCTGTAATCCTCATACCCTGCTGTCTATTTAGCTAATTTTAGTTCAATTTAGGTAAAAACATCTCAAATTGTCTGTGTGTCCTGCAATCCTCATACCCTGCTGTCTATTTAGCTAATTTTAGTTCAATTTAGGTAAAAACATCTCAAAATGTCTGTGTGGAAATCATCCCCCTATTGCCTTAATTTAATTCATCTTTCACACTTGTGCAAGACAACACCCACCTTTGAAAAACAATTTGGTTTATCTACCCTCACATGTGCTAATTAAGTTTGTTGTACCAACCAGGTGACTTTCTAAATGTATATAAGTAAACTTACAACAGCCATTGCTGCTTGCAGCCTTTGCTCTTAAGCAGAAATGCTTTTAAATAGAAATCTTTAAAGTAGTATGGAAGTTTAAAAAAGGAAGTTCAAAAAGAAGTGGAAAAAATGGACACAATCTACTGCTTCTGATTCCTGCATTTGAACTACGCTGGAAAGGAGGTTATCATCCCACACTGCACATCTCAACACATTACTATTGCTGTGATGCCACCTTTACTTTTTATATTTACTGTAACCTCACTTATTTTCAAATTATGCACTTCCTTCCACCAGCCTCATCATGTCTCTAACTCTATTCATATTTCGCCATCTCTCCTTACTTCACCACTTCTCAGTTCACATGAACTCCTCTCTTACCTGCGCCCTCTGTCACTACACAGTTATGCCGCCTGCACTAAAACGCACCCCTACAAATCATCCTCACACATTCTCTTTCTGTCCATGCTTCTCCTCCTTGCTTCTGGGGATATCTCTCCCAATCCTGGTCCCTGCCTTATTTCTACTTGCTCTCGTCCTCGCCTTCCACATGCAACTTCTACTCCTTCTGGTGTCAACCCCTCTAACCTCATACCCATCCCCTGCCGCCCTCCCTCCTCTCTCCCTTTCTCCTGTGCCCTTTGGAATGCTCGCTCCCTCTCTAACAAGTTCCTCTCTGTGCATGACTTCTTTCTCTCTCACTCCCTGCTTCTCTTTGCTATAACTGAGACCTGGCTCACTCAGTCTGACTCTGCTCTGGAAGCTGCCCTCTCCTATGGTGGCCTTTCCTTCTCCCACACTCCACGCCCTGGTGGCAGGGGTGGAGGCGTGGGGCTCCTGCTCTCCTCTCTCTGCCGTTACAGAACAGTTTCTATTCCCCCCTCTCTTGCTTTTCCCTCCTTCGAGGCTCACACAGTCCAGATCTTCTCTCCTCTCCCGGTCCATGTGGCGGTCATCTATCGCCCACCTTCCTCTACTCATCCCCCTTCTGCCTTTCTCTCTCACTTTGAATCCTGGCTCTCTTTCTTTCTCTCCTCAGACTCCCCTGTTCTTCTCCTTGGGGACTTCAACTGCCACATTGATGACCCCTCTCTCCCTTGGGCTTCCCGCTTTCTTTCTCTAACCTCTTCTTTTGGCCTTCAACAGTGGACTGCAGCCAGCACCCACAAGGATGGCCACTACTTAGACTTGGTTTTCACTAAAAACTTCTCTCTCTCCGACTTCTCCATTTCCCCTTTTCCTCTCTCCGACCATCACCTCATCTCATTTTCTCTCTTTCGCTTCTCTCCATCTCCATCTCCATCTCGCCCTTGTTTTTGCAGAAACCTGCGCTCTATTTACCTACCAGCTCTTGATTCCACTTTACGCTCCTCCCTCTCCTCTCTCAGTTCTGCTTAAGACCCTGACAACCTGGTCAGGAACTACAACTCTGCCTTATCTTCCTCTCTTGATCTTCATGCCCCACTTTCTCTCTGCTGTCCTCGCCCTTCTAACCCCAGACCCTGGCTAAACTCCCACACACGCATGTTGCGTTCCTCCACTCGTTCCTCTGAACGCCTCTGGAGGAAATCTCATACGCTCGCAGACTTCATTCATTAAAAATTTATGCTATCCTGTTTCAACTCTGCCCTCTTTCAGGCTAAACAAACCTACTTTTCATCACTAATCAACACACACAAGTCTAACCCACGCCGTCTCTTTTCTGTCTTTGACTCTCTACTCAGACCACCCTCAGCTGCCTCCTCTTCTTCCTCCATCTCACCTCAGGACTTTGCTGACTTTTTTAAGAAAAAGGTGGAGTCCATACGGCAAAACATCCCATCTGTTGCCTTCTCCCATCCCACAATGCTACCCAACTCTCCTCCTGTCTTTCTTGACTCTTTTTCTGCTATCTCGGAGGAGGATGTATCACTGCTGATCTCCTCTTCTCCCTCTACCACTTGCCCTCTTGATCCCATTCCCTCCCATCTCCTAAAACCTCTTGCTCCTTCTATAATCCCTATGCTCACACAGATCTTTAACTCTTCCCTCTACTCTGGTACCTTTCCTTCATCCTTCAAGCATGCAACCGTTATACCATTACCAAAAACAGCAAGCTTGACCCTACCTGTCCTTCTAACTATCGACCTGTCTCCCTCCTGCCTTTTGCCTCCAAACTCCTTGAACGTCTTGTATTCTCTCGATTGCTACACTTTCTCAACACCTATTCTGTACTAGACCCTCTACAATCTGGCTTCCGCACTGCTCACTCTACTGAAACAGCCCTCACTAAAATAACTGACGACCTCCACGCTGCCAAAGACAGAGGTCATTACACTCTGCTCATATTACTCGACCTCTCTGCAGCATTCGACACCGTGGACCACCCTCTTCTCCTTCACATTCTCCATACTCTTGGTATTCGGAACAAAGCTTTATCCTGGATCTCCTCTTACCTCTCCCATCGTACCTTCATTGTCTCTTTTGCTAACACCTCCTCCTCCTCTATTGATCTCTCTGTGGGGGTACCCCAGGGCTCTGTCCTGGGACCCCTTCTCTTTTCTCTCTACACATTCTCTCTAGGTGACCTAATCACATCTTTTGGGTTTAAATATCACCTCTATGCTGACGACACACAAATTTACCTTTCAACCCCTGACCTTACACCTGCTATACAGACCAAAGTTTCTGAATGCCTCTCTGGAATATCATCCTGGATGGCCATCCGCCGACTGAAACTTAACATGGCAAAAACAGAGCTCCTTATACTACCTCCCAAACCTGGCCCTACTACATCCTTCCACATTGCTATTGGAAATACGATCATTCACCCAGTAGCCCAAGCACGCTGCCTAGGGGTCACACTTGATTCCTCTCTCTCATTCTCCTCTCATATTCAAAACGTTTCTAAAACTTGTCGCTTTTTCCTCCGCAATATCACAAAGATACGCCCTTTCCTCTGTTACTCAACTGCTAAAACTCTGACTCAGGCCCTCATTCTCTCACGTCTCGATTACTGCAACCTCCTGCTCTCCGGCCTTCCTACCTCTCACCTGTCTCCCCTACAATCTATCCTAAACACTGCTGCCAGAATCACTCTACTCTTTCCTAGATCTGTCTCAGCGTCTCCCCTGCTGAAATCCCTCTCCTGGCTTCCGATTAAATCGCGTATCTCACACTCAATTCTACTGCTCACTTTTAAAGCTTTACATTCTTCTGCCCCTCATTACATCTCAGCCCTAATTTCTCGCTATGCACCATCACGACTCTTGCGTTCTTCTCAAGGATGTCTTCTTTCTACCCCCTTTGTATCTAAAGCTCTCTCCCGCCTTAAACCTTTCTCACTTTCTGCCCCACACCTCTGGAATGCCCTTCCCCTCAATACCCGACTAGCCCCCTCGCTATCCACCTTTAAGACCCACCTTAAGACACATCTGCTTAAAGAAGCATATGAGTAGCACTGGATAATCATGGACACATGACACAAAGCTTGGCCCCCTGCAGACGCACTTACTAGTATTCCCTTCTACTGTCTCTGTACGTTCTCCCTACCTACCAATTAGATTGTAAGCTCATCGGAGCAGGGACTCCTTCCTTAATGTTACTTTTACAGTATGTCTGAAGCACTTATTCCCATGATCTGTTATTTATATTTGTTATTTATATGACATGTATTACTACTGTGAAGTGCTATGTACATTTTATGGCGCTATACAAATAAAGACATAAATACATAGTTAATTGTGTAATTGGTATGGATGGTATTTTAATTGTTTAGGGATGTAATTCATGTGTGTTTATTCATTGATGGTGACTTTATTTGCTTACATAATATACTTCTTGTGATGTCAGGCTATTTGAGTTGGATTACTGTATTGTTAACATTGATTTGCAGCGTGTACATGTAGTTTACATGTTATGCTACATGTATACACTGTAAAAGCAATGTTTTAAGTGGCATTTGAGGCTTCAGATTGAATGATTACTTGAGATTTGTGTAGGAAATTGGTTTTTAATTCATTGAGGATATTATGCATAAGTGGTGTTGCCATTGCAGGATGGCTTCACCCCTTAATTACCTTTGAGGTTAGTACCCGAAAAGGTGATTAAGGGGTTCCTTGGTATGTTAATGTCATTGAGATGTATTGGCTATTTCTTATTTTGGCAACGGACCCCAAGGATGATGCTGGCGACGGAGCCTTCTTATTGATGAGGTTAGTAGAATATTCTTTATTTTATTATGGTATTGAATGTGTTTAATAATGGCCAAATAATGTATTATCCCTATGTGGATAATAGTTATTTGGCACATTATTGTACTGTATGTGCTGGGGGAGGGGGTATTGGCCCCAAGGGTATTTGGTAGGACTCCCCTGTGGGTAGTGGGTGTGGGTGGTTTGGAGGGTTAGTGGGGGAGGGTATGTGGGTGATGGTGGTTTAACCCCTTAATGACTGTAGCGGTTAATAACCGCTATGGTGATTAAGGGGTTAGGGGACATTACATTGGATGTTTTAATTCTTGTGTCTGTTTTGCAGAAGCAGGTGGGGCATGGGCAGTATGAAGATGAGGATGGCCTTCATCGTGCCAGCCGCACATGGGTGAGTGCTATATGTATTTAATGTCTTTATTGTTGTGTATGTATTTTAAATGGACAACTGCACCATTATCCATTTGTGGATAATAGTCATTGTGCCCATTACTATACTGTATGTTAGGGGGGTATAGGTGTTGTTGGGGTCATGTATATATATATATATATATATATATATATATATATATATATATATATATATATTTATATATATATATATATATATTTAGTTAGTGTGGGGCTGGTGTGTGTATATTTATTATTGTGGGTAGTGGGGGTGGGTGAAGGGGGTATTAGCCCCAACTGTGTTTGTTTAGGGCTTGCGGGTGGGTAGCGGGAGGCCTTAACCCCTTCATGACCGTAGCGGTATTAACCGCTACGGTCGTGAAGGGGTTAAGTGCACCCGCAACCCCCCCGCAAGCCCTAAACAAACAACAAGGGCCAAATACCCCCTTCACCCACCCCCACTACCCACAATAAACCTGGCACGGCTCTTTAACCCCTTCATTGCCTTAGCGGTTAACCGCTAAGGTAATGAAGTGGGCTTTAAATGCATTTTTCCTGCCTCGGATGCATGCCGGGGGGGTCCGGTGCTGATATTAATGGTATCAGCTCCGGAGACCCCCGGCATCAATCCCAGCCAGGAAAAAGGCCAGAATTTTTTCTAAGTGCCGATCCGCCACTCATCCACTGCCTCTGAGCAGCAACTTGCCATCTTTTTCTTGCGTGGCTGATCCGCCAGCAAAACGGTATTCTCGCCAGGCGAATAGCTCCGCTTAGCTACTCGCCTCTACTAGAATACAGGGTGGCTGAAAAAGTAGGATTTTTAGGCGTAAAGTGCTTTCTCGCCCCGCCACCGGCAGAAAAATTTAAACCGCCAGCAAAACTGGTGGTTTGGTTGAATCTCGCCACAATTTTAGTATCCCATTCATAATGGATTACAACTTGATGGCTCCAGATATATAAAGGATTGTAAAAAAAACTTTGGGGGATACTCCTGCGGGATGAGAAACTTAAAACTATCCTCCCAGCCCATCCACAAATAATTTTTAAGAGGGCGAAAAACCTCAAACAATCCTTGGCACCAAGTTGTTTGAAAAGATGGCCACTGGATCCAACTGGTTAACAGAGTCCACTTGGCAGAGTGGATCCAAAATACATATTATTTTACATGTACAAATTGTAGTGCCTGTAAATGTAGTATTGGCAGCAGTAAATTCATTTCCAAAGTAACAAATAAGGAATATGATATTAAATCCTTTATAAATTGTAGTAGCACCCATGTAGTGTACATACTGGTGTGTCCATGTGGGCACCAGTATGTTGGCAGAACATGTAGACTGTTAAAAAAGAGGCTATGGGAGCATATATAACATCAAGAAAGTACCCACAGTGTCTCTAATCATTTTAGATTGGCCCATGATCAAAACCTCACTGGCCTAAAATATATGGGAATAGAATGTCCTAAACCAAATTGTATGGGAGAGAATAGAATTTTTCCAGATTTCCAGAAGGTAATCTTTCTGGATACAGTACACCAGTTAAAAACACTGTCCCCCCAGGGGATGAATCTTGATTTTGATCTGGGTTAATTCCTTAAAGATTAGGGGAGGCTCTGGCGCTATACCCTCAAACATTTTTTATACCCTTCTTCAATATTGTAATTGGTGATATAGCATTAAGTTCACCAGTCGATACTATTTATATCATAAACAATCTAATCCTGTATTGATTATATTATCCATCATCGAAATAGTGGTTTCCATCTCTCTGAGGAAATATAGAAGTTTTTATATTGATGGCAATTATCCATTTTATTAAATTTGGTTTTATATTTTGAATAATATTTGAAGATATATTTCCAAATTGATATGTTTTGCACCAATGCTGTTCTAATGAGTATCTATCCATGTGAAACATTTACCCAGGCATTATTGGGATAAAGTGGTTGCTGGGGAAATAACTTTTTATTTTATAAAGTTTTTTTTTATTGTGAGATCAATTGGCATTGTAATATGACACTTGGGCCCAACAGAAATAAATCCTTAGCAGCACGCTCCTAGAGGGCACCACTATTAAGGTGTGAATAATGTAGTTAGCCAATCCACCTCCAACTGCTTATTGAGCATCTTGTGGGAGGCCAGTCCCTCCTTTTTCAAGGTATATAATCTGCCAGTAAGGTCCCTGTAAATTAACTTTTCACTCTACTTCTTACACTGGTATATACCAGTTTTTAACTGCACTAAGTTACATAAATGTATGCTAAGTATATTAACCCCTTCATGTTATATTTCACAGAACATTTGTATGCATTTATCATAGGGACCTGCTATTAAGACTTACCTTGACGTTGGTTAGCAGGCTTGGCATTATTTGATCAAAGGATGTAACCAAAAGTCTCCTTTGTCTTACAGATTTAGTTTGCACTATGTATATTTATTTCCCCATTTATTGCTATCACAATGGGAGAAGCGCAGGGATTAATTTACTGTTTTTTCACATTTGTATGGCCAATCCTTTCACCAGCAGCATGCTCCTTACATGGAGAAGAGCGGTGAATATATATTTGTCTTCCTCAGGGGTTTCCTATAACCAGATACCAATTCATCTTATATACCAATACGTTTTAACCCCTATAATAAAGATAATTAATATATTCTAATCTTTGATATATTTCAATGCACTAATTAACCAATGTATTAATTACAACTTTATAAGTAAAATTGGAAAAAATTATTAAAAGAAAGAAAAACAACTACTATATGAACAGGAAAAAAAATCTACATTTATTTCTATAAATAAAAAATATTATTAACATTAAATAGAAGGAAAAAAAAACAAAAAATGAAAAAAAACTTTCAATTAGAATGATATACCCTAACTAATGAAATGTTAAAAAAAAAAGATTTTGTTAGATACAGTATATGTAGGTAATTCAAGTCAATGCAGGTTTTCTGCGATTTGTCACTTCAGATATATTGAATTACCTCCAGAAAGGTATACCGAATGTTGCTGACTTGTCGTATGATAGTCCATATTTACTAAGTGATGCTGCAGCATGAGACACCTTCAAGAGTAAGAAGACATCAAAAGGCTCATCCAGTAAATAAGCCATTGGGTAAATGGTGGGTCTAAAAGAAGTCTAATAAAAAAGTACAGCTTAGTCAAAATGGCCTTATATCTATCACGCAAAGAACATTAGAAGAAAAATGAAAAATGAAGCGCATAGGTGCAAATTTACCAAAGTCCCTCAGCTGCAAGAAATGGGCAAAAATGGAAAAAAAACACTGCATAATATTTATCAAACTTTCATTTCAATGGGAATGTTTGGTTTTAGTTAATCGGGTGCTTTTTTGCATACGTTTTGCAGCTGGGAGACTTTGATTAAAAAAAAAAACCACCCAGACACACTAAATTGTGGAGTCATTTTATCAGAGTCACCTGAGGGAAATAAAACTGTGTCTGATCTTTCAAGGAAAACCTATTCCCAGTAACACCAAGTCACGGACTTGTGCACATGAGGAAAAACTAAGGACAATAAACTACATACATTGCACAAAGAAGCATGAGATGAAAATGTTTCTGTGTACCAGTTTTGCATCCAAATGACCTTCATTGACCCTTTCATGATGCTGGTCAATCTGAGAAAAGTTTGGAGACCAATAATTATCTTTGCAAACTACAATCAACAAATTGAATCATAAGTTTTCACCCATATTATTAGCACAATCCGTCCCTAGAGTCCTTATTACGGTATATTCTCTGTACAATCAGAATCCCATAATGACTCCTCTACTGAATGCTTGGTGATTATAAATTGGGTCACAGAGCAGTGAATATTACAGCCCGTCAGTGACAGCTTTTCTGTTCAGTGCAGAAGCAGAGCGTTCTGAGTGCTGCTCAAAAACACTGACAATTATGCACCGTTCTCCTCTGTATTTATCTGCTGACCTCTTTTATTGATACATTTTTCAGTTTAGAGATAATGCCAGCTGCTTAAATATCTTGTCTGAAGTACTTTGCCTGTTCCTGACAATCGTGGGAATTACTCATATGGGATGACAGATGTGGAGAAGACCTTGGACTCATTGCATGGTAAGTGAATTGGACGGGGTGCCACAAGGTTAGTGGAGCAGTGACTGAGATCTACATCTCTAATCCTAAGGATAGGAGAGTTCTCTTGGCATATCAGATACATTTGTAAAAAGGAAAACAAGATCACTATTTAATGGTCATGATATTAAACAAATAGGGTTATTCCCTCAAAATGACTTATTCTGAAAGTGAGATCAGTGTGTGGAATCCAACATAGCCAGCCAGAAAACAAGTCAACATTTTGTAAATAATGTTTAAGTCTAATTGACTTCTGGTAAGGAAAAGGGAAAACTTGGTAGTAAAGTAGTGTAGGATACCTTTTATTAGACCAACACAGGGTTAAATGTACAAGCCGTCGAATGTCCAGGGTTCTACTTCAGGTACCAACAGAAAACAAAGAATCCCCAACACACGTCCAATTTGACAAATAATTTGGTCCATTTCTGTATGTTTTTTTCTATCATATGTGTAGGTAATTTACTTCAATCTTTTGACCAACACATTTCAAGCCTGCACCCTAAAGATCTACATCTCTAATCCTAAGGATAGGAGAGTTCTCTTGGCATATCAGATACATTTGTAAAAAGGAAAACAAGATCACTATTTAATGGTCATGATATTAAACAAATAGGGTTATTCCCTCAAAATGACTTATTCTGAAAGTGAGATCAGTGTGTGGAATCCAACATAGCCAGCCAGAAAACAAGTCAACATTTTGTAAATAATGTTTAAGTCTAATTGACTTCTGGTAAGGAAAAGGGAAAACTTGGTAGTAAAGTAGTGTAGGATACCTTTTATTAGACCAACACAGGGTTAAATGTACAAGCCGTCGAATGTCCAGGGTTCTACTTCAGGTACCAACAGAAAACAAAGAATCCCCAACACACGTCCAATTTGACAAATCATTTGGTCCATTTCTGTATGTTTTTTTCTATCATATGTGTAGGTAATTTACTTCAATCTTTTGACCAACACATTTCAAGCCTGCACCCACATCAAGGTCAGACCCTTTCAGCAGGTCCTACACTAACAATGTTATACGGTGTCCTCTGTATTTCCTCCACTGCATAGAGAGAAGAGGAAAGAACCCAATGACATTGGGCTATTAACACTGGAGGGGTTATGTACTCGCCTATTTTCCAACAGTATATATACTTCTACAAGGCAGGGAATACTCTGGAAGAGAAGGCACCATCTTTAGTGGACATTTTAAATGGCCTTTCAAATATTTGTAACGCTTAGAGGTACAGTATATTGTATATTTGTGACAAATAATGATATAGTAATTAGCATGGGGTATGTAACATGTAAGTGGTGCGGGTCTATACCTTGATGTGGTTTCTGGCATAACATGTTTTGGCCAAAAAAATGAACTAAATAACTCATACTTCTGATAAGAAAAAACATATAGTAATTAATACAACTATAAAATTAGATGTACATTCGGCTTCTTTAACACTCCACTTGGCACAATTCAATATATAAATATATAATACTGTGGGAAAGGTGATTGAGCTCACTAAGATTGTGTATTTCTTCTCCTTCTTAAGGTCTGGAAGTTGTACAGCGTGTCAGAGATTGTAATGACCCACACAGGGTTTATCTTCAGGTATTATAATCTCTGACTTGTGTACAATTTCCTAACGTGATGACAAGCACCAATAAGGTTGATAGGCAAAATATACACCATTTCTTTATTATTCATCATTAAAAATGAGGTGGTGTGTGCCGAACACGCTCGTTCTAAGTGAAACTTCTTTGTGTTTTGTGACTCAAATTGTATTTTCATTTTTATGATTCTCATTGAATTAAAGACTTTTGAAAATAACGGCATTTAGATACTATGAAATCCTAAAAATATGTGTCTTACTTTTTAGTAGCAGGATTTCCATGTATCTGTGCAGGACAGACCCACCGTGGTCATTCTCTCTGCAGCAGAGGTAAATGAGACTTTTCACAGTTACTGTTAGGACCTGCATACTGGTCATGCCGTGACATGGCTTGCAGGCTTATAACGCTTTGGCCAAAGGGTTTAACTAAATGACCTTTACTCAAGAGAATATTGATGTATTTAACTACTGTATGTATTTTTGTCACATTTTGAGCTTTTCTGTCTTTTGTTGTATTCATTTGGCCACGTAGCACTCCTTTTGACACTAATATATTCTGTATATAGATATATATATATATATATATATATATATATCTATATACAGTGGTCGACAAATCACCAAAAAATCTACTCGCCACACAAAAAAATCTACTCGCCACCTAGTACCAAACGTGTGCTGCTTGGGCCAATAGGAGCTCGCCACAATGTTAAATCCACTCGCCCGGGGCGAGCAAATTTATAGGTTTGTCGAACACTGTATATATATATATATATATATATATATATATATATATATATATATATATATATATATATATATATATATGAGGAGTGCTACTGAGCGTGTATATAATGTGATGTGTTTTGGGGTTCTGAGCTTGCTGGGATTGTGTGTTTATTAGTGTACGATATAAGGATACATTATAGCTAATCAGTTACACTGATTGAAGCAGCCATTATGTTAGGCGCACAATCAGGATTTTTTGAAAGATTTATAACAGGAGCACCGAATGATTGAAAGCTTACAGCTGCAGCAGCAGCCGTAATTTTAAAACTTCGCCCGGGATACCGCTCGGAATACCCCTGTCATGGCGTGTGATGTTTTCAACCGTACCGCTATTGACTCGGGTTTGTATTGGGGGCAGAAAATTGCATTTTAGCGTTGTCTGCAATACCATCTAGAAACTCAAGTGGGCAATCGCGAGTTGTTGTCTTAAAAATCTAATAGCAATTCAACCTACACAGTCGTACGTACAGTTGTGCAAGTCTCTGTGTATGTGTGCAGTTATTGTAATTTGAAGATTTATATTTGAAGCAGAGATTAACGTTACTAGTTCGTACTGTATAGTCTGAGGCTCCCTAGCCATACACAGATTAAAAATATGAGGAGACATACTGTACCTGTACTGTATACAGGATAATAAAGGGAAAAGAAGTAATACTTTATTTCGAATGTAAAATATTTTTTCCGCTCATGCGTGTACAGTATGTCTAATTTGAACCTTGTTGAAACATATATACGTGTCACCATATTTCTATATGTATTATTTATTAAATCAATGCTTTTGCTAGTCTTTCTCTTGTTTTCACACTGTTTTTATATAAAGCGCATGCGTGTATGTCTCATTGAAACCTTGTTGAAACGCATATGCGTCATCACATTTAGGCGCATGCGTGTATGTCTCATTGGAACCTTGTTGAAACACATATGCGTGTCATCACATTTAGACGCGTGCGTGTATGACTTCTCATTCAATGGGAATTTCAAGCGGAGAAGAAACCGGTGCGCAAATCACATCAGGACATGGAAGAGAAGTAAAATACCAAATAGTGCAATATTGTCAACCCCAACAATGAAATCAATGCTGATAGCTCTATAAAATTTGCACTCACGTGTACAACGTGATAGTAAAGCGTTGTGGTTATTAGAAGTTACCAACTTTTAGTTTCCAGATAGGTACTCCAGATCCGTAGAGAAGAAAGGGATATCCGTATACAAAAAAGGAAAAAGCAAAATAATATAATTCTGCTTTTAATATTAAAAAACACAAAGTATTCCACTTACATAAGTGCCTTTGTGGTGAGCATTCAGACCACCCTGGGTCATATGGACAGATAATTGTTTCTCACATAGAGATTAGCCCCTGAGGAAGACATTTATGTGGAAACGTGCATTGGGTGAATCATTGACTACAGAAGTGGCACTTTGTTGGTAACATCCAGAGTGAAGGACTACTACATCAGCCCAGTGTGTGCTGTGACGGCCACGGAGCAGATGCTGTTGCTGTGAGAAACAATTGTCTGTCCATATGACCCAGGGTGGTCTAAATGCTCATCATAAAGGCACTTATGTAAGTGGAATACTTTGTGTTTTTTAATATTAAAAGCAGTATTATACTATTTTGCTTTTTCCTTTTTTGTATACGGGTATCCCTTCCTTTTCTATGGATCTGGGGTACCTATCTGGAAACTAAAAGTTGGTAACTTCTAATAACCACAACGCTTTACTATCACGTTGTACACATGAGTGCAAATTTTATAGAGCTATCAGCATTGGTTTCATTGTTGGGGTTGACAATATTGCACTATTTGGTATTTTACTTCTCTTCTATGTCCTGATGTGATTTGCACACCTGTTTCTTCTTCACTTGATGTTTGGCTTTGGTCTGAATCCTGTGTCGGGAGCTGCACTCTCTAAGGACAGTATATTATTTTATGTTATGTGTTTTAAGTGATGTTATATGCGCTTGATTTTCTTCTTCACAAATGGGAGATTCAAGTCTGAAAAAAAAACAACCTTTTTTTAGTTTGTCGACATGGGCATGCATAACAATTTTTGCTATTCTGAGAACCAATCACTACTGTAGCTTTTTAATTCTACACTAGTTCATGTATGTACTTTATGAGGTGGGTGGCATAGTGTGATTTTTATTTGGGCGTGTGGGGTTCAAAACATTATGTTGGCCTGTTGAAAATATTTATTTGAACTAAAAATCCAGCATACAGCCCTCTCCCCCTCCCCACCCCCCCCCACCCCCACACACACAATGTGAATTTCAAGTCCTGAAAAAGAAGAAGAAAAAAACCTTTTTTTTGTTTTGATTCTCGGCAAGGGCTTGCATTTTTTTGCTGTTCTGAGAATAAATCACTAGATTTTTAATTCTACACTAGTCATGTACACTATTCTGTACTTTATGAGGTGGGTGGCATACTGTGATTTTTATTTGGGGTGTGGGGTTCCAAACATTATGATTACCTGTTGAAAATATTTATTTGAACTAATAATCCAGCATACAGCCCTCTCCCCACCCCCCCCACCCCCATACACACACAAGGCTAAAATATTTCTACTGCTTATCGACACCTCCCCCAAACAATTCATTTGTAATTGGAGGCTTTGTTGCTTAGTTTAATCTTCCTGAGCCTGGGTTCAAACGCGCATGCGTACAGTACGTGTGAAAAGCCTTTCTTGGGGCTTTGGTGAGAATCACCCACTCACGCATGTGCACACTCACGCATGCGCACATGCGATCACAGACATTCCTTTGTTTTTTTTTTCTTTTCTCAACATGGGGTGAGTAGCACCTCCCCCCACCACTTCAAACACTAAGCTTTACAAACAAACCTACATGAATCGAAATGCTTTTCCACACCTTCAAAGTGAACCACCACACATTCAAAGTGAATTTCAAGTTTTAAAAAAACCAGACATCACTTTTTGAAGGACTGAATTAAATTAACCATAATACGAATCATGTTTTTGAAAAGTTAACAATTTTTTTATTTCACCTGGATAACCCGTGAAGAATGCAAAATACAAGTAATCATGAATAATACAAATTTACAATCTTTATCTTCTTATTGGCTGCACTGCATTCTGTCTGTACAGTAGTTCTTAGTTCTTTTGTCATTGAGAGAGGGGGGGTTGTGTAAATTAAATACATGTACTGCTACAATATACATACAGTCCAATACATTTACACATGCCCCCCACCCCTTTGTTTTTTAGTGCAGCAGCCAGCTCTGAAAAGAAAAGAAAAAATGAGTGCACTAAAAGGGCATTTACTGTAAGGCAGACAAATACACATACAGTACTGTAATCATGAATAATACAAATGTACAATCTTGTCTTTATCTTCTTCGTATTAGCTGCATTGTCATTGAGAGAGGGGGTTGTGTAAATTATGACTGTGGCTACAATGTACACACAGTTCACTAATTTTACACATGATCCTCCCCTCCCCTTCCTTTTTTAGTGCAGAAGCTCCGAAAAGAAAAAAATGAGTGCAGTGAAGTGCATTTAAGGCATTGCATATACTGTATCACTATATTGGACTATAGGCCTTGGCAATGTTAGGCCTTGCGAACAGGTGTCTGCCTTGTCGTGGCTCGCAAGCTTACAACGCTTTGGCCAAAGGGTTAAATTAAATGACCCTATTTCAAGAGAATATATAAGTATTTTACTGTGTATTTCTGTCATGTTGGATGTAGCATTGGGCTTCTCTGTCGTCTGTTGTATACATATGCCATGCTCAATAGCACTCCATTTTGACACTTAAATACATATATATATTTTGTGGGGGCTCAGGGGTTCCCAAAAAGAGCTTGCTGGGGTTCTATGTTTTTTTATACTGTACAGTATAACTGTATAACAGTATACTGTACAGTATAAACTGTAACTCTATACTACATTATAACTACTGTATAACTATAACAAGTTGAAAAAAATAAAAAATAAATATATATATATATTTTTTAGCAAAACGGTAAAAATGGTTATTTTGAGTGCCATACTTACCTGTATCATACTTGCTGTACCTGTACTTACAGTACCTTACTACCTTCCTGTTGCCTGCCCATTACGCTGTAAAAGAATGGGCAACACGATAGCAATCTATATATTTATTACATCTCTCTACGGTGAGTATGTTTGATGGGATTCAAATCTGGCGATCTGGAATTGGTGGGGGGAAAGAAGGTGAATTAGTTAAAGAGATATAAACAGTGTAAAATAATGAGAAAGCGTTACCGTACTTACTCCTGTGGCGTCTTAACCCAGTTGATACCGCTGGCAAGAATATGCGCAGAAGACGCAGTGTGTTTCGGATCATTGTGCTGGAAGAAACGGCGACCAGCTGGGAATTCCCGGGTAATGTATTCGACAATAGCAGGCACTATTTGCTCTTGTAAAAATACTTTAGTCATGATTCCTGAAACAAGAAAAGAAAAGTGCTCCAAATACTGTACACTTGTACAGTGCATAAGGCCACAGCATGTGACATTGTGCATTATTTTACCTTCAAAGATCATGATGCATCCTTGTCCACGTCTACAGATCGCACCCCACACATGCAGCTTCACTGGGTGCTTGGGACGCGGCTAAAAAAGTAATGCTTTCTTTTTTGGAGAATGCAAAAGTGTCAAATCTCTCAAGCGAAATAGTTGACTCGTAGTAAAGATGACATCCTGAAAAGTCTCGCCACTTTTGATCCATGCCCGTGCCTGGTCCACTCTTTTGATCTTGTTGGCGTCCCTTATCATAGGATACGCTCTGTAATGACAAGAAATATTTTTAGAGGTACTGTAGAATTAAACCACACTTACCTACTGTACTGTCCAGTACTAACCTTACATGCCCATATTTCCATTCCAATTTGCGTCTCATGAACCTGATGCTGGTCTCAGATGCGGTTATTTTGTGATTTTTCTCAAGAGCGTTCTTGACACTTGTGGCACATCTCTCATCATTTTCTTCACTTATTTGGTCAACCAGAAGCATTGTCGCCTTGCAGTGTAAAGGAAAACACAATAATTTGTTAGAGAGTAGGCCACATAATTTCTCTAAATTAAACTGTTTGTTTGTGAAGCGCTGAGTACACTATTAGTGCTATATAAATATAACATTATAATAAAAAAATTAAATAAGGACACAGTGTATAAAGGTGTGTGTCATACTATATACATACACACATATATATATATATATATATATATACAGTATATACAAAGAGTAGCGCTAATGAGTGTGAGTATAATGTGACTGTGATGATGAATGAATTAAATGAAGAGAGTGCAGTGCAAACACAACAATATAAGTATAATAAAACCAATCACGTGAATGAAACTGATGGATAGTCCAGTTCAGAGAACAGTATTTATGGAGGAGGACAAGCTTCTTTCTGTGATCTTGCCTGATTACAAACACATACAAAAAACAAAAGAAGAGAAGCGCCAGCTCCATAGCATAATACTCTAAAATAGAATTTTTTATTGAAACATGAAGTAGTCAACAGGACCTATTCTCACATGGTGGGTAAAAACACATTCAATTAAGACAATCTGTGACTGCAGATAGACGCCGGTGTGTGGACAGTCAGGCAGGTAGCCAGGAACATGGGGTCAAATCCACCAGATGAGGGAGATGGTAAATACTGTGTGGTGAATCTCACACAGTCCCCAAAGTGACCTTTCAATGGAACTGATTCCAGCTGCACCACAACAAAAATCCCACCAGCTAAGTATAACACTATATGCTATGCCCCTAATATCAGAAGTTACCTCCTCACGTATATACAGACGCGGCCGTCTTTAACCTAATGCGGCTTTCTCCGTGGGTTTTTTTAAAACGCGGCGGCGTGTGGCTTTTTTTTTTTAGTTTTCCCGTGCCGCAGGGTGCTTTTAATGATAAGCACCATTAGCGCTTATCTTTTGAATGCGGCCGCCGCGTGGGAAACTCCGTTCAAATCGGAGAAAAGCCCCGCATTTAACCCGGCAAGCTTTAGAATAAAGCTGGCCGGGACAGTATACCACAGAGTGTCCAGATGGTGAGAACAATATTCAGCTGGCCGCAAGTAATGGCGGCGCCACGAGGAGTGGAGAGGAGTAAAGAGGGGTAGCCGGGATGTGTGGTGCTTCCTGGAGATGTGTTCCAAGCCTCAGTACTGAACGAAAGCCCGCCCGTCGTTCGTGCGTCTCTGCGTGATGACGTCACACGTCCTACGCATTTCGTCACAGTTAGTGACTTTCTCAAGGATGAGTGGTTGCACTGCAAAGGCTGGTATATATAGCAAGTACTGAAAACCCAAATTGAATGTAAACAGTTGCAACCAATCAGTAATGTGACTATATGTGTATGTTCTAATAATTGCAAACAAAATGTGAATATTGCTAAGAACATAAACATGAGAAGATTGTCACGAGGAACTGATTTAATGTATAAAAGCATGCATGTAATACATAGATGTATATGCACCAATGTATATGTGCACCACATAGGTATATATATGCATGTTTGCCACTCCAATTAAATAATGCTCAATAATAAAAGCCTAAAAATATGTAAAGTAATAATATTATCACTAATAGAAAAATCTATAAAACAAAATAATAAACTTTTAAAAGGTTAAAAGAGCCTCAAATAAAAAAGTACATGTTAATAAACTGCTAATACAGCATGAGAGAAATGAACAAAAGTATGCGGGTATTTTTCCTGGCACACACGCATAACTGAGCTGAACTTGCCCTTGTCCAGATACTGCATTGGCATTATTCCATCTGCTTCCATGGATCACCCCCGATTCTACGGATGCTGGAACCTGCTTAATTCTGCCGTGCCAACCACGAGAAAGTGAAAGGCATTAGCTGTTTCCAAGCCAAAGCCAAGGCGGAAGGCAATGGAGAATAAAGAAAACGTTCCGAAGACTCCAAAGGCTAACAAGACTGGGAATTATTATGTCAAGAAGAATCTCGCTGGCATGCATACAAAGCAAAACAAATGGCAGCCACACATCCACAACCATGCTCTCTTGGGAACCCCCAGCTCACTTTTTCAAGCACCCATCCATGACGCTGCTCTACCGGGAACACCAAGTCACCTGCTCCTGCACCCATCCACGACGCTGCTCTCCTGGGAACCCACAGGTCACCTGCTCCTGCACCCATCCAAGATGCTGCTCTCCTGGGAAACCCCAGGTCACCTGCTCCTGCACCCATCCACAACGCTGCTCTCCTGGGAACCCCCAGGTCTCCTGCTCCTGCACCCATCCACGCAGATGTTAACAGCACTCCTCGCACAAGATCACGCTTGTTCGCCCGCATGCTGATTGGTTTAAGCTGTGTCAAAAACCCTGACAACTCAATGATGCAAAAGTTTGATCTTCTTTTGGAGACCATGTTGAATATGGATAGGCGTATGGAGAAGATGGACAGTAACATCGCGGGGATCTATTCTTTGCTTGGAGTCCCTGACCCTGCACCTGTATGTATGACGCAGGAGCAGGATTTGGCCCCCCCACGCTCACCCCTTCCGTTTGCAGAATACATGTACCTGTGTGCTCTTGAAGAGGAAGAGATGACAACCCCGATAAGGCCATGACAAGAGATGACAAACCCGATAAGGCCACGACAGGAGATGACAACCCCGATAAGGCCACGATAGGAGGAAAGCATCCTCCCAGACCACCCACCCTCGCCCATTGCCAGACGCACACCTGCTCCCAGAAGCACACCCGCTCCCATTGTAATGCTGCCAGACATCATCTTGAGCGACCTGTCCATGCAAGTCCGGGAGAAATACAAGATCAGAATTGGTGGTGCAGCCCATAAATTTGCCCTGTCCATCTTTAAACACCACGTCAGTACAGCGAGTGGACCCACAACGTAAATTATGAATAAAATTATTGGAATAAAACCAAGAAGTCTCTGCCGGAAAATGTAAGAATTTTTTTTTTGGTGGAAGTGCAGCGTTATTTTACTGTTAGCGATTATCTTATGAGAACCGTGAGAGACACCATCAATGGTCTTTTGAGGCATATAAGGGCTCATTCCTGGAAGGCCACCAGCCCGTTAGGGAACTACTTTGCTGTTTGATTGCACTGTGCTGTACAGTACAAAAGTTCAAAAGTTATAGAAAAATGTTTTTACTCAGAATAAAAAGTTGATTGTTTTAAATTGTTTCATGTTTTTAATGCTTATAGTGATACACGGAATACACAATGCCATACAGTAAATGCCCTTTTAATGCACTCATTTTGTATTTTCTTTTCAGAGCTTGCTGCTGCACTAAAAAAAAAGGGGTGGGGGGCATGTGTAAATGTATTGGACTGTGTGTATATTGTAGCAGTACATGTATTTAATTTACACAAGCCCCCCTCTTTCAATAACAAAAGAACTAAAAACTACTGTACAGACAGAATGCAATGCAGCCATTAAGAAAAATATTGTAAATTTGTATTATTCAGGATTATTTGTATTTTTTATTCTTCACGGATTATCCAGGTGAAATATTTTTTTTTTTAACTTTTCAAAAACATGATTCGTATTATGGTTAATTTAAATCAGTCCTTCAAAAAGTGATGTCTTTTTTTTTTAAACTTGAAATTCACTTTGAATGTGTGGTGGTTCACTTTAAAGGTGTGGATAAGCATTTCTATTCACATAGGTTTGTTTGTAAAGCTTAGTGTCTGAAGTGGTGGGGGGAGGTGCTACTCATCCCATGTTGAGAAAAGAAAAAAAACAAAGGAATGTCTGTGATCGCATGTGCGCATGCGTGAGTGGGTGTTTCTCGCCAAAGCTCCAAGAAAGGCTTTTCACACGTACTGTACGCATGCGCGTTTGAACCCGGGCTCAGGAAGATTAAACTAAACCACAAAGCCTCCAATTACAAATGAAATGTTTGGGGGATTATTATTTCAAATAAATATTTTCAACAGGTCATCATAATGTTTTAAACCCCCCACCCCGTAATAAAAATCACCGTGTGCAACCCACCTCATAAAGTATGTTCATGACTAGTATAGAATTAAAAAGCTACAGTAGTGATTGATTCTCAAAATAGCAAAAATTGTTATGCATGCCCATGTCGAGAAACGAAAAAAAAGTTTTTTTTTCAGACTTGAAATTCACATTGAATGAGAAGTCATACATGCATGCACCTAAATGTGATGACACGCATATGCGTTTCAACAAGGTTCCAATGAGACATACTGTACACACATGCGCATTACATAAAAACAGTGTGAAAACAAGAGAAAGCTTAGAAAAAGTTGAAAATATTGAATAATACATGTAGAATAAAATATATACATTTTTATTTTTGGGGTTTCTAAAATGAGTTAATTAAACATGCAAGTGTATTGTAATTATACAACAAAATGCAACGTCAAACAGTAGTGATGATTACAGTACAATGTAAAAAAACTATTGAATATGAAAACAGCAGCATACTGATTAAGGTTTTCTATAAAGCTCACAATTATTCTATCCTAATCAATAAAAATTGCACTGTCACTAAATTGTTGACTACAGTCCTTGGATTTTTAAATAAGATACACAATGCGCAAGCAACATTTCAAAAAAGCGATATAACAGTATACTGTAGGTCCATCGAAATCCCGCCTTTTGCCTTTTTCCGCTTGATGTCAAAGTTTCTTTCCTGGGGAAAAATAACATGATGCTATTATTTCCGGTATTGCGCATGCGTCAAGTCGAGTCATTGGGAATTAAACCAGCAGTTCAAACAACTTCTGATAGGCTCTTGAGCCCCACCCTCTCCCTAACTGTCCACCAATTGTATCTACTGTAGTAACTGCTCAGTCAATCATATTGCAGGACTACATTTTCAATAATTGTGCAAGAATTAAATAACGATTGATTAACGGAGAACGGACCGATCTGTAGTTTACTGTAACTAATCACTTGTTTGTGTGCATAATGTATTGATGCACATACAGTGTATAAAAAACTTGTATTTTTTTTAAATACGACAGCTTGAACTGCAGCTGTAAACTTAATACTGTACTGTATAGTGTAATACAGGTAGTTACTGTAGTAAATTATATTTACCTTCATTATAGACTTTGCCAAACGTGTGGTGATGAGCCACTGTCAGTCCCGTAGTCTTCATTATACACGTAGTTGAAAGGTGACAGCAGGCCTGCTACACCTGTAGTTGACAGCTGATGAAGCTGGAAATCTTTTTGGCACATGCAAGCGTGCTGGAAGTTTTGCAGGTATTCTGGCGGGGACAGAAAGCAAGGATTGCCATTCACCAAGTTTTCACTGACGGTCGGACCGTTATTGTAAGCTGGTGCAGGCAATGGTGTAGGCGCTTTTGCCGGCGCTGTTGCATTGCTGGATTGGGATTGATGCATTTTATATGGATTCAACCCAGACTTTCTCCTTTTGAAGTTTCCATGCTCAAACACAATGGAAAACACCAAAAGCCTCTTCTATCTCCGCGTGCAGGGTCAATACTGTATGAAAAAAACACGGATCGCTTCTTAACTTTTTTCTAATCGCACGCTTCCACACACTAGCGCCAGGTGAAAATTTGTAAAAATCATAGTTCAAAGTGAAATATTCATAAATTTCGGTAACCGTCGCCATGTTATCTGCTGCAGCAATCATTGCAGAACAAATTAAAAATGCATAAGTACAGTCAGGTCTTTTATACAGTGGTGTACTCATTGTGTCCAGTCTGCAATTGTGCAGGAGAAATAATGTAAATAAAAGACACAGAGCATTGAGTTTTTAACAGTTTTTATTACGAAACGCCTAAAAAAATACTGTAACTTCTTCAAGGTCAATTCACAATGGACAACTGTGGCAGAAATGTTTTTTTTTAAACACCTGCAAGTCGACACAGTAGCGCAAGTACTTTACTGTACACATTACAATTCATTACAATTAATGAATTTCTGCCACCTGGGGGATACGCGAAGAATTGTACCCATTTAAATCCGAAACCGTTAAATTAAACAGACCAACCGAGGATCAGACGGGCGCGTGAATGCGGGATGAATGCGGGATGAACGCGGGAATGCAAAATGAATACTGCGTGGAATACAGAAGAGCCAACGACAACGGCTCCGAGATCTTTTAAAAAAACGGCCGATGCAGCTGTAGGCAACAATGTAGAATTATACATTGTCACATGCTTTACATATAACAATAATAATAATCAATAGTTGGAAAGTACTGCTGCTTTAAGTGTCCAGATTAAAAGACTAAAAATCTGTCAATAAATTAACTTTTATAAATCTGAACAGTAAAAGTAAAATGTTTGAACATAAAACTGTCAAAGTATTTCATTTAAAAGTGTTGTTATTGTCTTCATATGGACAAAGCATATTGTGTATTTCTGCTTTAAATCAACCCTTTACTAAATACCTATTCTGCAGATTAGATTTATACAGATAGTGTAACATGTTACTAATGGCATCTCAGTGATATTACTGAACACACAGAGTGTTGACTCCATACTGTTTGTTGGGTGACTGTATCACATTGCCTGACAAAGGTGTGAGGATTCGCCATCCTGATGGCCGGAACTCACCTCTTCAGCCTTCTACATCTGGCACTCAAGAATTACAGTTCCCCGGCAGTTCCACTACACGTGCTCGCGCGGGCGACACACGATCAGCCTGTCTCTCCAGATCTGTTCCAAGCCTCCACCCCCGCTCCGAAGACAGACATGAGAGTTGCGCGAGTGGCGCGCCATCGAATCGCCACCCCTTGATGTCAGTGATGCGCGTAAGACAGGTTTCCCCTGGACCCGCCTCCCGGCTCCATTCCCGTTCGGATGGCGGGAATGTGCGGTGCGTGAGTGGCACGCGATCGGATCACCACCTCCTGCTGTCGGTGACGCACGCGGAACGTAGCTGCGCCCCTAGACCTATTCGGACTGCACAATAGGGCGCACCCGCACGACCCAGCAGCCTATCCGCTCGTTCCTTCTTTTTCTGCCCCACTTCCCATTGGAGGGAGGTTCCTTAAATACCTGCTTAGCCCAGACTTTCATTGCTGAGCATAACCTAGTGTGTGACGCCGTGCCTTGCTGCATTCGATTTTATTATTTATTTATAAAATATTTTACCAGGAAGTAATACATTGAGAGTTACCTCTTGTTTTCAAGTATGTCCTGGGCACAGAGTTAAGACAAATAATACATGGTTACAAATACAGTTACATAAATGAACAGGGTATACATTATATACAAGACATTGCATGCACAGTTAAAGAAAAAATATATTATGGGCGTATGAAACAGTTACAGACCAGATTAAAATGTGAGACAGCTTAGATTTGAAAGAATTTAAACTGGTGGTGGATGTGAGAGTCTCTGGTAGGTTTTCCAGTTTTGGGGTGCACGGTAAGAGAAGGAGGAACAGCCAGATACTTTGTTGAGCCTTGGGACCATGAACAGTCTTTTGGAGTCTGATCTCAGGTAATAAGTGTTGCATGTGGTAGGGGTAAGGAGCTTGTTCAGATAGTTGGGTAGCTTGCCCATAAAGAATTTAAAGGCAAGACAGGAAACGTGAACTTTGCGCTTAGACTCGAGTGATGACCAATGTAGTTATTTGAGCATTTTGCAGTGATGTGTGTTGTAGTTGCATTGGAGAACAAAACGACAAATTGAATTGTAGAGGGTGTCAAGTTTGCTAATGTGGGTTTGAGGTGCCGAGTCATATACAATGTCTCCATAGTCAATAATTGGCATTAGCATCTGCTGTGCGATACGCTTTCTGACCAGGAGACTTAGGGAGGATTTGTTCCTGCAAAGTACCCCTAGTTTGGCATAGGTCTTTGTTGTCGGGGTATCAATGTGCATCCCGAATGTTAAGTGGGAGTCAAACCATAAGCCCAGGTATTTAAAACTAGTGACAAGTGTTAGGGTGGTGTTAGCGTTGGTTCTAATCTGGAGCTCAGTCGCTGGAAGCTTTAAAAATGTAGTCTTGGTACCATATACCATTGTTACAGTCTTGTCAGTGTTTAAAAACAGTTTGTTTTGGGAAATCCAGTTTTCGAGTCTCAAAAAGTCAGACTGAAGTATGTGTTGAAGGTCAGAGAGGCTATGGCTGTGTGCATATAGGATTGTGTCATGTGCATACATGTGTATTGAGGCTTCCTTACAAGCTGTGGGAAGATCATTAATGAACACCAAGAAGAGTAGGGGACCCAGAACAGAGCCTTGCGGGACACCACAAGTGATATCCAGGGGGTTGGAGTCAGAGCCTTAGATGGACACGTGTTGGGATCTATCTGATAGGTAGGACTGAAACCAGTTTAAAGCATGCTTCCCTATTCCAGAGCTCTGGAGTTTGTTTAGCAGGATAGCATGATCAACTGTGTCAAAAGCCTTTACAAAATCTAGGAATACTGCACCATTCAGTTGTCCCCGTTCCATTCCACACTGGATTTCATTGCAAACTTTTAGCAGGGTAGTTAAGGTGGAGTGATTGGGATGAAAGCCAGATTGGAATTGGCTAGGGAAATTTGTCTTGGTATAGTAATCGCTTAATTGAGAGTGGACACATTTTTCCATGACTTTGGATAGAATTGGGAGAAGTGAGATTGGCCTGTAGTTTGAGACAGTGTTTTTGTCCCCACTTTTGAAGATTGGGACAACTATGGCAGTTTTCCAGGTCTTAGAGATATGGCCTGCAGACAGGATAGAGTTGACTATGGAAGCAATTGGTTTGGCAATGGCTGGGGCGCCAAGTCGTAGGAACCTAGATTGTAGTAAGTTGAGTCCGCATTGACTGCTTAGTTTTAGTTTGAGGAGCGCTTGTGTAATGTCCTCTTCAGATACTGGGCCAAATTGAAAATTGTGGGCAGTGTTGGGAGGGGGTGGGGCTATGTGGGTACTCCCAGAATGAGATTCAGGTTTGTGGTTTGGGCTGCGTTTCGCTAATAAGTTAGTGGCACACCCCACAAAGTAATCATTGAATGCATTTGCAATGTCAGTGGGTTTGTCAGAGTAATATCCCCCTTAGTGATATTACTTGGTTGTTGATGGTTAGAAGGCTGGAATATATTGTTCATAACCTTCCAGACATTAGCTGGGTTTGATATATTTTGGTGGAGATTGTCTGAGTAATATTGTGCTTTTGCGTGCCTTGTTTGCCTTGTGCACATGTTCCGCAGGCATCTGTAGTGATTGAGATCCTTGGTAGTGCCAGTTACTTTGTAGCTTTTCGACAAGGTATCCCTGAGCTGGTAGAGTGCAATAAGGTCAGTTGTAACCCATGGAAGGTGGGCCCCCCGTACCCTTATTTTGCGTAGTGGAGCATGGGAATTGCAGAGTTTTAAGAACTCTGATTGGAAATAGTCAAGCGCAGAATCAGGGTCGGGAATTAAATTGATTCTGTGCCATGGGCAGTAGGCAAGGTCATCCAGAAACTGTTGTGGGTTAAAGTTTTTAAATGTTCTAGTGAGGAGAACTTTAGGGCTTGAATGGGGCGGTTTAATTTTCCTTGCACAGTACATTTTTGCATTGTCACTGAAAATATCAGGAAGGATGCCAGAGGATTGGATTCTGCTGGGGTTTGAGGAAAGAATCCAGTCTAGCAAGGAATGTTTATGCGATTTCAGGTTTGTCCGTGTGGGTTGGGAAATGAGTTGTGATAGGTTCTGACCTTGATCCTGCCTTGTGCCTTGCCTGCCTTGTTCCTGATCTCCCTGCTGCCTGACCCTGTTTTGTTCACTGGATTCCGCACCTCTCCAACTCTGACCCGGCTATGTATGACCTTCCAGATCTCTACAACCCTGACCTTGGCAAAGTACCCCAACGATCCACTACTCTCCAAACCCGACCTTGGCAAAGTACTCCAACAATCAGCTATTCTCCAATCCAGACCTGTCAAGTATAACGACTACTCTACCTTCCGTACTCCTGACCCAGCTTGCAAGACTAATCTACATCCTAGGCGCGCCCGCGTGGCAGTCGGTTGGCATTTCTCAATTCCCTACCTAAGCACCGTGTCGATCTTCGTTTCAGGTGAGCTACACGTTACAAAAGGACTCGGTGCTGTCCGAAATGTTGCAAGTCCTGAATAAATCTATAAAGATTTAATCTACTTCTTTTCCAAGTGCTTATTGAAGCACAAAGTGGGAACTAAAGGTGCAGCAGCTTCTCTTTCAAGTTTTGTATTAATTTGTCAAGGTTTAGAGACAGCTTGCTGATAAATATGTGCATTTGTGTTATTATAGCATTGGGAATTTCAACATTTGTTCCTGTTTTTGAATTGATCTATTTCTTGACTATTCCATGGGACATCTTCCAGCGCCAGAAGAAGACATCGCATGAATGAGATATAATGTGTCTTCTGGTGGTGGGAGGAATTTTATGGATTTGAACCACTTTTTAAGTGGAGTCCAATAGGTCAGGTCCATTTTTAAGGTGACAACAAAAACAAAAGAAAAATGCGCTACTAGAAAATATTCAGTGAAAAACTATAAGGATAAATATCCAGTACCCCACTAATTCAATCAGCAACACCTGAATAACCATACATAACCTTTAGCATGAAAACAATATGTGAATGTAGAAGCGTCTGCAGCTGTTGATATTGGGGTGGCTTGGCGCCCCTATACTACAAGAGATGAATGACAAGAAAAATTGCGCACAACGCACATAGTGAAGTATGTTCAAAAAGTAAAAAAACATTTTTTAATGGGTAATATATCTGCGTACTTTAAATAAAAATATAACAAGCATTCCATGTACTATGACAGCGGTGCGCATACTGGGGGCGCGACCCCCAGGGGGGGGCGAGACTGCCTGCGGGGGGCGTGGGGTTTACAGAGGCCCCGCGCGCTTCCCGGAGGCACTTAAATTAAGTGCCGGGGTTCTGCAGGGCCTCTGTAAGCCTTTACTTACCTTTGCTCCGGCGGCTTTGTTCCCGCGTCACCATGGCAATATAGCGTCAAATGACGCCGCGAGGTCATGTGACGTCACGTTGCTATGGCAAGTTGGGGTGGGGGCGTGGGAGTGAGGAGACCGTCGGCAGGGGGGCGCAGGAAAAAAGTTTGTGCCCCCCTGTACTATGACATGGGTTACCAAGCGCCGGGATGGAACGGGAAAGATCATCGTCACTGCACCTTCTGATGGTATTCGTCGATGGCTCCTGGTGACAACGATCTTTCCCGTTCCATCCCGGAGCTTGGTAACCCATGTCATAGTACAAGGAATGCTTGTTATATTTTTATTTGATATACGCAGATATATTACCCTTTAAAATTAAATTTTTACTTCTTGAACATACTTCACTATGTGCATTGTGCGCTGTTTTTCTTGTCGTTCAACCATTTTTAAGGTGTCTATTAATAATATTAATAATAGCATGTTCTTGTATAGCGCTGCTAGTTTTACGTAGCGCTTTACAGAAACATTTTGCAGGCACAGGTCCCTGCCCTGTAGAGCTTACAATCTATGCCTTTTGGAGCCTGCGGCACAAGGAGATAAAGTGACTTGCGCAAGGTCAAAAGGAGCACTGTGAATTGAACCAGGTTTCCCTGCTTGACACGCAGTGCCAGTCAGTGTCTTTACTCACTGAGCTGCTCCTTCTCCCATATTTCAGCATACATATCCATTTAAAGAGCAGCCATTGCTTGATGATAGATGGGGTATGGTCGCTGCAAGTTGTGGTAAATATTAACTAATCAATGTGACAGATACAGGTGTATCTACAAGTCCTCTTCTCTACATGACGATAGATGCAAACTTGTTAATAAATGGATACATTGTTACTGTTAAGATTTCTAATGGTCCAGTAATTACATATTAGGAGATTCTTAAAATCTCTATAACTGAATGTAATATAATGTATGTTACACTGAGCTCTCTCTCATTGAAATTATAGAGGGAAGATGTCAATCCATTTGAGATCCAACTTTTATCCTCATCACTCAACGAGCCAGGACAACCAGACTACAGTCAGAGAATTCCTGCTTTTGGGATTTCCAGATCTTCACGACCTCAAGATATTAGTTTTCTATTTGCTACTCATGATCTACACTGCAACATTCACTGGAAACTTCCTAATCATTGGTTTAGTGACAACCAGTCAGCAGCTCCACTCTCCAATGTACTTTTTCCTCTGCCATTTGTCTGTATCTGACATCGTGCTCATCACAAATATTGTCCCTCAAATGCTGCAGCTTATATTGGAAGAAGGGGCCACCATCCCTCTTACTCGCTGCATAACACAATTAGGCTTCAATGGCATTTCAGTTACTGCTGAATGCTTTCTTCTTACAGTGATGTCTTATGACCGATACTTGGCTATCTGTAACCCATTGCATTACTCCAGTATTATGGGTGCCAGTCTATGCTCTACCTTAGTAACTCTGTGTTGGTTGTCAGGGTTTATACTAACACTTATTGTAGCATGGCTGGTATGTAGATTACAATTCTGTGGCCCCTATGTAATTGACCATTTCTACTGTGAGTTTGGTCCTTTGGTAGAACTGTCTTGCTCAGATACCTCTATTGTTGAAATAGCAGTGGTTGCCCTAGGCACCACTATAATTATTTTACCATTTGCCTTCGTTCTTTTAACATATGTTTATATATCACTAACCATTCTCCGGATACCCTCCACCACTGGGAAACAGAAAGCTTTCTCTACCTGTAGCTCTCATCTAGCAGTTGTGTGTGTGTATTATGGGACACTGACTGCAAAATACATAGTTCCATCCAGAGGACAATTACGGAACTTAAACAAGGTCCTATCTCTGTTGTACACGGTACTGACTCCATTTTTCAATCCAATAATATATAGCCTGAGGAATCAGGAGATCAGAGCAGCTCTGAGGAAATGTATCTGCATAGTGATAGGAAGGAAATAGTTCTAATTGAATGCAAAAAGGGCATACTAAACATCTGTAATGTAGTTTTAAGCTTGAAGCTGCTCGCATAAGGCCTCGTCCAGGGTGGCGCTGAGCGGGCGGGTGTGCACATGCTGGCCGTGAAGAAACACATTGCGGCAATGCGTGTGGCCAGCATGAGCATGCGTGCCTGCTCGGCGCTCAGTCGCTTGCCGAACAAGCTTATTTGAATTTGCTGCTCGAAACCGCGTCACATTAGAGGTTCGCCCAATGAGGGTGAACAAGCTCCATGATGTCGTGGCCATGCCCCCAGATGCACGCGCACCTAGCCAGCCCCGAATCACCCGGCAGAGCAGGGGGCGCAGAGCACGAGTGCCAGCGCGCCCGTTCCCAACCTGGCCGAGGCCTAACATAAACAAGCGTGGACGTCTGCTGAGAGAGCTCCATGGACCTCCACGATAAAACTACATAAAATAACCAAAACAGCCCCAAAATAACTTTAAGGTATACCTAAGCTGACCTAAATACCATAGGATGCCTCCAAAACAAAAAACCTACCTCAAACGTCTCACACTTTTTCCTCAATGGAAGCTTTCCCGCTGCTGAGCCGGATAATGGCGGCTCCTCCTCACACTCTCCGCGTGACACGTCCGACTCTGAGCTAGAAATAAATGATAATTCAGGTATCACAAAACAGTTTAGCTCGTCGGGTGTCTGAGCCACCCCCACTCTACAGCTGCAGACGCTCTCGTGATTTTCACTAAGTATTTTATAATTATCCTATTTCCTTGATCACATCACTTTCACTGGGGTGGTGTATAAGAGTGTTTAAATTGTAGTAGCGCACTTATACTCTGTTGTTTTGTTGTATCACAAAACAGTACCTGGATAATTTTTACAGAGGCATGCGAGATCCTTTAAAGGCCAATCTACGCAAATAATTAATTCAAGGAGGAAGTAAACTCACTGACACAAAGAACAGTGTAGCTAGAAAATAAAATGGAGGATTCTCTACATCTACAAGCTGGCATGGCTGACTTAAACTCAGTTAGGAGCTGAGGGAGTTAAAGGATAGTCTGAGGGATCTGGAGAATATGGAAAGATGACAGAATCTCAGGATTGGAAATATCCGGAAACAATCTCCACAGAGAACCTCCAATCTTATTTAAAGAGACTATTTACATTGATTGACCTGGCACTGGAAGAAAATTACTTAAATACAGAGTGCACAAGACTTGTGCACAAGGTCAATGATTCAAAACCCCTAATAAGAGAATAGACATTGTGACCAGGCTGCACTATTATTCATTGAAGGAGAGAATTATTACCTGCTGCAGAAATAAAGGTAAAATGGAGGATTTTCAGCGCTCGTGCTGCAGATGTTTTGATAGGATTAATCCCTGTGCTGCACGTGCATGGAGCACGTGCATGGAGCGTCTCCCCAAGAGCTCCCACTTCAGAGGTGATCCCCCCTCGAAGGGGGGAGGGCACCCTGAGAAACAGAGAAGAAAAAAATGCACAAGAGCGCACAAGGGAAGGGATAAGTATTAATTTATTAAAACAAACACATAAACAGCTGAGGGGATCCAACCCCTCCTCAGCTCAATGGATTAGCTGCCTAGAAATATAAACCATATATATGGTCTCTAAACATATAAAAATCTAACACAGTAAACCATACACAACATAAGAAAAAACACACAATCAATGTAAAATAAACAGAGAGAGTATTAACAGCCCAAGGGAGTTAAGGTTAAAACCGCCATAGAGAGCTATAATACTGCTGACAGGGGGAAACGAACACTCACACTGAGGCAGAGAAGGGGGACCTCTGATGACCGTAGAAGATCCGGATCACGGCATCAAGGAAGATGGAAACAACCGCCTCTGGAGCCTCAGGCAAGCTCCGTTTCAGCCTCTCAGCAAACACGCGCAGGATGACCTGTCGTGACCTCTACGCGTTTCGCACCACGTGCTTCGTCAGGAGGTCACGTACAGCGTCATCTGCGCGTATTTGTAGGAAGAAGGGAATCAGTTAGGACGGCCCCCTTCCGACGCCAAACCCAATGCCCTTAGAATGCCAGTAGTATGTTTAAAGTGATGCTACCTCTATCCTTTGCAATGTCATGTGTTACAGCGGTCACGTGTTGCAGGTTTAACAGACACATATACGAATCCGAACCTGCAATGCTTGCATAGACATGAACATAACATAACTTGAGATCATCAACTTATATATATACACTGAATTAGAGCCAAAACAAATATATATTTTACATATTAATTGCACATGATGAGACTATAATTCATCTTTAAAATACCCAATAAATTAAAATAGATGCATATAGTGCTTTAATTAAAACATATAATGTTAATACATATACCATAAAAATGAGAGACGAATATAATATTAAACAATTAATGAAAATGAAGATGAAATTAAACATACATTAAGCCAAATATTTTATCTCAAAAATGGAGTGAGCTCAATAAGTTCATTAAAACCAATCGGATGTCTAGTTTGCATTTCATAGATCCAATACTGTTCACGTTTTAATAAATGATTATCTCTATTGCCTTGTCTGCTGTTCATTTGGATATGTTCAAGCCCTTTAAATGTGATGCAACTGGGGTCATTGTTGTGGATCTCTTTAAAGTGTTTTAAAAGTGGTGTAAGCGGCATACCTTTAGCTGTAATTTTCGGTATGTTTTTTACGTTTCTCAAATGTTCTAACATACGCATTTTTAGTGGCCGTTTTGTCTTACCGATGTACTGTAAATTACAGTTACACTGTAAGACGTAAACCACATGCGTAGTCTGACAGTTAATGAAACTATTGGTATTATAACTCCGCTTAGTGGCACAAGACGTGACTGTATTTCCTTTACAGATATGTTTACATGCCTTGCACTTCCCACATTTATATGTGCCTTTAATACCCAAGCGATCTTTAATGTCACCAGATGCGATGGCTTTTCTGGTGATTTGGCTTGGGGCCAACATGTTTTTTATATTTGGCGCACGTTTAAACACTATCCCAGGTTGTGAATTTAACTGAGGGCCCAATACAGGGTCCATTTTCAGTATTCCCCAGTGTTTTTTTAAGATTTTCCTGACCCCATTATGCATGTCACTGAACTGAGTTATAAAAGCAGGGATTTTTGTATTTTTACTTTTGTCCCTCTTATTTTTATTATATTTCATCAGTGATTTCCTTTCTATTTTTTCCAGTTTCTTTATTGAGGAATCTATCAGTTCCTCATTATACTTCTTATCGAGAAATCTTGTTTTGAGGAACTTAGATTGTATAACGAATTCCTCAACCTTGGAATCATTTCTCTTTAGTCTTAGAAACTGGTTAAAGGGAATGTTCTGAACCCATCTTTTGTCATGACAGCTAAGAGGGTCAAGATAAGAATTGACGTTAGTAGCTTTAAAGTGTGTTTTGGTCTGAACTGTATTGGATTCAATATATATTTCCAAATCGAGGAAATTAATGCTAACTGGACTGTTAACACCACTAAATTTTAGATTAAATTGATTTGCATTTAGTTGATCAACAAATCCAAGATAGGATTCCTCAGTTCCCTCCCACACAATGATGATGTCATCGATATATCTCCTCCACAGCCTCAGCTGTGGAGGAGAACATCGAAATACCTCAAGCGACTCCCACAGTCCCATATATAGGTTAGCGAACGATGGGGCAAACGTAGTCCCCATCGCCGTCCCCAAGATTTGTAAAAAATAAAGGGAATCAAACATAAAATAATTGTGACCCAAAATGAATTCAATTGATGTGAGAATAAAATCAATTTGGGTTATAGGTAATAATTGTGGGTTCATAAGAAAATATCTTGTTGCCTCTATACCTTTTTGGTGGGGGATGCTCATGTATAATGCTTGTACGTCTAAAGTGGCTAATCTACAACTATCATTCCAAACAAAATTATCCAAAACCTGTAAAACCATAGTGGTGTCTTTAAGGTGAGATGGAAGTGATGTGACTAGTGATTGTAGGTAAAAATCAATATATGTGGACAAATTAGATGTAATAGAATCGATTCCTGAAATAATAGGGCGTCCAGGTGGGGAAGTGAGGGATTTGTGAATCTTGGGGATGTAGTAAAAGATAGGGACTGTGGGTGTCTCAATGAGTATATATTCATATTCTGACTTAGACAAAATCCCAATTGCAAGAGCCTCAGTCAAATGTTTTTTAATGAGTCCCAAATATTCTCGAGTTGGATCTTTCTTTAAAGAAACATAGGTGGTTTTATCTTCCAAAATGCGATAAGCCTCTTTAAAATAGTCCTCTTTATCCAAGAGGACTATTCCACCCCCTTTGTCAGCTGACCTCAAGACAATATCTGGGTTGGCTTTCAAGGTGTTTATACTTTTACGTTCCTCCCAGGTAAGGTTGGAATGATGTTTGGAGGATCTGGAGGAACGTAAAAGTATAAACACCTTGAATTGTATTTAACTATGTATTTTTGTCACAATAGATGTAGCATTGGGCTTTTCTGTCTTTTGTTGTATACATTTTGCCACGCTCAGTAGTACTCCTTTTGACACACACACACATATATGTGTGTGTGTGTGTGTGTGTGTGTGTGTGTGTGTGTGTGTGTGTGTGTGTGTGTGTGTGTGTGTGTGTGTGTGTGTGTGTGTGTGTGTGTGTGTGTGTGTGTGTGTCAAAACTAGAGCTACTGAGCGTATATATATTGTTATGTGTTTTGGGGTTCTGAGCTTGCTGGGATTGTGTGTTTCTTAGTATACAATATAAGGATACATTGTAGCTGATCAGTTACACTGATTGAAGCAGCCATTATGTTAGGCGCACAATCAGGATTTTGACAGATTTATAACAGGAGCACCGAATGATCAAAATCTTAGGTAGCAATGTTATAACAATGTTATAATAATAATAATAATAATAATAATAATAATAATAATTTTAATAATAATAATCAATAGTGGAAAGTACTACTGCTTTAAGTGTCCAGATAAAAAGACTACAAATCTGTCAATAAATGAACTTTTATACATCTGAACAATAAAAGTAAAATGTTTGAACATAAAACTGTCAAAATATTTAATTTAAAAGTGTTGTTATTGTCTTCATATGGACAAAGCATATTGTGTATTACTGCTTTAAATCAATCCTTTACTAAATACCTATTCTGCAGATTAGAATTATACAGATAGTGTAACATGTTACTAATGGCGCCTCGGTGATATTACTGAACACACAGTGTTGACTTCATACGGTTTGTTGGGTATGTAAGTGACTGCACCACAACGCCTGACAAAGGACTCGGTGCTGTCCGAAATGTTGCAAGTCCTGAATAAATCTATAAAGATTTAATCTACTTATTTTCCAAGTGTTTATTGAAGCACAAAGTGTGAACTACAGGTGCGGCAGCTTCTCTTTCACGTATTGTATTGATTTTCAAGGTTTAGCGACAGCTTGCTGATAAATATGTGGATTTGTGTTATTATAGCATTGGGAAATTCTACATGTGTTCCTGTTTTTGTATTGATCTATTTCTTGACTATTCCATGGGACACCTTCCAGCGCCAGAAGAAGATATCTCATGAATGAGATATAATACTGTATGTCTTCTGGTGGTGGGAGGAGTTTTATGGATTAGACCCACTTCAAGTCAGGTCCATTTTTAAGGCGAAATCAAAAACAAAAGAAAAGTGCGCTACTAGAAAATATTCAGTGAAAAACTATAAGGATAAATATCCAGCAACCCACATTAATTCAATCAGCAACACCTGAATTAGTGTACCATACATAACCTTTAGTATGAAAACAATACGTGAATGTAGAAGCGTCTGCAGCTGTTGATATTGGGGTGGCTTTACAAGAGATGAATGACAAGAAAAACAGCGCACAACGCACATAGTGAAGTATGTTCAAAAAGTAAAAAATGTATTTTTAAAGGGTAATATATCTGCGTACTTCAAATAAAAATATAACAAGCATTCCATGTACTATGACATGGGTTACCAAGCGCCGGGATGGAACGGAAAAGATCGTCGTCACCGCACCCTCTGATGGTATCCGCCGACGGCTCCTGGTGACGACCATCTTTCCCGTTCCATCCCGGTGCTTGGTAAACCATGTCATAGTACAAGGAATGCTTGTTATATTTTTATTTGAAGTACGCAAATATATTACCCTTTAAAAATACATTTTTTACTTTTTGAACATACTTCACTATGTGCGTTGTGCGCTGTTTTTCTTGTTGTTCAACCATTTTTAAGGTGTCTATTAATAATATTAATAACAGTTTGTTCTTGTATAGTGCTGCTAGTTTTACGTAGCGCTTTACAGAGACATTTTGCAGGCACAGGTCCCTACCCCGTCGAGCTTACAATCTATGCCTTTTGGTGCCTGCGGCACAGGGAGATAAAGTGACTTGCCCAAGGTCACAAGGATCCAAGCACTGAGAATTGAACCAGGTTTCCCTGCTTCACACGCAGTGCCAGTCAGTGTCTTTACTCACTGAGCAGCTCCTTCTCCCATATTTAGACATACACATCCATTTAAAGAGCAGCAATTTAATGACGATAGCTGGTGTATGGTCGCTGCAAGTTGTGGTAAATATTACTAATCAATGTGACAGATACTGGTGTATCTACAAGACCTTCTCTACATGATGATATATGAAAACTTATTAAACCATGGATACATTGTTACTGTTAAGATTTCTAATGGTACAGTAATTACAGATTAGGAAATTATTAAAATCTCTGTAACTGAATGTACTATGATGTGTGTTACACTGAGCTCTGTCTCTTTGAAATGATACAGGGAAGATGCCAATCCGTTTGAGATCCAATTTTTACCCCCATCAGTCAACGAGTCAGGACAACCAGACTACAGTCAGAGATCTCCTGCTTTTGGGATTTCCAGATCTTCACAACCTCAAGATACTAGTCTTCTATTTGCTACTCATGGTTTACATTGTAACATTCACTGGAAACTTCCTAATCATTGGGATAGTGACAACCAGTCAGCAGCTCAACTCCCCAATTTATTTTTTCCTCTGTCATTTGTCTGTATCTGACATTGTGCTCATCACAAATATTGTCCCTCAAATGCTGCAGGTTATATTGGAAGAAGGGGCCACCATCCCTCTTACTCGCTGCATAATACAGTTAATCTTCAATGGTGTTTCAGCAGGTGCTGAATGCTTTCTTCTCACAGTGATGTCTTATGACCGATACTTGGCTATCTGTAACCCATTGCATTACTCCAGTATTATGAGCGCCAGTCTATGCTATACCTTAGTTACTCTGTGTTGGTTGTTAGGGTTTATACTGACACTTATTGTAGCATGGCTGGTATGTAAATTACAATTCTGTGGCCCCAATGTAATTGACCATTTCTACTGTGAGCTTGGTCCTTTGGTAGAACTGTCTTGCTCAGATACCTCTATTGTTGAAATAGTAGTGGTTGCCCTAGGCACCCCCATAATTATTTTCCCATTTGTGTTCGTTCTTTTAACATATGTTTATATATCACTAACCATTCTCCGGATTCCCGCCACCACTGGGAAACAGAAAGCCTTTTCTACCTGCAGCTCTCATCTAGCAGTTGTGTGTGTATATTATGGAACACTGACTGCAAAATACATAGTTCCATCCAGAGGACAATTACAGAACTTAAACAAGGTCCTAGCTCTGCTGTACACGGTACTGACTCCATTATTCAATCCAATAATATATAGTCTGAGGAATCAGGAGATCAGAGCAGCTCTGAGGAAATGTATCTGCATAGTGATAGGAAGGAAACAGTTCTAATTGAATGCAAAAAGGGCATATTGCACATCTGTAATGTAGTTTTCAGCTTTAAGCTGCTCGCATAAGGCCTCATCCAGGGTGACGCTGGCGCTGGCCGCGATGAAACACATTGTGGCAATGGGTGTGGCCAGCGTGAGCGGACGGACACGCCTGCTCGGCGCTCAGCCACTTGCCGAACAAGCAAAATTGAATTTGCTGCTCGCAAGCGTGTCACTTGAGCAGTTAGCCCAATGAGGGTGAACAAGCTCCTCAATAACCCAAATTATACGTGCTAGTTCAAAAAGGGTATTTTTACTTGCTTCGGCAAGTTTTCATTTCTATATTTACCTACAGTATACCCTTGGCACCATTCATGTTGTAGAACAGACTGTAGCAAGAGCCTTTCCCTTCTTCTCCCATTCCCTTTCAAATATAAATTCTAAGAACACAAACACTAATGTAATTCCTAATAACGCCTAAGAACTCAAACACTAATGTAATTTCTATATTTCTAGAGAGATGTTACTTACCTAAACTGACAAAGGAGAAACTTATTAGTTAAAAATGGCAAAATAGCTAAAGTTGAATTAGCGGCAGCAATTAAATCATTAAGATCAACCAAATCGCCAGGACCAGATGAGCGCTCTAACCTCTACTACAGGAAATATATTAATATTGTATCGCCTTTCCTCCGGGATCTGGGTGCTAAGTGGGGGGCGGGCCCACAGGGGGGGTGCAAGATTGTCTGCGGGGGCGCGAGGTTTACAGAGGCCCTGCGCGCTTCCCGAAGGCATTTAAATTAAGTGCTGGGGAAGTGGCGAAGGCCTTTGTAAACTGCACTTACCTTGGCTCTGGCGGCTTCTGGAGACCATCGCCATGGCAACGCGGTGGCAAATGACGCCGTGAGGTTATGTGATGTCATGACACCGATGTTGGAGCTGACGTAAGAAAGGGGGGATGGCGCAGAGACATAGGAACAGCCGGCAGGGAGCGCAGGGAAAAAAGATTGCGCTCCCTTTTCCTAGAGAGTGAAGAGATCCCGAGAATTTGCATCTAGAGTAAACATAGAAAATATCCACCAAGAAGGAGAAGATCCCCTGAGCTGTGGAACCCACTGAGAAATATCTCTACTGAATAAGATCTCAAGATCTATTGTAAAATTCCAGCTAAAATATCTATTTTCTTTAACATCTCATATATTTTTTCCCCTCAATCCCTCTCCCCCTCCCCCTTCCCCCCCTCTCCCCTAATATAATGTAAATAAAAAGCTATACTATCATGCAATTTAGGATGGGTTTGTATCTTCCCTGTGTTCTTCTCTTCATTCTGTATTCCATGAAAAAGGCTTAATAAAAAGTTGAAAAAAGAAAAAAACTAGTGAAAACCACGGAGTAAAAGTGTAACAGGGACTTCTCCTTGTTAAGAAACTTGCCTCTAATCCAGCAGTATGGTGGTTAATTGCACACCAGCAATCAACCAAATCCACCTGCCTAATCAGAGCTCTGTTAGAAAAAGGCTGTTCCCTGAAACAGGAAGAGGATTCCAGAGCTCACATTTAGAGCTGACCCAGGAAGGACAGACCAGAGATTCCCTAGTCCTCAACTGGGCTGACCTGGGGAACAAACAGATGTGTTGAGCTGCAAAGAAACTGCAGGCTGACAGCAAGACAAAGGGGACAAGATTTCTAAACCTGGATCCTGATATTGCTATAGCACACAAGGGTGCAGACACAGGAGAGCAGAGATGCCTTCCCCTACAACTACAAGATACAGATAAAACTTTCTTATGGGACTGTTATATATCTGTATATATGTATATATATTTGGGGCTGGTAATTAGCATAGCTTACCACCCAGTTAGAGAGGGCTGGACTACATGTGTAGATACCCTCCAAAGCGAAGTAGATTTTTCTTTGGCTTATTTTGAATATTTATGCTGTGTTAAAGGGACAGGTGCAATAAAGCCTAATTTTAGTTTCACTTTAAACAGTCTCCATTGCGTACCTCTGCACACGTCTCTAACAAAAAGTAACAGGAAATAAGTAAATACTAACTAGCCTATGTTTTACATGCCAAAGAGGCAGGTTATGCAATGCAAAGCTTTGGGTAATTACTAAGGTATACCAGCATGGGGGCTAGGAAAACTAATAGAATAGTTCCTGCACTCCTATATATTAGTGATAACAGTCAATCCGGCTCCAAGGACGGGATATACCCCACACCACAGTGAACTTATCCACACACCACACCTCGGGTCACTGAACTAGTCACCCTACCCTACTCCAACCAACACACATCTCTCTAGAATGGACTAAACAACTATTAGAAAGCCATGGAGTAAAGTAACTTGATACATTAGGCCATTAAAGAAATACAAGTACCAAAAATCATACCATAGTTAAAAAAACAAAAAGGAGAGAAAGAACCCCAATGCGCGAGCACTCTAGAAGGTCTGAATAGACTAAGAACCTATTCAGACCTTCTAGAGTGCTCTCACATAGAGGTTCTTTCTCTTCTTTTTGTTCATTTTTCAAGTGTACCACAGATTGTAGCAACTATTTACCACCTTGGTTATTGAGCTGTAACAAGAGATCCTTCCCCTCTCCCCCCCCCCCACTTCCAGGAGCACTCATAATTAAAGTTCCCAGCAGAAAAGGAGACTGCGCTCGTCTGTTCTCTCCTGGATATCTCTGTTTATCCACCTCTCCCCCGCAGCTCCCAAATCCTCCGGCGATCACCCGGGACAACAGTCAGAAATACAATAAAGTTGGAGCGCAGAGAGAAAAGGGTGGTGTTAGACAAAATCACTTTAATGGGTAAAATAACATTTAAAACTTACAATTAGTAAAGCTGCATCGCCCATGGGGTTCCCAAGCCTGTCCTCACTAACACTGCCTCCCTCGGGATTAGGACACTGCCGAGGGAGGCAGTGTTAGTGAGGACAGGCTTGGGAACCCCATGGGCGATGCAGCTTTACTAATTGTAAGTTTTAAATGTTATTTTACCCATTAAAGTGATTTTGTCTAACACCACCCTTTTCTCTCTGCGCTCCAACTTTATTGTAGCACTCATAATTAAACATCACATTATGGGCCTTATTCAGAAAGCCTCGATAAGGCCCTTATCGAGCACTTATCGCCCAAAATGGGTACTCGTATTCAGATAGCCTCGATAAGTGCTCGATAATGGCCTGTATCGACGCAAAATTTTATCGCTATCCAAAATTCGCCAACTGAGCAGCGATCAGCTGCTTATCGACCATTTTCGGATGGTTGATAAACTCGCGCGATTCAGAGACCCGCGACTCGGCTGTCACGGCCTATCGCAGCGCATCGCAGCCCTAAAAGGCGATCTTCTCCCCAAATCCAATTCACCACAAATTTTTGGGTCAATTGGTGGGGAGATGCCTCGATGAGCAGCGATGTGTCGGGACTTAGATAAAATCAGGCCCCTTTCCTGCCTCGGATTAATGCCAGGGGTCTCCGGAGCTGATAGCAATTAATAGCAGCTCCGGACCCCCCGGCATGCATCCGAGGCAGGAAACATGCATGTACAGCAACTTCATTACCTTAGCGGCTAACTGCTAAGGCAATGAAGGGGTTAAACACCTGTGCCAGGCTTACTGTAAGAAACATACAATACAATATTGTCTCTAGCGAGGATGGGTGAAGGGGGAATTTGGCCCTTAGTGGCTGTTTAGGCATTGCGGGGGGGTTGCGGGGGCAGTTAACCCCTTCATTACCTTAGCGGTTAATACCGCTAAGGTAATAAAGGGGTTAACCCAACCGCTACCCACCCGCAAGGTCTAAACACCCATCCTTAGGGCTAATACCCCCTTCACCCACCCGTGAGGCCTAAACACCCACCCCTGACTGACTATACCCACCCTATACCCATTGAGTAGTATAGTGGTACATCATACCCATATAATAATAATATGGGCATGATAAGCCTCTATAGCACTCAATGGGCACCCTAATCACAATACAGTAATAAAAGGTTTGCGATTGGTGTTCGCTTGTACTTAACCCCTTAATGACTATAGCGGTTAGTAACCGCTAAGGTGATTAAGGGGTTAGGGGCCATTAGAATGTATTTATTTTGTATATATGCTTTCTGGCAACAGAGGACAGAGGGACCTGCTGTTGTGGTAAGTATAACTTTATTTATTTACTTTATTTATGTATGCTAATGCAGTGTTTAATAATGGGCAAATAATCTATTATCCATATCTGGATAATAGTTATTTTGCCCATTACTGTACTGTATGGGTTTGGGCGGAGGGGGGGGAAGGCATGTATTGATGTTTTTTTAAATATTTATTAATATACATTTCTTTAATAGTGTAGAGGTGCAGGGGGTCTCCGGAGCTGAACCACGTTGGTTTGATGTCCGGGGACCCCCTGCTTCCCGAGATACAGGCCCCATTATGGGGTGCCGGTATCCCTCTGCATTGAAATGTCCCACGTCACCTGACCGGGACATTTCCTTGCATAGGAGATACCAGCACCCCATAAAGGTGCCTGTATCTCGGGAAGCAGGGGGTCCCCGGACATAAAACCAACGTGGTTCAGCTCCGGAGACCCCCTGCACCTCTACACTATTAAAGAAATGTATATTTAAATAAATAATTTTCGGGCGACATTTCAGCTGTTAGAGGCAGCTCTCTCAGAGCAGCTCTCTCTGCAGCAGAAATGAATCGCTGGTTTAGGCCTTTTCAGAGGCTCGAGGCTCTCACTGGCAGCAACTCGCCCGTTTTGGGAATTTTGCTATCACTGGTAATCGAGCCTTTCTGAATACCGTGATAGCAACGCCCAAAAAACAGTAATTTTAAATTCCCTGGTGATTTTTTTTATCAACCCTCTCTGAATAAGGCCCTATATTTCCAGCAAGTCATGGATTATCCATTCATTGGAGGTCACTACAGGCACTATGGGGTTATTATGGTTATACATATTTTATTATCTTGCTATCATTTACTCTTGACTCGCCTAAACTGCCTATCTATATCTTACCCGTTGTATACATACATAAGGGATCAGCTGTGCTGTGCTATAGGAGCAGTTCGGGAGACGCTCTAGCAGGAATGGTTTTATTAATAAAATGCATCCATCTTTCTATTCCTTGTTATCTTTTTCTATATTACTTGTACTTCAAATAAATGAACATACACGCCCAGCAGCAGTTTCAGTTCAATGTGTAAAAACTATTACCCAACTATCATACAGCAGACACTTTTGGGGCACGTTTACTAAGCGGTGCTCTGACACGAAACCTGTTTCCGGCACTGGAAGATGCAGCACGGAAAATAAGCGCAAACCCAAATCACCTAGTGATACTATATAAAAAAACAAATATAATTTATATCACCAATAGGGAGATGCACCCTTAGATAAGGCAACAAGAACACTCCGAAGCGCAAAAACTCCCCTCAGGCCTGTAAAAAAAGAAAACCAACATAGTGCAAATGTGTATCAAACAACTTAATTAAAATCACACTTATGAATGCCTACTCCCGTGGTAAAGAATTAAATCAGGTGTTTCCAGATTTCTGATCTGGAGCAGTAATAAGGCATGAACTCTCCCGGACCATAAATGTAAAGAAGAATATATATAGTGGAATACAATTTAATTAAAAAACACATACATAAGCAGTGAGCCCATTCAACTCACATGCTCCCACAAGTACACAGGCAATTTGACCACTCTGGGTCCATTAGAAGTCTTGATTGTGCCTCTCTGCAGTGGATGTAGCTGGAGGCTGGAGGGTCTATGCAGATTGGGTGTTCCATACCCCAATCTGATTGGCTGTAGTAGACCATGAGATTCCCTTTGATAAGACACCAGCCGGCACTGGAAGATCGCTGTGAGCTCATTGACTTGAATGGTCCATATGATCACTAAGTGCCGAGTGGTGTCTTATCATAGCGTAATAAATATGTGGGACACACCAAAGCACACGGTGGTTTTAGGGCCATGTTTGGGAGGAAGTATAAGGAGTGCTGTACTATCCTTATAGCGCTGCAGTATAACCCAGAGTGTGGGACAGGCGCCCAAATATAATATTAAGTAGGAAGTTCCAGGAATATCCCAGAGATATCTTACAATTATCCAAAGGTATCTCGGAGAGAACTCATTTTCTCTCACTCCCCTTACGATATTATAAAAAAATCCCTTACAAATGGATGCGAGAGAAAAAGGAGTTCAGTGTCTCTATCAGCAGACACGAGTCACCCATGCTCACCTGTTAGTTTATCTCAGTCCCATCACAGTCCTCTCTAAGGGGTCAGAGTTGATAAAAACAAGTTTAGGTGCCTCAGAGGTTCAAACAACCCAACGCATTTCACCCAATGGCTCCCTCAAGGGTTTCTTATAACCACTTACTTATCCATCGTATATACCCATAAGTTTTAACCCCATTTTGGAAAGAATAAAGGATACAAAAATCCTAAATGATATACATTTAGAGGAGGGATATTTAAAGGACCACATATTCAATTTAAAAATAAGCAGCAAATACAATAAAGAGAATGAATACATTCTAATCTTTGATATATATATATATCAAAGATTAGAATGTATTCATTCTCTTTATTGTATTTGCTGCTTATTTTTAAATTGAATATGTGGTCCTTTAAATATCCCTCCTCTAAATGTATATCATTTAGGATTTTTGTATCCTTTATTCTTTCCAAAATGGGGTTAAAACTTATGGGTATATACGATGGATAAGTAAGTGGTTATAAGAAACCCTTGAGGGAGCCATTGGGTGAAATGCGTTGGGTTGTTTGAACCTCTGAGGCACCTAAACTTGTTTTTATCAACTCTGACCCCTTAGAGAGGACTGTGATGGGACTGAGATAAACTAACAGGTGAGCATGGGTGACTCGTGTCTGCTGATAGAGACACTGAACTCCTTTTTCTCTCGCATCCATTTGTAAGGGATTTTTTTATAATATCGTAAGGGGAGTGAGAGAAAATTAGTTCTCTCCGAGATACCTTTGGATAATTGTAAGATATCTCTGGGATATTCCTGGAACTTCCTACTTAATATTATATTTGGGCGCCTGTCCCACACTCTGGGTTATACTGCAGCGCTATAAGGATAGTACAGCACTCCTTATACTTCCTCCCAAACATGGCCCTAAAACCACCGTGTGCTTTGGTGTGTCCCACATATTTATTACGCTATGATAAGACACCACTCGGCACTTAGTGATCATATGGACCATTCAAGTCAATGAGCTCACAGCGATCTTCCAGTGCCGGCTGGTGTCTTATCAAAGGGAATCTCATGGTCTACTACAGCCAATCAGATTGGGGTATGGAACACCCAATCTGCATAGACCCTCCAGCCTCCAGCTACATCCACTGCAGAGAGGCACAATCAAGACTTCTAATGGACCCAGAGTGGTCAAATTGCCTGTGTTCTTGTGGGAGCATGTGAGTTGAATGGGCTCACTGCTTATGTATGTGTTTTTTAATTAAATTGTATTCCACTATATATATTCTTCTTTACATTTATGGTCCGGGAGAGTTCATGCCTTATTACTGCTCCAGATCAGAAATCTGGAAACACCTGATTTAATTCTTTACCACGGGAGTAGGCATTCATAAGTGTGATTTTAATTAAGTTGTTTGATACACATTTGCACTATGTTGGTTTTCTTTTTTTACAGGCCTGAGGGGAGTTTTTGTGCTTCGGAGTGTTCTTGTTGCCTTATCTAAGGGTGCATCTCCCTATCATGCGACAAGTCAGCAGCATACTGTATGCCTCTCTGGGGGTAATTCAATATATCCGAAGTGACAAATCGCAGAAAACCTGCATTGACTTGAATTACCTACATATACTATATATTACAAAATATATATTTTTTATTTCATTATTTGGGATATACTGTATTATTCTATTTGAAAGATTTTTACATTTTATTTGTTTTTGTTCAAGTTTAATTAAAAAAATTATATATAGGCAATTTTATTTTTAGATGATTTTTTCTGTTCATACAGTAGTTCATTTTATTTTTTATACATTTTTCCAATTTTTCTTATACATTTTTAATTAATACATTGGTTAATTAGTTAATTGATATATATTATTATATCAATTAACTAATTAACCAATGTATTAATTAAAAATGTATAAGAAAAATTGGAAAAATGTATAAAAAATAAAATGAACTACTGTATGAACAGAAAAAATCATCTAAAAATAAAATTGCCTATATATAATTTTTTTAATTAAACTTGAACAAAAACAAATAAAATGTAAAAATCTTTCAAATAGAATAATACAGTATATCCCAAATAATGAAATAAAAAATATATATTTTGTAATATATAGTATATGTAGGTAATTCAAGTCAATGCAGGTTTTCTGCGATTTGTCACTTCGGATATATTAAATTACCCCCAGAGAGGCATACAGTATGCTGCTGACTTGTCGCATGATGGTCCATATTTACTAAGTGATGCTGTAGCATGAGACATCTTCAAGAGTTTTCTTGATAAGGCTTATTTATTGAGCCTTAAAATTTACAGCACACAAAAACAAAACAGCTTCTTGTCAGCATACAAAACAAAATAGCTTCACTTCAGCATAGAAAAACAAGATAGCTTCTTTTCAGCATGCAGGACAAAGACAGTTCATCAAACATGTACTTTTAAAACAGACCTTGTAGCAGTAGCCTTACTTCAGCATTTCACTCCTGTCTCCTGACCAGCTAGCCTGCATGTGTGTACAGCCTGGGTTTTTTTAAAACACCTTGATGAGGCAGCTGGGCTTAGACTAATTAACTCAGCTGAAAGTTAACCTCCTCACTGCTGCACTGCAGACCTACACATAGTTCTGCCAGGCATATGGCTGGTGACGTTTATTTACCCTATCACATTCCTCCCCTGTTAGTGTGTGGCTGGGGCCACGCGCGGCTGAAGCCTGACCATCCACCCCTTCCTAGAGAAAAAATCAGCATTCGCATCTTTTCCAGGTCTGTGCTGAATCTCAAACGAGAAGGGTTGGAGGGCCATATATCACCTGGTCAACCTAGCATTAGAGTCTTTCATAGTACTTAACCATTTCAATGGAGCATGGTCTCTCACCAGAGTAAAATGGACTCCTGCCAGGTAATGCCTCAAAGCCTCGAGGCACTCCTTCTCAATCACTGAGTAGTTTGTTTCCCTCGGGAACAATTTCCTACTTAGAAAAAGGATTGGATTTCCACTCCCTCAAACTGTTGTGACTACACTGCCCCTAGCCCTATCTCTGATGCATCGGTTTGCACTACACAAGGCCTGTTAAAGTCTGGGCATTTAAGGACGGAACCCTATGATAGGCACCTTTTTATGTCCTCAAAGGCTCTCTGACACTCCCTTGACCATACCACTTGTGTAGGGGCACACTTTTTTGTGAGGTCCGTTAATGGGGCTGCAACTTCCGAGTAGTTGGGGATGAACCGCCGATAGTCCCCTAAAACCCAACAGTGAGAATACCTGTGTTTTTGTTTTTGGGGTCGGAACTTCTTTCAGGGCAGCAACCTTATCGGCTAGTGGCCTTACTTTTCTACCTCCCACTGCATACCCTAAATATTTGGTTTCTGCCTTACCTAAGGCACATTTCTTAGGGTTGGCTGTGAGCCCTGCCTCTCTTAGAGATTTGAGGACCTCTTTCAGCCTATTTAGATGGGCCCACCAGTGTTTACTATAAATGACAATGTCATCTAGGTAGGCTGCGGCATAAGCCCTATGAGGTCTCAGCACTTTATCCATGAGCCTCTGAAATGTGGCTGGGGCTCCATGCAGTCCAAATGGCATTGTCACAAACTGGTATAAACCCATGGGAGTGGCAAAGGCTGTTTTGCATTTGGACTTTTCCTCTAAAGGTATTTGCCAGTATCCTTTTGTTAAGTCCAGTGTGGATATATATTCCGCGTTACCAAGGGCGTCAATTAACTCGTCCACCCTTGGCATCGGATATGCGTCAAACTTGGATACCGCATTCACCTTTCGGAGGTCCACACAAAATCTTACCTTCCCATCGGGTTTAGGGAACATAACTAGCGAACTACACCACTCATTGCATGATTCCTCAATCACACCTAAGTGTAACATTTCTTATATCTCCTTCTCTACCAGGGCCTTACGCCTTTCAGGCAACCTATAAGGACGGGAACGTACTTTTACCCCAGGTGCTGTCTCTATCACATGTGAAACTAAATTAGTTTGCCCTGGTAAATCAGAAAAAACATCATTGAATTGTGTAATTATTTCTAACAAGTCCCCTTTTTGTTCAGAGGACAATTGTCTACCCATTGGGACTTCCTCGTCACCACAGGTGTTCCCCCGTGGGGGCTGAGGACCCAGGTCCGTTTCCTCCTCCACCGGGTGGATGAATAGAGACCGCTGCACCTTCCAGGGTTTCAGCAAGTTCACATGGTAAATTTGGTTACTCTTCCTGGACCCTGGTTGAGCAATCTCATAATCCACATCACCCGTGCGGTGGAGTACTTCGAATGGGCCCTGCCATTTGGCTAGGAGTTTGCTCTCACAACTGGGTAACAATAACATCACCTGGTCTCCTGGGTGAAACACTCTCATACGAGCATTTTGATTTTAATGTCTCTCCTGACTGTCCTGGGCTGATCTAAGATTCTCCCTAGCAAAATGGCTGACCACATCTAGGCGCTTCCTAAGGTCCAATACATATTGCAGGGTATTCTTAAAAGGGGACCCCTGTTCCTCCCAGAACTCCTTTAGGAGGTCTAGGATACCCCAGGGTTGGTGGCCATACAGCAGTTCAAATGGAGAGAATCCCATGGAGGCCTGGGGAACTTCCCACACTGCAAACAGCAGAAAAGGGAGAAGTTCATCCCAGGCTCTCTTCTCTCAATCTACAAATTTTCTCAGCATCCTTTTTAGAGTTCGGTTAAATCTTTCCACCAATCCGTCAGTCTGTGGATGGTAGACCGATGTCCGAACAGACTTGACCTCTAGTAATTTTAAGACATCCTGCATCAGTTTAGCCATAAAATTTGTACCTTGGTCTGTCAACATAACCTGGGGAAGTCCAACCCGTGAGAACAGCTCCAACAACTTGTTGGCTACATGCTTCGCCGTTGCTGTCCTCAGGGGGAACGCCTCAGGATATCTTGTTGCATAGTCAACTATTACGAGAATAAACCTGTATCCTTTCGCAGAAGGTTCTAGAGGTCCTACCAAGTCTACTCCAATCCTCTCAAAGGGAACTGACACCAAGGGTAGAGGAACCAAGGGAGCTGGTTTTTGTCCCTTCGGACTAGTTAGCTGGCACTCAGGATATGCCGCACATTACTTAGCAATATCACTATGCATCCCATGCCAATAGAATTGGGACAAAAATATGGTCCAAGGTTTTATCCCTACCAAGGTGACCACCCCAAAGGACAGTATGGGCTAGGGTGAATAAAGATTTAACAAACGCCTTGGAACCAATATTTGTCTGGTGACCTTCCCTGTTTGTGTCTGCGTATTCACTCTATACAGGATATCATTTGACAATTCAAAATGGGGGAATAATATAACCCCCTATGCATTCAATATCTGCTCATCAATTTTTACCACTTTATCATATTGTCTAGCAAGGACTGGGTATTCCCTTTGCCTCTGGTGAAAATCAGGGAGATATATGTCTGGTAAATCTCCAGGGCCCATATCCCCCTCCTTCTGGCCATCCCCAGCCATCACTTGTGACTTCTGGCTACTAGTATGGTCACCTTGAGACCCAGTTATCTGCAACCAGTCCTGTTTGTCAGAGCGTCTCTGCTTTCAACTCTTTGGAACCCTGTGTCTACTGGGGAAAAGGTTTGCCGAGAAGGGGAACAGTTTACCAGGGTTCTCCTGAGCCATAGAATATGGCTCCTCGTGAGAGACTGGAGCCATTAGGTCTGAAAAGAAAGGCCAGTCCCGACCGAGCACAACGGGGGCGGGGAGCCAAGGAGCGACTCCTACTTTGAGGTAGGGTTCCTGACCTTTTACCTGTAGCCGGATTTTGGCCGTCGGATACCGTTTTACATCGCCGTGTATACATTCTTTACTCCATGGGGAGTCAAAGGAACACACGTTAGGCGGTAACAGTTCCTGGGAGACCAAAGTTTTCCCAGAGCCTGAATCTACAAGGGCCTGGACTATTTTACCCCCAATCTGGGCTGGAAGTAGCCAGGGCTTGTAATTTTCTCCAGTGAAGGCTGAGGCGACGGTCCTGCTGAAGAAACAATCCACCTGTGGACAGTCCACATGCCGTGGCCTTGTTCTCCGCAGGCGGAACATGGAGAGAGTTCCCTCGCAGGAGGATGCCGCAGATAGCGCTCCACTGGACCGGATACTGGAGACCAGGCATCTGGTGGGTCCTGTGGGCGACGTCCTCGGAAGTTCCTCTCATGTGGCGACAAGCCGACATCAGGAAGTGGATGAGGGTCTCGGCGGTGCCTGGTGTTTGGACCTCTCCCTTGTTGGAAGGACTGCTCCTTTCGTGGCACTTGGCAGTTGCGTATGGAGGGGCCGTAGTTTCCCCGTTGGTCCGGTTTCCCTCTTTGTGCACCCGCAACGCCGGTAAAGCCGGATCCATCAGGTCCATGACACTCGCTTGGTCCTCGGCCCCAAGGAAGTTCTCCACGAGTCGGACCGCTAAAGCTAGGGTATCAGCAGCATGGCATTTTACCCAAGAGCATGCGGAAGGAGTTATTACTTGTAGGAATTTTCCAACACAACTTGTTCAAGAACAGTCTCCTTAGTGTGTTGCTTAGGTTGTAAGCGGTTACACAGCGGTTACACAAGTCCAATAACTGCTGAGCTAGGACCCAGGGTCTCATCTAAGATGTGTACTTAAGGTTCCGGAAATGCTGCCGGTAGGTCTCTGGGGTCAGACCTAAGCAATCCAGTATGGCGGCTTTTACTTGTTTGTAATCCATTGCCTGGTCTGATGGGAGGCCCTGATGTGCGGCCTGGGCTTCTCCTATAAGGAGTGGGGCCAAAGCGATTGCCCAGTGGTCTACAGACCAGCCCTGGGCTTCGGCAACCCTTTCAAATGTCAGTAAAAATGCCTCTGGATCCTCGTTCGTAGCCATTTTCCTCAGGAGGACCGGGGGTTTGTTCACAAGTTCTGGACTGGAAGAACCCTGGAATTGGGTCAGCAGCCTGGCCATCCGCTCATTCTGTGCTGCCTGCTGCTGGGTTAGGAGCTGGGTTTGCTGCTGCAATAGTCTTTCATCTCTCTCTGCCTGTAGTTGGGCCTGCTCGCACAGAAACTCTTTTAAAAAAATTCAATTTTTTTCTTCATTTTTGTGTGTGTGGCCCTTCAACTGCAGGGGCCTCTCAACATCCCGGCACTTCTGACACCATATGTTGCAGGGTACATGCAACCACATGCAGGTTTTCTTGATAAGGCTTATTTATTGAGCCTTAAAATTTACAGCACACAAAAACAAAACAGCTTCTTGTCAGCATTCAAAAAACAAAATAGCTTCTCTTCAGCATAGAAAAACAAGACAGCTTCTTTTCAGCATGCAGGACACAGACAGTTAATCAAACATGTACTTTTAAAACAGACCTTGTAGCAGTAGTCTTACTTCAGCATTTCACTCCAGTCTACTGACCAGCTAGCCTGCATGTGTGTACAGCCTGGGGGTTTTAAAACACCTTGATGAGGCAGATGGGCTCAGACTAATTAACTCAGCTGAAAGTTAACCTCCTCACTGCTGCACTGCAGACCTACACATAGGTCTGCCAAGCATATGGCTGGTGACGTTTATTTACCCTGTCACAACCATATTTATCAAACAGTAATTTCAATGGGAAAGGTTTAGTTCTTAGTAAATCTGGTGCCTTTTTCGTCTACATTTTGCAGCTGGGAGACTCTGATAAATAACCTCCAGAAACAATAAATTGTTGGGTCTGTTTATCAGAGTCTCCTGGGGGTGAATAAAACTGTGTCTGATTTATCAAGGAAAACCTATTCCCATTAACACCATGTCACAGACTTGTGCACATGTGGAAAAACTAAAGATAAGAACCTACAGTAGATACATTGGCACAAAGAAGCATGAGATGAAAATGTGTCTGTGTCCCAGTTTTGCCACCAAATTACATAGTTACATTGTTACATAGTAGACGAGGTTGAAAAAAGACATACGTCCATCAAGTTCAACCTACGCTAAATTTAAACAACAGATACTTTATCCTATATCTATACTTACTTATTGATCCAGAGGAAGGCAAACAAAAAACCCCAGTGTCATATCATCCAATGATATGTCATAAGGGGAAAAATAAATTAATTCCCGACTCCAAGAATTGGCAATCGGATTAATTCTGGATCAACATCCTTCCCATGTATACTTTTTTGGTATATCCCTGTATACCTTTCCTTTCTAAAAAGATTTCCAATCTTTTTTTGAACAAATCTATTGTATCTGCCATCACAGACTCAATGGGTAATGAATTCCACATATTAACTGCCCTTACTGTAAAGAATCCTTTCCTTTGTTGCTGGTGAAATCTTTTTTCCTCCCACCTAAAGGGATGCCCCCGAGTCCTTTGTACTGCCCGTGGGATGAATAGTTCTTTTGAAAGCTCCTTGTATTGTTCCCGAATATATTTGTATATAGTTATCCTATCCCCTCTTAGACGCCTCTTTTCTAAGTAAATAAATCTAATTTAGCTAGCCTCTCCTCATAAGTTAGAATGTCCATCCCCTTTATTAATTTGGTGGCTCTTCTCTGCACTCTCTCTAGTTCCATAATGTCTTTTCTAAGGAGTGGTGCTTAAAAAATTGTACTTCATATTCATTGATGGACCCTTTCATGATGCTGGTCAAACTGAGAAAAGTTTGAAGATCTTTGCAAAGTTCCAATCAACAAATGGATTCATGACTTGTTATTTTCTCCCATATTATTAGCACAGTCCGTCCCTAGAGTCCTTATTATAGTCTCTGTGCAATCAGAATCCCACAATGATGCCTCTACTGATTGCTTGGAGATGATAAATTGGGACACGAAGCAGTGAACATTATAGCCCGTCAGCGACAGCTTTTGTATTCAGTGCTGAAGGAGAGAGTTCTGCTTGCAGCTCAAAAACACTGACAATTATGCACCGATCTCATCTGTATTTTACCTGCTGACCTCTTTTATTGATACAGTTTTCAGTTTAGAGATAATGCCAGCTGCTTAATTATCTTGTCTGAAATACTTTGCCTGTTCCTGACAATTGTGGGAATGACCCATATGGGATGACAGATATGGAGAAGACCTGGACTCATTGCATGGTAAGTGAATTGGATCTGATGCCACAAGGTTAGTGGAGCAGTGACTGAGATCTACTACTCTGATCTACTGCTCTAATTTTAAGGATTAAAAAGTTCTCTTTGGCTTTCAGATACATTTGTAAAAAGGAAAAAAAGGTCACTATTTTATGGTCATGATATTACACAAATGTGTTATTCCCCTTAAAATTACTTATTCGGAAAGGGTGCTTAGTGTGTGGAATCCAACATTAAACCAGTGAACATTTTGTAAATAATGTTTAAGTCTAATTGGCTTCCTTAAAGGAAAAGGGAAAACTTGATAGTACAGTAGTGTAGGATAACATTTAATAGATCAACAAGAGTTTAAATGTACAAGCCCTCGAATGTCCAGGGTTCTACTTCTGTACCAACAGAAAGCAAAGCATCCCCAACACACGTCCAATTTGACAAAGCATTTGATCCAGTTCTTTATGTTTTTTTCTATCATATGTGTAGGAAATAGACTTCAATCTTCTGGCCAACACATTTCAATCCTGCACCCACATCAAGGTCAGACCCTTTCAGCAGGTCCTACATTAACAATGTTATACGGTGTCCTCTGTATTTCCTCCACTGCATGGAGAGAAAAGGAAATAAACCAATGACATTGGGCTATTAACACTGGAGTACTATTTTCCTGCAGTACTGTATATAGACTTCTACAATACTGGGAATACCATGGAAGAGAAGGCGCCATCTTTAGTGGACATTTTAAATGGTCTTTCAAATATTTGTAACACTTAGCAGCGTTATATTGGGGCATGTTGTATATATGTTCCAAACAATGATATAGCATGGTATATGTAACATGTAACCTGTGCGTGTCTGACCGTGACATGGTTTCAGGCTTAACATGTTTTGGTCAAAAGGTTTAACTAAATGACTCAAACGTCTGAGAAGAAAAAACATATAGAAATGAATAAAATATAATATTGGATGTGCATTGGGCTTCTTTGGATACGGTTGTATATTTGAGGTCACTTTCCCAGTAACACTGCAGTTGGCACAATTCAATATATAAATATTTATAATACTGTGTGAATGGGGATTGAGCTCACAAAGATTGTGTATTTCTTCTCCTTCTTCAGGTCACGGTTATACAATGAGTCAGAGATAGTAATGACCCACACAGGGTTTATCTTCAGGCATTAAAATCTCTGACTTGTGTGCAACTTCCTTACCTGTTGACAAAACCGCATGATTAATACTAATATCTCAAATTTGGCCATGTGCATAGGAAAGGTTTGATATTATTTGGAAAAATACATAACAACAATCATCTGTTCCATAGCAGGTCTTAAATTTAGGTGATGATTTATTTAACAAAAATAAAGCCAAAATGGAGAAGCCATGTGTGAAAAACTAAGTACACCTTATGATTCAATAGCTTGTAGAACCACCTTTAGCAGCAATAACTTGAAGTAATCATTTTCTGTATGACTTTATCAGTCTTTCACATAGTTATGGAGGAATTTTGGCCCACTCTTCTTTACAACGTTGCTTCAGTTCATTGAGGTTTGTGGGCATTTGTTTATGCAAAGCTCTCTTAAGGTCCAGCCACAGCATTTCAATCGGGTTGAGGTCTGGACTTTGACTGGGCCATTGCAACAACCTTGATTCTTTTCTTTTTCAGCCATTCTGTTGTAGATTTGCTGGTGTGCTTGGGATCATTGTCCTGTTGCATGACCCAATTTCTGCCAAGCTTTAGCTGTCAGACATATGGCTTCACATTTGACTCTAGAATACTTTGGGATACAGAGAAGTTCATGGTCGACTCAATGACTGCAAGGTTCCCAGGTCCTGTGGCTGCAAAAACCAGCCCAAATCATCACCCCTCCACCACCGTGCTTGACAGTTGGTATGAGGTGTTTGTGCTGATATGCTGTGTTTGGTTTTCACCAAACATGCGCTGTGCATTATGGCCAAACATCTCCACTTTGATCTCGTCTGTCCAAAGGACATTGTTCAAGAAATCTTGTGGTTTGTTCAGATGCAACTTTGCAAACGTAAGCCGTGCTGCCATGTTCTTTTTAGAGAGAAGAGGCTTTCTCCTGGCAACCTTTCCAAACAAAGCATATTTGTTCAGTCTTTTTCTAATTGTACTGTCATGAACTTTAACATTTAACATGCTAACTGGGCCTGTAGAGTATGAGATGTAACTCTTGGGTATTTTGCAATTTCTCTGAGCATTGAGCGGTCTAACCTTGGGGTGCATTTGCAGGGATGTCCACCCCTGGGAAGATTGGCAACCGTCTTGAATGTTTTCTACTTTTGAATAATCTTTCTCACTGTAGAATGATGGACTTTAAATTGTTTGGAAATGGCCTTATAACCCTTCCCAGATTGATGGGTAGCAACAGTTGCTTCTCTAAGATCATTGATGATGTCTTTCCTCCTTGGCATTGTGTTAACACATACCTGAATGCTCCAGACCAGCAAACTGCTAAAACTTCGGCTTTTATAGAGGTGGTCACACTTGCTGATGATCAATTAATCAAGGGCATTTGATTAGCAGCACCTGTCTGCTACATGGCATCTTAATTCCTATGGAAGCAGTAAGGGTGTACTTATTTTTTCACACATAGCTTCTCCATTTTGGCTGTATTTTTGTTAAATAAATCATGACACAGTGTAATATGTCATGTGTTGTTCTTCATCTGAGGTTGTATTTACATCATTTTTAGACCTGCTAAGGAACAGATGATTGTTATTATGTCCTGATATGTAAAACCATGGAATTCAAAGAGGGTGTACTTTCTTTTTCACATGACTGTATACTGATATAAGGTATGATATAATGAGATATATGGTATGATATAATGAGTTATAAGGTATGATATAATGAGATATAAGGGGTTTTCTGGTGATCGAAGGTGTCTTATGGAATAATACCACCTGGTAAGTAGGATGCAATATGTCAGGTCCCATTCTACTTTGCCTATTGCAACATAAGCATCTTTAGAAGAGCAGTCATTGCATGATAATAGATGCTGATTGGTTGCTGCAAGTTATGATACATTTTAGTGGATCAATGTGACAGACATAGGTGTATCTACAATAACTCTGCTCTACATGATGATTGATGTAAACTTGTTAAACCATAGACACCTGGTTACTGTTAAGATTTCAAATGGTCCAGTAATTACAGATTAGGAGATTCTTAAAATCTCTATAACTGAATGTACTGTAATGTGTGTTACACTGACCTCTGTCTCTTTGAAATAATACAGGGAAGATGCCAGTTGTGAGATCCAACTTTTATTATCTTCAGTCAACGAGTCAGTACAACCAGACGACAGTCAGAGAATTCCTGCTATTGGGATTTCAAGATCTTCATGGCCTCAATATATTAATCTTCACATTGTTACTCATGGTTTACATTGTAACATGTACTGGAAACTTCCTCATCATTGGATTAGTGGCAACCAGTCAGCAGCTCCACTCACCAATGTATTTATTCCTCGGCCATTTGTCTGTATCTGACATCTTGCTCATCACAAATATTGTGCCCCAAATGCTGCAGGTTATATTGGAAGAAGGGGCCACCATCCCTCTTATTAGCTGCATAACACAGTTTTTCTTCAATGGCGTTTCAGCAGGTGCTGAATGCTTTCTTCTCACAGTGATGTCTTATGACCGATACTTGGCAATCTGTGACCCATTGCATTACTCCAGAATTATGGGCGCCAGTCTATGCTATACCTTAGTAACTCTGTGCTGGTTGTTAGGGTTTATACTGACACTTATTGTAACATGGCTGGTATGTGAATTACAATTATGTGGCCCAAATATCATTGACCATTTCTTGTGCGAGCTTGGTCCTTTGTTAGAATTATCTTGCTCAGATACCTCCATTGTAGAAATAGCGGTGTTTGTGATAGCCATCCCTTCAATTGCTTTCCCATTTGTGTTTGTTCTTTTAACATATGTTTATATCTCACTAACCATTCTCCGGATCCCCTCCACCACTGGGAAACAGAAAGCCTTCTCTACCTGCAGCTCTCATCTAGCAGTTGTGTGTGTGTATTATGGGACACTGATTGCAAAGTACATGGTTCCATCCAGAGGAGAATTACAGAACTTAAACAAGGGCCTTTCTCTGCTGTGCACAGTAGTAACTCCATTATTCAATCCAATAATATATAGCCTGAGGAATCAGGAGATCAGAGAAGCTCTGAGGAAATGTATATGGATGGTGATAGGAAGATAACAATTCTTATCTTATGCAAAAAGGGGATATACTGCACATCTGTAATGTAGTATTTGGGTTAAGAATGAAAAAGCATAACCTGAGTCTGACAGGACAAAACCATGGGGAATAAATTGCTGATGAAGTTATACACTGGGTTATCCATCTGTTAGCAGCATCATTCTGAATTTATGGATTGCTGAACTAATGATAAACTGATAACAAAATAAACCTGTTGTCTCAAATATTGATTTATATGAGCTTCTCTAACCATTTCAAGTGTGTCTCTTCTTACGTTATAGTAACACCTAAATTAGCCGAATATACAAACAGAAATGAGACTGCACCAGTTATTGGCACAAATATTTTCCATGATCATTATTCACGGGCCATCACCTCCCCTAACTCCTCCTATTTTCACTCCCCAAAATGCTGGCTCAATTGAAGCAAAGACCACTGATCCATTGACAGAATGTGATGCAGAGTCAAAGGCACGGGATTCTGAGCAATGATCCTGTTACCACAGGATATATATGCCTTGTGTGTCTTTGTAGATATGTGACTAATGTTTGTGGGAAGACACAGCTGCAGATAAAATCACTGGCCCTCAGGTGATACCTATAAAGCTGGCACTATTCTGGAGATGACACACAGTATGAGAAACTTTACCAGAAATCACCAGCTGTGAACATTTTACTTAGGAACACCAATATTTTGTGAAATAAGTTGGTAAATATTGGAGAACTTTGCAAAATGTGATAAAAACAGTATAGGAACATTCTGTGTATTGACAGTTAGGTAAATGGCGAGAAACTCATTTGTAATCTGTTCAGCAAGAAAAACCTTTGCACCAACATTTCTTTTCTCAAGAATCTATCTTCCGATTCTAGCAAATCTGAGCTTTAAAACGCCAGGGAAAAGTCCTTGCCGATGATGTTGAGATTCTTCTGTTCTGCTCAACACTGGGTCTTCTGGATGCCCAAAAGTTTTGTCCTGACCTTCACCTCCATTCACATATTTACAGGAACAGTGAACATGATCTGCCATAGAAAACGAACAAAAAATGAAGAGGTTCACTAAATGGAACACACTCATGGTGGTGTTTCAGCAAAACACTGATTTAGTTTCGTCCATTGTCCATCACACCATTCTAAGCAATCTAGTCATGCTAACAATTTGTTTACAATGTCTAAGCCTTAACGGCATTGAAAGGGTGTCACCAAATATCACATGTTTTACACAATGTCTTGTTTATTGTTTGTGTTGTTTTGTTAATTGTTGTTTTTATTTGCAATAGTTTCTTAAATGTCAACTATACTTATAACTAAATCCTAACTAGTCTACGTTTTACATGCCAAAGAGGCAGGTTATGCAATGCAAAGCCTTGGGTAATTACTAAGGTATAAAATCATGGGGGCTGGAACAACTAAAAAAATAGTTCCTGCGCACTTATACTGTATATAAGGGGTAACAGTCCACCAGCCTCCAACAACAGGCTTTACCCTACAATTGCCACCATCCTAAATGGATGGATAACGTTCCATACGTGCAATTTCGCAGGTAAAGAGGAATTGTATAGAAGAGGGAGTTTATGCAAACCAAGTATACATTTTAAAGAAAAGGTTTGTAGAAAAGGAGTATAGCGAGAAGCTACTGGCAGACTCCCTGGCAAGAACTGACAGATTGGAGAGATTGGACCCGATTAAAGCTAAGGAGACATTATTGTCTACAATTATAAATAAAGATTTTAGCTTTGCATTTTTGACAGAATTTAATAAGGATGCAAATAAGATTAAAGATGTTATTAGAAGACATTGGCACATTTTGTTGAATGACCCAGTACTGAAGGGTGAAATCCCAGCAGTACCGAATGTGATTTTTAAAAGGGCTTGTAATTTGAAGAATAGATTAACTCCGAGTGCAATAAGACGTAAGCATGATGTCGAGAATAATGGTGAGAGAAACTTTTTTAAATAATGCAGATAGCTTCTTAAAGAAAGGAAAGTATTTTTTTAATTGTTCTACCTGCACAGCCTGTAAATTTAAATCGAAAGATAAACTGTGTTTTAAGTCTAATGTGAAGAAAGAGACTTTTAAAATAGATCAGTTTATCTGTTGCAGGTCAGAATATGTAATATATCAATTGGAGTGCCCATGTGGACTCCAATATGTGGGAAAAACAAGCAGACCAATTATAACACGTATTCTCGAGCATCTAAGTGCAATTCGGAGAGGGTTAATCACACATATGGTTCCTAAACATTTTTCTGAGTGCCATTATTCTGATCCTATGGGCATAACTTTTTCAGGGATTGAATTGGTGAAACAGCACTGGAGAGGGAGGGATAGGGGGTTGGATCTGAGTAGACGTGAGAAGTTCTGGATCCATAAATTAAAGACACTTGCACCCCTGGGCTTAAATGCTGATTTTGAAATCATACCTTTTTTATAGTTTAAAGAAATGACTTATTTATTTATATATTTATATTTTTATAGAGACTTTTATAGTAGATTTTATAAGGTATTTGATATCCCATATACCTCTCCTCTGCCAATAGACACCAATTCATCCCTAACTTTTTAAGATTTTATTACATATGTATTTTAACACTTTGTTTTTTTTTTTTTCATTTTTTCCTTCTGTTCCCCTGTTTGTCCTGGATGTACCCCTATGTGCCCACCTCTGAGTCTAAGGGGGCTATGCACTAAGCTCCGTTAAGTGGCTTTAAGAGCGCAAAGTGCTTTTAGAACGTGATATTGCGCTCAGCGCGATTCACAGAGCAGCGCTAACAGACACTTTACACTCTTAAACAGGCTTTTTTCCAGAAAAGTTTCTAAGTCCCACCAAACACGTACGATCTGCTAAATACGCTGATTTCTGCCCTTCTGCGCGATTCTCTAAGCTACGCTAAGAGATTGTTTTTAAAAACGTGCCGAAAAAAACACGCCAGCCCAAGGCATGCGCAAAAGGATCAGGACTTAGAAAAATTTCTTTGGTTACATTTTTGCAGGCACACCATCCATATAACAGGCTGACGGGTGTCACTGGGTGATCCCCGCGGGAGTCCAGGAGAGGCCGCGGGTGTCACAGGGCATGCGGTACCAATCCTGTGCCACCCCCAATAATATATATACATTTAAATGAATACAACCCCTTAACACATACACTAAAGTATTGTGCAAAATGTATATTATCCACTTATGGATAATATTGTATTTGACCATTTGACATACATTAAGCTGTATAAATAAAGGACATACATTTAGCACTCAGAGAGGTCCACGGGTTGTCCTCGCGCCTGTCTGGGGGTCCCCAGGTGTTGGCGAGAATATCTCTGTCTCCCCCTCAGCTGATTATCATTAATTGAATTAAAGGAGAACACATTATTGTTTTGAAATTAATAACAATGTAATTACATCTATCTTCCTAACTTGATAGTGTACCAGCAAACGTTAGCAGGGGGTTAATTTAAAGGGCAATAATCCTGTGATCAGAAAAAAACCATCCTGTCAATAATCCAACCTTCTGCCACACCATTATACAAACAAACTAGTACCTCTTGTGATGTAAGACCTTCATGACTCAACATGTTACATACAAATATCTTGATTGTGTCATTATTTACTAGTAATTACTCATATTGTGTCGCAGCATCGCTTTGACTGTGGATTTATGAATGGTGTATATTTGATGATTACATCACATTTTATTATGTGTGTAACACATCTCAATTAAACTATAATGAATGTTTGAATGACTTCAATTAATGACTACAACACACGTGCCATCATTTACAATCATGTTGCTTATTAGGCTGCTTATTTAAACAATAGAAGGAGGCACATACCTTCCAGTGTGCTATGGATGTGGAACCCGATTACGGTTTTATGTTGTATTTAGCAAGGAGGAGGAGGGACATTATGTTGCAGTGGAGAGAGAGGAGAGAGGAGAGAGGAGAGAGAGGAGAGAGAGGGAGATCCGTATTGTGAGGCATATAGCCCCCTCACTTTTAGGGAAAGATGCTCACTAGAGGGCTTGAGTGAGGCAGAGATTATCAGCCGATATCGATTGAGCTCAATGGCTATCTTGGAACTCTATGAAGTGTTAAGAGAAGATTTAGAGCCAATAACAGACAGGAGTCATGCAGTGCCTGGCCTTGTTAAAATGCTGAGCTCATTACATTTCCTTGCTTCTGGCTCATTTCAGACAACAGTGGGCATAGTAGGCGGTGTCTCACAGTCGGCATTCTCGCGGGCCTTTACTCAGTTTTTATGTGCACTGACTCGAAGGGCTAGTGATTATATAGATTTTCCTTGCGAGCAGATAGAGTGGCAGGCACTGAAGACGGCATTTTATAATGTAGCTTGACTACCCAATGTGATGGGTGCTATAGATTGCACACATGTTGCGTTGACTCCGCTACGTGAAGAGGAGAGGGATTTCCGTAACAGGAAACATTACCACTCTCTCAATGTGCAGGTCGTGTGTGACGAACACATGAAAATTATGAGTGTGGTAGCCCAATTCCCAGGTGCCTGCCACAATTCCCATATTCTGCACAGATCATTAGTCTTCCGTAAATCTGAAGCGGGGGAATTCGAGGACGGTTGGCTATTAGGTAAGTCAATGTTACAGAAACTGCACTTAGATTTACATTTAATGTAGAGTTTAATGTTTCATTATGTGTTGCAAATATTTAATGTAACCACGGATACTGAACTTTTTTTACCTTGTATGTCATTGACTACATATCTAATCCATGTAATGCAGCGTAACATAATATAATGCTGAGTGGCTTGTTAGGGCATGTGTTGTATATTATTCACTCACTGTCATGTACTAGGACATGGCAATAGTCCATTTTTGGAATATTGTTACATATTATGTTAACATTCATGTGATGTGACTGTCTTATAGATGATTCAGGATATGGAAGCCGGCCTTGGCTTCTGACACCACTGGGTAATACTCAAACCCTTGTGGAGGAACGGTATAATGCCGCCCACATATCTATCCGCTTGGTGATTGAGAGGACATTTGGAGTGTTGAAAAGTCGTTTTCGCTGTCTTGATAGATCTGGTGGTGCTCTCCAAAATTCGCCAGCGAAGGTTGGGGACATTGTGATTTTTTGTTGCATTCTGCACAACATTGCAGTTAGTCACAATATTCAACGCGACATTCCTGATCATTTAGAGGAGGATCCTCCCGTGCCTCCTGCAGGGGCTAGGGAGCATACAGCCAGTGGGGTAGAGACCCGCTGGACGGTAATAGCGGATTTTTTCACATGTAAGTTTTTCCTTTACATAGAAGAGAATGTAGAATCATCTTGTGATGTGAGTCACATTACATTGTGTGCATCTAATCGTAGGATCCTGCTCTCCCCAATCGACTGCAAATTTTGTAGTGAATGATCAGAAGTTCGTCTGATAACGGTATGTCAATGTTTAACACATTTTTCCTTGTATAAATCATGTTTCCACTCACCTGTACAATGTGTGCATCCTTGAATGCAGAATGTTGTGCATTAAGCGAAGAGATCTTGCTACATTTTATGAATATGCCTAGAGTGTTATATTAAAACTTCACAAGTACTCTACATTATTAGATATTATTTTATAAAAGAATTTGATACTTCATGAAAGTTATGAATTTTTAAAAAAATATTAGTTATGAATTGTGAACATAAATCCTTCTACAATAGTTACTGTTCACATTACTTACTTAATAGTATTATTGCCACTTATGTAAGTATTACTACATACATAATTTAACTATCTGCAGGAGTAGGAGCAGATGACATGGGGATCACTTGTTCTTCACGTTCTCCCCATGTGCACAAGTCTGTGAGTGGGGGTGTCAGTGGGAGTGAGGGAGAAGTTACATGACCACACAATATAATCAGATCCACAAACTGGTCTTTCAGTGAAAGTCTCCTGACTGGTATAAAAGCACTGCAGTACAAGTTTGGTTCTAATGGGAATAGTTTTTTCTTGATAAATCATACACAGTTTTATATCGCCCCAGGAAACTGATAAAATGACCCTACCATTTAGTGTTCCTGGGGGATATTTATCAGAGTCTCCCAGTTGCAAAACTGTGATGGCGAGGGGGTACCCAGGCCAGAAAATAAAGGTATTATGCCTGACCGGGTGCCCCGGAGTCATATTGTAAATATGAAGTGCCCGCTCTGCAGCCCACTTGTTTTTGATTTCTTGGCTAATATGTAAAAGCACTTACGAGAAATAAATGGTTCAAACATGTTACAACTATAGGCTGTTGTGTGCCTCTTTACTTCCCATCCTGGCTCCCTGGTCTTAAGGGTGTAGTAATCATAACAAGGTATATCCCAGATGTACACAGATAGGTGTCCCTCAAAATGAAGACACAGACAATAGTGCAGATCAATTACGAAACAAGTGTTTAGTGTCCACATAAACACATACTCACACTTTGCAAAATGTTAAAGCAATAACAGGTTGAGGTCACTGTTGCTGGCCAAATAATGATCCTAGCCTTGTCTGAGAAACAGCTTTCCTGTGCTGCTGTGACGCTGCGGTGATCCGACACTGACTCCCTGGTCCTGGCGCGCGCTCTGGCATCTGACGTGACTCGCTGGGGCACGTCACTTGCTGGGGCTCGTCTGTCTCTCTCACTCGAAGCTGTTCTCTCTCCCATTCTGCACCGCTCTCAGTATCACTGCTCACAGCTTCAGATCCTCTAACTCCTCTCAATGCATTTCATGGCGCTTTGCCGCTACCTCAGGAGATATACCCCTCCCCACACCCTTACTCTATTTATACCATCATATTAGACCAGGTGTATGAACGGGGCTGGGCTACTAATCAGCTTAAAGTGCAAGGCTAAATAACAATACATTACATACAATTTATTAGCAAAACATCTTTATACAATGGTTAAAAACATCTACATCTCTCTAAGAGAGCCTACACTATCTAATGACATAGAATGTAAAATCCCTAATTCTAGACTAAAGACTAAATGATCTAGCGCTGGAGCGCAGTTATCACTAAACCTTCTGTCTGGATTTCACTAAGTGATGAGTGCTCGTGCTTATTAAGGATCAAGAGACATTATTTGTTCAAGAAGTGAGTGGGTCCCAGGTAATACTACCCCGTTTGTACTATGGATAATTAAGAAATAAAGAATTCTTCCTTTATCCTGGGACCCACTTTATTGGATTGTGCACCAGTTCCTCGTTCTACAATAGACTAAAGACTTGACTGACTGCCCTCACTCTTAGGGGGCTATGCACTAAGCTTTGTGCTATTGCGCTGGGCTGAAAAAAAATAACACGTCCGCTAAAAAGTGTAGTTGGAGGCGCGATTCACTAAGGAGATCAGACCATTTTGTTTCGTGCGTGCTCAAATTTGCCATATCGTGCGTGTTGTATATTTTCCCCCTGCTATCGTGCTTAAACTTCACGTACGATAGCTGATGGGAAAAAAAACCTCCTGTAACATTTGCATGGAGATCCTGCATCTCCATACACATCTGTTACAGCCGATCGTGCATTAACAATATTCATTTTCACAATAGTGTAGATGAGCAGGGGGTCTCCGGAGCTGAACCGCATTGTCTTCAGGTCTGGCAACCCCCTACTTCAGGAGATACAGGCCCCGTTATGGGGTGCTGGTAACCCCTGCACTTTAAAGCTTCCGCGTCACGTGACAGGGACATAACGGGGCCTGTATCCCCTGAAGTAGGGGGTCCCCAAGTCTTAAACCAATGCGGTTCAGCTCAGGAGACCCCCTACACATCTACACTACAGTCAAAACACACATATCAATAAACAATAATTCCTTACCGTAGCGGCTATCTACTATGGTCATGAAGCTGCATTAATGTACATTTTAATAATAGTGTACGAGAGCAGGGGGTCCCCTGAGCTGAACCACATTGATTTCTGCCTCAGAGACCCTCTGCTTCCCGAGTTACAGGCCCCGGTATGGGGCATCGGAGGCCAATGTCTCCGCCATCTTTATAGCATCCAAGACGCGACGTGGGCTCTATAAAGATGGCGGCGACATTGGCACCGATGCCCCAAACCGAGGCCTGTAACTCGGGAAGCAGGGGGTCCCTGAGGCAAAAATCAATGCGGTTCAGCTCAGGGGACCCCCTGCTCCCACACACTATTAATAAAAATACATTAAAGCAGCTTCATTACCTTAGCGGCTATCCGCTAAGGCAATGAAGGGGTTAAGGCACAATAGCATGTTTATTGGGGACAATTGCCCCCAATTAACATAGCAATATACAACACACATCCACCCCGCCCCCTAACACATACAATACAGTAATGGGCAAAATTACTATTATCCGCATATGGATAATAATGCATTTGCCCGTTAAAATACATATAAATCACAATAAATACATATTACACTTACCTTTTCCAGGTACACACGATGAAGGCTGTCTTCATCCTCATCTTCATCCTGTCCATGTCACTCCAGTGCTGCAAAACATACAAAACAATCAAAATAGTCAATGTAATGTCCCCTAACCCCGTAATCACCTTAGCGGTCATTAACCGCTACATACATTAAGGGGTTAACCCACCCTCACCCACCACTCGGGAGGCCTAAATACCCTCCCCCACTACCCATCCTGTGAGGCCTAACCACCCTCACCCACTAACCCAGGCGGGAGGCCTACCCACATACCCTTGGGGCTAATACCCCCTTCCCCCACCCCCAGTACCCACAAGAAAAACAATACACAGCCCCACAATAAACATCATTATATTTATTCAATACATAACCCACCCCCTGTGCGCCCCCCCCATAAATACATGATTTATTATTTTACATTCAGGTTTAATACCCCAGGCCCACGGGAGTCCCCAGTGGCCCTGACGGGTGTCTGTAGACCTCACAGTAGCCCAGCACCATGTTTCAAACAGGGTCTGAAGGCCTACGGGTGGTCCCCTCAGGTAACCGTAGGCCACAATGGGGTCTTCACGGGTAGGCCCGTGGCTGTCTTGGGGGCCCTGGGTCATACCCACAAGTGTCTGAGGGGCCTCAGGTGGCTCCCACAGGGGTCTGGGGGCCCACGGGTGGTCCCTATGGGTCCGCGGTGCCCGCAACAGACGTGGGGACACTGGTTCTTCCCCGCAGGTATCCCCCATACAGCGCTTCCACTGCAGCAAGGGATTCTGGAAAATGACATGCAAATCAGGTGGTCTCCAGAGGTCCCCCGCAGACCACAAGGAACCAACTCTGTATGTTAAAAAAAATAAACCTGACTTATACATTAAATACATCAATCCCCCCCCCCCCCGCCCAACACGTACAGTACAAAAATGTGCAAATAACTATTATCCAGATAGAGATAATAGATTATTTGCCCATTATTAAACACATTAACTAGCATAATAAAATAAATAAAGTTCTACTAACCCCATCAATATGAAGCCCCCTCTACAGCAAATTCTGTGTCCTCCGTTGCCAACAAAATACTTAGCCAATACATTGCAATTACATTTTGATATCAATTAAGCCCTTAATCACCTTAACGGATAATAACCGCAAAGGTAATTAAGGGGTTAATACATACATACAATTATTAAGGTTATGGTGGGTAAAAAAGTGACAAAAACCCTCCACAGTAAAACATAAAGCAACTGTAAATATTACTGTATGTTCATTTGCATGTCTTAGACAGGTCTGCAACTCTGTCTTTCCCCATTATCGCCCAGCATACAGCGCTTCCACTGCAGCAAGGGATTCTGGAAAATGACATGCAAATGAGCACTCAGTGCCACCTTTTGTCTCAAGCTCGTATTACACAAGCAAATCCTCAAGCCAATGCATGCTGTTTTAAACACAGCTTTTAGGCAGAGGCTGGGATGAGATGCAAAGCCATTAAACCCACTCACAGACATGTTTCAACCTTGATGGGTATCATCAGTGTGAGGTTGGTCGTAATGGCTAAGTGGGTTTGAGACTAGACTAGGTATTCACCACAATTATTAAGGTTATGGTGGGTAAAAAAAGTGACAAAAACCCTCCACAGTAAAGCATAAAGCAACTGTAAATATTACTGTGTGTTCATTTGCATGTCTTAGACAGGTCTGCAACCCTTTATTTCCCCATTATCGCCCAGCATACAGCGCTTCCACTGCAGCAAGGGATTCTGGGAAATGACATGCAAATGAGCACTCAGTGCCACCTTTTGTCTCAAGCTCGTATTACACATATATATTATATACACATGATTAACCAATATACAAAGAAATGTTTAAGGGTTAACAAAAACATGCACCAATAAAAATACCAGCTCTCCAAATCAATACATCACCTTGTATATGAAAAGTACGATATTATATAGCCACGGTAAAACAAAATCCTTTTTCATAATAAAATAATTCTTATCTTCCAATCAATATCATCAAATGACAATGAAAACATTGAATTTACATTGTATACATGATGCATAAAATCTGTGCACCATGTACACTCTGCCAATCAATGTTAACAATAAAATATTCCAAACAAAATACAATTAAATCCAAACAAGCATACTATTTAAACTAAGCAAGTCAACAGAAATAAATGACCATAAATTAATCAAATCCCAAAACAATTAAAATACCATACAAATCAATTACACAATTAACTATTTTAATCGTTCACCAAAACCATTCAAAAAAAAGTTACCATCAGACAAAATATAAGTTCCAAAAATAATACACTATAAAAAAACCAAGCCTCACCCTGACCTAAAGTACTGCAAACAACACCAAAGTTTACATCTATCCTATTAAACATTACATTACACACACATTTAAGCACAGCAAAATACATTTTAATTAGTGTAAAACAAGCATTTCCAAAAATAATCATTTCTTACTCTGTATGTATATATCGATCGAAACATACATACATACATACAGTGGCAAGAAATGATATTGCCCAAAAAAATACAATCACATTAAAAAATTAAAAAAACCTGTAAAAGTTACAACAATACATTTTTTGCGGTTTACTTACCATTAGTTGACCCACTCCCCGACTCCCGTCGATCGGCTTACTCTCGAACCAATCCATGCACAGGAACCCATAAAATAAAAAACCATTTAATAAAAAATCATAAAATTATAAACCATAACAATCCAGGGGTCTGTGTCTTCTATTTGTAATCCATTTCGTCTGTGGGGTCTTCATCTGTATTCTTCTTCTGCTCTCTTCCGGTCTTCTTCTCTTCTTCAGCCACGCCCTGGCCTTTTATCTTCTGTAGGAGGTCCTTCCTCCTCGTCGTCTGCCTTCAAAATGAGACGACATAGACTTTTATAGGTCTATGACATCACATTTTGGTCAAATGGTTCCCTTGGCCCTTATTGGGCCGTGAAAACCATGTGATTTGGCCGAAAATTAATAAAAACTGATGACGTCATTTAATGGAAATGACGCCAGCCAATAAGAATGGCTGTGCTTCAATTGCCTTTAAGATGACATCATCAAAAGAAAGATGGCCGCCCTCACATTGTACGGTAGCCAATCAGAGCGTGGGAACTACACCCCTACTCTGATTGGCTCTAATAGACCATGTAACAGAGGCTTCGGGGAGAACGGATGTGACGTCATTCAAAGTCTGTCACATGGCACCAGATCGATATATACATACAGGGTAAGAAATTATTTTGTTGGAAAAGCTTGTTTTGCATTATTTTAAATGTATTTAGCTATTCTGCTATGCTTTCATGTGTGTGTAATGTAATTTTTATTTAGATAGATATAATTTTTGGTGTTGTATGCTGTACTTTAGGTCAGGATGAGGCTTGATTTTTTATAGTGGATTATTTTTGGTACTTATATTTTGTCAGATGGTAACTTTTTTGGTGAATGGTTTTGTTTAACGATTAAAATAGTTAATTGTGTAATTGATACATCGGTTGATTGTGCCTTTATATACATCGTTTTGGACCATGAGTGCTGTCTCTTTTCTTGCTGCGTGGTCCTTGATCTCCTGGTCTGCCTGGTAAGGAACTCTGTTACCTATCCAATACCTATGGGATAAGCACCTATCTTACATCTTTATGTGAGTGCCATCTGTCCTTGTTTACTATATATATTTGTATGATGAAGCCACTGGACAAATGAATGGGTGAAGGGTGGGTATCGGGCCAGGGTGGCTTAACCCCTTAATTACCTTTGTGATTAGTAACCGATAAGGGGATTAAGGGGTTTATTTATAGCAAAATTTATTTGCAATGTATTGGCTATGTATTTTGTTGGCAACTGAGGACACAGGCAATTTGCTGGCGAAGGGGATTCATATTGATGAGGTTAGTAGAACTTTATTTATTTTATTATGCTACTTAATGTGTTTAATAATGGGCAAATAATGTATTATCCATATCTGGATAATAGTTATTTTGCACATTATTGTACTGTATGTGTTGGGGGAGGGGGGAATTGATGTATTTAATGTATAGGTCAGGTTTATTTTTTTTACATACAGGGTTGGTTCCTTTTGGTCTGCGGGGGACCTCTGGAGACCACCTGAGGTCTTCTCGGGCTTTCCACAGGTACCAGGCTGGAGGTGTCCACAGGGGATACCTGCGGGGAAGAACCGGTGGCCCAACGTCTGTTGGGGACACTGTGGACACGTAGGGACCACCCATGGGCCCCCAGACCCCTGTGGGAACCACCCGAGGCTCCTCAGACACCTGTGGGTCTGTCCCAGGGCCCCCCAGACAGCTGCGGGCCTACCCGTGGAGACCCCATTGTGTCCCACGGTGACCCACGAAGACCAGCTGGTGGACCAAGGCGCCTGGCGGGGACCACCCGTAGGCCTCCAGACCCTGTTTGAAACCTGTTTCTGGGCCACTGTGAGGTCTACGGACAGCCGTCAGGGCAACCGGGGACTCCCATGGGCCTGGGGTATTAACCCGGTATGTAAAATAATAAATCATGTATTTATGGGGGGGCACAGGGGGTGGGTTATGTATTGAATAAATATAATGATGTTTATTGTGGGGCTGTGTATTGTTTTTCTTGTGGGTACTGGGGGTGGGGGAAGGGGGTATTGGCCCCAAGGGTATGTGGGTAGGCCTCCCACCTGCGTTAGTGGGTGAGGATGATTTGGCCTCCTAAGTGGTGGGTGAGGGTGGGTTAACCCCTTAATGACTGTAGCGGTTAATGACCGCTAAGGTGATTAAGGGGTTAGGGGACATTACATTGGCTATTTTGATTGCTGTGTATGTTTTGCAGCACCGTAGGGACATGGGCAGGATCAAGATGAGGATGAAGATGGCCTTCATCGTGGGTGCCTGGAAAAGGTAAGTGTAATATGTATTTACTTTATTTACTGTATTTATTGTAATTTATATGTATTTTAAATGGGCAAATGCATTATTATCCATATGTGGATAATAGTAATTTTGCCCATTACTGTATTGTATGAGTTAGGGGGCGGGGGGAGGGGGGTGTATTTAGTTAGAAATATTGTTTATTTTCTGGAGGCACAACATTGGTACCGCAAGCCCGCGGGTACCCCGAGACTTCCGCGGGAACCTCGGGACGGCCGCGGGGTCCCCCGGACTCCCGCTGGGAACCCAGCTTGGTGAGCTTGGGACCCCCGGACCTCCGTGGAGTAAGCCGGGGACACGCTTGGGACCCCCGGCCTCCCTCGGGGACCCCCACGTGGTCAGCCAGGGACAACCGCCGGCCTGTTGTATGTGTGTTGCGCATGCAAAAATGTAAACAAAGAAATTTTTCAAAGTCCATCTTTTTTATCACCTGCCTTTAGGATGGTGCATAGTGAGAAATTAGGGCTGAGATGTAAGGAGGGGCAGAAGAATGTAAAGCTTTAAAAGTGAGCAGGAGAATTGAGTGTGAGATACGTGATTTAATCGGAAGCCAGGAGAGGGATTTCAGGAGGGGAGATGCGGAGACAGATTTAGGAAAGAGTAGAGTGATTCTGGCATCAGCGTTTAGGATAGATTGTAGGGGAGACAGGTGAGAGGTAGGAAGGCCGGACAGCAGGATGTTGCAGTAATCGAGACGTGAGAGAATGAGGGCCTGAGTCAGAGTTTTAGCAGTTGAGTAACAGAGGAAAGGGTGTATCTTTGTGATATTGCGGAGGAAAAAGCAACAAGTTTTAGAAACGTTTTGAATATGAGAGGAGAATGAGAGTGAGGAATCAAGTATAACCCCTAGGCAGCGTGCGTGGGCTACTGGGTGAATGATCGTATTTCCAATAGCAATGTGGAAGGAGGTAGTAGGGCCAGGTTTGGGAGGAAGTATAAGGAGCTCTGTTTTTGCCATGTTAAATTTCAGTCGGTGGATGGCCATCCAGGATGATATTCCAGAGAGGCATTCAGAAACTTTGGTCTGTATAGCAGGTGTAAGGTCAGGGGTTGAAAGGTAAATTTGTGTGTCGTCAGCATAGAGGTGATATTTAAACCCAAAAGATGTGATTAGGTCACCTAGAGAGAGTGTGTAGAGAGAAAAGAGAAGGGGTCCCAGGACAGAGCCCTGGTTTACCCCCACAGAGAGATCAATAGAGGAGGAGGAGGTGTTAGCAAAAGAGACACTGAAGGTACGATGGGAGAGGTAAGAGGAGATCCAGGATAAAGCTTTGTTCCGAATACCAAGAGTATGGAGAATGTGAAGGAGAAGAGGGTGGTCCACGGTGTCGAATGCTGCAGAGAGGTCGAGTAATATGAGCAGAGTGTAATGACCTCTGTCTTTGGCAGTGTGGAGGTCGTCAGTTATTTTAGTGAGGGCCGTTTCAGTAGAGTGAGCAGTGCAGAAGCCAGATTGTAGAGGGTCTAGGAGAGAATAGGTGTTGAGAAAGTGTAGCAATCGAGAGAATACAAGACGTTCAAGGAGTTTGGAGGCAGAAGGCAGGAGGGAGACAAGTCGATAGTTAGAAGGAGAGGTAGGGTCAAGCTTGCTGTTTTTGTGTAATGATATGACTGTTGCATGCTTGAAGGATGATGGAAAGGTACCAGAGTAGAGGGAAGAGTTAAAGATCTGTGTGAGCATAGGGATTATAGAAGGAGCAAGAGGTTTTAGGAGATGGGAGGGAATGGGATCAAGAGGGCAAGTGGTAGAGGGAGAAGAGGAGATCAGCAGTGACACATCCTCCTCCGAGATAGCGTAAAAAGAATCAAGAAAGGCAGGAGGAGAGTTGGGAAGCATTGTGGGATGGGAGGATGCAACAGATGGGATGTTCTGCCGTATGGACTCCACCTTTTCCTTAAAAAAGTCAGCAAAGTCCTGAGGTGAGATGGGGGAAGAAGAGGAGGCAGCTGAGGGTGGTCTGAGTAGAGAGTCAAAGACAGAAAAGAGACGGCGTGGGTTAGAATTGTGTGTGATGATTAGTGATGAAAAGTAGGTTTGTTTAGCCTGAGAGAGGGCAGAGTTGAAACAGGATAGCATAAATTTGTAGTGAAGGAAGTCTGCGAGAGTATGAGATTTCCTCCAGAGGTGTTCAGAGGAACGAGTGGAGGAACGCAGCATGCGTGTGTGGGAGTTTAGCCAGGGTCTGGGGTTAGAAGGGCGAGGACGGCAGAGAGAAAGCGGGGCATGCAGATCAAGAGAGGAAGATAAGGCAGAGTTGTAGTACCTGACCAGGTTGTCAGGGTCTGAAGCAGAACTGAGAGAGGAGAGGGAGGAGCGTAAAGTGGAATCAAGAGCTGGTAGGTTAATAGAGCACAAGTTTCTACAAAAACGAGGGCGAGATGGAGATGGAGAGAAGCGAGAGAGAGAAAATGAGATGAGGTGATGGTCAGAGAGAGGAAAAGGTGAGATGGAGAAGTCGGAGGGAGAGAAGTTTTTAGTGAAATTCAGGTCTAGGTAGTGTCCATCCTTGTGGGTGCTGGCTTCAGTCCACTGTTGAAGGCCAAAAGAAGAGGTTAGAGAAAGAAAGCGGGAAGCCCAAGGGAGAGAGGGGTCATCAATGTGGCAGTTGAAGTCCCCAAGGAGAAGAACAGGGGAGTCTGAGGAGAGAAAGAAAGAGAGCCAGGATTCAAAGTGAGAGAGAAAGGCAGAAGGGGGATGAGTAGAGGAAGGTGGGCGATAGATGACCGCCACATGGACCGGGAGAGGAGAGAAGATCTGGACTGTGTGAACCTCAAAGGAGGGAAAAGCAAGAGAGGGGGGAGTAGAAACTGTTCGGTAGCGGCAGAGAGAGGAGAGCAGGAGCCCCACGCCTCCACCCCTGCCATCAGGGCGTGGAGTGTGGGAGAAGGAAAGGCCACCATAGGAGAGGGCAGCTTCCAGAGCAGAGTCAGACTGAGTGAGCCAGGTCTCAGTTATGGCAAATAGGAGCAGGGAGTGAGAGAGAAAGAAGTCATGCACAGAGAGGAACTTGTTAGAAAGGGAGCGAGCATTCCAAAGGGCACAGGAGAAAGGGAGAGAGGAGGGAGGGTGGCATGGGATGGGTATGAGGTTGGAGGGGTTAACACCAGAAGGAGTAGAAGTTGCATGTGGAAGACGAGGACGAGAGCAAGTAGAAATAAGGCAAGGACCAGGATTGGGAGAGATATCCCCAGAAGCAAGGAGGAGAAGCATGGACAGAAATAGAATGTGTGAGGTTGATTTGTAGGGGTGTGTTTTAGTGCAGGAGGTATAGCTGTGTGGTGACAGAGGGTGCAGGTAAGAGAGGAGTTCATGTGAACTGAGAAATGGTGAAGTAAGGAGAGATGGTGAAATATAAATAAAGTTAGAGACATGATGAGGCTGGTGGAAGGAAGTGCATAATTTGAAAATAAGTGAGGTTACAGCAAATATAAAAAGTAAAGGCGGCATCACAGCAATAGTAATGTGTTGAGATGTGCAGTCTGGGATGATATCCTCCTTTCCAGCGTAGTTCAAATGCAGGAATCAGAAGCAGTAGATTGTGTCCACTTTTTCCACTTCTTTTTGAACTTCCTTTTTTAAACTTCCATCCTACTTTAAAGATTTCTACTTAAAAGCATTTCTGCTTAAGAGCAAAGGCTGCCACGATAAGTTTGCATAGCTTAGTGAATCCCGGAGAAGGGCAAGATTGGACGCAAACAGGTTATCGTACGAGCAAAGTTGGACTTTGAAAAACTTCTAGGAAAAAGTCAGTTTAAGAACGCAAAGTGCCTGTTTGCGTGGCTTAGTGAATCGTATTCGGCGGAAAATCACGTTCTAAGAGCACTTTGCGTTCTTAAAACGACTTATCACTGCTTAGTGCGTAGCCCCCTTTGTATTTTATTAAAACATTCTGTTTCTGCAATAAATTAGTTACGTAACATTGAGCTGATAAACATTTATGCTATAACGGATGTGTGCAGCTGATTGTGCAAATTTTCATAATCACAAATGCACGCATGGCATACACTAATAGGTGTGTGTAACTATATGTACATGGTGGTACACTTTGTTATATATTATCATACATTATGAAATAACACTAATTACATGTACTGTACATTAATCTATAGGTATATAATAAGACATATTTACATATTCACAGCAAAAACGAAGACCAGTCACAAGACTAAACTGTGGACACAGATTAGCAGATCGGTATCTGCATCCGGTGTATTTCGACGAACCCCAGAGACGTGCAAAAAAACGCTTTGGGGATATCAAACTACGTCTAGAGCGGAAAATGTCAAATGCCGGATGCCATGCATGTGGGACAGGAGGCGGCCATCCAGCATCCTTAAATTTGAGGTCCTACGAGGAGACCATGTATCCAATCATGAACCCTCAACTTATTTTTGGGATTGGAGGGAACAGGGATATCGGCCCTTCTACCTCACAGTCGACACCAGATGAGTAGTATGCTATTAAATAAATCTTTCAAACAGAAATTGAGAGTGAAATGCAAGCATTTATACATACAGTATGTCATCAAGGAATGGATAAATTACACAGGGCTCTGTGTTCACTTTGTGAAAACCATGCTTGTTATTTAACTGATACAACTAGTCAATTTATTGCATCTAAATATGTGCATTATCAATGGGTGTGCATGCAAATTAAGAACATGAGCATATAATGACAAAGTAATTATGTTGATATGAATGTTTTTTTATTTATGATATAGTTATTGCTGTTTCCGCCAGCCCGAATATAGAAGATATTATAAGTGTGGATGAAATGTGTGTTGATCCACCAGATCGAGATATCCCTCAGCTTCTTGTCCCTCATGCCGAACCTTCGGCACCAGATGTAATGCTACTACAAGATCCGGAACATTCTGCAACAGATGAAGACAATGAGCCTATCCAACCAGGCCAAGGCGACAAGATATGTGCCGAAGTATTGGCCAATTTAAGTACCTTAGAGGGCACCTTTTTCGATAATCAAAAGGCATATGCTGACAGACAGGCAAAAACAAATGACAAAATCTACCAGGAAATAAAGACCATGAGAGTCATTATGACACAACAGCAAGACACTCTAGAAAACATGGCAAATAGCCTGAGTATGATAGCAACTTGTATGTCACAGGTACTGGCACACATCCAGGCACAGACACACCCCGAGCCACAGCCACACCCAGAACCAGAGCCAGAACCAGAGCCAGAACCAGAACCAGAGCCAGAACCAGAGCCAGAGACACTGGCATTAGGCCAGCCCCAGGCACAAGCACATCAATTGGCACAAGCATTGGCACTTGCCCAGCCACAGCCAATGGCCCAGGCACAAGCACATCAATTGGCACAAGCATTGGCATTGGCACTTGCTCAGTCACAGCCAATGGCCCAGGCACAAGCACATCAATTGGCACAAGCAGAATTTGTTTTCTTTTGAACCGGAGTTCTCCAACCAATAGCAGAACCATAACGGAGCTAGTTATTACGATAACATGCATAATACCGACTTTGCTCGAGCAGATGAAATGTCACAAAGTTACACTCTGTGTCCGTCTCAGTACATTCCACAATATCCAACCTGTTATGGAGTAAGGTACAATCCTACCAAGATGAACACACCGAACAACGAATTTATTGACTACAGCGTCTACCTCGCAAACACTCCTTCATGCACCGAATATGAATGCAATATAATGCAGGTAACTATAACTTAAGTACTTTATACAATGTGTGAATCGCTTGTTCCCGAATGACAGGCATATGCGTTCGATTCATGACGCATGCGCGTACCATACGGGGGGGGGGGGGAAAGCTTCCGTTTAAAAGTTTAGGTGCCCCTTTTACCTTTTCTCTGTCTTCTGATAATATTACAGATCGCGATGTGAAGTTCACAATATGCCGGAACAGAGTTCATAAAGAAGGTAAGATCCAGTTAACGATATATGTGGCAATATTGTTAAATGTTATGTGCAATGGTGCTGGAAATACGAGATATTCCAGCGCAGACCTTAAATGTCATTCCAGTACATTCACGCCCCTCGGTTCCACAAAAATACTCCATTGTCAATGGTTAACATTAAATAAATATGTAAGATGTGTATCAATGCATTATGTATATAACATGTATGTAGTGATAGCATGTGTTCAAAACAATCCTTGATTAGTCCAAGCATTTGTAAAATTTTGCGTGGTTGTTCACTCTTTTACACATAACTTAGAAATAGTTTAGATACACCAAGCTTCACGTGTAGTACACAACAGTGAGTCAAAACACGTGTGTTTATATAAATATTAAGTTCTATTTCACTTGTACATTTCGTTAATTAATATGACATATCTACTTCTTTCACAAATGTTGACATCTCTGTTCTAGACAGAAGATCATGTGAATGGATGTATCCAAACACTGAACAAGTGACACCTTTTACATATTGTCCACATGCCAAATAAATGACATGGACACTCATGCTATGATACACAGTAAACTGAACCTGCTATTTTTTTATATCTCCTAGCTAATGTTAGATTCTATATGTTATTAACTGCTTTAAAATTGCTTATTGGCTATTTTCTAATACTTAAAAATGTGTGTAAACATTTCAATAAATGTTGAAATTATATATCTTCTCGTAGTGCTCCATTGTTAGATTATGCTCATGACACACTTACATCATCATGCAAAGTTATATTTTGATATGCATTTTTATTATATAATTTCTGTACATGGTTGAGTTGTGTCCCAAGCGAGGACGTTGGGGTTTTAACCAGGGGGAGGCTGTAGCCAGGTCCCCTTGCACCGCGACCCCCCTCCTCTTACCTCCGCTGCCGAGGGTCACGCGACAGACCCGCCGGCACTTCTGGAGGGTGGGGGCTAGTGCAGGGAGTGCTCTGGCATCTCCGAGTCCCCGGCGGCTCCCGAGCAGGGCGCCGCCATCCTCTATGTAGTTGCGCATGTGCAAAGGAAGCGCGCGCGTGAGGCCCCCGCAGGGAGAATAGCTACCAAGAGCAGTCAGCCCCCAGGGTGCACAGGGGCAGAGCCACATAACCCCAGGGAGCCAATAGGGCTACAGTATCTCCCTGCTCAGGGATAGATACATTTTGCGGGCTTGCAGCACGTAAGTTCAGTTGGTGACTGGAGCAGCTAAGGGAAGGAGGTAGGGTGCAGGAGTCAGTGACTCCCAGCACTAGGCCAGCATCCCCCTAGGCCCCAGATAGCCCTGAGTCACCAGTAGCTGAGTGCTATAGGGACAGGCCCTATGTTAGGGACCTTGCCCCATTAGCCGTTTGCTAGTTAGGGACACAGCGGACGCTGTGTTTCCTGCTGAGAGACTTGGGCTCAAGTCTCCGCCATTAAAGAGAGCTGGACTATCTTCAGGGTGGGATCGCCCCTGACGGATCACCACGCGGGTGGATCCTGGATGTCGTGTAGGAGCTCGTCAGATCCTTTGAGAAGATCCTTTAAAGCCAGGTGCCGCCGCACCAGGCAGGTATCGTTATAAGTGCACCAACCGAGTACTCACATTGGACTAGTGGCTGCGCAGTCACACACACATCCATATCATTTAAAGGGACATATTGTGTGGGGGTCATTGGACACGGGGTGGGATCACCCGGTGAAGGGGGGGAAAGTGTCCTGCGAGACACAGTAGTAGTGTCTCCTCTAGGGAGGGACACCTGTGATGTTATATGCATAAGTACGTTCTATACTCACAAGTAAAATTATTAGTTGTTTTATATGCTGTTGTGTGATATATATTGTCCTGCGAGGATCACTCCCCCTCGGGTGGGAGCCGTCGCAGGTGGAGGCGCTGCACCGAGTACGAGATCACTCATAGTATTATACAAGCCCCAGGTTCCCCGTGGCGGAAGCTCAGCCCTCCTGTGAGCCTAACAGGTAAAGCACCACACCTGGTAACACTAAGTTCCCCGCACACACACATTATATGCGATTGTATGGGGGAATACCCGTTACATATATCTTTAACAATAACCGTACTTAGTTGTAGTCTGGTCATATAACTCATAAAGTTCATGTCATCTACGGAGATACCGCTTAAATAGTAACAGCAGTGAAGGGATAGAGGCACAAGCCCCCAGCGATGCTGACCAGGAAATGTCCATGTATAAATTCACAGTATAAAAGTATCTTCATTCCTTCCAAACATATCAGCTTAATCAGCCCAGAAATCCATATTCCACAATTGCTTAGGTCAAACAAAGCCACTATATAACAGCCAATAGCCTAATACAGGTATATCTTATATGGTTGTAGGTGGCTAACCCAAAGCTTGATTGTAATAAATCATGTATTGTGTATAGCAACTAAGAAAGTTACTCACTTGTGATCACATGAAGATCTGGAAGCTGTCGGCGAGCTCCTACCAAAGGGATGAAGCAGACAAGAAAAAATCGTAGATGGCGGTGCAGCTGCCTTGGAGGAAAATATGAACCAGAACCCACATATTTGTACTTAGCAAGCTGGCAGTTCTGGTTCATATTTTCCTCCAAGGCAGCTGCACCGCCATCTACCATTTTTTCTTGTCTGCTTCATCCCTTTGGTAGGAGCTCGCCGACAGCTTTCGGATCTTCATGTGATCACAAGTGAGTAACTTTCTTAGTTGCTATACACAATACATGATTTACTACAATCAAGCTTTGGGATAGCCACCTACTGTCCCAACTAAGTTCATTCTAAAGCTTGCCGGGAGCATAGCGGGCTAGCCGCGGGTCTGTTCTCCGTTTAAAAATGGAGTTTCCCGCGCGGCGGCCGCTTCAATAGATAAACGCTAATGGCGCTTACTATTGAAAGCGCCCGAGGCACGGGAAAACCGTCCGGGTTTCGGCCAAAGACAGCCCGCGTGCCGCCCGCGCTATTTTTAAACTGCGGGGGCAGTTGCATTAGAGTCAGCCCGGCCGCTACTGTATAACCATATAAGATATACCTGTATTAGGCTATTGGCTGTTATATGGTGGCTTTGTTTGACCTATGCAATTGTGGAATATGGATTTCTGGGCTTATTAAGCTGATATGTTTGGAAGGAATGAAGATACTTTTATACTGTGAATTTATACTGTACATGGACATTTCCTGGTCAGCATCACTGGGGGCTTGTGCCTCTATCCCTTCACTGCTTTCTCTTCTGTATATGGTAGTGACTCCATTATTCAATCCCATAATATATAGCCAGTGGAATCAGGAAATCAAAGCAGTTGTGAGGGAATTTATCTGGATGGTGATAGGAAGGAAACTGTTCTAATCTAATGCAAAAAGAGGATATATTGTACAGTACATCTTTAATGTAGTATTTAGGGTTACATATTGAATAGAATCTGCTGATTGGGGAATGGGGAACAAGTTGTTACTGAAGTTAGACAGTGTTCTCCTTTTGTTAGTAACATCCTAGGTAGAGCTGTAACTTGGCCATCATATTAAACTCCATCTGCTTTATACACATCCAGTACATAAACTTCCTGCTGCTTCAATCTCGAACATTGGTAAAACACCCCTTTTATTTAACATGTACCAAAATTTCTAATGCATTCATTTTTTATCTCATGAGTGGACTACTAGAACCAAGCTGGTCTTGGCTATACCTCTATGGCAAAATAGAGTTACAAATGGTGCTCTAAACCCAAAAATATAAGAATTAGGTTCTTAAATAAATTACAATAGAACCCATAGCTGGTGTATAAACACTTGAATAAGTGTGAATACCTAAAGGTGCAAATATAAATCTTTCAGTCCAATAAATGCACCAGTGCACATGGATTATCACATAATGAGTGAAAAGAAAAGATAATGAAACAACCGTTGATTGCTGCTCAAACCCATTGACATGAATTTTTCCTCAATCCTTCTCAGATGCCTTGAACGTCCAAAACTCGGGAGGACAAATGGAATAACTGAATAATAGGAAGTCACAATATAGTGCAATATGCCAGGAACTCTAAGGCAAGTGATGTGGGTGATGATGGGGGTTAAACTCACATATTCCCTAAAGTAATAAACACTTCCTAATACAATAGCAATAAATGCCTTGTGGGTTGTAGCCTCCTCCTCTACCCACGTGATAACAGTGTCTCTCCGAAGGGTTCTCGCACTTCTGGGTTGGAAGCCCAGACGTTTGTTCCACAGCGATGGTGTCCCCCTCCCTCTCTCTCTCTCTCTCTCTCTCACACACACTTGGAACTATGCAGAGAGTGCGCCTATATTTTTCCAAGTGAGAGAGAGAGGGATGCCGCCACTGTGTACAGAAACATCCAGGCCTCCAACCAAGAAGTGTGAGAACCCTTCGGAGAGATTTTGGCTTTACCTTGCCTACCTTGTGCCATCACATGCCCATAAAGTTTAGATTCCAAGTTTCTTGATGCACAGGCCTCATTACCTGGTGTAAGCTTTGGTCCTGTCCTTACCCACACACTAATTCACTTCTGAATGTTGGTGTCATAAAGGTACATGGTAATAATGGGAGGTTCCGATTCCTGCTGGCTGCCCACAAACTCTTCAGGTGTTTCCAGGAGTAAGGGGCTCGAGTATTAATTAGTTGTGAAAGCAAGATGTAGGACTTTGACTCCTAAACTGTTAAGTGCAATTCAGTACTGTAGGAAGGATGCTGAATTAAATAGTCCCTTGGAGTTCTAGGGCAGGTTACCACCAGCACCCCTGGCTACAATGCCTGTGAGAACTGGGTTCCTAAGGACTTTAAACATGGGATGGATGCTGAATTGGCTCCAGCTCTTGTATATATGAGCCAAGAGGACACAAAGATCTTTTTTTTTCACAGCTGCAGCAGATTCAATCTCAACCACCCCAGTGTACATCTGCGTTGCCCCAAAGGTGGACAGCCATTGGCGCAGCCGAAGGGCAGCCAAAGGGTGTGAGCCGTTTGCTGCCGTTCGCTGATGTTTAGTGATGTTAATGATGCTCTATTTCAATCTGAAAGTCATAAGCCCTTTATCCCTTGTACCCAATTTTCCAACTCTATCTTTGCATGAAATGTCTGTGAATTCACTGTATAACCATGTTCTTTTAATGTAACCATGTATTTTTTACAACTCTGTGCCCAGGACATACTTGAAAACGAGAGATAACACTCAATGTATTACTTCCTGGTAAAACATATATATAAATAAATAAATAAATATGAATTTAGACTGCAATGACCTTGTTCACCAGCTAATAGAACATCAGTTTCCATAGGATACAATGGCAGTGTTAATGCATGAAGTCTGAGTGCCCACCACTATATCTAGCACTACAGAGGCCTGAGCATCCTCTGCATCACAACAACCAAGTGCCCAACAGCTGTTTAGTTCTAACCATGGTGCTTCGTCAGGACTGGTTCCCATTTGGACTCAAAGTTAGGTTTAAATATTCATCTGTCATCAAGGTCATCAGTGATGTCAGAGCATGACCTTATACAGTTGTGTGAAAAAGAAAGTACATCCTCGTTGAATTGTATGCTTTTACATATCAGGCCATAATAACAATCATCTGTTCCTTAGCAGGTCTTAAAATTAGGTAAATACAACCTCAGATGAACAACAACACATGACATATTATACCGTGTCATGATTTATTTAACAAAAATAAAGCCAAAATGGAGAAGCCATGCGTGAAAAACTAAGTACACAGTATGATTCAATAGCTTGTAGAACCACCTTTAGCAGCAATAACTTGAAGTAATCGTTCTCTGTATGACTTTATCAGTCTCTCACATCGTTGTGGAGGAATTTTGGCCCACTCTTCTTAACAACGTTGTTTCAGTTCATTGAGTTTTACAGGCATTTTGTTTATGCACAGCTCTCTTAAGGTCCAGCCACAGCATTTCAATCGGATTGAGGTCGGGAATTTGACTGGGCATTGCAACCCCTTGATTCTTTTCTTTTTCAGCCATTCTGTTGTAGATTTGCTGGTGTGCTTGAGATCATTGTCCTGTTGCATGACCCAATTTCGGCCAAGCTTTAACTGTCGGAAAGATGGCCTCACATTTGACTCTAGAATACTTTGGTATACAGATGAGTTCATGGTCAACTCAATGACTGCAAGGTTCCCAGATCCTGTGGCTAAAAACAAGCCCAAATCATCACTCCTGCACCACCATGCTTGACAGTTGGTATGAGGTGTTTGTGCTGATATGCTGTGTTTGGTTTTCGCCAAACGTGGCGCTGTGCATTATGGCCAAACATCTCCACTTTGGTCTCGTCTGTACAAAGAACATTGTTCCAGAAGTCTTGTGGTTTGTTCAGATGCAAATTTGCAAACCTAAGCCGTGCTGCCATGTTCTTTTTAGAGAGAAGAGGCTTTCTCCTGGCAACCCTTCCAAATAAACCATGCTTGTTCAGTCTTTTTCTAATTATACTGTCATGAACTTTAACATTTAACATACTAACTGAGGCCTGTAGAGTCTGAGATGTAACTGTTGGTTTTTTTGCAATTTCTCTGAGCATTGCACGGTCTGACCTTGGGGTGAATTTGCTGGGACGTCCACTCGAGAAGATTGGCAACTGTCTTGAATGTTTTCTACTTTTGAATAATCTTTCTCACTGTAGAATGATGGACTTTAAATTGTTTGGAAATGGCCTTATAACCCTTTACAGATTGATGGGCAGCAACAATTGCTTCTCTAAGATCATTGCTGATGTCTTTCCTCCTTGGCATTGTGTTAACACACACCTGAATGCTCCAGACCAGCAAACTGCTAAAACTTCGGCTTTTATAGAGGTGGTCACCCTTGCTGATGATCAATTAATCAAGGGCATTTGATTAGCAGCACCTTCTGCTACTTAGCATCTTAATTCCTATGGAAGCAGTAAGGGTGTACTTTGTTTATCACACATAGCTTCTCCATTTTGGCTTTATTTTTGTTAAATAAATCATGACACGTCATATGTCATGTGTTGTTCTTCATCTGAGGTTTTATTTACCTAATTTTTAGACCTGCTAAGGAACAGATGATTGTTATTATGTCCTGATATGTAAAACCATAGAATTCAAAGAGGGTGCATGAATAGTGACACCAGTGGATGTTTTCATAGCTGCAGTTCCGGGATGAAGCTTAGAGGAAAGTGTAATGCAGAAAATTATAAAGATGCTAATAAATGAAATGAATAAAAATGTATACTTGCATTGTATCCATCATGCATTTAAGGTCTTACCACGAATATAAGGATCCCAGTTCATATAATAGGTATTGCAGATTTTTAAGAAGTCCTCAGAATATGCTAAAGTATATATGCTAATGTATGTTTCACATAAAGACTTCACTCTTTCCAAGTCCTTTTTAGGCATTGCTTACAGTAGATCAGCTTAAATCATATTCAACAATGGAGTTTGTGAATCCCTCATTTATGCCAATTTAATTTGTAGATCCACTGAGCTTTGACACGTAACAATTTTTTGTCAGTGTCCCCCTCTCATTGAGCCCTTCAGATGATAAATGCCCATGAAGGAGAGTGCACTAGTGTTGCTATTATGGTGCTTATTGACATGTCTAGCATCAGAGGATGGCCTTAAAGGTAAGACGAGCAAGGCGGCTGCCTTGGGAACCGCACCTTTGGGAGGCCCCACGCTCCCTCCTCCTGTTGTCATCCCGATCCGAATTCCGCCAGGTAGGAGAAGGAATAGCTGGTGGAGGGAGCTGGGAGTCCCGAAACTGTCACAGGACCACACAGCTGCCCACCCTGAGATAGGGACGGGAGGAAGGAGGGTGGTTGTGTATCTGGGAGAAGTGCGTGTGTGTATCTTGGGGAGGTGCGTGTGCAGAGCGGCCTTCCAACTGCAGCATTGCCATGCCAATGTGACTTATACCCTTATGTCATGATGCTGCAGGAGGGTCCCCGCTGCTTACATGCTGCCTTGGGCCTCACCAAAGCTAAGGCAAGCCAGGGGTATCAAGTTTGTTGCCTATAGAGTGAACATGTTCTAAAGTTATTCTCCAACGTTCCTCCAGTCTTGCCCACATGCATTTTTATACAAGAACAAGTAATTAAGAAGATTACATTGACTATTCTACAGTTAATGAAAGCATGAACAGCTGGTTCTGTTCATGGTTGGGTGAACGTTAGACCTTGATGCTGTTTATGTAGATACAAGACATGTACAGACAGCGGTTGATACATCTCATCTCTCATGTAACTCCTCAGTCTCTCCCCAAATCGGACGCCCATGAAACAAAATGTGGTGTACCAACCTTGATACAATGACAGACCAGATGAAACTGATACTATTACATAAATATTGCCCAAGTTTGCCTTACTACATCACCTCCATCATCTTTGTTGAGTTTCACTGTCCCAAAAAATTAGACCTTTTGATAATTTCAATTCCTTAACTTTAACAGCTACAAAAAAACATTGAGTCTATGGGCTGCAGTTACTGGAGAATAGACATGCATTCCGAAATATTTATTTTGAGGTTGATCCCAACAAAAAGGATCCATTTGAGTTATTAGGTTATTGCTGTGTGAGTGCCATGAGTGGAGTATAGCACACAGATGTGTAGCCAAACGTATTGTCCTTGCGACCATGGAGAAAACTGCAGACACCCACTGAACCGAGGACAGCAGATCCATGGGGCCCGAAAGAATTAATGCCTCAGGGTTCCATGATTGTCAATGTGACCTTGCCATGTTAATCCTGAGCTTAATGGGCCATCCTTCAGGAAGCAGAAACAGATCCTCACAATTCAGATGCGCATGTCACCGTCTGTGACTTCCTGCTAACTGAAGACGAATTCCCCAAATTAATTTAGAAAACAGACATGTGTAACTAATGGGGGAAGTTTATAGAACAGTTCTGCTGGGAGAAATGCCAGTGCTAGACTTCCAATTTGCCCAGTAAATCCTTAAATTTCTTGAACTCACATACTGTATGCTATACAGAGCAATCTTTACATTAGAAAGGAGATCAGATCTGTGTATATTGAGCTCTGATCTCTTTATACAAATACAAAAAATGTCCCCTGCGCAAAGTGTGGTGATGATAATTACAGTACCATATCGAAAGACAGTCCTGTTTGAAAAGTCAGTCCTGGTAGTAGAATGATTCATCAACAATGTGAGGTAGATTTTCCTCTAGGCGTGTTCCCTTATGTTGTCTGCAATAACAGATAAAGAAAACACACCATTGCGCAGTATACAGACTCAATTGCCCCAACCTGAAGAGGAAAATCCCTACTTACAGGATATTTTCTTGTTCATTCGGGGGAGAGAATCTGTTCTTTGGCTCTCTTCCTCCACCTTGATCTCCACGGGCCCCTCGTGGTTCCTAAGGTGGCTCTCTTCAACTCGGTCTGCGTCGTCCCAGTAGCAGCATACACCGCAACAACCGTGGTTGGAGAAAATTGAAAGACAGCCTAGTGTACTCCGCAAATTTTATTTAACAATGTTAAAAAGCAGCGATGTTACACTCACATTTTGCGAGGGCAAACATGCCGCTCAAGAATGCCGTCCGCAGCCTGTGTCCACTCGATGGTGTGTTGTTCACGACGTCGCGCGGCAAACGATGACGTCAGCGGTGCAGCGCCCGAAGTTCTCCCCACACCACGAGATGCGTCACGAAACGCGTAGAGAGGAGGAGCCTAGTACAGTGCACGTTGTAAGCTGTCACCTGCGTTGCATCTCGTGGTGTGGGGAGAACTTCGGGCGCTGCGCCGCTGACGTCATCGGTTGGCGCGCGACGTCGTGAACAACACACCATCGAGTGGACACAGGCTGCGGACGGCATTCTTGAGCGGCATGTTTGCCCTCGCAAAATGTGAGTGTAACATCGCTGCTTTTTAACATTGTTAAATAAAATTTGCGGAGTACACTAGGCTGTCTTTCAATTTTCTCCAACCACGGTTGTTGCGGTGTATGCTGCTACTGGGACGACGCAGACCGAGTTGAAGAGAGCCACCTTAGGAACCACGAGGGGCCCGTGGAGATCAAGGTGGAGGAAGAGAGCCAAAGAATAGATTCTCTCCCCCGAATGAACAAGAAAATATCCTGTAAGTAGGGATTTTCCTCTTCAGGTTGGGGCAATTGAGTCTGTATACTGCGCAATGGTGTGTTTTCTTTATCTGTTATTGCAGACAACATAAGGGAACACGCCTAGAGGAAAATCTACCTCACATTGTGGATGAATCATTCTACTACCATGATTGACTTTTCAAACAGGACTGTCTTTCGATATGGTACTGTAATTATCATCACCACACTTTGCACCGGGGACATTTTTTGTATTTGTATCTGTATGGTATTGGATTTGAACAATCCATTGTTTATTGCCCCCTTGGCTGCATATGTAATCACATTGTAATCACTCAATTGTTGTTATCACACCAATTAGTCTATCACTTGGATCAAGCGCTGTAGAGAGTTTTTTTTTAGTTAGTTTTGTATTCACGTCTGATCTCTTTATACTGTAGGTATCATGTGAAGAACTATCTGTGTGCAGTCCGGTGAGGTTTTTAATCTCTACAGTACACACCTCAGTGTTCCTTTAACGGATTACACCCTGCATTTATAGTTTAATTCAAGGGCCATAATGAATGGTAGAACATTGTACTAGACATTACTGTAATAGCCATCACATGCAACAAATTAAGACCCTTTTATTACACAAGAGGTAGTGGCTCTTACTCACTAGATAAGGATTATCTTTCCCCAGTTCTTCTAAAGCCTTGAAGGCGATATAGTCATCTGCTCTGTGTTGCTGCCTCACAGACACCTTTTTAACAGCAGCTACAGATGTTACTGGGGCCTTCCACAGGACCAGCTGTGAAGAGACAAGGAACCTTAACAGGACAACTTGGCCAGTTTGGCCAGTTGGTTGACCCAAGGGTTTTTTTTTTTTTAGCATGTTCTTGTATAACGCTGCTAGTTAAAAAAATACTGAACTGCAGCTTTAATACAGATTTATTAATTTTTTAGACAAATATGGATTTTAGTAGCATATGTCCTTCCACAGGGAGCAGTTGCTCATCGTGATTGATGCCATATGGTCACCTACAATTTGTGTATTTGGGTATTTACACTGCACCACTAAGGTGGATATAAACTGAGTGCAGTAAGTAGGGTACTTGGGGAGTTGTCAGCATTTGACTCCTCCTTTTTCACATATTTGATATATGTTATTCCTACATGCACCAGCTTTACACAATTTATTTGTACTGTAATTAATGTGAGCGTTTTTTCCACAAGAAGTGTTTTTTTAATACTCAATTCAAGGACGGATATTCGCATGTTAAAAAAATCTGAATGGATGTATTCAATTTCTCCATCTTCCACATTTGTTTCAACCTCCAGTAACATTCGCTTCACTCAGAACATGAAATTTGGGTTTGACTGAAGAGGGGAGAGGTGGATTGGAGAGAGAGAAGAAGAAATAAAGAGTGAAAGAGAGAGCACTATACTGTATATATAGTTTCTTGTCACGCATTGAATCTCACATCCTCAATTAACAAACTAGTTATTTGAAGCTTGAGACTATTCCTCACCCTCCTAATGCACTGACTTGTCCCTCAAATATGTTCTCTACTGCACTGGCTCTGATTCTATTCTGTAAGTCCCACATTCTACCATTTTAGATAGTAAGCTCTGTGGCACAGGGACTCTCTCATTCCTTTGGGTAACTTCCGGTGTAACACTATTGTGTAACCTTGTATATTGTCACCAAGTTCTGTCCCATTCTAACTCTGTAAAGTGCTTTGTACATTATGTCACTATATAAATAAACATATACACACAAACATACACATATCTGATTCATTCATCCATTGTCACACGTCATCATTTGCTATTCTCCAGAAACCACTTCCTAACAAGTCTTTGTGGAATTCTCCATAATGTTCCAACTCCACAAAGACTCCCCTCCCTATAGTGAGCATGTTTAAGAGGTCAGAGAAGCAGCACAGGTTTAATACAGAGCATATCCTGGGAAAGGCCTCACTGCAATGGGGGAGAGAAACCCTAATACCTACAAACTCCTCTTCCTACGGACATCCGTCTTTCAGTTCTGAACGTTTGCTGCTGAGAAATATTATTTCCAGGACTTGGAAAGAAAGAAAACTCTATCTGGAAATGGAATAAAAGACCAATAGTAAGTAGAGTAAAGTCTTCTCTTTCACAGCTGGGGGGTAAGTACTCAGATACCAGTGAGTAACAATGCTACATAGCTGGGTAATGGATGATAACAGATTTATAATTATAATTAATAGAAAGTCTTATCTTTTTTTGCATATATGTCAGTAGCATGGGAGAAATATTACCTAAGCTTGCAAGATGTAGGGAACTTTGGATGGGCTGAATATTATATACAAAATAGCGACAAAAGTAGATCTTTTAGTGCTGCACACTTTATGCCCAATGTTATAGGTAGAAATCATGTATACATGAAAAGTATCTTTAATTGTATCAAATATAAAATTAACATCAAACTAGATAAAAACAATTAAAAGAGAGGGGGGTGTACTTAGGGAAATATATTATAGTTCAATTATCCGATGTGCAACGTCTCAAACAGATAAAGAGATTACAAATAGTGTACACTTTGAATTGGTCTTTTGCTATATTTATAGAGGTTCTAGTTATATATAGTTGTTTAAAGATACAGAGACAATCAGATTCAGAGTGAGATTCTGATGGAGTTAGTACGGTAAGTCTAATGTTAATTACTTACACTTAATAAATTTAGGAGAGCAATAAACTCGGTCCCAAAATGAGAGACTCTGTATCTTTAAACAACTATATACACTTTATATAGAGTATATAGAATCTCTCTATATATTCAGCAAGAGACTGCAACCCCAATTCACAGCGTCACCATTTGTAATCTCATTTTCTGTTGTAAATTTGCACATCAGATAATTGAACTATAATATTTTCCCTATGTACACCCCCCTTACTTTTAATTGTTTTGATCTAGTTTGATGTCTATTTTATATTTGATACAATAAAAGATACTTTTCATTTATACATCATTTATAACTATATCATTGGGCAGTTAAGTGTGCTACACGAAAAGATCTATTTTTGTCTGTATTATGTGCATGTTTACACTCCTTAGATCTTAGCTAGAACCACCTTGAAACTAAAATCTTCAGCACTTACAGTAGTTCAGCGGGATTTCCCATTCCTATATAGGATGAATATTAGTATTCATGGACACTAAAAATGTAGCAGTATTTTCCTTTTTTTTGCACCATTTTTGCACCTTGTGTTGCAGAGGGGAATAATTCTCAGTCATTAATTCTTGGTCATTAATTGTTTATCCGGGCAACAAAACTAGAGCAAAACATATGTGAAAAAGCAGCTGCAGATTTGCAGAAAGAAAGAACCCTTTGTGTACATAAGATCCCCTTCTTATATGTCATAGTCTTGCTCCAGTTTTTTTTGTTACACATTATTTCTATAAAGAATATTGAAGTGCTGTAATCACTAACTTCAGCAATAACAACTAACAAACCATAAATTATACTGTAAGAGAAAAAATGAAAATCATTGAAAGTCCCAGTAAGACTAAATTTGAGCATAAGTATGTATGTATGTATGTATGTATGTATGTATGTATGTATGTATGTATGTATGTATGTATGTATGTATGTACGGTATGTCTTTATTTATATAGCGACATTAATGTACATAGCGCTTCACAGCAGTAATACACGTGTCAATCATATAAATAACAAATAATACAAATAACACATAAAGGGGAGAAGTGCTTCAGACATAAAAGTAACATTTAGGAAAAGGAGTCCCTGATCAGAAGTGCTTACAATCTAATTGATAGGTAGGAAGAACTTACAGAGACAGTAGGAGGGTTTTCCAGTAAGTGCGTCTGCAAGGGGCCAAGGTTTATGTATGAGGTGTAAATTATCAGCAATGGAGCTACTCATATGCTTCGTTAAGCGAGTGTGTTTTCTGGTGGGTCTTAAAGTAGTGTATTAAAAGTCAGGTTTATAAAATGTTCCCTAATTCAATGTTTCCTTCATACTAAAAGGTATTATTGCTTTAAGATTACACACTCAGAAGTCTTTTTACAGCAAGCGGTTATTAATAATCATTAATATGCTGTATTTTTTTTGTAAACTTGTTCTTTATTTGAGTTTTTGTTAAGAAAAGTGGGGAATGGGATACAGAACATAAAAAATGGTAACATGTTACTTTTGAATCACATACAGTGACGGCCGCCTTTAGCCTCCTGCGGCCGTTTCAGCGCGACTTTTAAAACCGCGGGCAGATGCAGTGTTTTATGCGGCATGTTCAGGCATTTAAAGCCGCGGCCGCGTGCATTGTACAGTATTAGCGCTGTGCTTATTTAATTGTTTTCAACTGCTTTCAACATTACAGTCTCACAGTTATGTGAGGTCTATATTAGAGGTACACAAGCAAGCTACTGTAACATTATGGGCGGAACATTATGGGCAGTGTGCTGTATACAAACTTTCACTGATAACTACAGTACTATTGGCGCTGTCTCGGCATGAATGCGGCATGAACGCGGTGAAGTGTGTGGCATTCGAAAAAAAATACCCAAACAAACCGGAGATGTTAGAGAATAAAAGGGGCCGTGACAGTACATTTGTATCATGTACACTGGCGACACACTTAATCGCAGTGCGGCCAGATCCGCAAGCCGGGAGATTTCCCGGCTTGCTAGTGGCCGCCCCTCGGCGTGCCGCGCGTCACAGACGCGCGGTCACGCGTCTTCGGGGCCTGCGCCCCCTGCACGTGCGTCCAGGGCTCCCCGAGGGAGCCCTGGTGTCCCGCTATGTGGGGGACGGCGGCAGGGGGTTCCGGGGGACCCGGCGGACCCGGCAGCGGTAGGGAGAGCGCCCCGATCGGAGGGCGCTCTTCCGCTGCTTCGGCGCGCGCCCGTCACCCTCCGGCGCGCGCCAGGCTACTGCTGCGGCCAAGAACGGGCAAATGCTCGAATAAACTTGGCCGCAGCAGTATATAACACATTCAATGGGAAGACAATAATGACATCACTGTTGTGACAGTGTATAAAGTAACTAATACAGAAAATTAACTTAAAAGACTGGGAAGGGGAAAAGAAAAAGAAAAAATGTCATTGCTTTTAGAATATTTTTTCCATTTGTTGGTATATCATAACAGCTTAACAAACGCACATTTGTGAAATATTAGATACTGAATACCCTCCTGGCCCACCTCCGCATTTTATACAGTTACGAATCATATCACACCAGGGTTACCTCAATAGTTATGCTCTTTTTTTTTTTCCCCTAGCTTGTGTGTTTTTACAGCTTACCTATTTTGTGTTTTTCAGAATTGGAGAGTACTCCTCGGAAGATATCTGTTTCCTATATAAATTCTCCATGGTTCCCATACTTGTAAATATTTCTGAACTGTATAATTTTGTATCCCAGTCAGTTTTTCCATGAGACAGACCCTCCATAGCCTAGCTTTTACTGCGTCTATAGCCGGCTGTTGTTCCTGTTTCCAGGCCTTAGCTTTTTCGCATCTGGCGGCTGTATATATGTGTGTCAGTAGTTTATCGTCATTTTTTTCCATATTTTCAATTGGCCTGCATAGCAGTACCTTCCAGGAGTCTAGAGGGAAGGCATACCCAACAATTGCCTGTGCCATATGATGTGTGGCCCTCCATAGCTTTGTAACCTTTGGACATGTCCACCACATATGTACAAACGATCCCTGCTGACCACACACTCTTGTACATAGTGGGGACATGTTTCTGAAAAATGTGGACAATCTTAGTGGGGTGTAATACCATTGGTGGAGCATTTTGTATGCATTTTCTTTTATTAATACACATGTGGAACTCTTTGCTATCCCTTCAAATATATTATCCCACTGCTCCTGATCTAGTTGTTCTTCCAATGCCTCTTCCCACTTTGTCATCAGTTTGGGTTTTATCTCGGGTTCTGTTTTAATAGCCACAAGTATGTTGTATACTTTGGAGATCAGGCCTTTCTTGTCCTCCCACATGAGGCACATATCCTCAAATATGGTAAAGTCACTATATGGTCCTTCCCTTCGTATATGATCCCTCAGTTGAAGATACCTAAAAAAGGCTGAGTTATGTAGCCCATTTTCTCTCATTACTGTCTCGAATCTTTTAATTTCTTTGTTTGCCCATAGATCTTTTACTCTTGTTACCCCTGCCTTGCTCCAATTTTTAAACGCTGTTGGTTCCATGCCCGGGATAAAGCTAGGATTCTCAAATAGTGGTGTCATCTGAGACTTTAGGTTGGTTAACCTATGTTTAGATTTCACTGAGTCCCACATTTTTAGTGAATGTGTGATAGATTCCAGGGGCACCGTCAGTTCAGGTCTGTCTGTCTTTGTTAACCACAGTATCATATCTATAGATGACCGTGAGATCATGTCAGACTCAATTTCCACCCACTTTTTCCTCTGTTTATGGGCATGCCAGTGAACCAGTTGGCTTAAGTGTGCCACTTGATAATATTGCCATAAATGTGGTAAGGCTAATCCTCCCGACATCTTGGGTCTATAGAGTGTGGGCAACTTTATTCTCACTTTTTTGTTATTCCATATGAATTTTGTGATTTTTGTCTGTAGCTCATGTATATCCCTAGCCCTGACCTGCACTGGTAATGTGTGGAATAAGTACAAGATTCTTGGTAATAGGTTCATTTTAATAGTGTTTACTCTACCTATCCAGGATATATGGTACCTGGACCATTTCTTCTAAGTCTTTTTTCAGTGTTTTTATAAGTGCTGGGTAGTTTGTCTCGTATATAGTGTCTGTTGCATTGGTCAACCAGATTCCCAAGTACTTTATGGCCTGAGTCTTCCATTCGAAGTCAAAATTTATTTTTATCAACTTTATTTGTTCCTGAGGGAGATTTATATTTAGGGCTTCGGATTTTTCATTATTTATTTTAAACCCTGATAATTTTTGGAACGCTGACAAATTACTGAATAGGTTTGGGAGTGAGGTTAAGGGTTTTGATATTGTTAATAATATATCACCGGGAAACAATGACAGTTTGTATACTTTTTGTTTTGCCTCAATCCCCCCGATATCCGCGTTCAACCTGATTTGAGCTGCTAAAGCTCTATCGCTAGAGCGAACAACAGGGGTGACAGAGGGTATCCTTGTCTTGTGCCATTTCTGATGTGGATTTTATCGGTCTGCATATTAAGGTAGGATACTTTAGCTGTGGGTTCCCCATATAATGAGGCTATAGCTTTCATAAATTTGCCTTTCACTCCAAAAGCCCTAAGTGTCTCAAACATATATCCCCAATCAATGCGATCAAAAGCTTTCTATGCGTCTAGAGATAGTAGCATTGAAGGCGTGTTATTCGGCTTAGCTATCTGGATTAAGTTAATTGTTTTCCTTGTATTATCTGCTGCCTGCCGACCTCATATAAATCCTGCTTGATCTGCATCTATTAGTTGCGGAAGATACTTATTCAATCTAGTAGCTAGTATTTTGGAAAATATGTTGAGATCATTATTGATCAGGGATATCGGTCTGTAGCTTTAGCATTGTGTGGAATCCTTTCCCTCTTTATGTATTAATATTATTTTTGATTCAAGCATTGTTTGTGGGAACTGCTCTCCCTCAAGAACTTTATTAAATATCTTTACTAGTTGGGGAACAAATATGTGAGCTAGTTTTTTATAGTATACATTGGACAGACCATCTGGTCCCGGGGTCTTGGAATTTGTCAGCTCCTTTAATGTTTCTAATACCTCTTTCGAGGTTATTGGCTGGGATAGTGTTTTTATTTCCTGTAATGTCAGTTTAGGCAAATTCATTTTTCTGAGAAATTTTCTCTGTTTTTCCTTGGTGGTGTTTCCTTTATCTACTTTATCTCCATTATATAGCTCTTTATAAAATGTGGTGAATTCATCAGCTATTATCTGTGGATTTGTTGTACACACCTCATCTTTTCTTCTGATGCTATGTATTCTAGATTGCATACTATCTTTCCTCAATCTTGTGGCCAGCATTGTATCCGCCTTATTAGCCTTCTCATACAAGTTTGGTTTTGTCCACGCTATAGTCTTTTCAGCTTTATCAGTCAGGTATAAATTTAATTTCCCTCTTAGATCCCGCAATTCCTTCTCAATTGCTATACTGTGATTTGCTTTATGTGCCTCTTCTAAGGTCTTTATCTTTTCATGCAGAATTAAGGTTTGTTTCTGTCTCTCCCTCTTTCTATGTGTTGCGACACTTATAAGTTTACCTCTCACCACTGCCTTATGGGCCTCCCATAGAGTATAGGATGACTCCACGCTACCTTCGTTTATTTGGAAGTAATTGATTACCTCGTTACTGATCTCCGTGGTGACCTCTGGAATCTTTAGTAGTGACTCATTTAGTCTCCATGTCCCTTTACTTGGTTTCTTATGTATATCTTCAATGTGCACTTCGACTGGTGCATGATCTGGCCAAGTAATTGGGTGCATTGTGGCCTTTGTTATTTTTGGGATTAGCAGAGAATCTACAAATATGTAATCTATCCTTGTATATACTTTGTGGGGTGCTGAATAGAAAGAGAAGTCTCTTTTCTGCGGGTTCATCTCTCTCCATACATTTCTTAAATCAAACTCTTTAAGTCCCTCTCTTAGCGCTTTTCTCTCCCCTTTTCGGGAAACCAGAGTTGTAGCTAAAGCAGGTTTAGATCTGTCTTGTTTTTCATTTAAGGCTATATTGAAATCTCCCGCTAAGACTATGCGGCCCCGGTAGTTTTTACCCAACAATCGAAATAATTTTGTAAAAAATATTCTCTTGTTTTCATTTGGTGCGTACGCATTAACTAGGGTTATCTGGGTATCTTCTATGTCCCCTGTAAGTATTAGGTATCGTCCCTCTGGGTCCCTTCTTATCTTGTATACCTTAAATGGAGAGTTCCTTGCTAGAAGTATGGCCACCCCTCCTTTTTTTTCCTTTGCAGAAGCTGTGTATATCTGGGGGTAGTATTTGTCCCAATATGTAGGAGTGGAGCTAGCCGTGAAGTGCGTTTCTTGTAGGAATATTATGTCCCCTGATAGTCTTTTATATTCTGTCATTGCTAGCTTCAGTTTTACAACATTGTTCAGTCCCTTGGTGTTATGTGATATTAATTTCAGTGTCATTTTTATTTACCTGTCTTTGGAGTCTTCTTCTCTGGTGGATTCGTTTTCTGTTTTCCCTTGAGTGGCAGGTGGAGGGTACTCTTACACGTCTTATAGCAATGAAAACATTTAAACATTTAAACATCAAAAATAAAACAACCTAAATCGAATAATCCAGGTGACTAACATAGCCTGGATTTGTTTGTTCACTAATCGTGAACTATCGTTCTCTGCGATTGCGCAGTAGCGCTAGTCCCACACCCATATCTTTGAGTGTGTAAGGACCGTACTGGGGTCCCAGGCGGCGGGTCCGCTTAATAAATTAACTTTTTTTTTTAATTTAACATTTCTATCCCTTTTTTTTTTTAAACCTCCTATACCATATATAAAGATCTAGGACATTGTGATCACTCTAAATTGAACAAACACAATTCAACAACTGAAATCATACCTTTAACACACATTACCTACAACCTCCCCCCTCTTTTTTTTTTCTTTTTTGCTTAACTTCTTATTTTCTGCTTACTAGTCTCCGTGTTTCCCCTCCTTTTAGCTACTCTAAAGATGCTTCGCAAATATAATGGTTATTCTAGGTTGCGTTCTATCCGCTAAACTAGGAAGTACTTAATTCTGTCTGAATCTGTTATTGTAGGCAAGATTTTCCTCCTATCTGAACTGTAAGTAGTTTGGGGCTATTCTTATTCATACCTGTAATCCTAACCTTCAGATTACCCGCTAGACTATGGGGAAATGGAGGTGTACCATTGCTATTCCTTATCTGGGTTTATGTAACTGCTGCTCATCACAGTCTGGTATTTTTGGCATAATTAATATGCTGTATTTTTTAATAATGTTTCTTTAGAAAGTAATTACACTAAGAATATGATTTACAGCATCAATTTGTACACTGATCACACTTTGTTTTGTTACCTTACTGTAGTTCTTACTGTTTTTTTTTTAATTTAAAAATATTGAAATTTTAATTGTTCCAAGAGTTCTTTATCAAATCTTTGATAAGTCATTCTTTAAGCTATACAGGAGTATTTCCATTTCCATACACCATTGCTCTGAGTAAATAAATATTGAATTCTGCTGTTACACTACAGGCTTAGCTAGCTGGCCAACTTTGTCCAGATAAATTAATACTTAGGTACAGAGTGCATGTAATTAGGGACTGTAAATCTCCCCAATCTGAGAAGATCTCTCTTTCATACCTTATCCTGTTTACCCTTCATGCACCAACCTTTTAAATCATGAGGTAGAGTGAGTATACTCCTGAGTTGTGCATTTTATATCTCGTTCTAACGCAGAATTTCAGAGTTTCCATAGGAATCAGTGACAATGTTGATGCAGATTTGTATTTGAAAAGTACAGCTGAACCCCGTTATAACGCAGTACTCAGCGTCCACCCGATGGGACCGCGTTATAAACAGGGTCGCAGGAAAAAAATGGCTGCCGCGATGGGGGGAGCGGGGACGGGACGCACACACTTTCAACATACTGCATTGATGCTTTAGCTCCCATTTACAATGTGTTACGCCGGAGTAGCCCGCAGACAGAGACCTGTCCCTAGAACTGAGGTGACAGGTATGAATACACACACCGACAGAGCAAGGGACATGTCCAGGTTGTGGTATTAGATGGTGCCAGGCCAGATGGGGAGTATTGCGTGAATACTTGCCGGTACCGTTTTTTCCAGAAGAATGGTCGTTGCCGTTGCCGAGATCAGGGGTAGTAGAAGTATGGAAGGATCGAGGTGAGAGCCGTGGTCGAAGGGAGCCAGAAGGTACGTAAACAGGAACAATCCGAAGTCGAGAGCCAAAGGGGGAAGTCTGCCAAGCCGCGTCAAAACCGAGAGAATCAAAGAAAAAGCACACAGAGAGGGTATATAAGGCTGGAACAGCCAACCAAGAGAGGGTGTGTGCCTGGAGGAGCCCAGGGAGTTTCAGCACCTTGGCTGCTGTTCTTAGAGCCCAGGTGACACTCAGCAAGAGCCAGATTGTAACCGTGCGATGTTTGGAGGCGGAGCCTGAGCGGGGATAATTTCAGGGGCTGTTGTGTGTGCACTGTAAGTCCGACGTGCGCATGAGAGGATGCAATGTGGGGTGCGCGCGTGCGCATCGAGTAGCGATTCTGCGCCTACAGCTGCACCGTAGAGCACCGAGGAAGTACCTCGTGGAGTGTCCGATCATGCCGAGGGGTAAGTGATGTAGCTGAAGGGGCCTTGCTTGGTTGTAGTGGAAGGGTCTGAGCAGTGTAAGGAGAGCTCCATGATCTCCGCCTGTGGCGCTGTGTGCTCACATTCCTAACAGTACCCCCCTCTTCAGGATCGGCCTCAGGACGATCCAAGAACGGCTTCTCTGGAAATTTCCTCCTAAAAGTCTTCAGGAGGCTGGGCTTGTGGAGAGACAATTGTACCTTGGACCAAATGTCTTGGAGAGTGGAAATCCGTTCGACTACCGCCGGTACCCCAGAAACAACATTGGAAATAGGTAGGCAGGGAGGGTGAAACCCATAATTGACAAAGATTGGAGATTCTCGGGTGTATTCGCTTCGGGCCGAATTGACAGCGTACTCTGCCCACAGGAGGAGTTAGGACCAATCATCCTGGGAATCGGAGATGAAACATCTGAGGTATTTTTCCAGCGACTGGTTAGTTCTCTCTGTCTGTCCATGGACTGGGGGTGGTATGCAGTGGAAAAGGAAGAGACAATTCCCAGTCTTTTAGTGAAGGTCCTCCAGAACTTGGAGATGAACTGGGATCCTCTGTCAGAGACAATGGAAGATGGAATGCTATGGATCCTAAAGATATGCTCAGAGAAAATGTCTGCTTCAGTCCCTTGAGGGGGATGAAGCGAGCCATCTTTGAAAACCTGTCTATGACAACTAAAATGGTGTTGAAGCCCCTAGACCTAGGGAGATCAACTATGAAATCCATGGAGATATTGGACCATGGACGAGCAGACACTGGCAATGGGAGGAGATGTCCCTGAGGTCTCTGTGGAAGTGTCTTGTTCTGGGCGCATACAGGACAAGCACGAGTGTATTCCGCAATGTCTTTAGACATACTGGGCCACCAAAAGTTCCAACTAATTAAGTCTAACATCCTTCTGAAGCCTGTGACCTGTGGGTTTAGAAGAGTGTCCCAAAATAGGACCTCTGGAATGAATCTGGGCGAGACGAAGAGCCTGTTAGAGGGGATCGCCGTGTTTAAAGGGATCTGTTGCTGGTCCCTTTTGATCTTGTCTAGCGATTTGAAGGTGGAAGTAGCCAAAATTCTTTCAGGAGGTAGGATGGGTTCCAAAGATGCCTCAGGCCTGTCTTCCGAGGAGTATTTTCTGGACAATGCATCTGCCTTCACGTTCTTCATTCCAGGGATGTAGGATAGGTGATAGTTGAAGTGAGAGAAGAAGAGTGCCCAGCGAGCTTGTCGAGGACCGAGGTGACGTGCTCCTTCAATATACAGTACATTGTTGTGGTCCGTTAAGATAGAAAATGGCTCCTTTGACCCTTCCAACAGATGTCTCCACTCTGTAGTGTCATCTTAACGGCCAATAACTCTCTGTTGCCGAAGTCGTAATTCCTCTCGGCGGAGGAGAATTTCTTGGAGAAATACGCACAAGGGTGAAGTTTATCCTGGGGCGAGAACCTCTGTGATAGTACAGCCCCTGCACCGCAGTCCGATGCAGCAACTTCTATTACAAAGGGAAGATCCGTGTTAAGTTGGCGCATGATCGGTGCCGTGATGAATGCCTCTTTAAGGGCCTGGAAGGTGGAGAAAGCTTCAGCGGACCAGGCAGAAGGGTCAGCCCCTTCTCTATTCAACGCCGTGATGGAGGCCACTAGGGTGGAGAAATTACGAATGAACTTCCGATAGTAGTTCGCAAATCCTAAAAAGCATTGGATAGCCTTGAGAGTTTCTGGTCTGGGCCATTCCGTAACTGCTTGGAGTTTACCTGGATCCATCAAAAAGCCTTCGTCCGAAATAATGTAGCCCAGAAATTGGGTAGAGCGTTGATGGAAGGTACACTTTTCTAGTTTGGCGTACAGGTGATGTTTGAGTAGACGTGAGAGGACGTACGAGGTGTGACAAATGTGATCCTGGAGATTTTTGGAGAAGATCAAAATGTAATCTAAATAGACAATAACAAAGATGTTGAGCACCTCACAAAATACGTCAAGAATAAATTCCTGAAAGACGGCCGGGGCGTTACATAAACCAAAAGGCATGACGAGGTACTCATAATACCCACTGCGGGTATTGAAGGCCGTCTTCCACTCGTCACCCTGCCTGATGCGGACCAAGTTGTAAGCCCCACGGAGATCCAATTTGGAAAAGATCTTAGCCCCTCGCAGTTTATCGAAGAGTTCCGTGATCAAGGGGAGAGGATAGTGGTTCTTGATGGTGATACCGTTCAAGCCCCGGTAATCAATACATGGCACAGAGTACCATCCTTTTTCTTCACTAAGAAGAACCCCGCTCCTGCCGGGGAACAGGAGGGCCGTATGAATCCTTTCTCAAGATTCTCCTTTATGTAGTCTTCCATGGCTTGAAACTCAGGTATCGACATTGGGTAAGTCTTGGACTTGGGCAAGGTATATCCTGGGACCAAATCGATGGGGCAATCATAGGGCCGATGAGGAGGCAATTGTTCTGAGCGGACCTTGTTAAAGACCTCGCGGAAAGGGTGGTACAAGGGGGGAAGAATGGAATCCTGAGTCATTGTGTTAGCCAAGAGTTTGGGAGACTTCTCTGACCTCAGTTTCCAGGTGATGGGGGTAGGTGAGACCCAGTCAATTGGAGGGTTGTTCTTCTGCAACCAAGGTAGGCCGAGGGTACCGGTGTACCTGGGGCCTGGATGGCATCAAGGACCAGGGTCTCACTGTAGGAGTAGGTAGATAGGAGGAGAGGTACGGTCTGTAGCGAGATAAAGGCTGGAGACAGCGAACGTCCGTCAATCCCAACCAAGGCAATAGGTTGGGCCTTCTTCACCAACGGTATCCGGTTCTGTTTGGCGAAATCAAGGTCTACAAAGTTTCCTCCAGCACCAGAGTCGATAAAGGCAGCAGTAGATGTGCGAAACTCAGCGCCTGCGAGAGAAATAGGAATCGTAAGTTTTTAGGCAGTGCCTCCTTGGGGAGGGGATGAAAAGAGATAACACCCAGTGAGAGCCCCTCCATTATCACTGAGTGTTCCCATTTCCCAAACGCAAAGGGCATGCATGGACCAGATGTTCAGGGGATCCACAGTAGAAACAGAGTCCACCGGCGTATCGGTGTTGTCGTAGTGGATTCCGGATCTGTTGCAGCCCTAATTGCATTGGCTTGGGAGACTCCAGTGCCAGCCAGCTGCTGCGAAGGAGACGGTCTAGGAACCAGAGGAGAGTTGGGGAAGGGTGCTGGGAAGGTTAGTGGCTGGGCATGCTGACGATCCGAGCGTCGTACCTGGATGTGTTGATCAATGCATATGGCCAAGTCGATGAGAGCCTCCAATTGGTCTGGCCTGAGTTGCTGAGCAAGCTCATCCTTGATGGACTCCGAGAGACCTTGCCAGAAGACGGAGACAAGCCGCACTTGTCCCAGTTCGTCTCGGCGGTGAACGTGCGAAATTCCACTACATACTGTGTCACCGATCTTCGCCCCTGAGTTATCTGGTGGAGGGAAACAGACGCCATCTCCTGGCAGGGGAATCAAAGACTTGTCGGAACACACCCTTGAAGGCTTGTCCGCGCGCAACTCCCAGACTGGCGAGGTCCATGCCAGCACGTTTCCCGTCAGTAGGCTGTACACGTAGGCTACCTTCTTCTGGACGGTGTTGTACTGAAGGGGTGCCATTTCAAATTGAACCTCACACTGGTTAAGGAAACCTCTGCACTTCTGCGGGTTGCTGGCGTACGGCTTGGGAGGCGGCATCTTCACGTCCTGACTGCTGGGTCTGACTGGTTCTGCAGCCTGTGGAGGAGAAAGAGGAACAGGTGATTCCGGTACCTGAGCCGAAAGTTTGGCCATTTGGCGTGTTAGGGCCACAATCTGATTGGCCATGGCCTGGTTTTGCTTTATCAGCGTAGAGATTGCTTGCCTCAGTTCGGCCTGGTCTGCGTCTTGTGGGCTCGTCATAATGTTACGCCGGAGTAGCCCGCAGACCAGACTTGTCCCTAGAACTGAGGTGGCAGTTATGAATACACACACTGACAGAGCGAGGGACGTGTCTGGGTTGTGGTATGAGATGGTGCCAGGCCAGATGGGGAGTATTGCGTGAATACTTGCCGGTACCGGTTTTTCCAGAAGAATGGTCGTTGCCGTTGCCGAGATCAGGGGTAGGAGAAGTATGGAAGGATCGAGGTGAGAGCCGTGGTCGAAGGGAGCCAGAATGTACGTAAACAGGAACAATCCGAAGTCAAGAGCCAAAGGGGGAAGTCTGCCAAGCCGCGTCAAAACCGAGAGAATCAAAGAACAAGCACTGTGAAACACCCATACAAAAACTATGACGAGCGAGGAAGCACAGGACAGAGAGGGTATATAAAGCCGGAACAGCCAACCAGGAGAGGGGGCGTGCCTGGAGGAGCCCAGGGAGCTTCAGCACATTGGCTGCTGTTCTTAGAGCCCAGGTGACACTCAGCAAGAGCCAGATTGTAACTGTGCGGTGTTTGGAGGCGGAGCCTGAGTGGGGATAAGTTCAGGGGCTGTTGTGTGTGCACTGTAAGTCCGATGTGCGCATGAGAGGAAGCAACGCGGGGTGCGCGTGTGCGCACGGAGCGGCGAATCCGCGCCGACGGCTGCGGCGTAGAGCGTGGAGGAAGTACCTCGTGGAGTAAGTGATGCAGCTGAAGGGGGCTTGCGTGGTTGTAGTGGAAGGGTCTGAGCAGTGTAAGGAGAGAGCCGTGAGCTCCGCCTGTGGCGCTGTGTGCTCACATTCCTAACACAATTATATTGACAATTCATGACAATGTTAAATTTTTGCCAATATTAATAATCTCGATGAAGCCCTAAGGGAAGAAACACACCGGCCCGTTTCTTCAGATAGCAAAATTAACCCCACAGCTGCCAGAGGGGTGTCCAATGCATTGCCTTGCAACTTACTCAACTCAAATTGTAATTTATTTTTTAAAAGGGAGTCTCCGATCATTGCCTTACAAATAGCACTTCCACTGATGGGCTTGTTACTGCCCACACAGAATTATGCACATACACTGGCGACACATTTAATTGCACTGCGGCCAGATCCGCAAGCCGGGAGATTTCCCGGCTTGCTAGTGGCCGCCCCTCGGCGTGCCGCGCGTCATAGACGCGCGGTCACGCGTCTTCGGGAGCGTGCGCCCCCTGCACGCACGTCCAGGGGCTCCCCGAGGGAGCCCTGGTGTCCCGCGATCGCGGGACAGCGGCAGGGGGTTCCGGGGGACCCGGCGGACCCGGCAGCGGGAGGGAGAGCGCCCCGATCGGAGGGCGCTCTTCCGCTGCTTCGGCGCGCGCCCGTCACACTCGGGCGCGCGCCAGGCTACTGCTGCGGCACAGAACGGGCAAATGCTCGAATAAACTGTGCCGCAGCAGTACTGTACTGTTGTTCCAATGCTGCCCAGCACTTACTTCTTTATTAAACCTGCTACTCCCATTGCCGCCGCCATGCTACTAACATCAGATGGCAAGGGGGTGTTTGTGTGTGTGTGTGTTCTGAAGTTACCAGTCAGCAGCACAAAGAGAGAGTTTATGTGTTTCCTGACTAGCTCACCTGCTTGTCAGCTATTGCTGGAAGCTGTCACTCTGCCTCAGTTCTCCTAGCACTGGCAGCATGCTTCTGTGCAGCTGGATGATGTCACTCTGGGGTCCTTCAGGAGGGTGGCCCACAAGTGCCTGTTTGAACGTGACTTCAACAGGGGTCTGATGGGATATACTGAAACCGCTCCGGCAGCAACATCCATGAATTGAAAAGCAGGTAAAATCTTCTGCTTCTTCTGAAATCGGGTGCCACACTCAAACCGCGTTATAAGTGGATCCGCATTGTAGCAGATCGCGCTAAAACGGGGTTGAGCTGTATTTCAAATAGAAATGTTTAAAGTAAAACATCTACAGAAAAAGGGATAGAACACCTTGCAAAACCCTAAATGCAACTTACAGTACTTGTTAAATACTAGGACTGTACAAAGACCAACCAATGCCGTTGTTACATTATTCCATAGATTGGTGTTTTCAGTTCATATTTCCATTGTCAGATTAGACCAAACTGGGTGGTTATGCCTTTTGCTGATACTGTACTGATGTAGCCAGTCTCATTGTTCTTAAATATAACACAATATATTCTGTTTTAACTCAGAGTATCACATAGTTCTAATAAGCTACAGTGGCAGTCACGGAGCAGAATATCACAACATATCCCAACATATCCCAACATACAGTATCACAACATATCCCAACATATCCCAACATATCCCAAAACACACCAACATATCCCAACATACACCTACAGTACATACTGTTGCGGCACACTTTATTCTAACAAATCACCGGTTTGTCCCTAGCTGGTTCCTGGAATGCCACGCTGTTCACCCGGATCATGCCGCATTCCCAGCCAGGGGTCATGCCCGGCTGACGCGTGGTTGATGTGTTAATTGATAATGGTTCAGGTTTTACTAGGCTGCAATGCTTCGCGTGTCCGCCAAATGGCATAAATTCATGAATTGTAATGCAATATATATAAATACTGTAAAACAACAACCCCTATAACCCCTAACATACAGTACTGTACACATACAGTACTGTATATGCACATCAATGATACTATAGGCCGGCGGGGGCGAGATGTGTTTGCCGCAGAGAGAGATCCGCTGCTCTCTCTGCGCAAACATCGGCACATTAAAAATGATTTAAAATTCATTTTTATTCGTAGTGTAGATGTGCAGGGGGTCTCCGGAGCTGAACCACGTTGGTTTCAGGTCCGGGGACCCCCTGCTTCCCGAGATACAGCCCCCTTTATGAGGTGCCGGTATACCTCTGCATTTAAAGGTCCCGATCACATGACCGCGGCATGTAAACAAAGCAGAGGGATACCGGCACCCCCTAAAGGGGCCTGTATCTCGGGAAGCAGGGGATCCCCGGACCTAAAACCACAGCGGTTCAGCTCCGGAGACCCTCTGCACATCTACAGTATAAATAAAACACATATATAAATAAACACTCGTTCCTTACCTTTGCGGCTATGTGCTATGGTAACAAAGCAGCATGACTGTATTTTTAATAATATTGTACAGTGAGCAGGGGGTTCCCTGAGCCAGAAATCAAAGCTCAATGGACCCCCTGCACCTGCACAATATTATTAAAAATACAGAAATGCTGCTACATTACCATAGCTGATAGCCGCTAAGGCAATGAAGAGGTTAACCCACCGTGCCCACTTTATTGTGAGTAGCGGGGGTGGGTGAAGAGGGCATTTGGCCCTTGGTGTGAGTTTAGGAATTGCGGGGGGGTTACGGGTGCACTTAACCCCTTCACGGCCGTAGCAGTTAATACTGCTACGGTCATGAAGGGGTTAGCCCCTCCCGCTACCCCCCGCAAGCACTAAACAACCATCGTTGGGGCTAATACCCCCTTCACCCACCCCCGCTACCCACAAAAAAAAAATTCACACACAACAGCCGCCCAAAAAATAAATAAATAAATCTAAATAAATAAATAAATACATGAATATAAATAAATACATTTAAAATACATTTTTATTCATAGTGTAGATGTGCAGGGGGTCTCTGGAGCTGAACCGCGTTGGTTTCAGGTCTGGGGATCCCCTGCTTCCCGAGATACAGGCCCCTTTAGGGGTTGCCGGTATCCCACTATGAATAAAAATGTATTTTAAATGTATTTATTTATATTCATGTATTTATTTATTTAGATTTATTTATTAATTGTGCTGCTGCTGTGTGTGAATTTTTTTTATTGTGGGTAGCGGGGGTGGGTGAAGGGGTATTAGCCCCAACGATGGTTGTTTAGGGCTTGCGGAGGGTAGCGGGAGGGGTTAACCCCTTCATGACCATAGCGGTATTTACTGCTACGGCCGTGAAGGGGTTAAGTGCACCCGCAACCCCTCGCAATTCATAAACTCACACCAAGGGCCAAATACCCCCTTCACCCACCCCCGCTACCCACAATAAAGCGGGCACGGTGGGTTAACCCCTTCATTGCCTTAGCGGCTATCAGCTATGGTAATGAAGCAGCATTTCTGTGTTTTTAAGAATATTGTGCAGGAGCAGGGGGTCCCTTGAGCTTTGATTTCTGGCTCAGGGAACCCCCTGCTCACTGTACAATATTATTAAAAATACAGTCATGCTGCTTCGTTACCATAGCCCATAGCCGCAAAGGTAAGGAATGAGTGTTTATTTATATATGTGTTTTATTCATACTGTAGATGTGCAGAGGGTTTCTGGAGCTGAACCGCTGTGGTTTTAGGTCCGGGGACCCCCTGCTTCCCGAGATACAGGCCCCTTTAGGGGGTGCCGGTATCCCTCTGCTTTGTTTACAGGCCGCGGTCACGTGATCGGGACCTTTAAATGCAGAGAGATACCGGCACCTCATAAAGGGGGTTGTATCTCGGGAAGTAGGGGGTCCCCGGACCTCAAACCAACGCGGTTCAGCTCCGGAGACCCCCTGCACATCTACACTATGAATAAAAATGTATTTTAAATCATTTTTAATGTGCCGATGTTTGCGCAGAGAGAGCAGCGGATCTCTCTCTGCTGCAAACACATCTCGCCAGGGGACGGCCTATAGTATCATTGATGTGCATATACAGTACTGTGTGTGTATGTTAGGGGTTATAGGGGTTGTTTTTATACAGTATATATACAGTATATACTGCATGACAATTCATGAATTTCTCGGCTTCAAAGACAACAGCTCGCAAACGCCCCCATGCGTTTTTACACGGCATTGCAGTATTGCAGCCAGCGGGAATAAAATGCTTAAATCACAGCCGCGAAAATAACGCAATACACCCCGGGAGAAAACGACACAAAACCGCACATCACCGGGATAATCTGAAATTCGCGGAGCTAGCCGAGTTAGAATAAAGTTGGTCGCCACTGTATCCCAACTTATCCCAACTTATCCCAACATATCCTACCATATCCCAACATAAAGTAGCCCAACATTCTGTATGCCAACATACAGTATCCCAACAGAGGAAACAATGGCGCTGGCTACATCTGTAAATCTCGCTGCAGTTATTACTTCTATTTTAAATTTAAGTTAAACCAAAATTATTTATATAATTTGATGGTTTGTATTAGGACCCACTGACCAAATGGAATTTTGACCCCAAGGTTCTTATCAATATATTTTATTATTTCTCTCCAATATAATTGGACCATTTGGCAGTGCCACCATACGTGCGTGTGCATTACTTGTTCTACACTTCTGTGAGCACAGGGGCGAGAATAAGGAAATATTAGGAATACACAATAAGGGGTAATTACCCCTGCTGCCTCATTTTCTGTAAGAGTTACAAAGATATAACCAGATTTACCCTCCCCTGAGCCGCGGGAAAAGGAAGGTGAGAGCCTCTGGCAGCCTCATTAATTCATTGATTTCCTACCAGCTGCCCAAGGAGAATAAATCTTGATGTGCAAGTCTTGGTTATATTAATGTGAATGATTCAGTGTAAAGGTGACTTTTAAGACTGGTTTTGAAGTTGGATTCCTAACCAGACAATTTACATTATCTCTCCATTTTAATAGCAACATGTTTCCCAATTGTGTCTATCCTTAGACAGTTCATTGATGGATTCTGTGGTGCTTCAAAATCAAGTGTTACTAATCATATAAATCCAAATCCATTGAGCGTCAGAATGCTGGTACAGTGTCCATATTGAATAAAGCCATGAACAATAGATGATAGATGGGACTTTGTGCCTAGTGGTATCCACGTGATAACCACAAAGTATGGCACACTAGTAACCCCGAGTATTCTTGCATGTACAGTATGCAACAATTTTCAGTATTTATTTATTTATTTATAAAATATTTTACCAGGAAGTAATACATTGAGAGTTACCTCTCGTTTTCAAGTATGTCCTGGGCACAGAGTAAAACAAAATAATACATGGTTACAAATACAGTTACATACATGAACAAGGTATACATTATATACAAGACATTGCATGCACAGTTAAAGAAAATATATATTATGAGCGTATGAAACAGTTACAGACCAGATTAAAGTGTGAGACAGCCTTAGATTTGAAAGAACTTGAGCTGGTGGTGGATATGAGAGTCTCTGGTAGGTTGTTCCAGTTTTGGGGTGCATGGAAGGAGAAGGAGGAACGTCCGGATACTTTGTTGAGTCTTGGGACCATGAATAGTCTTTTGGAGTCTGATCTCAGGTTGTAGGTACTGCATGTGGTAGGGGTGAGGAGCTTGTTCAGGTAGCTGGGTAGCTTGCCCAGAAAGTATTTGAGGGTGAGACAGGAAAGGTGAACTTTGCGCCTAGACTCTAGTGATGACCAATCTAGTTCTTTGAGCATTTCGCAGTGATGTGTGTGTGATGGATGTTGTCTTAAACTTCTTCAAGGATACAGGTAATGTGCCTAAGTGCCATTTTATTAACCCTGTGATTACTGAACATTGCTGCATGAACATTGGTTCATGTAGTTGCTGCACATGCAGGTCTGCAATAAATAGCTGATTTTTTATGCTGGAGTCTGTCTGGGGTTATTTCTACTATTAGTCACTGGCTGTGCTCTGGTTCCTATCTACCACATTGGATTGTCTCTATCCTTAATCTGTTTATATATTTGAATAAAAAGTTTACAAAAATACAACATAGCATAGAATACTTTCTTAATAGATCTGGGGCTTTTATGTCTAAATTATTTTATGTGTCTCAATAAACACTTTTTTCTTGCAGCATGAGAACCGTTATTTATTGTGAAGATCTCCTTTTCCGCTAACATCCCACAATGCTTTGGGAGAATCAGACCACGGTTACAGAATTTCTGCTTCTGGGATTTCCAGCTATTCACAACTTCAAGGGCTTACTCTTCTTTGTCTTCCTTCTGTTATACATTTTCACCTTAGCTGGAAATGTCCTCATCATTCTCTTGGTGTCAACAAGTCATCAGCTCCATACGCCCATGTACTTCTTTCTCTGTCACCTGTCCCTGTCTGACGTCTTGCTAACCACAGATATTGTGCCTAACATGCTATACGTAATAATGGCAGAAGGGGCTGTTATCTCTCTCGTTGGCTGCATGACTCAATATTTAATCTGTGCTGCCTCAGTATGTGCTGAATGTTTCCTCCTTACAGTGATGTCCTATGACAGATACCTGGCCATCTGCAACCCACTACAGTACTCTGCTATTATGGACTTTAAGCTATGTTGTCAATTGGTTTTCTGGTCATGGTTCTTAGCGTTTATGGCAACACTAAATATAGTGTTTTTGATTTGTTTATTTCAGTTATGTAACCCCAATGTCATTGACCATTTCTTCTGTGATCTTGCCCCTCTATTAGAACATTCTTGCTCAGACAGACTAATAGTGGAAACAGTCGTCTTTGTTCTAGGAATACCTATCCTTATCTTTCCATTTGTCTTCATCATTGTGACTTATATCTGTATCTCCCTCACCATCCTCAGGATCTCCTCCACCACTGGGAGACAGAAAGCCTTCTCCACCTGCAGCTCTCACCTGGCCATTGTGTGCACATATTATGGGACATTGATTGCTAAATATGTGGTTCCAACCAAAGAACAGTCACTGACTGTAATAAAAATAATTTCTCTTCTGTTCACAGTCGTCACCCCCGTTATTCAATCCTATCATCTATACTCTGAGGAACAAGGAGATCAAGGCAGCCCTGTGGAAATGTATCAGTATAAGGCTACAAACATAGTTTGAATAGTCTAAGATAAACTAAAGTATGTCAAATGCATCAGGCTGTGTTTAACACAGTAACAATTACCTAATTAATGTAAGATACAGTAGATACAGTAGATGCAGTAAAGATTTTTTTATAAACTGTAATTTTGCAGTTACAATATAGTAACATTAAGGGAAACACACATCAATGAAGGTATGCGGATAACACATTCTTATACACACACAGCCCTAGCTGCACTTACACGTAATTTAATCTGATTTTTCAAGACTTGAATTACTGGATTTCCCAAAACAAACTGTTTTTACATACAGAAAAACACCGTATCGATGGTATTTAGGGCTAAGGTTTCATCTCTAAAGATTCCAACAACAGAGCCAACTCTAGCAGTAGTCACTAGTTTTAAAAATCTGGGATTTTGGCTTGACTCCCACTTAACATTCATGCTACATATTAATACCAAAACCTATGCCAAACTATGTTTGTACTTTATACTATAAATCCTCCCTAAGCTCACTGGTCAGAAAGCGCATCACCCAGCTAATCAAAATGATATATACCCCAAAAAAAGCAAGTGGTTGTTTACCTTCGATATCTCACAACCTGAGCTTGTGGAACAAAAATAAAAAGAACTCGAAGCTTAGTCTTGATAGATCAGGGATGACACCACTATTTTTTAACCCAGACATTTTCCTTGGCATGAGTGGATCAGTGTTTGAAGCATGGAGATAAAGGGGGATCCATAGGATAGTAGATGTTATGGACATGGACAAGCCCAGGGTCCTTTCCTTCACCACACTTAAGGACCAGTATGATCTCCCAAATGGCGAAATCTTCAGGTACCTACAGATCCAGGGGTACAGGTGCAGCCACGAGTATTTGAACACTTGCTTTGAAAAATCTGGGGCAATCTCCCAGTAATGCTGCAACATTTCTGTGACATTTCTGCAGACAGACTAATGGCCCATCGGATTAACACAGCGGGGGTCCCTGGCAGTCCCATTCAAACTGACCTGGGATCCCTGCTGTGTTAATCCGATAGGCCACTAGTCTTTCTGCAGAAATGTCAGAGAAATGTTGCCGTATTACTGGGAGATTGCCCCAGATTTTTCAAAGCAGTGTTCGGGTACTCGGAGCTGCATCTGTATGTTCAGGGTAGAGGCCTATCCCCACCCCTGACATTTTTTGAGACACTGTGCCGCAAGGCTCCAACCCAAAGAGGGTCGACATCGACTATTTATTCTTCTATCTTTCTCCCTTCTCTGGAAAAAGAATTCCCTTTTGGAACACAGTGGGAAAGAGATTTGGACCAAACCCTGGAACCAGAGATATTGGCAGAAATATTTGAAGCATTGGCCACAAGCTCTATATGTACACATATCAATGAAAACTCATAAAGTTTTATATAGGTGGTACCTAACCCCGGAGCTCCTGGCTAAGATGTACTTGGGCACATCCCCTATGTGTTCTAAGGGTTGTGGTCAATGCACCCCGTTTATTCATAGGTGGTGGTTGTGCCCCTTGGTGACAGAGCTCTGGAGAAGGGCTCACAGGCTGATGCAGACAATTCTGGGTTATGACTTCCCTCTCGACCCATGGGTTTGTCTCCTAAACAAACTTCAGGAAAACTTGGATAGGTACCAAAATAAACTCATTAGCCAAATAATTACAGCAACACGCTATGCCATAGCAAATGCGTGGATGAGCCCGAGCCTGCCGGTCCTTAACCAGATAAGATCAAGAATATGGTACTCTCTCAAAATGGAGAGACTCACTGGGATTCTGGGAGATTCCTGCTCAAAGTTCCAAAAGGTATGGCAGCCGTGGCTGATTTATAAAACTCTTAACACGCAGGAGCATCCGCCCATAGATCAGTCCAACATCCTATCCACCAATGAGACCCTCTCGGTTCTCCAGCTTGTCCGGAGGGACAGCAAACAAAAAAATATAAGACTAAGAGGGTTATGAACAGATTTGATCTGAAATGATGTTGAAGTGTATATATATATATATGTGTGTGTAAAACTATTTATTTTTGCCAGTGGTCATGTATTACATACTTTTATTATGTGAAATGGGCTCGTCAGGAATGTTGCACAATTCCCCCCCCCCCCCTTTTGATTTCTGTATCCCTCCCCCCTCCTACAAATGTTGGAAAAACTGAATAAAAACGAGTGAAAAAAAATTATATATGGGGACATAATATATAGTATAGCACCCTAAACCCAACTTAGCAAACTAGACACACTCTACAACTCAATATGCCAATTTGTCCTACAATATAATTACAAGACTTCTCCTTCTCTTACCGTGCACCTTACAACTGGAACAATCTGGAAATACTCAAATTCACCCCAGTATAAATTCCTTCAAAACTAAAGCTGTCTCACATTTTATTCTGGTTTTTAACGGTTACATACAGTACGTCTATTATCATAGTATCTCAAACTGAGCATGACATGTCTGTAAATCGAATGTATAATCTCTGTTCATTTAATGTGTTATTTATAAGAGTGTTCAAATGTAATATTTATTTATATTTTTTTTTACTAGGAAGTACTACATAGATAGTCGCCTCTTGTTTTCATGTATGTCCTGAGAACAGCATTACAGTGATAATACATACAATAAAAACAAAATACCGGTGCCTCCAGAAAGAAATATTAAAACCTGACCAAATATAAAGTCCGATATAAGTGGAAAGAAGTCCTGGGGGGGATCTTCATTGATGTCTCATGGAAGGATAAACAAACAAATAAGACAAATACAAAAAAGACAAAAGAAAAAGAACATAGTGCAACTAGATAACAAAACCATAAACAAAAAAATAAAATACTGAAAAGATTGGTAAGGAAATAATTACAAATTTAATGCAAGTGAATAAAAATATATAAATAAAACAACAAACACATGACGCTAATAAAGCTATGTAATCCTACTTACAGCAAGGCTGAAAGATATAAGCCCGTAGCACAGCTGTCCTTGAATTCAGACCGGAGCCTAGGCAATGGATGGTAGTAGCACAGCCACCAAAGATCCACGCCGCCGGGACGGCCACTGCTGCCACACACGTAGACTTACAGGTGTGTGAGGGGTGCCACAGGGGAGAGCCGGGACCACACGCTGCCAGAGGAATCACCGGAGCAACTCACGCAGACCCAAGAGTCGCATGATAGACCGGTGACGTCACACCACAGTGCGAGGGCAGGGGGAGCGCCCGGGACAAAAATGGAGCTCTGAGAGCTAAGGCAATGTCTGTCAGGCACCAGACCTGCCCTCCGTCAGGAAGCACTGTGTTTGTTGTTTTATTTATATATTTTTATTCACTTGCATTAAATTTGTAATTATTTCCTTACCAATCTTTTCAGTATATTTTGCTATTTTTTTGTTTATGGTTTTGTTATCTAGTTGCACTATGATCTTTTTCTTTTGTCTTTTTTGTATTTGTCTTATTTGTTTGTTTGTCCTTCCTTGAGACATCAATGAAGATCCCCCCCAGGACTTCTTTCCACTTACATCGGACTTTATATTTGGCCAGGTTTTAATATTTCCTTCTGGAGGCGCCGGTATTTTGTTTTTATTGTATGTATTATCACTGTAATGCTGTTCTCAGGACATACATGAAAACAAGAGGCGACTATGTATGTAGTACTTCCTAGTAAAAAAAAATATAAATAAATATTACATTTGAACACTCTTATTCTCCTGTAGTATTAGTGATAGATTTGGACAGGGATTAACTGTTATGCCCGATTATAATTCAAGATTTTTTTCAATAAAGTTAAATAAACATGTCAATATTTGCCTTATAATCGGCTCTACACATTTCGCTGCTCCGGTGGAAGGCAGCTACACATTAGTCGTCTGCACATGCGCAAGCATTTGCAAAGATGATTTCTGTGGTAGTAGTTTAACCAGGACATACACATGCTCGCACTCTTCTTTCGGTCCAGTGTAAGATACAATATTAAAAAGGCAGAAAGTTAGCAGAGGCAGGAATTGAACCTACAAATTTGTCTATTCAATGTCCACTCATCAAAGAAATATCCCCCATATTTGACTCCTCCCTCCCATAATCTGAAACCAGGTCACCCCATTTCATCAATATGACTGCTAAGGTAATCTCCCGGTACTTAAAAACCACAACATCACATTTCCTCCTTTAGACCACATGATAGCTGACCCCATCAGCTATTTTTATTCCCAGGACAAGATTTCTTGAATACCGTGTAACTCACAATCACAGATAGACATTCAGGTTTATTACTATTAAAAACTATGAAAAAATGAGGCGCATGCGTGACGGCTATGGGTATGGTAGTCTAGGTACTTAGCTCCATACAGCGCACTCAGTAAAACAGTGTAAAACACCCCAAAAAGCACACAAATCTGAATTAAAAAGCTGAACAGCAGGGACGGAATAGACAGAGATGGCTCCGAAAAAACCTGCGGGTCAATAGAAGCCCAAACTCGCCGATGTGAGAGATTACTTTAGCGGGACTGCATCGGGCTGCATGGCAGAGGAAATGGCGCCGGTTTCAAACCCGAGCACCGATACGGAGCAGGAGGGAGAAGAGGAAGGGGCCTGCAACCAAGCTCTTCTGCCGGTCAGAAGATGTGATTTTGAGAGGCTTTACAACGACTTAAAGTCTCTCCTGCAAGAGGAGATTAGAGAGGTGAAGAAGGAGGTCGGCAAACTGGGGGCCCGGACGGACACTCTAGAAACAAAAGTGGATCAAACCATTAAGGCTGTTAAAAAAAACGACAAGAAATCGGGAGAACTCCAGCGGCAGATCGACGAACTAAAGGACCGCCAGGAAGACGCGAAAAATAGGGAGCGGAAGAACAATATCCGCATAAGGGGGGTCCCCAAAGATGCCGGTGACTGCGATGAATATGTTTCACGCTGGCTGGAGTCCCTGCTCCCGGAGTGCCCACCGGAGGCAAGAGCCATGGACCGCTGCCACAGAGCCCTCCGTTCCCGGCCAATACAATCGGAACAGCCCCGGGACATCATATTCCGACTACATTATTATACCACCAGGGAGGCAGTACTGCGCCAAACCAGGGCAGCAACATCTGTGGAGTTTGAAGGCCACAAACTCATGATCTTTCAGGATCTGTCCCCGGTCACCTTGCAGAGACGCCGCAGCCTCCTACCCGTCACGAAGGTCCTACGGGACCAAAATATTAGATATAAATGGACTTTTCCATTTGGATTGATGGTGGCGAGGAACGGGAGTCCCATTACTATGAAGGATCAAGCAGAGGGCCCGGCGTTCCTGGCCAGGCTGGGGCTGAAGGGAGCCCCCACAGAAGAAGTGGAGAGTGAAGAGAGGCTGGTGCCAGAATGGAGCGGGGGAGCAGGCACATCCAAGGCTAAAAGAGGGAGGCAGTGAGAGCCCAACATAAAGACTACAGATGTGTGCAGGTTAATAAAAAGTTATTCAGTTATTTGTTGCCTCGGCTGATTTTCCTGGACTTTTGCTGCGCAATAAAACCTAAGAGACGACACAGTCCTGACACAAGAAGGTAAAAGACGAACATCAGCCGGAGGAATTGCAATATAACCCCCCGACCAGACCTAAGAAGCGATGGAAGCTCCTGTGAAAAAAAGATAAAAACTTACCTCCGAGCTGCATCCAAGATGAGGGGGGAAGATGGCGGGCATGAGGGCGCCTTGCCCCGACCAGCTTGAGCCGCAGGACCTGGAAGAGGGGAAAGGGCGGGAGGAGAGCGCACGCTCCAACCTCCATGCAGCAAGATCACCCTCAAAATGGCAGCCGCTGGAAACCGGAAGCCGTCATAGGTAGGGCCCGGACGAGAGGACGCCATCTTGGAGGAGGCAGCTAGGAACATCACCAGATAGTGACGCGGCAGAGAGCGACGGAGAGTGGCAGAAGGCCCCCCAGGAGTGTCCCTACTGGTGCCGGAAGCATCGTTGGGGACGCAGTGCACCACAAAAGAGACCCAGAGAAAGGAACAGGAAGTAGAGAGGAGACCACGGGTGGCCGGGCGGGAGGGAAAGTTTAGACACGCTAGCAAGAGGCGAGACCCGGCTATTAGAGGGAACTATCTGGAGAGGCAGAAAGAGAGGATACGAATAGGTGGGGGGATAGAGGACGTAAGAGAAGGAGAGGAAGGGTAGAAGCTCGTTGGGTTTTAAAATATAGAAAAGAGTGCAGTTGGAAGGAAGTGAAGAAGAAAAGAGAGTAGGGGTTAACTAAGTTGCCAGCACAAGGCGGTTATGAAGCAGCTAGCCTTCCCAGAGCTCAAACAGGCATGTTAAGGCAGACAAAAAGTTTATCATTCAAAGTTCTAGGGGTGAAGAAAACGCGTGGACACGGGGTGCGGGAGGAGCCACATACCCCGGCGTCAGCATGGGTCTCGATCGGGCCCAGGGGAGGAGGGACCCCCTGGACGCCGATAAAGTCCTTTGGGGGGCAAGGGAGAGTGGTAGCCGTGAGACCACAAGGGTTGCCACCCTGAAGGCGCTGGACTTGGCTATGGGACGGGGAGGCCCCGCAGCCGACGACAAATTGTTACCGTTATTGAGTGTATGTTATGTTTTTCCCCAGTGTTTCCCCTCTTGTATTTCCCTGGTGTGTCATGCCCAGCCCAATCCCATCCCCACCGCCATCGTCCAGGAAGAGAGAGAACAACGGCAGAATCGGCGTAGAAGACGGCACTGGTCATCGGAAGCAGGTGGAATTCGACGATCCAGCCACTGCACAAAGTTCGAGAGTCAGAAACCCCATAAAGTATGATGAATAAAGAAATTAGGTTTATTTCGCACAACGTTAAAGGTTTTAACTGCCCAGCAAAACGTAAGTTGGCCTTCAAAGAGTATAAACGCCGTAAGGCTGACATTGTTTTTCTCCAAGAGACCCACTTCTCTAAGAGCAGTTTCCCTAAATTTATGGATAAGGAATTTAGATCGGTACACATAGCTTCAGCGACAGAAAAAAAAGGGGGGTGGTTATCGCATTCCACAACAGATTAACATTTCAAGTAGACAAAACAACAGCGGATAGAGAAGGACGATACCTCATCCTCGTGGGGTCCATACAGGGTCAGCCCCTCACGTTGGCCTCTATTTATGCCCCATGTGAGCCAGCGCCAGCATTTTTTTCCCTTTTTTTCCAGAAACTCCACAAAGTACTGTAGCTCAGGGAAGCATAATTGTAGCGGGAGATCTCAATAGGACATTAAACCCCGTCCTAGATAGGTGTACTGTACAACTACTAACCTGCCACCTAGACAGGACATACTAAACAATACCCAAGGACTTCGAGACTGTCAATTAGTAGATATTTGGAGAGAACAACATCAGCAGGACAAGGACTTTACATTTTACTCCCACTCACATAACAGATACAGCCGGATAGATTATTTCCTTGTATCCAATAGACTGGTCCCGGTGGTCTCCCATACGGGGATACACGATATTTCGTGGTCAGACCATGCACCAATAGAGCTGCGGTGCACGTTAAATTCACTAGACAGACTTGTAGCAAACTGGAGACTTAATGAGCTGCTACTCAAAATTCCAGCCACTATGAAGGAGATAGGAGACAAAATCACAGAGTATTTTGTAGAGAACGAGGGTAGCGTGACATCACACTCCACGTTATGGGAGGCACATAAGGCTACCCTCAGGGGATCTCTGATGTATCTGGCGGCTCGGCGCCGGAGGGAGCAGAATCGCCAGATTCAGGAATTACAGGAGAAATTGGCATCACTCACTGCAATACATAAGTCCTTAAAGCAGGACGCGATTTTAAAAGAGATCTCAGATATCAAACACCAATTAAACATTCGATTAACCTCCCAGGCGGAAAAGGAGTTGAGTTGGACTAAACGTAAGTTCTTTGAGAAGGCGAACAGGTGGGACACCCTTTTAGCGAACAAACTTAGAAATAAAACACCAAATTACCACATCCAATCTATTCGTACACCAGGGGGGGAGCTTACCTCCAACCCTAGGCGAATCGTAGAGGAATTAAAATCCTACTATGAGGCGCTCTATGATGGAGGTAAGGTCACACGCAATCAGAAAACGAGGAACAATCTGCGGGAATTATTAATGGGGGCAAAGTTGCCAAAGTTGAGCAGGGTGGAGAGGGAGGCCCTACAGACAGACTTCTCTTTAGAAGAGTTAACGGCAGTTGTAAAGTCGCTCAAGCCAGCCAAGGCACCAGGACCAGATGGCTTTTCAAACCTATACTACAAAAAAATATATGAAAATATTAGCACCATATATGTTAAAACTCTTTAATTCGGTCTTGCAAGGGGCCTCGTTCCCAGCACAGATGCGCCAGACTTCAATCTCCCTGATCTATAAACCAGGTAAGGACCCGGCAGACTGCAAGAGCTACCGGCCCATCTCTTTGATCAATACGGACATAAAAATATTCACAAAACTTATAGCCAACAGAGTGGGTACCGTCCTTCCTAGGTTGATTCACCCAGATCAGGTGGGGTTCATAGGAGGAAGGCAAGCGGCAGAAAATACCAGACGAGTAATCGATCTTATTGATTTGGCCCAAAAACATAATATCCCGTCTATGGTACTTAGTCTGGATGCAGAAAAAGCCTTCGATAGGATTGATTGGCCCTATCTAAGAGGGACACTGGAGGCATTTGGCTTCGAGGGATGCCTTTTGGGAGCCATTATGGCCCTATATGAAGGGCCGGCAGCAAGGGTGAGGCATCAGGGGTTCCCTTCAGGACAATTTCAAATCTGTAGTGGCACGAGGCAGGCTTGCCCGGTTTCCCCCTTGCTGTTTGCCCTCTGTATCGAACCCTTGACGGCACACCTGAGATTATGCCCAGATGTGTCAGGAATAACAGTAAAAGAGCAGACGCACAAAGTGGCGCTGTACGCGGATGATGTGATACTGACATTATCCAGACCTCTCACCTCCCTTCCCAATGTGTTCGCAATATTAGGGCAGTTTAAACAAATATCGGGGGTTCAAAATTAATCAGGCCAAATCAGAAGCCCTCAATATAAATCTACCCAAACCAATGGAAAAACTAATTGGATTAAACTTTAATTTTAACTGGCAACCCTCCATGATCAAATATCTAGGGGTATATATAACGCGAGATGTCAAAGCATTATACAAGGCAAATTATCCCAGGTTGTTCAAGACACTGAGGGAGGATCTCAGAAGATGGGAGGAGCATGGCATTTCTTGGATTGGAAGAATTCACAGTGTTAAAATGAAACTTCTACCTAAGGTGCTATATCTCTTTCAGGCCCTCCCTGCCCCCCTGCTGAAAGATGACATCCTCTCGCTGCAGTCTAGAATAATGAAGTTTATCTGGAATAAAAAAAGCCCACGGATAAAAAAAGATATCTTGAGGAGGCCGACCTCGAGAGGGGGGTTGGGGGTGCCTTGCCTGTTTGCCTACTACGAGGCAGCCCAACTGAGCCAAATCATACAGTGGCACACGGACCCGGATCTCCGGAGCTGGGTGGCCCTAGAAAAAGATTGCTGTGCGCCCATTGAGCTGCAGAACCTTATATGGTTACCTAAAAAGTGTTGGTCGGGAATTCAGACTCCGCTACAGGCTATATCAAACTCCTTGAAGGTTTGGGAGGCTACCAAATTTAAATGTTCTCTCACAACACTAAACTCCTTGATGACGCCCATTTGGGGTAATCCGAATTTTGCTCCAGGGATGGATCGTTCACATTTCGCAAAATGGTTTCAATCAGGGTAAATTAGACTAAATGATCTGGAGGGAAGACAGCATATCAAAACTTTTGATCGTATCAAAGAAGAAAAAAACATGCCCAATACAGAATTTTTTAGATACCTCCAGATCAGGGCATTTTAAACAAAACCTCAATTCGGCCTAGGAGAACAAACTTCTAGCAGCTGTGTTCTAGAGGTATGGACACAAGGGGACTAACCTCTAGAATGTACAGGGAAGTGATCTGTCCAGAGACAAAAGACGAACCCCGACTTAGTTATATGAGACAATGGGAAGCTGACTTAGGGGAGACATTAGAGGACTGGGACAGGATCCTACAGGCAGCAGCCAAAAGCTCTATCTGTACCATGTTAAAGGAGAACGCATACAAAGTCCTAATGCGGTGGTATTACACCCCAACAAAATTAGCCAAATTTGTCAGAGATTACTCCCCGCTTTGTCCGAAGCAATGCGGAGAACGTGCTGACTTACGCCATGTGCTGTGGTCTTGCACGAAGGTGGCTCCGATTTGGGTGGAAATTAGAGATTGGCTTCAAAGATTGATCGGAGTGGAGATCCCCCTGGACCCATGGCTGTTCCTGGTGGGCAGGCAGATCCAGGGGAAATCGAATGCCACTCATAAATTGATAGCATACTTAGCAACAGCCACCAGATGTGAGATCGCAGCATTGTGGAAGCAACCGGAAGTACCAATTTTACCCAAAATTAGGAACAGAATTTGGTTTGTGTGCTGGATGGAACAATTGACGAGTTTGGTCAATGACTCCGGCTCAAATTTTCTAAAAGTGTGGTCACCCTGGTTGGCCCAAACAGACATCCCGGGAGTAGATGCCACCACAATTTTGCAATGATAACATAAATGAGTTCTCCTCTGACTAAATGGATTCTCGACCACACAGTGACTAGGAAAACCCGAGGTATAGGGGAGCTCAAGGAAGTCGGGCCACTCCGATAGACTGAGCCGTTGACCCGGCACGCTAATACCAACAAGATACCGATAGAGAGGAAAGTGAAAAGAGCTGTATCCGCCCAGCAGTGATCAAGGTCGCGTTCTGGACCCCCCCCCTTCCCGCCCCCCCCTCATCCCGTTACCCTGCCGTCATGTTCGTTGGTTTGTTAAGTCTGTCATGTGAGTCACGTTGGAAACAAAGAAATGATGAAGTTACAAATGCTAATGGATTGTGTTATAATGTATGCACCAAAACACCAAATAAAACCAAAACTATGAAAAAATGAGTATTGAAAGACAGGGAACAAGAAAGGGCCAAAATTAACAGAGGACTGCGAAGGAGATATGATGCCAATTTTAAAATGATGATGGTCCGTGTGGCAGGAAGCACAAACACGCTAAGCAATTTCCCGTAATGGAGAATAATGGGAGGAGATGGAGGAAACAAAAGTATGAAGTCCTTCTACTTCTACTAGAAAAGCCTTCCATGGACCTGAAAAGGGACATTCATGAGATGAGCGATAAAGGATTTTCCGTAACAAGAAAAGTTATCCAGTTGAAAGGACGTGAAGTTGCAAAAGATTTAAAAGATACCAGAAACAGAATTTAAAGCCTGCTTGGGATGGTGTAGGAGGATGCTGCTACGAAAAGGGATAACTCTGAGGCCACATGCAACTTTGGCACAGAGGCTGCCTCAGGACTTCAGTGATAAACTGATTTTCATGGGTAATGCAGATCTAGCGTCTGTGTTTTTTTATATGACTATAAATGTTGCCGTTCACAATATAGAACAAAAATCCGTAATAATCAAATCTACTGGAAATGAGATATTTAAAGTAACATTTATGCTTGCAGTGTTAGCAGATTTTACAACATTTCCAACATACATGAGATTGAAGAGAAAAACTCTGCCGAAAGAAAGGTTACCTTCTGGAGTTCAAGAGAACAGGTGGATGGAGGTAAGACTGGTTTTGGGCTGGTTTAATGTTGTTTGGGGAAGAAGACAAGGAAAGTTGCTTCAGAAAAAGATCAATGCTAGTACTGGATGAGTTTAGGGGACACCTAACCACAGCTGTAAAAAATGAAATGACTAAAATACACACAGATTTGGTTCTCGTCCCCGGAATATGACCTCCCAAATACAAGTCATCGATGTGGTTGTAAACAAACCATTCAAAGACCATTTAAGAAAGAAGTGCTCAGATAGACTTCAAGCTGGTGACCACACTACTACTCCCACGGGTAACATAAGAAAGCCAGCTGTGTGATTGGGTGCTTCATGTTTGGGATCTGATTCCCGCCCAGAGAATTGTTCACAGCTTCAAGAAATGGTGTGTTTCCAATGCTATCGATGGATCTGAAGATGATCCTTTGTGGCAGCCGCAGCACACAATGCAGGACAGCGTAGGAAGTGACTCAAGTGAAGAAGAGAGTGGCGATGATGTGGCTACCGACAGGGAACTGTGTTACCTAAATTAAACTGTTTTTTTTGTTTATTTGAATTAACATTGGAAAGTAAAACTAGCCTATCAGGCATTTGAACTAAAAAAAATTAAATTTAAAAAAACTAAGAATTTTCAATCCTCTCAATAACTTTTTTTTCTTTCTAGCTACTACTGAAATTAGGGGGTTGCCTTATATTCAGGGTCACCCTATAATCGGGGAAATACAGTATATGGAGCTATCAAACTGATCTCTCCCTTCCTCCCCCTCCCTCTCCTCCTCACCCCTCCTCCTCACCCACTCCCTCCCTCCAACCCCACCTTCCCTCCCTATAACCACCTACCACCCGCTCACCCCCTCTCCAGCAAAAACCCATACTTCAGGCTCTGTGCGAATCTAATGGTAAAAAAATAACCATCTGCGGTATTGCATACATTAGAACAGAGGTAGGTAATTGTATTTTTTTTAAATCAACATATCCCAACATAGCCCAACACATACCAACATACACCACCGATATATACCAACATATACAAACATACACCACCAACATATACCAATATACACCACCAACATATACCAGCATACACCACCAACATATACCAATATACACCACCAACATATACCAAAATACTGTATGTACACCATCAACATATACAAATATACACCACAAACATATACCAACATACACAACAAACACATACCAACATACACCACCAACATATACCAACATACACCACCAACATATACCAACATACACAACCAACATATACCAACATACTGTACACCACCACCATATACCAACATACACCACCAACATACACCACTGAAAGAACTGCCCTGCCAATTGCAAAAGGGCTGAAGGCCGTTGTGACTGGATCCACATACAGCACCGCACACTGCTGACTTCCCAGGAAGCGTTGTAACTACGCCCTGGCACTGTTGATCTCGGTCTGGTGAAATGTACAGGCCCGGGAAACGAATGAAACGATACACCCGCAGTGTTTCAAATCCTTCGTCTCAGTTTATTTAGCATAAGGTAATTTTTTTTTTATACATAACAAAGAAAAAATTGGTTAGAGGCGTGTCTTAGGTTAGAGGTGTGATTAAAGGCATGATTTAGGGGCAAGACATATTAGTGGGGTGATATAGGGGTGTAATTATCCCAGGACAGGCACTGTCTGAAATACATAACATTCTCACTACCTATGTTATCTACAACCTTGGTTTCCATGGCAGCTATGTGGGGTGAGTCAGCTTCCCATGGTACTTGCCTCCTATTTCAGATATAACAGTAAAGAGCTAACTACATGAGAAAATATATTTTAGCTAGCAATTGCAGACAAAATGGAGGGTATGTCACAAATGTAGATTCTGCCCTTCTCTACTGTCCCTAACAACCACCAACATATACCAATATAAACCACCAACATATACCTACATATTCCCCCACATATCAACATAGCCCACCATAGCCCAACATATCCCAGTATATTCCACCATATCCCAACATTTCCCACCAGTGGAAACAATGTCGCTAGCTACACGTGTATATATTGTTGCAGTTACATTTCTATTTGAAGTTTAAGTTAAACCGACATTATTTATATAGTTTGTTTGTTTGCATTAGGACTCATTGACCAAAGGGAAGTTTTACCCCAAGTATCTTATAAATATATTTTATTATTTCCCTCCAATATAAATGGACCATTGGGCAGTGCCTCCATACGTACGCGTGCAATACTTGTTCTACACTTCTGTCAGCACAGGGGGGAGGAGAAGGGAATATTAGGGATACAAAAAAGGGATAATTCCCACTGCTGCCTCATTGCCTCATTTTCTTTAAGCGTTACACAGATGTAACCAGATTTACCTTCCCTGGAGCTGCGGAAGAAGGATGGGGAGGGAGGCAGGAGAAATCTGATTACCAGTATTGGAGTCAGGAAGGAATTTATTTTTCCCCTTATGAGATATCATTGGATAATGTGTCACTGTGATTTTTTGTTTACCTTCCTCTGGATCAAAATACTGTAAGTACAAATATAGTAGAAGTGTCTGTCGTTAAAATGTAGCATAGTTTGAACTTGATAGACATACTGTATGTATTTTTTCGATGTAACTATTTAACATGTTTTCCGTTTTATTGTCCCTATCCCTAATCTGTTGTGTTTTTTTAACCAATTAAATAAAATACACCAAATATAGCAAAGGTTCGAATTCAGGTCATGAGTTCAATAAGGCAATGATCAGGACATTACCAACTAAGGTGAACATGTATAACAGAGGGAAGACAAAGAAGAGTAAGATCTTCAAGTTGTAAATGGCTGGAAATACCAGAAGCAGAAATTCTGTAACTGTGGTCAGATTCTCCCGGAGCATTGTGGGATGTTAGAGTAAAAGGAGATCTTCACAATAAATATCAGTTCCTGTCCTGCAAGAAGAAAGAGTTTATTGAGACGCATAAAATAATTTAGACATAAAAGAACATGATCTATTAATGGTACAGAAAGTACTCTATGCTATATTGTATTTTAAAACATTTTATACAAATACAGTATATAAACAGATTAGGTATAGAGACAAAAACAGGTCCAGGGAATTAAAGAGTCAAAGTCAGGTCATAGCGGAAGTCCAGGGCGGGCAGCAAACAGGAAGGTCAGGGGAAAGCCAGAGTTAGGAACAGGTTATCCAAAAGTAGAAAAGCAATCAGCATCAGGGAGCGACAGAGCTGGCTATTAAGTAACAGGAATGTTATGAAGCAAGGAAATGAGTTTGAGGTTCCTTCTTATCTGCCAGGGCAATCTCATGCGGCAACAAGCATAGCTGACAGCTACTGATGCAGCAGCCGTTATTCTAACATATCACGGCACCGATTTTGAGTTCTCAGCTGTTCCCCACGCAGCATGAACGCGGCCAATCGCCCCAGGCACCCGCGCTTATCGCAGATGTTTTGTTTGAATTTCATGGATTCTGTTTCTTTGTTTGCAATAAAATGGATGAATTATAATGTTTACAGTACTGTGCTATTGTGCTAATGTGTCAATTTCATGTTTTTAAAAGCCAGAACACTAAAATTCGTTTTTCTGCAATCGCCGCGCTCGCATCTTAGTGAGGGAAGGCTGCAATTCATCCCGCTGTTTCAAATCGGGATTCTGATGTACATGACGCGTGAAGTGTTCGAATAACAGCCGCTGCATCAGTAAGAAGCTGCAGATCCAGAAGCAGACCCCACCAGTCGAGTCCTGACAAATATCTTATGGGTTTGGGTAAAATCTACACTGGCTCTACCCAGAGGGAAGGTGTACAGTACGAGGCATTCAATTGCCTCCTGTGGGCTCTTCAGGAAATGGGAAGTGTAGACATAATGGGACTGTTTGATGTGTTTGCAGAAGTTACCAAACCTGTCCATGACTTTGGGTGGATGGTTGATCAAAAGGCAACATTCCGTTTGGTTAAACATCTACTGGTGGATGAGAAGCCATATCTGTAACTGCTCGCTGAATCTGGGCTCTCACTGGACCTCTCCTGGATTAGCCGGGCAAGTTATAGGTATTATCTCCACGGTTTGAAGTTCATTATACTGGTTCAATGTGTCCTCAACTGCCCACTTCCTGAGTTATTTCTCCCTCCAAAGTTGGGGTGGACGAGGTTTGCGGTTAACACCCGCCCCCCACACACACAGTGTGCAGAACCCCGATTTACAAGTAATAAAATAGTTATTACATTTCAGCACCCACAAGTCTTTATGAATGCAATTTGAGTTCAGAGAATATACTTGATATAGAAGATGGCTCCCTTAGAAACCCTGGATTATAGTATGGATGTACTGTATGAGAAATAAGTGACATAAGGAGTATTAGGGCTCTTCCTATGTACAATTAAGACATTTTGCTGAATGTTTTAAGCTATACTTGTTATCTCCTAATTGTATTTATGCTTACACTTCATGTTATACATTCAGTTCAATAGCTCCATATAGTCACCACCCTATTCTATCACTAAGTGTGAGTGTTGAAATACTTTGAATGATACATGTTTCCCTTAATGAGAAAAATTGACCTCTTGTGGCGCTATGGATTGAAGCAACTTGAACACCTATATGAATGACTGCAGATGATATCCAATATCCTGAAGACTTTACACCTCATAGAAAAAGAGACAAAAATGTAGAAAACACTACAATAGTGTATTACTCCAATAACATAGCACTGATAATGCTGGCAGATGCAATTTAATACTCCAAAATGGAGAAATATATACAATCGTACATCACATAGTAACAAACATAAAATGAGTGCTAGGACATTCGCCTTAGTGTGGAAATACCACTAGCTGAAGTACACCGCTCACAGTGGGGTTAACAACGTCAGTATCCCAGGGGAGCTCTGCCGTCCTCACTCAGCTCCTCTGAAATCTCGCCGCTCAGTTCCTCTGCTGACGTCACCACAAGTTTCTACTGCTACGGTGTCCTCGCTGTGCCACAACATCCAATGCGTTTCGAAACTATCAATAGCGGCTCTCTTCATCAGGGGTTGATTCTAAGATGGGTATGCTCTACTATTTATACCCGAATTAATCACCAATCATTACAATATGCTGGATACTGATAGTCGATACTCATATTGAACATCAATAATCAATCTGCATTTGAACATAATCCTTATTTAAATCTCATTTAGGACGCACAAAGATCTTATACATAATATAACAATGTAACAATGTAACAATGGTTTACACAAATAATAAAACATTGTTCAAACTATTCAACCAATTAACTAGAATTTACGAATCACCTGATACATGCACATAAATTTCTAATTACATTTGTCCATATAACAGCATAACAATAAACGTTAACTAACCTTATATTAACCTTATATTAATGGAGAGGCATAGGGAATATCGAACTAATGAATAAAGTTATTTGCTGGAATAATTTGTGATGCAATAAACTCATAAAGGTATATTGCCTTATTATAATGTGATATTTAGAGTACTATACAAGCACTCTTAAACAATTTAAACCTTAAGGACATAAACTTCTGGTTATCATAAGATCAGACTGAGAAACAGGCAAACTTGATATTTTAACTGTTATAACCAAAACGAATAAATATCAGCGGAAGATTAGATCAGATTAGAGTGATATATTGAATCACTCATATCCAATATATACTACAGATACTCATTTTACAAATATTCATTTTCAGAAATGCTGATCAAATTCTATATTCAGCCTAAAGGGGCTAAAAGTTTTTATTTCGAAAATCCAAAAGAATTCTCTCTTGGAGATCAAATTGATTTTATCTCCTCCTCTTCTGCAGAAATTAGGACATTCTAGGGCATGGCATTTTAGCCATGCAGGGCTTTGAGAATGCAGTAATTTAAAATGGAGTGACACATTATGAGATATCAATCCCCTTTTAATGTTATATATGTGTTCTCCTAATCTTCTTTGCAATGTTCTGCCCGTGCTACCTACATATTGCAGTCCGCACAGGCATTCCAACAGATATATAACATACTGACTGTGACAATTTATAAGTGTATTAATCAAATACTCTTTCTGTGTAATATTAGATTTGAATTTTTTTCACTTTAATACGTTACTGACAGGCTTAACATTTGACGCATGGAAAATAACCTTTAACTATATCCCTTGCTTTAGATTCTACTAAAAGGACAGCTGGGGGACAATTTCATTTTAAGATTGTTCGCTTTTCTGAAATAAATCTCTGGTTTATCTTTCAGATGTTCCTTAAGAAGCTCATCTTGCTTCAAAAGATCCCAGTATTTCCCAAATGCCCTAATAATCTGTGATGCCATAGAATTATATTGTGTAATAAATGATACTGTATCATTCCTGGTGTCATTGATGTCTTTTTGTTTGTACTCCAAAAGATCAGATCTGGTCATATCCCTTACCGTTTCAATGGCTCTATCCAGCAGTTGCCGATTATAATTTCTATCAATAAATTTTTGCTTGAATATTTTGGCCTGTTCATTGAACACTGCTGGATCAGAGCAATTACGTTTCACCCTGACCAGCTGTCCTTTTGGGATGTTTTTTATCCAATTAGGATTGTGGTGACTGCTGGCCCGGAGATAGTTGTTTGCTTGTATGGGTTTATAATAGGTTTTTGTTTGAAGAGTGTTGTTTTCAATATATAACTGAAGGTCCAAGAACTCAATATAGTCTTTACTTTCTTTCACTGTAAATTGTAAATTGCTATCATTTTTATTTAAATGTAATTTGAACAGTTCGTAAGAACGTAAAGACTATATTGAGTTCTTGGACCTTCAGTTATATATTGAAAACAACACTCTTCAAACAAAAACCTATTATAAACCCGTACAAGCAAACAACTATCTCCTGGCCAGCAGTCACCACAATCCTAATTGGATAAAAAACATCCCAAGAGGACAGCTGGTCAGGGTGAAACGTAATTGATCTGATCCAGCAGTGTTCAATGAACAGGCCAAAATATTCAAGCAAAAATTTATTGATAGAAATTATAATCGGCAACTGCTGGATAGAGCCATTGAAACGGTAAGGGATATGACCAGATCTGATCTTTTGGAGTACAAACAAAAAGACATCAATGACACCGGGAATGATACAGTAGCATTTATTACACAATATAATTCTATGGCATCACAGATTATCATGACATTTGGGAAATACTGGGATCTTTTGAAGCAAGATGAGCTTCTTATGGAACATCTGAAAGATAAACCAGAGATTTATATCAGAAAAGCGAACAATCTTAAAATGAAATTGTCCCCCAGCTGTCCTTTTAGTAAATTATCATCTAAAGCAAGGATATAGTTAAAGGTTATTTTCCATGCGTCAAATGTATAGCCTGTCAGTAACGTATTAAAGTGAAAAAAATTCAAATCTAATATTACACAGAAAGAGTATTTGATTAATACACTTATAAATTGTCACAGTCAGTATGTTTTATATCTGTTGGAATGCCTGTGCGGACTGCAATATGTAGGTCGCACGGGCAGAACATTGCAAAGAAGATTAGGAGAACACATATATAAAATTAAAAGGGGATTGATATCTCATAATGTGTCACTCCATTTTAAATTACTGCATTCTCAAAGCCCTGCATGGCTAAAATGCCATGCCATAGAATGTCCTAATTTCTGCAGAAGAGGAGGAGATAAAATCAATTTGATCTCCAAGAGAGAATTCTTTTGGATTTTCGAAATAAAAACTTTTAGCCGCTTTGGGCTGAATATAGAATTTGATCAGCATTTCTTAAATGAATATTTGTAAAATGAGTATCTGTAGTATAGATTGGATATGAGTGATTCAATATATCTAATCTGATCTAATCTTCCGCTGATATTTATGCGTGGGGGTAGCTGTACTCACAGGTGTCCGGTGGCTCTGACCCGTGTCCTGGCGGGTGTCCGGTAGCGTGGCCCTTGATGGCGCTAGCCGTGGGGACGTGTGCAGGGGAAGGTGAGATGGTGGCTCCTCACTATGGGGCTGTGCAGGGAGTGGACTCAAAAAGACAGACAAGGCAATCAGGGCTTTGTGTGTAAGGCGCACTGTCTGTCTGCAAAGCTGCTGCCTTGTGTGCAAGGTTGTAGCTGGCTGTGTCCAGTGTGAATCTGCTTGCTTATTTGTAAGGCTGCAGGCTGTGTGCAGTTTGCTGTATAAAGCTTGCTGCCCTGTCAGGCAGTGTAAAGCTGCTGCTGTTTGAAAGGCTGCTCTGTGTTACCATAAACTCTAGAGTAGCAGCTCCTGTAAGTGTCTGTAAGGCACACGGTATCCTTTTCACTATTCTGGATGCCAGGGTCATATGTAAGATGATTTAGCCCAGATAGCTTCAACTCGGCCCTCTTTTCAAAGCACAACAAGTTCTGTTTCTTTTCTTTACTTTATTTGGGGAAAGTAGCATAAAAGACAGGCACTTGTGAAGAGATGTTGGTGTTTAGATAGTGTCTCTCTGAGGGTGGCTTGTAGTTAAGGGCAGGTGAAAATGGTAATCCTACAACTACAGCAGTTACAGCAGGGTACTCACTCATCCAGTGGTGATGGTGGAAAAGGAAGTCCCAATGTATGCTGGGTAGCAAGATAGCCTGGGGACAGACCATCTGTGGGCAGAGCAGAGGGGGAGAAAGCAGACAAGCCCATTTGGGAGAAAGGCTAGGGCTGCTATAGCAACTCACAGAAATGTCTGAGGGAGCTACAACATGTAGCAATAATGTTGCATCTCTGATACAGCAAGCTGCTGGGATAGGGGAAATAGCACTGTGTCTGTCACACGGGCACTGTGTGTGTGCACAGAGCAAAACACATGCAGCTTGAACTGAGAAACTGACAGACAGAACTGCAAGGAAAGGGGGGGGGGGTGAAACAGAAGTGCAGTTCTTGTTCCATGACAGTTCTCACAACTTTCAGATTTAGTCATGATTATTTGTTTATATTGTTGCCTTCTTTTTCTTCTTTTTTCCTTTATATTCTTTTATCTTGCTTAAATTAGCTATTTATGCTTATTTTGTGCCTTAATTGATTTCTTTATTTAGGACATATTTGCATTCATTGCATTCTTTACGGTGCATTTATAATGCATAACCAATTATTTGTATATTCTAGATTTATTGCATTATTCATATTGGATTGTATTAAATGATGTATCCGTAGTCATATTATTATGTCATATGAGGAATTAGGTGAATTTTGCTTACTTTTATTTGCAAGCTTAGACTTTCACTGTGCTAGTTGCTCTATCACTTAGTAAGGACAATATGTATGCAAAATATGAGTTTATTTTATTAATTCTGGTAACTATTGCTGGTATAGTGCGGGTTAATTTCTGCAGATCTTGCGTGATTGTTGTGGGATGTTCTGCCTCTTTTTTCTTTTCTTTTCTTTTCTTTTTCTCTCTTTATCTTCTCTGTTCTTTCTGCAAGACATATTTAATTGATTATTGATATCAGCTGTCTTGTATGACGGGGAGAGTCATAAATGCCCAGGACCTCCCTTACTTCATTACTCCTTGAGAAAGCGCCATAGTAGGCGTGAAACATGTGGGAGAGTAGTTAGTACTGTCTGTTTTTTTGTTTTTTATGTAGTTCATTAAAACATACCTTTTTAACCCCTATTTTGCTGGTGAGTGCCTACTTTTTGTATTATGGAGTGGCTGGATTTTTTATTCTTACCTTGTTCCACTCAAAGGGAAAAGCTTGAGAAAGGACTGTAAGGTCTGAAACGTTGCTTCTTTTTTCTGTGATTACCCCCTGATGCCTGTGTTACTTCATTAAATTGTATTTTTTGAAATTGTGAGTGCTCCAGATTCTTTGATATTGGATATATATATATATATATATATATATATATATATATATATATATGTATGTATATATATATATATATATGTATGTATGTGTGTGTATATATATATATATATATATATATATATATATATATATATTAGGACCAGAGTTGAACAGAACCCCCATACAGCACTCTGTCACTAAGTGAGATGATGATAGTGTTAAAACATGATTTATTGAAAACTCGTTAAAACAATGGGTAAACCCCAGAGAGATGGGGGTCTATATTAATGCCCAGTGTTTGTGGATTCACTGGCCCTAGTGTTCCTTATATGAAGTAATCACCTAGGGAATGGTTTTGTGAGGGAATGGAAGTAATAGCCTTAGATGTTGTGCCACAGTATACCAAGTACTGGTTGGTGCACCAAAAACCAGAGACCTTACACAAGGCTGCTGTGTAGTACAGCCAGGTGTTCTTATAATGATTGATGGTAACAATCCTAGTAGGTTGTGCACCAATCCTGACCACTAACGCAGTAATAGATGATTGTACGTTAGTATAGAGAACACAAATGTTGTCGTGTGAACCTGGGATCTGAAGTTGGCAGATCTAAAGTCAACACTAGTACTTATAGGGTTAATATACTGATGAAAAATGAGGCACTGCTGAGACTCCTATATGGTCAGATAAGGAGATATCAGCTAGGTAATTCACTGTATAGGATCAAATGATAGGTTTATCAATTATAGAACCTTTACCTAATAAGCGTTTTACCTCTCCATATAAGGTAGTATGCTGGAACTTCAGAATCTATAAAGTATATGGTAGTTTCTGAATAGGACACCTTATAGCTACTGGAGTATTTAAATATCCCTAAACATTCTTTAGTAATGGGATAGTAGGTAAGTAGCTGGGGTATGTTGTCCCTTGTGTTGTAATAGTACATTGCCAGTGGGTTAAAATTAACCCCCTCTTAGTGAGCTCCCCAGACCATCAGGTCTGTCTTGAGCATGTTACTGTGCAGCAGCTGAGCCACTCTGTCTTTCCCTGTTGGAATTGAGATCAGTGTCTGTGAACAAGGGCTCTGCGCGTGCACGTGACTGTGTGTTGCCGACGCGCGCGTTTTGCTGTTGATGCTTTGTCAAGGCCAGTATGAGGGAGCCCTACCTCATATTCTTTTATTTGTCCTATGTTTGTGAGTGTGCATTCTTACATATCCTACCCCATATAAATTTGTCAACCTTAATACGCTATGAGTGCGCCTGTTTTTTGTTTGTTTTTTCTGTAGATATCTTGGAGGAAGTGGTTACCCCCTGAATTCAGGCTGCAAAGACTCAATTGGACAGCATTTGGAGTTGGAATTTGATTTGTATTTGGACATTATTCATTTATCTGTCTTTATATATTTTTTCATATGTGTTTTTTATTATTTTTTATTATTTAGTTTTATTAGCATTCTAATTTATCACATCTGCCTGTTTATATTGAATTTAGGTGGCGCCATCTTTTCTCTCTCTTTCTATATATATATACTTAACCCTGGCTGTGCTCAAAGCTGTGACCATGCAGTAAGCTTAAGCCTATAGGGAACCATGTTAACAATGGTTTTTGAAGCAAAAAGTGGCATGGTGTGCTCATTTGCATGTCATTTCCCAGAATCCCTTGCTGCAGTGGAAGTGCTGCGTGCTGGGTGATAATGGGGAAAGGCGGGGCTGCAGACCTGCCTAAGACATGTAGATGAGCATAAAGTTGTATTTAGATTTATATATATATATATATATATATATATATATATATATATATATATATATATATATATATATATATATATATATTAGTGGCCTTCTAATGTTGTCACCCCTTCAATAAATTATATTTTTAACCACATCTTGGTTTGCTTAGCCCTAGTTTGTGCATATTCTGTGCTCCGCTTTTTGCTCCTTCACTGGATCTTTTTCTGCTGTGATTGCCTGTGTGGACGCACCCAATTCAGGACATGCTACACATTTAATTGTGAATACTACATTTCTCATATGGATGAAGATGATGATTTCCCAAATCCTCCCTGCCATTTGCAAACTCCATTCCAGGTGTTGCACAACACACAGAGTTCCAGTGCAAATACCACTTACAGAGTAGTGAATAATGTATGTGAGTATGTGATATTAAATATACTTAATTAGTGCAAGTGACAAAAAAAAAAATATTAAAAATTACAATCCTTGGGAGTAGTACAGCTCCATAGAAAAAAAGACTATTTTTCAATCGTCTTGGCAAGTACAGAAAAAACAGGATCCAGAACACAAAGTATCCCAGGGAATAAGTGAAATACGGAAAACAGCTAAATAGAGTGCAACAAGGTTTTAATATCGTTCAGTTGATTTAAAGTAAGTGGGAATTTATCTCACTCACGTATTCAGAGAGATATTCAAGCATTTGGTATATATTAATAGCCTCCTTAGGCAGACCTGGTGTCTTTAAAAAATCGCCAAGGGTTCAGGAATGGCTCCCAAATCCATTAAAAAAACAATGACGACAAGCAGAAAATAGTGCAATATTACTTAATGGGAAAAAAATATTGGCTTATCCATGTGCGACGTAAGTATCCAGAAATGACATCGCGAATGACTCGGAGAAGACAGAGAGTATCAACGTTGACTGCAGCACATTTCCATCACTCCGCTTATGATTCTGGGTGGTCTACATGCTTGTTTGTGAGTTTGAATACTTTTTTTTTTTAAGCCTATCTTTTTTTTCCATACAGCATTATTGCACTATTCTCTGCTTTTCTCAAATTTTTATGTGCTTGGAAGTCCTTCCTGGCAACTTATTGAAGACATACCGTCTGCCTAAGTTGATATATACCAAATGTTTGAATATCTCACTGAAAATGAGAGTGGGATTACTCACATTTACGTTTAATCAGCTAAACCAGGGGCGCGCAAACTTTACCTTGTGCTGCATCATATGACGCCACGGGGTCGTGCGACGTCATGTTACATGACCCGCAGCGTCATTTGACGTCACGTTACCATGGCAACCGTGATGTCACATGACCCCGCAACATCATTTGATGCCGCGTTGCCATGGTCACGCATCCTGAAGCCGGCTGAACCTAGGTAAGTAGAGGTTGCAGAGGCCTCGCGCGGGACCTTTGCAACCACCCGTGCCCCCCCAATTAATCTTGCACCCCCCAGTTATGCGCTTCGCTGAGCTAAACCATATTTAGACATTGGTGCCCAATATTTTGCTGCTTTCTATATTTCACCTTTTCACTGGGACACTTTGCACTAACTGTTTTTCTTCTCACTTCCAGGTGTGATATAAAAGAAAGAGAAGCTGCAAGATTGACGGGCAAAATTGTATTAAATCAAACTACAGATGTACATAGCCCCCTCTTGTGTGTTATAGTAGCAAGGTATCTTATGGCTGAAAATCTCTTGCTAAATGTGACCCTATATACTTAGTGTCCCTGTGATCAGAATCTTATTAATGCAGTGCTAGTATTTTTCTATAAGTTAGCTTTAATGCTTCTTTGATCTCCTGGTTTCTCAGACTGTATATGATGGGATTGATGAACGGGGTCAGCACAATAAATGCCAGAGATTTGAATTTGTTTTCATTAAATGAGTTTGATCCTGTTGACAACACATATATATGAAGCAGAGTCCCATAATATGTGCAGACGATTAACAGATGGGAGCTGCAGGTGGAGAAAGCTTTCTTCTTGCCACCTATAGAGGAGATCTGGACGATGGATATGAAGATACAGACATATGAAACGATGACAAAGACAAATGGAAGCAATGTCTCCAGGATTGTAAACACAAAGTCTACCCATATCAGTGTGAAAGTGTCTGAAGAAGAAAGTGCTAGGAGAGGAGCGAAGTCACAGTAGAAATGGTCAATGACATTGATGGTACAGAACTGAAACTGAAATATCATAAAAAATTCACATTGAACTAGAACAAAACTGAATGTCCAACAACCAATAGCCAGTTTGAAACAAAGATTCATGTTCATAATAGAGGAATAACGCAATGGGTTACAGATGGCAAGATATCGATCAAAAGACATCAGCATGAGAAGGCAGGATTGTGAAAATGCTGAGAAGGTAACAAACAAACTTTGTGACATGATGCAGCAAAATATAGATATCCGACCTCCTTCCATTAATATAACATGTAGCATATTGGGTACAATAGTGGTGGTGAGCAAGAGGTCAGCAAAGGCCAAATGTTTAAGGAAGAAGTACATGGGATGATTGAGATGGTCATTGGTCGACACCAACAGGATGATCAAGAGATTTCCAATTAATATCACAATATAGATCAGAAGGAAGAGACAGAAGAGGAGAGTCTTTGTTCTTTGAATGTTCTGAAATCCAAGAAGTATGATCTCAGTCACCATGGTTTGATTATCCTCACACATTCTCAAAGAACATGCCTTGTAGCTGCGTCTTTCAACCTGTCACAGAGTGAAAGAGGTTAGCAAGAGCAACCGATTGGGTGAATATTTTGTAGACACAAGGCAAAGGATATGTGCGCCACATACTCTAATACCTAAGTGCACAATAAATACTGTTTTGTTTGTTATACAAAGATAATTATTGATACCTTCCATCAATTACGGGTGTTGAACTCTAGTGCCAGTAACTATAACACTTTAATAAAATCTTAATTAAATGTTTCACACAAATATGGGAACATTGTGAATTTTAGATTTCTAAAAAGAAAAAGACAGTGTGAAATCAGCGCTATAAATAATGAAATATACAATGAATAATGAACCCTGGTCTGGGTGGAATTAGGCCGCCAGGTAAGTACTGATTATGCAATCAGACACTTAAATGCAATGAACAAAAAAAGGAAAACCGGTGCCTTACAAGTTCAGAGTGATATGGAAAGTCCAAATCGATATCATAAAAGTCCCAAAAAAGTCCTCTGTAGCAAAAACGATGGAAGAATTGCTGTGCAGCTCCCACCATGCATGAAGATTTATGTGGAGAAAACACAAACAAACAAAATTATGGTGCAGTATGTCAAACTAATATAACTGACATGATGACCCAAAACATTAAATGACAAGACAAAAGCAGGGGAATCACAGAAAGGCGCTTCGGTTACCACTGCGGTGGATGAGCAGCACGCGGTTTATCTCCATTGCCTGTTACAAATTGAAATCTTGTGAGTAAGGTCCCAATTTTATCCCATCTGGACCTGGCGATTTTCTAGTCTTCTGGAACCCTTCATTTATGTTGTTTTAATAAATTAGCTTTTTATCATTATTAGCCTTGCTATTGTTTGTTTAATCTGTCAGTCTTGTTTTGCTTGTCATTTAGAGTTTTGGGTCGTCATGTCAGTTATATTAGTTTGACATACTGCACCATAATTTTGTTTGTTTGTGTTTTCTCCACATAAATCTTCATGCATGGTGGGAGCTGCACAGCAATTCTTCAATCGTTTTTGGTACAGAGGACTTTGTTGGGACTTTTATGATATCAATTTTAGATTTCTGCCACTTGACAAATTGTTAATATTTTTCAAAGGTTTATCAACTAATTATTAACTAATTAACATTCTTTGCTGTAAATGCCGTACCATACATCGGTCACAGACAAACAGAAGTACTCCATTAGCCTAGTGGTGTGATGTCTATGGATGGGAATTCTAGTGTACTGTTCTGCCAAAGTGAAACTGTTTGCAGTTAGCTAATGTTTGTAATGATCATGCTGAGTATCAATTATTTCCAGTGTGACTGTCCATCACTAATCACAGTTGCATAGTTACATATTAGATGAGGTTGAAAAAAGACACAGTGTAAGTCCATCCAGTTCAACCAATGCTAAATTTAGACAGCAGATAATTTATCCTATATCCGTACTTACAGTCTATTGATACAGAGGAAGGCGAACAAAAAACCCCAGTGAAATATCATCTAATGATATCTTATAAGGGGAACAATAAATTCCTTCATGACTCCAATAATTGACAATCAGATTACTCTCTGGATTAACATCCTTTCCATGTTTACTTATTTGGTATATCCCTGTATACCTTTCCTTTCAAAAAGATGTTCAATCTTTTTTTTTTAAAGATATCTATTGTATATGCCATCACAGTCTCCATGGGTAATGGATTCCCCATTTTAATTGCCCTTACTGTAAAGAACCCCTTCCTTTGTTGCTGGTGAAATCTCCTTTCCTCAAACCTTAAGGGATGACCCCGTGTCATAATTAATCATATTTCTAACGTTATGATACAGACTAAGGGAGAGATGTAGCGAGGCATACTGTCTTCTGTGGCACAGTCACCAAAGTTAAAGTCGATGGTGCTGGAGACAGCATCTGCCTAGATTGCGCTGTGGGGGGTCCATGCTTCTCAATGGGACCCCCATAGTGTTACTCCTCCACTGCTGCAACAAGCATGGTCGCTGGTGAGCACGGCACCAAAGACAGTTTGGTTAGCTGCACCTGTAGTGCATTGTATGGAGTACAATCAACATGGGTTTGAAGATGATTATTACTGACAGACTTTACACATTGACAGTGAGGAGGACCTCAACCCTTCTGAAACACCTGCTCAGGGCATTTCCCAGTCTACTCATTGCCCATAACTACACTACACAGTGTCATCAACCCTTCTCAGGCCCAGATTCACTAAAAGGTGCTAAGCTTTAGTATACCTTAACTCATTAATTTCAATGTATGTGATGGGGTAATAAAGGGTAGCACCCTTTAGTGAATCTGGGCATAAGTGAGCAAGGATACTCTGGCACACCTTGCACCTACTGTATATATGCACATATTTGTATAAAATTGAGTATACAGTACATCGCAATCTGTAGAAACCCTCTGCAAAATTAGGAAGGTTATGATGCTGGGAGATTAAGGCTTAAATAAATAGTGAAAAAAATAAGAGGAAAAAGCAGACAACTCATTGTGTAGTATATAAAAAGAATGTTGGTGACAAACAGATGGTAAGTATTGCACATAGAAAAAATATGTTCTTTCAAGCATATTGTGACAAACGGCACAGGTTACCATGATAGCTGCAATACTTACCATCTGTTTGTCACCAATATACTTTTTATATACTACCCCACCATTTGTGCACTTTTCCCTCTTATTTTGTCCCTAGCTCTGTGAGATGATGAGCCATCTCTTGAAGACAGCAGCAGGCTCCATCACAACTTTACGCCTTATAGAAGGTTACGTTTTCATTTATTGTTTTGTTCAATAATCTGTTGAATTTTATATACACGTATTTGACACATTTACTCACTTTTCACTCCAATCACTGATGTTCATACAGTACAACCACACTTATACACATGCAGACAATCAGATACACATTCACACACACTGTCACAGTACATGCAGCCATACTAATACATACAATATAAGAGAAAGAAAAGCACTGCATGCAAAAACAGAAATAATCTGAAGCACATACTGACACACACACACACACACACACACACACACACACACACACACACACACACACACACACACACACACACACACAGATACACACTGATACAGTATATACACACACACTAAAACAGACACACTGATACACACACAAACAGAATGATATGCACTCACAAACTAATACTGTATAGTACATACAATCACACTGAAACACACAGACAGACTGATACACATACAGACAGGCACACTGACACACACACATATGCACTGACACACTGATATAGAACAGTACATAAATAGTCACACTGATACACACACAGACACAATGATACACATACACACACAGAGACACACAGATATGCACTGACACAGTTATATAGTATATACATAGGCACACTGATACACACACAGGCACACTGATACTCATACACACACACACACACACACACACAGACACAGACACACTGATATCCTCGCAGACACACTGTTAGCCACACAGATACACTGATATAAATACAGGCATTATGATTCACATACAGACACACTGACACAAACATAGACACACTGATAACCACACAGACAAACCGATACCCACACACACACACACACACTGATACAGACACACACACACACACACACACACACACACACACACACACACACACACACACACACACACACACACACACACACACACACACACACACACACACACACACACACACACTGATATCATCACAGACACCCTGTTACCTACACAGATACACTGATACACATATACAGATACACTGATGCAAACACAGACACACTGACACAAACATAGACACACTGATGACTACACAGACACACCGATACACACACACAGACAGACTGGTGCACTCACTGACACACTAATACAAACACAGAAACACTGATATACACATACACACTGATATGCACACAAAATACACAGATACAGTACACATTCATGCCCACAGATACTCACACTGATACAACACATACAGTACTGTACAGAGCCATACTGATACATACTGTACACCGACAGAATGTTACACACACTGATACTGTAGACACACATCCATACACTGATTCTTATACTGTACAGCTCATACTAGGGATGTGTGAAAAATTCCAAATTCCGTCACAAACTATTAAGTGGGGTTTTCCCCAAATTCCATTCCTTTCAAAATATTTTGCCAACCCTAAAAGGTCTTTTAATGCCAAGAGATGAGTATTAGATGTTACCATTTCACAAGCCATCAGTGATATACAGTATCACCAGACTGTGAGGGGAACATACGGAATAGGGTGTGTGCCCTATTTAATGTCTCAGCATTAAGCAAATCTAGTGATTTTTTTAATTATTATTCTAAACCAGCTCATTTAGATAACCGTATTCCAAAATATCTGTAAAATTTTTACGGTGTCTCATCAATACACTACATATTTTTAATTCTACCAACATAGTTTAATTCTACTTACAGAATCTCAGTGTCCAGAATTGAACAACAGCAACAATCTGATGGGAAATATTTCTGCGAGTCTAATTTGATTTGTGGAGTCTTCTTAAACCTTGAAGAAAATCTGTGGCTCCCTGGCACTTATATTAAAATCTTACAGCATCTAAGGGTCTTTTATACTGTTCACAACCTAGGAGATTAATCCTTATGGAATGTATCACACATTCCATGAACTTCCCTTGAGTTTAATAAGATCACTGGGAAAAACATGAAGCACCTTTCCAATTAATGTTTAAGATAAGCAACTCATTAGTGCATCTGCATGTCCTACACATGTCACAGAACTCAGAACAACACAATATAACTGGTGCCTAGATCAATGAACCCATACAACACCTAAGGTGATATCTGACTGAATATCAGACCAGTCCTTAGTGTCCAATCAATGTCCAGATAGATCTTGATTGATGTCTCATAACATGTGGAAGTAAACACAAAGAAAAATCATAGTGCAGCACTGATATATATCAAACAAATCTAAAAACTGACCACAACAACACGCAGACACACACACACACACACACAACACAGAATAGCTAAAAAAAAATGGTGCTATTTAATATTAAGAGTAAAGAACCATTAAAAAGACAAAACAATGAGCTGTGGTGCATGGATGCTTGATAACTGAGTTCCAGCCCATCAGTGCAAACAATGAACTAAATATCTACATTTTTGGCACGAAAATTTACAAAATGACACCCTCAAGTATCTGAACAGCGGGGGATGCCGCTGACCACAAGAAGGGACAGAAGAGTCACTTCAGTAGCAAATAGAAACACAGAAAAGGTAGCGCTAACTAGATCTCCAAAACAAAATATAAACCCTTATATGAGAAATTAACCCTCACATAGGGGGCTGCCTAAAATACTGAAACTGACCCCCTGGTCAGGTAATGGACAAAAAGAAAGATTAAGTACTATAAGGCGCCAGTTGGTAAAGGATATATTCACACCAGTTGGAAGGCCAGGGATGGGCTCCAGACGGAAGGGTTGTGTTTAAAAGAAATAAAAATAAAAGCACAGAACATAGTGTAATATTGTAAATACAATGGACAAACAACATATACTGCACGCACCTAACAAATTAATGAATATCAGCTGAGATCATGGGTGAAGGATCAGTATAAAAATCATTTAATAAAACATCTATAAAAACACTGGACACAAGAAAAAATATATAAAATAACAAATTCCATGTAACATTGATGTAGGACAATTAATATAGGACCGGCACTCTGCAACACCAGATGAACTGCCCACTCCACGGACGAAAGATATATAAAGGAGGTGGATAAGTCTGAGAGTATCCCCTCTCTGCTGCTTGCACAGCTGCTGCACCGGATCAAATCCGTGGACTGAGGGTTGCACACGCCAGCCTGCGTGTGTTTCTGTGTCCGCCCTTGGCGCTCGATTATGCCGTGCAGCTATTAGCAGATTCACCGCAGCAGATTCGTGGAGGGAAAAACAATGAGCTTCAGCTAGTAACAGCTGATTCGTCTCGGCAACAGGGAAGTGGACTGGCGTCACGAAGCAAGTCCTGCAAGGCCACCCTATGCTGCTGTCCCACATCACTATGAATTGTCAATAAAGGACTCATTTTTTGCAAGACCTGCTCCTTCATTACTGCTGTGCGCTGCACACCCTGGCTTCAAAGACCTGGATGCCCTGGGAGAACGGACCAACACATTGGAGGTAAAATCAGATGAAACTATATCAGCCCTGCAGCAAACTAAAGCTGAGGTTGCCTCCCTGTCGGCCCAGGTGCGGGAGATGGGGGACAAGTTGGAAGACTCCAACAACAGGGACAGGAGAAACAACCTCCGTATCAGGGGGGTGCCGGAAGCTGTAACAGACCCAGAGGACTTCATTACACACTGGGTTGAACACCTAATCCCGGACGGATCTGAAACAGATAGACACCTGGATAGGTGCCATAGGGCGCTCCGCTCCCGCCCCCAACAAAGGGGACCCCCCCAGAGACATTATTGTCCATTTCCATTTTTTTAAACGAAGGAAACCATATCCTAAAAGACCAGGAACCAAAAGTATACTGAATTTGACGAGGTCCAGTTCCAAGTATTTCAAGATTTAGCCCCAGCTACGTTGGCCAGGAGGAGGAATTTATGGCCGGTCACAAAAGCGCTGCGAGACAACACCATAAAGTATCGCTGGCTGTTCCCCTTCGCTCTGCTTGTAATAAAAAATGGCACCCGACATACCTTAAGAAGACCAGAGGATGGTGACGCTTTTCTGCACAGGTTGGGCCTTGAGCGGGCTTCGGGGTCCCCTGGGTCCTCCCCATGCGCTTCCTCAAGGGGGGGGAAGGCTCCGGTGACCTCCTGGAGAAGGGCTGGTTCCGTGGCCACCCCCTCCCCCAAAGCTAAAAGCTAAAGACTGACCCACGTCGGCCAAACCTGTACCATACCCCGATGACCAAAGAAGATACTCCTGTGAGGCTGAACTACCCCTGACTGTAGACACAAGGCAAAGGATATGTGCACCACATACTCTAATACCTAAGTGCACAATAAATACTGTTTTGTTTGTTATACAAAGATAATTATTGATACCTTCCATCAATTACGGGTGTTGAACTCTAGTGCCAGTAACTATAACTCTTTAATAAAATCTTAATTAAATATTTCACACAAATTTGGGAACATTGTGAATTTTAGATTTCTAAAAAGAAAAAGACAGTGTGAAATCAGCGCTATAAATAATGAAATATACAATGAATAATGAACCCTGGTCTGGTTGGAATTAGGCCGCCAGGTAAGTACTGATTATGCAATCAGACACTTAAATGCAATGAAGAAAAAAAAGGAAAACCGGTGCCTTTCAAGTTCAGAGTGATATGGAAAGTCCAAATCGATATCATAAAAGTCCCAACAAAGTCCTCTGTAGCAAAAACGATGGAAGAATTGCTGTGCAGCTCCCACCATGCATGAAGATTTATGTGGAGAAAACACAAACAAACAAAATTATGGTGCAGTATGTCAAACTAATATAACTGACATGACGACCCAAAACACTAAATGACAAGACAAAACAAGACTGACAGACTAAACAATGCTAATAATGATATAAAGCTAATTTATTAAAACAACATAAATGAAGGGTTCCAGAAGACTAGAAAATCGCCAGGTCCAGATGGAATAAAATTGGGACCTTACTCACAAGATTTCAATTTGTAACAGGCAATGGAGATAAACCCCATGCTGCTCATCCACTGCAGTGGTAACCGAAGCGCCTTTCTGTGATTCCCCTGCCTCGGGTGGATGCCGCGGAATGCGGAATCTTGTTTTGTCTTGTCATTTAGAGTTTTGGGTCGTCATGTCAGTTATATTAGTTTGACATACTGCACCATAATTTTGTTTGTTTGTGTTTTCTCCACATAAATCTTCATGCATGGTGGGAGCTGCACAGCAATTCTTCCATCGTTTTTGCTACAGAGGACTTTGTTGGGACTTTTATGATATCAATTTTAGATTTCTGCCACTTGACAAATTGTTAATATTTTTCAAAAGTTTATCAACTAATTATTAACTAATTAACATTCTTTGCTGTAAATGCCGTACCATACATCGGTCACAGACAAACAGAAGTACTCCATTAGCCTAGTGGTGTGATGCCTATGGATGGGAATTCTAGTGTACTGTTCTGCCAAAGTGAGACTGTTTGCAGTTAGCTAATGTTTGTAATGATCATGCTGAGTATCAATTATTTCCAGTGTGACTGTCCATCACTAATCACAGTTGCATAGTTACATATTAGATGAGGTTGAAAAAAGACATACTGTAAGTCCATCCAGTTCAACCTATACTAAATTTAGACGGTCACAGACAAAGAGAAGTACTCCATTAGCCTAGTGGTGTGATGTCTATGGATGGGAATTCTAGTGTACTGTTCTGCCAAAGTGAAACTGTTTGCAGTTAGCTAATGTTTGTAATGTTCATGCTGAGTATCAATTATTTCCAGTGTGACTATCCATCACTAATCACAGTTGCATAGTTACATAGTAGATGAGGTTGAAAAAAGACATATTGTAATTCCATCCAGTTCAACCTATGCTAAATTTAGACAGCAGATACTTTATCTTATATCCGTACTTACAGTCTATTGATACAGAGGAAGGTGAACAAAAAACCCCAGTGAAATATCATCTAATGATATCTTATAAGGGGAACAATAAATTCCTTCATGACTCCAATAATTGACAATCAGATTACTCCCTGGATTAACATCCTTTCCATGTTTACTTATTTGGTATATCCCTGTATACCTTTCCAATCAAAAAGATGTTCAATCTTTTTTTTTTTTTTAAAGATATCTACTGTATCTGCCATCATAGTCTCCATGGGTAATGGATTCCCCATTTTAACTGCCCTTACTGTAAAGAACCCTTTCCTTTGTTGCTGGTGAAATCTCCTTTCCTCAAACCTTAAGGGATGACCCCGTGTCATAATTTATCATATTTCTAACGTTATGATACAGACTAAGGGAGAGATGTAGCGAGGCATACTGTCTTCAGTGGCACAGTCACCAAAGTTAAAGTCGATGGTGCTGGAGACAGCGTCTGCCTAGATTGCGCTGTGGGGGCTCCATGCTTCTCAATGGGACCCCCATAGTGTTACTCCTCCACTGCTGCAACAAGCATGGTCGCTGGTGAGCACGGCACCAAAGACAGTTTGGTTAGCTGCATCTGTAGTGCATTGTATGGAGTACAATCAACATGGGTTTGAAGATGATTATTACTGACAGACTTTACACATTGACAGTGAGGAGGACCTCAACCCTTCTGAAACACCTGCTCAGGGCATTTCCCAGTCTACTCATTGCCCATAACTACACTACACTACACAGTGTCATCAACCCTTCTCAGGCCCAGATTCACTAAAAGGTGCTAAGCTTTAGTATACCTTAACTCATTCATTTCAATGTATGCGATGGTGTAATAAAGGGTAGCACCCTTTAGTGAATCTGGGCATAAGTGAGCAAGGATACTCTGGCACACCTTGCACCTACTGTATATATGCACATATTTGTATAAAATTGAGTATACAGTACATCGCAATCTGTAGAAACCCTCTGCAAAATTAGGAAGGTTATGATGCTGGGAGATTAAGGCTTAAATAAATAGTGAATAAAATAAGAGGAAAAAGCGCACAACTCATTGTGTAGTATATAAAAAGTATGTTGGTGACAAACATATGGTAAGTATTGCACATAGAAAAAATATGTTCTTTCAAGCATATTGTGACAAACGGCACAGGTTACCATGATAGCTGCAATACTTACCATCTGTTTGTCACCAATATACTTTTTATATACTACCCCACCATTTGTGCACTTTTCCCTCTTATTTTGTCCCTAGCTCTGTGAGATGATGAGCCATCTCTTGAAGACAGCAGCAGGCTCCATCACAACTTTACGCCTTAAAGAAGGTCACGTTTTCATTTATTGTTTTGTTCAATAATCTGTTGAATTTTATATACACGTATTTGACACATTTACTCACTTTTCACTCCAATCACTGATGTTCATACAGTACAACCACACTTATACACATGCAGACAATCAGATACACATTCACACACACTGTCACAGTACATGCAGCCATACTAATACATACAATATAAGAGAAAGAAAAGCACTGCATGCAAAAACAGAAATAATCTGAAGCACATACTGACACACACACACACACACACACACACACACACACACACACACACACACACACACACACACACACACACACACACACACACACACATACTGATACACACTGATACAGTATATACACACACACTAAAACAGACACACTGATACACATACAAACAGAATGATATGCACTCACAAACTAATACTGTATAGTACATATAATAACACTGAAACACACAGACACACTGATACACATACAGACAGGCACACTGACACACACACACATATGCACTGACACACTGATACAGTACAGTACATAAATAGTCACACTGATACACACAGACACAATGATACACATACACACACACACAGAGATACACAGATATGCACTGACACACTGATATAGTATATACATAGGCACACTGATACACACACAGGCACACTGATACTCATACACACATACACACACACATAGACACAGACACACTGATATCCTCGCAGACACACTCTTAGCCACACAGATACACTGATATAAACACAAGCAATATGATACACATACAGACACACTGACACAAACATAGACACACTGATAACCACACAGACAAACCGATACCCACACACACACACACACACTGATACATACACACACACACACACACACACACACACACACACACACACACACACACACACACACACACACACACACACACTGATATCATCACAGACACCCTGTTACCTACACAGATACACTGATACACATATACAGATTCACTGATGCAAACACAGACACACTGACACAAACATAGACACACTGATGACTACACAGACACACCGATACACACACACAGACAGTCTGGTGCACTCACTGACACACTAATACAAACACAGAAACACTGATATACACATACACACTGATATGCACACAAAATACACAGATACAGTACACATTCATGCCCACAGATACTCACACTGATACAACACATACAGTACTGTACAGAGCCATACTGATACATACTGTACACTGACAGAATGTTACACACACTGATACTGTACACACACATCCATACACTGATTCTTATACTGTACAGCTCATACTAGGGAGGTGTGAAAAATTCCAAATGCCGTCACAAACTATTAAGTGGGGTTTTCCCCAAATTCCATTCCTTTCAAAATGTTTTGCCAACCCTAAAAGGTCTTTTAATGCCAAGAGATGAGTATTAGATGTTGCCATTTCACAAGCCTTCAATGATATACAGTATCACCAGACTGTGAGGGGAACATACAGAATAGGGTGTGTGCCCTATTTAATGTCTCAGCATTAAGCAAATCTAGTGATTTTTTAAATTATTATTCTAAACCAGCTCATTTAGATAAACGTATTCCAAAATATCTGTAACAGGAAATTTTTACGGTGGCTCATCAATACACTACATATTTTTAATTCCATCAACATAGTTTAATTCTACTTACAGAATCTCAGTGTCCAGAATCGAACAACAGCAACAATCTGATGGGAAATATTTCTGCGAATCTAACTTGATTTGTGGAGTCTTCTTAAACCTTGAAGAAATTCTGTGGCTCCCTGGCACTTATATTAAAATCTTACAGCATCTATGGGTCTTTTATACTGTTCACAGCCTAGGAGATTAATCCTTACGGAATGTATCACACATTACATGAACTTCCCTTGAGTTTAATAAGATCACTGGGAAAAAACATGAAGCACCTTTCCAATTAATGTTTAAGATAAGCAACTCATTAGTGCATCTGCGTGTCCTACACATGTCACAGAACTCAGAACAACACAATATAACTGGTGCCTAGATCAATGAACCCATACAACACCTAAGGTGATCTCTGACTGAATATCAGACCAGTCCTTAGTGTCCAATCAATGTCCAGATAGATCTTGATTGATGTCTCATAACATGTGGAAGTAAACACAAAGAAAAATCATAGTGCAGCACTGATATATATCAAACAAATCTTAAAACTGACCACAATAACACGCAGACACACACACACAACACAGAATAGCTAAAAAAACTGGTGCTATTTAATATTAAGAGTAAAGAACCATTAAAAAGACAAAACAATGACCTGTGGTGCATGGATGCTTGATATCTGAGCTACAGCCCGTCAGTGCAAACAATTAACTAAATAACGGCATTTTTGGCACGAAAATTTACAAAAAGACACCCTCAAGAATCTGAAGAGCGGGGGATGCCGCCGACCACAAGAAGGGGCAGAAGAGTCACTTCAGTAGCAAGCTACTTCCATAAAACCCCTTGCAAGTCCCCTGCAGCAATGGCGACGGGAGGGAAAAGCAAGGAGAGCAGGAACAAGGACATACGTCCCCCCAATTGCCCAACGACGAGACGGACACGGACACAGAACCGGGGGCTAAGAGACCACCCTCAGGAGCTGGAGACCAGGAGTGGGCCAGGGTTAAGGACATAAAAGAATTATGTGGGGAGATGAGGACATTTTTCAAGTCTGAACTATGGGCCCTCCGCAAAGACCTGGATGCCCTGGGAGAACGGACCAACACATTGGAGGTAAAATCAGACGAAACTATATCAGCCCTGCAGCAAACTAAAGCTGAGGTTGCCTCCCTGTCGGCCCAGGTGCAGGAGATGGGGGACAAGTTGGAAGACTCCGACAACATGGACAGGAGAAACAACCTCTTTATCTGGGTGGTGCCGGCAGCTGTAACAGACCCAGAAGACTTCATCACACACTGGGTTGAACACCTACTCCCGGATGGATCTGAAACAGATAGACACCTGGATAGGTGCCATAGGGCGCTCCGCTCCCGCCCCCAACAAAGGGACCCCCCCCAGAGACATTATTGTCCATTTCCATTTTTTTTAAATGAAGGACACCATATCCCAAAAGACCAGGAACCAAAAGTATACTGAATTTGACGAGGTCCAGTTCCAAGTATTCCAAGATTTAGCCCCAGCTACGTTGGCCAGGAGGAGGAATTTATGGCCGGTCACAAAAGCGCTGCGAGACAACACCATAAAGTATCGCTGGCTGTTCCCTTTCACTCTGCTTGTAATAAAAAATGGCACCCCACATACCTTAAGAAGACCAGAGGATGGTGACGCTTTTCTGCACAGGTTGGGCCTTGAGCGGGCTTCGGGGTCCCCTTGGTCCTCCCCACGTGCTTCCTCAAGGGGGGGGAGGCTCCGGTGACCTCCTGGAGAAGGGCTGGTTCCGTGGCCTCCCCCCCCCCCCAAAGCTAAAAGCTAAAGACTGACCCACGTCGGCCAAACGTGTATCATACCCCGATGACCAAAGAAAACACTCCTGTGAGGCTGAACAATAAATACTATTTTGTTTGTTATACAAAGATAATTATTGATACCTTCCATCAATTACGGGTGTTGAACTCTAGTGCCAGTAACTATAACTCTTTAATAAAATCTTAATTAAATGTTTCACACAAATTTGGGAACATTGTGAATTTTAGATTTCTAAAAAGAAAAAGACAGTGTGAAATCAGCGCTATAAATAATGAAATATACAATGAATAATGAACCCTGGTCTGGGTGGAATTAGGCCGCCAGGTAAGTACTGATTATGCAATCAGACACTTAAATGCAATGAAGAAGAAAAAGGAAAACCGGCGCCTTACAAGTTCAGAGTGATATGGAAACTCCAAATCGATATCATAAAAGTCCCAACAAAGTCCTCTGTAGCAAAAACGATGGAAGAATTGCTGTGCAGCTCCCACCATGCATGAAGATTTATGTGGAGAAAACACAAACAAAAAAAAATAATGGTGCAGCATGTCAAACTAATATAACTGACATGACGACCCAAAACACTAAATGACAAGACAAAACAAGACTGACAGACTAAACAATGCTAATAATGATATAAAGCTAATTTATTAAAACAACATAAATGAAGGGTTCCAGAAGACTAGAAAATCGCCAGGTCCAGATGGAATAAAATTGGGACCTTACTCACAAGATTTCAATTTGTAACAGGCAATGGAGATAAACAACGTGCTGCTCATCCACTGCAGTGGTAACCGAAGCGCCTTTCTGTGATTCCCTGCCTCGGGTGGATGCCGCGGAATGCGGAATCTTGTTTTGTCTTGTCATTTAGTGTTTTGGGTCATCTTGTCAGTTATATTAGTTTGACATACTGCACCATAATTTTGTTTGTATGTGTTTTCTCCACATAAATCTTCATGCATGGTGGGAGCTGCACAGCAATTCTTCCATCGTTTTTGCTACAGAGGACTTTGTTGGGACTTTTATAATATCAATTTTAAATTTCAGCAAATTGACAAATTGTTAATATTTTTCAAAGGTTTATCAACTCATTATTAACTAATTAACATTCTTTGCTGTAAATGCCGTACCATACATCGGTCACGGACAAACAGAAGTACTCCATTAGCCTAGTGGTGTGATGTCTATGGATGGGAATTCTAGTGTACTGTTCTGCCAAAGTGAAACTGTTTGCAGTTAGCTAATGTTTGTAATGATCATGCTGAGTATCAATTATTTCCAGTGTGACTGTCCATCACTAATCACAGTTGCATAGTTACATAGTAGATGAGGTTGAAAAAAGACATACTGTAAGTCCATCCAGTTCAACCTATGCTAAATTTAGACAGCAGATACTTTATCCTATATCCGTACTTACAGTCTATTGATACAGAGGAAGGCGAACAAAAAACCCCAGTGAAATATCATCTAATGATATCTTATAAGGGGAACAATAAATTCCTTCATGACTCCAATAATTGACAATCAGATTACTCCCTGGATTAACATCCTTTCCATGTTTACTTATTTGGTATATCCCTGTATACCTTTCCTTTCAAAAAGATGTTCAATCTTTTTTTTTTAAGATATCTATTGTATCTGCCATCACAGTCTCCATGGGTAATGGATTCCCCATTTTAACTGCCCTTACTGTAAAGAACCCTTTCCTTTGTTTGCTGGTGAAATCTCCTTTCCTCAAACCTTAAGGGATGACCCCGTGTCCTAATTAATCATATTTCTAACGTTATGATACAGACTCAGGGAGAGATGTAGCGAGGCATACTGTCTTCAGTGGCACAGTCACCAAAGTTAAAGTCGATGGTGCTGGAGACAGCGTCTGCCTAGATTGCGCTGTGGGGGCTCCATGCTTCTCAATGGGACCCCCATAGTGTTACTCCTCCACTGCTGCAACAAGCATGGTCGCTTGTGAGCACGGCACCAAAGACAGTTTGGTTAGCTGCATCTGTAGTGCATTGTATGGAGTACAATCAACATGGGTTTGAAGATGATTATTACTGACAGACTTTACACATTGACAGTGAGGAGGACCTCAACCCTTCTGAAACACCTGCTCAGGGCATTTCCCAGTCTACTCATTGCCCATAACTACACTACACAGTGTCATCAACCCTTCTCAGGCCCAGATTCACTAAAAGGTGCTAAGCTTTAGTATACCTTAACTCATTCATTTCAATGTATGCGATGGGGTTATAAAGGGTAGCACCCTTTAGTGAATCTGGGCATAAGTGAGCAAGGATACTCTGGCACACCTTGCACCTACTGTATATATGCACATATTTGTATAAAATTGAGTATACAGTACATCGCAATCTGTAGAAACCCTCTGCAAAATTAGGAAGGTTATGATGCTGGGAGATTAAGGCTTAAATAAATAGTGAAAAAAATAAGAGGAAAAAGCGCACAACTCATTGTGTAGTATATAAAAAGTATGTTGGTGACAAACAGATGGTAAGTATTGCACATAGAAAAAATATGTTCTTTCAAGCATATTGTGACAAACGGCACAGGTTACCATGATAGCTGCAATACTTACCATCTGTTTGTCACCAATATACTATTTATATACTACCCCACCATTTGTGCACTTTTCCCTCTTATTTTGTCCCTAGCTCTGTGAGATGATGAGCCATCTCTTGAAGACAGCAGCAGGCTCCATCACAACTTTACGCCTTATAGAAGGTCACGTTTTAATTTATTGTTTTGTTCAATAATCTGTTGAATTTTATATACACGTATTTGACATATTTACTCACTTTTCACTCCAATCACTGATGTTCATACATAACAACCACACTGATACACATGCAGACAATCACATACACATTCACACACACTGTCACAGTACATGCAGCCATACTAATACATACAATATAAGAGAAAGAAAAGCACTGCATGCAAAAACAGAAATAATCTGAAGCACATACTGACACACACACACACACACACACACACACACACACACACACACACACACACACACACACACACACACACACACACACACACACACACACATACTGATACACACTGATACAGTATATACACACACACTAAAACAGACACACTGATACACATACAAACAGAATGATATGCACTCACAAACTAATACTGTATAGTACATACAATCACACTGAAACACACAGACACACTGATACACATACAGACAGGCACACTGACACACACACACATATGCACTGACACACTGATACAGTACAGTACATAAATAGTCACACTGATACACACAGACACAATGATACACATACACACACACAGAGATACACAGATATGCACTGACACACTGATATAGTATATACATAGGCACACTGATACACACACAGGCACACTGATACTCATACACACATACACACACACACACAGACACAGACACACTGATATCCTCGCAGACACACTGTTAGCCACACAGATACACTGATATAAACACAGGCAATATGATACACATACAGACACACTGACACAAACATAGACACACTGATAACCACACAGACAAACCGATACCCACACACACACACACACATACTGATACACACACACACACACACACACACACACACACACACACACACACACACACACACACACACACAATGATATCATCACAGACACCCTGTTACCTACACAGATACACTGATACACATATACAGATACACTGATGCAAACACAGACACACTGACACAAACATAGACACACTGATGACTACACAGACACACCGATACACACACACAGACAGACTGGTGCACTCACTGACACACTAATACAAACACAGAAACACTGATATACACATACACACTGATATGCACACAAAATACACAGATACAGTACACATTCATGCCCACAGATACTCACACTGATACAACACATACAGTACTGTACAGAGCCATACTGATACATACTGTACACCGACAGAATGTTACACACACTGATACTGTAGACACACATCCATACATTGATTCTTATACTGTTCAGCTCATACTAGGGAGGTGTGAAAAATTCCAAATGCCGTCACAAACTATTAAGTGGGGTTTTCCCCAAATTCCATTCCTTTCAAAATGTTTTGCCAACCCTAAAAGGTCTTTTAATGCCAAGAGATGAGTATTAGATGTTGCCATTTCACAAGCCTTCAATGATATACAGTATCACCAGATACAGTGAGGGGAACATACGGAATAGGGTGTGTGCCCTATTTAATGTCTCAGCATTAAGCAAATCTAGTGATTTTTTAAATTATTATTCTAAACCAGCTCATTTAGATAACCGTATTCCAAAATATCTGTAACAGGAAATTTTTACGGTGGCTCATCAATACACTGCGTGTCCTACACATGTCACAGAACTCAGAACAACACAATATAACTGGTGCCTAGATCAATGAACCCATACAACACCTAAGGTGATCTCTGACTGAATATCAGACCAGTCCTTAGTGTCCAATCAATGTCCAGATAGATCTTGATTGATGTCTCATAACATGTGGAAGTAAACACAAAGAAAAATCATAGTGCAGCACTGATATATATCAAACAAATCTTAAAACTGACCACAATAACACGCAGACACACACACAACACAGAATAGCTAAAAAAACTGGTGCTATTTAATATTAAGAGTAAAGAACCATTAAAAAGACAAAACAATGAGCTGTGGTGCATGGATGCTTGATAAGTGAGCTACAGCCCGTCAGTGCAAGCAATTAACTAAATAACGGCATTTTTGGCAAGAAAATTGACAAAAAGACACCCTCAAGAATCTGAACAGCGGGGGATGCCGCTGACCACAAGAAGGGGCAGAAGAGTCACTTCAGTAGCAAGCTACTTCCATAAAACCCCTTGCAAGTCCCCTGCAGCAATGGCGACGGGAGGGAAAAGCAAGGAGAGCAGGAACAAGGACATACGTCCCCCCAATTGCCCAACGACGAGACGGACACGGACACAGAACCGGGGGCTAAGAGACCACCCTCAGGAGCTGGAGACCAGGAGTGGGCCAGGGTTAAGGACATAAAAGAATTATGTGGGGAGATGAGGACATTTTTCAAGTCTGAACTATGGGCCCTGCGCAAAGACCTGGATGCCCTGGGAGAACGGACCAACACATTGGAGGTAAAATCAGACGAAACTATATCAGCCCTGCAGCAAACTAAAGCTGAGGTTGCCTCCCTGTCGGCCCAGGAGCAGGAGATGGGGGACAAGTTGGAAGACTCCGACAACAGGGACAGGAGAAACAACCTCTGTATCATCCTTTCACTGAAGTTCCACAGACATCCTCATATCACATAACAGCAACAAGGAGTGCAGTAAAAGAACAACCTTCTATCACACAGCAACAACAAGGAATGCAGCAGTACTGTCACATATCCCCCACTTTAAGAGGAAAACAGTTAGGATTTTTCTCCAACATACTTTTGTAAGAGACAGGGGTACTGCAATTTTACTCTCCTATACTGAGAAATAGGGAAACTCCGCTTTGTTGAAAGTGCCTCCCCAGACGTTACTGAGTCTTCCTTACTTTCCAACTGCAATCTCTGATATGCCTCACCTGCCATATCAGGTTCACACTCTCTCAGGACCATCTAAGACAATTTTTCTCTCTCTTTCCAACCTTTTAACAAATTAACATGGTATATACACTGGTCCCTTCTTCCTGGTATGCTTACTTGGTAGTTCACGGCCCCCTTTCTTTCCACAATGGTATATGGACCTTGCCATCTAGCTACCAGTTTATTCTCTCTATCGGGCAACAAGAGGAGAACTTTATCCCCAGGAAGGAATACCCTATCTCTGGACTTTTTGTCATACCACACTTTCTGGTGTTGTTGAGCCTCTCTCAAATTTTCATTAGCCAGATCCTGCATCCGGATAATCCTTTCCCTCATCTGGGTAATATATCCTACTATATTATCCCTCAAAGGATCCCGCTGCACCCAGGAATCTTTGATTAATGCAAGCAGACCCCGGGGTTGCCTTCCATAAAGTAGCTCAAACGGGGAATATCCTGTTGAGGCTTGTGGTACCTCCCTGTATGAGAACAATAAATAAGGCAACCACTGGTCCCATTTGTTAGGCTGCTCACCTACCACCTTTCTAATCATCCTTTTTAGTGTCCCGTTTAGCCTCTCTACTAAACCATCAGTTTGGGGATGATATGGGGATGTACGCAGGGTCTGGATTCCCAACAACTGATACACCTCTTTCATTAAATTTGACATGAAATTTGACCCCTGATCCGTGAGAATTTCATGAGGGATTCCTACCCTTGCGAATACTTGAATAAGAGCATTCGCTACATTCTTAGCAGTAACACTGGCAGGGGAATTGCTTCTGGATACCTGGTGGCGTAATCACATAATACCAGTATATACTGATTACCTTTAGAACTTTTTTGTAAAGGACCCACCCCATCCATGGCCACCCGGTCAAAAGCTTCCCCAACTACCGATATAGGGATAGTTACATAGTTACATAGTTACATAGTAGATGAGGTTGAAAAAAGACGTACGTCCATCAGGTTCAACCTATGCTAAATTTAGACAACAGATACTTTATCCTATATCTATACTTACTTATTGATCCAGAGGAAGGCAAGTGGGGGGGTAGTGGGGAAGGGTATCAGTGGGGGATAAATTTCCCCCGATCCATGAGGTTTACAGGGCCACCTGTTGGCATATAGGGCAAGAGACACAATATTCTCCCACATCCTTATGTACTTTAGGCCAAAATAAATGCATTAATATTCTTCATACGGTCTTGTCTCTGCCCATATGACCCCCCATGGGAACATCATGTGCCAGCCATAGAATCTCTTTCGAAATAATTTTGGCACCATGACCTGCTCCACCTGCAAAGAAGACTGAGGATCCTTGCGGACCCTGGTTAATACACCCTGTTGTAATACATATGATGGTATGGGCCCAAACTCGCTCATCTCTTCAGTCTGGGATACCACCTGCTGAAAAAAAAGGGTTTAGTGAGCTGTCCTGCTGTTGCGCCTCTACAATATCCTTGCCCCAAACATTATAGACCTCGTGCAAGTCGTGCACCCCTAAATCTCTAGGCCCGAGTGCTTTGTCCTTTCTTTTTTGCCTACGGGATTTCCTGTCTCTCCCCTCTTCACCAAAGATCTCTGGGTGAAAAGGAAAAAGCACCTCCAAAGAAGTTTTCAAAGACATGTCCTTCTCCTTTTCAGCCTTCTTCTTCGCTTGGGCCCTTGTGGTAACTGCTGAACAGTGTGTCAATAGTCCTACCAGACCTGGAAAGTCCCGCCCCAGAATCACCATGTAGGGCATATTTTCTACTACCCCTGCCTGTACTACATGTGTAACTGTACCCACGGTGACAGGCAGCGGAATGATTGGACACCGCTTATAATGTCCATGGACACATTGTATGTTCAGAGAGCCCACCGGTATCCCTTTAGAAAAGTGTCCTTTCTTTACCAAAGTACTTTCACTCCCAGTGTCTATGAGGGCCTTCACCATTTTCCCTCCAATGGTCACTTCCTTAATGAATCCCCCAACATTGGTGATCATAGTACTTGGCCCATTCTTCCCTTGTCGGCAATATCTAGCTATGTGTCCTGGTTTCTTACAGAGATGGCATATTCGTGCATCCTGTATATGTGAGCTCCGCCCTGCCCCCTGTCTAAATGAAGATTCCGGTGCATGTGATGAGGTGGAAGGAGATCTTACCACTGGTCTTCTCTCACGTTCCTGATGAGCTGCCAAATAGTCCTCAGCCAGGTCTATAGCTTTATCCCCAGTTTTGGGTTGATGTTCCTGCACGCACAGTTGAGCACCTTGTGGAAGAATTTCCAGGAACTGCTCAAGGACAAATAGCTCCAAAATTTCCTCTCTTGTCTTCTCGGTCGGCCCAATCCACTTATTCACAAGATCCATCAATTTGGCATAAGTCTCCCACGGTCCTTCTGAATGATTATAGCGGAGGCTGCGGAATCTTTGCCTGAACGTCTCCGGGTTGATGTTATATCGCCTGTAAATGGCCTCTTTCACCATCTCGTAGTCTTCGGCATCCCCTGGACTTAGAGCACTGTAGGCCATCTGAGCCTTCCCGGTCAGTGTGGGCACTAGCCTCATTACCCATTGTGATCTTGGCCACTGACTGGCTCTGGCCACCCTCTCAAACATGACGAGAAAAGCTTCAATGTCATCCTCAGGGCTCAGTTTATTTAAGCCGATCTCTTTGAGGATGCTAGGCCCAGGTGCCGGTGCCGGTGTTATGGTTCCTGCTTGAAGGAGCTTCATCATATCCGTCATGTGCTGTGTCTGTCGCTGCTGTATATCATCCATCCGTCTCTCCTGTTGCTCTACTTGTGTGGCCCATCGCTGCTGCATCTCATCCATCCGTCTCTCCAGTTTCTCTTCAATCTCCTGTCGTCGCTGCTCTTGTTCTGCCTGTTGGACCACCAGCCACTTCAGAAGGTCCTCCTTTCCTTCCGCTCCAGTCTTAACTGCTTCCACTGTATGGGTCTTGGGCTTGGCTCCAACGTCCTCAGTGTTCTCAGTGGCCTCCAATCCCTCGTCACCCTCCTATAATTACTTCCACGCCCTGCACCAATTTCTTCTGCTCGATCAGCCCTTGTCTGGTCAGGACACCTGGATATCTTCGTCTGTTAAGGTGAGCTGTGACTTTCCTTTGGGTCCTTTACATCTGGGACCATAGTGTTTAGATGTTTGGTACAGCATCAATTATCCCACCGCTGCCACCATATGTGAAAGGTTGCGTCCCAGCCTTTGTTTAAAGAAGCAGCAGCATCAGACCCTGGGAAGAATGAAAGAGGCTTTTGCTATTCTCTGAACCTTCTTTTTATTAGGTATTCCACATTCAGGTGTACAACAACCAGTTCCCCCAGCATGATGTCTCCATACAGAGAGTAGCCAGCAATATCTGCATTAGAAAGTTTGCATCCTTTCACTGAAGTTCCACAGACATCCTCATATCACATAACAGCAACAAGGAGTGCAGTAAAACAACAACCTCCTGTGGTGCATGCTGGGAAGCAAGGAGCATGGAAGCTTAACCTGATAGCTCTGTGCCTCACTCCCTGTTTTTCTAAAGAAACGAACAACAAAACTGGCAATACTTGAATAAAAAAAACATGTAGAGCTGCACACCAATGCAAAATTGAATAAATAAATGATACTACCGGTGCTCCTGGTTCAGGGATATATGCCTGGGACATCCAATGTTGAGCAAAAGAAGAGAGATCCAGGGTCTCTCAAGCCAGTCACTTGAAAAAGTCCCCTATGAGGGATGAAACGTCATGTTTATGGGCTGAAATAAATTGTTTTTTCTTACAAAATCCGAAGTTGCCCTGGATCTCTCTTCTTTTGCTTAATACTTGAATAAAAACATCATATTATAACAACTAAACATCCAGGATGTCCAAGAAGATAGCTAAAAACCCCAAAAAGAAGGGACTCCCAGAGTATTTTGGTGGAGGTAAACCGAGCAGAGCCACGGCAGCAATGGCGCCCACCTCCCGCACTGGATCAGAATCGGAGGAGGAGGGGGATACCGGGGATGATCAGGGTCTGATACCTGTAAGACGATGTGATTTTGAAAGACTATACACGGACTTAAAATCCATGCTGCAGGCTGAAATCAGAGCTCTGGGAAAGGAGGTAGGGAGCCTGGGGGCCAGAACGCAGGAGCTCGAAGTAAAGGTGGATGCTAACGCTAAGGTTGGCCTGCGCAATACAAAAAAAACAGCAGACCTGCAGGCACAAATTAATGAATTAAAAGACAGACAAGAAGATGCGGAAAACCGCGACAGATGAAACAATGTCCTCTTACGAGGAGTCCCAGAAAATGTGGGGGACTGTGAGGAGTTTGTGGCACGGTGGCTCACCCATATGTGCCCAGATGCCCCGCAAAATAAACTGGGAATGGATAGGTGCCATCGGGCACTCAGATCCAAGCCGCAACCAACAGAACAACCACGAGACATTATTGTGCGGCTCCATCACTATAGGACCCGGGAGGCAGTGCTGCAGCGCGTGAGGAATGCACCCCTGAGAGAATTTGAGGGCACTAAAATAGCTGTGTTCCAGGACATAGCCCCAACTACATTATCCCGGCGAAGAGAGCTATGGCCCATAACTAAATGCCTCAGGGATAAGGCAATTCGATACCGTTGGGCATTCCCTTTCGGGCTGATAGTGATCAAAAATGGACGCCCAATCAGCATGAAAACCCCAGGAGAAGGTGAGGCATTCCTGAAGATACTGGGGCTACGGCTGACCCCCACGAGCTCCGAGACGGAGGAACCGGCCCCGGGCCCATCCTGGACCACGGTCGGTAGCACAGCTGAGGAAGGGGCCACTCAAGGATGAGGAAATGTATAATTGCTATGTTTCACCACAGTTTGTACTTTAATAAAGTTAACAGTTGGAGGTTCGAAAAGTCAGGAAAACTACACCTTTGCCCTGGACTAATGTACCTCGCACCCCCCCCCCCCCCCTAACAGAGCTGGCGGCTGCCGCATGCTCGGGATGTCAGACCCCTGTTAAAAAATCTCTTGGACTTACCTCGTTGAGATGGCACTAAAGATGGCGGTGTCAGCATTGACAGCATGGAACACAGAACCAGGAAGGTGGGAAGATCGAGGTGAGCGGGAAGCCATGTCGATGATGCGTCCGCCTCGGTGGGTTGTCAAATCCAAGATGGCGTCCAGAGGAATTACGTCACCGGAAGGGACGGGACCCAGAGCGACCATCTTGGAGGTAGCAAGGAGCAGAGGAGATCCTGGTAGCGACGTCATCGTGAAGAGCCAGAAGTAACAACGCCGGCGAGGGAAGCAGCTGAGACCCCAGATACCTGCACACCTGCACACAGACCAGGAAGCCGGAAAGTGACTGCAGCAGAGCATCGCACAGGGAGCGCCATGGACTGCACCGGAGGATATTAAATGACACTTTTGCGGATGTGATTTATTCCGAACCTGAGAGGGGCAGAGGGGAGAGCGCTTGGACAGCCGGAGAGGCAGATAAGAGTGGGAGGGGGGAAAGTGAGGTGAGAAGGAGGGAGGGGGATGTGTATTAGGGCGAGATAGGATGGGGTAAGTAGTTTAAGTCGGTGGTTTAGGGTAAGTGGTTAGATGGAGAGAAGTAGGAGGTAGATGGGGTGGAGGAAGGTTCAGAGAGGGGAGGAGTAGGGAGGAGAAGTAGAGAGGAATAGGTAGGTCAGCGGGAATGGAGGGGGATGTGAAATATTAGAAGGTAAGAGTAGATTAGCTTAAGAGAAGAATTCATGGAAGTGTTGGAGAGAGATAAGAGATGGGAAAGAGATTAAATAAGAGAAGATAGATGGGAGGGAGCGAGAACAGGAAGGAGATCAAGAGGCCTCAGATAACCAATATAGGCTTGATTCCAGTGCAGTCAAATAATCAGATGCAATTCATCTATGTGGACGGTGGTCCCGCTCCTTGAGGTCAACAGCCACAGAATGTGGTGGGGTCCGTAGGACCAAGCCAAGCAAAGGCCGGAGGCGCCACACAGAGTCACAGGGGCGTGATTACTAGCTCCAAGTAGGGGCTCAAGGATAAGTTATTACAAGGAGGTGAGGCAGATTACCGTATAGTGGAGTACGTAGGGCAAAGGAAGAATCCTAGGAAAGCATTGTTTGCTAGTTGTTGTTGAAGATTTTATAGGAGGGAGGCTGGGCAGCAGGGTTTGAACCTGCTTCTGTTCCTACATGGGCCGACCGCCGGAACGGGAAAAGACATCAACCCCATTGGCCGGCAAAGTCCCTTGGGAGGGGTCTTCAGTGAGGGAGGGAGGAGGGCTGGGAGGGTGGGAGTACCTGGCCGCCTACACTGAGAACCCAAGGGCGTTGGTATCACAGCCAGGGTACTGGTACCGAGGCTCTGGGATCACTGTTTATATGTTGTGCATATGTTTGTCTAGTTGTTCCCCCCCCCCCTCTCGTATCTCCCCCCCCATAGGGCACCAACCTACAGGAAGAGAGAGATCTGCAGATTCCCAGCAGCAGATAGAGTATGTGGACTACCAAATGGCCCAGATGACCTTGCAAACGGTGAGCACCATTCCCGCAGACAAGATGAGTAATGAGTTAATAATGATCACACATAATGTTAAGGGGTTTAACAGCCCGGTTAAACGTAGAATCGCATTTAAAGAATATAACCGCCTGAAAGCCGATATAATTTTTCTACAAGAAACCCACTTTTTCTGCTCCAATCACCCAAAATATCTAGACAAAAATTACAGAACATTCTATCTGGCCTCAACCAAGGCAAAGAAAAGAGGGGTGGCTATCTTAACACACAATAACCTAGCGCTAGATATCAATAAACACTATACGGACCCAGAAGGTCATTACTGTATATCATCCTTACGGGAATGATACAAAGCCAACCTCTGACATTAGCGTCAGTCTACGCCCCATGCGAGATGAGTTCTGCATTCTTTACACAGTTCTTTAATAAATTACACACTGTCGCGAAGGGACATATCTTTATAGCAGGCGATCTTAACCGCACATTAGACCCTGACCTGGACAGATGTACAAGGCCTAACCCATCCCACAAACAGCACGTACTAACTATACATAAGGGCATGCAAGACTGTCAGTTGATAGATATCTGGAGGGAACAACATCCCAACGCACGGGAATATTCTTTTTTTTCCCACCCCACAATCGTTACAGTCGGATAGATTACCTCCTGGTATCCAATAGAGTGGTTCCAGTGGTAGGGCACACAGAGATCCATGGAATCTCGTGGTCCGACCACGCACCGGTAGAGCTGCGGTGCACTTTGGACGCCTTAGACAGACCTGGAGCAAACTGGAAGCTCAAAGAGCTCCTCCTTAAATGCCCTGTAACTGAAAAAGAAATTGGTGAGCGAATCAAAGAAAATTTTCGGGACAACATAGGCAGTGTGACGGCCCAGTCCATGCTCTGGGAGGCCCATAAGGTTACCATGAGGGGGGTGCTGATGAACATAACAGGTAAAAGAAAGAGAGCGAAAGAGGCGAAAATAAAAGAGCTACGGGAGAAATTGGAACATCTCACAGCTCAACACAAAACGCATAAGGATTGTCTGGTTTTGAAAGAACTGAGCGACACTAAAATTAAACTTAACCTGGTGCTCTCCTCTCAGGCCGAGAAGGAGTTGGCATGGCCAAAGCGCAGATTCTATGAGAAAGCCAACAAGCCAGATACCTTACTAGCCAATAAGCTCCGAAACAAGCTTCCAAATTTCCGTATAGCATCCATCAAATCTCAGGGGGGGGACCTTACTTCCGATCCTAGGCAAATAGTGGAGGTGTTTAAGAATTATTACGCCACACTATACGATGGGGATAAGGTCAGCCACACACAAAAGACCGCAGCAGTTCTGAACAAATTTCTACAAGAGGCAAATCTACCTACCTTGAGCAGGGAGGATACGGAGGCACTCCAGGGCGACTTCACCCTCGAGGAAGTAACAGAGGTAATGAAATCCCTTAAACCCGCTAAAGCCCCTGGCCCAGATGGATTTTCAAATTTATACTATAAAAATTTGTCAAGATTTTAGCTCCCCACTTGCTGACTCTATTTAATGGGATTCTAGCAGGAGAGCCCCTCCCGGTGCAGATGCTCCAGGCGTCTATCTCTGTGATCCACAGAGCTACCGGGCAATATCCCTGATTAATTCAGACATTAAAATCTTCTCGAAATTAATAGCTAACAGGGTGGGCATTGTCCTTCCGGGGCTGATTCATCCAGATCAAGTAGGCTTTATTGTGGGCAGGCAGGTGGCAGACAATACTAGGCGGATTGTAGATTTGATTGATCTCGCAAAAAAGAAAAATATTCCGTCTATGTTTTTGAGTCTGGACGCCGAAAAGGCCTTTGATAGGATTGATTGGCCCTTCCTCAGAGAGACGCTGGGAGCGTTTTGGTTCGGGGGGCGCCTCCTATACTAGCCCTCTACAATAGTCCCACTGCAAGAGTGCGACACCAAAGCTTCCCCTCGGAGGTATTTAACATCCGTAGCGGGACAAGACAAGGATGCCCACTTTCACCGTTGTTATTTGCTCTCTGCATACTGTAGAACCTCTAGCGGCTCATATCAGAGCAAGCCCAGATATAACAGGGATAGATTTAGGGGAGCAGAAACATAAAGTAGCGTTATATGCAGATGATGTAATCTTGACATTGTCAAATCCCCTCACCTCCTTGCCCAACGTCTTTGCGATCTTGGGGACTTTCAGCTTGGTGTCGGGGTTTAAAATTAACCAGGCCAAGTCGGAAGCGCTTAACATCAATCTATCCAAACCGGTCGAAAAATTGATAGAGCTCAATTTCAATTTTAAATGGCAACACTCCGCTATCAAATATTTAGGGATATATATCACGAAGGACTACAACACATTAAACAAAGCAAATTTCCCCAGAATGATGAGGAAACTGAAGGAGGATCTCAGGGTTTGGGCGGGCTATGGCATATCATGGTTTGGGCGGATCAACAGCATTAAAATGATCTTGTTGCCTAAATTGTTATATCTGTTTCAAGCCCTCCCAATACCTCTTGTTAGGGCTGAGGTCCTCACTCTGCAGGCTCACATTATTCAATTTATTTGGAATAAAAAAAGCCCACGAATTGCTAAAAACATACTGACGAAGGCAGTGACGAGAGGACGGTTATCGGTACCTTGCTTGATGGCATATTACAAGGCGGCACAATTATGCCAAATTGTCCAGTGGCACTCAAACCCGGCAAAAAGAAGATGGTTGGCCCTAGAAACCGAATGTTGCGCACCAGTAAGACTACATGACCTGATCTGGCTTCCAAAACGGTGTAAGAAATCAATAGGGTCGCCACTCTGTGCAATTGCGAACTCGCTAGCGGTCTGGGAGTCATCTAAATTTAAAGCTAAATTGACCACACGGCAGTCTTTGATGACCCCCCTGGTGGGGAATCCGGATTTTGCTCCAGGGCTGTTAGGTGACAAATTTGTCAAATGGACGCAGGCGGGATATTTAAGATTAAAGGACCTGGAAGGAAGGAAATTTATCAAGACGTTCGATATGATTAAGGATGAGAAAAAGCTACCCAACGCAGAATTATTTAGATTCCTCCAGGTCAGGGCATTCTATAATAAATTCCTGGTTCGTCCGGCTCGGACAAATTTCGAACAGCTGTGTTCCAGAGAGACGGACACAAGGGGACTAACTTCACAGATGTATAAGGAGGTGATCTGTCCGAAGACTTCTGACGCCCCCCGACTGAAATGCATGCGACAGTGGGAGACAGATTTAGGGGAGACGCTAGAGGATGAGGAATGGGACCAAATATTGCAGGCAGCAACCAAAAGCTCAATATGTGCCACGTTAAAGGAGAACGCATATAAAGTCCTAATGCGGTGGTACCATACCCCATTGAAATTATCTAAATTTATCGAGGGCTATTCCCCGCTCTGTCCAAAAAAGTGCGGGGAAATTGCTGATTTAAAACATATGCTGTGGTCTTGCCCGAAGGTGATCCCGATTTGGGAATCTATTAGGGAATGGCTAGAGAGGATCCTCAACTTGGAGGTCCCCCTGGACCCGTGGCTGTTCCTAGTTGGCAGACGGCCTCAGGGCATGTCTAATGCGACACTCAAATTGGTTGCGCATCTCTCAACGGCCACGAGGTGTGAGATCGCAGCAGTATGGAGACAACAGGAATTACCCACTATATCCAAAATCACGAACAGAATTTGGCATGTCTGCCAGATGGAACAGTTGACGAGTTGGATCAACGACTCTGGCCCCAAATTTCTAGAAGTATGGGACCCATGGCTGGCCCAAACAGACATCCCGGGGGTGGAAGCCGCCACAATTTTGCACTAATACCTATAAATGCGTTCTCCTTGGACAGAGCAGACCCGACTTGACGTTGACATAGAGACGGAGAATGTAGAGCAATATAAGCATCCACAACAATCCTAGCGAATACACAGTTCAAAATGCAGTCTCTCCGATCAGAGGTAGCAGTTCCAGGTGTCCTCCCCTCACCCCCGGTCAGATCCCAACACCCTACTGTTTCCCACCCCAGTTTGGTCCGTCCTGTCTGTCTTAGTGGCGTGGTTTACTCGTGGTTCGTTAAGTACGTCTAATGTCTTGTCTAAGTGTCACTGTTTGGAAGACAAAATTGTGTATTCTGTTACGTATGCTAATTGGTGGTGATATTATGTATGCACTGTAATACCAAATAAAAATGAGAGTTATAAAAAAAACAACAACCTCCTATCAAACAGCAACAACAAGCAGTGCAGCAGCACTGTCACACCATTAAATGCATTTTTCCTGCCTCGGATGCATGCCGGGGGGCTCCGGTGCTGGTATTAATGGTATCAGCTCCGAAGACCTCCGGCATCAATCCCAGGCAGGAAAAAGGCCTGATTTTTTCTAAGTGCCGTTCCGCCGCTCATCCGCAGCCTCTCCCCAGCAACTTGTCAACTTTTTGGGGCGAGACGGATTGGCGTGAAAATCTCAATTCTTGAGTGGCGCAAAGCTACTCGCCACTACTAGAATTGAGCGGGTTTCAAAACATGGCTAGTTGCGGCGCAAAGTGCCTTTTCGCCGGCCCGATGGCGGAAAAAAAACCGCCAACAAACTTAGCGGGTTTTTTTTGCTTTTCGCCAAGTTTTCGCCCCTTACTGAATCAGGGTATGCATTTTTGGCGCAAAACGGGCGATAAGTGCCTTTGCACCGCTTACTGCATTAGGCCCATTATTGGATGATGGGGTTTTTTTGTTTGCCTTCCTCTGGATCAATATACTGTAAAAATGAGAAAAGAAAATATAGGACCCTTTCAGTGTGAGATGGGTAGGCAGATTATTGGAGATAAGCAAAAAGCTGATGTATTAAACAAATTCTTTGCCTCTGTGTTAACCAGGGAAGAATCAAGTTCAATAGTAGTACTGCAGGAGGAAGCCACAACCTCCATATTAATGAACAATTGGTTAACTGAGGAAGAAGTTCATAAGCGACTTGAAAAAATGAAAGTAAATAAGGCACCTGGCCCCGATGGCATACATCCAAGAGTTCTCAAGGAGTTAAGCTCAATAATAGCCAAACCATTATATTTAATATTCAAGGACTCCATTTCCACAGGCTCAGTACCACAAGATTGGCGTAAAGCAGATGTGGTGCCTATATTTAAAAAGGGGGCTAGATCACAACCGGGAAATTACAGACCTGTAAGCCTGACTTCAATAGTAGGGAAACTACTTGAAGGTTTAATACGGGATAATATTCAGGAATACCTAATGAAAAACAAAATTATTAGTAATAGTAAGCATTGATTTATTAAGGATAGATCTTGCCAAACTAAGCGATAAGGGGTAGCAGGAGGTGTTAACCCCTTCCTTACCTTAGCTGTATTAAGCGCTATGGTAATGAAGGTAATGAAGGTGTTAACTCCACCTGCAACCCACCTAAACACCCACCAATGTAACCATATTCCAAAATATCTGTAAAGGGACATTTTGATTTTGGCTTATCAATACACTACATATTTTTAATTCTATCACCATAGTGTAATTGTACTTACAGAATCTCAAGGTCCACAATTCAACAGTAGCGACAATCTGATGGGAAATATTTCTTTAAGTTTAACAAAAGTTGTACTGACTTCTTATATTACTGTATAGAGAAACTCTGTATGTAGCTCCAGAGTCTTCTATTAATCCCTTACAGCATCTACAGTATGTGTCTTTTACACATTTTACAACCAGGGGAAATTAATCCTTTTGGAATGTATCATATATTCCATGAACTTCCCTTGAGTTTATTAACAAGATAATTGGGAAAAACAGGGAGCCCCTTTCCAATTAATGTTTTAGATTAGCAACTCATTAGTGCATCTGTATGTCTTCCATGGGTCCTAAAACCTTTCGCCCCGTTTGTCACACATCATTCATTAAACAAGGAAAAGTGAGGCAGTAATGAGGGGGCATGCTGGGTTCTTCCCCGTTTAAACCACTCAGGCAGCCAGTGGTCAGCTGTGGTAAAACACAAATATGTTTCCCTTATGTGTTTTAGTTCAGATCATTCTACTTGGGACCCGGGAATCAGGTTCCACCAGAGGGTTTGAACAGGGATATACCATTTGAGCACATATTATATTGTATATTGCACTATTAACGACACTTTTATTTTAAGTTGTTAGCGCCTTATATTCACTATTATTCACAATGCTCCCTTATGTGTTTTGTCAGAATTCAGATCCCTCAGTGGCTATAGAAGTCAAGAGGGATGAGCATCCATTATATGGTATCAGTTCATGACGTCATTAGTTCTTCATAAAATATGGAGTTCGCATACTGTATATAATACGAGTTTCAAAATGTACAGTATACAAATAATATAAAACCTCAAAGATGGAATAGAGAGCGTCCTAAATGAGAAAAAGTAGGAATTTGTGTTACTATTTTATATATATATATATATATATATATATATATATATATATATATATATATAACAAACAGAGGAAAAAAGCAGCGCCTCTGCTAATGGTTAAATAGGTAAATGTAATATAATATATATAATATATAATAAACCGGCTGTGATTAATAATAAGGATCTACACTGTATACACTAATAATAGTGAAGTACTAAATAATTCTAGCACAAATAATAATAAAACCTGTAACCATAAAGATAAGTGCAGAGATATTGCAAATATACAAATTTAAAAAGAGAAAAAAAGAGTGTAAAAACCAGTCCTCAAAATGTCCAATATTGATGTGGGTTCTGGTATGAAGGGTCTCCTGCTGCTCTCAAATGGACAAACCACGTCCACAGGGAATCTAATAGAAAAAAGGGGAGAGAGAGCACACACCCATAGCGTAAAATAGTAAATTTAATGAGGGGAGGGGGAGGAAGGGGTTAAGAAATGCGCTTACAAAAATGCAATAAAATCAAGCATTGTGTGATATAATCACCACCATCCGGTTTGTTTCTGCAGTATCTTGGGGCAATACCGGTCTAGCAGTAGCAGGATCAATATCCCAACAAGTGTCCAGGGCAGGAAGTCTTCAATGTAGCCGAATTAGAGTCCTGGAAAGATGGCTCCTTGTACTTCAAGCCTCTGCAGCAGTCGCGCGGATCAGTCTGTTCCAGCGCGCGGTGATGACGTCAGTGTCAATGCGTCTGACGTGATGACGCTCCCTGACGCGTTTCGTCACTCACGTCACTCACGGGTAACTTCGTCACTCACGGGTAACTTAGTTCTTCATAAAATATGGAGTTCACATACTGTATATAATACGAGTTTCAAAATGTACAGTATATAAATAATATAAAACCTCAAAGATGGAATAGAGAGCATCCTAAATAAGAAAAAGTAGGAATTTGTGTTACTATTTTATATATATATATATATATATATATATATATACATATATATTCCGTATTTCCTCGATTGTAAGATGAAGGTTTTTTCCCTTTTTCACGTGGCTGAAATAGGACTGCGTCTTACAATCGATGTACTGAACAAAACAACAACAAAAACCTGCCAGGGGGCGCTGCTGGAGATGCGGCCGTATTTCTGTGTGCAGCAAACATGTCTGCGATCACGGCCCCCCTCCTCCCCCTCGTGCAGAGAGAGATGCTGGAGATGCTAGCCAGGTTTACAGCATAGCTGCGGTCACGCCCCCCTCCCCTCCGTGCAGAGAGATCATGGCCCCCATCCCCCATGAGGTGCAGAGAGTTGAGATGCCAGATGGTCCGGGTCTGTCTTCACATTGCCCCCATGTCAAATCTCTGTGTGAGTCTCTGTGTGTGTGTGTGTGTGTGTGTGTGTGTGTGTGTGTGTGTGTGTGTGTGTGTGTGTGTGTGTGTGTGTGTGTGTGTGTGTGTGTGTGTGTGTGTGTGTGTGTATCTCTGTGTGTGTGTGTGTGTGTGTCTCTGTGTGTGTGTCTCTGTGTGTGTGTGTGTGTGTGTGTGTGTGTGTGTGTGTGTGTGTGTGTGTGTGTGTGTGTGTGTCTGTGTGTGTGTGTGTGTGTGTGTGTGTGTGTGTGTGTGTGTGTGTGTGTGTGTGTGTGTGTGTGTGTATGTGTGTATCTCTATGTATGTGTTTGTGTGTGTGTGTGTGTGTATGTGTATGTGTGTGTATGTGTGTGTGAGTATGTGTGTGTGTGTATGTGTGTATCTGTGTGTGTGTATCTTTGTGATTGTGTATCTCTCTGTGTTTGTATCTGTGTGTGTGTATCTGTGTGTGTATCTGCGTGTGTGTGTGTGTGTGTGTGTGTTTGTATATCTGTGTGTGTGTATCTCTGTGTGTGTGTGTGTGTGTTTGGATCTCTGTGTGTGTGTATCTCTGTGTGTGTGTGTGTGTCTGTCTGTCTGTCTGTGTGTGTGTGTGTGTCTGTCTCTGTGTGTCCTTCCCTCTTATCCCTCTCCCCCCTTCCCTCCTATCCCTCTCCCCCCTTCCCTCCTATCTCTCTCCCACTTCCCTCCTATCCCTCTCCCCCTTCCCTCCTATCCCTCTCCCACGTCCCTCCTATCCATCTCCCCCTTCCCTCCTATCCATCTCCCCCCTTCCCTCCTATCCATCTCCCCCTTCCCTCCTATCCATCTCCCCCTTCCCTCCTATCCCTCTCCCCCCTTCCCTCCTATCCCTCTCCTCATCCCTCCTATCCCTCTCTCCCTTCCCTCCTATTACTCTCCCCCTTCCATCCTATCCCTCTCCCCCCTTTCCCTCTCCCTCTCACCCTTCCCTCCTATCCTTCTCCCCCCCTTCCCTCCTATCCCTCTCCCCCTTCCCTCCTATCCCTCTCCCCCTTCCCTCCTATCCCTCTCCCCCTTCCCTCCTATCCCTCTCCCCCTTCCCTCCTATCCTTCTCCCCCCCTTCCCTCCTATCCCTCTCCCCCCTTCCCTCCTATCCCTCCCCCCTTCCCTCCTATCCTTCTCTCCCCCTTCCCTCCTATCCCTCTCCCCCATTCCCTCCTATCCCTCTCCCCCTTCCCTCCTATCCCTCCCCCTTTCCCTCCTATCCCTCCCCCTTTCCCTCCTATCCCTCTCCCTCCCCCCTTTCCCTCCTTCTCCCTCCATTCCCTCCTTCTCCCCACCATCCCTCTCTCTCCCTCTCCCCCCTTCCCTCTCTCTCTCTCCCCCCCTTCCCTCTCTCTCCTCCCCCCTTCGCTCTCCTCTCACCTCTCTACACTCTCTTCTCTCCTCTCTCCTGTCTCCACTCTGTATCTCCCAGAAAAAAATTCTGCACATTTAATATAGTGTTTTTTTTTTACCCTAATTTTTTTATTAAATCAAGGGTGCGACTTACAATCGATGGCATCTTATTTATATATATAAACCCCGAAAGAGAGACGGTTGCATGAATACAAATTTATGCAACTGTTCGGGACACTTAGCAGTGGCCTAAACAGAGATCGAAATTTTAAGAGTCATTACTGACACTAGCGAACTCTCTTCCCATGAGCGCTCATGGCCATGTATGTACATACTGTGCTATATGTATGCACACACAGCTGTCTCTCACACATACTAATACTCCTTATTTTTCCATCCCTATACACCAATAGGGACCACATAGTATCCACACACACTTTTAGTTGTGCTACAAACTCTCACATTTCCACACCTACCCACACCATTTATATCCCCTCTCACTCCACACACACCTTGTGTAGAGCACTGTTTATACTGTGGGCTCTCCATTCATTTTTATTCACACTGATACACATACAGTACACACTCTTTCTTCACTTGCTTTCAGTTACCCTTTGACACCTCCAGCCATAAATCTCATCCACACCGGGGGAAGGACCAGCACAGATAACATTCCAAGAGACACTGTTTTTAAGTAATCCTTGCTTCATTCATTGTAACATCGCCGGAAGAAGAGATCAGTGTATCTCGAAAGCTCGCACAAATAAAAGCATTTCGTTAGCCACAGAACGGTATCATCTATTTATTTTTTGATTATTGAAGCTCAGCTAACACGGTACTGCTACCTCTACATATATATATATATATATATATATATATATATATATATATATATATATATATATATATATAACAAAAAAACAATATGAAGTAGCGCCGCTAAATAACCCAGTTAATTATAGATAATAATAGGAGAGACAGTAGCTAATTGGATAGGCTTGAAGGGGCAGCTAGAGTAGGCTAATACACTATGATAGAACTTTAAAAATACAATAGCAATACAATCTCCTGACAATAAACCCTAAAGAAAAAATAAAAATAAAAATCTAAGAAATATATTTAATAAGTAAAAAATAGAAAAAATTGTCAAAAAATATAAAAATGTAATAAAAAACCTTCAATACATAAAGTCCTGTTCCAGTGGCAATGTCTTTGGTTTCTTGCAGCCCGTTTCAAAGGGATCACCAGTCCCTACTGATATCTAGAAAAAAGGAAAGAGAAAGAAACAGGCGCACACCTAGTGCATTACCTCAATAAAAATGTATTGAATGAACATAAAATCTTACAAATGCCCACTCACAAAAGTACAGCAAATATAGGCGTGTATGAGATAGGCTCTCATGTGCCATGCAGCTCAATCACCAGCGTCCGTCCGCAATCAATGGCGTCGTCACGTGGATCAGCTCCGTGAAACCGGAACCGGAAGAGGGGTCCTTCGCCTTCAGTGATCCATCGTATTGGTCCCTCCAGGAAACAGACACCTCCAGTGTAGCAAATGTATGAGGTTGTAAGCCGGGAGAGCAGCACACGGGAGCCAAAGTTCTACAGTCAACCTGCAACAGTGTTTGTGGGCAAATGGCGGCAAGAATCTATCCACGCCCTACGCGTTTCGTCATCAAATGACGACTTCTTCAGGGGTGTATATATAACAAAAAAGAATAGACGATACTGTTCTGTGGTTAACGAATTGCTTTTATTCTTGCAAGCTTTCAAGATACACTGATCTCTTCTTCCGGCGATGTAAACAATGAATGAAGCTAAAAAAAATGGGGTTTTAACTTAAAAACAGTGCATACTGGAATGTGATCTGTGATGGAAGACAATCCCTCCCCCATGCAGTTTTATGGCTAGAGGTGATAAAATGTCCCTGAATGTCAGTGATGTGAGAGTGAGTATGTGTGTGTGTGTGTGTGTATAAATATGTAAAGAGCCCACAGTGTACACAGCGCTTTACAAAATGTGTGTGTGGAGTGCAGGTGTATATCAATGTTGTGGGTAGATGTGGAAGAGTAAGAGGCTGGGGCATAACTACAAGAGTGTGTTGAATTTATGTGGTACCTATTGATATATAGGGATGGAATTACATGGAGTGTATGTGTAAGAGACAGCTGTGTGTGCATATATATATATATATATAGCGCAGTATGTACGGACATGGCCTTAGCACTCATGGGAAGAGAATTCATGCAGCCGTCTCTCTTTCGGTGTTCTGAGATTACCTTTGAGTATGGCCACCTTCAGATCGTTCATCTTGTGGTCAGAGAAATGTTCGCTGGCAGGACTATCTCTTGTTCCGCTTGTGATGCTGTGGCGATGCAGATTCATTCTTTTGTTTAGCCCCTGTCCCATAACACCTATGTAGCAGCAGCCCCCTGGGCATTTCATGCACATAATGAGGTATACGACATTGCTGGTGGAAAAGGTGAACCTTCCTCTGATTTTGTACTCCAGATTCCTGTGTGGTATTTGTGCTGTGCCCGCTGTGTGGAGCATTGCGCAGGTTTTGCATCTTGCGTCCTGGCATGGTCTTGTCCCGCATTCAGGTGTACTGTTGAATACTTAACTCCTCACCATCATTTTCTTGAGATTAGGGTCTTGTCTGTATGATAATAGGGGTGTTTCAGGGAAGACCTTTTGCAGTCTTGTATCTTCCTGGAGAATGGGCTGTAGTTTCCTGGCGATCTTGCTTAAGGCTTCTAGGTGTGGGTTTTATGTGACCACCAAAGGTACCCTGTCGCTTGTCTCTTTCTGTCTGTATTCAAGGAGATCACTTCTTGGTATATATATATATATATATATATATATATATATATATATATATATATATATATATACAGTGTTCGACAAACCTATACATTTGCTCGCCCCAGGCGAGTGGATTTAACCCCCGGGCGAGTAAATATTGGCCCAAGCAGCACACGTTTGGTACTAGGTGGCGAGTAGATTTTTTTGTGTGGCGAGTAGATTTTTTGGTGATTTGTCAACCACTGTATATATATATATATATATATATATATATATATATATATATATATATATATATATATAAATAAAGGCAAGAATCAGCACTCCTAGTAAAGATAATAATAAGGCCTGGTGCTTGTCACTTAAAAATAAATAGAAATTATATACGTTACCATCCGAGGACTGATAAAGTAGAGACAGCACATACTATATATATATATATATATATATATGTGTGTGTGTGTATATATATATATCTGCGGGTGATTGGCCACGTTCATGCTGCGTGGAGTACAGCAGAGCACAGGAAATCGGCGCCATGATTTGTTTGAATAACGGCCGCTGCAGCTGTACAGTATATAAAAAAAAAATGAAGCAGTATGAGTAATCAATTTGCCGGAAGGTACACAATAGTGTTCCATTCATGTTATTATGAAACATAACTGATGGTGTTATAACTGCATGCAGATCTATTTACCGGTTTTATCCGATTATAAGGTGACGTTTTTTTTCAATAAATTTAAGTTGAAAGTATATACTCGCCTTATAATCTATTATCAAAAAAATAAATAATCATTTTAAGATACATAGAGATACATTATAATCAAGAGTAACCACCATGGAAGCAGATTTTATATAATGAATTGTTCAAGAAATGCGAGGGTTAAAGAATGAAGTGTTATAACGCCAAGTTGCTGACCCATCAAACACAATAGCAACAATCAAAAATTCATCACTTGATTAACATTTTATAGTAATATTCCATTAGTTAGCTAGATAAAATATTTAGGAATATATTAAATATATTATATAGTTTCAATTTAGCTTAAATAGGAAATTCATCAAATATATTATAATTATAATGAATCCACACACAATTTAAAATAATGTAATTAAAACATTATTAAAACGTTATTTTTTTAGTCTTCTACGAGCCACGGGGAATAAACTAATGACATGAAATTAATATAACTGTCAGTTAAAATGTTAAATATTAAATTAGGACATGTTAATTAAACCCATGCATATACAAGACAACGTACTAATTATTGTATCAATCATTATTTTAAGAAAGCTGCCAAATCTATTTCTATATTTAGACCTCTAGGGGTTAGTGTTTGTAGATTGTAAAGCCAATATAATTAATCACTGCACATTACTAATTTAGTCTATTTTAGCTTCAGCGCTTTTTGCACCAACTATTTTTTTCGTTTGTAAAGCCAATATGTTTCTCTATCGTACAGTTTATTCAATTTATTCCCTCCCTCAGTCCTAAGGAAACACATTACAATATATACCTTAGATAATTAAGCATCTGGGATTACAATTATGCTCATCAAAGAAATGAAGCCCTGCAAATCGATGCGCCTTGGCAAAGCAGATAAGCAGTTATGTCAGCTTGGACTCTCTGACCCTCGTGGCTGTGACGCCAGACGCAGAGAGGTTCCAGGCATCAAGTGTTCAGCTGCCCATAAAATTGAAAGATTGAAGCCTTACAAACTGTGAATGATTGCAAAACCCGCACAAGGTGGACTCCACTGGCTATTGGAATTGGAGGAACCTCTCTCCTAAAGGTACAATTAAGAAACGGCCAGTTATCATAACTATTATACAGGAGTAAACCCCGGTCAAAAGTATTCAAGAGATCTTTGGGAGATCAATGCCTCAGGAATTGGGAACATCCAGTTTCTTTATTATGGTGATTTCTCACATACTGTGTGGACTAACAAACGTGTATAACAATATCCAATAGAGCATCAAAGGGGTTAATGAATCAGGCTCCACAAAGGACATTGATTGGAACATTCAAATACCTTCTTGTTTTATTTGCGATTTCCGTACTGCACTATTAAATTGTTATTTTTGTTATATTTTTTATGCTAGCTAGCAATTATATTGTAGCTTAGAATTATTTTATACATTATTTTTATAAAGAGATCTAGCTTTTGTCTTTTATGTGTATTATAAAAATCTATTTCTATATTTAGACCTCTAGGGATTAGCGTTTGTAGTTTGTAAAGCCAATATAATTAATCACTGCACTTTACTACAGTAATTTAGTCTATTTTAGCTTAAGCGCTTTTTGCACCAACTATTTTTTTTTCGTTTATAAAGCCAATATGTTTCTCTTTTGTACAGCTTATTCAATTTATTCCCTCTTCAGTCCTAAGGAAACACATTACAATATACAGGTAAACCCCGTTATAACGCGGTCCTCGGGGTCCACCCCGAGACCACCGCGTTAGTAACGGCGTCGCGCAAAAACAAAATAGCTGCCGCATCGGTGCATCATCACCCTCCCCCGCCGCAGCACCCTTCACTCCGCGGGGCAGGAGATGGGAGCGGGGATGTCCCTCCGGTCCCCGCTTCCCCCTGTCACTGCGTGACAGCCCGCGGGGCAGGAGATGGGAGCGGGGATGTCCCTCCGGTCCCCGCTTCCCCCTGTCACTGCGTGACAGCCCGCGGGGCAGGAGATGGGAGCGGGGATGTCCCTCCGGTCCCCGCTTCCCCCTGTCACCGCGTGACAGGCCGCGGGGCAGGAGATGGGAGCGGGGATGTCCCTCCGGTTCCCGCTTACCTCTGATCCCCCCACATGCCCGGTGCTCCCACTGCCTGCATGGAGGTGGTAGCGGGGGGTTTCTTCTCACTACCGCTGTCCCAAGCACTCCCGCTGTCTATGCGGGAGGAGGGTGGGAGCGGGTGCTGGTGCTGGTCGCGGCCTTTCCTCGGTTCTGACCCCCCCCATCTGTGTAGAGTGAGAGAGTGTGTGTGTGTATGTATGTATATATGGGAGAGAAACTGTGTGTGTGTATATGGGTGGGAATGTATGTGTGTGTGTGTGTGTGTGTGTGTGTGTGTGTGTGTGTGTGTGTGTGTGTGTGTGTGTGTGTGTGTGTGTGTGTGTGTATGGGGCTGTGTGTGTGTATATGGGTGTGTGTGTGTGTGTGTGTGTGTGTGTGTGTGTGTGTGTGTGTGTGTGTGTGTGTGTGTGTGTGTGTGTGTGTGTGTGTGTGTGTGTGTGTGTGTGTGTGTGTGTGTGTGTGTGTGTGTGTATATGGGTGTGTATGTGTATATGTGTGTGTATGTGTGTGTGTGTGTGTGTGTGTGTGTGTATATATGAGTGTGGGTGTGTGTGTGTGTGTGTGTGTGTATATGGGTGTGTGTGTGTGTGTGTGTGTGTGTGTGTGTGTGTGTGTGTGTGTGTGTGTGTGTGTGTGTGTGTGTGTGTGTGTGTGTGTGTGTGTGTGTGTGTGTGTGTGTGTGTGTGCAGTGAGCAGTGTGTGCAGTGAGCAGTGTGTGCTGTGTGTGCAGTGAGTGTGTGCACTGTGCACTGTGCAGTGTGTGCAGTGAGAGTGTGTGCAGTGTGTGCAGTGTGCACTTTGCAGTGTGTGCAGTGAGCAGTGTGTGCAGTGAGAGTGTGTGCAGTGAGAGTGTGTGCAGTGAGAGTGTGTGCAGTTTGCAGTTTGTGCAGTGTGCACTGTGCAGTGTGTGCAGTGAGCAGTGTGTGCACTGTGCAGTGTGTGCAGTGAGAGTGTGTGCAGTGTGCAGTGTGCCGTGAGCAGTGTGTGCAGTGAGCAGTGTGTGCAGTGAGCAGTGTGTGCTGTGTGTGCAGTGAGTGTGTGCACTGTGCACTGTGCACTGTGTGCAGTGAGAGTGTGTGCAGTGTGTGCAATGTGCAAAAAACGGGAGCCACGTGAAAACCGTGTTATAACTGATTTCGCGGTATAACGGGGCGCGTTATAACGGGGTTTACCTGTATACCTTAGATAATTAAACATCTGGGATTACAATTATGCTCATCAAAGAAATGTTTTTATACACTACATACACTGTATGTTGTTGGTAACCTTTTCAATATTTATTTTGTGTTCCATAAATCTTTCCTTGATCTCTCTTTCAGTCCTTTCCACATTTTGGAGCATGCATGGTTATTCCTAATAAATATACAACATTGTGCATCCCATTACAGATATTTTGGAATATGGTTACATAGATTTGCTGGTATGTTATAATAATAGTAATTAAAAAATCACTGGATTTGATAAATGCTGAGGCTTTAAATAGGGTGCGCACTATGGGGCCTTTTCTATTATGCCTTTTTCGGCCAAAATCCTACTGCTATTCTGTAAGCCTCGATAAGTGGGCAATAAAGGCATGAATCGCCAATTTTTTCGCTATCCAAAAAAGAACGCCGGGTAAGCGGCAATAAGCCACTTACCGGAAGGTTCTGAAATTTGTGCAATTGTAGTAGTCTCGAGAAGTTTATTGAGGCTAATCGCGGCTTTAGAATGGCGAGTTTCTCCCAAAATCCTCATGCTAGGAAAAATTGGCGTGAGGCTGGGGAGAACCTTCTGAGAAGGCGGCGAGTGGACTTACAGTAGAAAAAATTATTCATTTTTCCTGCATCGAATTGATACCGGGAATCTCCGGAGCTGATGACCAGTTAATGAATTGCTTAATTTTCTATTCCTTTCCTGTCGTTCTTGAATTTAATTTTTAATTTTGGGGGGGTTAAAATACAGTAGGAAGATGTAGTGCATATTTTGACACATTTGAAATATCCCAGAGGTTTTGTTGGAATCCAACATTGGTGATTTTCTGATTGAGATTTTTCCTTTTTTAGTTCAGTTGGTGCCAACATGTTTTTCAGATTTTTACTTTTCTTATACATTAGTTCCGGTCTTTTGGACAAAACTGGCTTTAAAAGCAGATAATTTATTAAAATATGCTAATGCTTATTAATAATTTTATTAATTGATTCTGCTCCTTTGGTAAATCTAGTAATGCAACAAGGTGTTTCATTTGTTCTTTTTTCATGTACATTCTCTGGATCAAAATACTGTAAGTATGGATGTAGGATAAAATATACAGAAACAATGTGGATTTGAGAGGAGCGGGCTTAGGCCCCGCCTCCGTGATGTCTTTCGTGACGCGCCTTGCACTGACAGTATCGTGCGCAGGTGCCGTCCATTTGTTGTTTGGTGCAGGATCCGAACACAAGTTGACTCTAACAACAGAATGTTTACGGTATATATGTTCAGTTCAAAACCAATCTGATGCAAGTATGTGTGTATATATAAGGTGGCACCCCCTTGCGAAACATCGGATTGGGTGGCCTCTTATACTGAATTGAGTGCAGTCTTGCTTTACCGAACGCAGGGATGATAATATTGTTTACATTATTATTTGAGACTAGCACCTGTTTATATTTGCAAGTACATTGAGTGCAAGCTGTGGATTGGTTTCTTATGTAACCCTTTTTCTGAATGCTCCCAAAGGGAGCTCCAGGAGATCTGAGCCTCCGCTAGCTGGGAGCCTGGGGTAACACTCATACATTTACTTAGTGCAGCGCCTCCACTTACCCAGGATCCCCATGATGTGAGATTCCCCTGGGCAAGAAATACATACACAAATATGTGATGCAACCAACTTTACTGTATTAACGATAATGCATGGCAACCTTATCACTATAACATGCAATTAGCAATAACACATATCCTAATAACTGGTACCGTCCTTATAACGGTAGTGACTTAGCCACCCTCTTACGGAGTACTGTCTCAGTCCCGCTACCGCGTGCTCCACACCGTGTCCATGTACGGTACCATATGGTATAGGCTCAGTCTTGTAACCACTCGCTCAGTGTTCCTACAAAGAGTTTAGCCTAAGGCGGGATCAGCGCCTGATGACCGGTGTTGGTGCACTTGATGATATAGTACCTGCCAAGCACTCCAGTGCTCGGATCTGCAACTGCTTCACAAAGGATCTGTCGAGTTCTGGCCCGACATCCTGGATCCACCGTCCGGGAAGACCCCAACAAGATGGCCTCTGCAACCACAACGAAGAGCAGCGCCCAACCTTCTGCATGGGTACGCAGCGTCAATGGAGTCAATATCTGACTCCGTGAACTAACGTGACACTCGCTGTACTATAGGCCGTCCCTACTGCACAGCAACTTTGGATGGCTTTATGGAAACTCCTAAGGCCTACGTGGTAGCCTATCCTATACAGGTGAGTCACTGACCCCCTGCAGCCACACTACCTCTCCCAAACCCACCCGGGTCCCCTCTGGCTAACTTCTCCCTAACCTCTGCAGCAAACACACTGCACACACACTCAACCTGCAGCAACCCACTGCACTCACTCGGTACCTGCAGCAACAACACACTACACACGGAACCTGCAGCAACCCACTGCACTGCACTGCACACACTGTGCCTATTTGTCAGCGCTCACAGCAATACCAGCCGTGACACTGACAAGCCTGCACACTCACACACCTAAGGGCAGAGTCCCTAACCTAGGGGCTGTCCCTCAGTACTTACCCACTACCCTGGTGGGGATTGGGGCCTGCCTGGGACTTGGGGATCCTTACATGGTGCAGGAGCCACTTGCTCCTTTCACCCTTCCTTCCCCTTCCTGCTCCCACATCCAACTAACTAGCGTGGGCTCAGCGCGCAAAATGTATCCTTTCTCCCTGCCTGGGAATCCTTGGCCCTGATTGGCCACTATCAGGCACCTTTTGCCTGCCTCGCTTTGCTCCATGGGAGTTCTAGTCCCATGGAGCCTGTCTTGGCATTGGGGCCGCGTGCGCACTTGCCCTGCGCATGCGCGAGTCTCCAATAGCCACCGCAACCTCTCCTGGGCTCCTGTACTCGCGCGACTTCTCCCTAGTTCCAGGGTACCTTCTGCGCATGCGCGATCCCGCGCACGCTCGCGCAACCCGTCATGGCGGCCCCCGCTAGCCGGGTGCACCGTTGGAGCTCTAGGGACGCCGTGCACTCCCTGCACTGGCCCCCACCCTAGCGAAGTGCCGGCGGGTCCATCGCTGCCTCCGGCGGCACCCGCGACCTCTCGGCACTCGCGGAGGGGGGACAAGGAGGACAAAATAAGACCGGGGCTACACTTATATAAACACATACTCTCACATCACTGACATTCAGGGACATTTTATCACCTCTAGCCATAAAACTGCACAGGGGAGGGATTGTCTTCCATCACAGATCACATTCCAATATGCACTGTTTTTAAGTTTAAACCCCTTTTTAGCTTCATTCATTTTAACATCGCCGGCACTATCTCGAAAGCTCGCAAGAATAAAAGCATTACGTTAGCCTCAGTGCGGTATCGTCTATTCATTTTTGATTATTAAAGCTTGGCTAAAACGGTACTGATACCTCTACATATATATATATATATATATAACAATAGCAAGAATGTTCATTGCATTACCCCCTGATGCCTGTGTTACTTCATTAAATTGTATTTTTTGAATTTGTGAGTGATCCAGATTCTTTGATATTGGGCCTATAGCCTATAGGGAAACCATGTTGAATGGTTTTGAAGCAAAAAGTGGCACTGTGTGCTTGTTTGCATGTCATTTCCCAGAATCCCTTTCTGCAGTGGAAGTGCTGTGTGCTCTGTGATAATGGTGAAAGGCGGGGTGGCAGACCTGTCTAAGACATGCAAATGAGCATACAGTAATATATCCATTTGCTATATATATATATATATATATATATATATATATATATATATATATATATATATATATATATATATATATTAGTGGCCTTCTAATGTTGTCACCCTTTCAATAAATTATATTTTTAACCACACCTTGGTTTGCTTAGCCCTAGTTTGTGCATATTCTGTGCTCCGCTTTTTGCTCCTTCACTGGATCTTTTTCTGCTGTGATTGCCTGTGTGGACGCACCCAATTCAGGACATGCTACACATTTAATTGTTAATTCAACATTTCTCATATGGATGAAGATGATGATTTCCCAAATCCTCCCTGCCATTTGCAAACTCCATTCCAGGTGTTGCACAACACACAGAGTTCCAGTGCAAATACCACTTACAGAGTAGTGAATAATGTATGTGATATTAAATATACTTAATTAGTGCAAGTGACAAAAAAAATAAATATTAAAAATTACAATCCTTGGGAGTAGTACAGCTCCATAGAAAAAAAGACTATTTTTCAATTGTCTTGCAAAGTACAGAAAAAACAGGATCCAGAACACAAAGTATCCCAGGGAATAAGTGAAATACGGAAAACAGCTAAATATAGTGCAACATGATTTTAATATCGTTCAGTTGATTTAAAGTAAGTGGGAATTTATCTCACTCACGTATTCAGAGAGATATTCAAGCATTTGGTATATATTAATAGCCTCCTTAGGCAGACCTGGTGTCTTTAAAAAATCGCCAAGGGTTCAGGAATGGCTCCCAAATCCATTAAAAAAACAATGACGACAAGCAGAAAATAGTGCAATATTACTTCATGGGAAAAAAATATTGGCTTATCCATGTGCGACGTAAGTATCCAGAAATGACATCGCGAATGACTCGGAGAAGAGAGAGAGTATCAACGTTGATTGCAGCACATTTCCATCACTCCGTTTATGATTCTGGGTGGTCTACATGCTTGTTTGTGAGTTTGAATACTTTTTTTTTTTAAGCCTATCTTTTTTTTCCATACAGCATTATTGCACTATTCTCTGCTTTTCTCAATTTTTTTATGTGCTTGGAAGTCCTTCCTGGCAACTTATTGAAGACATACCATCTGCCTAAGTTGATATATACCAAATGTTTGAATACCTCACTGAATATGAGAGTGGGATTACTCACATTTACGTTTAATCAGCTAAACTAGGGGTGCGCAAACTTTACCTTGTTACATGACCCGCGGCATCATTTGATGTCACGTTACCATGGCAACCGTGATGTCACATGACCCCGCAGCGTCATTTGATGCTGCGTTGCCATGGTCACGCATCCTGAAGCCGGCTGAACCTCGGTAAGTAGAGGTTGCAGAGGCCTCGCGCGGGACCTTTGCAACCACCCATGCCCCCCCAATAAATCTCGAACCCCCCAGTTATGCGCACCGCTGAGCTAAACCATATTTAGACATTGGTGCCCAATATTTTGCTGCTTTCTATATTTCACCTATTCACTGGGACACTTTGCACTTCCTATTTTTCTTCTCACTTCCAGGTGTGATATAAAAGATAGAGAAGCTGCAAGATTGACATGCAAAATTGTATTAAATCAAACTACAGATGTACATAGCCCCCTCTTGTGTGTTATAGTAGCAAGGTGTCTTATGGCTGAAAATCTCTTGCTAAATGTGGCCCTATATACTTAATGTCCCTGTGATCAGAATCTTATTAATGCAATGCTAGTATTTTTCTATAAGTTAGCTTTAATGCTTATTTGATCTCCTGGTTTCTCAGACTGTATATGATGGGATTGATGAACGGGGTCAGCACAATAAATGCCAGAGATTTTAATTTGTTTTCATTAAATGAGTTTGATCCTGTTGACAACACATATATATCAAGCTGAGTCCCATAATATGTGCAGACGATTAACAGATGGGAGCTGCAGGTGGAGAAAGCTTTCTTCTTGCCACCTATAGAGGAGATCTGGACGATGGATATGAAGATACAGACATATGAAACGATGACAAAGACAAATGGAAGCAATATCTCCAGGATGGTAAAGACAAAGTCTACCCATATCAGTGTGAAAGTGTCTGAAGAAGAAAGTGCTAGGAGAGGAGCGAAGTCACAGAAGAAATGGTCAATGACATTGATGGTACAGAACTGAAACTGAAATATCATAAAAAATTCACATTGACCTAGAACAAAACTGATTGTCCAACAACCAATAGCCAGTTTGAAACAAAGATTCATGTTCATAATAGAGGAATAACGCAATGGGTTACAGATGGCAAGATATCGATCAAAAGACATCACCATGAGAAGGCAGGATTGTGCAAATGCTGAGAAGGTAACAAACAAACTTTGTGACATGATGCAGCAAAATATAGATATCCGACCTCCTTCCATTAATATAACATGTAGCATATTGGGTACAATAGTGGTGGTGAGCAAGAGGTCAGCAAAGGCCAAATGTTTAAGGAAGAAGTACATGGGATGATTGAGATGGTCATTGGTCGACACCAACAGGATGATCAAGAGATTTCCAATTAATATCACAATATAGATCAGAAGGAAGAGACAGAAGAGCAGAGTCTTTATTCTTTGAATGTTCTGAAATCCAAGGAGTATGATCTCAGTCACCATGGTTTGATTATCCTCACACATTCTCAAAGAACATGCCTTGTAGCAGCGTCTTTCAACCTGTCACAAAGTGAAAGAGGTTAGCAAGAGCAACCGATGGGTTGAATATTTTGTAGACACAAGGCAAAGGATATTTGCGCCACATACTCTAATACCTAAGTGCACAATAAATACTGTTTTGTTTGTTATACAAAGATAATTATTGATACCTTCCATCAATTACGGGTGTTGAACTCTAGTGCCAGTAACTATAACTCTTTAATAAAATCTTAATTAAATGTTTCACACAAATTTGGGAACATTGTGAATTTTAGATTTCTGCCACTTGACAAATTGTTAATATTTTTCAAAGGTTTATCAACTAATTATTAACTAATTAACATTCTTTGCTGTAAATGCCGTACCATACATCGGTCACAGATAAACAGAAATACTCCATTAGCCTAGTGGTGTGATGTCTATGGATGGGAATTCTAGTGTACTGTTCTGCCAAAGTCAAACTGTTTGCAGTTAGCTAATGTTTGTAATGATCATGCTGAGTATCAATTATTTCCAGTGTGACTGTCCATCACTAATCACAGTTGCATAGTTACATAGTAGATGAAGTTGAAAAAAGACATACTGTAAGTCCATCAAGTTCAACCTATGCTAAATTTAGACAGCAGATACTTTATCCTATATCCGTACTTACAGTCTATTGATTCCGAGGAAGGCAAACAAAAAACCCCAGTGAAATATCATCTAATGATATCTTATAAGGGGAAAAATAAATTCCTTCCTGACTCCAATAATTCACAATCAGATTACTCCCTGGATTAACATCCTTTCCATGTTTACTTATTTGGTATATCCCTGTATACCTTTCCTTTCAAAAAGATGTTCAATCTTTTTTTTGTTGAAGATATCTATTGTATCTGTATAACAGTCTCCATGGGTAATGGATTCCCCATTTTAACTGCCCTTACTGTAAAGAACCCTTTCCTTTGTTGCTGGTGAAATCTCCTTTCCTCAAACCTTAAGGGATGACCCTGTGTCATAATTAATCATATTTCTAACGTTATGATACAGACAAAGGGAGAGATGTAGCGAGGCTTACTGTCTTCGGTGGCACAGTCACCAAAGTTAAAGTCGATGGTGCTGGAGACAGCGTCTGCCTAGATTGCGCTGTGGGGGGTCCATGCTTCTCAATGGGACCCCCATAGTGTTACTCCTCCACTGCTGCAACAAGCATGGTCGCTTGTGAGCATGGCACCAAAGACAGTTTGGTTAGCTGCATCTGTAGTGCATTGTATGGAGTACAATCAACATGGGTTTGAAGATGATTATTACTGACAGACTTTACACATTGACAGTGAGGAGGACCTCAACCCTTCTGAAACACCTGCTCAGGGCATTTCATAGTCTACTCATTGCCCATAACTACACTTCACTACACAATGTCATCAACCCTTCTCAGGCCCAGATTCACTAAAAGGTGCTAAGCTTTAGTATACCTTAACGCATTAATTTCAATGTATGTGATGGGGTAATTAAGGGTAGCACCCTTTAGTGAATCTGGGCATAAGTGAGCAAGGATACTCTGGCACACCTTGCACCTATATATGCACATATTTGTATAAAATTGAGTATACAGTACATTGCAATCTGTAGAAACCCCCTGCACAATTAGGAAGGGGTTATGATGCTTGGAGATTAAGGCTTAAATAAATAGTGAAAAAAATAAGAGGAAAAAGCGCACAACTCATTGTGTAGTATATAAAAAGTATGTGGGTGACAAACATATGGTAAGTATTGCACATAGAAAAAATATGTTCTTTCAAGCATATTGGGACAAACGGCACAGGTTACCATGATAGCTGCAATACTTACCATCTGTGTGTCACCAATATACTTTTTATATACTACCCCACCATTCGTGCACGTATCCCTCTTATTTTGTCCCTAGCTCTGTGAGATGATGAGCCATCTCTTGAAGACAGCAGCAGACTCCATCACAACTTTACGCCTTATATAAGGTCACATTTTAATTTCTTGTTTTGTTCAATAATCTGTTGAATTTTATATACACGTATTTGACACATTTACTCACTTTTCACTCCAATCACATCACTATTCGTCTATGTGATAATTAATACAGTATCCAAATCAATTGGTGCATTGCATTTTAATTTTTTTCACTTAAATAAATAGTTTTAGTCAGAGGAGGATGAGGGAGCTTGGAGGATGGATGTACAGACGAGAGAGGAAGTAAGGAAGAACTCCTCCTCTTGATGCAGGACAGCACAAGGTTCTTGCCCTCCCACCACTTTTTTTTCTCTGTAATTTATGTTATTATTTGTTTTGAAATTAACAACATATATATAGTTTTCTACTTTTGTTTGTTTAAGTTTGTGTTCATGTGTGACTGGCCACCACTGTCTTTACCACTCATTAACCATTTTTAACAATTTTCGATTAAAAGTTATTTTATACTAATATAGCACCTGTTCCCCATGCCACGGAAGATCTGGCCACTGCATGGGTGTTTTCCCTGGTTACTGTAGCTCACCTGCTGGTTCAGGAAGTCTGAGTTGCTGAGGAGCACCAACAGGGCAGGCTTTCTCGGATACTATCTGGGGGTGCCCTGCTAACAACCAACTGGGAACGCTCTGGCCGAGATATGGGGAGTGCCCCCATTCACTTCTCCTTCGGCATGTTTCCCAGCCATTCTGCTTCTCCAGTTACTATTCATCTCAGCAGCACCGCAAAATGTAGCACCTGTTTCCCCCCTGCCACGGAAGATCTGTACACTATATGGGTGTTTTCCCTGGGTACTGTAGCTCACCTGCTGGTTTAGGAAGTCTAAGTAGCTCCGCAGTTGAAGTTTTTGAGCAGCAACAGGGCAGGCTTTCTCTTGGCTCTTACTGTGCAACGCCTTCATTCCATGATGATCCTGCTGAATGCAGGATGGTCCCCACAGGCAATACTCCTCTCCAATAATCACACACCATAGTTGGTCCAACAGCAGTTTTATTGTATAACAGCATGATCGTCCTCCAGCCCTGGAACAGACCCCCAGGGGCTTGAGGTCCCAAGAGCCCCTCCTAATCTCCTTGATCCTCTGCTAGGGGAAAGGGTATCACACAGTCCCATAATCAACCACCTTCAATTTGGTGGAGTGTCAGCTTTTATACCCGGGGGAAGGGCTTGTAACCCTGCCCCCTAACAGGGCAGGTCCAGGTACTGACAGACATCACACCATATACATGTGACCCAGTCAGCACCCTCTCCAGGTATGACACTAACTGCCGGTTTAGGCCAGCCCCTGGATAAGGCAACATAGTACCCATCCAGGCTGCAACTGCAGGCTAGGCCCTGCGCAGGAGTTTAACCCCAATACTGCCTGTTCTTACCAGGACTTATAGTGTTCTGGCCAGTAGAAGGCTATAGCCAGGGGCACTTAGCTACTCTAATTTCATTTATTTCAAGTTTCATGTATAGAGTGCAACTATGTTGGGATCTTGTTCTTTCCTGTATTTCCACATACAGACACATAAACAGACACACTGATACACAAACACACAGGCATACTGTTAGGTGGTGTACATGCTGCCGAAGACAGCGCGTGCGCAATCACAATGCCTTAAGGCAATGATCGCGACCATAGACCGCGCATGCTGTGACAGCAGGACGGTGTCTGTTGATTTGTTCATGCATTATGGTGTCTGTTTATTTGCTCAAGGTTGGAAGTGGGGACAAAATCCGAGGCACACTGACACCCACACAGGCACACTGATACACATACAGTACAAACACACTAATAAAAATATTGATACACTGATATACATACAAACACACTGATACACATACAAACATACTAATAAAGACACCAACACACTGATATACATACAGACACACTGATATTCATACAGACACACATACACATACAAACACACTAATAAAAATACTGACACTGATATACATACAGACACACTGGTACTCATACAAACATACTAATAAAGATACTGACATACTGATATACATACAGACACACTGATGTTCATACAGTACAACCACACTGATACACATGCAGATAATCAGATACACATTCACACACACTGTCACAGTACATGCAGCCATACTAATACATACAATATAAGAGAAAGAAAAGCACTGCATGCAAAAAAAGAAATAATCTGAAGCACATACTGACACACACACACACACACAGACACACACACACACACACACACACACACACACACACACACACACACACACACACACACCACACACACACACACACACACACACACACACACACACACACACACACACACACACACACACACACACACACACACACACACACACACACACACACCACACACACACACACACAAACACACACACACACACACACTGATACACACTGATACACACTGATACAGTATATACACACACACTAATACAGACACACTGATACACATACAAACAGAATGATAAGCACTCACACACTAATATTGTATAGTACATACAATCACACTGAAACAAACACAGACACACTGATACACATACAGACAGGCACACGGACACTCACACACACACACACACACACATATGCACTGACACACTGATATAGTACAGTACATAAATAGTCACACTGATACACACACATACACAATGATACACATACACACACACACACACACAGACAAACAGATATGCACTGACACACTGATATAGTATATACATAGGCACACTGTTATACACACAGGCACACTGATACTCATACACACATACACACACACCCACACACAAACACAGATACACTGATATCCTCGCAGACACAATGTTAGCCACACAGAAACACTGATATAAACACAGGCACTATGATACACATACAGACACACTGACACAAACATAAACACACTGATAACCACACAGACAAACTGATACCCCCCCCCCACACACACACACTGATAGATACATATACACACACACACACACACACTGATATCATCACAGACACCCTATTACCTACACAGATACACTGATACACATACACAGATACACTGATGCAAACACAGACACACTGACACAAACATAGACACACTGATAACTACACAGACACACCAATACACACACACACATGCAGACTGGTGCACTCACTGACACACTAATACAAACACAGAAACACTGATATACACATATAGACTGATACGCACACAAAATACACAGATACAGTACACATTCATGCCCACAGATACTCACACTGATACAACACATACCGTACTGTACAGAGCCATACTGATACATACTGTACACCGACAGAATGTTACACACACTGATACTGTACACACACATCCATACACTGATTCTTATACTGTACAGCTCATACTAGGGAGGTGTTAAAAATTCCAAATTCCGTCACAAACGATTAAGTGGGGTTTTCCCCAAATTCCATTCCTTTCAAAATGTTTTGCCAACCCTAAAAGGTCTTTAAATGCCAAGAGATGAGTATTAGATGTTGCCATTTCACAAGCCTTCAGTGATATACAGTATCACCAGACTGTGAGGAGAACATACTGAAGTGTGTGCCCTATTTAATGTCTCAGCATTAAGCAAATCTAGTGATTTTTAAATTATTATTCTAAACCAGCTCATTTAGATAACCGTATTCCAAAATATCTGTAACAGGAAATTTTGATGGTGGCTCATCAATACACTACATATTTTTAATTCCATCAACATAGTTAAATTCTACTTACAGAATTTCAGTGTCCAGAATTGAACAACAGCAACAATCTGATGGGAAATATTTCTGCGAGTCTAACTTGATTTGTGGAGTCTTCTTAAACCTTGAAGAAATTCTGTGGCTCCCTGGCACTTATATTAAAATCTTACAGCATCTATGGGTCTTTTATACTGTTCACAACCTAGGAGATTAATCCTTATGGAATGTATCACACATTCCATGAACTTCCCTTGAGTTTAATAAGATCACTGGGAAAAACATGAAGCACCTTTCCAATTAATGTTTAAGATAAGCAACTCATTAGTGCATCTGCATGTCCTACACATGTCACAGAACTCAGAACAACACAATATAACTGGTGCCTAGATCAATGAACCCATACAACACCTACAGTAATGTGATCTCTGACTGAATATCAGACCAGTCCTTAGTGTCCAATCAATGTCCAGATAGATCTTGATTAATGTCTCATAACATGTGGAAGTAAACACAAAGAAAAATCATAGTGCAGCACTGATATATATCAAACAAATCTAAAAACTGACCACAACAACACGCAGACACACACACACAACACAGAATAGCTAAAAAAAAACTGGTAATACAGACCGGCGCCACTATTGTCCAATGGTGGAAAAGGATTGTCCAATATGGAAATGTTCTCACACGGATGGTAGCTTTAAATGTAGTTTTCAGCTGTATCTTCACTGTGTGAACTCCATCAACATATGCAGAGAGAAGAGAAACAAGAAAAACACATCATAGTGCAGATATGCAATGATATAGTACACCAAACAAGACTAACATTACACAAAACATATAACATAAAACATATAAGGCTGGCTGATACTAAGATAGATTTATTAAACACAATAAAATCGCAGGTGTGGGATCCGGTTGGTAAAAACCGGAATCCTACTTACAGCACTGCCACAGACCATGAGCGGGGGTTTTTTTTAGGTAGAGTTGAGACCGGCTGCAGCTCCGTCGAACACGTGGTATCCAGGAAGCTCCACAGTCCTGAAACCGGAAGTGCGTCGCTCCGTGCGACTTGCTTATTCTCCTGGAGCCGTCGATCAACCTGCTGCCGGAAATGTACTCCTAAGGGCGGATGGAATCGCCAAAAAGTCCCTCTTCAATGGACTACTGCGGCTACAACGCTGTCCTCTGCACACTTGTGCAGTGTATATGTTTTGTATATGTTTTGTGTAATGTTAGTCTTGTTTGGTGTACTATATCATTGCATATCTGCACTATGATGTGTTTTTCTTGTTTCTCTTCTCTCTGCATATGTTGATGGAGTTCACACAGTGAAGATACAGCTGAAAACTACATTTAAAGCTACCATCCGTGTGAGAACATTTCCATATTGGACAATCCTTTTCCACCATTGGACAATAGTGGCGCCGGTCTGTATTGTGTATTTGTGTTTTGTATTGCTAACTAGGTCTTGGAGTTAGTGTTACCTGGCAGCCTATTAATATCTATTATTCATTTATTATATTACATTATCACTTAATAATTCACATATATTTCTTTTAGCGCTATATACACCCATTTTTTCTTGTTAAAAAAAACTGGTGCTATTTAATATTAAGAGTAAAGAACCATTAAAAAGACAAAACAATTGTCTAAAAAAAAAGAGAACATAGGCTGTAGAGATCCCATCCAGTAGATGTAAAATTGGAATCCTACTCATGACAGGGTAGTTTTTAAACAGCGTTATCAGCAACTTAATCTCTCCCTCCATGCTGGATCCGAAGAGGAAGCTCCACAGTGTACTTCCAGGGCTCGAATGCCACCGTCACGCTCACTGCTGCTCCGATGGCAGACCCGCTGGTCTCGTCGCACACAGATGACGTCACTCAGATGCGCACAGTCACTGAAAGTCCCAATAGCTGTCTGCAGTTACGTACTTAGCCAAACAACCTTCCCAAGCCAAACAGTGCTTGGTAAAGGGATAGTACTGCAGGAAATCAGCACCAATGCTCTCAGTAGTCACATAACTATCATCACTGCATTGTCACACATCATTCATTAGACAAGGAAAAGTGAGGTACAAGTGACACCTTTAATAGCTAGTTTGGGGGTTAATAAGAGTGCAAGCTTTTTGAAGCAATGGTCCTTTCTTCATATGTATGTATATGGCGCCATTAATGTACATAGCGCTTCACAGCAGTAATACACATGACAATCATATAAATACCAAATAATACAAATAACACATAATGGGAAGAAGCACTTTAGACATAAAAGTAAACTTATGAAAAGGAGTCCCTGCCCCGAAGAGCTTACAATATAATTGGTATAACATAGGAAGAACGTACAGAAACAGTAGGAAGGTGTTCTGGCAAGTGCATCCGCAAGGGGCCACGATGTATGAGGTGTAAAGTATCAGCCACGGAGCTACCTATATGCTTCGTTAAGGAGGTGGTTTTTAAGAAAGTCTTAAAGGTGGATAGAGAAGGTGCTAGTCGGATACTGAGGGGAATGGCATTCCAGAGGTGTGGGGCAGTCAGTGAGAAAGGTTTTAGATGGTAGAGGGCTTTAGACACAAAAGGGGTAGAGAGAAGGCATCCTTGAGCAGAGCGCAAGAGTTGGGCAGGTGTATAGCGAGAGATTAAGGCTGAGATCGCAAGATTATTAATTATGTTTTTGGACATGTTAATCTTTGGTTAACGGTGAGACATCCAGGAATTGATTGTGGTAGTACAGTTGGTAACATGGGACAAGAAAGCGGTGGAGATTACAGGGAAGGAGAGGTAAACGGGGGTGTCTTCAGCATAGAGAGATTATTAAAAGCCTAAATATTGTATGTTCACCAAGACAAGCAGAAAAAAGCGAGAAGAACAGAGGGCCAAGGACAGAGCCTTACAAGACCCGAAAAAGAGGGAGTGAAAAGGAGGATACACCAGAGAAGACAACACTAAAATAAATACTTTTTGCCCCACAGTGAAGAGGCAGTAGAAATTTGCAAGGAGAAGCTAATTGTCACCGTAGGGGTAGCCAGCCTTAACAATAAAGGTGAAGCCCGGCTTGCTGCCTCTTAAACCATAGGGCCGGTAAAGTGTTTTTACTTTATCCCCTGTAAACCATGTTTCCTTAGCTGTCCCCTGTGAGCTCATAAGGTGGGTATGTCCTGTTTGTGTTAGGCCTCTTATGGGAAATAGCTGCAGAACCGGGAGTTCAGGAGCATGAGTTTGAGAGTAGATGTTGTTTGGCAAAAAGGATTAAAATGAGTATAAAGTGCAATGTATTTGTATGTGTAATCCATCGCTATGAAGGCAGCCCCGGTAATAAGATTAGCCGAGGTGCCAGCATGGCAATGGCGGATCAAAGGAACGGATGGGCTAGGTGTCGGGCCATCTAGCAGGTGGGGAAGGGCGGAGGAACCGATCTGCGGATGGGCTCTCAGCGGTGAAACACTTTGTTGTATCCAGACTCGGTGGAGCCTACGCAGTGGGCGGTAATGGCCTGGCCAGGGAATGCCGTTGCCGAGACGCAGCTCGTAGGTTCGATTTACATTGGCCAGTTCATATTTCCCGCCTTGCCGGCAACCATAGCCTAAGCATGCCAACTCCTTTAATTGGTTACAGCCTGGTCAGCCTCTGGCTTGTGATTGGCTGCTGTGTGCAAACCCATGCCCTGATTGGTCAGCAGTCCCTCTTCCATGTTAAACATAGGACAGCAAGGTCTATGTAATGGGACTGCCCGATCAGAGAACAAGAGCATCCTAGGGCTTGATCCGATGAAGTGCTGGCGGGATCTTCAAATGTGCTTTGCTCAGAATAGCAAATCACTCGGCACAGAGGTGCCGGAGAAGCCTACAGAAGTCTAGCGGAGGACAAGTTCTACAGTCACGGCCAAGTTCTCAGGACGAGGCCATGTTCTCAGAGAGCGGCCAAGTTCTGAGAACGTGGCCAAGTTCTGAGGAACAATTTTACTTGCTCCAGGCTTAGTCCCGTGATGCGACTGGTGGGTGCTTGGCATAGAGGTGCTAGAGCAGCCCGGCCAAGTGGAAGATACATGCTGGGAGCAAGTTCTCATGGTCTGGATATCAGACCAAGTTCTGAGAATTGGACAGTGCTGAAACCAGCAGGGAGAGCGAGGTGACTCTCCCGAAAAGAGTACCATGTGTTCCAACACGTGGAGTGGACATGGTTAGCCTTCCTGAAGCAGGCAACCTGAACCTAGTTTAGACTAGTCTCCCCCCAGGTTCCCTTGTATTTGTGCATTTTTGTGTGTCTGCGGACTTGACCAAATAAACCCCATTTTATTCAAAAATGTTGTCCTTCCTAGTGAACAATGTTGTCCTTCCTAGTCCTTCTCCAGTGACAGGATTTTTTGTCTGGTGGCAGCAGTGGGATCGCTAGGCTTTTAGCTGGGATTTATTGTGGGAAATCATAACTCAAAGTCAGTCTTGAAGTGCAAGATCGTGGAACAAATTGTTGCAGGCATATGTTGTACATTTCAGGGAATACAGCCCTTCTGTGTCCCAATAGTTTATTCGGATGAATCTGAAGATGGCTGACCCAGGAGGATGTTATTTGATCTGGAATCAAACATTGGTAGTTGCCTGGTGCATGAGGTATGGGCTGCCGACAAATGGTCAAGCTAAGAAGGTCCTGTGCATGGACCTTGAGTGGCATGAAGCCGGTATGGCTGAATGCACTGATGTGGTTGTGGTCATAGCAACTAACAGTGGGGCCGTGGACCCGGAGACTGAGCCCCTCAGGAGATATTTATAGGGGGACATCATCCCTCCCGTGGTTACCCACAGAGCCGGTCCTACCCCACCATGTGATATGGCAGCTCTTCTGGCAACATTAGGTCCTAATGCAAATGAGGACCACCGGTTGCAGCTACTGTCCCGGCCAGCTTTATTCTAAAGCTTGCCGGGTTAAACTCGGGCTAAATGCGGGGCTTTTCTCCGATTTGAATCGGAGTTTCCCGCGCGGCGGCCGCTTCAATAGATAAGCGCTAATGGCGCTTATCATTGAAAGCGCCCGAGGCACGGGAAAACCGACCGAAAACGGCCGAAAATAGCCGCGCGCCGTCCGCGGGTTAAAAATAACCGTGGAGGCAGCCGCTTTAGATTAAAGCTGGCCGCCACTGTAGCCCGCCTAGTGAAACCCATTCCCACCGTGTCCCCGACCCAGAGGCAAAGGTCTCAGACCCCCTTGGCTAAGGCACTGGTAACCAGCCTTGTTAAAATGGTGGACAGAACTGATACCATCGAGAGATTCCTTTGGGCATTCGAGAACCAGTGCTCGATGCTACGGGTGCTTGAGTCCTGGTAGGTGGTGGCATTCCTTCTCACTACCCTGAGCGAGAGAGGTCAGGAGGTCTACCAACAGATCCACCGAGAGTTTTCCGGGCACTATGAGTGTGTGAAGGCTAGCTTGCTGGTCAAAAATGGTCCCAAGCCGGTGCCTTGCCTTCCAGCCGCCAAGATGGTGGCGGACTGTGTGCCCAGGAGGACAAAGTCAGTACAGCAGGCCCTGAATCCTGCAAGCATACCGGAGGGCTGAGTACTCCTGGTAGCTGACCCTCCTTGTTCCACCAAGCCGCGGATGAGTAAGCTGAGAGCAAGAGGGGCTGATGGAGAGATCAGCCGACACAATGCCAGTGAAACTGCCTCCCTGAGAGCCACCTTGCTGGCTGAGGATGGTACCATGTGGGTGCCATGCCTCGTGGTCACCACAAGGATACAACCAGAGAAGTGGGTCTGGAACCCCACAAGAGTTCCGGTGAGCTAAGCACTCCCGACAACTGACTCCCCTCAAGCCTCCAAGCCCTGGAGGGATCAGCTGAAATCCAGAAGGGCAACTAGAGAGAACAACCAGAAGAACGCAGTGACAGGTTAATCTGTCTTCAGTAGAGTATCCTTGTTGGGAGAGGAAGGTGCCACGAGGGTGCCTTGCCTCGAAGTTGCCAAGATGGCGGCAGACTTTGTGCCCACTTGCCCACAGGTAAAGATGTGGGTCCTGAACCCTGTTGTAAGACCCAGTTCCCCCTGATCGAGTTTCCCAAGTCTGGGCAAAACTCTCAAGCTTACAAGGCGGTGTAAGGATTCGGGGCTTGCGGCGCTCACAGCGTGACCCCTCCTTACCTCTGAGTGCCCCCGCTACCGTGAGACGTCACCCTCACCATTCCCACCCAGCTCCCGCTATGGTGGGGCACCCCCGTCGTCCCCGACGGACCATCACCGCCCCACGGGCAGCCAGCACTCTGGCGGCTTCAATTGGTCCCGGGTGCATGCTCTCCAACATTATAGAGCGTGCGCCAGGCATGGCTAATTTATTCACTTCACTAGCAGTGAAACCACGCCCCCAACCCACGTGCTGGCCACAACTTCACTCTAAAGCTGCAAACCTGGCTGCCTATCATAGGAACCAATCCAGGACAGCTCCTTGTGTTCCTCCAGGCCTGCCTCCGCTCCCTATTGGTGAGCCGCATTATATAGTACCTGTCTTACCTCTTTCACATTGCTCAACATAGTCTCCACTTGTGGATGTCTACACTGGTTTCCTCTTCTCTGCTACTCAGGTTACGACGCGGCTTGGCGGACTGTTCTCTCTGGCTCTCTAACCCAGCTCCCTCCTGACGATGCTGTCTCTCATGTTCCTCAATCACAGCTTGCATCTCGACTATCCGGACCTCTCCACTACCTGCCCTTGGCTAACGGCAACTACCACGTCTCTTCTATATTTGGTAAGTATAACTCAAGTTATAGCCACACTCCGGACACGCTCCTTCTGCTGCAGGTGCGTGCACACATACTTACCACCTCAGTGCAAGGGACAGGTCTGGTCTGCGGGCAGCACCGGCGTTAAAGGCGGACAACCTATGAGAGGATATTGAACATCAAGTGGCCACACAGAAATTACAGGACAGGATCCAGCCAGTGGCCACTATAGTCGCTTACAGCGGCACAGCTATGGAGCTCATCTGCAGGCAGCAGAGTGCAGCCATCGGGCGGGAAGACCAAGCGGTCCACAGAAGTGGAATTTGGCATCCATGGGTCCCAGGCCATTGGCAGGCGGTCAGCCTGGGGAACCCCAGCGCTACAATATCTCTGGGCCAGCCTGCAATGATCTGCGCAGAGCACCAGGTCCCACGGATGGGGATGCTGGTTAAGCTACCGGGAGAGGATGCTTGTGTTACCCCAGTCACAGGGAGCCAAAGATGGGCAGTTGCCCAGGCAGAGGTGCTGTTGGCACCGCCACCCACAACAGTGATTTTTGCTCCCCAGCTTTTGGAGCCCACCACATGGATCATCGCTCCCCCGCATTTGGAGCCTATGAGTACTGAGGTCTCCAAGGGGACAAGGCAGGTAAGCCAGACCATGCCTAACCTGTGTCCTTATGTGTATATCGACCCCCATTGTGATAGTTTCCCCAACAGTGTGATGGAGGGCGAATGGTAAGAGCTCGTGACTGGTCCCCGGAGATGGTGCGGGAAGATGCCGATCGGCCCGTGGACCACAGTGTGTTTTTTTACTGGCTACCAGCCCCAAGAGCTCTGGTTTGCCTAGGGACAGATAGGAACCAGGTAGTCGTTCCTTGGAGGGTTCAGGAAGGCTCCTCCATTGCTCCGAAGCCTTCTTCATTTTACTCTACACTAGAGAATGATATTTCCTGTGGTGACACTTCTTACTCTTACACCCTCTGCCCTGCTGGTATTTTCACTGCCTATTAAACTACTGTACTCCTTATGCCTTCACTTCCATTTTCCTCTTTAGAGGTGCAAACTGTATAATTTTTGTCCCCCCTCTCTCTGCAAGTTTCCATCATCTATCTACCAACTAGCTGTACATTGTGACAGTAGAGGGCAGCTGGTCTGCATAATAAAGGTTAAGCCCAACTGGTTACCCCTGATAACCACGGGTCCCCTGGCAGCTAAGTAGCACCGTAGCCAGGGGTCATGTAATGTACACTGTAAAAGTCAAAGCATGCACTGCTTTCCACTTTACCTGTTCTTCTTGCACATAAACATAAGACTTCGGGAGTGTATGTTTTAGGTGGGATATTTGGTTGGAAATTCAGTTATTTTGTTTGCAGGAGTTCGGGAGACAAAGCTACTGATAGTCCCCTAATTCTCCCCGGCATGCAGGCATGATTTGCGGGTATGTGGGTTGAAGTACACCGGGGCTACCCAGTGTCTCCCAGACTCCTGGTTTTCGAGCCCACATATCCCAGACCCATTTCCCTCACAGATACAAGGTTTCCCAAGACATATTCTGTATTAAAATATGTTTTACAGTGTTCGCTGCATTTTGTATAAATGTCTATGCAGTCAGCCCGGGTATCCACATAGGTGCCAGGATGTCTGGATAGACATCGGAGTTTAAAGGAGAGAGGATGTCCAGAGGTGACAAAACCGTTTGGTAAGAGGGCAAGGGAAATTTACCAGGTCCGGAGTACAAAGGCACCCTATGGGGACACCTTTTTGGACTGCCAGACCAGGTGGAGCCTGCCCAGCAGGTGGAAATGAGTTAGCTAGGGGAAGATGCAGCTTGTATGTGCATTTCCCAATGGCTAATTCGTATTTCCCGTTCACCCAGCTTTTCGAGCCAGTTTGACACGCCCCCTCCTCTGACATCAGCCAAGAGACAAGCCCCCGTTTCTATTAAGAGGGGATTCCCACGCTCTGATTGGTCGCTCCTCCTACTTCCATGCTGAACATACTGCACCGACACACTTTATTCGAGCAAATACCCAGTATGTACCTGGCAGATACCTGGAATGCGCCGCTCCTCACCTCTGACAAGCCCCGTTGCGTTTGCCTTCCCAGCCTGGGTTCATGCCTGGCTGACGGGCGGCTGATCTGTTAAATGATAATGATTAGGATTTAATAGGCTGCAATGCTTCGCGTGTCTACCAGATGGCATAAATTCATGAATTGTAATGCAGTATATATATATATATATACTGTGCAGTATTGCAGCCAGCGGGAATAAAATGCTTCAATCCCTGCCTGGAAAATACCTCAATGCACTCGGGCAGAAAACAGTCACAAACCTCAATACACCCGGGTATACCCGAATTCGTGGGACTAGCCGAGCTCGAATAAAGTGTGTCGCCAGTGTAGAACAGCGGAGGGTATGTAAGGAGTTGGCCGAGACAGAGAACCAGACCATATTGTGGCTTGAGTCGATGAAGCAAGGTTGAGCTTTTCAAAGTTGCTCTGTCATGAATAGCAGAGCAACCGGCTTCATTTCTGAGGCTAGGAAGTCAAGTGTCGGGACCAAGTTCTGGAAATAGAACATACTTTAGCGGTCGCAGCTACTGTAACTATTTTAGCTGAAAAGAGAACCAGGAAGCCAGGACGGATTTCCTGGTCAGGGTAAGCCTTCCGAAGCAGGTTCCCTGCACATATTTGCGTCTAGTTTATGACCCCAGACCCCAGGAAGTGTGTATTCTGTCTGTATTTTATATATTAATTGTGTGTATACGGCTTTACCCGAATAAACTCCATTTTATTCCACTACCTTGTTTTGCCTATTGAATGATCACGGTTAAAAGGTGTTAAAATTCCTGGTCTCCTGTGACATACATGAACACCATCAATTTTCCTATATTACTTTGAATGCTGGCATTCCTTAATCCCAGGTTGCCTGGGCTTCTCACTTCCTGTGCATAATCTCAAGGACGACCACTGTTTAAACCTTGTATTTGCCAGAGACTGCTTACTTTATGACGACAATGTCTCCCCATTTGGTAAAACCACCAATACTGGGTCAAACATTCTGACATAAAAATGGCAGAAGGGGCCATTATCTCTCTTGTTGGCTGCATCACTAAATATTTAATCTTTTGTCTCACCAAGGTATGAATGTTTTCTCTTTACCATGATGTCATGATAGATACCTGGCCATCTGCAACTCATTGCGTTACTTTGCTATAATGAACCTCAAGTTTTGCCATAAAATTGGTTTTCTGGTGTTGGTTCTTAGCTTTTATGGTAATACTCAATATAGTTATTTTGGTTTGTTCATTTTAGCTATCTAACCCTAAGGTTATTGACAATTTCTTCTGTGATATTACTCCTCTCCCAGAAATGTCCTGCTCTGGCAGATTAATTGTGGTTACAGTAATATCATTCTAAGATTCCCTATTATTAGACCTTAGGCCTCAGGGCTCCCTCCGTGGTCCACTCTTCTCACTTCTCTCTATGTGTGTGTGTGTGTGTGTGTGTGTGTGTGTGTGTGTGTGTGTGTGTGTGTGTGTGTGTGTGTGTGTGTGTGTGTGTGTGTGTGTGTGTGTGTGTGTGTGTGTGTGTGTGTGTGTGTGTGTGTATATGTATGTATGTGTATGTGTATATATTATATATTTCACGTTTGGCAGTCATACTGATCTTCTTTTTTGCCATTGGACTTCTGTGGATCGGAGGATTCAGGAGCTGTATCACAGTCCTGTTTGGCAACGAGGAAGGGGAACCGGCGATTGATTGAAAGAAAATGGCATCAAAACCTTAGATGTTTACAACAGACTTTACAGAATTCTTAACAAACATACTGTGTCTAATAGATATATACAAGCAAATAAATTAACATATTTTGTCCCAGAGACAAGTGCTATAGTGAAGTCAAGATATAAAGAAAGAAAAGGTTGAATGACTATGCAGATGGCAAAAATAGCTCCCGGGCACTATGCACTCACTGGACATGCAACAGCATGGCGATATACTTATATGACCCAGAGCTAGTTACAAGAAGCACCCCAGATTGAGGTCCTCATTGAGACCCTTAGGGGTCACAGTATTAAGACTATAGATAAGTCTCGCTTCCATTTGTAATAGTAACTTGCTCCTGTTGCCGCCCCTACTTGAAACATGTGCCTGCACTATTGGCATGCACCGAAACGTTGCCAAGCTATGTTTAAGATCTTTGAAATGTCTCGTCACTGGTTGGTGTCTTAAATCCTCATTGTCCGTGGTCTGCAATTGCGCCTTCCTGATGGATGATCTATGCATTGCGATTCGCTCCTTCAGCATTCTTGTAGTTTTCCCCACATAATGAAGTCCGCATGGGCACCTGATAATGTACACTACATAAAGTGATTCACAGTTTAGAAAGTGTGAGATTTTGATAGGCAGTCCACTGTGTGGGTGGGCATATGTTTTTCCTAAAAGAAGGTATTGGCAATTTACGCAACCCTTACATTTGAATACTCCAGGTGTCTTTTTCAGCCACGTAGTGCCAGTAGAATATTTTTCCACAGGGTCAGAGGACGTTAGTGTATCTCCTATGTTCCGTCCTCTCTTGTAGCAAAAGAGTGGTGGCGACTGGAATTTCCAATTTTCTTATCGTTTGTCAAGATGTGCCAGTTGTTCTTAATGCAGTTTTGTAGCAGCCTTGAGGACGTGCTATATGTTAAAACAACATTAAATTGATCACTATCGGATGTTTTGTTGACCGGTTTCAACAGCTCTGTCCTAGACTTGCCTCTGGCTTTGATAAGGGCCTGTTCTATTTCCATGTTGTCATACCCTCTTTGCCTGAAACGATCCGCCATCCTCTCTAATGCAGTATCCACTTCCAAGGGGTTGCTGGTTATCCGTACTGCTGCACGCAGCATCTGGGAGTGGGGAAGACCCTTCTTCAATGTAGCTGGATGGTGACTTCTGGCATCTAATAGGGTATTACTATTCGTAGGTTTGTGGAAAACCCATGTGCCAATTTTTCCGTTATCTAGGAAGACCACCATGTCCAGTTAGTTGATTTCTCTTGAACTGTGGCTTTCCGTAAACCTGATGGTCGATGGTATTCCATTGATATGCGTCACATAATCCATCAGGTCTTGCTCCGTCCCATCCCATAGTATAAAGATGTCATCTATATACCGATTATAATGTAAAAGGCATCCAGTATGTGGTGCTCCATTCAGGAGGTGGGTCTGTTCATAAATACCCATGAAGAGGTTCACATACGATGGGGCCATATTCGACCCCATCGCTGTTCCCATCAGTTGAAGGTAATAAGACTTCTCAAATTTGAAAAAGTTTTTATGGAGGTTTAATTCAACAAGAGTGACAAGAAATTCCGTGGGCGGTCCCAACAATATCGGGTGTCTTCCAAGTTGGTCCCTGATAGCTTCAATGCCATCGTTGTGCGGAATATTCGTGTATAGACTTGACATGTCTAACGTCACTAGAAGAACCCCCGTGAGGTCTCAATCAATCCTTGCCAATTTGCTGATAAAATACAGCCGGCTGCAGAAAAAAATCCACGTTCAGTGAGATTGGATGGCAGAGATAGACCCGCGCTGAAATAATCGGTCTGCTGGGCGGGGACCTCAAAGACTTATGCACCTTAGGGAGTGTATATAGCACTGATATTACTGGAAAATCCTGAGTCAGGAATGCAGCAGTGTCATCCGAAATCCATCCATTATTATTACCCATCCTGATGATAGCATTGTCATGGGAGAGGAGGATTGGCCCGGTATTAAAGGGGTTACACCCCATTTGGCCACCCCCTGCTCTCACTAGGGAAGCAAGGGGTTAACTGGACTGCGGTCCAGTAATGTGTTTTTAACCTGCTTCAGAATCCAAATGTATATTCCCCTGTAAAAGTGTATTGTTCTCATTCCAGTGTTTGCACCAACACATACACTGGGATTGATGCGGGAGGGAAGGGGTTAACGTTAATTCAGTGTTTATAGCCCTTTGTTCCCTTTTCCCGCCTTTTCAGGCTCCATTTTGCAGCCTCCTATAGGTCGCCATTGCAGCACCATGCATTCCAATGGCAGATCTGGCGGTTTTGGGCCTGTTTCCAGCGAAGACCAGCAGGTGGCGTCCAAGAGGAGGATTGGCGTTTTCACATTGTGTCAATGGGGCCATTTACTTCAATGGGGATTCCTCGACGCCGATCTCCAGGAACGGGTTGGCAGCCATCCAAACCGCAGACCGCAAAAGCGGATACAATGTCTTTAAAAAGAGCTTTTATCACTGAGTTCAAGTTCAACTGCAATTGGTGTGGGAACCTTAGGTTCTAGGGCACCTAGAAATAAAATTATTTTTGCCCCTAGGCACCCCCACACCCGACCCCCACCGGGTCCGAGAATCCAGGACCCCCGTAAAGGGTCGAACTCAGCAAGAGGGTCGTGCCATTGACTCTAATGGTGGAGTGGAGGTCCCATTGAATCCCATGGCAGCGCCCGCCGATGCATTCCCTATGGCGGCGCCGGCCATTGATTTCAGTAGGGGAAGCTGGAATCGGCTAAGTCCAAAAAGGTAAAAAGGGTAAGCCCATATCTCCGGTTCTGTGAGGACCAGAGGGCTGGGATTTGGGTCGAATATAGTCACTGCTCTGGCATGACTGCATGGCCATTTCCAGCCCTCTCCGAACAACCAGGCGGAGTATGGGCAAATGTAAAGAACTGTTATTTTCCCCATAGATTCCAATGGCGGCGTTACTCCATTGAAAGACTATGGCGGAGGAGCCCTATAGAATTAAATGGCGGAGTTGCCCCATTGAAAGTCTATAGCGGCGAAACCCATTGACTTCAACAGAAGAGTTGCTCCTATGGTGGCGGAGCCCGTTGATTTCAATGGGAAAGAGTGAAAAGCAGAGATTCATTTTTAAAGTGGAGAATCCTGCATTAAAGTAATAAAGGTTTTAAACTTGTTTTGTGTATCTCCGGTTCTGGGGGTCGCAGAGAGCTGAAACTTGGCCGCCATGGAGAGTCCCCTCCGGCATGAGGGACTGGCAAGTGTCAACCCACTGGGCCCAGCAGAACGGAGTATTTTAATATGTGAAGGTATTAAAGTATGAATTGTATTTTGGGTCTGATATAAAAACTCAGAGCCCATACACTGGCGACACACTTTATTCGAGCTCGGCTAGTCCCACGAATTCGGGTATACCCGGGTGTATTGAGGTTTGTGACTGTTTTCTGCCCGAGTGCATTGAGTTATTTTCCAGGCAGGGATTGAAGCATTTTATTCCCGCTGGCTGCAATACTGCACAGTATATATATATTTACTGCATTACAATTCATGAATTTATGCCATCTGGTAGACACGCGAAGCATTGCAGCCTATTAAATCCTAATCATTATCATTTAACAGATCAGCCGCCCATCAGCCAGGCATGAACCCAGGCTGGGAAGGCAAATGCAACGGGGCTTGTCAGAGGTGAGGAGCGGCGCATTCCAGGTATCTGCCAGGTACATACCGGATATTTGCTCGAATAAAGTGTGTCGGTGCAGTATGTTATGGTAATGATCAGGGAAGGAGACAAATGGTATACCATAAAACCTCCTGGTCAAAGACTCCCCTACTCTGCTTGTGTATGCGAGCACAAAGAATGCAGGACATGGGTACTTGATATTAAGTATCATAATTCACACCTTGGACAAAGGGTATCCTGGCAAAGCCAGACATCAAGACGCCAAGCTTGTGGGAGGGGGGCTGAGGAAATAAGCCCTCCTGATTATAATAATATCCACGCAGTAGGCGGGTGTTAAGGTGCCCCTCAGGTGAGGTGGCAAGGAGAGATTGGGTGCAGTTAATTGTTCTCCAATGGCCTGCACTCAATAATAAGGTATAGACTGGAAATTGCATATAAACCAGTGTCCATCCTATACTCAGTTGTCTTTGTGTATTTTCGTGATTGCTGCATGAATTGCTAATCGTGTAACCTGATTACTTCATCATTCCAACCCTAAGTAAGTGTATATTTTGCCTGTTATTTGTATATCTTGTGTGTTCACCTTCTTTAAGGAATAAACCCAAATTTATCATATCTAAGTCGTGTTCAATTAAACCCAGAGATTTTTTGGTGTGTATTATTATACCCTATCACTAGTTACCATGACAGGCTTATAATAAAACTGGTGGCAGCGGCTGGATTGAATTGAACCTGTATTACAGTTTACGGCGGGACTCTGCAATACAGTTGGAACTCAGGTGAATTGCGAGTTCCTAAGGCTAAATATATTGGACAAACAGTGTACAACATATAACACAACATATGGCACCACCTCACTGTTCCCCTACTTGTGAGAAGCATTGCCTCCAGAACCAAAGTGCCGGCCATCCGTATGCCAGGGGTATCACAGTGGGGGGAGGGACAGGGGTTGCGGGAGTGGGTTGTTTTACCTGTTTTGAATGGAGCCGTGTTTCTCCACAAGGACCTGGGACCCATTTCCTGCACCGATTTCCCTGTGCCAAACCCGGGAGCTGTTGCGGCAGTTGACCGTTGCTTCCCAGCCAAGATGACGCCGGCAGCGGCCACTCCAGTCCCCCTGCAATCGGGACCAACGAAGGCGGCGGTCTCTGCGGGGACCAGCGAGGTAAGCCAGACCCAGTCGCAGACTGACCCTGACTTATTTTTTCCCACGACTGTACCCTTTTGTTCCCCTGTAGGGGTGACCGGTGGGTGGCAGGAGATAGGGTTACCAGGGGAGGGGAAGGAAGGGCAGCTTGTAGGGCAGCTAAGCTTTCCCATTACCCTGGTGGAGCATCAAGGTGACTCTCAGTTAAGAGCCCCACTGTTGCAGCCTGGCTATGGGCTGGAGGTATCAGGGGTTGTGGCACAGTTAGACCACCCCAGGGTTACCTATCAGCCTGGAGCTAAGGCAGGTGTATCCGCACCAGCAACCCTGAGCTTGCCTCCGGTAATGGGGGCACAGCTTCAGGGAGAGGGGCTAGCCTCGTTAGCACCCAGCTCTAGGGTAGGATTGCCTGGGAGAGGCTTGGGTGGGCCAGTGGGAACCGGGGAGGGAAGGCATCAAGTGAGCCAGCCAGATTTCCCCTTTACCCTGGCAGAGCCTCAGGGGGTCTCTCGGTTTACAGCCCCCCTGTTGTCACCTGGCTATGGGCTGGAGGTATCAGGGGCAGTGGCACAGTTAGCCCACCCCCAGATTACCTGCCAACCAGGAGCCAAGGCAGGTGCTTATGCACCAGTGCCCCTGGGCTCCTCTCCAGTAATGGGGACTCAGTGTCAGGGAGATGGCCTCACTCAGGTGTCCTTAGGATCCAGGTTAGGAATGGCTAGGGAGAAGCGGAGTGAGGGAAGGCTGCAGGTAGGTAGCCAGCACAAGGTTTCAGTAGAAGAAAAAGGGCTAGTGGTAGCCGGGGAGGAAAAGCAGCAGGTATGGCAGCTAGAGTTCCCCATTACCCTGGCGGAGCCTCAGGGGTTCTCTCAGATCAGCAACCCCCTGTTGCAGTCTGGCTATGGGCTGGGGGTATCATGGGCAGTGGCAAGCTTGTTCCACCCCAGGGATACCTGTCAGCCAAGAGCTAAGTTGGTTGCATCTGAAGAGATGCCCCTGAGCTCATCCCTAGTAAGGGGGAAACAAGGTCAGGGAGGTAGGTGCACTCAGTTCATTCCTGTGTCTGGATTAGGATTGCCTAGGGGGGAGCAGAGTGCAGGTGGGCTGCAGGGAGGTAGGCAGCAGGAGTCATCAGCAGTGGCTGAGGTGCTGGGCCTAGGGGAGGCTAGGCAGGGAGACCCCGTGGAGCAGGGGAAGATAGGAGGTCAGTGGGGTGTCAGGCAGCTGATAGAAGCTAGGGATGGGCCAGGAAGGCAGGAGGTCCCTTGTTCTGACTTGCCAGGAGAGACCCCCATGACAGATTCCTCAGGGTTCCCAGAGGTAGGGCTGTGGGTAGGTAGACAGACAGGAGCAGTAGCCAGGGCTAGGGGGGTACAGCAGAGGGTTCTGTCCCCAGGGCAGCCAAGGGTAGCTACAGGGAGGAAGGGCAGCACAGTGGAGGGGAGAGGAGTGATGCTGGCCCTAGCAGCAGTGGTGGTAGCAGGTGCTTTCTTCCTGGCCTTCAGGTTTGAGAGGGCGGAAGCAAAGCATCTGGGTACCAGGGACCCCAGTACAGGGTAGTGGGGAATTGCCTTGTCCGAGGAGGCACAGGAGAGGGTAGTAGCCAGCATCCCAGGTGGTTTCTGGAATCCAGAGGTGATGCCACTCAGGGTGGGGGCTGCCCTAGAGCCAGGGAGGAGAGGCAAGGGTATAGCGGAGCAGCTACAGGTGGGCACAGGGCCACGGCGGGAAGGGTCCCTACAGGATAGTGAAATAGCTCTTTCCCAGACTGGGTTGCTGGAGAAGCGACGGTCTGTGCTTGGTAGATGGTCTCTCGCTGGTACAGAGACCTGCCAGTCTCTTGGCAGTATGCAGCCTGGTCTGCAGAGGTGCCCCTTCACGGTGGTCTTGGGTCACTAGGCACTGGGTGATGGCAGAGGGTGGCAAAGGAGAATGCCCGGTGGCCATGTTGGAGTCCTGCTCAGCAGGATCTGGACTTCACAATCCAATGTGGCCAGGATAATGTAATGGACAATGCCGGAGGACAATCTTGCCAGGCCAACCCCTCAGGACTTATGAAGGGCTTCAAGGATGCCAGTGGTGTCCCAGTGCCAGGGTGAGCAGCTGGGTCACAAGGCACCCATTGAGCAGGGCAGGTGTCATGGGAGAGGGGGTTTGGCCCGGTATTAAAGGGGTTACACCCCATTTGGCCACCCCCTGCTCTCACTTGGGAAGCAAGGGGTTAACTGGACTGTGGTCCCAAATGTATATTTCCCTGTAAAAGTGTATTGTTCTCATTACAGTGTTTGCACCAACACATAAACTGGGATTGATGCGGGAGGGAAGGGGTTAACGTTAATTCAGTGTTTATAGCCCTTTGTTCCCTTTTCCCGCCTTTTCAGGCTCCATTTTGCAGCCTCCCATAGGTCGCCATTGCAGCTCCATGCATTCCAATGGCAGATCTTTCAGTTTTGGGCCTGTTTCCAGCGAAGACCAGCAGGTGGCGTCCGAGAGGAGGAGCGGCGGTTACCCAATGTAAGTCAATGGGGCCTTTGACTTCAATGGGGATTCCTCGACGCCGATCTACAGGAACGGGTTGGCAGACATCCAAACCGCAGACCGCAAAAGCGGATACAATGTCTTTAAAAAGAGCTTTTATCACTGAGTTCAAGTTCAATTGCAATTGGCGTGGGAACCTTAGGTTCTAGGGCACCTAGAAATAAAATTTGTTTTGCCCCTAGCCCCTAGGCACCCCCACACCCGACCCACACCGGGTCTGAGAATCCAGGACCCCCGTAAAGGGTTTAGCTCAGCAAGAGGGTCGTGCCATTGACTCTAATGGCGGAGCGGAGGTCCCATTGAATCTCATGGCAGCGCCCGCCCATGCATTCCCTATAGCGGCGCCGGCCATTGATTTGAATGGGGAAAGCCGCGTGGCGTGGAATCGGCTAAGTCCGAAAAGGTAAAAAGGGTAAGCCCATATCTCCGGTTCTGTGAGGACCAGAGGGCTGGGATTTGGGTCGCATGTAGTCACTGCTCCGGCATCACTGCCTGGCCATTTCCAGCCCTCTCCGAACAACCAGGCGGAGTACGGGCAAATGTAAAGAACTGTGATTTTCCCCATATTCTCCAATGGCGGCGTTACTCCATTGAAAGACTATGGCGGAGGAACCCTATAGACTTCAATGGCGGAGTTGCCCCATTGAAAGTCTATAGTGGCAAAACCCATTGACTTCAACGGCGGAGTTGCTCCATTGGAAACCTATGGCGGCGGAGCCCGTTGATTTCAATGGGAAAGAGTGAAAAGCAGAGATTCATTTTTAATGCGTATTATCCTGCATTAAAGTAATAAAGGTTTTAAACTTGTTTTGTGTATCTCCGGTTCTGGGGGTCGTTGAGAGCTGAAACTTGGCCACCATGGAGAGTCCCCTCCAGGCATGAGGGACTGGCAAGTGTCAGCCCACTGGGCCCAGCAGAACGGAGTATTTTAATATGTGAAGGTATTAAAGTATGAATTGTATTTTGGGTCTGGTATAAAAACTCAGAGCCCATATGTTATGGTAATGATCAGGGAAGGAGACAAATGGTATACCATAAAACCTCCTGATCAAAGATTCCCCCACCCTGCTTGTGTATGCGAGCACAAAGAATGCAGGACATGGGTACTTGATATTAAGTGTTTAATTTACACCTTGGACACAGGGTATCCTGGCAAAGCCAGACCTCAAGACGCCAAGCTTGTGGGAGGTGGCTGAGGAAATAAGCCCCCCTGATTAGAATAATATCCACGCAGTGGGCGGGTGTTAAGGTGCCCCTCAGCTGAGGTGGCAAGGAGAGATTGGGTGCAGGTAATTGTTCTCCAATGGCCTGCACTCAATAATAAGGTATAGACTGGAAATTCATGTAAACCAGTGTCCATCCTATACTCAGTTGTCTTTGTGTATTTTCATGATTGTTGCATGAATTGCTAATCGTGTAACCTGATTACTTCATCATTCCAACCCTAAGTAAGTGTATATTTTGCCTATTATTTGTATATCTTGTGTGTTCACCTTCTTTAAGGAATAAACCCTAATTTGTCATATCTAAGTCGTGTTCAATTCAACCCAGAGTTATTTTGGTGTGTATTATTAGACCCTATCACTAGTTACCGTGACAAGCATCTACTTCTTATTTGTAGTTTGCTGTTGGGTCTCCATGTTGTCTCTTATAATGACTCGTATTGCTCAGCTGCACCAGTATTTCTTTCCGGTAATCCTTATACGCCATCACCACTATTGCTCCTCTCTTATCCGCAGCTTTGATAATGATATCCCTATTTTCTCTCAAGGATTTCAATGCTCCATGTTGCTCTCTGGATAGATTGTAGAAACTGGTCTTTTGGCTTTTAATTGCCTGTCTTGTATCCCTCTCCAATAGACCCATAAAGTTGGTTATACTAGGATTCAACACATGCGGATCAAACGTACTGCTTGGTTTGAATTTGCATGTAAGGTTCTCACTCAACTCCACGTTATCAGATTCCATCCTACCATCAGTACGTCTAAAGAAATCTTTCAGTTTTAGTCGCCTATTTAGTTTGACCATATCAATTTCCCACTCAAAAGGTCTTTTTGGTGAGTGGGTACATATGATAGCTAACGACAGCGGAAACCTCAGTCCTCAGTATGGGTCTATCATATGTACCCACTCACCAACAAAGAACTTTTGAGTGGGAAATTGATATGTTCAAACATTGTGAGAATTGAGAGTTAAAAAAACCATTAACTGATTCATGTTGTTTTGTTTCATTCCTATTCTTTGGTGTACTGTGGGTGTGGGGGGGGGGGGGTGTTGTCAATGATTATGATTAGCAGGAATGTAAATAAATATTTATTTTATTTTCTCAGGAACCAAAAAATACAAATATAAAAATAATCATGAATAATACATAATGCAGTATTTATAAAGTTCTTCTGGCAGATTGAAATTTAGGGCCGGTGGATAAACATGAATAATGCACATTGATAATAATATTATTTAATAATATATAATTTATAATATATATATAGTAATATAATTTTTTCCGTCTTTATCTTTTTCCTCATTCTGTGTACAGTACAGTAGTTCATTGAGAGAGGAGAGGTTTTGTGTACATCATTACTGCTGTTTATATACTGTACACTTGACTGTACAAACAGTTGAGACTGTACACAACACCCCCCCCCCCCTCTCTCCCAGTCCATCCTTTTTTCCTGAAAAGACAAGAAAACAAAAATGAGTGCAGTTATGTGCGTACTGTATTATGGCATTGTGTGCTGTGTAGTACTGTTAAACTTGTCTATACTGGAACTACTGTATACTGTGACTACTGTTAAATACTTTGCAACCAGATGGCTGGTGCTGCTCTCTCTGGAAAGAAAAACATCGAGCAGTTAGGTGCATACTATATTATGGCATTGTGTACTGTACAGTATAGCTACTCCACATTGGACTACAGTAGGCAGTTAGTACAGTCAAATTAGTCTATTCTGGAACTACTGTATACTCTGACTACTGTTAAATACTATGTAATCAGATGGCTGGTGCTGCTCTCTCTGGAAAGAAAAAATTGAGCAGTTACTGTACTGTAGGTGCATACTGTATTATGGCATTATGTACTGTATAGCTACTCCATATTGGACTACAGTATGCAGTTAGTACTGTCAAACTAGTCTGTACTGGAACTACTGTATACTCTGACTACTAGGAAAGAAAAAATCTGTGCCATACTTACCTGTATCATACTGTACTTACAATACTACAGTACAGTATTGTATTGTATTGTATTGTATGTCTTTATTTATATAGCGCCATTAATGTACATAGCGCTTCACAGTAGTAATACATGTGGTAATCGAATAAATAACAGATAATATAAATAACAGATCATGGGAATAAGTGCTTTAGACATAAATATAACATTAAGGAAGAGGAGTTCCTGCCCCGAGGAGCTTACAATCTAATTGGTAGGTAGGGAGAATGTACAGAGACAGTAGGAGGGAGTTCTGGTAAGTGCATCTGCAGGGGGCCAAGTTTTATGTATCATGTGTTCAGAATGTTCACAGTGCTATTCGTATCCTTCTTTAAGCAAGTGTGTCTTAAGGTGGGTCTTAAAGGTGAATAGAGAGGGTGCTAGTCAGGTAATGAGGGGGAGGGTATTCCAGAGGTGTGGGGCAGTCAGTGAGAAAGGTTTAAGGCGGGAGAGGGCTTTAGATAAAAAGGGGGTAGAAAGAAGACATCCTAGAGCAGAACGCAAGAGTTGGGATGGTGCATAGCGAGAAATTAGGGCTGAGATGTAAGGAGGGGCAGAAGAGTGTAAAGCTTTAAAAATGAGGAGAAGAATGGAGTGTGAGATGCGGGATTTGATTGGAAGCCAGGAGATGGATTTCAGGAGGGGAGATGCTGAGACAGATCTAGGAAAGAGTAGAGTGATTCTGGCAGCAGTATTTAGGATAGATTGTAGGGGAGACAGGTGAGAGGCAGGAAGGCCGGACAGCCTATACCATACTACCTTCCTGATGCTTGCCCATTACGCGCGATCACAATGGGCAACACAGTCGCAATATGGTCAATATATTTATGGAATCGTTCCACGGTGAGTACATCGTTCCAAAAACTCAGTGTGCCTTTCGCCAACTCATCCTTTTTGGAGGGTTTCACCACTTTTCGGATATGGTCCTTCAGCTGATGCCAGACCATTTCGATCGGATTGAAGTCTGGCGATCTGTCATTGGAAAAAAAGGACAATTAGTTTAAGAGATACAGTACACAGTAAAAACAGTGGGAAAAAAATGAGACACGGTTACCGCACTTACTCCCCTGGCGTCTTCACCCAGTTGATACCGCGCTCAAGAATATGCGCTGTTGACGCGGTGTGCTTCGGATCGTTGTCCTGGTAGAAACGGTGACCATCCGGGAACTCGCGTGTGATGTATTCCACAATCTCAGGCACAATTTTGTCTTGGAAGAAAGCTTTATTCATGATTCCTATAACAAGAATAGAAAAGTGCTCAAAACACTGCACACTAGTACAGTACAGTGCATAAGGCTACATTATATTTTATATATTTTACCTTCAAAGATGACAATGCACCCTGGTCCACGCCTAGAGTTGGCACCCCACACATGCATCTTCACTGGGTGTTTTGGACGCAGCTTCATAGATATGCGACCTTTTTCGTCAGTGAAGATGCAATCCTGGAAAGTTTCCCCACTGTCGATCCATGCCTGGGCCTGGACCACTCTTTTAATTTTGTTTACGTCCCTTATCATGGGGTACGCTCTGTAATGACAAGGAATAAATAATTTTAGCGGTACAGTACAGTTTCTTAAACAACACTTTTACCTCCTGTACTGTCCAGTACTAACCTCACACATCCATATTTCCATCCAATTCTGCGTCTCATCTTCCTTATGCTGGTCTCGGATACAGTCAGATTGTGATTTTCCTGCATAGTGTATTTGACCCTTAATGCACTCTTCTCATCATTCTCCTCACTTATTTTGTCGACCAGAAGAGTTGTCTCCCTACAATGTACAGAAAAACAATCCGGTAAGTTACAGTGCAGTAGGCCACAAGCCCAGCACATCATTTGATGTACAAATAGTATACAATGAGATATTGTTCTATAAATATACATCAATATAAAAAATATACATATACCGTTGCTATACTGTATAAATATACCGAAATAACTATAAAATTAGATACAGTAGATCTGCAGTACACAATATATTGTTCTATTAATATGCAGCAATATAAACAATATACATATACCGTTGCTATATTGTATAAATATACCGAAATAACTATAAAATTAGATTATAGATCTACAGTACAATATTTTATAAAAAAATAAATACATTTAGTTATATAAATATACTTACGCGTTAGTTACCGTTGGTGTCCTCGTGTTTTCTGTTTTTTCAGTGTGCATGATAGCTCACGGTGGTTGCTGGCACAACGATGCCAGAAGTAGCTAACCAGCGTTGGATAGCAGCAATTCGGTGTCCGCTCGTGTACATCTCCTTAATTCGCATGCTGAGATCCTTTGAAATCTTTTTAACAGGCATTTCTGCGAGTAGAAAGAAATACAAACACAAGAATGTATATTCGATGTTTAGTCGATGTGTATTCAATGTGCAGTGAATCCACAAAATGGATGGTGTATTTATACGGTAATGAATCACATTAGAGTACGCCCACTTTCAACACCTGTACCTCGTCGCCATGCATAAAAGGTTACACACTTTGCATAGCCCACCACTCGATGATCTTTATCTAAACTTGCCCTTGTCCAGATACTGCATTGTGCCATCTGCTTCCATGGATCAACCCCGATTCTACGGACGCAGGAAGCCACTCGCCTCTGCCGTGCCTGTCATGCAGAAAAAGCGAAAGGCGGCAGCCGTTTCCACGCCAAGGCCAAAGCGACAGGCTAAGGCCAATAAAGAATACCTTCTGCTGGCTCCAAAGGCTAATGGTTTTAATAGACGTCAGCCTTATTATGTCAAGAAGAAAAACGGTGATGTACACTCAACGCAACACAAATGGCAGCCAACCCATCGAACCCGCAGACCACTTCCTCCAATACCCTACGACGACTCTGCCGCCGCTCTCCCGGATATCTATAGCTCATCTTCCCCACTACTCATCCACGACTCTGCCGCCGCTCTCCCGGAAATCTACAGCCCATCTTCCCCACTACTCGTCCACAACGCTGCCGCTGCTCTCCCGGAAACCCACAGGCCATCTTCGCCACTGCTCTTCGACGACGCTGCCGCTGGTGCCCCTGAAATCCACAGGTCACTTTCTCCATCCCTCTTCGACGACGCTGCCGCTTCTCGCCCGGAAATCCACAGGTCACATCCTCCATCCTTATTCGATGACGCTGCCGCTTCTCTCCATGGAAACCCCATCTCATCCTCCGTAGCACCCATCCACCCAGATGTCCACAGCACGCCATGCACAAGAATCAGCTCGTTAGACCGCATGCTGAATGGGTTAAGTGTGGATATCCCCGGGAACTCTACTGTGCTGGTAAAGATAGATCTGCTTCTGGAGACCATGCTAAATATGGATCAACGGATGCAGAAGATGGATCAACGGATGGAGAAGATTGATCGACGGATGGAGAAGATAGAGACTGACATAGCGGGGATACATAATTTGCTCGGTGTTCATGCCCCTGTATCTCCGATGCCGGAGCAGGAGGGTGGCATGGATGTGATGAATTGGACATTCGACTGCCTTCCAACACCAAGCGCACCCCCTCCACCAGAAGAATTTGTGTACATGTATGCCGTCGAGGAGGATGATAACATGACAGCCCCGTCAAGACCACGCCAGGGGACAACACGGCGACCAAGACAGGAGGAAAGCTTCCTCCCAGACAACCTACCCTCGCCCGCCGCCACAAGCAGACCCGCTCCCAGAAGAACACCCGCTCCAGAACCCAACCTACATACGCTTGCATCGATACGGTGCCCGACATCATACTGCGCGAGCTTCCACCGGCACTCAGGGAGAAGTATAGGGTGATGAGTGCTGGTTTACCCCACAAGTATGCCATGTTCATTTTTAAGCACCACGTGTCCTACTTGGTGTACTGGGGGTGGGTCTACAAAATGAACTACAAAGGAAATCGCGAAAAAATGGCGCTTCCTGAAAATTTAAGAAAGACTATTGTGGAGGAATTGCGGCGCTATTTTTCAATTACAAATCCTTTAATGAAAATCGTTCGAGTCTCCATTAATGACATTTTGCGCCATACAAGGCATCGGCCCTGGAAGGTCAATCTGGTGGGAATCGAATTTACGTGACTGTTCAATTGTTGTTTATTTTTTGTAAATGTTTTTGTAAATGTTTTGACTTTCTGTACTTTAATAAAGGAGATGTTGCATTTTTTTAATTTTATGAATAAAGAATTTTTTTTACTAACACCATACTGTTGTGCTGTACATGTTTTGTCTTTCTGTACTGTAATAAAGGAGATGTTGCGTGTTTTAACTTGTATTAATAAAGAAATGTTTTTACTTACTGTACACAGGACCTGCACAATTCCAGTCACCAAGGGCCGCAAACAGGCCCGGTTTTCAAGGTTATCCTGAAAACCGGGACTGTTTGCGGCCCTCGAGGACTGGAGTTGGCAGGCCCGACTGACTGTTCTGTACACCATCCTACTGTAAATGTTTTGACTTTCTGTACTTTGACAAAGGAGATGTTGCGTTTTTTTAATTTTATGAATAAAGAATTTTTTTAATAACACCATACTGTTGTGCTGTACATGTTTTGACTTTCTGTACTTTAATAAAGAGATGTTTTTGTACTTACTCCACCAATAAAAGAAAATGTTGATTTGTTTTAAATTGTTCCATTGTCTCCTTTTATACTGTAACAAAATACAGGCATACTGTACTGTACTGTACTGTATACTGCAGGCATGCTCAGTACTGTGCATCACAAGAGTATTAAAACAATACATGCTGTACGGGTATAGAATACACATATGTACTGGAATACATGTAGAATAAATGCATACTTTTTATTTTTCGGGTTTATTAAACAGTATACACTGTATATAAAAAAAAGTATTGTTTACGGTCTGAAAACAATAGCATACTGTTTCAGGTTTTCTATGAAGCTCTCAGTGACAGTATTCTATTCTAATCAATAACAACGGCCACTAAACCACTAAACTGTAGACTCCGGTACGTGTTTTTTTTTAATCAGATTCAGCAATGTGCAGGCATTCCCATAAGGGTTCACCCTCATATAGGGTCTATTGATTGTCATCTATTTTCATTAGCGCTATTCCACATCACCTTTCCCTTTTTTAATGTGCAGGCATTGTTACACAAAGCGATATTATCCATCGAAATCTCTCCATTTGCTGTTTTCCGCATGAGATGACAAAGTTTTCTTTTCTGAGGAACAAAAAAAGTAAAAGTTTTACTGTAATGGTCAGTCAGTCCCCCAAAGAAGTTCAAACAGTCAGTCCCACCAATAATTTTCTCAGGGTGCGTCTCCTGTTCACATGCGCATGCACCTACCGTCGATGTGATGACATGCATATGTGTTTCAAGAAGGTTCCAATGCACATGGCCTAGCTTTCCATCTTATCTACTGTAGAAGCTGCTCAGCCAATGATATTGCTTACAGGAGAATCACTTGAATTTTGAATCGCATTGATATTGATATTTCAAAAACAGAATAAAATACGTCAACATTACTCACCATAGACTTTGCAATCAGCTGGCGCCGAGCCACTGCCAGTCCCGTATTCTTGATCATACACGTCGTTGACAGGTGACAGCGGGACTACTACACCTGTACATGATCTACTACATTCCACACATGATCATCTGGCGAAAATTTGTAAAAGTCATAGTTTTCGATAAAATACTGATAAATTTGAACAACTGTTGCCATCTTATCATCTGTTGCATTAATCGCGGCCCATATTAAATAAGCGTACGTTCTGTCGGGTTTTTGGAACACGGGATACACTTGTGCACTCATGGCGGGACTCTCTGGACAATAACCAGACCAGAAACTGGTGCTTGTATTTTTTAATATGAAAAGCCTAAATTGATACATTATTGTAACTTCTTCAGTCCCAAGGCCAATTTACAATGGACCACTGTGGCATTTTTTTTAAGCACCTGCAAGTCGACACATTTCTGAAGTGCATGCGTATTACAATTCATGAATATCTGCCATCTGGCGGATACGCGAAGAATTGCAACCAATTAAATCCGAACCATTATCAATAAACACATCAACCGCGGGTGACGCCGGCATGAATGCCACATGAATGCGGTATGAATGCAGTCAGAATGCGCATGAACGTGGTAAAGTGCGGTGAAGTGCGTGGCATTCGGAAAAAAATCCCGGAAAAATTCGGTGATGTTGGAGAATAAAAGGGGCCGCGGCTGTACGTCAAGGAAAAGAATGAAAAGTTGCACGAGCTTAAAGAAATAAATAAACTTTTGGAAGATGATAAGTTTGAAGCAGAGCACCGACTGCAGAACCAACTGCAAGGTCTGCGTACGCACCTCCAGAAGGCCGAGGAGAAGCAGCAAACTCTGCAGGAAGACAATCTGCAGGCTCCTAAAAAAGTACAAGTGCTGCAGGAACATCTGATTACCCAGTATGTACCCACAAAGCAGCATGAGAAACTGAAGTCTACCCTGAGCATCACCAAAGCATCGCTAGAGGCCAAGCTTAGAGCCCAGGTGACTTGGCACAAGAGGGAGCACAAGAACGTCCAGAAACTGAGACAAGTAACTGTGGCCCGAGCAAAGAAATTCACAGTGCTTCACAATACAATGAAAATGTGGAAGCAAGCTCAGAGAAAGCAAAGTGTGCAGATAAGTTCCCTGAGAAGAGACTTGCAAGACGCACTCAAAAAACAGGGATCTCCCGCGGATGAGATTACAGTTCTACAAGGACAAGTATTGACCCTGATGAAGCGTCAATATCCCACAGCCACAAAAACCCATGAAGACAAGGGTACAGTGAGAGCTGGGAATACCGCTCGTCTGAAAAACAAGGTTGCAAAATTTGAACCACCTAAACAAGCACTAGCAAAACCTTCAACCACCCAACAGGCAACAAAAAAAGGTACACGTGCTGAATCAAAACCAGAATCCTTAGCTGATGAAGGTGAAAAGAGGGGACATTCTCTGGAAGTGGATGTGGAATTGCAACTCAATCCTAAAGAAGCTTAACTAGCAACTCCATTGAGTGGAAAAAGTGCATAGAGACAGCTTCAAGAGCGGAAAACTCAAAGGGCTGTTTTTAAACGCTCTGCAACTGTTGCCATACAGTCTGCCTACAATAAGAGGAGCACCCGTTGCAAGGGAACTCTCATGACCACGCACGCAGAAAAAAAACTATACTTGGAAAAAGTCTTCCTCGAGCGACTGAGGAGTGCTGATCTCAAGCACCTACAGGAGGAGACACGAATAAACTGGAGAAAGGGCTCCAATCCCAGCGGGACTGAGTGTTCTCTTCCTCCATCCACTCTCATTCAAGTCACAGAGATATCTCGAATGAGAGTGGAAGGTGGGGCTTTGGCCGTGGCAAGCCCGAGCTTCCCACAAACAGGGGAGGTATATAACAGGGGAGTTATCCCTGTTCAGGAAATGTGCCTCTAATTCAGCAGTGTGGTGGTTAACTGCTGGTAGTCAATTAACCAACACCACCTGGCTGATTAGGTTTGTTAGAAAAGCCTGCCTTTGAGACAGGAAGTGAGATTGTTCTCGAGTCTCACAAGTTGTGGGACTGACCATAGGGACAGACGTCTTGAGCCTACCAGAAGAGGCTGCCAGCAAGACACAGGGGAAAGTACTTCTAAACCTGGATCCTGACATTGCCTTATCGCCCAAAGGTGTGGACATCAGAAGAACAAAGAAGCCTTCCTCTACAAGAAACAGATAAGACTTTCCTTTCTAAGACTTTTTGTATATCTGCACATATCAAGATATATGTTTGGGGCTGGGAGACATGCTAATCTAAAGGGAGTTGTGGACTGCATAGGTTTCACTAGAAATACTCTCAAGTGGAACAGAAGCTTTGTTTGACCCCTTATTTGTATATGTTTGGATGATTTTCTTGTGTTAAGGAAACAGGCGCAATAAAAGCCTTATTTAATTTCACCTTAAAAAAGTCTCCATTGCATACCTCTGCACATGTCCTCTTACAGTGACCCCTAAGGGTCTCAATGAGGACTTCAATCTGAGGTGCTTCTTGTAACTAGCTTTGGGTCATATAAGTATATCGCCATGCTGTTGCATGTCCATTGAGTGCATAGTGCCCGGGAGCTATTTTTGCCATCTGCATAGTCATTCAACATTTTCTTTAATATCTTGGCTTCTCTATAGTACTTGTCTCTGGGACAAAATATGTTAATTTATTTGCTTGTACAGTATATATCTATTAGACACAGTATGTTTGTTAAGGATTTCTTGATATGTATGGATGTATGTATGCCCCTTTTTGTGTTCACACTCCCTAATCCCTAATGTATTAGAATGATTGTTTTCCATATGGCTTTTATTTTTTCTGTCACGGTATATTTCAATTATGTTTCATAAATAACAACTTGGTAGTTGACACTTGTGTAGGTACATTAGTTGGTCTGTTTACATATCTCCCTGTACATCTGGCTGTGCTGCATGCAGTGCATTAATAGACACCTTAGCCCTGTCACCATGGCGTCATGGATGCCTTTGGGAATATGCAGTGTTAATAGTTCCCCCCCTCCAAGTTGGTGGCTATACAGCCTGAGCACCGGATGTCATACTCCTATGGGTGTAGCAGTCAACAGGTAATTGAGCACAGGTGTTTGGTCACGCCTCAATAACCATTTTTAACATGGTTCCCTATAGGCTTAACTCAGTATTATGGTTTAGCCTATCCCATAGCCTCTCTTGCATTCCCAGTAAAATCAACCCCACACTGATGAGACCCATCAAGGTCGAAACAGCTGTCTGTGGGTGGTTTTCTGGGTATGCACCTTAACCCTGGCTGTGCTCGAGGCTGTGACCATGCAGCAAGCTTAAGCCTATAGGGAACCATGTTAAAAATGGTTATTGAGGCAAAAAGTGACACTGTGTACTCATTTGCATGTCATTTCCCAGAATCCCTTGCTGCAGTGGAAGTGCTGTATGCTGGGTGATAATGGGGAAAGGCGGGGTTGCAGACCTGCCTAAGACATGCAGATGAGCATACAGCTATATTTGCATATTTGCTTTCCTGTGGAGGGTTTTTGTCACTTTTTTTACTCACCATAACTTAACTCAGTATTATGGTTTAGCCTATCCCATAGCCTCTCTTGCATTCCCAGTAAAATCAACCCCACACTGATGAGACCCATCAAGGTCGAAACAGCTGTCTGTGGGTGGTTTTCTGGGTATGCACCTTAACCCTGGCTGTGCTCGAGGCTGTGACCATGCAGCAAGCTTAAGCCTATAGGGAACCATGTTAAAAATGGTTATTGAGGCAAAAAGTGACACTGTGTACTCATTTGCATGTCATTTCCCAGAATCCCTTGCTGCAGTGGAAGTGCTGTATGCTGGGTGATAATGGGGAAAGGCGGGGTTGCAGACCTGCCTAAGACATGCAGATGAGCATACAGCTATATTTGCATATTTGCTTTCCTGTGGAGGGTTTTTGTCACTTTTTTTTACTCACCATAACTTAACTCAGTATTATGGTTTAGCCTATCCCATAGCCTCTCTTGCATTCCCAGTAAAATCAACCCCACACTGATGAGACCCATCAAGGTCGAAACAGCTGTCTGTGGGTGGTTTTCTGGGTATGCACCTTAACCCTGGCTGTGCTCGAGGCTGTGACCATGCAGCAAGCTTAAGCCTATAGGGAACCATGTTAAAAATGGTTATTGAGGCAAAAAGTGACACTGTGTACTCATTTGCATGTAATTTCCCAGAATCCCTTGCTGCAGTGGAAGTGCTGTATGCTGGGTGATAATGGGGAAAGGCGGGGTTGCAGACCTGCCTAAGACATGCAGATGAACATACAGCTATATTTGCATATTTGCTTTCCTGTGGAGGGTTTTTGTCACTTTTTTTACTCACCATAACTTAACTCAGTATTATGGTTTAGCCTATCCCATAGCCTCTCTTGCATTCCCAGTAAAATCAACCCCACACTGATGAGACCCATCAAGGTCGAAACAGCTGTCTGTGGGTGGTTTTCTGGGTATGCACCTTAACCCTGGCTGTGCTCGAGGCTGTGACCATGCAGCAAGCTTAAGCCTATAGGGAACCATGTTAAAAATGGTTATTGAGGCAAAAAGTGACACTGTGTTCTCATTTGCATGTCATTTCCCAGAATCCCTTGCTGCAGTGGAAGTGTTGTATGCTGGGTGATAATGGGGAAAGGTGGGGTTGCAGACCTGCCTAAGACATGCAGATGAGCATTCAGCTATATTTGATATATATATATGTCTGTGTGTCAGTCTGTCTTTGCACCCCCCTTGAGAAAGGTTCCACTCCGGAATCGAAACGTCGGAATGGGCGGCCTGTTCATTTTGTATTAATGCCTTATACAGACTTTTTTGCCTATACTAATCTGAGTGCAGTCTTCCTTTACCGGACGGACGTGAGAATGGTTATGTATGTGTATATATATATATATATATATATATATATATATATATATATATATATATATATATATATATATATATACCACCACTATTAAGGTTATGGTGGGTAAAAAAAGTGACTAAAACCCTCCACAGTAAAGCATAAAGCAACTGTAAATATTCCTGTATATTCATTTGCATGTCTTAGACAGGTCTACAACCCTGTCTTTCACCATTATCACCCAGCAAACAGCACTTCTACTGCAGCAAGGGATTCTGGGAAATGACATGCAAATGTCATCCTTGCTTAAAAGCTGTGTTTAAAGCAGCATGCATTGGCTAAGGGTTGCTCATGTAATGTGAGCATGAGATAAAAAGTGGCACTGTGTGCTCATGCTCAATAAAGGATACTGGACCAATGGTGGTCACGCAAGCAAAGTCAATGGTACCCATATAAATGATGTAGATTAGGCCAAGTTAAGAATGAACAAATGATTTGGTATATAAATGTAAAAATACTGAGCCACTGTGGTGTAATGGTGCCCACACGGAGGGAACGAAATAAATCGTTCAACCCAGACCTCCCTGCTATGCACCAAACCTCACAGTAGACAAAATGATGTAACTAGACTACTGTACTGATATCTATTGTGTCATTGAGACCCCCCGGAACCAATGTACCAAGTACATATATCCAGCTGACGTCATCGAGCTCACGCGAGATTTGATTCAGTGTATGCTCTGTGTAGCGCCGGAGCAAGGGGAAGGCGGCGTCCCTCGTGGCTTTCGGTCCCTGCTGGGACATAGAGGGGCTATTGTGGCAAGACACACCGCGGACATCACACCGAAGTCCTCCTCTTTGGGTTCCTGCGTCTGAACGGGCTGAGTTGTACTCAAAAATGCATTTTATTCAGCTCTGTTTGTGAGTGTGTATTTTTATCCCTTACTCCATAAATTTATTGTTATACAATTTTACGCTATGAGTGCGCCTGTTTTTTCTGTGTTTTTGGAGATATCCTCAAGGAAGTGGTGTTCCCTTCATTCGGGCTGCAGAGACTCTTTTGGATAGCAATTGGAATATCTTGGGATTTGTATATATTTTTTGTATATATTTTTCTGGACATTTTCTTTTTTTATGTATTTTTTATGCATTTTATTAGTTTAATACATTAATTTTTATTCTATCCACTGTGCTTAGCATAGGTTTTTTATTCTTATCTGTATTATTTTTACTTTTATTTTTACAATCACCTTTTATTTTTATAGAGATATTATATAGTGATAGGTTGGCGCTAATATTTTTTCTCTTGTTATATATATATGTGTCTATGTCTATGTCTATGCCTATGTATATGTCTACTGTATGTCTATGTGGTTGTCTATGTCTATATCTATATCATACATTACCAGCAAAGGTAAGGAGACAACAGCACTCAGGAGGTATAAGCAGCTATAAACTGTATTAAAGAAACTTGCACATATATCCATATATTGGATATATGTGCAAGTTTCTTTAATACAGTTTATAGCTGCTTATACCTCCTGAGTGCTGTTGTCTCCTTACCTTTGCTGGTAATGTATGCTGTATTATTTTTTATGACATAAGCACCAGGTCATTATATCACTACAGGAGTGTCAGATATTCATGATTGTGTATATATATATATATATATATATATATATATATATATATATATATATATATATAAAGTAGATTTTACCAGATTGGAGTCCGGAAAAAACGAGACAGCACACAGTCCAGTAGTTCCAATGAAGCTGTATTCAAAGTAACATGGCACCACCTCCAACGTTTCGGTCCTCTGAACGTGACCTTCCTCAGGGACGTGCCTGAGGAAGGTCATGTTCAGAGGACCGAAATGTTGGAGGTGGTGCCATGTTACTTTGAATACAGCTTCATTGGAACTACTGGACTGTGTGCTGTCTCGTTTTTTCCAGACTCCAATCTGGTAAAATCTACTTTTTACATGTGCATATGGGACAAGCATCAGCATCTTACAATTGTTTACAGTGTGCCAACTGAGTGTGATTTTTTCATATATATATATATATATATATATATATATATATATATATATATATATCATATATATATTTCTTAGGGATGACCTGTGCTATATATATATATAATTCCTAATTCCTTTTGGTTGACTTCCTATTTAACTCTCTTGTGGAGCTTTGTATATTATCTCCAAGTTCTGTCTCTATTCTAACTCTTTAAAGTGCTGCGTACATTGGTGTTGCTATATAACTAGACATACAAATATATACATATTACATATCTGTTTCATGTGTTCATAATTTGCATAATTTGCTATTCACCAGAAACCACTTCCTAATGAGCCATTGTGGAATTATCCATAATGTTCTAGCTCCACAAAGACTCCCCTCCCTATTGTGAACATGTACTGTATAAAAGGTTAGAGAAGCATCACAGTTTTAATACAGAAGCTCATCTTGGGAAAGGCTGCACTGCAATTAGATAGGTAAACCCTATCAAATACAAACTTCTCTTCCTACGAACATCCGTCTTTCAGTTCATAATGTTTGCTGCTGGGAAAATATTATTTCCATGACTTGAAGCAAAATAAAACTTTATCTGGAAATGAAAGAAAAAACGTATAAGAAGTAGAGTAAACTCTTCTCTTCAGAGCTGGATGGTAAGTATTCATTTATATACGAAAGAGTAACACATTACTACATAGCTGGTTAATGGTTGATGTCTCAGTCAAATTTATAAATATAATTAATAGTAATGCTTTTCTTATTACATCTACAGTATGTGTGTAGCACGGGATAAATATTAATTTAGGATTGACTGAATAATAGTATTTTATTTTGGGGTAGTAAAAATGGACTGTTCCAAAGTGCGGGGAAATAGTTTCAGGTGAGGTGAATACTGCTTGTACAGTCAACACAACATAGTGTAGACAAACAAATTCTTGTCTCCTCTAGGACAGAGGTACAAAGTACATCTCTACTCACAAGTTCATAATGCAATTCTTCATTTATTGTGACAGCCAAGAACAGAGGAGGAGGAACGTTTTAGGTCCCATATGGACCTTTCATCAGGCCTTGTTACAAATTATTTTCTCTAAAGAATATTGTTGTGCGGTAAGCACTAACCTCAGCAATAAAACTCATACACCATCAAATTAAATTATAGCAGAAAAAATTAACCGATTGAAATGTCGCAGTAAGTATCAATTTGAGCATAAGTAGTGTATCTGTAGACAGGTTTATAAAATGTTCCCTAATTAAATGTTTTCTTCATTCTCAAAGGTATCATTGCTTTAAGATTAAACACTCAAACATTTTTCCAGCCAACGATTATTAACGATCATTAATGTGCCATATTTTTTCTATACTGTTTATTTAGAAAGTTTCCATGCAGTGTTTTGAGCAAGCGATTGGGGAAATTAATACATAATATAGGTGAGGTATTACAATTTAAAAAATTATTTCCAGCACGGATATATGTTCTGAGAGTTACATAGAATATCAGAGTATCCATATGACTCAGTGACATTATTGATGCAGAAGACTATTTAAAGAGTATATAAAATAGACATGTTTAACATAAAACATCTACAACAATCTACAACCTTGCAAAACCCAAAATGCAACCAACTTTAAAAACTAGGACTGTACAAAGACCAGTCAATGCAATTAATGTTTCCATTGTCAGACTAGACCACACTGGATGGTAATCACTTTTGCCAGTTGGTTGCTACTGTACAAATGTAGCCAGTCTCATTGTTTTTAGAGATAACCATATATACTGTATACTGGTATAACTCAGAATATCACATAGTTCCAATAGGATTCGGTGGTAGTCATGGAGCAGAATATCCCAACATATTTCATCTGAGGAAACAATGATTGCTATATCTGTAATTTTTTTGCTACAGTTATTATTTCTATTCTAATTTTAAATTAAAACCTACATTATCTACATAGTTTGATGGTTTGTATTAGGACCCATTGACCGAAGGGAAGTTTTACCCCAAGTACCTTATCAGTTTATTTTATTATTTCCATCCAAAATAATTGGACTACTGGGCAGTGCCACCATATGTGCATGTACATTACCTGTTCTACAATTCTGTCAGCACAGGGAGGAGAAGAAGGGAATTCTTTGGAATACACAATACGGGGAAATTACCAATGAAGCCTCATTTTATTTGTGTTATAAAGATATAACCAGATGTACCCTCCCAAAAGCCATGGGAAAAAGCAAGGTGTGAGAGGCAGGAGAAATCTGATTGCCATTATTGTGGTCAGGAAGGATATTATTTTCCCCTTATGAGACAGCATTGGATAATGTGTGTCTTATCGTTTTATTTTATTATTTTCCTTCAAAATAATTGAACCATTGGTTAGTGCCACCATTACTTGATCTACAATTCTTTCAGCAAAGGGGGAAGACGAAGGTAATACTGTAGTTGATATATACAAAAAAAAGGGCCAATTACCACTGGTGCCTCATTTTCTTTAAGTGTTAAACAGATATATGAAAAATATGTTGTATGGTGCTCAATAGAAAACAGCAACCTTGAGAAAGGACTTTTGTTTGTCCGAAACGCTTTGGTGTGGTTGTTTTTGCTCTTATTCATTAAATAAGCTATTTTTATTATGGGAACGCATCCTTGTATCTTATTTTGGTTCAACCAATTTTGGATTTAGTGCTCCGTTTTTTTTTTTTCCTCCTTTTTTCGTCTATTGTTAAACAGATATAGCCAGATTTACCTTCCTTTGTTTCTGGCTGCCTTTTACTCAATAACCAAGAATGGCTGCAGTCACTTCCCCTTCTCCTTCTCTGTCCATGAGAACCATTACAGTGTACTGAACTGGAAGCTATATTTTCCCCTCATCTCTGGACATTCTCCTTGTTGTAAACATGATTCCCTTCCCAATTCCTTCATTAATATTATTATTTTTAAATCTAAAGTTGTTGCTGATAAAGAAGGACAATTCTGCCTTTTCCCCATCCCCTGTGCAAAGTTTTTCAAAGAGGTGATAAGGGTGAGGTGGGAATCCATCTTGAGGTGAATGTACTATTTGTGTGTTTTTATGAAGCATGAACTATGTATGCTGAGATACTATACTATACAAGACATACAGTAATACAGGGATAATAATAATACAAATAGGGATATATTAAGTACATAATACGTACAGTACAAGTAAATATTAGGAGGATAAAAGTGTATACTTTGAAAAGTTAACTCAATGGCTCTTACTCTTAGAGAATAAATCACTTTATATACCATTAATAGACATGCATTTCTTATGTCACATTTATTACAGTATGGGTCTCAATCAACTCTTTCTTCTTGCAGCCCGAGGACTGATTTTTATTATGAAGATATCTTTTTCCTCTAAAATCCCACAATGCTTCTGGAGAATCAGACCACAGTTACAGAATTTCTGCTTCTGGGATTTCCAGCCATTCACAACTTCAAGAGCTTACTCTTCTTTATCTTCCTTCTGTTATACATTTTCACCTTAGCTGGAAATGTCCTGATCATTGTCTTGGTGTCAACCAGTCACCAGCTCCATACGCCCATGTACTTCTTTCTCACTCACCTATCCCTGTCTGACATCTTGCTAACCACAGATATTGTGCCTAACATGCTATACGCAATAATGGCAGAAGGGGCTGTTATCTCTCTCGCTGGCTGCATCACCCAATATTTCCTCTTTTCTGTCTCAGCAACTGCTGAATGTTTCCTCCTTACAGTGATGTCCTATGACAGGTACCTGGCCATCTGCAACTCTTTGCGTTACTCTGCTATTATGGACCTCAAGCTTTGCTACCAATTGGCTTTCTGGTGTTGGTTCTTAGGTTTTATAGGAACATTAAATATGGTTATTTTGATTTGTTCATTTCAGTTATGTAACCCCAATGTAATTGATCATTTCTTCTGTGATATTACCCCTCTCCTAGAACATTCTTGCTCAGACAGAGTGATTGTGGATACAGTAGTTTTTTTTTTAGGCGTCCCAATCATTATCTTCCCATTTGTCTTCATCATTTTCACTTACGTCTGTATCGCCCTAACCATACTTAGGATATCCTCTTCCATTGGGAGACAGAAAGCCTTCTCCACCTGCAGCTCTCACCTGACCATTGTGTGCACATATTATGGGACACTGATTGCTAAATATATGGTTCCATCCAAAGGACAGTCATTGACTGTAATGAAAATCACTTCTCTTCTCTACACTGTCATCACCCCATTATTTAATCCCATCATCTATACTCTAAGGAACACAGAGATCCAGGCATCCCTGTGGAAATGTATGAGGATAAGGATACAGACCTATTTTGAGTAGCATGAGATAAACTACTGTACTGTAGGTCAGTTCTATCGGGCTGTGTTCACAGCGGTAACATAATTAATGTACTGTGAGATACTGTACAGTAGTTTCAATAAATATTCCTCTTATAAACATTAGTTTTGCAGTTACAGTACATTGACATTAAAGGAAACATTCATCAATCAAGATACTTTCACACTCTTATTCTCCTCTAACATACAGTAAGTGATAGATTTGAATAGTGATTATATGGAGCTATTGAATTTAAAATATAACAAGAAATTCAAACAATTTAAACAAAAATACAATTTGGAGCTAACAAGTATAGCTTTAAAACATTTAGCAAACTTTCTTAATACTACACAGACAGCGCCCTAATACTCCTTAGTAGTACTGTTACCTGATATCACAAAAATCCAGAACATACAGTAATGTCTCAGGAAGAGCCATGCTCTATATCAAGGTCATCATCTGAACTCTAATTGTATTCAGAAAGACCTGCGAGTGCTGAAATGTAATACATTTTTTATACTGTATAAATCGTGAGTCTATGTGTAATAATAGAATTCTAATCCAATTTTACGGACTGTCATTTCCCCTCCTACCTCCTCCATCCAACAACAAGCCATGACCCAGGCCATTGGTAAGTCCTGGGCCCTGCCATTCCCACCCTACCTCTCCACTCTACAACTCACTGGGGCCTAGGCCATAGCTTATACTCCCTTTAACTAATCAAACTCCCTCCTCTTTCAACAGTACACTATGCCGAGGTAATATCTGTAGTCCTGGACCCCAGTTAATGTGTCGGCAGGTCTGTCCCTGGTCTAATGTTGGAATCCAATTCAGGTTGAATCAGACCCCATATCTCATTAAACCCAATTTCCCCAATGCAACCATGCCTGGTGGGTTTCTGAAACCCCTGCACATCCTGGGGGGCGGTAAACTGAAAGCCCCCCAACAAAAAATCAGGAGGGAGATTTAACCCCGGGAGGGACAATTGATGACTGTGAGGGGAGGGGGTAACCAGGCTATCTAATACATTTTTAAGCCATCTTGTTACCCCTGAACCATTAGGGGCCCTGGTACCTCCATAAGCAAGGGATCAGGAATGATACATGTTAAAGAATAAAATGACCCTGTTTGTCCTATTTCAAGTTCCCTGTACCTCAGACTCATTAAACTTTCTGTGTGGGAGTTTTAGGTGGGATATTTGGGTATGACTGCAACTGTTTTATTTGCAGGAGTTCGGGAACCAGGGCTACCATTAGTACCTTAATTCTAGCCAATGTGCAGGCATGATTTGCCGGTATGCGAATAGAATTACACCGAGACTGCCCTGTGTCCGCCAGACTTCTGCTTTTCAAGTCCCGATATCCCAGTCCTATATCCAGCACAGCCATGAGTCTCTCCAAGGCCCCCCATGTATTAAAATTTGTGTTTCAATGTTTTATACATTTATTATAAGGCTATATGTATCTTGCCCGGGGCGATGAGTTACGGTGCCAGCAAGTCTACATAGGGTCCATAGTACAAAAGGGAGAGGATGTCCAGATGTGTGAAAGCCCCTGGTGAGCGATAAAAGGTGAATGGCCAGGTCTGGACTACAAAGGGAACCCTTTTGTCAGTGCCAGACCTGGTGGAGCAATCCCAGCAGAAGGCAATGAGTTAGCCAGAGAAGATGCAGCCATATACAGTAGTCTGATCCTCTTGGCAAAAATCATATTTCCCGCTCATCAGGCTTTCAAGCCTCTGTGGCACACCTCCTTCCCTGACGTCATCCAAGGGTCGAGCCCCTATTTCTATTGGCTGGCGGGGAGAGATTCCCCTTCTCTGATTGGCTGCTCCTTCCCCCCTCTGTTCTGGGGATAGCCCAGCAGAGCATATGCAAGGTGCTGACCAGGAGAGAGAGTAGCGCAACCAATCGGGAGTTGATGAAGCTACAGTGGGCTTTTCAAAGTTGCTTAGTTCGAAATAGCAGAGCAACCAGCTTTGTTTTAAAGCCTGAAAGTCTTCCCCATCCCCTGACTTAGTGACTGAGTGTGAGTGGCCAGAGCTGGGTACAAATTTCAGAGAAGCAGTGCCGTATGATCCCGGCTTAGAGGGCATAAAACTTCGGCAGATGTTTGCCGCTCCTGCTATTCCTTCCAGCAGGTAGACAAGGCAGGTGACCATGTGAGGGTCCCCCTTAGACCACTACCGGTGATAGGTGGAACTTTCCAAAGGGTAGCAGTGGACATAGTTGGACCACATATGGTCCCTAGCTGGACAGGGAAGTGCAACATCCTAACGGTGGTCGATTTTACGACCCTATACCCTGTAGCTGTGGCACTGTCCTCGATTGAAGCTGAGAAAGTGGCAGTAGCTCTGATAGTGATATTCACTAAGATAGAATTCCCCAGCGAGATTCTAACTTATCAGGGGAGTCATTTCATGTCTGAATTGCTCCATTGTCCCTGGAAGGCCTGTGGGGTTACAACCCTCCACACGACCCCTTAACACCCCCAGACAAACAGACTGTGTGAGCGGTTCAATGGTACCCTGCTATAAAATTAATATGTGAAATATAGTGATAGTGTATAATATTAAATATATGGGCAAAAATAGTGCCTATTAAGTGAATAAAAACCAATTGCATAAGTGAATATAACAACACCAGCTAGAAAAGTGAAATGATATAGATATATATAAAACAAACAACAACAAAGCAGTCCCATATAATGAAAATGGTTTTCTTCCTGGATGAATTCCTAGCAATTAAAGGGGTCACGGCTGCTTCCAATAGGATTAACCATATCCGAAGGGGAATCTAAAAGAAAAGAAAGTGCACATTCCATTGCATAAAATTGTATAACACTTTAATAAAATGAAAGGGAGTGAAACAAGTGCACTCATAAGGGAAGGAATGTAAAAGGAGTTTGTGATATAATAACCAGCCAGCAATCCCACAGATGTAGAACCACAATCCTGGTGGTCCTCTCATGAAGGATGACAAGGCAGGTCCGGAAGGACTCGATCCAGCAAAGTCCCAAATGGAAGGAAAGTCCTTGATTTAGGAAAATTCAAATCTTGTAGCCAGAAACATGCAGAGCAAGAAACGGTCACATCGAGCTTGTTGCATGATGGCTGACATAATGCCGTAGCCCAACAAGTTTCGTCACAAGATGGTGACTTCTTCAAGGGCTAGTGGACATGATCTGTAGACACTTTAAATAGCCTGCCAGTACCTAGCAACAGCACACCAAACAATTATAAGGTAATCAACCCTAGTGTGCCTGAAAAAACTCCAAGACATCCAAAGTGGCAGGCAAATATTAGATAGCCAGCATAAGACAAAGGGGGGTTGCAGCAATCAGAAAACACAGTGTAATGTCATAGTTGGAGAGGAAGACAATAGGTCACGTGCCTCAGTAAACTTAACACCCCTCCCCACTCCAACAACAAAATCATTATTGTCTCATGGTGGCAATGCATTTCCTAATGTCGATTTAGATGATTTTGGTGTAACAAGGATGATGATAATCAATAGCATTGATGATGACGATGATGGTTATTCCCATTTTCGGGACGGATCGAGCAAATAGAAGAGGAGGTGGAGTATGTTTATATGTTAAACCGGATCTAAAACCTATTCTAAAGGAAGATGTTTATGAAGGGAATGATGAAAATGTAAAGACCTTGTGGATAGAAATTAGCAGTTGAGGTAAAAGTACAAAGAAAATGTTTGTAGGGATATGTAATTAACCAAGAAATATCTGTGAGATTGAGGAAGCTAAAATACTTTTGTAAATGGAGAAGGCATCACAACTAGGTCATATTTGCATAATGGGTGATTTTAATTATAGTTCATGAATGCTTACCCAAGAAGGGCAAACAGAAGAGATTTCCGTGTAGTTTCCACTCGTTCATCTATTGTATAATAAGAGGAGGACTTCATAGTCTCTGAGTATAGTACTGAAATCACCAATAATAGGCTGTGTAATAATATTATAGGTATAATAACATCTATGGAGACACTGGATACTATTGGTATACAATTCTGCTTATATACTGCATCCTGTAGACGGCAGCAAAGTTTCAAAAGTAAAGTTAAAATGTTTAAAAGTCTAGTTTTCTGTGTGAAAGGGATGAAGGCTAGTGTAAAAGGGACAATTTTAGTTTTACACTCTATCTCATACTGTACACCAAAGGACTGTAACACATTTTAGCAGCAGAATGTATGAATGTATATTTTATTAAGCAGTGTTTTAAAATATGTTTAAACTTTATACATTAAACCAGGCAGGGTATTTCATTTCTTGGGACAGAGGAGGGGCTCCTGGCCACCTGGGCTTTGGTGCCAGTGAGTCTAATCCCAGGTCCGTAGATCAAAGTCACAATAGCTGCCAGGTGTTTGAAAGCCATCTAAACATGATAGCTGACTAAGTGTTCAAGTCCTGGCCTGTTGTCACCTTCCTAGAATTTGAGGCACTGATCCTGCGGGGGGGACTTTAAATAGTAAGTGGGCAAGATGGCAGTTTGTGCACATGCCCTCTCACTTTTCTGAAGCCATAGGTGCCATCTTTCACAAACCTGGCAAAGTGTGTGAGTGGCTAGAGATAAAGTCCCCATGCTTGTGGGTTGGCAGTAATGCTGTGGGATTGACTTTGCTAATGTTATTAAAAACAATTAGTAGCCAGCCCAGAGAGCTAAGAAGATTCCTAAGAGATTGCAGATTGCTAAAGTGATTCCTAAGAGATCAGAACACCGATCCGACCTGTGATTCCAAGGTCAAAAGTGTGTAACCTTCACGCAGGGGTCGGACCGACCCAAAGAAGCCTTGCAGAGACAGCAAGGAAACCGCTACAGGACTTTAAGCAGAAAAATTTCTAAGTTAGACTTTCAGTACCATTTGGAGTGTAAAATGCGAGAGCTGCTGGAGGCTCGTGCTGATTTGAGCTCCAGAACTTTTCTGGCTAAGACCCGGTCAATCAATAGACTATTTAAATACTTTGTTTCAATCAGGAAAGTTCGTTTTTCAACCCCAAACCCCCAGTAAGTGTATTTTCTTCTGCCTATTGTAATCCAATGTGTATTTGCCTTTTTCTACGGAATAAATCACAATTTATTTTACTTATTGGCTTTGCTCAGTGATATGATCCCGGTATAAATGTGTAAATACCTGGTCTCCTGTGACAGCATCCACTTATATATGGTTGCAACTCATCTACTTTGTCCGCTTATCCACCAATGGGGATTTCAGATACACATTGTAAATATATTTTAATCACTTGTATATATGTTAATAAAATGTTATTGTTTTCTTTGAGTACATTGGGAGTTTTGCCACTTATTATTGGTGATTTGAGTACTATACTCAGAGACTATTAAGTCCTGCTTTTCTTATTCAATAGCTGAATGAGTGCAAACTACACAGAAATCTTTTATCTTTGCCCTTCTTGGGTAAACATTCATGTACTCTCATTGATCTTGTTCCGATTGATCCAATTTGATTAATAGGTTGAGCGTTAGGACTGTATATTTTTTATTTAAATTATCCAGAGATAGACTGGGGCAATGAGATTAGCATTGCAACTAAAGTAAACAGTTTTTTTGGGGGGGGGGGCCTTAAAGACAATTACATAACCAAAATTATTGAGGAACCAACCAGGAGATGGACAGTACTAGATTTGGTAATATCCAGCAATGTAGAAGTAAAAACAAATATTCAGGTCTGGGAAAATTTGGGTAACAGTGAATATAACATGATCTCATTAGAAATAAATAATAATAAAAAAATATATTATTTGGCTCAACAAAGACTTTGAACTTTAGAAAGGCAGATTTTAATAAACTATAACCCTTGTCCAAAACCACCCCCCCAGACACATATGCTATATCTAAGGTGTGTGAGGGCTGGTTACATGTGCTCGAGTGGTGCATACCTGCCGGGAACAGGAGGGCCTGAACTTCCCGTGATGTTGTTGGGGAGACAGGACCAGGCTTCTGGGGTAGTTGCCTCATTCTCTTAGTGGTGGTGCAGCGCCTCCATCCTCTATACCTTCCCAGGGTATGGGGTAGGACCCGTATAGAAGAAGTGACCCCTGGTCCCAGGGTGGATGCTCCAGATTCACACAACAGTCTTTAGTAAGATCAGCAATGTCTCTCTTTATTGTATCTAGATGACACACAGCAGCCTTGCAGCATACAGCCGCAACAACAACAGCAATAGCAGTAGCAGCACACACAGAGATCCCAAGGTGTACAGCCTTTCTCCTCTCTTCTCTTTCCCTCCAAGAGGTACTCCACAGGATGGTCTGTGTGGGGCCTCAATACCCCAGTGCCCACCTCAGAGGGTCCCCTCTGGGCGGGGGTAGATCCTCCCCATCACCCCCTCATCAGGGTGAGGGGCATTGGTTCCACCAGAGCTCTGCTCACTCGCTGACTATCATAGGCCAGAGTCCTCTTAGTATCTCTCCTGCTCCCAGGAGAGAGCTCGACCTACTCCGCTCTCTTCCAACTCCCAGGACAGACTCGGATAGACTCCCAAGTAGACTAACTGTCACTTACAGGAATGGGCTGCTAAATAGTCTCAGCCCCACCCCTCATGATGTCAGCAGGACCTCCCTTCTGTCTCATGCCTGCAGCAGAGTCAGGGGCCTGCATCTATCACTCAGGGCAGGGCTTGAAGGGGGGAAAACCCATGATTGCTACTGGTGCCTGCCCTTAACATGACTTACCTCAGTAGGAGAAAGATATGTATAGCCTGTGCTGTTTACAGGGGGCTACAAAACTAAGAAATAATATTCAAGGAATAAATTTGGATGATGTTTTTGCAGGGAAAAATGTTGAAGATAAATGGTCAGTCTTTAAAACATTGTTAGAAAGGCACACATAAGTGTATACTCTTGGGTAATAAATATAAAAGAAACAAGTCTAAACCAATGTGGCTAAATAAAAGGTAGGGGATGAAATAGAAAAGAAGAGGCTGGTGTTTAGATTCTTTAAATCACAAGGGACGGAGGCATCATTTCAGAATGATAAGGAATGTAAATAAAAGTTGCAAAAGGGCAAATTTGCAAAAATGGATAATGAAAAAAGAATTACAATTGAAAGTAAGAGCAACCTGTGACAGTGGGGGGGGACCAGGCTCAATAATAAAGGTTAAGCCCACTTGGTTACCCCTGATCTGTGTTTTGGGGTGCCTGAAGTGTCAGCTCTTGGGCCCGGGCACTGTGTATGCATTACTGTGACTGTGTGCAAAATATGTGACCATTGCCATTTTTTGTGTTTTACCTTTTCCAGAGGTGCTGGGACCAGGAGATTTTCAGGAGGTAAGTTTTAGGGTGGGTTTGACAGAGAAAGTCTTTTACAGATTGTGGCTACAGTATGTATCGGGGTTCTCAAGTTATGAGTTACCCCAGAAATGTATCTCGGATACATAGAAGCCCAGTGCTCTGGTCAGACCCCATCCTGAAAACGTTCTTGCGACTCACCACTAGGACGTCCTTCTTAAGCATAAACCAGGAAAGGGTAAAATGAGGCACAAGGCTCCCTGGTATAAAGGGACACTGCCCAAGTAATGCCCCGGTACCCTGAAACCAGTATAGGGGTTCAGGGGATTACGCCAGCTCAGGATAAAGCTGAGAGTTTATTGATGTGTAAGGAAAATGTTTAAGTCCTGTTAGAATAAAACTGTGTAAGTTAGGTTTTTAAAGTATAACAGGGATGGTCTGGTAAGTGTAGAAACAGTTAAGTTTTTTTCACTCTATCTCTCACCCCAACCGACTTAGTACATGTTAGGTCCATTTTACCTGATCAGACCTTAGAGCAGGTAACCTTACTCTACCCGGGGAGATTTCCATCACAGCACCTGGCATATTCGGAGTGCGAGAAAGCAGTACCACAATGGATGCCGAGTTCTCACAACTGAAGTTTAATAGGCACAGGGCAGTTTACATACATACTGCACCGACACACTTTATTCGAGCAAATACCCGGTATGTACCTGGCAGATACCTGGAATGCGCCGCTCCTAACCTCTGACAAGCCCCGTTGCATTTGCCTTCCCAGCCTGGGTTCATGCCTGGCTGATGGGCGGCTAATCTGTTAAATGATAATGATTATGATTTAATAGGCTGCAATGCTTCGCGTGTCTACCAGATGGCATAAATTCATGAATTGTAATGCAGTTTATATATATATACTGTGCAGTATTGCAGCCAGCGGGAATAAAATGCTTCAATCCCTGCTTGGAAAATAACTCAATGCACTCGGGCAGAAAACAGTCATAAACCTCAATACACCCGGGTATACCCGAATTCGTGGGACTAGCCAAGCTCGAATAAAGTGTGTCGCCAGTGTAAGGCAAGGACAGAAAAAAACGTTGTCATCTGTTACAAATATGGATCACACATCTAACTTTACATGTAACCTTTACATAATGCCTTTTCTGTAAATCTTAAAACATTTTACTGCTGGGCAATAGATATATAATGGGGTCTTATAAGGCGGTCTTGTCTTCTGGTAGTCTTGCTTCTAAAACAGATGACAGGCACAAAACAGCTGGTCCCAAAGCTATTTACAATTTCGGGTTTAGAGAAAAAGTAAAGCCAGCGTATACTGTTTTTAACATTATCAATTCCTGAGGGGAACAGAGCTGACAGAGACAATTTTTAGCCTTACAGTACATTTTAATAAAGACTTGTAGAAAGGTATAGGTTATTGAAACCAGCATGTTTTAAATGTATGAGTTATGGTAACAATGTTTTCTGAATAAGGGGAAAAGATTAAAACCGCAGACATTTCACAAACAACATCATAGTAGACCGCTAACTTTAGTTAGGAGCATCCTAGAAAGATGAAATTTGGTGTGGGCATTACTGAGGTACGGACACATAAAGGGGTTATGTTTCTGAGCATTAACATTCACCCCAAGTATTAAATTAATGCCCCCTGTAATTTTGGTATTTTAAAGTTATAAGAGTAAGGAAATTAACATTATAGACAGAAGGGGATTCTCTTTATTCAGTCCAGAACAGGAGGTGACACTGAGGGTGTGTAACACTGGGCTTTGAAATGCATGGCAGGAAACCTCAGGGAGTAAGCAATGCATAATTTTGACTTCTGAGCCCCCCTGCTGATTTGGTCCTCCTGTATCTGGGACTGACATTCTAACATGTTATGTGGGGAGGGGGAGAGGTGAACAGTTTGTCCTGACAGATGGCCAGGGAAGTAGGCTTGGCTAGGTTTGCTAAGCAGCTGAAGTGCCGAGTTCACACATGCTCATAGCATACCTTGAAGCTCTCTGCCAGTCTTCATGAAGTATGTGCAAAACCTGGCTAAAGGTGGGATGCTGCAGACTGTAAAGATAGGACTTGTGAGTTTTTAAAAAGTCGGAGCAGCCAGGAAACATTTCCAATTAAGTTCCATCATGTGTAATTCAAGTGTGTTTCAAGAATTCCAAGCTCCGAGTAAGACATCTAAGTTTCTCAGAGGCTGTGTCCAGTTACAAAGACTCCAGCAGGAAGAGGCTACTTGAAGGAAAAGTTGCCTGGATTATGTTGCTGTTTGTTTTGCAACTAGGAAAGATTAGTTTTGTATCCCAGTTTCCAAAGTAAGTGTGGCTTTCTTCTGTATTTTGTGTAATATATTGTGTGTCTGCCTATTTAAGTAAATAAATTACAATTTATTTCATCACTTGTTTGCTCAATGAAATGATCCTGGTAATTAAGGTGTTAAAAGCTTGGTCTCCCATGACACAACCATAAAACGTTCTTAAAGTACCTTAATAACAAAGAAAATAGAAAATAAATATAGGACCTTTTTAGTATGAGATGGGCAGGCAAATTATTGGAGATAAGGAAAAAGCAGAGGTATTAAACACATTATTTGCCTCTGTGTTTACCAGGGAAGAATCAATTGCAATAGTAGTGCCACAGGAGGAACCACAACCTCTATATTAATGAACAATTGGTTAACTGAGGAGGAAGTTCGTAGGCGGCTTGATAAACTTAAAGTAAATGAGGCACTTGGCCCTGATAACATTCATCCAAGTGTTCTTAAGGAGTTACATTCAGTAAAAGCAATACCATACATTTAATATTCAAGGACTCCATTTCCACAGGCTCAGTACCACAAGATTGGTGTAAAGCAGATGTGGTGCCTATATTTAAAAATATCTGAACGCCTGACATCAATAGTGGGGAAGATACTTGAAGGTTTACTACGGAATAATTTTCAGGAATACCTAAAGTAAATCATAATTATTAGTTATTCTCAAAAATTAGAGGGAAAGGTGTGTTTGTCACCATTTCTCTCTAGCTAGAAGCTCATTGGTAGATGCACTCCGGGACTATTAAAACATAACATTTATTAAGTATCAAATTGAAATAAGGTCTAAATGCATGAAAGGACAGGGAATAGTTCCGTGGGCGCCTATAAAATTTTACCACTATAAAGGATATACGAAAACCAAGCCTGTTGGTTGTGAAGATTGTTGATCCTCACGGTGGGCTTGAAAACAAAGAGAAAGCACAACACATAGCGTAATACTGTTGAAACATTAAACAAACAACATATAAGACAACATATAACAGCTGAATACTGAAATGGTATTTTTAGGACAATAAAATCATTTAATAACAATTAATATTTACTATAATGCACAATTTGCATGGACACATAGATTTAAGCAATTAAAAATCTGAATAGGTGGTTCAACTGCTCCGTAGCACCAATGTTGATGATAGCAATGCCTACTCACCAGATGGAATAGGTTTGCAGGCAGTGGATATTTTAGAGAGTATCCCCTCTCATCTGTGTGCTGCTCTCTGCTTAGCTGGCTTCTCTGTCGGCTCGTGGGTGCAGCTCATCAGCAGGGACTCCTGCAGCTCCAGGAAGCACGTCTGAGCAGATGGAACTCAGCTGCAGCTGATTCAGCACGATGTCAGCCACGGACCACCGTGAGCTAGTCTATCTGCTGCTCACTGCTAGCTGGCGTCTCTATCCGCTCGTGGACGCAACTTGTCAGCAGGTACTCCTGCAGGGCGCCAAGCAGGGCGCTTGAATAATGGAAAACCGCAACAGCTGGTTCAACTCGTCGGCGGCTATAAGAGATGGTTAGCTGGCAGCTCACGTTGATTCACCGATGTACGGGGGTACTACACCAATGTGTGCGGGGCTTGAACCTCCACACCCCGCACACATTGGTGTAGTACCCCCGTACATCGGTGAATCAACGTGAGCTGCCAGCTAACCATCTCTTATAGCCGCCGACGAGTTGAACCAGCTGTTGCGGTTTTCCATTATTCAAGCGCCCTGCTTGGCGCCCTGCAGGAGTACCTGCTGACAAGTTGCGTCCACGAGCGGATAGAGACGCCAGCTAGCAGTGAGCAGCAGATAGACTAGCTCACGGTGGTCCGTGGCTGACATCGTGCTGAATCAGCTGCAGCTGAGTTCCATCTGCTCAGACGTGCTTCCTGGAGCTGCAGGAGTCCCTGCTGATGAGCTGCACCCACGAGCCGACAGAGAAGCCAGCTAAGCAGAGAGCAGCACACAGATGAGAGGGGATACTCTCTAAAATATCCACTGCCTGCAAACCTATTCCATCTGGTGAGTAGGCATTGCTATCATCAACATTGGTGCTACGGAGCAGTTGAACCACCTATTCAGATTTTTAATTGCTTAAATCTATGTGTCCATGCAAATTGTGCATTATAGTAAATATTAATTGTTATTAAATGATTTTATTGTCCTAAAAATACCATTTCAGTATTCAGCTGTTATATGTTGTCTTATATGTTGTTTGTTTAATGTTTCAACAGTATTACGCTATGTGTTGTGCTTTCTCTTTGTTTTCAAGCCCACCGTGAGGATCAACAATCTTCACAACCAACAGGCTTGGTTTTCGTTTATCCTTTATAGTGGTAAAATTTTATAGGCGCCCACGGAACTATTCCCTGTCCATACTGTTTTCCTGACCAGGGGGTCAGGCTTTGTGTCCTAGGCAGCCCCTTATGTATAGTTTTAATTAATATATAAGGTAATAGTTACTACACCACACACATTGCGGTTAGCGCTACCTGTTTTGTTGTCTAAATGCATGAAAGTCATAATATATAATGGATGTAATTTAAATGGAGTGGGAGTGGGGTGGGAGTGGTAGGGTAGAGCTGAAGGTGTAATGCTGAGTATGTATTAACCTTCAAGTAAAAAGGTAAGTGTGCAATATTAACACCTAAAGACACCTATCGTAGATAGGGCAATTGCACCTCATGATTGCCTCTGCCTGTGTTACTAAAGTGTCCGATGCTGGTACAGGTATGAAGTGCAGTCACTAGCACAGCATACCGATCAAACCAACCTATGATTGCTTCATGTGGAGCCAACCTATTGATACCTACACTGGTAAATTCAAGTATAAGATTATGGCGGACCCAGATGGAATAACAGATCGATAGTTAAACTCATAGACCACAAGACAATGTAGGGTTATAGCTCTATCCCACTGTAGTGTATGCACGGAGGGCTCGACACAATCAAAGGTTGGTGGTATGTGGATTGAGCCTGTGCAGGACAACAGCTCTGCACACTATATTGTAGTAAATCAATGTATAACCACAAAATAGATTGAACAATAACAAATAACTTTAAAGATAAAATTCCCTGTGTGCTGTAGAGATAACTGTTGCTGCAAATGCAAGTATGAGAGACTAGCAATCCACTGCAAGCAATGCAACTATGTATGTTAATGCTGTCAGTAACCTGTGGTTGATGGTAATATAACCCAAAGGAGGTACAGTATAGCCTATTATTACACTGTGTCCTAATGGTTTGCAAAAGATAATGTAATGATACTAGTGCTTAAATAGCAATGCATCAGTATCTATGCAAAGATATCCATATACAGTAATATAGGCTATGTATAAACCTCTCACCATATATTGCAACACAAAATCATAAATGTAGCAGAATACCATGTATTAGGATCAGCAATGGTATTAGGCAGTACAAATAAAGAATGCACACAGCAGTGCCAGTTGAAATAAAAATCTCAGACAACACACGATTACCAAGCAACATGAAGAGCTCAGACGGCACACAATTGCCAAACCACCTGCAATAAGCTTGTAGCAACCTCGTGGAGGATACAATTTACCAACAGTACACTGCTCCCAGTCTCCTCCCAGATGACGTCTCTATGCCGAACGCCCTACGCGTTTCCCTCCTACACAGAGATTCGTCAGGGGCGGGTGAGTGACAGCTGAGGCAGGGCCTGCATTTTATAGCGTCTGTGGTTGTCATAGCAACCCGTAACCAATCCGCATTCATATGTGTGTTATACACACTGCTAAACGCATAGTCCTTGCCTCCTAGATGCCACTCGCAATGTAGACTTTTAAAAGTGGAATCAACACGTCAATTTCGTTGTTCAGAAGGGTAGATATCAATTGGGGTACCTAGTGCTCATTGATGAGAGAGCCCGTAGAGCTAAATTGAAAGCTGAAAATAACCGCTGATTTAGACTGGCTTAAAGCCAGAGATAATCATGTTGTTATGATACAGAGAACAGATAAGTAAAGAGTGATGCATACTCAAAGAGGTAACTAACAATCACCAGGGAGTATAGTGAAATTACTCATGCCCATGATGTATTATAATGAAGATATCAATAGTTGTAATAGTCACTATTGGGGATATAGAGAATAGGTAATATATGCTGAATACGAAAGGAATTGACTGCTTCACCGCCCACATGAATGTTCAGATAAAGGGTGTATAAGTGAAGCCCTCATTAAGGCCGTATGGATTCAGGGTGTTTAATCTATAGATCCATTCTGCCTCACGTTTCAATAACCTATTGTCAATATTGCCACCACGAATGTTATTCTTTATGTGATCAATGCCTATAAAAGAAAGACATTTTACATCCCCTTGGTGAAAGTTGTTAACGTGGCGAGCTACTGGGGTGTCTAGTTTGTTATTAACTGAATTAACATGCTCGAGTACACGCCGTCTAAGCTCCCTTATAGTCTTGCCCACATATCTATGACCACAGGCGCAGATTATAAAATAGATTACATTAATTGTCTTGTAATTAATGTATTGTCTGATATTATATTGTTTGGTATGGTCACTGTTATGAAAAAAATTGTCTGGTGTGATGTATTGACAGGCTTTACAATTTTTGCATTGGAACGTCCCTTTTAATGGTGATGTCAACCATATTGGTTTATTTTGTCTTTGAAAATGACTATGCACTAAACCGTCATATAGGTTGGCTGAGCGCCTACTGGTTATGCTCGGAGTTTCCTTCAGAACCTTAGTAAGATCCTCATCCAACTTCAAAATATGCCAGTGTTTCAAAAAAATTGACTTGATTTGTTTCCACCTGTAATTATAAGTTCCTATACACAGGACTTCAGTTCTAGTTGGTCTTGTGGTAGGTGCTACAAATTTATCTCTGTCACTATTTAATGCTCGATTGTAGGCATGCTTAAGGGTTCCCATTGAGTAGCCATGATTTAAAAATCTATCTTTCAGATCTTTAGCCTGTAAGCGATATTCCTTTACTGTTGAACAGTTGCGTCTTAGACGCAAATACTGTCCAATAGGAATCCCCTTTAATAATGACGGTGGATGTTGGCTGGTGGCTGCCAATAGGCTATTGGTTGCTGTTTTCTTACGAAAAACCGTGGTCTGAACATTACCATGCTCATCTTTACTGATTTTTAAGTCAAGAAAAGTGATTACACTTGTACTGTAATCAGAAGTTAGTTTTAGATTTAGATTTTTAGAATTCAGTTTGGCCACAAATTCAATGAGCATAGATTCTGGACCATTCCATATTAGTAAAATATCGTCTATGAATCTAAGCCAAAGTTCGATGTAATCAGTATATTCCTTGAGTTCATCAACAAACACAATTTTATTTATTAGCAACACAGACAGAAGCAATCATGAGGTACAATTGCCCTATCTACGATAGGTGTCTTTAGGTGTTAATATTGCACACTTACCTTTTTACTTGAAGGTTAATACATACTCAGCAATACACCTTCAGCTCTACCCTACCACTCCCACCCCACCCCCATTCCATTTTAATTACACCCATTATATATTATGACTTTCATGCATGTAGACCTTATTTTAATTTGATACTTAATAAATGTTATGTTTTAATAGTCCCGGAGTGCATCTACCAATGAGCTTCTAGCTAGAGAGAAATGGTGACAAACACACCTTTCCCTCTAATTTTTCAGAATATATTATATTTAGCTCATCTGATGCACCCAATGCCACTCTAGGCATTTATGGGCGCAATCACATTTACATCTATATTTACATTATTAGTGAGCAGTATACTCCGTTTGCATAATTATTAGTTATAGTCAACATGGATTTATGAAGGATATGTTGTGCCAAAACTAACTTTATTAGTTTCTTTGAGGAGGTAAGTAGTAATTTAGACCAGGGTAATGCAGTTGATGTGGTCTACTTACATTTGTCAAAGACTTTTGATACGGTTCCACACAAGAGGTTAGTGTACTGTAAAAAATAAAGCAAATTGGACTCTGTAAAAATATTTCACCTGGATTGAAAACTGGTTGAATGATGGACAACAGAGAGTTGTAATAAATTGAACTTTTTCTTGTTGGGCTAAAGTTGTGAGTGGAGTACCTCAGGGATCGATACTGGTACTCCTGCTTTTTAACTTGTTTAATAATGACCTTGAAGTTGGCATACTGTAGTGAGCAAAGTCTCCAACTTTGCTGATGACACTAAATTGTGTAAGGTAGTAGAATCAGAACAGGATGTAATTTCTCTCCAGAATGTCTTGAATAGACTGAAACTTGAGCAGGTAAATGGTGGATGAGGTTTAATACAGATAAATGTAAGGTTATGCATTTGGGAAACAATAATAAACAGGCAACTTACAAATTAAATAGGGATAAATTAGGAGAATCCTTGTTGGAGAAGGTTTAGTAGTGCTTGTAGAAAACAGGCTTAGCAATAGTGCCCAAAGTCATGCAGTAGCTGCAAAGGCAAACAAGATCTTATCTTGCATTAAAGGGGCAATAGATGGAAGGGAAGTAAACATTATTATACCTCTTTATAAAGCATTAGTAAGACCACACCTTGAATATTGAGTAAAATAGTTGGGCACCACTCCATTGAAAATACAGTATGGAAGTAGAAAAAGTGCAGATAAGAGACACCAAATTAATAAAGGGGATGCATAATCTGATTTATGAGGAGAGGCTAGCTAAATTAGAATTGTTTACATTAGAAAAAAGGTGTCTAAGATGGGATACGATAACTATATACAAATATATTTAGGGACAATACAAGGGGATTTCAAAAGAACTATTAGTCCCAAGGGCAGTACAAATGACACAGGGCCATCCCTTGAAGTTAGAGGAAAGGAATTTTCACTAGCAACAAAGGAAAGGGTTCTTTACAATAAGGGCAGTTAAAATGTGAAATTCATTATCCATGGAGACTGTGATGGCAGGTGCAATAAATATGTTCAAGAACAAGTTGGACCTCTTTTTAGAAAGGAAAGGTATACAGGTATATACCAAATAAGTAAACATAATAAGGATGTGGATCCAGGGAGTAATATGATTGACAATATTTGGAGTCAGAAAGGAATTTATTTTTCCCTTTATGAGATATAATTGGATGGTATTTCACTTGGGTTTTTGTTTGCCTTCCTCTGAACCAATAGATCAAGTATAAATATAGGATAAAGTATCTGTCATCTAAATGTAGCATACAGTAGGTTGAACTTGATGACATATGTCTTATTTCAACCTCATCTACTATGTAACTATGATATGGATCCAGGATATGGAGAAAAAAGCAGAACACAGTATATGACAACTGGGGCTATGTACAAAATTGTCAATAAAAACAGCTTTATTGGATGGGTGACAGCATGGAGGGTAGCAGCTACCCTCCACGCTGTCACTCATCCAATAAAGCTTTTTTTTAATTAACAATTGTTTACAGTATGTAGCCCTAGATTTGTATTGTGTGCTCAGTTTTTTTTTTAATACCCTGGATCCATTTCATAACACTTGTTAGGTGTAAGTAGACACTAGAAGATGGACTTCACCTAATTGTGAGTGCTGTCCCTGTTACAATTATTATTAGTCATTTGGGATGAATATTTTCATCTTCACATTGTGCTCTAGAGCTGGCATGCCTGTAGCATAAGAGGAGAACAAGCCATAGCTGCCCTCACAGACAGAGATTGGCTTTATTTACCCTCCATATCCAGGCTTCATATATACACCCATCATTGAGCCTATATATATGAGAATGCTTATACAAGAGACTAATGGGTGTATAAACGATCTGTTTACAAACAATTTAATCAAAACAGCGTCAAACACATGTGCTGTTCTGTCTGTAACTCTGATGCCCTGATACCTGGAACTTTGTTATTTTTGCTTTGTAACTATGAAACTATGTAAAGGCTGTAGGCATGGTCTCAGCAGGTTTCAGGTACTCTCCCATGTGCTAAAGAGAGGGTACTCTTTGAGTTTCCTGCATGATATTCATACCACTCTTTAGGGTGAAGCCAGCTGGCTCCTGAAGTGGAAAGGCTGGGTCTTCTTCACCCACCTCACTTCATCATCATGTGAGGTGGTGACCCTGTTCTCTGAGTCCTACCAACCATAGCTGCTATTTTTAAAGGATGTTATCTCAGACCATCTACTCCACCTCTAGATCAGGTATTTGGACTACAAGTTTAACTTATTGAACGTATATGCGCCCTCTTCCTAGCTTGAGAGAGTGAGATTCTTTGCCAGACTCTTGACTTACCTGGAAACAGTCAATGTAGATGAGTGTGTAGTACCCAGGGGTGACTTTAAATGCACCCTCAAGGCTCTAGACCACATAATGACAGAGTCGTACCCCTCTCTGCATCGGCCTTGCTAGAGCTAATCGCCTGCTTCTCCTTTGTTGACGTCTGGTGGGAAGCACATTCAGGGGCATTAGATACTTATACATACTATTTTGAGTGGCATAGTCTGGTGACCCAATTCCGGATTGACCGTTTTTTATATATATAGTATATCTAGCCATCTCATGTTATGAGCCCAGTTCACTGCCATGAGATTGGTCCTGTACACGCACCACAAGTGTGCATCCGTGATGGTTGCACTGATGCCATCAGTGTCCTCGGCTGCCTATTAGCGCGTCAACAACTCCTTGTTTGAGGACCAGGGCTTTGCGTTGTCGGTCCGGAAGTTCTGAACGGCCTGGAAAGGTTGCAAGGGTGACTTTTCCACGTTGAGTCAGTGGTGGGACGTGGGCAAGGTGCACTTGTGCCTTTTGAGTCAGGAATATGCCAAGCGTGCGAGCAGGTAGCACAATGCAGGGATTGAGGTGCTCCGTGGGGAGGTGTTCGATCTTGAGAAGTGTATCTGCAATACCATTGCAGTTCTACAATCTGCACATCAAAAAAAATGCAGAATTGAAGAACAAAGTTATAACTGAGAAGTGTAATAAAAATCCAGTCATACTACTGGGCCCATGTGTTCTGAAACAGATTCCTTACCTTACTATGAAAACAGCCGCTATAAATTTTCAGTCTGTGACTAGAATGAGATAGAAATGCTGTGGCACACTGAGAAAGGCTTCACTGTTTGTCCAGAGGTGGTTTCGCAGAAATAAATGAATGCATCAAGAAAGAGAGTCACTGTAACAGGGGATTTAACAGATAAACTTTTCTTATTGGACTGTTAGCTATATCTATATATATAAATATATCTATATGACTTGGGCTGATGAATAGCTTGGGAAACCACCCAGTTAAAGAGGGCTGGAATATAAGAATACATATACGCCAAAGTAGAGCAGGTTTTGTTTGGCTCACTATTTTTCATATGTTTTGCTGTGTTTAAAGCGACAGGCACAATAAAGCCTTATTTTAATTTCACCTTAAAACAGTCTCCATTGTGTACCTCTGCACATGTCCTCTTACAGTCACATTTCTACAAGTCTTTCTACTGCAAAAGAGAGATGCCACAATTGGTATCCAACTGGGTACCCAGGTGGGTACAATCAGAATTGATTGGACCTATCTTATGTTTGAAGTGCTGGAGCTCAAGGATGCTAAACCAGACGCAAATAATCCTGCCAGTGACATTGCGAAGGAGTCAGCTCGACACATGGAAGGACATGTTGCTATGTGGGTAAAAGAAGAGTTGGAGAAATGGAAAAATGAGGTTGAGCAAGAAGTCCTACACAGGGTGGAGGAAGCTAAGCATATGATGGAAAAGCAGTTGTTTGAAGAAATCTAGCAACAGAGGCAGGTCTAGCTGGCGGCACACTCCAGGTTTATAATCAAGTCACAGTCCACTCTTTGCCAAAAGAATAGTTGTTAATACTCAACATGCTTTGATGATGGGGGAGGAAGGACTATGGTGAGGAATGAGTCCAATGTGCTAAACACGTAGCCTTCTTGGCATTTTGAGGAGACACCTAACACACTTGTTGATTTGTTCAGTTGTTCACAGACAGTCACTTGATCATCATTTAAGGCATTTTACCTCAGTCTTTGTATGAAAAGTAGTACCAGGAAATTTCAGTAGCACAGACAGGACTCAGATCCATCTGATTTTAGCAGACTTGGTCAGAGAGGTGAGAGAGACAGAAAGAGATTCAGTGGTTCTTAATCCAATTTAATCAATCATGATTGATTCTGATTGTGAGGCTCGACCATAATAGCATGATTTTGGCTTTTGAGACTATTGTCTAATTGTATGTGACAGAGAGTGTGTCAGGCTCAGGGGTCAGTAAGGGTAACTTGTATTGGCAACGACAGTATTTACTTTTTTGTCATTCACCTACAGTGATTTTATCTGTATACTGTACTTACTGACTCAGACTGAGTGAACTGATAATGAATGATCCTTCCAATTCCTTCACCCAAAGCCCAGTGTGCACAGTCACAGTTAGAAAAGCCCAATAATTGCTTCAAAATACAAAGTAATCCTTAGCCCATCCTTCCTAAGCCTTATTGTGAAATCGGATATGTATCAGACTCCAGCACACTCTGATTTCAGAAAGTTAAGCAAATATATGGCTGACCTTTGCAATTTACCAATGATTGAAATTTAATGTATTTGTTCTTATTCTTGGATTTTGAACATAATTATTAATCAAAGACTAATAGTATCACTAAAGTGTGTTTGTTGAATTCAATAAATAACTAGAGTTCCAGTAGTAGCCAAGCAGTAACTTATATAGTGAACTACTACAATTAGTAGTTCTTACTGTTGTCATTGAATATGTCTACGATTCATTAATTAAATGATAAGCAATTTGTCATATTGAATAGTCATTTCAATGATTAAAGATAAAGACTATGACCATCACCTTGAAATACAAAAAAATATATATTGAAAATATAATATGTAACAAAGAGTCGGTATTATTAACTATGTCTATGATTGATGATGATAAAGGAAAGTAGAATATGCAATTTGGCATATTGCATATGAATTTGAAATAAGGGCCAATAACGCAGCCTTGAAATAAATTGTTTTTTATTAATATAATATAACTGTAACCCTCCCTGCCCGGCTCCTAGGGAGTTTACATCGGTGTCCTTATAGTGACCACTCAGAAGGCTTTACCTTATGGATAAGGGTGCAGGATTCGTGTGTCTGGGTGATGAGGTAGCAAAAGTTGAAATGATGGGTGCCAGGAACAGTTGTAGTACAAACAACACTCTTTATTTATGGCCTCTGTAACTAGGACTCCTTTCATCTATTCACATTACACATAAGTATAGGTGTCGTCAGTTTCATATGCTTGTCTGTACTTTTGACAGTGGCATCCTCAGTACCCTCACTTAACACTTTGGGGAGGTGCAGACACTTGACTGGAACCGACTTCATTGACCTGTCCCCATTCTGTAAACATCCATTATGCCTTATCAATAGGAATCCCTTCTCAAACCTTGGCCGACTCATTATAGCTAGTGGATGTACAGCACACTCCTGTCTCTGAGCTGCCACTTCTTGACAGATTGTCACTGAGGTGTGTGTGGATCTGCCTGTAGAGATGATTGCACCTTGGGATCCACCTCATGGGGACTTCTGTTGCGTGCATGCCTCCTTTTCTGTTAACCACTGCGTTCACTTTGCCATCTCGTGGGACCTTATCTGAAAGGGCACTGTCCCTAGCTAAAAAATTAAATGGAAATGGTCTGTCCTATACACTCAGGAACATGCATCTTAACTATATACACTGAGAATCCTCAACTCTCACTCCTCCAGAAACCTAACCTCTAGAACCTTCACCATCCTATATATACCCCCTCTGAAGTCCATGTCTCCAGGAAACAACGGGTGGGTCTGCTGACTCACTCACAATCTTATGTAATAGTAAAAGTATCACTACCTATGTGGGTCTGCGTTATTGACCCCTAAGAGGCCATGGTTATCCCATATCAGGGGTTTCAGAACAATGAAAATGAGGCATACGATTAACTACAGTATGTCTGATTGATGTTATTGCTATCAAAGGTCACTAACACAGCTCTACTCTTCAATCAACATTTCTGTTTGGTGTGCCTCAGGATCTGTCCTGCATGCACTCTTTTTCTTTCTATATAATGTATACACACACTTGGTGATCTCATTAGCGCCTTTGGTTTCATATATCACCTCTATGCAGATGAGATTTCACACAACTGTAACTGACTGTGGTATTATATACAGTACATTCGAAAAAAAGGTAGACAAATTCTTCGTTTGGTAGGACATTGCGACAAGATATGCCCCATCCTGCCGCAGCCGTAGCACTGGATGTTACTTCTAAGGGGGCTACTCCGGGACGCCGGGGAATATCTTCCCGAGGTGGGGCCTCCACAGCCAGCCTCATGTTCCTCAGGCTCCTCCCTTTCTGAAATCGCATCCCCAGCAGGCCCTACTTTAGCCTCTGGTTTCTTGGCTTCCTTTGACAACACCTCCGTCTTCTTGGCCGGGTTCAAGTCCCGACCCAACAGCACGATCTCATGGGCCTGTACTCGGTCCATCAGTTCGTCGAAAGACAAGGCTTGTTCCAGCACCAGGCAGCCACTGACTCTTACGGACACCGAATGTAGCGGAAGAAGTCCCCTCAGCAGTTGTGTGGTTCACAGCCCATCGGCATCCACCTTCTGTACACCTTCTTTCTCACCAGGGTCCAGAGATCCAGATGTAGACGCCTAAGGAAATCAGACACCATTTCTCCTTCTTTCTGGGTTAGTGCATGGAACTTGGCCATCAGTGCAAACGCATCCACCGGAATCCCGTAGGCTTTAGTGAGGGCGTGAATTATGCCGTACGTGTCAGCTTCAGGGTGGTCGTCTCGGTACCAATGCACCATATGGGAAGCGGGCGGTCGTAGGCATTCAATTATGCGTTGCCTCCTCATGGCATCTGTGCAGGACCATTCATGGAGTACCTGTTCAGCATGATCCAGCCATTCTTCAAATCCAACTTCTCCCAGGGGTGTCGGTTTGTCCCCGGATAACTCCTTCAGCTTCCGGTACTGATGCGACTGGGTAGATTGATGTATGGCCTCTGCTAGCACCGGAATGGCCATATCAATGGGCGTGATACTTCCTGAGGAAAGAACATTTGCATCCAGTCTCGACATACTGCTTCTGCTTAGAGAGGGCCGGGTCTTGGAAGGGGGGAAAGATACACCCAAGCCCATGGCGGCGGGCCAACGAGGGTTCAGACTGCTCTCAGGGGTACTGAATGGAGTGGCCGTTACAGCACGGGACGGGCCAGGGTACTCCCTCTGGGGCGTAGATGTAGCTAGGGGCTTGGCCACGCCCCCTTGCACCAGCGAGCAATGGATGCCCAGAGCTTCAGGCAGGATTAGTATAGAGGGTACTGCTTCAGGGCATATGTCCTGCTCGGTGACAAGTAGTACCTTACGCCAGGTTTGCTCCGCATCGTACTTATGGTCTACATCTCGGCTGTGGCAAGGAATGGAAGTTTCCTTACTTGATCCCCAATGGTGCCCAAGGATGTGGTGGCAGGGACATTGCCAATGGCGATGGCACAGGTCAGTGGGACCCAATGTTGTTGGGCCCACTTCAGCACTTCGGTCTGTGAGGGCACAAACATGGTTACGGTAAACAGCACAATTTATTTTCTGGAAGGGGCACCCCAGGTCTGAGAGCTCAGCAGCGCCGCCAAATGTAGCCCTCTGTCCTACTGCTCTAGAGTGACTACTGGTACTGCACACACCTGTTGGCTCAGGGAGATCTGGGCCTCCGCTAACTGGGAGCCTGGGGTAATAATAATAGTCTTGGCAGCACCTCCACTTACCCAGGATCCCCAATGAGTGAGATTCCCCTAGGCAAGAACAATAGCAACACACATCAGATTGTAACTGTTTACTCATAAGCATTGGTAGAACCTTATCTTATAGTTATAGCAATAATACACATAGGATATAGCCTTAACCAAACGACATGCAATATAACACCAGTGGCTTGGCCACTCTCCTAAAGAGAAATGTCACTGTCCCGTCACCGCGTGCCCCCACATCTATATATGTAGATATATATATAGGCTCAGTCCTTGGTCACTCAACCCAGTATCCCCAAAGAGGCTTTCCCAGGGCGGAATCAGCACCTGTTGGCATCGGTGTTGGTGCACTTAGTAAATACCTTCCGGTCACTGCGGTGACCGGCAACAACTTCAAAAAGGATCCGTCGATCCAGCGCAGTCTCTCATGAGTAGATGATGTACAGCAGCCTGGGCCCAAATGACTGTCACCACTGCAGCTCCGCAACACTGTGTCCCTATCTGTCTATGCAGTAAAGGACTAGGTGTCGCTACCAATATAGGGCGTCCCTGCAGCACCACAAGCTTATGGTGACTCAGGGAATACACTGGGGCCTGAGGGGGAATCTGGCCTACGCAGGTGGGTCACTGACCCCCTGCACACACACTACATCTCACCTTGCTCTCTGGCTAGCGTGGTCTCTCCCCCATGCTTCCCTTTCCTGCCTGTCAGCAATCCCTGCAATCCTATTCACTCCCTGGCGTCATGTGACTTCGCTGAGGCTCCTGGGGGTTGTAGTTTACATGCTGAGCCTCTTTGTGATTGGCCAGCCATTCGCGTGCTTTGCACTGTGCATGCGTGATCTCCCTCCACTCTGACAGTCGCTCCTGACTATTGCGCAACAACATGGCGGCGCCCTGTGCTGCCGAGCCACTGCAGAACCTTCCGAACACTCCCTCAAGAGATACACTGCAGCGAAGGTAGAGGGCAAACTGAGACATCCCTACACTAGCTTCATATCTAACTCAATTATGTAACTTTGTATATTATCTCCAAGTACTGTCTCTATTCCATCTCTGTAAAGTGCTGCGTACATTGGTGTCACTATATAAATAAACATATAGTGTACATATAAAAATATACATATCTGTTTAATTTATCCCATTGTCACACGTCATAATTTGCTATTCACCAGAAACCACTTCTTAATGAGCCTTTGTGGAATTCTCCTTAATGTTACAACTCCACAAAGACTCCCCTCCCTATTGTGAACAAGTATAAAAGATTATAGAAGCAGCACAGTTTTAATACAGGGGCTCATACTGGCAAAGATGTCACTGCAATTGGGTAGAAAAACCATATTACCTACAATCTTCTATTCCTACAAACATGACCTGTCTTTCAGATCTGAAAGTTTGTTGCAGAGAAATATTATTTTCATGACTTGAAGGAAAAATAAAACTCTCTCTGGAAATTAAAGGAGGACTTATAGTAAGTAGAGTTAAATATTTTCTTTCAGAGCTGGGTGATACACATTAAGATAGGAATGAGTAACAATGCTACATAGCTGGTCCTGTAAGTATATAGTTTGTCTCAGTCAGATTTATAATTTTAATTAATAGTAATGCTTTTTTTTATGCATCTATATCTGTAGCACGGGAGGAATATTACCCAAGCTGGTAAAATGTTGGCGAATCACGGTTAGTTGAATAATAGTCTGGTGCAGGATACAGAGCGCAAATACTTCCAGGTATATGCAAGGAAAAAATGGGGGGGAAATTGTGCAACACAGCAAAAAAAAGCATCAAAACACTGAAGCAGAAAAATCCAAAACCATCACATTCACATGACACGCACGCACACACACACACACACACACACACACACACACACACACACACACACACACACACACACACACACACACACACACACACACACACACACACACACACACACACACACACACACACACGATATATGATAATGTAAAGCAGTGTAGAGATTAAACCATCACACACACACATGATATATGATAAAGTAAAGCAGTGAAAAGGTTGAACTATCACACTCACATGATATTTGATAGAGTAAAGCAGTGGGGAGGTTTAACTATCACACACATGATATATGATACAGTAAAGTAGTGGAGAGGTTAGACCTCTTAAGGTGGTGACTGGAGCCTCAGTAATGCAGGCATGGGATGGAGATCAGAGATCCAGTGTAGTATTTGACCTCAGATCCTCCGCTCATAAAAAAATGAAAGAAAACAGACCACAGAGCAGATAGTTAGTTGAATAAGTATTTTTGTAGGGTAATAAATATTTACGCTGCCTTTTTTGTTGTCCCCGTGTTGCAGCCAGAAGACTTTAATAAATGATTCTCTTGGACATTAATTTCTTATGCCATCAAAAAACTAGAGCCGAACTAGTGCAAAAAACTACACCAAATTTGCAAAAGTAAATATCACATCACGGTCAACGAGAAAGATAATGTCCTCTTCTGCCATTATTACTTATAGCATGTTAGGCACTATATCTGTGATTAGCAAGATACCAGACAGAGACAGGTGACAGAGAGAAGTATATGGGCGTACGGAGCCGGTGACTGGTTTACACCAATTAAATGATCAGGAAATTGAAACCTGCGGTCAAAAATGTAAAGTAAAAAGTATGTTTATAAAGTTGTCCCTAATCAAATATATTCATTATACCAAAACGTGTCATTGCTTTAAAGACTGAACACCCAAAGGGCTTTCGTACAGTATTTTAAGTAGGTGAGTGGGGAAATGGTACATCTATAAGGAAAGGTATAATTACAATAAGGAAATTGTTTCCAGTCCAGATATTTGGTCCGAGAGTTAGCACGTGGCATTGATAACAAAGAAAATACAACTTACCGTGTGGTAGCATAGAACAACACAAACTTACCAGAGGATTCAGGAGCTGGAGTGGTGCAGAATATAAGATACAGTATCCCAGCAAAAAGGGAACAACGAAACCTTGTACATTTGTATACTTGAGTATCATACACATTGTTACAAGATGATGTCAACCAGAAAAAGGCACATAGCATGAGTGCGCGTTATATAATTTAAGAGTATTTAAATCGGCATGTTTAAAGTAAAACATGTACAACACACAGTATAGGATACCTTGCTTAACACAAAATAAAACTTACAGTAATTTTTTAAAAACTAGTGTTGTTCCAAGACCAGTCAATTACCTTGTTAAGTATTTCCATAGATTGGTGTATGCAGTTCATGTTTCGATTGTCAGAATAGACTTAACTAGGTAGTAATCCTTTCTTCAATATCTTGTTTCCAGTTGTAGCTGTCTCATTGTTCCTAGAGATAACACAACATACAGTTGTTAAAGTGCAGTGTCCTGTTATAACTCAGAATATCACAAAATATCCAACATAGAGTATCCAATCAGAACAAACAATGAAACCTCATTCCACATGCACAAGAGTTTTACAGAGATACAGTACATTACTCTACAAGAAACAATACAGGGACACTATTACAAATAGGTATACTGTAAGTGCATAAAAGAAACTATTGGAGGAAAGTAGACTATGCCCAAAAGAGTTGACTTAGTGTAATGGCTTTTACTCTTTAGAAAATGCATCTTGCTGTGAGAGTCTTGGTTATATTAATGCACTATGGAAATGCATCAGTATAGATGTGACTTTTCATTCTTGAAGTTGGCATTATTCCTGTTATGAGCTTTACTCTCTTTCCCATTCCTTCATACTGTATAGTATATTATTACCTGGCTATATAAAAATAGTTGCTGGAAAAGCAGGGAAATTAAGCCTTTTCACAAACCACTTTTTTTTTTTTTAAAGTGAAGGGAAAGGCGAGGAGAGGCAGGAATTGTCCCGGAAGTGATAGTAGTCTTTAGAAAATAAAAATCTGATGTTCCAATCCTATATTAACGCACAATGGAAATGCTTCAGTGCAGAGGTGATTTGTCAAACTGGTCGTGAAGTTGGATTACTAAATAGTCAAATTAAAATAACTAATTTTCATGATTCCCTCCCGCAGTACTCCTCACCGACCTGTAGGGGCACACAAAAGAGTTAGGTTCTGACTCCAGTCGGTTAGAATTAGAATAGTTAATGAAGCCAGCGGCTCTCCTAGGTTGGCTATAAAACCTCACACATCCTGTTTGGTCTTTGCTTGTCAAACTTTCTGTTTTACAGGTCAGGAGATAGGTTATTCTTGTTCCCTTGAGCTGCGACTTTCCCTGTTCCTTTGGATTCAGGCTTCCAGTTCCACTGATTATCAGGTACTTTCTTATTTTTTATCTTGTTTTTTGTCTATCACCTAGCAAGTATAGTTTTTTAATGTATATCTGCATATTTTGCAGATTTAATTTTTTTCCCCTGTCCTATTATTTCTGTTACATTAAATTCTAACAGTTTTTATATATTTCGATCTCCTGTCATTTGTGGGTTTCCATGCTACCTCCGAGGGTTCCAAACATCCGGATACTCAATTTTTGTAGTAAAGTGTTTTTCGACCCTATCCCATACAGTACCTGTTTTTTTACCTTTAAAATATTTAGATCTATATGAATATAAATACCAATACAATGAAGGATTTAAATGTGTTATGAGTCTCCAACTCTTTCTTCTTGCAGCACGACAACTGATATTTATTATGAAGATCTGCTATTCCTCTATTATCCAACAATGCTTCAGAAGAATCAGACAACAGTTACAGAATTTCTGCTTCTGGGATTTCCAGCCATTCTCCACTTCAAGAGCTTACTCTTCTTTGTCTTCCTTATGTTTTACATTTTCACCTTAGCTGGAAATTTCCTGATCATTGCCTTGGTTTCAACCAGTCACCAGCTCCATACGCCCATGTACTTCTTTCTCAGTCAGTTATCGCTGTCTGACATCTTGCTAACCACAGACATTGTGCCTAACATGCTCAATGTAATTTTGGCAGAAGGGGCCGTTATCTCTCTCGCTGGCTGCATCACTCAATATTTCCTGTTTGCTGCATCAGCAGGTGCTGAATGTTTCCTCCTTACAGTGATGTCATATGATAGATACCTGGCCATCTGCAACCCATTGCGTTACTCTGCTATTATGGACCTCAAGCTTTGCTACTGCATGGTTTTCTGGTCTTGGTTGTTAGGATTTATGGCAACACTAAATATAGTTATTTTGGTTTGTTCATTTCAGTTATGTAACCCCAATGTCATTGACCATTTCTTCTGTGATATTACCCCTCTCATTGAACATTCCTGCTCAGACAGATTGATTATGGAAACAGTACTGTTTGTTCTAACCACCCCTGTAGTTCTCTTCCCATTTGTATTCGTCATTGCGACTTATGTTTGTATCTTCATCACTATACTCAGGATCTCCTCCACTGCTGGTAGAAAGAAAGCTTTTTCCATCTGCAGCTCTCACCTGGCCGTTGTGTGCACATATTATGGGACACTGATTGCTCTTTATGTGGTTCCATCCAAAGGACAGTCATTGAATCTAAAGAAATTCACTACTATTCTGTACACAGTCATCACCCCATTACTCAATCCCATAATTTATACTCTGAGGAACAAGGAGATCCGTGCAGCTCTGTGGAAACGTATTAGTATAATGATACAAACCTACTTTGAGTAGAATGAGATAAAGTGAATGCTGTAAAAAAATATTGTTATAAACTGGGTTTTTTTGCAGTTACAGTGTATTGATAGTAAGAAAAACATGAGTCAATCATGTATGTATGTATATCTTTATTTATATAGCACCAAAAGTGTACGAAGCGCTTCACAAAGAATACAGTACAGGGAACTATAATAATACAATAAGCGCAGCAAAATAAGACAATAGGAAAGGAAATCCCTGTCCCGCAGAGTTTACAATCTAAGTGGTACAGTATGTTGGGTGATTTACAGAGACAGCAGGTAAGGGAATAAGTTCAGTGGATGGAAGTGTTTGGCCACAATGATTGGTAGAAGTGACTGTGGGTGTGGGACAGTATCCATGAGTGCAAGCTGTTGGGATGCTTGATTTGTGAGGCGAGTTTTAAAGGTTTGTCAGTATTAACACAATTAGCAGGGGAAGAGGTGGCAGGGAGATGTGGGTGAGAGCAGGTGTGTATATGGCGGGGTCCAGAATTAGGAGAGATATCACCAGCAGCAGGAAGGAGTAGATAGAAAGAGGATATGAATAGAGGATTTGTGGGGGTGCTTTTTAGTGAGGGATAAAGAAGTTGTTGGGAGAGAGGTGTATAAATAATGGTGCAGTGTATGGGCACAGGCATAGGTGGAGGGGATGAGAGATGAAGAAATGTGGATAGGAGGGGAGTGGGAGAAGTTGAAGAGAAATGAAACGTTTAAAAGGAATGAGGAAACATGAAACAGAAAAGGCAATAGGGAGGGCATAGTGAGATGCAGGAGGAGAGATTTCCCAGGTATTGGAGGATAGGAAGAATACACACATTATCAGAGCATTAAGTTCTCACAGTTGCAGAGTAGTTGTTAAAGTACAGAATCCAGATCTTCTTGTATAGTTGACCTCAAATTCTATCTCCAAAATTAACTCCCCAGACTCTTTATATGTGATACTTTGGATGTGACACATCCAATATAGACTGTCTTAAATACTCTGAACACATTCACTTGACTAATAATAAAGGGGTTTGCATAATCAACTCAGAAAGACATACCAAGTAGTTGTTAATTAGATATAAGATTTGTATCAATTGGAGTGAAAATGATAGATGAATTCAACTTAGAGAGACATACCTGTTTAAAGAAATTAATCAGAATGTTAGTATGCATCCATGATTAAAGATTTAGAAAACATCCAGAGGTGATAACTCCAAAATTAACTCTGCAGGCCCTTTATATGTGACACTTTGGGTGTGACACAGTCATATGGCACAGCCAAGCATGGTATTTTAACACTCTTATTCCCTTTTGCTTTTGTGATAGATTTGGAAAGTGGTTATATTGAGCTGTTGAACTGAAATTATAACAAGAAGGACAAACATAAATACAATTAGGTCATAATTGTAACACCTCCTAAAGAATTACAAAGCCATGCGAAACGCATAGCGGTCGCGTTACACCACACCTATTCCGGTCCAGTGTCCCATGTATCCTGTTCAGATAGCTTACCACATCAGAGTTTCCATCGCTTCCGCCACCAGGAAGTGTTGCAAGATCCGTCCCAGCGTGCGGGATGCGGAGTTGCACTACGTCTTATCCTCCTGGACATCTAGCTGGCCCGGCAAGCAGTGAGTTGTGACACTACTTCATTGTAAGTGTCTACATACTTTTTATTATTGTCAAATATTATGTTATACTGAACTTACCTCCGGTTCACTTTGTGTTTTCTTTTTTCACAATTAGGAACTAACAGGTGTAGCTTGAAAATGGTGCAAACATTCTTAATAGTGCACAGACAGACCCCTAATGCTCCTTTGTACAATGACAGAGCACTTATACCAATAAAATCCAATCCTGAGGTGAAATAGAGGAAGACCGGAAAGAGACGGTCGTCTGAGTAGAGAGTCAATGACAGAGAATAATCTGCTTGGGTTAGACTTGTGTGTGTTGATTAGTGATAAAATGCACGCTTGTTTAGCCTGGTGGAGGGAAGAATTGAAACAGGATAGGATACTTTTGTAGTGATGGAAGTCTGCTAGAGTATGATATTTCCTCCAGAGGCGTTCAGAGGAGAGAGTGCAGCAGCGGAGCATGTGTGTGTGGCAGTTTTAGCCAGGATCTAGGGTTAGAAGGGCGAGAGCAGCAGAGAGAAAGTGGGGCATGTACAGGTGCAGCAGCCTTTATCCGATCATTTTGCGGGTTGAATTCCTTGGTACACCCAGTCTTTGTGCGTGATTGCTTGAAATTTTCACGCGTTAAAACACAAGTTAATTAGTGTTTTGATCGAGTGCAGAAAATTTAATTTTAGCATTGTCTGCAATACCGTCGAGAAACTGAAGTGGGTGATCTCATGTTGTTGAGTAGGAAGAGTGGTAAGCGAACATGTAGAATATATAGGAAAAAATATAGATCAGTGATACAGTCTCGTGCAAATACAGAACACTTTTCAATACATAGCAGACCTATGGTTGAGGTATACACCTCACTCGGGTCAGGGAATGAGATAAACAATTATAGATATGTTTTAGTATAGCTGTACTCACACGGCCATGTGTGAGCCCCCTCTCAGCAAGTGGCATTTTTACAACGTCTTCCGTGAACAGAATGTTGTCATCTATCATGTGTGATGTCCCTTGTCCCGCGTACCATCCCAGAAAGGATGATATAGGCGGGGAGTTAAAAAAGTATACACTTTATTACAATAAAAAAAGTAAATATAAACTCACATATAAGTTTACACTTCAGCTCCGGACAGCCGTCTTGTTTGCTCTGGCGCTGTGTCTTCCTGTTTCCTTGTCCGACTGCAGCACCGCAACAGGCAAAACATGTGACGGCTACGGTGGCTCTCCGTGTATAGCACTACAGCAGGTAACCGACCAGGAACCACGCATTACGGAAATACCTTCCTTCGTCAGATTCCTGTCGGTTACGTTCACTCCTCTCCATTCTTATGCCCTTCTAAATTGGCAACACAGCTGTGGGTGCGCCGTCTGAATGACATTTCCTAATTAGCAATTTAAAACGCTATTGCACACAGTCATCTCTTAGTAAAAAGTGTACAGATGCCTTGCAATATGGCAACCGCCAATGTACATGTCTCAAGCATACCACAGAATGAAAAATATTAAAAAATATATAGTGCAACCTCACTATGAGGGTTATTTTCTTAAGATGTTGCACAAAAAAACTCTGCGTCTGATTCAGACATAGACTTCATTCCGAAGCCAGTAGTCAATGGCCCTCCCATAAAATCATTTCCTGTATACACATCTCCTCAATTGTAAAAGTGTGCCATCTTGTGGATGACAGAACAAAATGCAGCTAGCTATATATTGGCTTAGGGCAGGCCTGCACAACTCCAATCCTCGAGGGCCGCAAAAAGGCCAGGTTTTCAGGATATCCCTACTTCAGCACAGCTGGCTCAATTAGTGGCTCAGTATGAATGAGCCACTAATTGAGCCAGATGTGCTGAAGTAGGGATATCCTGAAAACCTGGCCTGTTTGCGGCCCTCAAGGCCTGGAGTGGTGCAGGCCTGGCTTAGAGACTTCAAACCCATACTCATTACAGTCTGATTCCTTGAAGTATAAAAAAACAATTAAAAAACAATTAAAAACTGGAAAAAACTGGCAGCCTGCCATGTCCACTAAACATTCAATAGTGGTAAAATCCACATTTTTTAAATATTTTTTTAAAACCGCAACCCTTGTGGGAAATTTCTATACTTTATTTACTGTATATCACGAACTCCCCAAATATCTAGGTCAGACAGAATGTATAATATGCCAGATTCTCAACCCCATTTTATAAAGAGGGGGAAGCAATATATCCTGCGAGTGTCTCTTAAACAGTTTAACACATACAGATGTATACAGAAATTATTTAAAAACATAGTATCATTACAGAGGACACAAGTATACTTTTACATAAATATGAAATAGATGCTAAATGCCACTCTAGAAACAACCAGTCATTAATGATGTAATCGATTTATTCCTGTGACTCTTCCTTTTTAAGGGAACACATATGGAAATAACATGGAAGTGCCCACTCATAGATGGGAATCCCAAGTGTAGGTGAATATCGGTAAAAAGATATTACATAAAAATTGCTCTAATATTAACCAGATGGAAATAAAAATTAAAATAAAATGGGGTATCTAAAAAGGCTGTATCTCGTCTAGTGATATGACTGCATACAGATAACTTTGTTGTACAACAACCAATAGGCTGGATAAAATCCTAATCAGCTGGAATGAACACATACAGGTACGCAGACGAGTATTCTAAAACTTGCCTTAAACTTGCCTTGGAAAATCTGGGGCTATCACCAACAAGATCCAGGTACATGCTGGGTACATGCTGCAAACATTTCAGTGACATTTCTACAGAGACTAATGGCCCATCGGATTAACACAGCAAGGGTCACATGGCAGTCCCATTCAGTTTGAATGGGACTGCCGGGGACCCCCACTGTTAATTTGATGGGGCATTAGTCTGTCTGCAGAAATGTCACTGAAATGTTGCAGCATGTACCCAGCATGTACCCAGCATTTACCTGGGTCTTGTTGGTGATTGCCCCAGATTTGTTTTAGAATACTCGTCGACACTACAGTATACTGTAAATACAGTACTGACCCCTCCTGGGTCTGTACATAGTACTAGTAAGTGCTCCATAGAACACATGTCTGGAGGAACCCCCCCCCCCCCAAAAAAAATATCTCCTATCCTATTGTACACGCCCACATAAAAGAACGGCGGCGTAGATCTTGATGGTAAGAGATGGTGGAGATGTGGTGGAATCTACGGAAGAATACGCAAAAAACACAGTGAGACTATTAAGCATACTAAAATCGTGTATCTACATGTGTTTCTTTAAATGAAAGCTCCAATGTTGATATCGACGTTAAGATCTGAGGGTACTAGAGTCTTCAATTTGAAGATCCAGAAAGTCTCCTTCTGTGCCAGCTTCCTCAGTCTGTCACTCCCTCTCCAATCTTTGGGGGACATACTCAATAGCCCTATAGGTCAAACCACTAGGGCTACTGTTATGTTTCAGAAAGAAGTGCCTAGATACATTATGAGTCATCAAAGCCCTTCTAATATTGCCCATGTGCTCCAGAATGCGGACCTTCAGTCTACTGGTGCGTCCCACATATTGGAGTCCACGTGGGCATTGTAACAGATATACAACAAATGTTGAATTACAGTTCAAAAACTGTTTAGTATTGAATGTTTTACCTGTAACTGAAGATTTGAAATGCTCTTTTTCATTAGAGTCTTGTTTACCTGCTTTGCATGAGATACACCTAAAAAAAAAACATGGGTTTGGGTACCCATGTGTTACTCTGTGTTTCCCCAGCTTTTTTGAAGATGTTAGGGGCCAGCCTATTTTTTACATTAGTGGCCTTCCTAAAGATGACCCTAGGGAGTTCTGGCAAATACTCTTTCAGAATAGGGTCATTCTGCAAGATATGCCAGTGTTTCTTAACTATTGCCTCTATTTTATTCGCATCTTGACTATGTAGTAATAAAAGGGATTTCGCATTTACTGCTGTGTACTTTAGTTTTAATTTTTAACATGTCTGCTCTTTCAAGAGTGCTCATTTTATTGATTGCTAGTTCGAGTGCCTCATTGTCATAATTTTTCTCTCTAAACCTCTGTCACGGTAGACCAGGTCTTACCAACAAATTAATACCGGGATTCTGGACTGAGAAATACAAGGCAGGTAAAATCAAGGCCCATAAGCCCGAAACGCGTAGGTGGTCTGTTTTTGTGCTTTTGATCCATTAAAACTTTTATTGTGGGAACGCACCTCTGTGTTTATTTTTACATCAGTGGAACCAGTGCTTCGTTTTTCCTTTCTTGTTCCTGTTCATCTACAACAACGGAGGCACGGTACACCCCAGGAGAAGTGATACAGCAGGCTCTACAATACGTGAGTTATACCCTCAAGGGAGCCTTTCACTCTCCTCTTTCCAAAGCGGCTGCAAGTTTTGTGTTTTTACCCCATGATATTACCATGATGCTGTACTTATGCTGGACACATGCAGGTGTATACTGTCCTTACCTCATTGCATGTGGGACTTTATTTTCCAGTTACACATCCAACAGGTATATGGGTGTAATTCCATCTCCTAGCCTTATCTTTTGCCACTTTTGGAGGGGTAATCCGCACATTTAAGTCAATTATTGTCTGCTGTGATTTTGGTTTAGAGCACCATGCAACTTATTCTTCCCATCTTCTTAATGGGCAACAGGTATTCGGACACTAGTGTGACCATGCTCCCAGAGTCAAGAAGTGCCCTAACCTTCTTACCATTAACCTTTACAAATGCTCACAGATGGTTATTCAAGGGGTACTCTGGGCTAGGGCCTATACATTGGGACCACAGCGAATAAGGTTCAACGCAGTTGCATTGCATGGGTTCAGCATTTAGTGGGCATTCAGTATCCTGGGAGCCCTATATATGGAATTTATTACCATCCCCTGGTTTCTGTCACAATAGCAACAGTCAATATTACTGTATGTTCATTTGCATGTCTTATATATACACACACACAGACATATATATATATATATATATATATATATATATATATATATATATATATATATATATATATATATATATATATATATATATATACATACTATTTATATATACACACACAATATATAGTTAATTATATATAGATATATATATAAATATATATCAACATATATATTTATCTAATTATATATATATTTATATATATATATATATATATATATATATATATATATATATATATATATATATATATATCAAGAGAGCCAAACAGAGAGAGTCAAAGAGTGAGAGAGAGACAGAGGGAGAAAGAGAGAGAAACAGAGAGAGAAATAGAGAGAGAGAAAAACAGAAAAAGAGACAAAGAGAGAGATGTGTGTGTATGGTTAAATCTAGCTAAGTGTAAGCAGAAATCTGTTCATCATAGCACTGTAGATGATTTCACACACATTGTTATTCTAATTCAAAGAGTCAAGTTGTTTTGCACATGTTCATTGCCTAAGCCGAAAGTAAAGTTTCGATTCCTGTGAAAAGAGTGTATCTTACACAAAGAATTTCAGCCAATTATTGTAACAAATTTCTTGTGGGAGAAAACCTAGGCGTATAACCGTTCACACATTCAGCAGACATCCGTATGCGTTCAACTTAGACACTGTACACTTGAAGAGATAAGAAATGGCAGAAGCTTCCACATTGCACAGCCATCCACGTAAATCATACAAATTTTTGATTTATGAAGCAATCGAATCAACGCCAGAGAAAAGGGCAACCGTGGGGAAAATCTATGACTTGATCCAAAAGAAATATCCATACTACCAAGAACCTGACAAACAACGAAACTTTAAAACTTCTGTACGATTCACTTTATCCGCAAATGAATGTTTTGAGCGTGTCCATGATCGGCTAGATCAACGATATGGATGCTGGCATGTTGCGCCATCATTTAAACGTACAATGGAACATGGAACATATCTTCTGTTAAATAGCATATTTTTGCCTAATATCAGTTACACTGAAGCCGCACCGACTGTCGCGTCTGCTGATATACCTGAACCCTCCATTCATCAAGACCAGATGCAAGATGGACATAACTACTATGATATGTATCAAAACTTATATGGGCAATACCAATGTGGATGTGAAAACAACCAACAACTGTACGTACCTCCGGACGTCTTGTTTGAAGAAGCCACTGCAGATCCATAGGACGCCCTCATGGAGATGTGTGTGTTTCAGGATTCAACGGTTGCCTCAACCATGGATGAAACTGTTGTGCCTTCCTGGAGCAAGCAGTTGCAGCTAAATCAGTTTTGACTTCTACAAGAATGGTAAATACAAATTTCGTTATGCCTTTACTAATTATATATGTGTGAATTAATAATATACACCATTTGTTAGTCAAATGAGTGGATACACCTTAACATTGCAGACAGCCTTACATGTAGCATGCACAAAGACATTATTTCCTATAACAATATACTACATGACGAACCATTAGTACACATTGGTGACGGAGTCCTAAATCATAGATTATTCTCGCTTTTAAAGTATCATTTCAACATGTTACACTAACTGTAACACACACACACACACCTCATTGTTTAGCATTCAACATATAAAAACACAGTGTCGCCCACATACACTGGCGACACACTTTATTCGAGCTCGGCTAGTCCCACGAATTCGGGTATACCCGGGTGTATTGAGGTTTGTGACTGTTTTCTGCCCGAGTGCATTGAGGTATTTTCCAAGCAGGGATTGAAGCATTTTATTCCCGCTGGCTGCAATACTGCACAGTATATATATATATACTGCATTACAATTCATGAATTTATGCCATCTGGTAGACACGCGAAGCATTGCAGCCTATTAAATCCTAATCATTATCATTTAACAGATCAGCCGCCCGTCAGCCAGGCATGAACCCAGGCTGGGAAGGCAAACGCAACGGGGCTTGCCAGAGGTGAGGAGCGGCGCATTCCAGGTATCTGCCAAGTACATACTGGGTATTTGCTCGAATAAAGTGTGTCGGTGCAGTATGACGTGGGAACGTGGTCATGTCCCAAGGCGTCCTTAAAAAGGTTACCAATGCAAGCTCCATCCCCAACCGACGTGCGCGCGTGAAACAGTATTGGCTGTGCCTGTAGCTTATTGTTACGGTCAGTGTAGTGTATCATGCGCGCGCGTCGGTGGGCGGTGCGTGCACAGCGCTGGAGGCCAATGTTCATTCAGTGGGAGGGGTGTTTGCGTGCATTTCACGGTGCCTTAACATGACGTCACACGTATTTTGTTCGCTCATTGGCTGGTCGTCCATTTTTGCCGTGGGCACACGTCCGTTTACAAAGTTTAGATATGTACGTGTGTTGAAGTGAATTTGTTTCGCTTCCATATCATAACTATCAGCCATGATATGCGTAATGCTAGCAGCACAATGGAGGGACATGTATTGAATGCACAGCGTACACATCGTTTTGCGCATGCGCTAAGACTTAGTCCACACATTCGTGACGTGCGCGCGCAACAGATGTTGTGCGCGCACATTATTATGTATACAGGCACCGGAACAAACATATCAGTAGTAATGCCAGCAATGTGATTTGAAAAATGAGACAGTTCTGTATCTGTAGTTTAATCCTTGCAGTTTAAACATATACGTAACTTATGCGTGAATATCCACAATCATATAGAGATGTGTTAAACGTTGTCATGCTGAGACATAGATAAATGTGCCATCTTTGAACATCATGTGTTTGCTGTATTTCACAGCTGTCGAGGATGAATACATGGGACCAATGTATGATTTCAGATGGGCCAATCGTTATATTAGATGATTGTGACGACGAGCGAATAACTATTATAATAAATATGTAACAATGCTTTCAATGATTGGTGCGCAGATTAACAATCACTACATAATGTTATCCTATTGTGCAAATATTTACTATGCACTTAATTATCATAATGATGTTGCTAAGCACTGAAGTTAGAACTTATATTGATATTTTGTTCTTTTCTACTAACATTATATGTATTGCCATGTGATATATGCAACCAACATTATCACTCAGCAAACACATTAATCTACTATATATTATAATCTCACGTGTGACTTCTCAAAGAATGTAAATGCTACATAACAACTCGTAGACATTGTATCTGAACGTACACAATAACAATAGTGAGGTGATAGAAACTGTTTAGTCGGGTGAATGTTATATTATCACCTAAGTTGTAGTGGTAACCTAACATGCATGAGCTAATGAATGTTAGGTACAGATCATTAAACCATGAACATTTGTGTGTACATTTAATTCACACGAGTAACTATAGTTTAGTGTTATTAGTAAACGTTCAACACATACATAGCTAAGTGAGGCCGATGATAAAAGCAACATCATTATGTTGGTTTATATTATTTCTGGTAGAAATACATGCATCACACAAAAACTACAACACACACACACACTATGTTGCTGAAATGTGTGCGTATGCAAATGTCCACTTCATTTATGTTCATATGTTGACAGTAGTTATAAAGGATCATGATCATTATGAATAACTAATGTAAATGAAATAAATCTTTTATTAACTACATTGTCATTGTGTTGAAGGATTTAGGAAAAGTTGAGAATCCAAAGAACTATACTTTGGAATGGTGTTAACATTTTGACAAATGTTAGATGAACGTCAAACCAACACACATCTTTGACTTATAATACACATGTGATAATGTAGTAATCAACATGAAGATGAAGTGAGAGAAGAACTAATCACATACATTGCAATGTTAATGATGTTTAACACATTTGGGTCTTTTCATACAAACATGCATTGAGTGTTAACATAGCTCATGTGCATGAATGGATGTTGTTACGTTGCCAAAATTACATGTTATGTAATGTACGTAATGATTTGAAATCACACTGCACAATAACCACCAAGTGTAGATAAACGCACGGACACAATACAGAAACGACATGTTTCAATTGTCACATCTTTTTCATTACGTTCTGTTTATACATTATGTAACTATACCTATATCGAGGTTTGCACATCTTATGACAGATGTGAATTCAAATACATACCATGAGCAGTCCTTGGAGTGATATACCTTGATAAAGAAAACATGAATGAATATAAATCATTGTCATGACATGTTCATTAAGGTAAGCAACACACAAAAGTGACAATTTTTTGTATGTGATATGAAACAAAATCTAGAATACGTCAAATATGATTTTAAATACACAATAGTCTACACATCATTGTGACACACATGTCACACTCCAAAAGAAAATTTGTATGTAACCATACTGCACTAGCTATTGGCTATCGACATAGTAGGTATATTGTGTATGCATAACCAAAAAGAGCATGTACAGAAAATATAGATTTAGTACACATTATTTCCTCACATACACACAACACCTTTTAGTGGTAAGCAGTATAATACAACCTGTTGATGAATGACATACCGGTGCCACATGCAATTGTCCACACTGCAGAGAAGAGAAAGGTGTGAGAACCATATTCATCTGTTTCCTAAGTGAATGGTATTTGGACACATGTATTTATCATCACAATGAATTAATACATCTATGTAATACTATGAACATATATGTATTTGCTTACATGAAAAATAGGTGTTTATGACATTCCGACGTGTCTCCACACCACTGGCTGTTTGCTCAGTGTCAGCTGGTAAATTTACAGGATGCTCCTCCTCCAAGCCCTGACGTATGTCGCTTTCTAAATTATTGCGGAGTGCCAGATTATGCAAAATGCAACATGCAATTATAATATCTGACACTTTAGCAGGCTTATATTGAAGTGCCCCACCAGTTCTATTTAAACACCTGTATCGTGTCTTCAGAAGCCCAAATGTCCTCTCTGTGACGGATCGTGTAGATATATGGGCAAGATTGTACCTCTCCTCTGCTTCACATTGAGGGTTTGCCACAGGGGTCAACAGCCACGGCCTAATTCCGTATCCTGAGTCACCTATAATCCATCGTGCACAAATATGAAACAATTAGTGTCAACATTATTACATTCAACAGTTCATAGAAAAACTAGAGTTGTTTGTTAACACATCATAATATGTACTTACCCACCAGCCAACCAGGTCCAAAATAGCCTTCTTCGAAAGCATGGAAGACTGATGAGATTCTCAGGATAGAGGAATCGTGACTGGAACCAGGGAATTTGGCTACCACATGCATAATCTTCATCGTGGCATCGCATACCACCTGTACATTCAGGGAATGGTAGTGCTTACGGTTGCATTAAGCATGCTCACTCTGACTAGGCGGGATCAAAGTAATATGGGTGCAATCTATTGCACCCATCACACATGGTATCCCGGCTATGGTATAAAAGCCATTCCTCACTTCCAGCCACTCTGTGTGCTCTGTAGGAAAATGAATATAATTTCTAGCGCGTCTATTCAATGCACATAGAAACTGGGTAAAGGCCCGCGAGAATGTAGATTGCGAGACCCCGCCCACTATGCCCACAGTTGTCTGGAATGATGCGGAAGCAAGATAATGTAATGAGAACAGCATTTTAACAAGCCCAGGGACTGCACGACCTCTGGCTGTCACAAAATCAAAATCTCCCCGTATCTCTTCATAAAGAGCTAAGATTGCTGCTGAACTCAAATGATAGAGACTTATAATCTCTGTAGAGGGAGAAAGGGGGTGGCCCGGGATTAAAGGGGTTACACCCCATTTGGCCATTTCCTGACCTCCCCCGGGAGTCAAAGGGTTAACTGGGCTAAGACCCAGAACAGTGATATAACCCCTGTAATGACATGTGCATTTGTATTCCCCTGTTCCCCAGTTCCATTGTAATGTCTGGTTTAATCAGTGTCTGCATCACACACCCACTAGAATCCATCCGGATATTTTAATACGTTTATGTTTTATGTTTAATACTGTGTCCCAAGGTATGGACAAAGACTCAGAGAAATTCCTTTGCATACCAGGATAGCAGATGGCCCAAGAGGCGCCCTAATGTCTAGGATTTAAGTGTTGTTCAAAGGGTCTTGTCACCCTCCCTGATGATTTAAGGGCGGAGGAGGTTCAAACCAGAGCAGTCTCCAAGTGTCCCAGTTATCACCTTCCAACAAAGGTTATCTTGCTAGAGATCCAGATGGGTAGACTGGCTGGCATTCCATTTGCCTATGGGGGGCTACAGAAATGAGACTCCAGAGTTCTACTGCGCATGTGCCCACTAGCAGGGGGACCTGACCCAAAATGTGTTCCCCCATCAAAGATTGGCTGGAGATAATTGACCACCAATCACAGGTATTTCATGTTAAGGATAGAGGGACAAAAGATATATAAACTGCTGTTCCCCATATATCCTTGGTCTTCGTTCTTCATTTGCTGATATGGTTAATCTTCATTTTGTGTTAGTCTGTTAGTCTTCATTGAGTCTTCGTTCTTCGTTTGCTGATATGGTTACCTGATATCACCTGAATGATTACCTGATTGCTGAAGATAAATGCTACATCTAATTTCTCATTCCCCAACCCCTAAGTAAGTGTACTTCTTGTCTGTTACTGTATTATCCGTGTGTTCACCTATCCTAAGGAATAAACTCACTTTATTATATCTAAGACTCGTTTCAGTTCAAACCCAGTTATTTTTGTGTAATATTAATGCACCTGTGGAGGCTATCGTCACAGGCGTATTAATAAAACTGGTGGCAGCGGCGGGATTGAACTGGACCTACATTACAGTATTCTGCGGGGTACTGTGATCTAGTGGGGACTCGATGGTAATTGCGAGTTCCTGGGTCTAAAGATATTGAACACACGTTAGTGCAACAAGTAACGCAAGTTGTCACACCACCTCACCTGCTGCGACTCAGAACCATCAGTGAAGTGGAGAGTGTCTATTACCTGAAAACTAGAAGTCAGCTAAAGGACAAGTGCTGTGAATATGGACTGGAATATGTGGACCAGGATGTCGAGGAAATGGTTGCCGCAATCATAGCTCATGAAGCCGAGCTTGCAGCGTCTCAGGGTACGGCGCAGCTTGCTCTTGTACAGCTGCCCGTAGATCAGGGACTGAACCCAGTGCCGGAGCGGCAGGATACCGGGGAGGGGACAAGTGCACCTCCCGTGGCCAAGTGCAGGAAGAGGGGCACCGATGGCTACGGCCACCAGCCCGTTTACCTCTGAAATGTTGGCACTGATCACCCAGTGGGGAGACCGAGGGACAGCGGAGGAGCGGCTAAAGTTTATCTCAATGGCAGTGAACAGACCCGCTTATTGCCCCCCGGTCCGACCCCGCCAAGATGAACTACAACTGGACAAGCACAGTCTCACCAGGTACGTGGAAGGCACTGATCAGATAGACATGTTTCTAAGGAACTTCGAGATGCAGTGCCGGCGGTACAAGGTGCTCCCCGAGCATAGGGTTGCACGATTGGACCCGCTACTCTCCGGTGTCACGCTATGCAGCCCATAGACCAGGCCAGTCCCCTGTACTGAGGTGGGATGTTGAATATACACACCGACAGCAGAGGGAGCGGGTCCGGGATGTGGTTGTAGCGTGGCCAGGCCTGGGTTAAGATTTAGAATAGTCGTTGTACTTGCCGAGTTCAGGAATATAGAGAGTTCTGTAGTTAAATCCGTTTCCGTGTCCAAGGGTCTGAGAGGTAAGAATCATGATGGGTAAGCCGAAGTCGGGAGCCAGAGGGATAAGTCAGACAAGCCGGTTCAAATCTGTAGGAGAAAAGACAAACAGGAGCACGACACAGTTTCCAAGGCTACACAGCAAGCAAGGAGCTATGCAGAGCAAGGAAGTGAAGTCAAAGCAGGATATTTAAAGCGACAGTGACCAATCCGGACGAGGGGCATGGCGGAGGCGTGTCGAGGAGCTGCTCGTGAGTGGCTGAGAGACCAGGAAATAGTAGAGCCCAGCTGAGGGTCTGTAACACCAGTGCCAGAATCCAAGATGGTGACGGCAGAGTTCAAGGTATGCACTGGGCGTCGGCATGGGTAGCGACGGGGGGCAGGGGCAGCAGCCGCTGCAGTACTGGTAGTGGGTAAGGAGGGGTCACGCTGCAAGGGACGTGGCTCCCGATTCCTTACAGTACCCCCCCCCTTCAGGATCGACCTCAGGACGATCCATCCAAGGCTTCTGTGGAAATTTCTTGTGGAAGCGGTCCAAGAGAACTGGAGCATGGATGTCCTCCTTGGGTACCCAAGAGCGTTCCTCTGGGCCATAACCCTTCCAGTGAACAAGGAATTGTATCTTTCCTCTGGATACACGAGAATCCATGATTGTCTGGATTTCGAATTCAGGTTGTCCTTGGACCGTGACTGGTTTGGGTCTATGGGTCTTAGCAGGGAACCGTTTGCTCTGGACGAATGGCTTGAGCAGGGAAACGTGGACTACGTTTGGAATCCTCATGGAAGACGGAAGTTGCAGACGAAATGCCACAGGATTGATTTGTTCCTGGATCAGAAAAGGCCCTAAGAATCGAGGTGCTAATTTCGGGGTTGGAGACTTCAACTTGATATTCTTAGACGAAAGCCAAAGTCGGTCCCCTGGCTTGTAATTAGGGGCCTGTTGATGACGGTGGTCTGCCTGAGACTTGAATTTCTGAGCGGCGCTAAGAAGCGCGGACTGAATCTTGATCCATGACTTCTGAAGAGTAGTTACCCGTTCATCAGCCGCCGGCACTCCTATCGGAATGTTTGAGATTGGCAGTCAACTTGGGTGGAAACCATAATTCACGAAGAACGGGGTTTCATGCGTAGCAGGTCAACGCAATTATCCTGGGAATCAGAAATAAAACACCGCAGGTATTGTTCCAGCGTTTGTTTTAGTCTTTCTGTTTGCCCATTAGTCTGGGGGTGATAGCCTGACGAGAAGGATAGCACCATGCCAAGCCTCTTGGAGAAAGCCCGCCAAAATTTCAATATAAATTGCGTGCCTCGGTCCGAGACTATGGATGTAGGTATCCCATGTATGCGAAACACCTCCTTGGTGAAGATATCAGCTAGGGTGGGCGAGGAGGGAAGTCCTTTGAGTGGAACAAAGTGGGCCTGTTTTGAAAAACGGTCAACGATGGCCAAAATGGTATTCATCCCTCTGGAATGGGGTAGATCCACAATGAAATCCATTGAAATATGTGACCATGGACGTTCGGGTACTGGCAAGGGCATGAGCAAGCCTGAGGGTCTTTGATGAAGAGTCTTGTTTTGTGCGCATACTGGACAAGCACTAGTAAATTCATGAACCATCTTTGCCATATTAGGCCACCAAAAAGTACGCTTGATAAGATCCAAAGTTCTTTTGAAGCCGAGATGGCCGGCTGAACGGACAGAGTGGCCCCATTCTACTATCTTTTAATGAAACCTGGGTGCCGCATAAAGAGTTCCTTCCGGTACCACTAGACCACTCGGAATTTGTGTTTGAGCTTCAACGATCTTTTCGAGAATGTCAAATGAGTTGGCGGAAATGATAAACTTAGAGGGTACGATAGTTTCAGGGGTTTCTTCGGATCTTTCCTCCGGAGAAAATTGTCGGGACAAGGCATCAGCTTTTGTGTTCTTAGAACCAGGAATATAAGACAGAGTATAATTAAATCTTGAGAAAAATAGTGCCCAGCGAGCATGTCGAGACCCCAGACGACGTGCATTTTCGATATACAGAAGATTTTTATGGTCGGTCAATATAGAAATAGGTTCGCGGGAACCTTCCAGGAGATGTCGCCATTCCTGTAAGGCCATCTTGATAGCCAAGAGCTCTCTATTGCCAACATCATAGTTCTTTTCAGTGGCCGAAAACTTCTTTGAAAAAAAACCGCATGGATGAAGCTTATCTTGAGGGAAGAATCTCTGGGACAGGATGGCGCCTGCACCACAATCAGACGCATCAACTTCTAAACTAAAAGGAAGACTAACATCGGGATGTCGCAGGATGGGTGCCGAGACGAAAGCTTGTTTCAGGGTTTCGAAGGATGAGATGGCCTGCGGAGGCCATACAGACAAGTCAGCTCCCTTCTTGGTAAGGGCCGTAAAGGGAGCCACAGTGGTGGAAAAATTTCGGATGAATTTCCTATAGTAATTGGTGAAGCCCAAAAAACGCTGGATGGCTTTGAGAGAGTTGGGCTGAGGCCAATCCAAAACAGCCTTAAATTTTTCAGGGTCTATTGAAAATCCTTTATCTGAAATTATATAGCCTAAGTAGGCAGTAGAGGTTTGATGAAAAAGACATTTCTCGAGCTTAGCGTAGAGATTATTGATACGAAGGCGAGCGAGAACGAGCCTGGTATGCTGGACATGATCTTGAAGATTTTTAGAAAAAATTAGGATATCGTCCAGATAGACGATTACGAAAGAGTTGAGAACATCACGGAAGACATCATTCATGAAATCCTGAAAAACAGCAGGAACATTGCATAAGCCGAAGGGCATTACAAGATACTCGTAGTGGCCGCTTCTGGTATTGAAGGCAGTCTTCCATTCATCGCCTTCTCGGATGCGAACAAGATTGTAAGCTCCTCGGAGGTCTAGCTTGGAAAAATTTTTTGCCCCTTGAAGCCTATCAAAAAGTTCGGAGATCAGCGGAAGGGGGTATCGATTCTTGACTGTGATGAGATTGAGCCCTCGGTAATCAATGCATGGTCTCAGGGATCCATCTTTCTTTTTTACAAAAAAGAAACCGGCACCAGCGGGGGATGAAGAATTACAAATGAATCTTTTTTCAAGGTTTTCTTTGATGTATGCTGCCATGGCTTCAGTTTCAGGGAGAGACAAGGGGTAGTACTTGCATTTCGGAAGAACAGCGCCGGGAACCAGATTAATGGGGCAATCATAAGGTCTGTGAGGAGGTAGAACCTCCGATTGTGTCTTACTAAACACGTCGATGAAATCCGCATATGCTTCAGGAAGAGCGGAATCATTAGCCGGGGGCGTTTTCACTCCCGCGAGGACTGTGGTAGGAGACATGACCGGCAATGATGAGGCGTCTGACTCTGGCTCCCACTGAATTGTCTTGCCATCCCTCCATTCAATGCGTGGGTTGTGCTGTTGTAGCCAGGGTAATCCTAGGATAACTGGAACGGCAGGAGAGTGCATCACGTCAAAGGATATTATTTCGGTATGAGTACCGGCAGAAAGGGTGAGAGGAAGAGTCTCTAACGTGATGAAGGCAGGTTGCAAAGGACGACCATCAATAGCCTCGAGGCCAATCGGCGATTTCTTAGCGATGAGCGGAATCTTGTTAAGAGTAGCAAAATCTTGATCCACAAAGTTACCACCAGATCCTGAATCAAGAAAAGCGGCTGTGGTTACGCGAAAATTCGGACCTTCAAGCGAGACTGGAAGCATAATTCTCTTAGGGAGTTCCTCTTCAGAGATAGGGTGAGAAGATATTGACCCCAAAATGAGTCCCTCTTGCCCCATTGGTCGTGTTTGTTCTTTGGGCCTTAAAGGACAAAAACGTACCGTATGTTCAGGAGATCCACAGTAGTAGCAAAGGCCCTCATTCGGGCGACGAGACCTTTCGGCAGTCTGGTCAAGGGTTCTATCGTCAGTCCTGTCGGTATTACGGAACTCTTGACTGGCAATCTGCATTGGTTCCACAGTGTCTAGAACAGGACAAATAGCTGGGAAGGACCTGGGAAGAATAGGGTCAGAAGAGAAAATGCTGGGACGCTGGCGTTCATGACGGCGCTGTTGAAGGCGCTGATCCACTCGTATGCATAGTGCGATCAATTCCTCCAATCCCTGGGGCCTGGGCTGAACTGCAAGTTCATCCTTTACAGAGTCGGACAAACCTTGCCAAAACACAGCAATAAGGGCTTCTTGGTTCCAATGCGTCTCCGCCGCGACAGTCCGGAATTCCAATGCATATTTGGCTACGGACCTACGACCTTGAGACAATTGAACAAGAGAAGCAGTGGCAGTATCTCTGCGGGCAGGAATATCAAATACCTGCTGGAATTCTTGGCGGAAGAGCTGGTAATCCTGGGTGGTTTCCGCACGCAACTCCCAGATGGGATAGGCCCACGCCAAGGCGTCCCCTGTTAAAAGAGAGTAAACATAGGCTACCTTGGTGCGTCCGGTGGGGAACAGGCTGGGAGAAATCTCAAATTGTACAGTATTTCACATTGGTTCAAAAACCCACGACAGGCTAGAGGGTCACCCGTATATCCTTTAGGCGTAGGAATCCTGAGTTCTGATGGCCGGTCGCCACCCTGCGCGGCTGGGGCCGGAATAGGCTGTAGTGAAAGCTGGGAAAGCTGTTTTACCAGGCTTGTGATCTGAGTTCCCAAAGTACCAATGCAAATAGCAAGTTCCCTGATTAGTTGGCCCACCTCAGTCAGGTCTGTTTCTGTTGGGCTCTGCATAATGTCACGCTGTGCAGCCCATAGACCAGGCCAGTCCCCTGTACTGAGGTGGGATGTTGAATATACACACCGACAGCAGAGGGAGCGGGTCCGGGATGTGGTTGTAGCGTGGCCAGGCCTGGCTTAAGATTTAGAATAGTCGTTGTACTTGCCGAGTTCAGGAGTATAGAGAGTTCTGTAGTTAAATCCGTTTCCGTGTCCAAGGGTCTGAGAGGTAAGAATCGTGATGGGTAAGCCGAGGTCGGGGGCCAGAGGGATAAGTCAGACAAGCCGGTTCAAATCTGTAGGAGAAAAGACAAACAGGAGCACGACACAGTTTCCAGGCTACACAGGAAGCAAGGAGCTATGCAGAGCAAGGAAGTGAAGTCAAAGCAGGATATTTAAAGCGACAGTGACCAATCCGGATGAGGGGCATGGCGGAGGAGTGTCGAGGAGCTGCTCGTGAGAAGCTGAGAGACCAGGAAATAGTAGAGCCCAGCTGAGGGTCTGTAACACCAGTGCCAGAATCCAAGATGGCGACGGCAGAGTTCAAGGTATGCACTGGGCGACGGCATGGGTAGCGACGGGGGGCAGGGGCAGCAGCCGCTGTAGTACTGGTAGTGGGTAAGGAGGGGTCACGCTGCAAGGGACGAGGCCCCCGATTCCTTACATCCGGCTTGGCTAAGCAGACATTGATGGCGCTTACAGAGGAATATGCTGATGACTATGACCACCTGAAAGAACTTTTGCTATTTCAGCACGGTTTTACCCCTGAAACTTACCGGGGTAAGTTCCGGCTGGAGGAGAGGCACCCTCAGGAGACCTATGTCACTTATGTGACCCGCATGGCTTTGTACGGGTTACACTGGGTGGAGGGCTCTGAGGCCAGGACTTACCAACGCCTGCTGGACCTCATCTTTCAGGAGCAGCTCATGCAGCAGTGCCCGCTGGCGGTGAGGGCTTTTGTGTATGATAAGAAGCCCAAGACTTACACCGAGGCGGCGAGGATGGCAGATGACTATGTGGTCAGCCATGCCCAGATTACCACCAAGGCACCCACCAAAGCGGCGATCGAGCCAGTACCGGCCAAGAAAGCTGTGAGTACCCCCCAGCGGACCCAAAAGCCGCCTGCGGGCAGCGGGACCCCAAAAGTGGGAGAGCTCCGGCATGAGCGCCGGTGCTACAATTGCAACAGCACTGGTCACCTCAGACCAGATTGCCTGGAACCCCTGCGTTCCAATGGACCCTATCGAGGGCAACGCACCTCAGCTGCGAAGCTGGTAGCCCGCGTGCGGGTGGCTTCCACCAAAGAACCAGGACCGGATATGGAAACAACTCCCAGCGAGACGTCCCATGTCACACATGTCCCGGTTTCATCGGTGCCTACAGCCAAGAGCGGAGGACATCTCAGCGCAGACCTGCAGCAGACGGACGGCCGGAGCAAACATCTTACCCCGGTCACAGTCGGTGACCGGCAAGCAGTCGGCTTGCTTGATTCAGGAGCCGCAGTGACCCTGCAGTGACCCTGGTCCGACCTGATATGGTCCGGCCAGAGGAATTGATCCCAGGCCCTGGGATGCAGATCACTGTAGCCGACGGAGAGCCACGTTTCCTGCAGGTGGCCCGCATCTTTTTGGATTGGGGGGGTGGGCAAGGGTGTGTGGGAGGTGGGGATTTTACCCGGTTTGGATGCCGACATTCTTTTGGGCAACGACCTGGGACCGATGACCTGCACCTACGACCGTGTGCCCCAACTCGCTGCAGTGGCGGCGGTTACCCGGAGCCAGACCACGGCAATGCCGGCAGGGCCAGTCCCCCAGCCTTTGGGACCAACGTTAGCGGAGAGGAGCCCGGGGAGGTAAGCCAGGATCAGTTGCAACCACAGGCTGACTTACTGTTTCCCCTTACCTTGTCCCATTCCCCTGACAATGGCATGACTGGGGGGTGGCCAGACTTAGGGGCCCAGTTTGGGGAGGCAGTGAAGGCAGACCCTACCCTGGCCGGCGTGAGACTTCGTGCGTCCGAAGCTCAGGCAGGGGAGGGCACTGAGAGCTGCCTATGGCATAAGGGACTCCTATACAGAGAAGAAGGGAACCCGGGGATAGAGAAGGGATTGACCGGTAAGCGACAGCTAGTATTGCCCCAGGGGTACCGACAGCAATTGTTACAGGTAGCTCACTCTATTCCGTTAGCGGGACATCAGGGGGTCACCAGAATGCGGGCCCAGTTATTGCAGCGTTACTACTGGCCGGGGGCATCCCGAGATGCAAGCAAATTCTGCCGCTCTTGTGATGCCTGCCAGCGAGTGGGTAAGGCAGGCGACCATGTGAAGGCACCCCTGAAACCCCTACCGATAATAGGGGAACCCTTCCAGAAGGTAGCGATGGACCTGATAGGACCCCTCATGATTCCTAGCAGGTCAGGGAAGCGCTACATCCTCACGGTGGTGGATTTTGCCACCCGGTACCCTGAGGCGGTAGCGCTTGGCACCGTAAGTGCCAAGACAGTGGCAGCAGCTTTGCTGAACATTTTTGCTAGGGTAGGTTTCCCTAGTGAGATCCTAACCAATCAGGGGTCGCAGTTCATGAGTGAACTGTTACATTGTCTCTGGGATGCCTGCGGTGTACAGCACCGGCGCACTACCCCTTACCATCTCCAGACAAACGGATTATGAGAGAGGTTTAACGGTACCCTGAAGCAGATGCTTTGGACCTTTATAGAGGCGGAGGGGAAAGACTGGGAGATTCACCTGCAAGACTTGCTGTTTGTCTACTGAGAGGTACTGCAAGAATCTACAGGCTTCTCCCCCTTCGAGCTACTATATGGCCGCAGGGTACGTGGACCTCTGGACCTATTCCATGAGGGATGGGAAGGGGAGACTACCGCTACTGATGCTTCAGTGATCCAGTATGTGGTAGATCTCAGAGACCGGTTAGAGATGCTCATGGGGGTGGCCCAGGACCACCTCAGGGCTGCTCAGACCAAGCAAAAGCAATGGTATGACCAGCAGGCCCGTAGCAGAGAATTCATCCCAGGACAGCAGGTAATTGTTCTCAAACCCACTCGGGAGAACAAGCTGATGGCTGCCTGGTCGGGACCGTACTCGGTTATCCGAAAGGTGAATGAGTGCAACTATGTTGTACAGGTAGCGCCTGAGAGGCACAAGACATACCACATCAACATGTTGAAAGAGTACAGAACACCGAGTAAGGGAGCAGTGCTGGCCATTTGTAGCCCACTGCTGGAGGATCCGGCGAGCAATGCTCTGCCTGATCTCCTAGGGGAGGCAAGGCAAGGAAACACTGTAGAGCAGGTAGAGATAGGGGCACAGTTGAGTGCTAGGCAGAAGGGAGAAGCCAGGGACATGCTAGCTCAGTATAGCACCCTCTTCACTGACATGCCAGGGACCACATATCTCACCAAACACCCAGTACACACAGGGGACCTGCAGCCTCTGCATAAGCACGCTTATAGAGTGTCATCAGAGGTCAAGACCAGTATGGAGAGAGAGATTGAGGAGATGCTGACCCTAGGGGTAATTACTCTGTCCAGTGCCCTTGGGCAAGTCCAGTAGTCCTAGTTCCTAAAAAGGACAAAACCACCAGGTTTTGTGTGGACTACCGGTTGCTCAACGCTGGGACGGTGTCAGATGCTTACCCCATGCCCCGCATGGATGAGTTACTAGATGAACTCGCGGGGGCAAAGTATCTGACCACCATGGATTTGAGCAAAGGCTATTGGCAAATCTCACTGACCCTGGAGGCTAGGGAGAAGTCAGCATTCATCACTCCAAGTGGCCTCTATGAGTTCTTAGTGATGCCATTTGGGATCAGGAATGCTCCGGCTACCTTTCAACGCCTGGTCAATAGGTTACTGGAAGGGATGCAGAGCTATGCCAGGGCTTACTTAGATGACATTGCTGTCTTTAGTAATTCCTGGGAATCCCACATAGGACATGTAGCTGCGGTGCTGGATAGGATCAGGGTGGCTGGGCTTACCTTAAAACCCACTAAGTGTATGGTAGGGATGGCAGAAGTCCTGTACTTAGGGCAAATGGTGGGTGGAGGGCACCTCAAGCCAGAGCCAGCCAAGGTAGAAGCCATAGTTGAGTGGCCTGTTCCAAAAACCAAGAAACAGGTCATGGCATTTTTGGGCACCGCAGGGTATTATAGGAAATTTGTCCCACAGTACAGCGCCCTGGCCAAACCCCTGACTGATCTGACCAAGAAGCAACTGCCTGTGCTTATTACCTGGTCTCCTGTCTCTGAAACTGCTTTCCAGGCCCTGAAAACTGCGCTTGCTGAAGCCCCTATACTGGCTGCTCCAGACTATACCAAGCATTTTCTCATACAAACTGATGCCTCAGACTTTGGTGTGGGGGCTGTTTTGAGCCAGGTGGGGGACGACGGCCAAGAGCACCCTGTGGTGTATCTAAGGGCCTCATGCAGTAAGCCCCGATAAGGCTTTTTCGGCTTTTTATAGCCATTTTTTCCTTCCTGAATCAGTAAGTGCCGATAAGTGGGAATTATCGGCAACTTTTCCTCCCGATAAGAACTTATCGGGAGACGGCTGCCGATAAGCCACTTATCGGCACTTTTTAAACCCGGCTGAATTCAGGAAGCCCCGATCAGCTTTTCGCTGCTGATCGGCACCCCAGATTGGAGATTTTATGGCCAATCTGTCCCGCCAACTAAAGTTGGCAACTTGCTGAAGGAGAAGCATCGGCCGGGGCGACACTTAGAAAAAATCAGCCCTTTTTCCTGCCTGTGACTGATGCCAGGGGTCTCCGGAGCTGATACCCGCACCGGACCCCCCCCCGGCATGCATCCGAGGCAGGAAAAAAGCATTTAAAGGCCACTTCATTGCCTTAGCGGCTAACCGCTAAGGCAATGAAGGGGTTAACCCCCCGTGCCATCTTTATTGTGGGTAGCGGGGGTGGGTGAAGGGGGTATTTGGCCCTGGGTGTGAGTTTAGGACTTGCGGGGGGGTTGCGGGGGCACTTAACCCCTTCACGACCGTAGCGGTTAATACCACTACGGTCATGAAGGGGTTAAGGCCTCCCGCTACCCACCCGCAAGCCCTAAACAACCACCGTTGGGGCTAATACCCCCTTCACCCACCCCCACTACCCACAATAATAAAAAATACACACACCAGCCCCACACTAACTAAATAAATAAATAAATATATATATATATATATATATATATATATATATAAAACCCCAACAACACCTATACCCCCCTAACATACAGTATAGTAATGGGCACAATGACTATTATCCACAAATGGATAATAGTGCAGTTGTCCATTTAAAATACATAAAAACAATAAATACATTAAATACATATAGTACTCACCACCCATGTCCATCTGCCACGATGAAGGCCATCCTCATCTTCATCCTGCCCATGCCCCATCCGCTTCTGCAAAACAGACACAAGAATTAAAACATCCAATGTAATGTCCCCTAACCCCTTAATCACCATAGCGGTTATTAACCGCTACAGTCATTAAGGGGTTAACCCACCATCACCCACATACCTTCCCCCACTAACCCCCCCCAACCACCCTCACCCACTACCCACAGGGGAGTCCTACCAAATACCCTTGGGGCCAATACCCCCTCCCCCAGCACATACAGTACAATAATGTGCCAAATAAATATTATCCACATAGGGATAATACATTATTTGGCCATTATTAAACACATTCAATACCTTAATAAAATAAAGAAAAATCTACTAACCTCATCAATAAGAAGGCTCCGTCGACAGCATCATCCTTGGGGTCCGTTGCCAAAATAATAAATAGGCAATACATCTGAATTACATTAACATACCAATGAACCCCTTAATCACCTTATCGGGTACTAACCTCAAAGGTAATTAAGGGGTGAAGCCATCCTGCAATGGCAACACCACTTATGCATAACATCCTCAATTAATTAAAAACCAATTTCCTACACAAATCTCAATTAATCATTCAATCTGAAGGCTCAAATGCCACTTAAAACATTGCCTTTACAGTGTATACATGTAGCATAACATGTAAACTACATGTACACGCTGCAAATCAATGTTAACAATACAGTAATCCAACTCAAATAGCCTGACATCACAAGAACTATATTATGTAAGGAAATAAAGTCACCATCAATGAATAAACACACATGAATTATATCCCTAAACAATTAAAATACCATCCCTACCAATTACACAATTAACTATAGCTATCGTAACAGAGAACAAGTTCAAAAGATACAAAAAAGGACACCAACAATTACTATATACTAAAGCAACCCTCTCCATAACCTACAGTACAGCATAAAGCCCAAAACTTACATCTCTCTAAAATAAAATACATTTAACACATCTACAGTATGCATAGCAGCATAGCCACAATCATTTACAATACAGAAAATCAAGCTTTAACAATACTATCATTTCTTACCCTGTATGTATATATCTCTCTAGACATACATACATACATACATACATACATACAGTGGCAAGAAATGATATGCATATAAAAAACGAAGACATGAAAAAGCAAAAAAAAAACACAGTTACATTAAATACATTTCTTTATTTAACTTACCATTACTTGCCCCCACCGACTCACGTTGATCAGCTTACTCACGAACCAATCCACGATCAGGAACCCATAAAATAAAAAACCATAAAATAATAAACATTAAAATAATAAAACACGACAATCCAGGGGTCTTTTAGTTGTAATCCATCTTCATCGGTATTCTTCTACCTTCTTCCGGGGTCTTCTCCCCGTCTGCGGCCACGCCCTGGTCTTCTTTCTTCAGAGGAGGTCCTTCCTCCTCGGTGTCTGGCTTCAAAATGAGACGACATGGGCTTTTAAAGGCCTATGACGTCACATTTTCGTCATATGGTTCCCACGGCCCTGATTGGGCCGTGAAAACCATGTGTTTTGTCCGATGTAAAAAAAAATGATGACGTCACTTAAAGGCAATGACAGCACAGCCAATCAGAATGGCTTTGCTGCAATTGCCTTTAAGATGACGTCATGAAAAGACACATGGCCGGACTCACATGGTACGGCAGCCAATCAGAGCGTGGGAAGTCTATCCCTACTCTGATTGGTTCAAGTACCATGTGACAGAGGCTTTCAATGACGTCACATCCTTTCTCCCCCAAGCCTCTGTCTTGGTTGGTTTTGCTGTTGGTGCTCCTTTGGCCCATATAGACATAACAGGTGGTAAGTGTATTACATTTAAAATTTAAAGGAAATACAAATTAATATATCAAAAATTATTAAAAATTATAAATATCAAAAATTATGAATATTAAAATAAATTTAAATAATCTATATTTGTGAATATATAATTATAGATTTATATATAAAATTTATAAGCATATTATTATGGATATAGGGGATTGTGGCCCCTGTCAGTCTTGAGGTTTCTTCTGTCCCTGATCTTGCTCCTTTGGTTTATGATGTTTATGATGTCTATGAGGTTTTTGATGGTTATCGATAATTTACTGTATATTTTTCCCTTCTCTTTCATTCCCTTCCCCCCTCCCTTTCCTTCCCCTCTCCTCCTCCCCCCCTCCCTGTGGGTTATGTATACCTCTATCATGTTTATGCATTATCCGATTTTGGGTTTAATTGTCAGGCTTTTATTATTATCTTCATTAGATGTATAGTTCTTCTAAAATTGATTTATAGCTCTCTAACAATTTATCCTTTTCGTAAATTGTCTATACTGTATTCATCTAATTTTGAGTATTGCCTAGAAAATGTTAAAATGTATTATATCTCTATTAGATTCTGATACTCTAGTAGTTCAATTGACAATATTGTCCAGCAATGAAATAGGGTTAATTTTGTGTGAGTGGAAGTACTCTCACATCACTCACATTGGCTAATTACAACATCTGACTGGGTATAAAGGACATCCCTTTGACCAATGAATTTAGCCCCTGATGAAGTCTTCAGTGACGAAATGCGTAGGGCGTTTCCCAAAGCAGCGAATTTGTAGCTGATTTTATTACACGAACAGAGAGCCTATTTTGCGGTTATTGAGAATTTGTATGGGACTGCCGTTATCCCGATCATTGCGGTCGTCTGCTGGTGAGCAGTAGCAGCTGAAGGAGTTGTAGCCGGAGGAAGTCTCTGCACGAGACACTGGATATGACATCATCCTGTTCCTGGAGCAACTACACATCCTGCTAGATTACCGGATACACCAGAGGTGGCACCAACGGGACGTTTGGCGTGGACCCCTGCAGTTCTCAGGCGATTGAGTATAAATCTCATACATACTCTTTATTCTACTCTGTTTGTGAGTGCGTTTTTTATATGTTACAGTCCTATAAAATCTTTTTATACTTTAATACACTAGGAGTGCACCTGTTTTTCTTTTGTTTTTGCAGATATCTTTGGGATTTGGTGATCCTTACATTCGGGCTGCAAGTCTCCGGTGGATTATGTATATCTGTGGACTCTAAGTTGTGAACTGGTTTTTATATATATTTATATATATATATATTTTTTTTTCTTATATTTTTTTTATTGTCATATATTCTAGTTACAATTTACTGTGTCATTTGCTATTTTTACAATTCGCCTTGGGTATTCATTGGTCATATAGCCTTAAAATTCCAATCTGTCTGATTCAGCTGATCAAAATAATTTTATTCAGTTATACTAAGGCGATACTCCAATCTGTTCTTGTCTTTATATATATGTTTCCCAGGCCCTTCTGATCCTGGCCCCTATGTGAGAAAACTGCCCCCAGTTACATGTCATGTTGTGTGGTGCACCTGCTGGCTTACAGGACTCCTGAGTCTCCCGCTTGGTGGTATTGGGGAATTCACCAGGACTGGCTCGTGAGATAGTGCTGAGATTGTATTCACAGTTGGTACAGCACCTCCATCCCTTCCAGATCCCCACGATAGCAGGGAGGAGTCTCTGGAAGAGAACCCCTGGGTGCAGCTTCTCCCTGATTAACTCCAGTCTCAGGCAAGAAAGTTCTTTGAATCAAGGGCATCTTTATTAGCATCCTCCATGGCAGACTGCCATCATAGCGGCTGGTACTTATCCGCACATCAGCATAGTTGCCCACCTCAAGGAAGTTCCTTCCTGGCTCTGTAATAGAGACAGGGATATCTCTGCCACCTCTCTCCTAAGGGAGGGCCACAATCTGTGCCAGAGCCCTGGCACAGTGTGGGGTCAGATTGTCACACTCTGCAACTGACACTTGAACTTCACTCTTGCACTGCAGAGAACCTGCAGACAGACACTTGCACAGAGAACAGACTAACTTTAGGAAGTGATGCGTATTATATAGCTCCAAAAGACCCACTCCTGTGTCACTGTTAGTGGACACAGAGCATGCTGTCACTTCCTTTGCTACATATTACACCTCACATGGGGTTGTGGGCAAAACCTCATGATAACTTCTGGCAAACATGCCCTCTTAACAGGGATTACTGCACAGAAGGAGAGAGGCATGTAACCCCGAAATTACACAGGGCTACAATACCCCTCTGGTTGATCCAATGGTCCCCACTGCAACTGCAAAATACACAAAACAACAATATCAATACAGGAATACATTTTTCCCACACTATACATAATCACATTTACCAGAACTACACTTTATAGATTACTCCCTAGGAGAATCTAAACATCAGTAATAATGTCTATGGTCAGGCTTCTTTACCTCCCTCCCATTAGCATCAAGCACCGTTATGCTATAGGATCTGGTCGGTATTCCATCTTATTCATATAAATGTTACGCCCAACACTCCAAATCCTCATTAAGTAACAGATTCTAGCCTCTGTTCTATGCTCAGAGTGGCTAGACTTTGACTTGATGTAGTCATCCACTGCCTCCCTTAATCAGGTATCCCTATTGTCCTCTATTTCTTGCATCAGAGGTTCTGGAACATAGGGGTACTCCAATCCATGTGACTGCTTATAGTGCACAACTATGGCCCTCTCAGCCCAGCTGATTCTTATTAATTTCTTATTCCCTGCTCTGCCTGGCAGGAACCAAGAAAGTGGCTCTTCAGGGGCAATGTCATCATACAGGATAGATGATCCCCTTGGGGTAACTATTCCCTTCTGTATCTCATACCACCGTCTTTCTAATTCTTCCTGGCGTTCCTTGGCTGTGTACTCGCCCACATCCCACCAGTGGTCAACCACATCTCCCCTCATTTGCACAAATCGGGTGCGGTCTAACCACTCTGAATATCCCTCATACATTGGAGCCCACCACTTAGTGATATGCTCCACGGACTGCTCCTTTACTGCCACTGCAGTCTCACTATCCTCAGTTTCTCCCCCAGAAGAGATACCTGAAGTATTAACTGACCTTAAGGCCGACCCATATCATTTAGGCCTTCCCCGTACAATAGGATTATAGGTAGTGGAGTTCATTTTTGGGGATGTCCTAGCAGGAATCATTTCCCTCCCAGACTCCTCATCAGATGTGAAACATTCACCCCAGTGAATGACTCACCCAGGCCATTCCTCCGACGTGTCCCGTGACTCCCCAGACCACTCTTGGCTCGATCGGGACCCAGAGGAAGACGTGTCTGGGGCAGGGATATGGGCAGTGGCCTTGGGCAAGGGGAAGGGGGAAGTGTCCTTACGCTGCGGAATCATTATCAGCAGCTTGGCGATGCCGAGGCCCGTGGCAACATTGAGCAAATCTGGCTCACCCGTCTTCCTACTTCCCCGACTCTTTACTGCTTGCCGGTATCTGTCCATATCTTCCTTGGACAGACTGGTGCTGATCATCGGCGCCGACGACTGCTTCCGGTCGGCTCTGCTGTGGCCACCGGAATGACATCATCATTCTCGCGGGATGAGGCGCCATCTTGGGTGGGGTCCCCCACCGGAACTTCTTCCTCCATTTCGACGTCCAGCGCCGGATACTCTAGGTCGCTCCTCAGCTCCGCTTGGGCCTTGGTCAGGCCTTTCTCCTCGGCCTCTTCCATCGGAGCCTGGGGAGGTAAGAGGGTATCTCACCACTCCGCTGGCTTGCGATGGGGTCCTCTTCTCCCGACACGCTCGGAGTCGCCACGGCTGTGGGACTCTTCCGCTGCTCCGGCCGCACCAGCGCATGCTGTCGGGGAATCTTGATGCTCAGCTCCTCAGGACCACCGGTGAGTAGCTTGTCTTTGCTTTCAGCACCGCTGTAGTGGCCCGCCGGTAGGCGCATCACCACCGATGTAGGACTTCCCTGCTCGTTGTCTGACGAGGCAGACGTCGATGATTGTAAGAGTACCTCCGCAGGGGACCGACAGCGAGGTTCCGGGTTCTCGCTGCTGTTGCAGGCCTCCACGCCATCCGTTTTAGGTACCGTCATTAGCAGTGACCCCCACTCTCTGGGATCGACCTCCTCTCTCTTTACTCTGGGCGAGGCTCCAGCCGTCAGCATGGCTGTTTCTCCTCCCGCCTCTGCGGCGTGCCCAGGCATGAATGGCTCCACGGCCCACAAATAATGGATACCACATTGGGGGCATCTCGCAGTGGTGCTGGCTTCTCCGCCCGGCAGCCGGCACTGCATACACAGGCACCGCAGTACCTCTCTCCCACCCATCTTCACTACCAGGAAGCCTCCTGGCAGTTGGTAAGGGTGTATATCGATATTGTCCATGACACAATTAATAGTGGTATTTGGCAAGGGAGACACACGGCACAGCAGTCTCTCTTGCTCACCAGCTCTTCGCAACTGAGGGACAGGAAGCGCACGGAAGTGCACATCCAGCTCCTCCCTCAGTCAGCTCTGTCTTCCATTGGCAGATGCAAGGACCCTTCCCTCTGGTGGAGAGTAGAGGAGGGTCCCACAGCTGCACCTCATGAGCCAGAATCGGCTCTGAGCCTGTCACAGTCCAGGAGGGCGCGGCCACGGCTTTCGCGCCACTTCCCCCATCAGGGTGGGGTTCTTTCTTTCGTGCCTCTCCCGGCCAAGTTTTTGCAAAAGTCTTTTCTGCCCACAGCCCACGTGGTCTCCCAGGGAAGCGGGAGCCGCCATTTTGGATCACGTTGCAATCCACATTAGCAGCAGAGGTCACTTGCGTAGTGATCACCGTCCGGCAATCAGATACTCCATCATTAGTTTCGCACATAATCACAATGTCCTCACAGCTATCCTCCAGGGTTGCACCCCGGGAACTTAGGCAGGACAAGAACGGCGCGGCCACAGCTTTCGCGCCACTCCACAGCAAACTGGCGAAAGCCATTTCTGTATCTTGTACCTCCGTGGTACACACACCACGAGCGCTTTCTCCATCAGGCGCGAGCCACCATTTTGGACTCTCCACACCGCACGGGACATCATTACGGGTCGCCATCTTTACACTTCTGTTGCACTCGCACATGGTGCTCCTCTGCTGGGCAGCCACCATTCCGATGCAATAAAGTATGCCAGTGCACCTCTACATGTATCTCATGTGTGTCTCTCTCATGTATGCACTACCTCAGACTAGGATAACTCTCTCTCTGTTTGCTGTACACGATATCCTCCATTATGTGCTCTGTGGTTAGTAGTCTGGTTACTGTCTAAAGTACTCTGGCTTCTCCATGCAGTACTTAGGGCATCACCTACTGTTGGCTACACCTAGCGCACACCCTCCCAGGAGTTCCAGACCCGCGTTAACCAGACTACCAGCTAAGGCATCCTACGACTAGCTGCCTCAAGGTGACTAGAACATAGCTATAGCCCTGTCTCCAGATCTACTTAACTCCATTTCAGGCCCTAGGGTGTGCTTTGCGAGTGACCATAGTATTCCTGACTACCCCTAGGCTCCCATCCATTCCGCAGCACACTACTGGCAGCATACATTTCCCTGTTTCTCAGTTCGCCTAGCAAAAGCCTGTCCTGATGATCTCAGCAGCGCCTCCAATTGTAACGGTGTTTCCCAGGCCCTTCTGATCCTGGCCCCTATGTGAGAAAACTGCCCCAGTTACATGTCATGTTGTGTGGTGCACCTGCTTGCTTACAGGATTCCTGAGTCTCCCGCTTGGTGGTATTGGGGAATTCACCAGGACTGGCTCATGAGATAGTGCTGAGATTGTATTCACAGTTGGTACAGCGCCTCCATCCCTTCCAGATCCCCACGATAGCAGGGAGGTGTCTCTGGAAGAGAACCCCTGGGTGCAGCTTCTCCCTGATTAACTCCAGTCTCAGACAAGAAGATTCTTTGAATCAAGGGCATCTTTATTAGCATCCTCCATAGCAGACTGCCCATCATAGCGGTCTGTACTTAGCCGCACATCAGCATAGTTGCCCACCTCAAGGAAGTTCCCTCCTGACTCTTTAATAGAGACAGGGATATCTCTGCCACCTCTCCCCTAAGGGAGGGCCACAATCTGTGCCAGAGCCCTGGCACAGTGTGGGGTCAGATTGTCACACTCTGCAACTGACACTTGAACTTCACTCTTGCACTGCAGAGAACCTGCAGACAGACACTTGCACAGAGAACAGACTAACTTTAGGAAGTGATGCGCATTATATAGCTCCAGAAGACCCACCCCTGTGTCACTGTTAGTGGACACAGAGCATGCTATCACTTCCTTTGCTACATATTACACCTCACATGGAGTTGAGGGCAAAACCTCTTGATAACTTCTGGCAAACCTGCCCTCTTAACAGGGATTACTGCACAGAAGGAGAGAGGCATGTAACCCCGAAATTACACAGGGCTACATATATAAAGGAAAAAAGAAAGGTGCGCAAATATAACTAACAAACAGTAACCTGTGTATAAGTGAATGCTGCCACAATGAAAGGAAAACACACAATTCCAATATATAGAAATTTAAAGAAAAAACCAAGGGGCGCAAACCACTGACCACAATGCTTAAGTTATTAAACAATAACAATACAATAATGATGCAATGAAAGTCCAATCTGTAGCATCTTGAATTGAGTGGGATCCATAAATGAAATACCCCTTGATAAAGTATTTTTAGATGAAACGCGTAGAGGTAAGGTTGTCTTGACCTTGTCCCTTGGATTTTATATACTTGCTGGACTATATGCCTTATTCAAGGCAATTGGAACTCTAACCACTATTAGCGGCATTTGTGGCTGATTTCACCCACGGAGGAGCTGCTGTTTACTCAGAAGCGAAAGCGGAGCGTCATCACGCAAATATCGCGAGATTTCATGCTGAGGAGGAACAGATCCACATATACTGACATTGGAACCAGACGGCATCTTTTGGAGTGATTCCTATGGCTAATTGCGGCTAACAGTTGCTGTATTACAGCTCCTGACAAGGATTTTTATCCTGACATGCACATTTTACTCTGTGATTTCGTAAGTAGGATCTGTGCTTATGCTGTGTGTCATTAATATATACTTACTTCACCATATTTGGCTATCTTTTTCATTTATGGATCCCACTCAATCCAGGATTCTACAGATTGGACTTTCATTGCATCATTATTGTATTGTTATTGTTTAATAACTTAAGCATTGTGGTCAGTGGTTTGCACCTTTTGTTTTTTCTTTACCCATTTATATATATATATATATGTATATATGAATTTGTTGATTATTAAGGAATAATATGGAACTTAAAAAAACTATTAATAAGTCCTATTAATATTTTCTGTTCTCTGAACTTTCTCTTCAATGTGACACTAATCCAGTAACAGTACTTTTTGTCTTGAGGTGTCTTTCCTGCTTATATTTCCATGTGCTATTATCAGAAGTATATATTGTATTTGGGCAAAACAATAATTCACTTTAATGGAGATTTTAAGGTCAATTAAGGTGGAATTGGTCTTTTTGGCTTATATAGAATGACCCCCTGAAACGATTTTCACCTAATTGGCAGTATTAAGCATGTTGTACATACAGTATAAGAATAAAATATACATGTTGCATGCATTATATTGTGTTTTTATTAATAATTTTGAACAATCATTTAAACTGTCACCTCATACTGTAAATGGAATTTAACAAAGATTTCAATAGTTATAAATGTATTATAATAATAGCATGTTCTTGTATAGTGCTGCTAGTTTTTATGTAGTGCTTTACAGAGACATTTTGCAGGCAAGTCCCTGCCCTGTGGAGCTTACAATCTATGTTTTTGGTGCCTGAGGCACAGGGAGATAAAGTGACTTGCCCAAGGTCACAAGGAGCCGACACCGGGAATTGAACCAGGTTTGCCCTACTTCACATTCTCAGTGCCAGTCTTTACTCACTGAGCCACTCCCTCTCCCTGTCACTAGTATTCAATCAGATACAAAAAAATACAGTTGACATAAATGCTGAAAGGTTTAATAATTGATGGGTTATGTCGCAAGAGATGGGTGAATGTGTTGAAATTTGATTTGCTTTTGTTTTTACTATTTTATTTTTTGAAAAACTTAGAAAATTAGAAAGTATTTAAAAAGAAGTTTCAGGGTCAAACATTTTTGAGCTAAAGTAAAATGTCTGATGTTTATTTAATTTGATATATTTTTCTTTTCTTTTTTTTCAAATACAGTATTTGCTCATTTTCAATATAGTTTTTAGACTATTCCTTCATTTTCTTTTTTCACCCAATATTTTTATTATATGCAGAATTTTATTAATTTTTTTTGTAATTTTTCAATATTTGATTATTATTATTATTTAAAAAAATCTGGAATATTGCAAATGTTTCAATTTTAACAGCAAACTTGAAATGTGGAGAAACATCCACTTAACTCTAGATGTAACACCCATAGCATATCATATTTTAGCATGCAGATCCTGACTCAGTGCTTGCCTTGACTTTGGCGGTGCCCCTCCTCCTGCAGCATAATGACATCATGGCGTAACAACGTCATGTTGACATGACAACACAAAGCTGCAGAAGTCCTCTCCGCATAAGGTAAGACCTCCCCTGCTAAATAGTTACCAAGAGGAACCGTCTGATGACTCCAGGATAACACCCCGTGGCTGTGTGGCCTGAATAATAAGGTAAGTGGAGCAGGAAAGAAGCCTCGTGGAGGTATGGGTTAAGAGCTGCGTACAGACCCATTCCCAGTGTATGGCGAGCGGCTGCAGATGTGACAGCCCACGGATGGAGTAGCTACTCCGATGATCCGTCCCCTCTGCTCCCGGCTGTGCGTTCCCCTCCAGGGGTGAATGATGCACTTCCTGCGCGACCACGATCCGGATGCAGACAAGAGAGTAGATGATCGATGTCAGCGCGGCTCCTATAGATGTCAGACTCACCAGGTTGAGGTAAAATCAATTTATTAAACTACATAAAACAGATACAACAGAACATGACTAGAAGACCTCCTCCCACACGTTTCGGCAAGTTTGCCCTTTCTCAAGGAGAACTCAAGGAGAAAGGGCAAACTTGCCCAAAACGCGTGGGAGGAGGTCTTCTAGTAATGTTCTGTTGTATCTGTTTTATGTAGTTTAATAAATGGATTTTACCTCAACCTGGTGAGTCTGACATATATAGGAGGCGCGCTGGCATCGATCATCTACTCTCTTCTCTTCTCCCCTGCTAAATATACATTAACGGCATGCTTGCACCTCCCCCCCCCTGGCTAGACACACCTCTCCCCTCCCCCAGCTACAGACAAACTCCAGCTGCCTACTACCATGGGCTGAGCAGTGTTGCAGTCCTGCGCCGGTTAGGGGACTCCCCAGCTCCCTCCTAAAGCTCTCCCCTCTCATGTCAGGTGGAATTTAGATCCTGGTGCTAACAGAAAAGTGGAAAGGGAGGACAGGATACACTGAAGGCGTGGGCCCAAGGCAACTGCCATGCCCAAAGGTTGGACATGTAACAAGCTTAAAGTAACTACAGATAATGTATCCTGTTCTCTAACCTTATAAACTCAAATTGAAATGTTCTCTCTCGTAACACCTTTTCCCTGTTCGATTAAATTTTTCTGCATCCATCCCTTATAAAGCAAGTCATTTTTTTCAGGGCTGTTTTAATCTCCTCATTCTTTAGGCTGTATATAATTGGGTTGAACAATGGAGTAACCACAGTGTACAGCAAAGAAAGGATCTTTTGGGGGTTCAGTGAGTGTCCTTTGGATGGAATCGTATAATTGATTATCAGTGTTCCATAATAGAGACAGACAACAGCAAGATGGGAGCTACAGGTGGAGAAGGCTTTCTGTCTTCCAGTGGTGGATGGGATTTTCAGGATAGTGAGGAAGATACAGACATAAGAAACAGTGATTAAAATGAGAGGTGAGAGAAGTGTTGGGATACCTTGGATAACATTTCCAATTTCCACACTTGAGGTGTCTGAGCAAGAATGTTCCAGAAGAGGAACATAATCACAAAAGAAATGGTCAATGACAATGGAGCCACAGAACTGTAACTGGCATATGTTAAAAACAGGAATCAGTGTGAATAACATTCCTAACAACCAAGAAAAGATGACCAGATGAAGACAAAGCCTTAGGTCCATTATGGATGCATAACGCAATGGGTTACAAATGGCCAGGTATCGATCATAAGACATCACTGTAAGAAGAAAGCACTCTGTAGCTGTTGAATGACCAAAGAAGTAAAATTGGATGAGACACCCAGGAAACGACATGATACTTCCCTCTTTCTGTATAACATGTAGCATAAAAGGCACAATGGTTGTGGTGATCATGATGTCAGTTAAAGACAAATGGCTAAGAAAGAAATACATGGGAGAGTGGAGGTTTCGACATGTGGACACCAATGTTATAATCATGGAATTTGCTGATAATGTCCCAATGTAATTTAGGAGGAACAGAAGGAAGAATACACCCTTGAAGTTTTGAAGGCCCTTAAATCCCAGGATAAAGATGTATTTTACCATTGTCGTGTTCTCTTCATGGATTTCCTGCTTGTAGGAAAAAGAAAAGAAAATTGAAGTGCAGCAACAGTAGAAGTGGAGAATTTATATTGTCATAAACAGCTAGTGTTTACTGGTTGAGACTTGACTTAAAATATACCCTAAGGTGTGAGATGCCCATATAATCCATTTATTAGGCTCGGTGGTACTGTACAGTAACTCCATATGACTTGGAGTTTCATCATTGCCTTGTGTCTAACATATACAGTAGAATATTAGTGTTTCAAATTATTAGGAATGAGGATAGAATTTATTCCAGTTCTTACAATACTGCATTCTTTTTTGTTTTTAAATGAAAAAAATCATTATATTAACTCAACATCTGCCCCCCAACAAACTGTTCTGTAATGTGAGTATTTCCACTAAATTTTCCATTACTGTATGTTAGATAATACCACACCTCCCTGCCATCTCCTCCCATGCAAATGGTGTTAACCTTCTGATTTAATTCTGACCAACCTTAAAACTTTCTCCACATATCAAGCATCCCAATAGCCTGCACTCATCGCTATTGTCTCACACCCATAATCACTCCTACCACCCATTGTGACAAAGCACTACCATCTACAGCACTTAGGGGCCTATGCAGAGAGCAGCGCTATTTCGAAATTCGCCATTTTTTGGAGAAAATCGCGCAGAAAACAGCAGAAAATGGCGAGTTCCGAAAAACGCGCCAATTTTTCTTTTCTATTTGTAAAACTCGCCTCGCGGCTGGCGAGAACCTCAATCTCGCCAGTTTTAAAAATATCCTAATGCAGAGAGCCGCGAACGGCATCTAGCGGCTGTTCGCGCCAATAAAATGGCGCGATTGTCTCCTTTTTGCCTCGCCAGAAAAAATTGGCAAGAAGCTGCCGCTCGCGGCCATTGCAAAGGGAAAAAAAAGGCGCGAATTTGTTTTTACACGTTTCTGAAGCGCGCATCTCGCCAATTTAAACTCGCCACACGCATCCATGTTAAACATAGCAGAATTCGCACTTTTCTGCATATGGAGAATAAAACTCTCCAAAAAAGCTACTTTTTACTAAATTCGCCATTTTTAAAATTCGCTGCTCTCTGCATAGGCCCCTTAGTCCCAACATATGACTTAGATTGTAAACTCTGCTGGGCAGGGATTTACTTTCACATTGTCTGATTTTGCTGCACATATTTTATTATTATAATTCCCTGTACTGTATTCATTGTGAAGCGGTGAGTACACTTTTGGCACTACAGTATATACATAAATACATACAATACAATAATAAAATACAATAGAAAATGGTCCATAATTACAAAGCAGTGTTATTCCATAGGACACCTCCCAGTGCCAAAATACACTATATACTGTAGGACATCCACTTGAATAGCACCGTTTAATAAATATGGGACACTTAATAAAGATGATGGAGTATTAATGACCACAGACTAATAAATTACATATGTCTGTATTTGTGCACTATATAAAACTACCGGTACATTTTATAATCAACAACAATTTTTTAATCATTTTATAACAACAACAGTATGTTTGTGGAGATTATTTCCTTAAAAATATAATTTTTTAAATGCATTTATGATGCAATGAGTAGAGATGGGGGAACCAGTCCAAATCCGTTTCCCGGATATTTTCAAATTGGCCATTCAAAATCAAGGGTAAAATTCACCAATTGATTGTTACTGTTTAAATCCCCGCAAAATAATCCAAAACCACCATTGGATACAATCTGCTGGTGGAATTTAAAACTCCATCCACAGATTCCGCTAACCAGTGACGGATTTTAAGAATCCAATCTGGATTTGAATAACAATCGGTGTTAAAAAAAAAAAAAAAAAAAAAAAAAACAATTCGCAAAAGGCAAATCACCGATTGATCCACTGAAATCCGCAGACCAAAGGAACAGGCGGATCCTCGGTAGATCCAAAGTTGCCCCAAAATGTCACCAATCTCTAGAAATGAGTCATGGCAATGGCAACAGAAACATCTTCTATATCAGAATTTCTGAACTACATCAAACTAAATCATGGAATCCTTAACAGTTTACAAAATGTTGTTAAAGATTATTGTCCTAAAAACAAAAACTAATCTGATTATAGACTTGTTAGAGCACAGAGGATATTTATCACAGTAGCAAAAATAAAGACCAATGCAGAACCCAATGTATTTAGAAAGTTTCCATTAGTTTCTTGTACCAAAATTAGAAATGAAAAATACAGGGTTTCCTTCATTATTAAGTCTGGTAAGACTTTGATTATACTCATTTCAGAATTCTCTTCTACAAAGTATTAATTGTCTTCTTTGCTTCTTCTTCTTCTTCTTCTTCTTCTTCTTGAGAGACACATAGAGAGGCATAGAGAACATGAGAGAGACAGAGAGAGAGAATACACTTATAAATGGGAATGTTGAGCAAATTTTTAGGGGAGACCAATTTAGGAGACATATACCTCCAAATACAGGTTATGTAAACGTACACCTAATGTGGGGAGATACCTGTGGACATCTTTGAGATTCTTGGGAAATATACTAATTTAAATATATAACATACATTTATCTTTAAATGATTTAAATGAGGAGGGAGTGAAGAAAGATTTCTGACTGTGATTTTCCATGACACCTTCCAATACCAGAAGACACTTCATGGCCGATTCACTTGACTATCAATACTTTGTAAATAAGTATGTTTTGCTTTTTACCAAATCCTGTGAAATGAATGTTTATTAGATACATTATTGTTCTTAACTTCTATCTGTTTGGATAATGATGATGGCATCATAAATGCTTTGCAAAGAGGTGAAATGGTGAATGACAGTTTCCTTGCAGATTATAGGATCAACACAGTCTTTACCATGAAAGTAACCCGGTTAAGAACATGAAAACCACCCAATGCATTCTGTTATCATGTAGGCATTAAAGGTTAAAAAAAATGAAAAATATCTAGACTTCTCTAAAAAAAAATGAAAGTTCCAATTATCTATGTTTAACATAACCCATGAAATTAAATCAATGTCATTGTGAACATTCCTTTGATTTACATAATATTTATATTGTATGTACATCAATATGATCACTGATTTAAATTTCTGCTTAGCTTTTGACAAAGCCCACAGAATATATATATATATATATATATATATATATATATATATATATATATATATATATATCTGTTCCACTTACCATAGGTCAATGTTCCTGCTGTTTTTCGCATACAGTATGAGAAGAACCGTACCAATTGATTATATTTTTTTAAAAAAAAGGAAATATTTACAGCAAATATTAAAACTCGGTTATATTCCTTTTTCTGTTGCAAAAGTAGAGGTTTGTATTAACCCAAAAGCAGGACAGACAAAAACCAAGCAGTGACAAAGTGCTGCTCCATGGAGTCTTTTTATATTTATAAGGACACAGGGTAAGCAATGTTGGATCTCTGATAGCACTAAGAATTCTCAGAAGGCCCCTTAATTATAATTACTGTACAAGTTGTTTCAGGAGACCAGTGGCTGCTTTTCACTCATATCCGTATTATTTTCAAAACTTTATAGAAAACTTTTCTCTTAATCTACTCAACAATTTTAAGTATATGAAAAAACACCCATTTATTAAATTGATCTGTGCTATACATCTTTCTAAAACATTTACCATATATATCAATTAATAAAATCTCCTTCATCTGATGAATGGGAAATTAGGATGGTATTATTATTATTTTATTATTAGTATTATTAATATTATTAGTATTATTTTCTGCAGCACAGTACAAATAGGAACAAATTAATAAGGTAATAGAGAAACAAAAGATATGATCGGCTGCTCAAATGGAGAATGCATATGTCTGAGGATGGAGTTGAATTTCAAAATCGTTTTATGTTTTTTAGATTGCGCTGTAAGTCAGTAAGTCTAGAAGCATAATTCACAAATATACTACTCGCAACAACTACTCAAATTTCTATTTATACTGTTGCTCTCTTTAGCAGGTAATATTGAGGACCGAGGAGGTTGGAGGAAGACCCGTCGGAGCACCGCCTATGCTGACGGCAGCCCTGGTTTTCCCACAGTGATATATTCAGACTTTTGTTTGGTTTTGAGCCCATTCATTCTTTTAACGGTCTCTTCAAGTAATACCGAGCATACTGTGTATAGCCATGGCTGGTCCAGCTATCTTTCTGAGAGTTCCTGCTCTCATCCTCCAAGGATGAGGTTGTGAGACCTTGCTCCTGCCCTTCTGGGGTAAGGAGTGGAGTCAAGATCTATGCAGAGCACATGGCCTAAACATTAACTGCTGGCCTGCACCATCCAGGGATCTGAGACCCCTTCTCCATAAAGCTGCATACACTGTAATACCATTCTGCAGTGGTTGCACTAAATATTAGATCCCATTTATATACTTCTGGCTGAGTAGCAGTCTATTAGCATGAAGTATAGGAGTAAGACTGTCATGGTAGGGACTGCCTGCAGTTATACTGCATCTTGATGTGACTGGAGGCACTGTCAACATGGAAAGAACCTGAGGATCACCGAAAACCTGTCCTGATCCCCACAACAACGCAGAGGCTCATCTCTCCTGGACCCTCACAGGTAACCAGCACCACACGTACCTGCAGCTTAGGACAAATGTCCAAGAGGGGGGGCGGGAGCAGTTCAACAAATGGAGGCGCTGCTGAGATGCAGCAACAGGGCAGGCTTTTAGAGACTTTGCAGCCAGCTGCAGTTAAAGAGGCCGGGGCCGGGCTCCTGATGCTTCCCAGGGACCCCGGAAACCCATACATGTTAAGGATGGGGTGATCCTCTCCCTGATGCGACACAGGGGAGGGGGCTTGCCCAGACCCTTACCAAGGATAGACTGAGTTGGGGCACACCTCAATGGAAAATCTGGGGAGCATGTACCCTTCATCAAGGATCCAAGACAGTGACAGAACAGCCTCAAGTGTAGCTGAGGACCCCGTGCACCTGTGCACGACGTACTGTGCAAGTTGGGGAGTGTATGTTACCAGGGAGCGTGTACCCTTCATTCAAATACAGACCAGATGTTGGGGTGTTCCCCGATGGGAAATCCGGGGAGCATGTACTCTTCAAGCTGCTAATCCGACAAAAGAAATTACTGGGGCCAGAACTCCTTTCAGTTGTTGCTGGGTACCCTGGGTACCTGGGATCGTGTTTATGGGGGGAGCACCCTATGGGAAAGCATCCAGGGAGCGTGAAACCAGCGTCTTGTTCACAAAAGGGATGGGCCCCTTTCAGTTGTAGGGGACCTTGTGCACATTAAACGATACGGACTGCGCTGTTCTACTATGTAAAAGTGTGAGGAACGGGCCCCTGAAGCGTCACCAGGTACCGTGTATACCTTTATTGTCATGGACTTTGCTGGGCATTCTAAAAGGGAGTGCATAGCATGTACTGCGCAATCAATATGGCGTTCCCGCTGAAATCACGGGACCGCATGGGTTGCACAACAATTTACCAGTTTTGCAAAACTAGTTGCAAAAGTAGTTGCATCCTATTAGGCGGCAAAACCTGACACCGCCCATCTCTGTGACTGGCTCAGCCGGAACCAAGTCACTCATTTGTCCGCCCTTCCCCTGCTTTGTGTTCCACCTAGGGGAGGAGCTATCCTCAAGAACCAATCCAGGTTATGGGGGAGCTCACCACACCCTGCTGGATTTTAGTTCTGCGGAGCTGTGTGAAAGAGAGGAACCGCCTTGCCTTGCTAATACTCTGTCTCATCTACCTCAATTCTAGTGCCATGTCAGAGCTAGACCTGACTAATTATTCTCTGCCAGGAGGCTATCACCATTTATCACCATTTATGGACGACGATAACTACTATGTGTGAGCCCTAACTACAGGCTTCTTGGGGGGATGCCAGTACAACAGCGTGGTGCCAGAACTGCAGGACCCAGTATATGTGGCCTGCCAACCCTGTGCCACCTGCAGCGGTAACTCGACCGATCGGGCCACAACGCCATCTGGTGTGGCCCCTGTGTTCCATTCTGCACCCCTGCTCCTGTTGGCCTATGATCAGCCCTTATTGTCGTGGGATGTGGCCCGCGGCAACGTCTATTTTGCTGGGCCACCGGTGGGCCTGTGGGCCCAAGGATCTGTTCAACAAGGCCCCAGCATTCCAGTGTCTTAGACGATTCCTGTGGTCCAAATCCAAACTGTTCCCAGATTGGAACCGATGTTGGTGTGCCTGGAGGGTGAATCGACTGCCCCGGGGCTGTCGGGTGCGTGTCCTCTGGTGGTGTCTGGGCAGGCCTGCTTCGTGCCAATTACTGCAAGGGGGTGCTGGATACTCCGATATCGCGGCCTGGAGGAGGTGTCCTTGCCATCTTGCCATCTTCTTCTTCAGAGAAGCAAAATGCCCTTGTGGAGAGAAGAGCTTCACCTACCAGTCTCCTGCGGAATAGTCCTGAGTCCGCGACATCCATTCTGAAGGCCGTGGTGCTGCCGGAGGTCCGGAGGAGCGCCAAGCCCAAAAAAGACATCGGCGCTGCCAAAGACCCGACCACTGAGGAAAAGACAAGATCCGATGACATCTCCTACCTTCAGTTGGGTGAGGCGACATCTTCTTCAGCACCACAGGAGTCCGCTGCTGCCTTCCCAAATGAGGAGCAAGCCGGAGCCCTGTTTGGTGTGCCGTGGTTTGATGCACTTCTGGCACAGCTGGATGTGTCGTCATCGCCGCCGCTGAGCATGAGCCTGCCTGAGACTCTCGCGAGGCTGGCACTACCAGATGACATTACCAAGATGGCCACCACTTCCACTGCGGAACCTGGCCCAGAGACCGGGGTGAGTGCCGAACAGTGCTCCACTGCCCCTGCTCCACTACAGACCCCGAGTCGGGGAAGAAGTCTTTGTGGATCATTCAATGCGGCAGCTGTACCATCCCCTAGAGGTAGTGGCTGACCTAATGGTACCTGAACCTGACTGGTCATGGACATTGATAGGCCAAATACACCAGCCCCAGTTGCCCATGCCCCGTCACCAGCCATGTCACCAGCCCCTGTACCCAGATCAACACCATCTTCTTGGAGTAAGGGTAAGGCTAATCCTGTGCGTTTTGTCCGGGATCCTTCTAGGCCTCAACCCTTGGCTCCTAACCCTAGTGTTTCGGCCCATAGTTCCTAGGTATTGGATCCAGAAGTAACCCCATTTGTGTTAACCAAGTTCCCTAGCAATAACATGTCCCCTGGTATGTAATCAGACTTGAGGGATTGGTGCTTTGGTGGGAAAGATGGGTGCTCCGATGTATCTGAGGGTGAAATACCTTATTCCAGCCATATTCCTGTGACTAAATCCCAAGGGCCATTTAAGTCCTTTAGGGACTCATCTGTCTCAGCAATCTGCCATGTCTGGTGTGTTCTCCCAATATGACACAAGGTCCGATAGTCAACCTGAAGAAAGTCAGTCCAGGGAACCCCTTAAGTGGTGAGACCCAATGTTTGAGGGCTATGCTGCCAGCCTTAATAGAACATGGCTACTGCTCGTGGATAGCTCCATCATGGACCACTGGTAGGAGGAAGGTCAATTCTCCCAGGAAGAAATATCTGAGGCCCATCGCAAAAGGTTGGGTGATATCAATTTAGGAGTGAGAGTCCCCAAGGGCCTCTCCGTATTCTATCAGGAGCTAGAGTTCAGTGAGCCTAAGTTCTTGGTATTACCTGGTCAAGAAGCTGACCATAAGATCATAAAATTGAGCAGAGCTGAAAGAGCAATTTTTAACAGGTACCATCATTCTCAAGGATATAAATTTGCATATGTGCCTGAGCCAATAATGGACGAGATAGACCAAAACTGTCAGGAGTGGCTTAGACTGGCTGGTGTAGAAAACATTAAGACCAAAAGCTCTGATGACAGATTTATTACTGACTCCAAAATGTGTTCTGTCATGGAAGAATGGTTGGTAGGTACCAGCATATAAAAAGACAGAGCAGAAGTTAGGCAGCGTCCTGGTTCTCCAAACATATATTATGTTTGGACAAGCTATTCGATGGGAGAGTAATGTTCTACAGAGGAACCATTAAAAGCTCCCAAGACAGCTTAGTTGTATTAATGAACAAAATCATGTTCAAATAATATATATTCCTTTTTTTTAGAATGTGATGGCATAGAAGCAGCAGCGTTAATGTGCAGGTATAGTGTGGTATCAGCAGTATGACGTGGTCACAGTAGCTCCTTAAAGCGGATGGTGGACCGTGTGATAGAGAAATAGAGCTGGCAGGCTCAGAGCTGACTGTTGGCAGGAATAACCAAGCAAGAGGAAATATAAATAGAAGATACCTCTGTGGTCCCGCTCAATATCACAGTCTGTTCCCGTTTGCCGGTCCCAGCGTGGTGCACGCAATGTGGAACATCCAGCGCCGTCCTCTGGAGCCATCTGCAAGAGAGTCTGCTGTCATCTGACCCTGCACTGCTGCTGCGGGTCCGTCCAATCAAGAGGGAAGCAAGAAACACCAGAGGGGATTGGCGGACAGCCAGAAAAGCCAAGACAGCACTCGCAACTCACCGAGCAGGTTAAAAATGATTTAATGAAACTACATAAAAAACATGAAGGGAACACAAAACAAAAAGGGGGTTCTCCTCCCACGCGTTTCACACTATCGTAGCGCTTTCTCTGAGAGTGAGTTGCGAGTGCTGTCTTGGCTTTTCTGGCTGTCCGCCATTCCCCTCCGGTGTTTCTGTCGATGGGAGAGTAGTCAGGAGTCAGTGGATGATGTGGGTAATTGTCTATTTTGATCTTCTGTCCAAGTGAGGGATTTAATTCCTTCTGCAATCAATTTGTACCTTTTTTTAGTATATTATAATCATTTTGTTCTTTTTGATATATATTTATTTTTTAACTATGTACAATACTTCGTGCTTCTTTTTCAAGATTCATCTATTATTATAATTTTTATTCTTCATGTAAATTGGTGTTTTTCTTACAGGCAGTTTATTTCTGTGCATTATATTTTCTATTTTAACACTTTTTTTCTCTTTCATTCTAGAGCTGTTTTTTGCTTATATACAGTATAATATTGTAATGTTGTTTGCTTGATTAAAGTTATTATTGTTGTCAATGTTGCCCATAGCGACAGTATGTTGTGACACATGGGGTCATTGACTTCTCCCCGCTCTCTCTGTATTGGCTGGAGGACCCGATTGGCGGGCCAATCAGATGATAGCGTGGGGTATTTCAATGCCGCATGTTTTAACCTTTCATTATTATCCCTGATGAAGAAACCGTGAGGTTTTGAAACGCTTTGGAAAGGTTCTATGTGCTATTTTCCAATGAACTTTTTTCCATTTTCCATCCTACTATTGCGAGCCAAAACTCGTCTACTAGAGAAGAGATCGCAACGCGAGTTGCAGTGTCACTATCCAGTGACGTCACAGATCTGGAAGTAGAGGATCGGAGGGCTGTGAGTGTGTACCCAGCTATCGCAAGAGTTTAACCTGCTACAACGGTTATCATCCTTGTCTACAACGAGTTTGCTGGACTTTCCATCTATAGGAGTGGGACAATCCAAGATCTACACACTCTGGCTTGTGACTGAGAGATCCAGAGACGGAAAGCTGCTCTTACCACTACTGATGACATCTTATCTGGCGATTTGTCTGGCGCATGGGTAACATTAACCCCTGACATGCCTGTTTATTTCCTCTTTGATGTACGCACAATACTTACCTGTACTGTTTGCTATGAATAATATCTCTTTTAATGCACTATGAGCGTTGTGCGCTGTGTTTTTGTGTATTCAGTCCATTACAATGTTGCTAAAGGATCGATGATAAAAGACCAAAGCAGGATCTTTCTAAGTTTAAACTTTTATTTCTATAAAGTACAGAGATGACAACTGGATGAAAAGACTGTTACAAAGAGATCATTGCAGATAGACACATTTATACAGTACATTGATTCATTGTTATTCATTACTACAGTACAGGATGTGAGTTATATTAGTTATTTGGATGTACTACACCCCTTAAATAATATCAAGATTTTCAGTGGCTCATTAAAGTTCACTCCTGGTGCACTCTCTCAAAACTGGATAGTTCCTGTTCAAAAAATAATTGCTCTGTTATTGTACCATGTTTCCATCCCTATCAGTTCTACCAAATATATACTACAGGAGAGGCAGATGCTCAGTATGCGGCCAATGCCATCATAAGGGCTACAGACGGATGTCTGTATGCCATTTTGTCGCCTTTCTCTCCCTCCACCTTGCAAGCAAACCAGGAGCAAATGGTGAGGGAAGGAGAGGGTGGATTTTGGTGACATAAAAGGTGGCTTCATCAGGAGGGGCTGGTAACAGCCCAGGACTCAACTCATGTAGCAGAGGGGTAGGAAGTGGGCTTTAGATGGTATTTAACAAGGATCCGTGACAGGCTGGTAACAGAGTTTAAAAAGTTTCCCTCCCACCCATCCCCAAGTTTTTTCTGTTAGGCTGGACTAACATATTTTGTATTAAGCAAAAGCGGCACCGTTCTCTTCGTCATAGCAATGGCGGAACTGCCACACCACTGGGCACTGATTGTTCAGTCAGGCTTGGGTAAAGTCCCAAGAATAGAGCGGCAGTCTGGAGGTAATAACTGTGCGGGTTGAACCGGGTCTGTCCAAATCCGCATTTGTGGAAAACCTGGGTGCAAACTGTGCAGGAGGGCCCAAGTCACCACTGCAGGGATGGTAGTAAACGCATTGTGGGGTGGTGGGGGAAAGAGGGAGGCCAGCATATATAGAGCTGGTCTACGATCTCCCCATAACCATGTCAGAGAAGGGGCAGGGGGGAGCGTTCAGCCAGTGTATGGCTGCCTAAAATCTCCCCCAGGACAATCCTTTAACAGTAAAGCTCTGACTAAGTGCTGCTGGGGTTCTGGGCAATCCGGGTTTTAATAAATAAATAAATAAATAAATAAAAATTGGACCTTTTTCTTCTACTTAACAAAGGTTTGGTCTCATTCTTTTCAGGTCGTTTTAAGTAAATTACATGAAAGGGCGTGGCATTATCCTTTATTATTCTGACATTGAGTCACCAGCCTTCCATCTCTGTACCAGACTCCTACAGTATTTGCTGTTTTTCACATTACAGTGTTATACTGAAGCACGTCCAAATAAATTAGGGGATAGACTATCAGAATTAGAAGATACAATAGAGTATCAGCTCTTTTGCAACTAATAACTGGTTACCAACTATCAATATGCAACTACAACAATAAAAAGAGATATATGATGTGTGTCTGTGTTTGTTTACCTCTCCTATCTACATCTCTCCCCATACATTTAGATATGGTCTTGGAATTTTCCCATTAGCTTTTCCAACCCTAATTGGTTCATTTTTCACAATTTCTAGAGTTTCCACATATTATAGCATTTCTCTCACAATTACAACATTGGTTGTTTTGAATATACATTTCACAAGTGGTGTATAGAGCACACTCTTTGTTTCACAAACTCCCAATACTGTATATTACCTTACAATTGAGTTTCAGTGGGAACAAAATTGCACTAGGCTGACTGGATAACTACAATGAAATTAGCAAAAGTAGACAGTCCAAGGCCTGTCTCAGGGCCTCTGCTGGCCATATTTGACCTAAGCGGCTGCCAGTTGATGAGGCCAGTTGATGAGGCCTGCTTTAATCCATTAAAATAAGTCTTCTTTGCTCCTACATCTGACACTCTCGAACCCATTAAACGTGTCTCTACTTTTGGAACCCTAACTTTCTATGTGGGAATGAACCCATAACCAAATAAAAATGTCACTGTCATAAGATCACTGTGCTCATTTATTGGATTAACCCTTCAACATATTAAAATTAAAATTAGGTGCACGCACAAATTTACACAGTAACACCCAGTTAGGGCATAATCCAGTGTAATAAAAAAATAATCCTAAAATAGGTAAAAACGGCACTCTAGAGGTCTTAGTGAATAAATCAAGTGTTCTTTTATTGTGGGAGGATGGACGTTTCGGTCCTGTCTTGAACCTTTGTCAAGAAGGTCCAAGACAGGATTGAAACATCCATCCTCCAACAATAAAGAACACTTTGATTTATTCATCAAGATCTCTGGAGTGACGGTTTTCCTAATTTAGATTTGGTTTACACCTTTGACACATTAAATATATCATTGTCATTTGGTCACTTTGCTCCTCTGAGATTGACCCTTTAATCTATTGAACAGGTCACTGGGTTTAGGTTAATTTGCATCTATGTGGGACTAACAATTTAAATGAAAACATGTCACTGTTATATTTTCCATCTGCTTTAATTGCTGCTGGTCACCTAAACCATTAAACATGTCAGAAGGTCATTAACTAGTTTTGGTTATTTTTTTTTCTCCTCTGAGATTTACCATTTAACCTATTGAACTGGTCACTGACTTCATAATAAGAATAAGAATAATTTGTTCTTGTATAGCGCTTTTTGACATTTTGCAGACATAGGACCCTGCCCCATAGATCTTACAATCTATGTTTTTGGTGCCTGAGGCACAGAGAGATAAAGTGACTTATCCAAGGTCACAAGGAGGCAACACTGGGAAATGAACCAGGTTCCACCTGCTTCAAAATCGGTACCCGTCAGTGTCTTTACTCACTGAGCTGCTCCTTCTCAAGATCTCTTGAGTGACGTTTTTCCTAATTTAGGATTTGGTTTACTTTTGACACATTAAATATATCATTGTCATTTGGTCACTTTGCTCCTCTGAGATTGACCTTGAGATTGTAACTTTAGGTAACTTTGCTGCTATGGGGAACTCACACTTTAACCCACTAATGTGGGACTGACCCTATAATATAACTCATTAAACATGTCACTCTTATTACTGTAAGTTACTTTGCTATATGGAACTGACCCTGTAACCTATTAAACATAACACTTTCATTCAGTGACTCTGCTCCTACATCGGAACGACCCTTTAACCTATTAAACTTGTTGATAGGACTTATTCAATAATATGTCAATAAGAGTTTTAAAATAAGCCCCTCAATTAACCTATAAACATTTTACAGTTATTACTTCACTTAGCAGAATCTAAGTGGGACTGACTCTTTAAAATCAGTCTTTAGCATCTCGTTGTCAATGAGTCATTTTGCTTCGGTATAGGAATGACCCTTTAATCCATGAAACATGCTACTCTAATTAGGTCACTTTGTTCCCATGTTGATTAACTTTTTAAGCCATTTAATATGTTAATTTAACTAAATCACTTTAGTCATTTTGGAGACTGACCCTTTATGCCATTTAACATGTCACTTTACCCCCATGTGACTGACCCTTTAACCAATTCACCATCTCACTGTCAGTAGGTCACTTTGATCCTACTATATGAGGGTCTGACCCACTATAGCATTAAACATTTCACTTTCTATAGATCCCTTTAATCCTATGTGGGACCCTATAGCCAATTATACATGTCACTGGTTTTATTTCACGTTCATACATATTTAGACACATCTTTAAAAAAAAATATTTATACAAGTACAGTATTGTATATATTTAATATTACATTTTAAAATCATTGTGTTGTGTCTGTTTTTCTTTGTATATTCCCTGGTGCTAATACACTGAATTTCCTGAGATGGCAAGGCTTAATTACAGCATGACTAATTGTACTGTATACACAGTAGCTATAACCTTTAGAGAAAAGTTACAGGAATGAATTGACTTGAGAACATTTCCCCAGATAATGCCCACTGATTTCATAGTCCTTACATTACTACTGTACATAATGCATTAATTACTGTACAGTAGCTACACATGTATTTGCAATTGAGTAACTTAACTACAGAAGTAAACCCCTATCAATATGGAATATGAAGTTGTTCACAAAAAAAATGAAATGTTATATTTTTATTGATCTAATCTTTTTGACTTATTGTTTCAAACAAAGGAAATTTTAATTAGCAAAGCGCAGTGAAAGTCTAAATACACTAGAGGGATTTCATCTATCAGTCTGCAATGTCTGGGGAGAAGCTTCCTATCTAGTTAATTAATGTTGTTTGTTTCTGTTTCTAAAGTTTGGGAACTTGTCTTAATTAGGCTCTGTTTCTAAATAAACCTACTAATTTGGTGTGAAGTGTAATTTCTTGGGAATAGCCAGTTTAATGAAGCAGAAGTGTAATCCAATGTATGATTGAGATTGCTTCAAATGACAAATCTGTATATCTAACTTGTATTTAATATTTATATATTATGCATTCATTTACAGATACTTTAAACATTGCAATATAAACATCTACTAAACAAAACATGGATAGGAATGGTTAGTCTATGCTATGATAAATTGTATTAATTACATTAAAACACAGACAGTCTATTTACTGTATTAAAATAAAGATCACATTTTTACAGTATTTTAAACGGGAAAAAAACAGTAAAACATTTTGAAAACAATCTCTAACAATATTATAAGAAACAATAAATATTCAAAACTTTAAGTAGTGCTATTAGAGATTTAAATAAATAAATAAATCATAATGTAAGCTCTCAAAATCAGGACCCTCATTAACTTTTGTATCTGTTTGTGGATATTTGTCCTTATTTGTATGTAACTGTTTAAGTAATTATAAAATCTCTGTACCCTTATTGTATCATGCTGGCGCTTTACAAATAAACATTAATAATAATAATAATAACAATAATATTTTAAAATTAAATTATGGAGAATGGGGTCTTTATTTTCCACTGGAGTGATAAAGTCACATAGAAAGTAGGGACTTATTGACCATGAGATCTGTTGCTCTACTTGTAGGGTGACACCATGACATAAAAAGAAGGAACCCATATCCCATGGAGTCTGTTCATCTCAAAACAAGGTGACACATTTACATAGACAGACAGGGCCTACTTTATATCTCATGTAGTCTGTGCCTCCCAACACAAGATGACACAAGTAGACGGATAATGTAGTCAATCCATCCCAACATAGAGGCAGATTCATAAAGCAAAGATACGAGTTAGCACGACTGGTTAATTGTTAACAATTTATATCAAGTTAACACTTGATCGAGCACCATTAACAGGAACTGGCTGGCAAATTTTAGCACAACCAACTGGCCAAAGAATCAGGTGGCCCACACACCATGCACACACCATACACTATACAATGAGAAAGCTCCATACGCATAAGAAGCATAATAAACGTGCACACTTAAAAGCACACCAGATACACACACCATATTTATTTATTTATTTATTTATTTATAAAATATTTTACCAGGAAGTAATACATTGAGAGTTACCTCTCGTTTTCAAGTATGTCCTGGGCACAGAGTAAAACAAATAATACATGGTTACAAATACAGTTACATAAATGAACAAGGTATACATTTATATACAAGACATTGCATGCACAGTTAAAGAAAATATATATTATGAGCGTATGAAACAGTTACAGACCAGATTAAAGTGTGAGACAGCCTTAGATTTGAAAGAACTTAAGCTGGTGGTGGATATGAGAGTCTCTGGTAGGTTGTTCCAGTTTTGGGGTGCACGGAAGGAGAAGGAGGAACGTCCGGATACTTTGTTGAGTCTTGGGACCATGAATAGTCTTTTGGAGTCTGATCTCAGGTGATAGGTACTGCATGTGGTAGGGGTGAGGAGCTTGTTCAGGTAGCTGGGTAGCTTGCCCAGAAAGTATTTGAGGGTGAGACAGGAAAGGTGAACTTTGCGCCTAGACTCTAGTGATGACCAATCTAGTTCTTTGAGCATTTCGCAGTGATGTGTGTTGTAGTTGCATTGGAGAACAAAACGACAAATTGAATTGTAGAGGGTGTCAAGTTTGCTAAGGTGGGTTTGAGGAGCCGAGCCATATACTATGTCTCCATAGTCAATAATTGGCATTAGCATCTGCTGTGCAATACGCTTTCTGACCAGGAGACTTAGGGAGGATTTGTTCCTGTAAAGTACCCCTAGTTTGGCATAGGTCTTGGTTGTCAGGGTATCAATGTGCATCCCGAATGTTAAGTGGGAGTCAAACCATAAGCCCAGGTATTTAAAACTAGTGACAGGTGTTAGGGTGGTTTTAGCGTTGGTTCTAATCAGGAGCTCAGTCACTGGAAGCTTTACAAATTTAGTCTTGGTCCCAAATACCATTGTTACAGTCTTGTCAGTGTTTAAAAACAGTTTGTTTTGGGAAATCCAGTTTTCGAGTCTCAAAAAGTCAGACTGAAGTATGTGTTGAAGGTCAGAGAGGCTATGGCTGTGTGCATACAGGATTGTGTCATCTGCATACATGTGTATTGAGGCTTCCTTACAAGCTGTGGGAAGATCATTAATGAACACTGAGAAGAGTAGGGGCCCCAGAACAGAGCCTTGCGGGACACCACAGGTGATATCCAGGGGGTTGGAGTTAGAGCCTGAGATGGACACATGTTGGGATCTTCCTGATAGGTAGGACTGAAACCAGTTTAAAGCATGTTTCCCTATTCCAGAGCTCTGGAGTTTGTTAAGCAGGATAGCATGATCAACTGTGTCAAAAGCCTTTGCAAAATCTAGGAATACTGCACCAGTGAGTTGTCCCCGTTCCATTCCACACTGGATTTCATTGCAAACTTTTAGCAGGGTAGTTACGGTGGAGTGTTTGGGACGAAACCCAGACTGGAATTGGCTAGGGAAATTTGTCTTGGTGTAGAACTCGCTTATATATATAGATAGCCAGACAAATCCATGAGCTTTCCCCTTGCAGCTTTAATCTTGTGTGAGTGCTCCTCTCACTCACCAAGGAAACTCAACTAGATCTCCAATAGAGGAGGAATTATAGAAAGACAAAGCGCACCAGGGATAAGTGAATATGAAAACTGAATTAAACGTTAATAAGCCTGTATATGCAAATTACAATTTCAAAACATAATACAGAGCTCTAAAGGACAGCTCCTGTGGTTATTAGATGTGATTGCGCAATGGATTGACCGAGTGCACCAGGTCGCCGATACAGCCACAGGGAACACTAAACTCCTAGAGTTCTATTTTCATTGTATTGTTTATGTAGAATATTAGGTACAGTATTGTTGCAACTTGTTGGAGGTTTATTTGACATCTTAGTATCCCCTTTTAGATATATGTCACAACATTCAAATATTGAGGTAAGATACAGTATGATAGATTAAGTGTTTATTTGTACCATCAGGAGGTTTCCCCACTTTTGGGTATACCAATTAATAAGTTACACTACTTTTGATAAACGTATAGATTTCATTCCAATAAACTGAATATAGGAATGGTGTGAGAGTTAGAAATTCTTTAAATATTAATTTTTATATGTTATGATGTATTTTTCATTTATCCACCTGGGATTATCAAGTATTTATAGATAGATATTTATAGATATAGCTTGATGTACCATTATTTTAATATGTGGTACTTTATATATTTTTTGTATTGTCTCCTGGAGTTGTTTTATTCATCTACCTTAATACTGTAGTGTGGTATATGTATGCATATATAAAAAATATCCTTGCTTCATTATTATGTAGCTATGCTGTAAAATGGTCTGCAGTTTTCTCTCCTGCTGGCAGTAAGGCCTGGTAAGTTATAGGGATGCCAGCAGTAATCATGGAGGTTTGCCCTCACACCCTTGTGAGGTGCCCTATGTATGGATGAGAGTGGCTACATACTCTGAGTCCACCGTTAGTGACATCAGAGATGTGCCTGCCTCCTGAGATATATAAGGCACAGCACTGTTCAAAGTTAGTTTTTGGAGTAAGGAGCAAGTCTGCGTTGAGACTTGGGAGTGGGTGGCACACTAGTGCTTTAACTAGTGGCCCCATTCTATGTTAAGTAACGTCTAGCTGACAAAGCCATACTGTGTCTAGGGACCTGGCACAGGGGTGATCTCCCCGAGGGGAGAGGGGATCCCACTCCATTGGGAGGGTGTACCTTTGAAAGGATAGCACAGCAAAGATGTGTGGCTAAGCAAATCACCGCAAGGGGCAGTTGGCCCGCACCGTAAGCCACAATAAAGTCAACCTTGATCAAAGACATCTTCATGTGTGAGTCTGAACTTACTCTACATATGATGGCACCACGAAAGAGTTCATCATCAAAATCATCCCCATGCGGACGCAGGGATCCTGATGAGGTGGAGGCACTGCGCTGGATATAGGTAGGACTCATGCACACTACCTCAGTTGCCTGTCTGGGTTGGCAATCCCCACACAAAATCATGCGGGAGACTCAGGAGTCCTGTTGCCAACAGGTGCACCACCAGACACGACCATGTAATGGGGACTGGTTAGACCACAGGGGCCAATGTCAGATTGGGTGGGTCAGGCTAGGCCAGAAAATCCGTTTCATTTGGAGGCGCTGCTGAGATACCTGTCAACAGGTCAGGCTTTTGCTAGGCACACTGGGAAACAGGGAAAGTGTATGCTGCCACTTTGTGCTGTGTTGGGACGGAGCCTAGGGGTAGTCAGGGGGCTGATGGAGTATTGTCAGCTTGCAGGGACGACCTAGGGGCCTGAGAGGAGTTGGAGGTTTGGAGAGGGGCTATAGCTGTCCTAGTCACCTTGAGGCAGTGCTAGAGTAGGATGCCTGAAGGGATAGCCTGTTAACGAGGTCAGGAATTCTGGACAGGGTCTGCGCTAGGCTAGCCAACAGTAGGTAGATGCCCAAGTACCGCATGGAAGAGCCAGAATACTCTAGCCCATTCCAGACCACTTACCGAAGGGAGCACAGACTGGGAAGAAGGAGATACAGTAGACACAGAGAGAGTGAGCCTAGCCTCAGGTAGTGCAAACACGAGTCCAGCCTACATTAGGTACACAAGGTGGTGCATCAAGGCAATCTTTATTGTACCGGTGTGGCAGCTGCCCCGCAGAGAGGAGCTCCATGTACAATAACCGCAAATACAGCAACCAAATGGCGACCGCAAGAATGGAGGATCCGCGCGGTGCGGAAGGTCCACAATGGCGGACAGAGGCAGATGGAGGGAGCGCATGTGGGGTGTGTTCCGCTGAAGAGCAAGCTACTGAAGTGACTTTGGCTAGCCTGCTGTGGAGTGGTGCGAAAGCTGTGGCCACACCGTTTTTGTCCTGTCTGGGACCTAGGGGTACTACCCCTGAGGACGTTGAGGAGGACATTACAGTGATGTGTGGAGAACATAATGAATTTGCGTGTCAGTCGGCATACAAACAGTCAAATGCTACCTCAACCGTCAAAGAGACTGACAATGCAAACCAAAATGGCGGCTCCCGCTTCCCTGGGAGACCGCGTGGATCAATTGCAGAAAATTCTGCAGATACTGGAGTGGCGCCAACAGGAAAACCCCACCCTGATGGGGGGTATGGCGCGAAAGTTGCAGCCGCGCCCTCCTGGACAATGACTAACTCAGCCCCAGTGCTGGGTCACCCGATAAATTTATGGGACCTCCCCCTAATCTCAACCAGGGGGAGTGGTTTCCAATTATGCCCAGTGGGAATGGATTCAGCTGAACGAGGAGCTGGTGAACCGGCCGCACCCTTACAGCAAGTAGTTCCTATAATTAGTGCTGCCTGTGGAAGAGAAGACATAGAGATTGGGAGAACTTGGCTGGGGATGGCGCCAAATAAGGAGTGGTGCTCTGGGAGTGATGGCACAAAACCAGAGGCCGCGCCGCCCAGGACTGTGAAAAGTTCAGCACTAATCCTGGGACATCCCATAAATTTTTGGGACCCTCCCCTAATCTCCACCAGTGGGGGTGGTTTCCAGCTTTGCCAGATGCGGGTGGAGCTAGCTAAGGGAGGAGTTGGCAATTCAACTCCTGCTCATCAGTCACGAGGAGCCGGTACGCAGATCAGACCATTATTAAGAGTGCCTCCCATAGTGACCATGGCCTGCAAGCCTGAAGAGGGATCCATGGTATCCACTCAACCTTACTCGGCCCCAGGAGGCTCCCTGGTGATTCGAGTGGCGGGCACTGAGACGGTGGCATGTCTATGCCTACAGTGCAGACTACCAGGAGGCGCAGTGTGTACAGCTGCACGTTGCCCGCAATGTGGCCTCCAATATATGTGGTCAATGCCAACCTTTGTGCCAGTCCAGGCTGTAGAGGTGGCGGGAGACGTGGCTATGTTGTCGGCGGAACACCCCGGCGCGCTCTGGAGGGAGTCTGCGGATTCCGGAGCATGGGGATCGGGGCCGGTTATCAAAACCGAGCCCGAGGAAAAGGACACTATCGGCCGTAGTGCCGGGCGAGAGACTAAATGGCGGTCACCCAGTGGAGTGCCCCTAACCAAGTCGGGATTGGATTCCTCCGATGAGGAACCCGTGGTGTCTTCCGCCGTGGTAACCTGGCAGCCAGCGAACTCCTGTGGCGGTAACGGGAGAAAGGTACCACTTACCTGTGTCGTCCGTGAGAGAAGCCGAGTGTCGCCGGCGCAGCGGAAAACGGAGAGGCGGAGTCCCTCGGTTCTGGGGGCCGGTGGTTCCAGTGGCGAGGGCCGATCCACACCGACTCCACAGAGTGGTAAGAGTAGTCCTTGCTCCTACCAGGCTCCGAGGGTGGCATCGGCGGAGGAAGGGTGGTGCCCGGCCCAGGCGGTGTGGCAGAGACAAGCTGAACTTCCGGATGTCGTGGTGGAGGAAGAGGTCCCGCTTGGGGACCCAACCCAAGATGGCGGAGCATCCAGCACAGTCGAGGGCGTCATTTCCGGTAGCCGTAGCGGAGCGGATGAAGAGATGACCGCGCCTTGCCGATCACCCGGACCCAAGAAGAGCTGGCAGGCCCTGCGGAAAGCTGAGAGTGGTGAGACCCCAGTGACGGAGGGCCCTTGCGGTGGCCCCGGACCATGTAGCGGTGGAAAGCAGGTCGGAACCCCATGGATACCGACCATCCGTCCCTATGCTCAAACCCCGGCCCTAGCTAAGGCCCCAGCCCTGTTCACCTTTTCCCATGGGTCATCCTCGAGCTTGGGGATGTCTGGGGGGTCCCAAGTCACCTCCGAAGAACGGACTGGGGAGAGACTGGACTGCTTTACCTCTGATGATGGGTCGATGGGTGGAGGGTACTCTCGGGAAGTGTCTGTGTCTAGCGACTGCCCAAGCGTAGTCAGCGTTACCCTTGCTACTAGGCCCAAGAGAGTAGGGCCTCATTCCCGGTCTACCGGGACATCTGCGGTGTCCTCCTGGGGGGAACTGGAAGAAGGGGATTCAGTAGAGTCGGCCCAGGAAGAAATTAGGGAGACCTGGGGGTGGGCCCCCTTATTTGAGGGTTATGAGGCCTGGCTAGACCACACTAGGTTCCTTTTAGAAAGAGAGGGTGTAGTGGATTATTGGTGGGCTCGGGGGGAGTTCACTGAGGAGGAACGGGTGAAGGCGTTACAGGAACGGTGGTATCAGATCCGTCATGGGATAATAGAGCCATTGGGTCCAAGTAAATTGGAGGATCCGGTGGACCCGGATGAACCCCTATCATGGGTGTTGCCAGGGAAAGCGGGAAACACTAGGTTGATACGGGCCAGTAGGGCGGAGAGGGCCATCATAACTAAATACAAAAACTCACATGGGTTAGAGTACCCCTATGTCCCTGAACCCCTCATGCAGGAGATAGAGGATAACAGGGAGAGTTGGCTGCGGGAAACCATAGAGCAGTATATGGTGAACCGAGGTGGCGCAATTACTGGGCGAAAAGCGGAGGAGAGGATTGCGCAACTCATGCGGGTGTGGAGCATAGGCCGAAGCATCTATATGCATAAAGCTGTGTATAGACCCAAGAGTGGGTTACAACAGGAGTACAGAATTACTGTCACTGATATGGGTGGCCGGGAAGCTAAGAAACCTGACCCCCGTCACTACTATTAGGTGAAACAGGATAGTATGTTGTGCTAGTTAGTGCCCCTGCTGGTCAGAGAGTGCTCTGCATTACATATGCTGTGAATTTAATGATGTTCTAACCAACTATGTTTGCATTTTACAGTGTTTCCCGGCCGAAGGTACAACAAATTTAGGTCCCAGACGGGTTGTTGGGAATCACCAGGGGGAGAATGTAGCCATGCTTTAAAATGGTCTGCAGTTTTCTCTCCTGCTGGCAGTAAGGCCTGGTAAGTTATAGGGATGCCAGCAGTAATCATGGAGGTTTGCCCTCACACCCTGGTGAGGTGCCCTATGTATGGATGGGAGTGGCTACATACTCTGAGTCCACCGTTAGTGACATCAGAGATGTGCCTGCCTCCTGAGTATATAAGGCACAGCACTGATCAAAGTTAGTTGTTGGAGTAAGGAGCAAGTCTGCGTTGAGACTTGGGAGTGGGTGGCACACTAGTGCTTTAACTAGTGGCCCCATTCTATGTTAAGTAACGTCTAGCTGACAAAGCCATACTGTGTCTAGGGACCTGGCACAGGGGTGATTTCCCCGAGGGGAGAGGGAATCCCACTCCATTGGGAGGGTGTACCTTTGAAAGGATAGCACAGCAAAGATGTGTGGCTAAGCAAATCACCGCAAGGGGCAGTTGGCCCGCACCGTAAGCCACAATAAAGTCAACCTTGATCAAAGACATCTTCATGTGTGAGTCTGAACTTACTCTACATATGATGGCACCACAGAGGAGTTCCTCATCAGAATCATCCCCATGCGGACGCAGGGATCCTGATGAGGTGGAGGCGCTGCGCTGGATATAGGTAGGACTCATGCACACTACCTCAGTTGCCAGTCTGGGTTGGCAATCCCCACACAACTTCATGCGGGAGACTCAGGAGTCCTGTTGCCAACAGGTGCACCACCAGACACGACCATGTAATGGGGACTGTTTAGACCACAGGGGCCAATGTCAGATTGGGTGGGTCAGACTAGGCCAGAAAATCCGTTACAATTACATAGCCAGTATAACCAAACCCACACTGAGGAGACCCATTAAGGTCGAAACGTCTGTCTGTGGGTGGGTTTACTGGCTATGCATCTTAACCCTGGCTGTGCTCAAAGCTTTGACCATGCAGCCAGCTTAAGCCTATAGGGAACCATGTTAATGGTTTTGAAGCAAAGGGTGGCACTGTGTGCTCATTTGCATGTCATTTCCCAGAATCCCTTGCTGTAGTGGAAGTGCTGTGTGCTGGGTGATAATGGTGAAAGGCGGGTTTGCAGACCTGTCTAAGACATGCAAATGAGCATACAGTAATATTTCCATTTGCTATATGCTTTGCTGTGGAGGTTTTTTGTCACTTTTTTTACCCACCATAACTTAACTAACTATGGTAAAACCTATCCTTGCTTCATTTTTGCATAGCCAGTATAACCAACTCCACACTGAGGAGACCCATTATGGTAGAAACGGCTGTCTGTGGGTGGGTTTACTGGCTATCCATCTTAACCCTGGCTGTGCTCAAAGCTGTGACCATGCAGCCAGCTTAAGCCTATAGGGAACCATGTTAATGGTTATGAAGCAAAAGGTGGCACTGTGTGCTCATTTGCATGTCATTTCCCAGAATCCCTTGCTGCAGTGGAAGTGCTTTGTGCTGGGTGATAATGGTGAAAGGCGGGGTTGCAGACCTGTCTAAGACATGCAAATGAGCATACAGTAATATTTCCATTTGCTATATGCTTTGCTGGGGAGGGTTTTTGTCACTTTTTTTACCCACCATAACTTAACTAACTATGGTAAAACCTATCCTTGCTTTATTTTTGCATAGCCAGTATAACCAACTCCACACTGAGGAGACCCATTATGGTAGAAACGGCTGTCTGTGGGTGGGTTAACTGGCTATGCATCTTAACCCTGGCTGTGCTCAAAGCTGTGACCATGCAGCCAGCTTAAGCCTATAGGGAACCATGTTAATGGTTATGAAGCAAAAGGTGGCACTGTGTGCTCATTTGCATGTCATTTCCCAGAATCCCTTGCTGCAGTGGAAGTGCTGTGTGCTGGGTGATAATGGTGAAAGGCGGGGTTGCAGACCTGTCTAAGACATGCAAATGAGCATACAGTAATATTTCCATTTGCTATATGCTTTGCTGGGGAGGGTTTTTGTCACTTTTTTTACCCACCATAACTTAACTAACTATGGTAAAACCTATCCTTGCTTCATTTTTGCATAGCCAGTATAACCAACTCCACACTGAGGAGACCCATTATGGTAGAAACGGCTGTCTGTGGGTGGGTTTACTGGCTATGCATCTTAACCCTGGCTGTGCTCAAAGCTGTGACCATGCAGCCAGCTTAAGCCTATAGGGAACCATGTTAATGGTTATGAAGCAAAAGGTGGCACTGTGTGCTCATTTGCATGTCATTTCCCAGAATCCCTTGCTACAGTGGAAGTGCTGTGTGCTGGGTGATAATGGTGAAAGGCGGGGTTGCAGACCTGTCTAAGACATGCAAATGAGCATACAGTAATATTTCCATTTGCTATATGCTTTGCTGGGGAGGGTTTTTGTCACTTTTTTTACCCACCATAACTTAACTAACTATGGTAAAACCTATCCTTGCTTCATTTTTGCATAGCCAGTATAACCAACTCCACACTGAGGAGACCCATTATGGTAGAAACGGCTGTCTGTGGGTGGGTTTACTGGCTATGCATCTTAACCCTGGCTGTGCTCAAAGCTGTGACCATGCAGCCAGCTTAAGCCTATAGGGAACCATGTTAATGGTTATGAAGCAAAAGGTGGCACTGTGTGCTCATTTGCATGACATTTCCCAGAATCCCTTGCTGCAGTGGAAGTGCTGTGTGCTGGGTGATAATGGTGAAAGGCGGGGTTGCAGACCTGTCTAAGACATGCAAATGAGCATACAGTATATATATATATATATATATATATATATACTTGGTACTAAATAATGATTTTAAGAGACGTGTCTCCTAATATATAAATTTTGCATCCTCAATTTACAATTTTTGTTCTGACCTCCGAGGTCTATTTGGGGTTGTCATCCAGAGACGGGATTTTTCGCTGTGCCCTGGTGGTATCTTAGCAACAGGACATGGTTGCGCTTCCGGTCCGATTATGTAAATTCCTGTAGATCGAGGGGCTGTGGCCGATGGGTATATAAACTGCAATGTTGCACTTGTTTGTCACACCTACCTGACGAAACGCTAACGAAACGCTGTGTACAGGCCTGAAATCTCGCTTGCTGTGTAGTATGTTCCTTTTCTGAATGAAGGTAATTTTTTGCGTCAGCCATGTGTGCTGTTTCATACTGTACGTATCCAGAGGAAGCTTCAAATTGTGAATGAAATGCTTGCCTAGCATTGAGTGCTGCCTCTTCTCAGCAATAGTCAAGCAGCTGACCCAAATGCCAAAAGGATACCCTCCATCTCTTGCAGGTGGGGCGTTCAAGGGCAATAGCAAACAAGACTATTTCAAGACATCTGAAACATTTGAAGCTAGGTGGACCTTCAAATCGGAGGGAGCATGTAACCATATAAAAACCTGTCTCACCAACGCCCTGGTGCATGCTATTGCCGACCCTCAGAAGCCCTATATACTCCATGTGGATGCTAGTTTGGAACAAATGGGCGGAGTGCTATACCAATAACACTCCAAAGGACTGTGACCTGTAGCATTTATCAGCAGAGGTTTTGCATCAGCTGAAAGAAATGACCCAGTCCACAAGTTTGAATTCCTGGCACTAAAGTGTTGTCAACAGGTTACACGATTGCTTATATGCAGCAGTGTTTGTGGTTCACACTGATAACAATCCCCTCAGCTACATCCTCTCTTTAGCCAAGTTGGAAGCCATGCGACACTGATGGTTAGCTGTTCTTGCTAGATATAATTTTCATTTAAAACCAGAGACAGCACATAAAACACAGACAAAGCTCAGTTTTAGCACATCCAGTGAAAATCATACACGGTACAGTGCCTAAATATATATGTATAAATATCTATTAAGTAAAATGGTCTTTTAGTTTGACATTTTTGGCCAAAATTGTTGTAAGCCCCTGAGCCAACGTCACGGCAGACCACAATTCAGGGGTCCCTAACGCTAATATAAATTCTTAATAACCTGTGTCCGATATCCACTTTGCCCCCAGGTCCGAATATTCTGGCCCGAGCCATACGCATGGGATCCACACGCCTGTCGTGGTTTTCTCAATCAATGCGAGATCCAGTTGAAGATGGCTCCGCAGAAGTATTCCACTGGTCGTAAAAAGGTGGCTTATGTTTACAGCCTGCCACCCCTGGGAACAGCGTCCCGATATTACCCGAGATCACGCAGCCTTTAGACGAGACTTTCGACAGGTCTTTGATACCCCCGCACGACAAGAGACTGCTTCTGACTCCCTGCTGCAGCTTTCACAGGGACGTCGGCCTGTGGCCCAATACGCCTTGGAGTTCAGGACCATAGCAGCTGAGACACGATGGGATCAGGAGGCCTTAGTCTCTGTCTTCTGGAGAGGTTTATCGGACTCTGTGAAGGACGAACTTGCTTCTCAACCCGGGCCAGGACTTCTGGAGGACCTTATTTCCCAAGCCATTCGTATGGATCAGCATCTTCAGGTACGCCATGCTCAGTGCCAGCAACCCCGGTCTACACCTTTCTGTGCTACTTTCTCCAGGTTCTCTACTACCCCGAGGCCTGCCTTCCCCCGCTGCCTGCGCTGGAAGCCCCAGAGCCGATGCAACTCGAAGTCCAGCGCCCTCGGGTACCCTTATGACAATTGCGCCCAACCGGAGAGTCGTGTTACCATTGCGGATCTTCTGAGCATCGGACCCGTGACTGTCTACCGTCTCCAGGAAATGACCAAACTCAGTGAGTACGAAGGGGCTCTCCCTGGGTGCTAAATCTTCTTGTCCCCTTTCCAGGAGGGAATTCCCTAAAAAATTGACCCTTCCCGTTTCTCTCTCTGGTCCTACTTTCCACACCTCCATAGCAGTATTTATCGATTCCGGCACAGGAGGGAACTTTGTGGACCAGACCTTCTCCGAACAGAATCAGATCCCACTCTCTAAGAAGAAGTTCCCCGTTGCCTTGGTCGGGATGGATAATCGGCCGCTCAACCCGGCATATATCTCCTTGGAGACCGGTCCCATCACCCTTTCTTCTCACTCCCACAAGGAGACCTTGGACTTTGATGTGATTCATTCTCCTTGTACACTGGTCACTCTTGGCCTGCTCTGGTTGAAGAAGCACAATCCACATATCGATTGGGTATCTCCTAACCCCATTGTCTGGAGGACAAGGTCAGAGGAATCTTCTTCATCTACGGTACGTCCGCCTCAATCTAGCTAACACATCCAATCCTAAGAGAGATTTACCCTCCCCATACGCTGATTTTTTGGATGTTTTTAGCAAATCGCAATCTGAGCTCTTACCCCCTCATCGTCCATACGACTGTCCGATTGACCTGGTACCTGGATACACCTTGCCCAAGTCCAAATCCTACCCCCTCTCTTTGCCCGAGAGAGCCATGGATGAATATATTCACGAGAACTTGAAGCAGGGTTTTATACGTCATTCCAACTCTCCCGCGGGGGCTGGATTCTTCTTCGTCAAGAAGAAGGATGGGACTCTCAGACCGTGTATAGATTACCGGGGCCAGAACCACATTACGGTGAAGAATCGTTATCCACTTCCACTCATCTCTGAGCTGTTTGACAGACTTCAAGAGGCCAACCTCTTTACCAAGCTTGACCTTCGTGAGGCGTACAATCACATTAGCACCCGGGAGGGCGACGAATGGAAAACTGCCTTCAACACCCGTAGCGGGCACTATGAATATCTTGTGATGCCCTTCGGTTTATGCAATGCACCAGTGGTTTTTCAGGACTTTATCAATTACATATTTCGGGATGTCCTTAATCGTTTTGTAATCGTCTATCTGGATGACATCCTTATTTTTTCCAGGAACCTACAAGACCATATCATCCATACGAAGTTTGTGCTCTCTCATCTCCGAGAGAACCGGTTGTTTGCCAAAATGGAGAAATGCCTTTTTCATCAGTCTACCACTTCCTTTCTTGGGTACATTATCTCCAACAGGGGCTTGGACCCAGAGAAACTTAAAGCCGTAGTGGATTGGCCGCAACCCGATTCCCTCAAGTCTATTCAGTGATTTTTAGGATTCTCTAACTATTACCGGAAATTTATTCGCAATTTTTCCACCATCATCGCTCCGATCACGGCAGTGACCCAAAAAGGTGAAGATCCTTCATCTTGGTCTCCCGAGGCAGTCACGGCTTTCAAAACATTGAAACAAGCTTTCGTCTCTGCTCCCATCCTCCGACATCCGAACACTAATTTTCCATTCACCCTAGAGTTTGACGCTTCAGACTGTGGGGCTGGCGCGGTTCTATCCCAGAGATTTTCTCCCCAGGACAAACTTCACCCTTGCAAGTTTTTCTCTAAGAAGTTTGCTCCAGCGGAGAGAAATTATGACGTGGGCAAAAGGGAACTTTTGGCTGTCAAATTAGCTCTTCAAGAATGGAGGCACCTTCTGGAGGGGTCAAAAGAGCCATTCACGATTCTCACGGACCATAAAAACCTGTTGTACTTCGAGAATGCTCGTCGCTTAGGTTCCCGCCAAGCCCGCTGGTCGTTATTTTTCTCCAGGTTTAATTTTATTCTGTCATACATTCCCGGCACCAAAAACGTCAAGGCTGATGCCCTCTCTAGACAATACTCTTCTGAAGAGAGACCGGAAAAAAACACTGAGTCCACCCTTCCTAAACAAAAGATCCTCGCAGTCGCTGCATTTAAGAATCTTGAGAAGATCATCAAATCTCAAAAATATCTTCCGACTGGTCTTGAGGTTCCAAAGGACACCTTGTAAGTAGAGCCCAAGTTAATTCCTGAGATACTCGATTGGGGACATGCAGCCCGCTCGGCAGGACATCCAGGGTTCAAGAAAACTTTGGATCTCATCCGTCGCACCTTCTGGTGGCCCAATATGGCCAAATCCATTCTCAAATTCACACGGCCCTGTCCGGTATGTGCACGTAATAAGATTCCACCGTCAGAAACCCCATGGTCTTCTTTTACCTTTACCCATTCCGGAGCACCCCTGGTCACACATATCCATGGACTTTATTGTTTAGTTGCCTAGGTCGAACGGCATGAACACCATTCTAGTAGTAGTGGATCGGTTTTCCAAGATGGCACATTTCATCCCTCTCAAAGGATTACCCTCCTCACCCGCCCTAGCCAATATTTTCTCCAAAGTGATTTTCCGGATCCATGGCATTCCTACGTCCATCGAATCTGAACGGGGCTCTCAATTTGTCTCCAGATTCACCAAAAGACTGGGCATCTCTTTTTCCTTTTCTTAAGGATATCACCCTCAATCTAATGGGCAGACCGTGAGGGTTAATCAATCCCTCAAGAAATATTTAAGGTGGTTCGTCTCCGACTCTCAGGATGACTGGGCGGAATTACTTACCTGGGCTGAGTATGCCTTTAATTCCTCCAGGAACGAGTCCACTTGTGAGACGCCCTTCTTTATTAATTACGGATTCCACCTGGCTCGCCTACCTATTCCTAATATCTCCTCTGGAGTACCAGCCGTGGACGAACACATCTCCCTACTACAGGACTCTTGGTCTAGAATTCAATCGGCACTTCAAAAGGCCTCCCTGACTTCTAAAACCCAGGATGACCGTTATCGCCGACCTGCACCAAACTACAAGCCTGGGGACAAGGTTAGGTTTTCTACCAAGAATATCCATCTCAAGACCCCTTCCCCCAAATTGGCACCTAGGTTCCTGGGTCCATTCCCTATTATGGAGCAGGTAAACCTGGTGCCTTTCCGACTTCAATTACTTCAAAGCATGAGAATCCCTAATGTCTTTCACACTTCGCTTCTCAAGCCGTTCATCTCCAGTTCCCTCTTTCTGGACCACACTCTTAAACAAGACCCAGTGATCATACAGGGCAACGAAGAGTACGAGGTCCAAGCTTTACTAGATTCCCATTTTTCGAGAGGTAAGGTCCACTTCTTGGTCCATTGGAAGGGCTTTGGACCCGAGGAAAGGTTGTGGGTACCTCTTAAAGACATTCACGCACCCGGACTTCTCAAATGTTTCCGAAAGAAGTTTCCGTCCAAACCATGGGAGGATCGTCCTGAGGCCGACCCTGAGGGGGGGGGGGGGGTACTGTGAGGATTCAGGGATTGCGGCGCTCACAGCGCGACCCCTCCTCACCTCCTTTGCTTCCTACTGCTGCTGTGGTGCATGCCCCTGGCCGGCGCCGGGCATCTTCTGCTGCCCTGGGGGTTCCCCGCCATCCCCGGCGGTCCACCTCTGCTCCGAGGTCGCCCCTGTCGCATGCAGCTGCCATTTGCACCGGGCGCGTGCGTGGACAGCGCGCGCCGGGAGAAGATAATTTATTCACTGCACTAGCAGTGAAACCACGCCCCCAGCTGACGTACAGGCTGTTTCCCCAGACAAAAATTACTCGCCTGCCAATCAAGGGGACCTATCCAAAACAGCTCCACGCATTCCTCCAGGTCTGCCCCCGCTTCTGATTGGTCAGCCGCACTTTATATTGCCTGTCCTGCCACTCACTCATTGCTCGACATAGTCTCCACTGCTGAAGTCTACTCTGGCACTTTCTCTCTTTATTTACACAGGACTTGGCTTGGCGGACGTCAACTCCTGGCTCTCCATCCCTGCTTGGACACCGACATTCCGGAATTCTCCAATCCCCGACCTTGGCTTACGGCAACGACTAAGGAACTTCTTTAACGGTACCAGCAAGTATTGCTAAAGCTAACACCACCTGGCCTGGCAACGCCTAAAACACCACACTCCGGACATGCTCCTTTTGCTGCGGGTGCATGTTCATTTACGTCCCCACCTCAGTTTAAGGGACAGGTCTGGTCTGCAGGCAGCACCGGCGTAACAATCAGAAAACCACACAGAATTTCAAATAACAGTCCACAGTTAAATGTGTGATAAAGTAACAGCAGGGTATTCAGTTGGATAAGACAATCTGTGTCTAGGTAAATAAGCGTGACCGTGTGATTTTTAGCGTTTATTGCGGCTGAACCCTGAACAGAGGGATGGGGGGTGGTCGTCGGTGACCCGCAATAGTGGGACTGACAGCGCCAATTAGCCCCATCAAACGCTAGGGTATGCGCTCACAAAATGAACAACTGGCATGTATATAACAGCACTGAATATTGAAAAAATTATCCAAAGGGAATCACTCACGGTTTACCCCGCGATCCACGAGTTGAATGGAGGATTCACAAATGAAAAAATTCAGTGCAGTGTGTGTGTGTGTGTGTGTGTGTGTGTGTGTGTGTGTGTGTGTGTGTGTGTGTGTGTGTGTGTGTGTGTGTGTGTGTGTATGTGTGTGTGTGTGTGCTGATAAAAACTATATTGAGTTGTGTGAAAAGACCAACAACCCAGTATAATACACTTAATAATACAACAGAACCAAAAGTACCACAATGTGGGAACTAACATAAAGTTGAGGTAATAATAATGGTTATCCGAGCAATCTCGAAGCAATATCAGTATCTGTAAATATATATAGAGAGATACATAATTACTCAATCTGTATGTATGTGTATACACTATCCAGCGCCAAGAACTATTTCTTGAAACAAAAAATATTTGTTTGAATGAAGAGGTTTATTTTGACAAAGCGGAATTGCTCAAATCAAGATTTCAGATAGAGATTATGAAATGGATATCATTGAGGAAGCTATAGTTAAAACCAATTAGGTTAAAAGCAAACAATTACTGATCTCCAAACCAGGGAAGTTGGGTGGGGGGGGGTGTGGGAGGAGGGGGTTGGAGCAGTGATTGTCAAACCTCATTTAGTACTAAATTCAACAAAAATCAATAGAACTTACAAATGTACCATAATTGCCAAGCACTGATACATTTTGAGACGGAAAAAACAAGTGGAGGAAATCTCCTAAAAACAGAGCCCAAGAGCATGTGAGTAGGCACTAATAGGTAGATATGAAGATATACATCAAAAGGTAAATGTAACCATTCCAGTTTAAATTCATCCAAAGTCTTGATCCTATTATGCTCTGATATAGGGTTAGCCAACCAACAATAAGATATGGGGATGTTTGAGAGGAACTCCAACGGGATCAAACAAACCCCCAAAGTAGCCGGTGAATAAAAACCCTAGAGCTGGATCATAACTGGTAAGTGAGACAGCTTGAATAATAATAGGTACTCACTGATGTTGTCCTGGATGGGCGTTCCACAGCTTCAATGAAGACAGCAAAGTAGAGTTTCTTCCACCAAGGAGGAGGTGGCCATGCACTGCATACACTGAAGTGACAAGGAGAGACTGATGCCGCTGGGTCACTTAAAAATAATGTTTTTTGGAATCTGCAATCCATTGAACGCCGCCGCAGGTACCTCCAGGAGGACGCTCTGATGCGTTTCGTGCCGACGGGCACTTTGTCAAAGAGTAGCTTTCTCCTTGAATGTGCCGACATTTGTAGTAATTGGCTGCCCGATGCTCCGCCCCCACATGTCACCCCTTAGATCTCCCGCGATACACAATCACGGGAGTCTGCCGGTGACGTAACGGAGGAGGTAACTCCAGCAGCCTCTCAATAACAAAATGCCTAAACACATATAACAGACTGTATAAAAAAACATGTATCACATACAATCAACAAACAAGTCAAATAAAGCTAAACATAGCACATACATAAATGAATAAACAATGTGGTCAGCTAGTCACGATGAAAAATGCAATCTCATACAAATAAAGAGTTGTATATTCGGTGGCTGGCAAAGAGACAGACATCCTAAATAAAAGAATAGATGTAAAAATGTATATAGCAAATATGTGTATACTGCTGCGGCCCCTCCTATCCTCCGACTTACCCGGAAAAATGCGGGGATGTTATCCGACTCTCACGAGCCTTCTCCGCGCGGCCCGAAATCAGCTGATAGCGCTAATAGCGCTAGACAATGAAAGCGCTTAGCGCTAAACAATAGAAATGCCCACAGGCGCCCAAAACGTCCGAAAACGGCCCCCATCAGCTCGCATCAGCCTTTGAAAAGGCCGCAGGAAGCTAAAGGTGGCCGCCACTGTATATCATGAAAAACTAATGGAAGTACTTAATAATCATAGCCTTGACTCATGTTATTAATTAATTTATTAATGATTCTATCTTTAATCTGCAATAAATCATTAATATATATATATATATATATATATATATATATATATATATATATATATATATATATTTACAATCAAAACTGGACCATAATGACTTATATCAATGAAGGGAGACCAAGGCAAAGTAAATGTTGATATGGTTTTGTATCAAACTGTTGGAAATAGTAGCAATTCATGAGAATGAACTTTGTTCATTGATATCGCTCCACTACATATGACCAAAAACAAAGTAATCATTATATGACTTATGCAGTGTTAAATGTTAAATCCTAGTTTGTGATAACCGGAATAAACACTAGAGGTCACTCAAGTAGAGCAGATATACATAATAGTGAAATGTTTCATGAATACCTGTTACAATGTAATACAATAAACTAGATGTTTTAATTTCTTAGAAACACAGATGTTAATGTAAAACCAACAATATTCTTATACAATTGACCTGAAAAATCTGAATGAGAAAGGAACCTGAATCGCGCATTATTTAACTCTTTGTTTCTTTGTTTTTTGTTTTTATAATTTTAATCGAAAAGTGAGAGAGGAACCTAAATCGCACATGATTAGAGAATAATATTAGTAACATAATTGCAATATATACCAAAAAGACTCTAGCTCTTGAAGTTCATGTACCACACAAAATGGGAAACCCTTAAGTCATATATTTGACCTAGAAGATAAGAGTAAAAGGGGAACCTGACTCGCACAATGTTCTAAGGTATAAGACAACAATAGTAATGCAATTGGAAAATAAACCAAGAAATATCACTTTAGTGGAAGATCTATGGGACAAATAATGTGAGAGATCCCTAAATCTAACGATAGTATATCATCCTAGATCATATTGATATTAATCAGTCAAAAAAAAAATTATTTTTCACTTCGTATTCATTCCAGATGGAACTAAGGTATTGAGGGTGAATTTCCAGAACATCTCACGTTTGTTGAGACTGTTCTGTCTATTCCCCCCTCTAATGGACAATGGAATGTATTCCAAACCACTGAAGCAAAAGTTGTCAACACTTCCATGTGGACAACAGGAAAAATGTCTAGAGACGGGCAAATTTTGATCTTTCTTTTTTATAGACCTCAGATTTTCCATAATTCTTATTTTTAATGGTCTGATAGTCCGCCCAACATAATTTTTTCCGCATCCACAATAGAGAGTGTAGACAACATGGTCAGTGTTACAAGTTATACATTTATTAATTGTATATTACTCTTTTGTCACTCTAGAAGATATAGATTTCATTGGTTTAGCATGTCTGCAAACACTACAAAAGCCACATTTGTAGAATCCTTTAGGTGGAAGAGATTTTTTAGGGATTGTAAATAGGCTTGGTGATAAATAAGTGGAGAGGGTGTTAGCTCTCCTGTAGGTAAATTTAGGAGGATTGCTTACAAAGTGTTTTAAGACTGTGACTAATTTCAAGACATGCCAATGTATTTGTACTATAGATTTAATGTCATTTGAATGACGACTGTATTGAGTAATAAACAAAGGGTTGTCAGTAATTTTTTCTTTAGTTTCCTTACAGTATTTGATGTCCTCTTTAATAAGTCTGATCATGGTGTATGAAACACATTTTCAAACGCTGTTTGTATTTCATCACTTTTATAGCCTCTTTCTCTAAACCTGTGTGCCAATTCTTTGGACTGCTCAATAAACATCTCAGTATTAGAACACATTCTCTTTATTTTCAAGAACTGAGCTTTTGGAATCCCTTTTAGAGTTGATATTGGATGGCTACTCGTAGCCCTCAAGAGAGTGTATTTTGAGTTCTCTTTCCGAATTATATTGCTTTGTATAAAAGCCGTCCAAGCATTTTATGTGTTGCAAATGTGCAGTATATGTAAAATATAAATTGAAAATATTAGTATTCAGGGACTCCACGAATCTCCCCAAAGATTCCATGCCACCATCTCAAATTATAATGAGGTCATCAATGTACCTCCTGTAAAACTTAATCTTATGTCTGTGAGCATTGGTGTCACCGAAGATGTGTGTGCACTCCCAATAGCCCATACAAAGATTTGCATAAGAGGGAGCGAAAGATGTACCCATTGCAGTGCCTCATCGTTGTAAATAATATTGATTATTGAATAAAAAACTATTGTGAGTTAATAGAAATAAAATGGATTCTGTGATAAATGTATTTGTGTTGGTGAATTGTAAAAGGTGTCCAAAAAATACGGAATGGCAGAAATGCCATGCTGGTGATTGATAATGGTGTAAAGAGAACCCCAAATATAAGTGCGAGACCAAATGAAGCCGTGTAGGGCATTGAGGAGATCTGTAGAGTCCCTAAGATAAGAGGGTAATTGACAAACTAAAGGTTGCAAAAACTGATCTATATATCTTGATAACCCATCTCCCAAAGATCCAATGCTCGATCTAATCGGCCTGCCAGGAGGGGTGGTCAGAGAATAATGGATCTTTGGGAGTTGGTGAAAAATTGGAACCACAGGGTCAGAGGGAAGCAAAAAGGCTTGCTCTTTATAGCATTTATAAATTGTAACAGGACTCCCAGATCTAAAACTCCGTTCAGCTGTGAGACAAATGTAAGTGTTGGATCATATTGAAGTTTAAGATAGGAATCTTGATCGGATAATTGTCTAAGGGCTTCCTTACTATAGTCATCGGTATTTTGGATAACTATAGTTCCACCCTTATCAGCATTTTTAATGACTACATTTTTCTTATTTTTCAAAGTCTTTAGTTGTATTATACCATCAGCACTCATATTGTTATGACTGTGTGACGAAAATCTGCCACATTTAGCCAACTGTAAAAAATCTCTCTCAATCAGCTGTTTGAAAGCCCTGATGTGGGGGCCTTTACAATGAATGGGGTAGAACACTGATTTTGGCCTGAAGCCAGAGTCGACAGAACCTGAAACAAAAGAGATGATGTCTTTATTAGTATCAGCATTGGATTCTTCCCACAAATCTTGTAAATCTTGTACCATACAATGTTCATTAAATGAAAACGTGGTGTAACTACTGGAATGATCCAATGGAGACAGAGAGGCCGAATCTCCCGAGGGAGAGATGGGTATCTCATTGTCCAGAGGTCCACCAGCAGGTACATCAACCTGTGTTTGTTTTGTATTGAAAAAAAATTTAAGAACTAGTTTTCGAACAAATTTTTTAAAATCTTTTGTTGTCTCAAAGAGTTTAAAAGAGTTTAAAATCTTCTGAGGGGGCAAAATTAAGCCCTGTATTTAGAAGTTTTAATTCACTATCTGTCAATTTAATACCAGAGATGTTTATGACATTGTTGTTTTTAATTATCTACTGATACCTTTTCCTTTTGTATTCTCTTGGAACGTCTAGTCCTTTTTCGTTTTTTGAACTCTTTGAATTTTGTTTGGTAAATAATGAAGATGGGACAGATTTTTATTTTTCTTTGTAAAGATAACGTCTCGTATACTCAATCTGTTCACGTTCCTTCCAATTGTCCCACTGGTCATTGCTGGAAAAAGACACTGCGAGAGAACGACTATCACTGCCTGAAACCTCTGATGTACTTGATGCTTCTCTTTGATCCCTTTTACTTTTCAAAATTGATTTTCTTGGAGTTCAACTATCTGATTTATGTGTTGAATGTTCCATTTTGCCTTGATGTGTCTTTGCCATTGGTCTCTCTTGGCGACTAGGTTTTTGCCAGATATATATCTGGTTCCTCAGATACTCTGTTTTATCTCTTTCAAAATAATTTTGTTTTTGTTCCATAATGTTATCTTCTATAGAATCAATGTAGTCTGATAATTTTTTATCATTACATATAAATTCTTATGTTGTATTGAATTTGTCTAATTCACTCTGAATTTCCTTAACTCTACTCTGAAGAGATATTGTTTCTTCTAATTTATATGCAATGATTAATTCCATCAATTTGAATGAGCAGTTATCTAAGATTTGTACCAACTGTTCTTCAAATGATTTATTAAGAAAACCAACCAAGGGTATTTTTTTAATTCTTAGACCTCTAAAGTGGTTATGTCTCACCAAGTACAAATATCCTGACTCAGAAATTTTTTGAGCCTTGAAAAATATAGGAGGTAGGTCAGATTGATCTATAAGGGGTATTCCCTGTGTGTCTTCAAAAACATGAATGTCTTTCTTAGCTCTAATGGTATTATCCACACATGTTGCAACATACATGTCTCTGCACTTGAAAGATAGTCCAAGTAATTTGAAACAGTCTCATCAGTGTTCTCCATTGAATAAAATGTCCAGATAGACTATGATAATTAGCGTTGTTATAGTGGTGTGCTTCCCACTCAAAAAATATATATATGTATTTTTTTTAAATCAATACGTGTGCATGATACTTGCTTCAAAGTTCATGTGACCCAGCAGGCAAAAAATAATCTCCCACACGTGATAATAAGCTTGTACCTCACTGAAGCTCGAGCTTTTGATAATACTTAATTGTAAAAACAAGTAGAGGAAACCTCCCAAAAACAGAGCTCAAAATCATGTGAGTAGACACTAATACAGTGGCGGCCGCCTTTAGCCTCGTGCGGCCGTAGCGGCGCAATTCTGATAACCGCGGGCAGATGCAGTATGTTTTTTTTTTGTCCGGAGTGTATTGCGGTAATGTATTAGCATTTTGTTATCGCTGTGTGCAATACTGCAATACGGTCTAAAAACTCAGGGGGGCGTTTGCGTGGTGTTGTCTTCAAAGTCTAATACTTTAGCAGTTCAACCTACGTCAATACACAGTCTGCGTGTGCGCGCGCAGTAATTGTAAATTTGCATATTTATACATGCATTTGCAGTGCTGTACTGTATGTCTCATTTGAAAATTGTTGAAATGCATAGGCGTGTGCAGTACTGTAACAGTATCACATTTTGGCATATACAGCGCTCTCCCCTCGCTCGCCCCCGCACACAGTCTAATTTACTGCACTGCAGTATTTCAACTTCTTATCTTATCCACAGTGCAGTACACCTCTCCCACACCATTCCTTTGAATGTGTGTCTTTCTGGATTCAATCACATTCCTGCTTGATAGCTGATGATTACTGCGCATGCGCCTGTAAATTCACCACTGCTTGCTTGCGAAGTTCAAGAGTGAGTGACCAAAAAAAAATTTTCTCCTCATTTTTTATTTTTGTTTTCTCCACAAACCTGCCTAGACCAACTTGATATTACGATATTCAATCTGTGCTGTGGCTTTTGACTGCGACCCTGTGCGTTTGACTGCACATGGTTGATTTGTGTGCTTTTTATGTACTGTATTTGGGGGTGTAGGGATCAAATTATTATGATGACCTGCCTTTTGAAATTATGTCATTTCTTTGAACTGCAGTACAGCTACTACTTCCTGCAGCTGTACCCTGTGCCCCTGTCCCCCACACACACAAACACAAGGCTCGCTCAAGGATTTGAAACTCTTATCGACAGACATCTCTACAGAGTCATTCAGTTTCTGAAGCTTGCCATTGTGTTTTTAATCCATCCCTAGCCGAGCATCACCTCACTCCTGCATGTAATCCTCTTTGGGATGGGAGCTAGTTGATGATTAGTGCGCATGACTCACCCATCCCTCCCCCCCCCCCCAACCCTTTGAGGCTTTGTTTACGGTAACGCTTTTGAAAATCCCTTCTCGAATTTGATTTGTAAATCTGATTTGCACAGCACTGTGAGAATTGAGAGTTAAAATAACCATTATCTGATTCATGTTTTTGATGCAGTAAATTACCACTTTTTGTCCTTCTTTCTTTTTCTTTGGTGTAGGTGTGGGGGGGGGGTTGTTGTCAATGATTATGATTATCATGAATGTAAATAAATATTTATTTTATTTTATCAGGAACAAAAAAAAACAATATAAAAATAATCATGAATTATACAAAATGCAGTCTTTATTAAGTTTTTCTGTCAGATGGAAATTGAGGGCCGGTGGATAATCATGAATAATGCACATTGCACATTGATAATAATATTAATTAATAATATATAATATATAATATATAATATATATATATATAGTAATATAATTTTTTCCGTCTTTATCTTCTTTCTCATTCTGTGTACAGTACAGTAGTTCATTGAGAGAGGAGAGGTTTTGTGTACATCATGACTGCAGTTTAGATACTGTACTCTTAACTGTACAAATAGTTCACAGACTTTACACGATACCACCCTCTATCCCAGGCCATCCTTTTTTTCTGAAAAGACAAGAAAACAAAAAATTAGTGCAGTTATGTGCATATTGTATTATAGCATTGTGTGCTGTGTAGTACTGTCAAACTACTCTATACTGGAACTACTGTATACTGTGACTATTGTTAAATACTGTGTAACCAGATGGCTGGTGCTGCAATCTCTGTAAAGAAAAAAATTGAGCAGTTAGGTGCATACTGTATTATGGCATTGTGCACTGTGTAGCTACTCCATATTGGACCACAGTATGCAGTTAGTACTGTCAAACTAGTCTAAACTGGAACTATTGTATACTCTGACTACTAGGAAAGAAAAAATCTGTGCCATACTTACCTTTATCATACTGTACTTACAATACTACAGTACAGTAATATACCATACTAGCTTCCTGATGCTTGCCCATTACGCGCGATAAAAATGGGCAACACAGTCGCAATATGGTCAATATATTTATTGCATCGTTCCACGGTGAGTACATCGTTCCAAAACTCATTATGCCTTGCGCCAACTCATCCTTTTTGGACGGTTTCCCGACTTTTCGGATATGGTCCTTCAGCTGATGCCAGACCATTTCGATAGGATTGAAGTCTGGCGATCTGTCATTGGAGGGGGAAAAAAAGGACCATTCATTTAAGAGATACAGTACACAGTAAAAACAGTGGGGAAAAATGAGACACGGTTACCGCACTTACTCCACTGGTGTTGATACCGCGCTCAAGGATATGCGCTGTTGACGCGGTGTGCTTCGGATCGTTGTCCTGGTAGAAACGGTGACCATCCGGGAACTCACGTGTGATGTATTCCACAATCTCAGGCACAATTTTCTCTTTGAAGAAAGCTTTATTCATGATTCCTATAACAAGAAAAGAAAAGTGCTCAAAAAACTGCACACTAGTACAGTACAGTGCGTAAGGCAAAAGCGTGTGACATACATTTTACTGTACCTTCAAAGATGACGATGCATCCTGGTCCACGCCTAGAGATGGCACCCAACACATGCATCTTCACTGGGTGTTTCGGACGCGGCTTCATAGATATGCGACCTTTTTTGTGGAATGCAAAGGTGGCAAATCTCTCCAGCGAAACAGTAGAATCGTCAGTGAAGATGCAATCCTGGAAAGTTTCACCACTGTCGATCCATGCCTGGGCCTGGACCACTCTCTTGATTTTGTTAACGTCCCTTATCATAGGGTATGCTCTGTAATGACAAGGAATAAATAATTTTAGAGGTACAGTATAGTTTCTTAAACAACAATTTTACCTCCTGTACTGTCCAGTACTAACCTCACACATCCATATTTCCATCCAATTCTGTGTCTCATTTTCTTGATTCTGGTCTTGGATACAGTGAGATTGTGATTTTGCTGCAGTGTGTATTTGACCCTTAATGTACTCTTCTCATCATTCTCTTCACTTATTTTGTCGACCAGAAGAGTTGTCTCCTTACAATGTACAGAAAAACAACAATCCGGTAAGTTACAGTGCGGTTGGCCACAAGCACAGCACATCATTTGCAGTAAAAATAGTATACAATGAGATAGATCTACACAATATATTGTTCTATAAATATGCAGCAATATAAACAATATATATACTGTTGTTATATAAATATACAGAAATAACTATAAAATTAGAGAGATCTACACAATATATTGTTCTATTAATATGCAGCAATATAAACAATATAAATACTGTATATATACCGTTGGTGTCCTCGTGCGTTGTCTGGTTTTTCCGTGTGCATGATAGCACACGGTGGTTGATGGCACAATGATGCCAGAAGCAGCTAACCAGCATTGGATATCTGCAATTCGGTGTCCGCTCATGTACATCTCCTTAATTCGCATGCTGAGATCCTTTGAAATCTTTTTAACAGGCATTGCTGCGAGTAGAAAGAAATACAAACACAAGAATGTATATTCGATGTTTAGTCGATGTGTATTCAATGTGCAGTGAATCCACAAAATGGATGGTGTATTTATACGTTAATGACTCACATTAGAGTATGCCCACTTTTAACACCTGTACCTCGTCGCCATGCATTAAAGGTTACACACTTTGCATAGTCCACCACTCGATGATCTGTATCTGAATTTGTCCTTGTCCAGATACTGCATTATGCCATCTGCTTCCATGGATCAACCCCGATTCTACGGATGCAGGAAGCCACTCGCCTCTGCCGTGCCTGTCACACAGAAAAAGCGAAAGGCGGCAGCCGTTTCCAAGCCAAGGCCAAAGCTACAGGCTAAGGCTAATAAAGAAACCATTCTGCTGACCCCAAAGGCTAAGAGTTTTAAAACACGTAAGCCTTATTATGTCAAGAAGAAATACGGTGATGTACACTCAACGCAAAACAAATGGCAGCCAACCCATCGAACCCGCAGACCACTTCCTCCAATACACTTCGACGACTCTGCCGCTGCTCTCCCGGAAATCTACAGCCCATCTTCTCCACTACTCGTCCACGATGCTGCCACCGCTCTCCCGGAAACCCACAGGCCATCTTCACCACAGCTCTTCGACGCCGCTGCCGCTGGTGCCCCTGAAATCCACGGGTCACTTTCTCCATTACGCTTAGACTACTCTGCCACTTCTCGCCTGGAAATCCACAGGTCACTTTCTCCATCCCTCTTCGACGACGCTGCCGTTTCTCCTCTCCCAGAAATCCACAGGTCAACTCCTCCATCCTTCTTCGGCGATGCTGCCGCTTCTCTCCATGGAACCCCCATCTCATCCTCCATAGCACCCATCCACCCAGATGTCCACAGCACGCCATGCACAAGAACCAGCTATTTAGACTGCATGCTGAATGGGTTAAGTGTGGATATCGCCGGGAACTCTACTGTGCTGGTAAAGATAGATCTGCTTCTGGAGACCATGCTAAATATGGATCAACGGATGCAGAAGATGGATCGACGGATGGAGAAGATAGAGACTGACATAGCGGGATATATAATTTGCTCGGTGTTGATGTCCCTGTATCCCCGACGCCGGAGCAGGAGGGTGGCATGGATGCAATGAATGGGACCTTCGACCACCTTCCAACACCAAGCGCACCCCCTCCACCAGATGATTTTGTGTACATGTATGCCGTTGAGGAGGAGGAAAACATGACAACCCCATCAAGACCACACCAGGAGACAACACGGCGACCAAGACAGGAGGAAAGCTTCCTCCCAGACAACCTACCCTCGCCCGCCGCCACAAGCACACCCGCTCACAGAAGAACACCCGCTCCCAGAACCCAACCTACATACGCTTGCATCGATACGGTGCCCGACATCATACTGCGCGAGCTGCCACCGGCACTCAGGGAGAAGTATAGGGTGATGAGTGCTGGTTTACCCCACAAGTATGCCATGATAATTTTTAAGCACCACATGTCCTACTTGGTGTACTGCGGGTGGGCCTACAAACTGAACTACGAAGGATATCGCGAAAAAAGGGTGTTTCCTGAAAATTTAAGAAGGACTATTGTGGAGGAATTGCGGCGCTATTTTTCAATTACAGAACCTTTAATGAAAAGCGTTCGAGACTCCATCAATGGCATTTTGTGCCATACAAGGCATCGGCCCTGGAAGGACAATCTGGTGGGTATCGCATTTGCGTGACTGTTCAACTGTTGTTTATTTTTTGTAAATGTTTTTGTAAATGTTTTGACTTTCTGTACTTTAATAAAGGAGATGTTGCGTGTTTTAACTTGTATTAATAAAGAAATGGTTTTACTTACTGTACACACAGGACCTGCACAATTCCAGTCCCGAGGGCCGCAAACAGGCCCGGTTTTCAATGTTATCCTGAAAACCGGGCCTGTTTGTGGCCCTCGAGAACTGGAGTTGTGCAGGCCTGACTAACTGTTCTGTACACCATCCTACTGTAAATGTTTTGACTTTCTGTACTTTAATAAAGGAGATGTTGCGTTTCTTACATTTCATGAATAAAGAATTTTTTTTAATAACACCATACTGTTGTACTGTACTGTACATGTTTTGACTTTCTATACTTTAATAAAGGAGATGTTGCGTGTTTTAACTTGTATTAATAAAGAAATGTTTTTACTTACTGTACACACAGTACCTGCACAATTCCAGTTCCCGAGGGCCGCAAACAGGCCCAGTTTTCAATGTTATCCTGAAAACCAGGCCTGTTTGCGGCCCTCAAGGACTGGAGTTGTGCAGGCCTGACTAACTGTTCTGTACACCATCCTACTGTAAATGTTTTGACTTTCTATACTTTAATAAAGGGGATGTTGCGTTTTTTACATTTCATGAATAAAGATTTTTTTTTAATAACACCATGTGACTGTAAACCATACTGATTGACTTTTGCTGTTTGTTGTCTATTGGTACTGGCAGTTTCCCAAATCCTGAGTCTCTTGTAATGTTATTCCTATGGATGTTTTCTCTGTGTACTGTTTCTTTAAGAGCAGGTGTTTTATGTTTATTTTTATTTTCATGAATTTCAACGTTATTTATTTCTTTTATGGTTTTTCTATGTTTTCTATCACTGGTATTAGTTTGCTTGTATATGATTGAATTTTATTACTGTGTTTTATGCTAATATGTCAATTAGTGTTTTAGTATAAATATGCTGGCACTTTTTTTATCTCCCATCATGCCCCTGACGAAGTGACTGACGTCACGAAAAGCGTAGGGTGGACCTTCTTTTGGCAGAGACATTTGGCTTCCTTCCCTGTTAGCCTTTAAACTTTCCTTCCATTGCCTTGGCTCAGAGAGCTCCCCGGCACTCGCGTGTGTTCTTCCCCTGTCCCTGCCTATAGTGGTGACGTTACTGACATCGCGAGACCTCTGGTCCGCGTGGTTTGCTGCAGTGAGTCCCCCGGCAGCACTGAGCTCAGGGTGTTGCCAGTTTTGCTTCTTGCTCATGTGCTGACTCGTGGGTGTGTGGACAGTTGTTGTTTTCGGTGGTGTGGAGCCTCAAGAGCAGTGCTTCCCAGCGGTGTGGAGCTTCCAGAGGTAGAGCTGTGCCATCTCCCTCCCAGGCTTCGGAGTGCAAAGTGACATTGTGCTACAGGCTTACATTTATCAGCCTTGCTGTAAGTAGGGTTTTAATTTTAGCCCCACCAGATGCCATTGCTTTATAAGTGTTTCTTGCCCAACGATCAAGTGTTTGTTTTTTTTATATTTATTTTTATTCATTGTATTAAACTGCTATCTTATTTTGCATACCTTATCAGTGATTTTTTTATTTTAGTTGCACTATGATCTTTTTCTCTTTTTTTCTTCTACAGTATGTTGTCGTCTTTTATGTTTGTTTGTTTGAGACTACATTGAAGATACTTCCTTGGAACTCATCCCAGCTTTTTGACTTGGACTATATTCGGTCAGACATTTATTTCTTTGAGGCGCCGGTTTATGTGTTTATACTGACTGACTATAAATGTTTTGACTTTCTGTATTATGTTGATAAATAAAATTATGTTGGGCGGACTATCAGACCATTAAAAATAAGAATTATGGAACATCTGAGGTCTATAAAAAAGAAAGATCAAAATTTGCCCGTCTCTAGACATTTTTCCTGTGTCCACATGGAAGTGTTGACAACTTTCGATTCAGTGGTTTGGAATACATTCTATTGTCCATTAGAGGGGGGAATAGACAGAACAGTCTCAACAAACTTGAGATGTTCTGGATATTCACCCTCAATACCTTAGTTCCATCTGGAATGAATACGGAATGGGAAATAAAACAATTTTTGACTGATCAATATGATCTAGGATGATATACTATCGTTAGATGTAGGTATCTCTTACATTATTTGCCCCATAGATCTTCCACTAAATTTATATTTCTTGGTTTATTTCCCAATTACATTACTAATGTTGTCTTATACAGTACCCTAGAACATTGTGCGAGTCAGATTCCCCTTTTACTCTTATCTTCTGGGTCAAATATATGACTTAAGGGTTTCCCATATTGTGTGGTACATGAACTCTTCAAGAGCTAGAGTCTTTTTGGTATATATTGCAATTATGTTACTAATATTATTCTCTAATCATGTGCGATTTAGGTTCCTCTCTCACTTTTCGATTAAAATTTTAAAAACAAAAAACAAAGAAACAAAGAGTTAAATAATGTGCGATTCAGGTTCCTTTCTCATTCAGATTTTTCGGGTCAATTGTATAAGAGTATTGTTGGTTTTACATTAACATCTGTGTTTCCAGGAAATGAAAACATCTAGTTTATTGTATTACATTGTAACAGGTATTCATGAAACATTGCACTATTATGTATATCTGCTCTACTTGAGTGACCTCTAGTGTTTATTCTGGTTATCACAAACTAGGATTTAACATTTAACACTGCATAAGTCATATAATGATTACTTTGTTTTTGGTCACATGTAGTGGAGCGATATCAATGAATAAAGTTCATACTCATGAACTGCTACTATTTCCAACACAACACAAAGTATTACACACCGCTCACTATTAAATACACAAAATAGTTATAATTGACAAGTGTTAAATAACACTACCTATGTACAGAAGTTAATAGTATTAACAATTGAATGATCGTGTGATATAGTCACAAGAGCATTCACAGAAGTACATTTGGGGTGCACATCACAATATAAACATTTTTAATTTTCTAACAATGCTATAGTGAAAAACCAAGGTGAAAAAGGTGAAAAATAAAAATATTAATAAAATATTAAAATACGTTGAGCTGATGTTATTGATCCCAAACAAGAGCGCTATTAGATTGCACAGAATCGCTAAGTGCCTGAACTATATAGTGTTAATCGCTGAGTATGCCTCCTGCCTGATTATAATAATACCAAGTACAGAAACCAGCTTTGCAAAGTGTTGTCACATATATAAGCAACTAGAGGAGCGTCAACACACACATAATATGTATAGCACTGTGTATTACTGCAATATCAGCAAATCGTGGGAGCAGGAATAGTATAAACACTTGAAATGAACGTTAAAGATGGGGATTCCCTCACAACTAAGCTATCATATAAACGCTACTTTCTTGCAAGTAGCAGAGCTCCAAGATCGCTCTCAACAGGTACTGGGAGTCCCTATAACTAGTGACAGTAAATATAATGATAGCAATAGAACAAAGAAACGATATCATCACAATCTATAATACTGGCTAAATTGCCAAGTTTGTGGGGGATTCCCTTGTTGCTAAACTATCATATAAACGTTGTTTGCTTCCAAACAACACAGCTCCAACATCGCTTTCAATAATTACTAGGAGTCCCTGTAGCTAGTGTCAGACAGTAATTAACAGTGTGGTAAGTCCCAAGTCTATATATGATACTTAGCTGAATCGTCACTTTTCTCTGCTCCTACTCGGTACACAGTGCTGCCGAGGCGCTCCTACTAGGCTAGTACCGAGTAGGAGCAGAGAAAAGTGGCAGTATTTTTAGTGTAAAATTAGTCTTGTGATTTACGTTTTGGAGTATCCCTGTGGCCTCCAATATGTGGGTAAAACATCCAGACCCTTTAGAGTACGTAAATTGAAGCACGTGGGGAACATCAGAAAAAAAACCTAACACAGCGTCTCAAAGCATTTTAATTGCGTACACCCATCTAACCCCATGGGACTCAAATACAGAGCCATAGAGTTTGTAGATTCACATTGGGGAGGGGGAGATAGATCAATCAAGTTGGCACAGAGAGATACCTCCAATTTTGAAAATTTTCATTGAAAACATTAGTGCCTAATGGACTAAATATTGATATAGATATTGGGGCTTTATCTAAAGTATTTTTGTGTTTTTTTAATGTGAATATCATTATTTATAAATGTTAGCATTCTTAATGTGTATACGGGTTTTGTTTTAGTATAGTTCTCCTGCAACAACCCATAGATCAATTCTTAAGTGTTTTTAAACTTCTATGACATTTTTACTAATATATTTTGCTGGTATGGTCATTCAACTAATTTTGGGATCAATCTTGTGAATATTCATGATTTAACATATACCAATTATTCATAATATTGTGTACTTTATACTTTCTCTTTTTACTCCACAGTCGAAATAAATACATTGTAGTCATGATTAATGTGTTTTAGAATGTGGTCATTAATTCAGGTTAGTTTTAGGATTATTTAGCATAGGTTCACTTGAACTTTATGTATTTTATGTATTTGTATAAACTTTGTATCAGCTATGTTTTCTATTAGCGCTTTCATGCTGCTTAAAATAGCGCTTGATGGGGGCACGCACGTGACGTATCAGCGCATGCACGTCTGCTAAAGGGCTCCATGCATGCCGCTGCTAGAATTTAGATACAGCCTCCGATTGGCACCTCGTATCTTCCCCAAAACAGCTATAGCAGGTGCGGGACCCGCCTCTCAAGAAGGATCGGAAGATGCTCGCTCCGGATCTGTCCCATTTCAGAAACAAGAAACTCGTGATGCCAGAGAGGAGGTAAGATGGCAGCGAGGTGCACAGGTGGGAGCGCGCATCATCGAGCTCTGAGCAGGAGCAGGGGAAGAAGGGAGAGACACAGCACTAACAAAGCAGAATTTAAAGGGGCTTGTTTCAAGAAATGCAGACTGTGTTCATATCACAGTTTAGTATTGGGACCTGCAATTTTGGTTATACCTTGACGTTGGTATGCAGGCTTAGGACGCTTTGGCCAAAGGGTTTAACTAAATAATCAAGAAAATATTATTATTAAAGTATTTATACTTTATAATTATTACCATATATATTTTGTCAATTGGATGTAGCATTGGGCACCCCTGTCTTTTTTTATGTTCATATCAGATCTAGAAAAGGCAGTGCTGGAGTTCAAGTCTGAAATCTCTTCCCTGGCTAAAAGGACCACAGACCTAGAAAACAAAAATGACGCCACTTTACAAAACCAAGTGAATACAGACGACGAGGTCCTGCAGCTCAACGAGGAGGTAAGGGCCATGAGAGACAGTATGGACGACCTGGAGAACAGGGAGTGAAGGCAGAACCTGGGAATCTGTCACGTCCTAGAGTCAGTGTCTGCGGAGGCACTGCAGCCTTATCTTGAAATGCTGTTTCTCTCAATAAACCCCCAACTACAAGATAGCAAACTGTTGATGGACAGAGCTCCCTGAGCGTTGTGTCCGAGATTTGACCCTAAAAGAAGTAGGGATGTGGTGTTGAGGCTTCATCAATACGCGGCCAAAGATAAGATAAAAAAGGGGTGCAGAAACAGAGGTTCAATCGACTTCAAAAACTCCCCCATTCAGTTTTCCAGGACCTGTCCAGAGAGGTGAAGAGGACTATGACCAGTGACAGCAACACTCCAGGAAAAGGGAATATGCTATCGGTGGGCCTTCCCGTTGCGCTGAATAGTTAACCATGGAATGCGGCAGCCTCACTTCGCTACCCGGAGGAATCAGCAGCCTTCCTGCCAGCATTAGGTCTGGAGCCTAAGAGCAGACTGGGCCAACAACAATGGACTCAGGATGACAATCCAGAGGAAATGCGGTCAGCTGAGGGAGCGACGGACTGAGGAGGGAATAATCAGGACCGGACGAGCACTTGAGAGGTCCCCATGGGAGTCTTTTTATTGGTTACTAAATTTTGGAAGGAACTATCGGAGTCTGTGGTGGACTCTTTAACTGACGAGTCTGCAGCCCATGACTGTCCAAGAAGCCCAAGTTGGAGCTGTTGTTTCGTTTTCTTTTCTATTGCTTTCTCTGTCTGTTATCTTTAATTGCAGGACCGGTTATGCTCGTAGTTTGAGATCATTTGCCCAGTGCCTGGGCGATACGATCAACTCTGCGGAGGGGAGAATATCCCTCAAGGTTTACAAGAGGCCTGCACAGAGCAGGGGAAAGAACTGTCTGAGAGCCCGGGCAAGGAGTGAGTGAGCCTAGGCCCAAGGAGTTTGAGGGGATGGATGTTTTGTGGGTTACCCCCCAACTCTTTGACTCAGGAAGCAGACACAATGGACATTAAGACCCATTAAAAAACAAGAGCAGCCCCTGCTCCAAATGTTAATAGTTATTGACTGTTTAGTGAAATATATCAGGTTTGAAATATGTTTTTCCCCAGGTTGTTTACCCCCTCCACTTTTAATGTATATTACGGGATTAACTGGGATGAAGGAAGAGGGATTGTAAGAGACAGAGCTAAGAGGGAAACTATTGTATCATATTGTAAAAGTTATATATGCTTATATGTGCCAAAGTTGGTAAAAGTTGGTTTATATGTTAATTATTGATGCCTAAAGCGAGGTAAAACAAAGGTGAAATTTGAAGGTGGAGATTAAATAGTGGCGGAATGTGGGGTGGAGAAAGGAGACCAGTGTGCCTGATGGAAGGGCGACCTCAGTAGGGCTATAGGCCCGCCAGTCCAAACCAAGTAGGGACTGGCCGCAAAATTGGGATGAGTGGCCAATTTTTTGTTTTGTTTATTGTATTTCCCCACTCTCCAGACATGGGAGAGTTCCCCCTCCTAATTTCCACTCCCTTCCTCCCCACAACCATCAACATTTTGGAAACACAACTTTTACAAGAGAAAGAGGCACAAAATCTGGAATGACTAATCAAATTCCATTTAATGTAGTGTCCCTAAATGTCAAGGGCTTGAATACAAATGGTAAGTGTAGACTGGCCCTAAAAGAATGTAGGAAACTGAAACTGAATGCCGACATTGTTTTTTTGCAAGTGACGCACGTTGACACTGAGGAGCCTCCAGACACTTTCTGGGAGACATATACTGTAGCATTCTATTCATCATACACCTGGAAAAAAAGGGGGGTTGCGATACTAATAAAACACGACATGCTGTTCCAGACACTGGAAATCAAAAGAGACTGATAAGGGAGATTCCTGGTGGTGCATGGCCTTCTCTCAGGTCTACATATCACACTAGTGAATGTGTATGCGCCTAATGAGGGACACATGTTTTTTTTTTAAAAACATTGGAGTCAGTGGGAGATAGACGAGAACATTCAATGATTCTGGGAGGTAATTTTAACACGGTCCCAGGCCCAGACGTAGATAAATCCACGCATTCAGGCAAGCACATTCTGCAATGACATATAATCCAGCTAAGAAATTCAGAGCTCTAATTAAAGAATTGGCCTGCTCGACGCCTGGCGTCACATACATAAAGGACAGAGAGATTCTTCTTTTTACTCGCCACTGCACGATGATTCGTATTCAAGAATCGATAATATATTTGTAACCCCCAACATCTTGGAGGTATTGGTTCACTGAGAAATAGTGCCTTTTACATTGTTGGATCACGCTGTGGTTGCAATTATGTTTGACCCCCCTATTTGCCAAAATTCGATCATTCCATTGGAGGATGAATGACTCGCTACTAAACCACCAACTATTTCCAGATTAATAACGAGTCTGTAGAGTCAATGACAAATTTATCGGAGGCTCATAAAGCCATGATAAGAGGGCGGCTTTATCAATAGCATCATACAGTAAGAGAAAAAAATTGGAAAGGCAGAAAAACTTAATGGATCAGATTATAGCGTTAGAAAGTAAACATAAAGAAAATCCATTGAGGAAAATGTATAAAATCCTGAATCAGGAAAGGGGGGAACTTAAAAGGCTGCAGCTGGAGGATGTAGAGAAGGTTCTTAAATTGACTAAGCAGACATACAGTACTAGGACAAGGGGGATAAAGCAGATCGGGTTTTGGTAAATAAACTTAGGGGGATCAAATCGAGGGAACCGGTCTTGGCCATTAAGATTAAAGGGGAGAAGCTGTCAGCTAAAATCCCTGACTTGGCCCAGATCGAGGAATATTTGAAGGATTTTAACCTTCCAAAATTGACAGAGGAAGACCATAACATTTTAAATGCACAAATTACTCATATAGAACTTGGGAGGGTAGTCAGCTCACTGAAACCATCAAAGGCGCCTGGACCGGATGACTTTTTAAACCTATACTATAAAAAATGTATAGGAATTCTGGGGCCCTGTCTATTGGATCTATTTAATGGCTTTCTTAGCGGAAAACATATTCCTCCACAAATGACGAAGGCCAATATAATAGTGATCCCTAAAGAGGGGAAAGGCCCTACGGCAGGCCTGCACAACTTGTAAAGTGAGAAGGGCCGAACTGCTCCAAGAAAAACAGATTTGGGCCGCACGGGTAAAATCATCATCATCATCATCATCATCATCATCATCATCATCATCATCATCATCATCATCATATCTCCCCCAGCACCTCTAATCATCATCATCATCATCCTCATATCTCCTCCAGCACCCCTCATCAATCTCTCCCAGCACCCCTCATCATCCTCCTATATCTGCCCCAGCACCCCATCATCCTCATATATCTCCCAGCACCCCTCATCATCCTCATATCTCCCCCAGCACTCGTCTTCTTCATATATCTCCCCCTGCACCCCTCATCATCAACCTTTGCGAGACGCACCCTCTATCTCACACCCCCATCTCTCCCCCTCACCCATACACAATACTCCCCCTCCACATAACACACAATACCCCCCTGAAGACCACACACATCCCACCCCCTGCACCTCTCCCCCTCGGCACCTCCCCCCCCTGCACTTCACTTCACATCACTCCCCTGCACCTCACATCACCCCCTGCATCTCACATCACCCCACTACACCTCCCCCCTGCATCTCACCTCACATCACCCCACTACACCTCCCCCCCAGCACCTCACCTCCCCCCTGCACCTCACTTCACTCACTCCCCTGCACCTCACCCCCCCTGCACCTCACCCCGTGCACCTCACCTCCCCCCCTGCACCTCCCCTCACATCACTCTCCCCACTGACACTGACACTGACACTCTGCCACTGCCACTGACACATTGCCAATGGCACACTGACACTAACACACTGCCACGGCCACACTGCCACTGCCACTTTGACACTGACACACTGCCACACTGCCACTCTGACACTGATGCTCTGATACACTGACATTGCCACTGCCACACTGCCACATTGCCACTAACACACTGACACACTGCCACTCTGACACACTGCCACTGCCACTGCCACACTGCCACACTGCCACACTGCCACTGCCACACTGCCACTGCCACTTCCACAATGCCACTCTGAAACACTGCCACTGCCACTGCCACACTGCCACTCTGACACACTGCCACTCTGACACACTGTCACTCTGAAACACTGCCACTGCCACTGACACACTGACACACTGCCACTGACACTCTGACACAGCCACACTGCCACAGCCACACTGACACACTGACACACTGCCACTGACAAACTGCCACTGACACACTGCCACTGCCACACTGCCACTGCCACACTGCCACACTGCCACACTGCCACTGACACACTGACACTCTGACACACTGCCACACTGCCACAGCCACACTGCCACTGCCACAATGCCACTCTGACACACTGCCACTGCCACACTGCCACACTGCCACTGCCACAATGCCACTCTGAAACACTGCCCCTGCCACTGACACACTGCCACTCTGACACACTGCCACTCTGACACACTGTCACTCTGACACACTGCCACTGACACACTGACACACTGCCACTGACACTCTGACACAGCCACACTGCCTCAGCCACATTGACACACTGACAAACTGCCACTGACACACTGCCACTGCCACACTGCCACTGCCACTCTGCCACTCTGCCACACTGCCACTGACACACTGACACTGCCACACTGCCACTGACACACTGACACTCTGACACACTGCCACTGACACACTGACACACTGCCACAGCCACACTGCCACTGCCACAATGCCACTCTGACACACTGCCACTGCCACACTGACACTCTGCCACTGACACTCTGACACAGCCACACTGCCACACTGCCACTGCCACACTGCCACTGCCACACTGACACACTGCCACTGACACACTGCCACTGCCACACTGCCACACTGCCACTGACACACTGCCACAGCCACACTGCCACACTACTACACTGCCACACTGCCACAGCCACACTGATACTCTGCCACTGACACACTCACACACTGACACACTGACACTGACACCCTGACACACTGCCACTCTGACACACCCACACTGACACACTGATACACTGACACACTGCCACAGTGCCACAGTGCCACACTTCCACTCTGCCACACTGACACACTGACACACTGACACACTGCCACTCTGACACACCCCCACTGACACACTGCCACACTGCCACACTGCCACAGTGCCACAGTGCCACACTTCCACTCTGCCACACTGACACACTGACACACTGACACACTGACACACTGACACACTGACACTAGCTCTGAGGAGCAGCTGCATGGAGGGTGTCCTACCTTTCACTGTGGAGCATGGCTGGAGGGAGGAGGAGCCATCTTGGTCCCTGGCAGCAGGCACCTCACTTCCTGCTCTCACTAACAGGCTCCGCTGTCACTAACCCCGCCCCCACCCTCAGCTGTCAGACCCCGCCCCCACCCTCTGCAGTCAGACCCCGCCCCCACCCTCTGCAGTCAGACCCCGCCCCTACCCTCTGCAGTCAGACCCCGCCCCCACCCTCAGCTGTCAGACCCCGCCCCCACCCTCTGCAGTCAGACCCCGCCCCCACCCTCTGCAGTCAGACCGGCCTTAGCTCTGTTCCTTCTCTCCTCTCTGCCTGCAGGGGATCGCATCAAACTGCTGTCTCCTTCCCTAATAGGCAGAGCGGGCTCAGGGGGTTGGAGGGGGGGAGGGAGGGCATCACGATCCTAGCGCTCCTTCAATGTGTCGGCAGAGCGGGCTCAGGAGGGGGTGGGGAGCGTGTCAAAATGCTGGTGCTCCTTCCCTCCTGTGTCTGTAGAGCGGGCTGGGGGGAGGGAGGGCATCGTGGGCCGCACAGGGAGTCCAGGCAGGCCGTATGTTGTGCAGGCCTGCCCTACAATATATGCTGTGGCAGTTATAGGCCAATTTCACTGTAAATACAGTTCTGAAAATCTATAGTAAAATCCTGGCTAACAGGTTGAATCCAATACTTCCGAGATTAATTCATTATGACCAGGTGGGATTTGTGAGTGAACACAAGGTATCGGACAATACTAGGAAAATTATTAATGTCATTAACCAGATACACATGTTTAAACCCAAAGATATGTTATTGAGCCTGGATGCGGAGAAGGCTTTTGACAGGATACGATCGGATTTTCTGGACAAAACGCTAGAGAGATTTCGGTTCTCTGGAGTTTTTCTACAGGGGGTTCAGGCCCTCTATCAGACTCCAACAGCCACCCTGATGCTTCCAGGTAGGGACAGGAATCTTATAACAATTAGGAATAGGGCCAGACAGGGGTGCCCCCTTTCGCCCCTTCTCTTTGCATTAATGATTGAACCTCTGGCGGCTATCATCAGAGCCTCCCCCAATATACAAGGGATTAAAATAAAGAATGAGTGCTACAAAAGGTCACTGTTCGCAGATGATACTATAGTTAATATATCTAACCTACTGGCATCTCTCCTGAACTTGCAGTCAACTCTCAGCGGATTTGGCGAGCTATTGGGGTATTAGGTAAATGTGGAGAAGTCGGAGGCTCTTAACTAAACATTAACTGATAAGGAGGTGGATGTCCTTAATTGGCATTGAATATAAATGGGAAAAAAAACCATTTGAAGTATTTAGGGACATATTTTACTAGGGACTATTATTCACTATACAAGTATAATTACCCAGACCTGTTTTCCTAAATAAAAAAAGGTCTACGAGCCTGGAATTCCAACTATATTTCCTGGATAGGGAGTATAACTGTGGTTAAGATGAACATTCTCCCTAGACTTCTGTATTATTTGCAGGCGCTTCTGAAATCTGTGGCATACACAAATATAAAAGAATTCCAAATCCAAAACCAGATCATGCAATTTATTTGGAAAAACAAACAACTGAGAATAGCCTAGTCAAACATTCTGGAGTCTAGGGAGGGAAGAGGTATGGCACTCCCAAATATTCTAAATACTATATTGCCTCTCATATGAAGCAAATGCTTTATTTGCACTCTCCAGGAGGGTTATATGCTTGGGTGGAGTTGGAGTGCTCAGTCAAAAAAACCATGAGGTTGCCCTCCTTGCTGTGGTCGGACTCTGGGTCTATGCTGGGGAGAAAGCCTGAACCAGCAGTAGACATACAATAGAGGTGATTTGGTGCTCAAGCATGAAATCCCATTAGGTTATATTGTGAAAGGAACACTTCTGGGACATAATATAATTCAAACCTAATAAAGAGCTCCAGTTGCCCTGAAGGCAGGGGTGGATGCACAAAAACACCCCCCCTAACCTCATTGGGCTGGCCCCAGGTAAGTACTCACGAATGTATTTATGATTATATACTGATTATATACTTTTTGTTTTTAGGTTCACAATCAATGTATGTTTTGCATATATGATGTACAGTCTGCCTGATTGGGCCCCAACTTGGACTATTAATGCATTTCAAGATTAGTGGGTTTTTCTCATCCCCCCCCCCTCTTTTCTCCATTTTCTTCCCCCTCTTTCTTCTCTCTATCTTTTCTCTCTTCTTACCTCCCTTTTTTTTCCTCTTTTTTTCCTCTTTTCTTTTTCCTACCCTTTCTCCCCCCCCCCTTCTTTCTCTACCTCCAATTTCCCCTTTTCCTTTCTCTTTCTCCCCCTCTCTCTCCCCCCCTTTATTCCCCCCCTCCCCCTCTTCCCCCCCCCGCACCCGTTCCATGGATTAGCAATGTGGGTGTCAGTGGGTTTCATAGGCATCCCCACGAACATCCTTGTTGCGTGTGTGGCTACACATTAATTGCAGTCATTTTTTCCAAGTCACAAACAAGCATGGGGGCGCATGCTCGAGTACTTAGGACCCTGGTGGCATTACTCGTAGGATTCAGGACTGATTTTTGAGACTCTTGATTTGCGCATGCGCGGCAAGAACGTGGCTGGCTTGAGGCGCATCTCGCGAGATCTGGCCCTCCATTGCAATGCGGTGCGTGTCACCGAGCAGTGTGTTTGGAGGCGGCTCTCCTGCAGTGCAAACAGGTAATCAGCCACCCCCATGATGCTTCCACAGCTATACATTATTTGTTTAATTAGCATGAGGCTTTCAATGAGTGAGTTTGGCGCCAAAATCGGCAGACTGTCCCCCTATATATAGCATGTTGTATACTATGTTAATACACTTCTTGATAAAGTGCAATTTGTCTGCACGAAACGCGTAGAAGGTTGCAGCCTTCTGTTTTTATGTCCACACAATAAAGAAATATTTTTGCCAGACCTGCCATCATCCTTTTTTGCTGTGCGTTGCACCAACCTACATTGCACTGAACCAGCAGTAATCAGGTTCACACTGAAAATTTGTCTGATGGCAAAAAATAAGTACAGCATAAGGTGATGTCGAACCAATCGAGGCTCACCCACTTGTTTGGTAATCCAGGGTTTCTCCCTGGTTTTCAGGGACAAAGCTATGATACCTGGAGGCATAGAGGGATTGTAGAGGTGGGAGATTTGTTGGGAAAAGCTAGTTTGAGGAACTAAAGGAAAAGTATGATCAACCCCAAACCAAGCTGTTTAAGTATTTGCAGGTCCAACAATTTGTAAGGCAGGGTTTTCAGGGTGTAGAGTTTCCTTGACCCACACGGTTCAAAGATCTATGCAAACAAGCACATATCAAAAAGGGCTAATATCATCCATGTACCAGGGTTTAATTCCAAAAAAGGATATTCCTGTCCATAAATACTGTATATGGAGCAGTGGGCTCAAGACTTCCAGACAGAAATAATGAGAGAGGACTGGGAGGATATATGGGAGAATGCGGATAAAAGTTATTTTTGTACAATAACAAAAGAGAACATATATAATATTTTGTTAAGATGGCATTACACCCCCAAGAGACTAAAATGGATGTTCCCTGATGCCTCAGACAGGTGCTACAGGGTGTGTGGACAGATAGGTGATCTGGCATATATCTGGTGGTATTGCCCGGCAATGCAGACATACTGTTGGACAGAATTGAAATTTATATTGAAATTTATAAAAGATGTGTTGGGTATCATGTTTCCGCTAGATCCAACTCTAATTATTCTAGCTAAACCTATGGAGAATTTGAATCACTGCACACTCAAATTGATTGCGCATAAACTAATGACAGCTAGGTGCGCTTTAGCAACGGTGTGGATAAAGACACTCCCGCCTTCCAGAAGAGAGGTTATTAGAAGAGTTAACGAGGTCCAATAAATAGACAAACTTACTTCATTTCTGAACCATACTTCAAGGAAGTACTATAGGGTCTGGGAACCTTGGAATGATAGATAGGGTGGAGAGGACTGAGATGGATAGCCAGCCACAGCGATAGGAAGGGTAATTCAAGGGAATGACCTCAGAAGGAGAGCAGAGTTTCGGAGTGTAGAGAGAAGAATGAATCATCTATATCAGTGGTGCACAAACTGGGGGGGCGCAAAAAAATTTTGGGAGGGCGTGGGCGGTTGCAGAGGTCCCGCACTCTCCCCCCAGACATTTAAATTAAATGCAGGGAGACCGTACGAGGCCTCTGCAACCTCTACTTACCGAGGTTCAGCAGGCCCCAGCATGCATTACCATAGCAACGCGGCGTCAAATGACGCCGCAGGTTCATGTGACGTCACGGTTGCCACGGTAATGTGATGTCAAATGACTCCGCGGATCATGTGATGTAACGTAAAACGACCCCGCTGCGTCATTTGACGCTGCACAATGTAAGGAGGGGGGGGGCGGCAAACGGAGGTGGTAAGGTAGGGGGGCGCCACAAAAAAAGTTTGCGCGCCCCTGATCTTTATAATGTTGTATGATATGAAATGTGATTGTTGATGTTTGTAAAAATAATGTTCAAGATGGTTGTTTCCCCCCCCCACCTCTCTTCTCTTTTGTTTGTACTTTACCCCCTCCCATTTCACTGTTGAAAATTTCAATAAAAACATAAGTTAAAAATAGTGCTTGATTATGTACTGTGCACTGAGATATATTTTAGTTATTTTTAGTTATTTACTTGTCTTATTGACAGTATATTAAATGGAGACAATTGATCACCACAGATAATTTTAATTGTCATGGTTACCTTAGTTTGACTGATTAGGAGAATAGGGAATTAAAGAGAGCTTATACACCGTTGCCATTCTAGACTCCTGACGAAGCACAAAGCAAACGTGTAGTCATCAGCCAGAGGAAGAAGACACTACTACAGCAGGCTATCATGAAATCTGATGAAATGCGGATGGTCAGCTGACGGCATCGGATTATCTGTGTAGTGGCGGTGAGAGTTCATCCCTGAGCCGGGAGATTAACTCTGTTTCCTCTCATTTATCCAAAGCTTTAAAGAGCTAACAAAGTGGGAGTGTAGATCTGTTGATGTTTGATTCATTGTTTTATTTCCAACGAGGTCATCACTATCTTTGCTCTCTCTTTTCAATTTTGGATCACCGACAATACATTTAAAGGTTAACCCATTGAGTGACTCCACTTAAAGATACAGAGAGATCAACACACCAGGTGATATAGGTATCAAAGTGTCTGTTAATCCTTTGGGACCATGTGAGTGGTCGATTCAAAGATCTTTGTCTATCCATAAGTTTTTAATCAACCAGACAATATTGCACCATATTTTGTCTTTTCCATTTCGGGTTTATATCTGTGCTCCCCATATCCATAAGAAAAAAGCGAAAAAGAACTAAAGAGATGACTGAAGATGTGCATCTTGGTTCAGAGCTGCAGAATATTTTTTCATTATTTGTATCACTATATTTGTTAGGCACTTTTATCACTATCTTAAATGTATATTCACGATCATATATATTGCACTTCATAAAGTTTTATATTTTTTTTATTTGCACAATGTGTGCTAGGTGATTATTTGTGTGTTCACGCTTGATAAGGAAAAGCATATAAAGACAGATTGGATTTTTTTTAACCTGAAACACCAGGTATATACTGTACTATTTCTGGAACGTGCTGCCCTTTAAAATCATGCACTGCAATTTATTCCCTTATCAAAAAAAAATTTGAAATCCCTTCTTTATATCCAACTTGCACCTTGTCTATCCACCTTTAACACCCATCTTAAAACCCACCTCCTTAACAAAGCATATGAGTACTGTAGCTCAGTGGCTGATACTTTACACCTCATACATCAACCTTGGCCCCTAGAAGACGCACTTACCAGAACACCCTCCTACTGTCTCTGTACGTTCTTCCTTCTTACCAATTAGATTATAAGATCTTCTAAGCAGGGACTCTTTTTCCTAAATGATACTTTTATGTCTGAAGCACTTCTTCCCATTATGTGTTATGTGCATTACAGTATTTGTTATTTATATTATTATGTCACGTGTATTACTGCTTTGAAGCGCTATGTACATTAATGGTGCTATAAACATAAAGCTATACATACATACATACATACATACATACATACATACAGTATATAGTATACAGTATAAGCATGCAAATGATCAAGATGTTTAGAGCTTTTTTGAGTACTGTATATTCCAGTTCTTATATTCCAATTTTTCATTTCCAAACTAACTTAAAGCACCAATCATAACCTAATGCATTTTAACTAAAGCATTAATAAAAGCTATCCCTACACACAATATATACATACAGCGGATATCAAATTACTGTATATTCTATTTAGTAATATAAATATTGGTGGTCTGATCTATATTATGAATAATATTAATATCAATATAAATAATTGTATATGCTTTTAACATATATATGACTAATATGACAACAAAGGAAAGGGCTATTAATAGTAAGGGCAGTTACAATGTGGAATTCATTACTTATGGAGACTGTGATGGCAAATATAATAGATATCTTCAAAAAAAGGTTGGACATCTTTTTGAAAGGAAATGTATAAAGGGATATAACAAATAAGTAAACATGGGAAGGATGTTGATCCATGGAGTAATCTGATTGACAATATCAGGAAGGAATTTATTTTTCCCTTATGAGATATCATTAGATGATGTTTCACGGGGGGATTTTGTTTGCCTTCCACTGGAACAACTATTACAGTATTACAAATATAGAATGAAGTATCTGTCATCTACGGTTAATGTAGCATAGGTTGAACTTGATGGACGTACTCTATGTCTTTTTTCAAACTCATCTACTATGTAATTATGAACATATATAATTGTAAAATATAAATTAAAAATATCTAAAAATATAAATTCCATAACATTAATATCTACATTAACAATAATATACATGGACTGATATATATTGCATATACCAGTTATTGGGTGCCTATGGTACAGTACATGTGCTAATTCTAGCACACAGCTGTCTGGTTATCTAGCTACTGTATATAGTGAATCGTCCTATTGGGTGGGCAGGGCATCTGCCTGTATTCACTCTTATCAGTAAGAGGTTATCTGTCATCAAATTTAGCATCATCTGCTACAGAGGTCACTACACAAATTCAATATCAACCATCTTACAATCTTTACAGTTTAAAGTGATTACTAGTTTTGTCTGCCTGTTTAATTGTGAAACCTTTTCCACAAAGCTGCCCCAATCTCCTGGTTCCTCAGGCTGTATATGATGGGATTAAAGAAGGGAGTAACCTCTGTGTACAGTAGAGATAGGACTTTGTTTACGTTAAATGAGTTTCCTTTGGATGGAAGAATGCAGATAGTTACCAGTGTCCCATAAAATGTGCAAACAATTATGATGTGAGAGATGCAGGTGGAGAAGGCTTTCTGTCTCACATTGGTGGAGGGGATCCTGAGGATGGCGAGGAAGATACATATGTACAGATGCAGCGGCCATTATAGGAACAAATCACTGAGCCGTTTTCGTGTGCTCTGCTGTATTCCAAGCGGCATTAACACGTCCAATCGCCCCAGGCACACGTGTTTATCGCGGTTGTTTTGTTTGAATTTCATGGATTCTGTTTCTTTGTGTGCAATGAAATGCAATGAAAGAGTGATTTGTAATGTGAACAGTACTGTGCTACTTTGCTACAGTGTCAATTTTCGGAGGCCAATGTCGCCGCCATATTTATATCGTCCAAGACGCGACGTGGGCTTTATAAAGATGGCGGCGACACTGGCACCCAATGCCCCATACTGGGGCCTGTAACTCGGGAAGCAGGGGGTCCCTGAACCACAAATTAATGCGTTTCAGCTCAGGGGACCCCCTGCTCACAGTGCACTATTATTAAAAATATATTCACGCTGCTTACTTACCATAGCGGATAGCCGCTAAGGTAAGGAATGATTGTTTATTTATATGTGCGTTTTACTCATAGTCTGATGTGCAGAGGGTCTCCGGAGCTGAACCGCTTTGGTTTTAGGACCGCGGACCCCCTGCTTCCCGAGATACAGGCCCCTTTATGGGGTGCCGGTATCCCTCTGCTTTGTTTACATTCCGCGGTCACGCGATCGGGACATTTAAATGCAGAGGGATACCGGCACCTCATAAAGGGGCCTATATCTCGGGAAGCAGGGGGTCCACGTACCTGAAACCAATGCGGTTCAGCTCCGGAGACCCCCTGAATATGTACACTATGAGTAAAAACTGTTTTGATATATTTTTATGTTGCCGATGTTTGCGCAGAGAGAGTGGCAGATCTCTCTCTGCTGCAGACACATATCGGCAGAAACGGCGTATCGCCAGGTTATCGGGAGCCAGGTTTTTTTATCACCGGCTCATCTGCGTTTTGTTTTCGCAGGGATTCGCCAGGGATTCGGCCCTTCCTGAATACTGCGAGGGCAAATCGCCAAAATCAAGCCGATAGAGAACACTTGCCGAGAGCACTTTTTCGGCGCTTACTGCATAGAGCCCCTAGTCCTTTGTCTATGTTCATGGCATTCCCTATGTGGGGATGTGTGTGTCTTATTTCTCCATTTATCTGCGTGATTACGGTATGATCTATGATGGCTCCTTTCCTCGTCTCTCCTATACCCATTTTCTCTTCTGGATAAATTATCCTTACCATAATTATCCTCGTTCCTATAGTGTATCTCTCTTGGAGGATCATAATGTTTAGAGACCCACCTTCTCGGTGACACATGCCTTTCATCAGTGGTGAATTTCACACTTCTATTCTCTTAGTGTCTTGATGTGGTCTATTATTTGGGGGGAATGTCTTTCCTATCCTTATTCTCACTGCCCCATCTCCTATACTCAAACATTTTTTCTTTTGTATTTTCTCTTTTGGTGTATTAGGAGGTAGTAGGGAGACTTTCTGCCATTTTTGGTGTGTACCCTCCAAGTAGTCTTCCTCATCTCGCTTGAACGTTTTGTTTTTTGTTTCGAATATACTATTTTCCAGAGTATCTATTTCTTCGGCCAATGTTTTGTCTCTACTAATAAAGGTTGGATTACACGTCACTGCTTCAAATTTCTTCTGGATAGTTTTAACTTCTTTGTCAATTTCTGCAAGAGTTGTGTTATGATGTTTAATTATGAGTCTAATGAGGTCATAGGAGCATGTATCTAAGGTACCTTCCCACACCACATTAAACTCAATTTCTGAAAGGTCAAAGGAAGTATTCTTAAATAATCGTAGGCCTCTGGGGATACGTTTAACGTCTAGGTATCTCTCTAGATATATCAAAACCCACTGTTTTTTGGTTTCTTTCTTTAGGAGCTTGTCTAATTTATCGAACTCATTGTTACAGTGGCGGCCACCTTTAATCTAATGCGGCTTTCTTCGCGGCTTGGTTTTAAACGCGGCGGCGCGCATTTTGTTTTTTTTGTTTTCCCGCACCGCGGGCGCTTTCAATGATAAGCGCCATTAGCGCTTATCTTTTGAATGCGGCCGCTGCGCGGGAAACTCCGTTAAAATCGGAGAAAACCCCCGCATTAAAACCGGCAAGCTTTAGAATAAGCTTGGCAGGGACAGTAATAGTTTCTGTTTCTCCTAATTTCGCTGTTTCGGCCGCTTTCATTTTAGTTTCAAAGTTAGCACTTATTTATAGTCTTTTCGTAACGACATTCTGAATATGCTCCCTCGAGCTCTCCCTATTTTTAGGGTTATTGTTATGTCATGATTGGTCTCTATAAAGACATTTCCAACAAGTAATTTTTAAATTAGGGTTTTAAAACAAGAAGTTCTCTGGAAAGGGTTTCTAACTTGAAGCACTTATAAGCAGATTTTTGCATGGCAATTGTATAAACTCACCACTAGAGGGAGCACCATGTCTGAATATGACAAAGTATGTGTTCTATTACGTTGAACTCTAGAGCAGATGGAATTTCTAACCCCGTTTTTTGTGACAATGGAGAATCACATGAATACAAATAGATAAGCATTTATATCAATAGCTAAGAGGTGATATAGCTGAGTACCTGCAAAATCACTATGTATTCATATATTTCCAGATTCAATATGTGCAATATGTATGATTAATAGAATGAAGTACTGATTACAAATGACAGCTATTCAAGGCAGCTGCATTAAATCCAACACGATTAAGAACTTGTTGATGTATCACAACAATTATTATTTCACTTCACCACTATTATTTTTATGTTATAACTAGCATGTGAGTTTTATTTGTCATGTTCATTTATTACTATGTGTCAGCATTACAGGACTAAACATCCATTGATGTGGCAAGGTGATGTTTTAACTCATTCAGTTTTGAATCATACACATTTGCCAATTAGAGACAGCCTACATATACTACTGGGAGTACAAGTACCCGGCAAGAACCTGACGAAGCAATTGATTTGCGAAACGCGTAGTTCCCTGACCGTGCTTGCAAGTTTGGACACAAGCAGCCACCGTACCTCAGATGAGACCTTGGCGACCGGTCCCGCAGTCGGACGCGTTTGCGGGAGTTCACTGTGGAGCAGAGGACTTGCCTAGAGATCCGGAGCTGTTCTGTGCATTTTTAAAGTGTGAGTTTTATTATGTTTATCTGCTACTATTAAACTACATTGATTATTCACTGTGGCTTTGCCCATTTTCCTCATTTGGGACTACGGGAGTGACGCCATCTACTCACAAATACCCCTACTCGGTCCAATTGGGTGATCAATAGAGGACCCTAAAGACCCCATCTATGTGAAGTGGCTCACACATGGCCGTGTGAGTACCTGTTTATATATATATATATATATATATATATATATATATATATATATAACAACAAAACACTGAATTGCTTAAATCAAAAATCTATCATGTAATGCTAACCAAGTAAAGAATAGTAGCTAAATGACGGTGCTGGGGACAGTAATATGAAAAATGGAAAAAGAGAAAGAAAAAATTGTCCCACTAAAAGCACTCAAGCAAAAAGAGAAAATGTTTATTCAAGGACATGGATTACACAAAAAAGATACAAATTTTAAAACAGTCCCCTTATGATCCCTACAGCTATAGAAAATACATAACATGAAAAGGCAATACTGTACTCCTGAATCTATGTATGATGAGATCAGAATAATACTACCCAGGAGAAAAAATGAACTCCTTAGATGTACTGTATGTAAAGACCGGCCGGTCAAAAAATATAAAGCTGTATGTTGTGAACTATTAACTGCAAATTATATTGATTGCCAATGCAATACCACCTAGGTCACTAAAACAAGCAAGTAAATATGTAAGAAATCACCACTGTTGGAATAGATGAGCACTATATATACTTGCAAATAATCATTAAGGTCTGTCCTTGTAGTTGGATCCTAAATCCATGCCATTTTAGGATCCAACTACAAGGACAGACCTTAATGATTATTCGCAAGTATATATAGTGCTCATCTATTCCAACAGTGGTGATTTCTTACCGACTCCCGGGGACACCGCATGCTCTCGAACCAATCCACGCACAGGACCCCAGGTAAAAAACAAAAAAAAACAAGTCTTTCTATAATTTTGTAATCCATACCGTCACCGGGGTCTTCTGGGTCTTCTTCTGTGTTTTTCTGTGTTCTTCTGTCTTCTTCTGGGGTCTTCTTACCTTCTTCCGAAACGCCCTGGTCCTCTTCTTCCTCCAGGAGGTCCGTCGTCCTGGGTGTCTGGCTCAAAAAATGAGACAATATAAGAGAAATGCTGCACACCTCAAAAAGAAAAATAATGATACAGTTACCGGTGCTCCAGTGTTTGCACGAAAGCCTGCGATCAGTCCTGAACAGATGAACAAAGGAACATAGGGCACAACGGGTTTAGCAAATCAAACTCATTTATTGAGCCAACATGACGTTTCGACCATAATGGTCTTTATCAAGTGACAATGGCATAAGTAGATTCCCTTGTAACAACATATAAATAGTGCCCCAAACCCCCACAATGCAACCTGTTCAATTAGTGCTGATGGAATTCATGTGCTGATTCAGTCCTTCTAGCCAATGTCCAGTCTGTATCTTTTGTTAGATAACCCCAACAGCTGTTTGCAATCCTCTGTATGTCGTGGAGTTTACATTCTCCCCCAAAGTGGGTTGTTTTAAGTGTTATGGTTGTAGCATTTGCAACAGTCTGAACACGGGGGATAAGTTTTACCACCCAAGGAGTGGCAGATTGTTCAGTATTAAAGAGCGGATCACCTGCACAACTACAAACATAATCTACATGATTAAATGTCCTTGTGGACTATGTTATATTGGGAAGAGCAATCGTATGCTCAAAACCAGATTTATAGAACATAAGAGTAAAATCAGTAATCGTGCAGAGGATACCGCTCTCATCAAACATTGCTCCGAATTTAGTCACCCAATATCGTCATTGAAACTAATGGGTATTGAACATATTAAAAAAGCTAGGGCAGGTCAGGATAAGGATGTTTTACTATTACAGCGGGAATCCTTCTGGATCCACACATTAGACACTGTATTTCCCAATGGACTGAATGATTTTTTGTCATTGAGCTGTTTCATTGAGGAGAGATAAAACCCCTTTTTTCTCCATAGGTTGCTGCCATTGCCTGCTGTAGTTATATTAATAAATGGTCATGTGAATACACCTTGTGGGTTATGTTTTTGAAAAGACTTGACAAAGACCAATCTTTTTTAGCTTATTTATTGTGAATCACTTTTCACAGTAAGATTGTATATCATACATCTTGTTCAAAAAGTGTTATGCTGATTCAGAACCCTCTCCCCCCCTTTTGTTTCCTTCTTTTCACATTGTGGACTTCTGATGACAAAGATATCCTCCCCTACTGCATGACAGATAAAGATGGATGTGAATGGATGAAAACGGAAGATCAACTAACCCCCCTTATGCCTGCAGGACCGCAGGGAGACTGGCTCACGCGTGCGCAATGACTCACAAGTAGTCTGCGCTTTTTGTGTTCCAAAATTATAGAAGGGTGAAGAGGATCGAGCGGATAACTACCGCACATGCGCGAACTTGAAACGCAAGCGTTCCAACTGCTAAGGACCCGGATTGATGATGTCAGCAAGATGGATGCCAGGATACACAGAAATGATGAGAATGTAAACTCCACAACATACAGAGGATTGCAAACATCTGTTGGGGTTATCTAACAAGAGATACAGACTGGACATTGGCTAGAAGGACTGAATCAGCACATGAATTCCATCAGCACTAATTGAACAGGTTGCATTGTGGGGGTTTGGGGCACTATTTATATATTGTTACAAGGGAATGTACTTATGCCATTGTCACTTGATAAAGACCATTAGGGTCGAAACGTCGTGTTGGCTCAATAAATGAGTTTGATTTGCTAAACCTGTTGTGCCCTATGTTCCTTTGTTCATCAAGAAATGAGACGACATAGGCTTTTATGAGCTTTTATAGGCCTATGATGTCACATTTCCATCAAATGGTTCCCACGGCAGTGATTGGGCATTAAAAACCATGTGATTTTGCAACCAAAAATTGAAAGGAAATGAAGCCAGCCAATCAGAATGGCCGTGCTTCATTTGCCTTTAAGATGACGTCATCAAAAGAAAGATGGCCACCGTCACATGGTACTAGAGCAAATCAGATCGTGTGAACTAAATCCCCTATCTGATTGCTATAGTACACCATGTGACAGAGGTTTGGGGGAGAAAGGATGTGACGTCATCCAAAGGGAGTCACATGGTACTTGAGCCAATCAGATAGGGGATTTAGTTCCCACGCTCTGAGTGGCTCAAGTACCATGTGACGGCCTTTGGATAATGCCACATCTCCATGCAAATGTTACAGGCAGCTTTTTTTTTCTATCAGCTATCGCGCTTGAAGCGCGATAGTAGGGGGGGTGGAAAGCACGCACGATTGGGCGGATTGCAGCTTGGCTGAACAACTTAGTGAATGGCGCCTCTGACCACTTTTTAGCAGACGTAAAAAAAAAATTCATGCCGGCGCAAAAGCTCACTGCTTAGTGCATAGCCCCCTGTGTGCATAGGCCCCATAGCCACTATCAACTTAATTAAATATATTTAGCGACACTAATAGTAACTCCAGTCATATGAATTGTTGCGAACACAGCCCACTACGTAAGATATGTGACGTCACAGTACAGTGATGCGCACCGACTCGCGGCAAACCCCAATATGCTGAAAAAAGATGAAAAATACTGGGGATTAGATTCATTTGGAGTGCATACATTTGCTATGCTAAGATGTCGGCCATGCAACATGCCAATCAATATTAAGAATCTACCGTCCTTATATTTTTTGGTTTGTTCTACAATGGAAGGACTATAGGGGGTATATTTAGAAAGAGCAACACATATGGGGCCTATTCACTAAACAGTGATAAGAGGTTTAATGGTCTCAAAATGATGCCCGTACAGCGCGATACTGCCTGCTTTGCTATTCACTAGACAGTGATAACAGTTAAATATTGCACAATAATGGCTTTTTAACTACTGTAGTGCCGACATGTATTCTAAAACAAATCTGGGGTAATCACCAACAAGACCCAGGTACATGCTGGGTACATGCTGGGTACATGCTGGGTACATGCTGGGTACATGCTGGGTACATGCTGCAACATTTCAGTGACATTTCTGCAGACAGACCAATGGCCCATCGAATTAACACCGGGGGTCCCTGGATGGGACTGCCAGGGACCCCTGCTGTGTTAATCTGATGGGCCATTAGTCTCTGCAGAAATGTCACTGAAATGTTGTAGCATGTACCCAGCATGTACCTGGGTCTTGTTGGTGATAGCCCCAGATTTTTCAAGGCAAGATTAAGTCAAGTTTTAGAATACTCATTGGCGCACCTGTACCTTTAACAGCCTAAGGCAAATAAGTCGCTCGACAAGCCAAAGAAAGGGCAAAATCCCTTTTTTTTGCCAGTAATAGCTATTCACTAAACAGTGATAAGCATAACGAACTTTCAAATTTTGCAATATTTTGTCGCCAGGTAAAGGTTGGCGCTAAAGATATTGCAAGATGCATAAAATCATTTTCTTCCTTTTTTACCTTCACAGGATTAATATTTGGTACCTAATTGTATTAATCTGGTCTATGCCTTTAATTTGTGGCTGTTTACTCACCCATGGAGCTGGGCGGTCTCCTTATTAGCTTCTCCCATCCAAAACAGCCCTCAGCAGCCAGTGCGTTACTCCAGGGTTCACATGTCGGCCGGTTAGCGAGATGACAGTGAAGAGTCATGCCCCCGCACTCCACGAAAGCAAGTCTGACGCGCGCCTTGCCTGCAACCCCCCCCCCCCCCCGTTCTTCTCGCCTCACCAGGAAGTGGCGGCCATCTTGTGACCAAGTTCTTCCGGTTCGAGGTTTAGGCTAGTGTCCTCCGCATCCCCTCCTCCTGCCGATGAAAGCAACAATCGCCTGGGGGAGCTCCGCCAAGATTACCAGCCCAGAGATCCTAACGGGGAAACAATTTCCTCCACTCTGGCACCGTCCTTGCATGTCCCTGGGGACAAAACGGAGAGTGGTAGTCGTGAAGACGGGTCAGGTTAGGAGAGGTACTTGCTGTGGTCGAGGAGAGGAGAATTTCGGATTTTCGTTAAGCGGTGCCTGGGTCCAGGGATGGAGATATCAGAATAGTCGAGTACATAGCCGTGGTCCAGGGGTGAGAGAAGAAAGGAGTCCGGGCACAAGCAGGTGTCAAAGGAACTGGAAGCAAGACAAGGCAACGCAGGATACCAGGAAGCTTGAGGTAAGCACACACTGACAAGAGTTTATGCTCAGCCAGTTTGGAGGAGGGCTGCCTGAGCATTTAAAGATTAGGCAGTCAATGAAGAGTAATGAATGCAGTGTCCACAGCTGCAGGGTAAGGAGTAATCACAGGTATGCTCTCTACCGATATGTAGGGGCGGAGTCAGTTGCAGCTGTAGGATAATGGATAGCATTAACCCTTTGAGTGCCTGTGTTCGTGCGGTGTCTGTTCGTAGTCGGAGCGTGCTGAGCGCTGCTCATGTCGTCACGGGGCGGAGCCTGGAGGCGGGCCCTGCGCTATCTCCTCTCCTAACGGTGCGACGCCTGCGCACAGGTTGTATTGACGCAGGATACCCGTGACGTCGAGGGATGAGTGACGGAGGCGGGGCTTCCCGGTGATCCTCACAGGGAGAACGGGAAGCCATCTGGATAATCAGTAACTTGGAGGGCTGTGGTGCACAGTGCACCAGCAGGGTAACAGCATGCCATAGGCCCAAGTATGTTGTCCAGGCCTGCTCCACACTGGCCGCACCAGACCTGTCAGCCCCCGCCCAGACCCTCTCACCTTGATACTCTCAGGGACAAGCTGATTTGATACAGGATAACCTCAGTCTGCGGAGGGATGCGCACTCCTTCAGTTTCAATAACGGTCTCTGTAATTGATTGTTTTTCTATTTTAAGTTCTGCCCACCAGGCCTCTAAACACAACTCCAGCTCCATTAATTTATATTTGACTGTTATAAAAGTGGTATTGGTGTGTAGTCTATACAATAGTCTTTGAGATTCTGCTATTTAAAACAGGATTTAGCTGCAGAATTACAAGGATGACAGTGGATTGAGGTTCTGTTACTAAGGAGCTCTAGATTTACGCAGCCATCTTGCATTGCTCAAAGCCACGCCCCATTAGCACATTGATTTTTTAATAAGGAAAAGCATATAAACAAAGATTGCATTGTGTTCAATCTGAAACACCAGGTATATACATCTCAACCCCGTTATAACGCGATCCGCTACAATGCAGATCCGCTATAACGCGGTCTCAGCATGGCTCCCGTTAAAAAAAAAGTACCCAAAGACTACATCTCCCAGCATGCTGGGAAAACTTTAATAACAAATCACAAGCTCTGTCAGGCAGTGAGCATGCTGGGAGATGTAGTCTCTGGGTGTCAAAAGCTATAGGGGAAGGACAGGCAACAAGAGCCCTATTTAAACAAAACACACCCCCTCGCCCGAAGCTGATAAAGCAGGGAGAGAGCTGTAGATGCGGGTAAGGCCTCGCGGAACCCCTGATCATGGTGGACATTTTTTTTTTAAAGGCAATCCTGGTTATAACGTGGTCTCTTTATGTGGACCCTGAGTACCGCGTTATAACGGGATTCAGCTGTACTATTTATGGAACTTGCTGCACTTTAAAATCATGCACTGCAAGTTATTCCCTTACTGAATACAATTTGAATTCCATTATTCAAATTTATAGACATGTAAATAAGCAAAACGTTTGGAGCTTTCTTCCATGTGAATACCGAATGTATAGATCAGTTCTGCGTTTCCTCGTCGACTTAAAGCATTATTGGTCTACAAATTTGATTTAATTAAAGTAATAATAGAAGCTATTCCTGCACACAACAAACACACACAGTCGGTACAAAATTATATTTTATTCATTAATATACATTTTGGTGGTGTGATCAATATTAAAATAAATAATATTAATATAATAATTATAATATCAAAACTTTTAACATCTATATTATTAATATATCTAGATTTTTTTAACCAATATAATCAATATCCACATTATTTAATATCTATGATTTGCATATCTATTTTAATATATATAAAATGAAGATCTATAACAACAATATTTTACAAGAACTAATAAACATGGAATGTTCCAGTCGTTATAAGCCTATGGTACAGATGTAGCAAGCTTTATTTTACCGAATGATAACACAGCATAAATCAGAATATAACAGCGTTTCCAGAGGACTGAATGGCACTGATAATACAGAATATCACAACATATCTCATGATATGTGCCAATAAGTGCAATAACCCTTTCTATATCTGTGCATGTGCTTAATCTAGTGCACAGCTTTAAAATCCTCTAAGTGTACAGTGCATCATCCTCTTTGGGAGGATGGCCAACCTCGATATAGTCTTATCAGTAAGAGATCATCCGTCATGAACCTAAGCATAATGTTTTACCAAGAAGGTACCAAGACAAATTCAATATAAATCATATTGACATCTTTACAGTGCAAAGAGGTTTATACAGTATGTTGAGTTGCCTCCCTCTCCTTTTATGCTAAAAAACTGTTATTATCTTGAAACCTTTTCCTCAGAGCTGCCCCGATCTCCTGGTTCCTCAGGCTGTATATGATGGGGTTGAAAAAGGGAGTCACCACTGTGTACAGCAGAGATAGGACATTGTTTATGTTAAATGGTTGGTATATAGATGGAACAACGTAGATAGTAATCAGTGACCCATAATATGTGAAAACAACTGTGATGTGAGAGCTGCAGGTGGAGAAGGCTTTCTGTCTCCCAGTGGTGGAGGGGATCCTGAGGATGGTGTGGAATATACATACGTAGGTTGCAATGATGAAGGCAAAAGGCAAGAAATCTACAATGATGGATAGCACAAAGCCTTCAATTTCTAGGAAGGAGGTATCTGAGCATGAGTGTTTTAGCAACGGAGCTAAATCACAGAAGAAATGGTCAATGACATTGGGGACACAGAACTGTAACTGACTAATCTGAAGAATTAAGAGTAATGCCACCAAAAATCCTATGAGCCAAGACCAGATCACCAGCTGGAGGCGAAGCTTGAAATCCATAATGGTGGTATAACGCAATGGGTGACAGATGGCCACATATCTGTCATAGGACATCACTGTGAGAAGGAGACACTGTGTAATCACGGAGCAAGCAAAAAAGTGAAATTGACTGATGCATCCAAAAACAGACATAGTGCAACCTTCTACCCATATGAGGCGCAGCATGTTGGGGACAATAACCGTTGTAAGCAGAATGTCAGTTAAGGACAAGTGGGCAAGGAAAAAGTACATGGGAGAATGGAGTTGATGACTGGTTGACACCAATGTGATGATCAGCAGATTACTACTTAAGGTCATAATGTATGTGATGAGGAACAGAATGAAGAGTAAAATCTTGAAGCTGTGAAGATTTTGGAATCCAAGGAGCAGGAATTCAGAGACTGTTGTTTGATTCTTCCCAAACATCACCTGATGACAGAGTAAACACAAATTATCTATTCAAAATGGCATTTTAGTGTTCTGTTTTTTAAACACCTTAAATTGACACAGTAGCACAGTACTGTACACATTGCAATTCATTCATTTCATTGCACCCAAAGAAACAGAATCCATGAAATTCAACAAAGCAATCGCGATAAGCGCGGGTGCCTGGGGCGATTGGCCACGTTCATGCTGCATGGAGTACAGCAGAGCACACGAAATCAGCGCCGTGAAGTTTTACAGCTGCAGCTGTATATTAAATCTAATCCTAACTTCATTCTTATTCCTACTACTCTTACTCTTAACAAGAGACAGGGGGTGCCCAATGCTGCATTCAATTGACAAAACATATAAAGTAAAATTACTCTTATCCTGAAGCTGATGTTGCACTAACTGGGACAAGCTTTTCCTAAATCCAAAATCACAAAACATAAAATTATATAACGAAGACAACTAAGTAATGTAAGGCTAAGGTCCCGCTCCCTCAGTCAGCGCGCCCGCACTTCAGACAGGCGGCGCGCTGACAGGCAATTGACCGCGATATGCGGTCTGCAGGGAGCCGGGAGCCGGAGCGGGAGGGGGGCGGGAGTAGGAGGGGGGGGTGTGGTAAACTTTGCCAGGTCTGAGATCGTGGTGCTGTGGTGCCGTCCACCCCCCCACCACCACCCCCACACACAACACATACACACAACACATACACACAACACATACACACACACATACACATACACATACATACACACATACATATACACACACACTTTTCCCCCGCAGCTCCTTCCCTGCTCCCCTCCCATCCGTAGCTCCTTCCCTCCCCTCCTTCACCCATTGGCTGACTGCCGCACCACGTCACGTGTCAGAGCTGAAAATCACTAGGAGCTTGCAGCATCGGCCGGCTGACGCGTCACAGCATGCAGTCAGCCAAGTAATAAGGAGCCAGCGGGGACCTCCACACTAGAGGAAAGTGGCTGGTGGTCTGCTGCCGCACGGCCGCGCGGACTGCTGGACGCAGCAGGACCAAAGCCTAACTGCAGTGATCACAGAGATACAACAGACTCAAACAGACAACAACCACGATCAGAATGGAAGATCTAACATAATTCAGATTGTATCTTAATTCAACTAAACAAAACATTCAGATATAGATGTGTAAGTAAAAACGGCAAAAGACAACCGAACTATAATCAAAGCGTTTTTTGGTAGAAAAAAATGTATAAAAGGGGCCAACCTTCCCAGTTAACAGACACTAAACAAGCCAATAACAAATCCAGAACTGCAGAATACAATAAAAACCTACATAAATGTTTGTTAAAACACATGATAGCAACACAGCAGGAATAGGAACAGGACTGCCCAAATATGAACATGGAAGACATCCTGTGGCACTTTGGAAACACACTCAAGCTCATCTCATCTATATAATCAGGAGATGCAGTAGAACATCTTATACAGAACATATACCACCCCCAAGTTCTGAGTGAAGAAATAGCTTGTCACTGATAGCAATTGCACTAAATGCACAGTCCCGAAAGCAGACCTTTTACAGTCTGTGGTGCTGCCCTGTGATCCAACATCTTTGGGCACAGGAGATGAAATGCTGTAAAGACTCAACAAACAAATACAGTATCTCTGTAATCAAAGAATTCATGATCTTCACTTTTACATATCTAGAAAATTAAAGGGATAGGGAAGGATCAGACCCAAAGGAAACCAATAAACTCAGGCAAATCATTGTAATGGCTGCAAGATAAACAATCCTACATCATTCAGCCCCCCCCCCCCTCCCCCTCATTAGATTTATGGAGATACATTTTTTTTGGCCTGTTCACATTATATTGGGTGGAAGCAACCATTGACAAAGAGAAGTAAACATTTTCAAAATTTGGGAGAGGTTCATTGACACATTATCCCAAGAACTCAAACAGCGAAATCAGAACAACTTCCAACGCACAACGTGTCCCACAACACAAACGTTCAAACAAGACCCACCAATAAGGGGGGCTATAAAGGTCATAAGATAACAAGGATGTATTGATAAACACACTTGATCCCAGGAAGGTAATCCCTAACTCTTCCTGAACATCTAAACATTAAGCCCAAACATTAGAACAGATGCAGACAGAAACAAGACATTAAAAGAACTTACAAGATCACATACTCCGTCCAGGACATAAAAAGTAATACAGACAGCAGAAGAACAATGAGAGCCAGAGAGGTTTGGGACATACAATTGAGTAAAAAAATCAGAACAGAAAAAAACCACTTTATAATAATTCAAATATTAAAGAAAAGGTACAAAGGGGTAAACATAGGAGTAAAAAGACTGACAAATTGACAAAATTCAAACAAGAAAGGAGACTTATTCATTGTTGATTTTATTTTTACTGTTAAGCACAAACACTGTTAGAATTGTTAAACTTCAACAATATACAGTTTCATATTTAAAAATAAAAAATGTGGAACTTACTAAAACATGTTCAGTATATGGAAACAAGAAGCTTAAACTGATCCAATGTTATAAGCAAATGACAATGTTATGACAAGTACAAAAAATGTAGACAATGTATATGATTTGATGACGTTTTCCAATGAAACTGTATGGGGGGGAAAATTCATACAAATGACAATGTTTCTCAAACATAACATACCAAAAACTGATTCATTTGTTTCTTACATTCGACAAAACTGTGATAAGATAAAGATATAGGGAACTTAAAGCATATTTTTATTTGCGTTAATATGTAGACTCCACCAATGTAATATCAACACAGCTATTTTGTTATACATGTTATATAGTTAACATTCTCCTTATTAAATCACCACCCCTACTGCAAAACATAAAACAGTCATTTGACTTTGCTGAGTATCCCACACTTACCGTTATCTATAATTACCACAGCAATGATTAGGCTCGGTCAGCTACACTTTTTCAGAGAACCAAATTAGCCTTCACTTGTAAATGTCCAGAGTGAGATGTATGTATCAAAGAGATAAGACTTTGAGAAGTAATTATCTATGCTTTTGGTTGTTCCTATAATATGGGAGCTTCTTGTAATGCCGGGTAGAGTGTCTGCCACTGGCAGACTGTAATGTTAACAATACCCAAATTGATAGAGGTTTTTATACTCTTTATGCAGTAGAGAGAACAGTCCTTGTGATACTCATTGCACATAATTCCATGGAGACCCCATTAGGAGTATTGAAAATATTCCTGGAGGGAAACATCAACTCCCGACCCAGTCAGTAACCTCACAGAACTTTATTGCAGGTTAGTATCTTCATCTTGTAGATATGTTAACCTTTCCCTTGCTAGATTTATTTCAGGTTGTAATACTAAAGAGACCTGACACGTTTAATGATACAGTGAACCAAAATAATATCTATCCCGCAATCAAAAACAATGCAAAAAAGTTGGTCGAAAGTAATATTTTTTTACCAATGAGAACAAAAATATTAAAATAACACAAAAATCAGAATGATCTGGAATGGCCAGAAGAAAGGGCTGAATACCCTGAAACATCGAAATAGCCCTCCTTTATATTTTGGATTGGTTTGTGTCTTTTTTCTATTTTTCTTTTTTCTGTTCCCTTTTTTCATTTTTTTTTCGTATATTTTCCCTTTTTTACTTTTTGAAGTGAAACTTCTTTGGTGGCACCCACTGAATTTTGATGGGTAAAATCTCCTGCATGGAGATGAAAATCCATCATGGAAGTGACGTAGTGGGCTGCTGTTGGTTGCGCATGCGCAGACGCAGCTGTTGCCTCCAGGACCGCGTGTGCATAAGCGTCTATAGACACACACACACACACGCATACACATCTCATGTACACCTAGGGAAAGGGGGCAATAGGCAGACCTTGTGTGCTTTTGATTTGGGAATTTAGATAAACATGCACAGGCTTACAAATGAGACATAGCTATAGTAAATACATCAGTATTTACTAAGGATTTAACTAATACATCAGTATTTAACTAATAGCTGAAGAGTTATTTGAGAGAGAAAAGAAACCCATTATATAGCACTCGAGCTTAGTGTAAATATTAAAATAAATCTTTTTTTTTGTTTTGTTTTTGTTTCTTAGATTTTTATAGGTTTTCAAAACAGGATAGGAACAGAGCATCCATCCATTGTTTTACAACATTTTGTTGTATACATTTGCAATGCCCAGTAGCACTCATTTTGGCATAAATATATATTCATGATGTGGTGGGTGTAGGAGTTTGAGTTAGCTGGGAATGTGTGTGTGTTAATCAATTTCTGACTGGTAACAGTTAAATGGAGGTAGGTGGCACCTCCCCCAAGAGCTCACCCCTCCCCACCTTTTTAACTTGGGAGGTAATGGAATTTTTCTGAATGGACAAGACTCACTGTAGTTGCTTCCCCTCATACAGAGGTAAAAAGGGTTCACAGTTTTAATGTTAGGACCTGCATTAATTTGGTTATACCTTGACGTTGGTATGCAGGCTTACGACGCTTTGGCCAAAAGGTTTAACTAAGTAACCAAGTAATTACTATTATTATTGAAGTATTTAAACTTTATACTTATTACCATATATAAAAAAGGAAAAAAGAGGAGAGAGCGCACGCCCATAGCGTATAAAACTATATTTAATGGAGGGGAGGGGGAGGGAGGGGTAAAAAACGCACTTACAAGAAGTACAATAAAATCAAGCATATGTGATAATAATCACCACCATCCGGTCTAACTGCAAGCTCTTGGGGCAGTCCCAGGCTCTGTTGGTGAAGGAGCAGCATCTCAGCAGATTTCCAGGACTGATGTAAGTCATCCGGTCAAAATGCAGACTTTGGGGGCATTCCCAGGCTCCGTTGGCAAACGAGCAGCGTTCCAGCAGTTTCCCAGGGCTGGTGTGCTGTGAATAGTCCCAGACAAAAAGTTCCGTATAGGTAGTGCCTGCAGCACTAGCGCTAGGATCAGTCCGCTCCTGCGCTGGATGTAGACTTCAATGTCAGTGCGTCTGACGTCACGACGCTCCCTGACGCCTTTCGTCAGTCTCGGCTAACTTTTTCAAAGGGATCTGAGTAGGTATAGTGTGCATATTGAGGTGCCCCAAATATAAAGAAAATGGGCACAAGAAGGATATGACTACTGTACCTCAAACTAGAGTGGCAGGTGTCGTAGTCCCGCTGTCACCTGTCAACTGTGTGTATAATCAAGAATACGGGACTGGCAGTGGCTCGGCACCAGCTGATTGGCAAAGTCTATGGTGAGTAATGTTGCCGTATTTTATTCTGTTTTTGAAATATCAATTCAATGCACAGTCAAGCGATTCTCCTGTAAGCAATATCTCCTGTAAGCAATATCATTGGCTGAGCAGCTTCTATAGTAGATACTGAACAATTGGTGCAAAGCTAGGCGCATGCGCATTGGAACCTTCTTGAAACGCATATGCGTGTCATCACATCGACAGTAGGCGCATGCGCATGTGAACAGGAGACGCCCCCCGAGAAAATTATTGGTGTCACTGACTGTGGGAACTTCTTTAGGGGACTGACTGACCATTACAGTAAAACTTGTACTTTTGTTTTTCCTCAGAAAATAAAACTTTGTCATCTCATGCGGAAAACGGCAAATGGAGGGATTTCGATGGCTAATATCGCTGTGTGTAACAATGCATGCACATTGCTGAATCGGATTTAAAAAACCACGTACCGGAGTCTACAGTTTAGTGGCCGTTGTTATTGATTAGGATAGAATACTGTAACTGAGAGCTTCATAGAAAACCTGAAACAGTATGCTGTTGTTTTCAGACCGTATACAATACTTTTTTTATATATACTGTAAAATAAACCCAAAAAATAAAAAGTATGCATTTATTCTACATGTATTCCATTACATACAGTATGTGTATTCTATACCCGTACAGCATCTATTGTTTTAATACTCTTGTGATGTACAGTTCTGAGCATGCCTACAGTATACAGTACAGTACTGTACAGTATGCCTGGACCCCTTGTATTGAGAAAGTTAGTGACAGCATCTAAACCAGCTCTATGCTTAATGCTGGTATATAACCCCTCCTGTCCAAGCTGACTAATACAGTCTCTTTAGATATCACTATGCCTTCTAATTCAGCATTCACCCATTTCTCCTTCGTGTCCTGCAGATGTGTCCTGCAATTACCTCTCAAACTTTAGAAATCAGGTATAGGAATATCATAGACCGCAGGAAACTACTACAGAAAAATTTGCAGTTAGATCTGAAACTTTTGACATCAGACATAGGAATAGCAGACAGAGAAACATGCAGTTAAATCTGAAACTTTAGATATCAGGCGTAGGGATATCATAGGTTGCAAAGAAACAAACTTCAGGGGAACTTGCAGGTAAACCTAAAACCTTAGAACAAATCATAGGAAGAACAACAGATTGCAGGAAAAATCACAGCATTGAGTAAGGACAGTGAGTAAGGACACTGACTGGCCCTGAGTTACCTGGTTCAATTCCCGGTGTCGGCTCCTTGTGACCTTGGGCAAGTCACTTTATCTCCCTGTGCCTCAGGCACCAAAAACATAGATTGTAAGCTCCATGGGACCTGTGCCTACAAAATGGCTCTGTAAAGCGCTATGCAAAACTGGCAGCGCTAGGGCACAAAGTTTCGACAGCCTGTGAGTGTTGATTAAGGCCTCGTCCAGGTAGGGAACGTGCACGCCGGTGCTCAGCCGTGCTTTTCCTGGCCGGCTAGGTTTGCGCACGTCTGGGAGCTGGTTCGCCCTCATTGGGCAAACCGCTCATGAGACGTGCTTGCGAGCAGCGAAATCAATTTTGCTTGCTCTGCAAAGCGGCTGAGTGCCGAGCAGGCCACGTGCCACGTGCCTTGTCGCAAAGGGTCCAGCGTGAGCGTGAGCGCCTGCTCAGCACCACCCTGGACGAGGCATTACTGTTGTTGAGACAGCGAGAAGTGGAGTGCATTAGCTGTTTTACTTAGTTACTTTATATCTTTCCGAGTTCAAGCTCGCTGAGGCGGGCTGAGCCGCGCTGACCAGATGCACAAACCCCCTGCATCTGTCATCAGCGCGGCTATAGTTTCCCCCTCCGCATGCGTGCGGAGGCTCAGAAACTTTGCAGAGTCAGGCAAGTTTAAAATTTGCCGCTCGGGGAAGCGATGGAGCGGTCAAGTGACCGCTCCCATCTAATGGGAGCGAGGGACTAGCCCCGCCTCCGTCTTCGCCTTCTGGCATGCCTCCTCCCCCAGAGAGCGCTCACTGCCTCGCCTGCAAGGACAGAAAAAAGCACCATTTTCAACAGGCGTGGCAGAGCAGGAGCGCGGCTTAGCGCGGCTGAACCCTCTATGTCCCATGCCTAACATGTTGCCTGCAATATGGTAAGAGCACTTGGAATATGGACGAGCAGATGGAAAGAGCACTTTTACAAGTACGTAATTAGTATAATTAGTAATGGGAAAATACATATATTGAAAGCTTTGATTAATCTTACATTTTGCCATATTCCATATACAAGAAATTAATTGGAACATAAAATGAGTTTGTGTTTTCCTCTATAAAGCAGACTATGGTTAAATTAGGTAATTAAAAGATTAACTACTAGTGCATAGATTAACCTAATATACTGTACTTTGTTTAAAAACGATTTCACCTGCAAAAAATCTCACCTACAGTATCTAAGTGCAGTTGAGATGGGTCTATATGTAATTCAGTTTTTATCAATACTAGCTACTGATTTATCAAATATTAGCCGCACATACTGTACTTATTTAAAGATCAGCTCAGCTGCACATTGGTCTTGTAACAGTCAAACATTAAAGCTGCAGTTCAGTCAATATCCCGCATGTGTGTTTTTTTTAATAAATCATTTCTGTAGTAAGAAAAAATACGTTTAGCATTTTCTGTTTAAAAAACAACAACTTTGAAAGACCAATTTTCTTGTATTCTATTTTAAAAGCCATTTGCTAAGGCACTGCCCCTTCATGTCCTGTCACAAGCCCTGGCACACCCCTTTGTCAGTCCTGCCCTCCCTTTAGCACATGTCAGTGCAGGAGTGCTCATGAATATTCATGAGCTTTCACTGAGAGACAGAAGCAGAAGAAAAACAGATCCCTTCACTAATTATGTAACCAAATTTCGCCTATCAATACATGGAGAACAAATTGACCTGCAGCTATACAGTTCTTTAGGTAATTAGAGATTGCACACATGAAACTATTGAAGTAAAAAAATAAATTAAAAAAAAATAAAAAAAGACTGAACTGCAGCTTTAAGGGCCATAATAACAGAGCATTCTATGCAATAAGGCAGGCCTGCACAACTCCAGTCCTCGAGGGCCGCAAACAGGCCAGGTTTTCAGGATATCCCTACTTCAGCACAGCTGGCTCAATTAGGCTGAGTCCCCAGTCTTCACTGTGGCACGCGCGCCCGGCGGGGGGGGCGGGGTGCGTGCACAGCGCTACACCGCGATAGGCGGTCTGAGAGGAGAGGGAAGGTTTGCGACGGGAGGGGGCATGGCTGTGGGTTTGCGGGGGCATGGCCATGACGCCCCGCAGCTGGTTTGCTCTTATTGGCTGAACCGCCGGCGGGGGAGTGGCCACGCCTCCGTCGCAGATGTTAATTTCAAATTCCCCTGCCTGACTGAAACCTGTCGCGCACCGCTGGGGAAAGGTGCACGACAAGGTAGGGACTGGGACCGGCCTG